>NC_067163.1:6181035-7381035 GCF_903995435.1 Acomys russatus
TCTCTCCAGCCTGGCTCGCGCTTGGTGCTTTAGAAAAACCAAGTGTCTATCTGGACAGAGAGGCCAGCGCAGCGCTCATCTTGAAGCCTAAAAGGAGCACACGGCTTGGCTTTGATGCTTCTGGGTATTGTCTGAGAAATTCCAAAGGCCCAAAAGTGCATTTAATTTGGTTATTTTGCTTTACAAATGATGTCTCTAAATATCCAAACTATTTTTTAAATAGAATGATGTGAAGGAATGTGCTGAGTGCTGTCAGTCTGTGGTGAACCCAGAGATCTGTCCTTCTGCAGAAAGGGTAAAGAGCTGGCTTTGGCCTTCTTTGTTAATTCAGTCTGTGGTGTGAATTATTTATTACAGATCTGACACGACTGACTGCTCCCCTTCATCTGTGGTTGAATGTAATAAAGTGAAAATGTAGAGATTTTTAAAAGGTTTTGTTAATAGGGCTAATTTAGAAAACTTTGTAAAGTGAATCATTACTTGTGACACGACCTTCACTGGGTAGTTACTTAGGATGTTCTAGTGGTTATAGAAAGGTGTCCATTGAGGAGAAAGCAAGGTAGTCTTCATCTTTAGGAGTATATTTTAATTTGCAAATTGAAGATCATTTATTTGGGGGACTACAAGTTAGAATAAATAATCTCTTTATGCATGACAACAAGAATATTTACTATATAACCTTGGAATGTAGGTATAACACTTTGATGCAACAAATATGTACTGTTATTTTTTCAGCACTAGATATTTGAGGTAATAGTCCCAAACAAAAATCAAAGTATTTCTTTTACCCACTTAAGATGGAAAGACCTTTATTGGTAAGTGTAGGACAATACAGAGCAATGGAAGTGTAAAGCTGCAGCACATGGACCGATATTCTTCACTTCATCTCTCCTTCAGCACTGTCTGCCCCACCTCCAAAGCCCTTCTCTAGGGCAGCCATATCTTCACAGGCCTCCGAGAGCTGCCCCCACCCATGCCCCCACCACACAGCAGTGTTCAAAGGCAACTTAGCATACATCAGATCAAACTTGTGGTCTAGGTGAGCTCAGGCCTCAGCAATGGCTGTGGTGTTGGTCAGGTCTCCACCAGGCAACACAGTGAGAGGCTGGTAATAATGCCAACCTTGAAGCCAGTGGGGGCGCCAGTCCATGAACTGGATGGTATGGTTGGTCTTGCTGGTGACAATGTCAGATTGAACGTCTCTGGAACCACATCACATAACAAGCAGGCAGTAAGCCATGTATTTACCACGGTGAGGGTCACATTTCACCATCTGGTTGGCTGGCTTGAAGCAGGCATTGGTGACCTCTGCTACAGAAGCTGCTCATGGTAGGCTTCTCAGCAGAGATGACAGGGACATATGTGCCAGAGGAGAGTGGGTGCGAGGGTAGAGAACCAGGGTGGTCTTCAGTTCTGTCAGATCAACACTCAGGGTCCCATCAAATCTGAGGGAAGCAGTGATGGATGAACAATTTAGCTAATAGGAGGTGGTAAAGGTTAGTAGGTTGGTGTGCTCGATGCTGAGGTTTCTATGACAGATGTCATAGATGGCCACATTGTCTACCATGAAGGCACAATCTGAGTGCTGCAGGGAGGTGTGCGTGGTGAGAATGAAATTATATGGCTCAACCACAGCGGGGAAACCTGGGGGGTGGGGTAAATGGAGAACTCCAGCTTGGACTTCTTTCCATAATCAACAGAGAGCCGCTCCATCAGCAAGGGGAGGTAAAGCCAGAGCCAGTTCCCCCGCCAAAGCTGTGGAAAACCAAGAAGCCCTGAAGATCCATGCACTGGTCAGCCAGCTTGTCAGTTCTGTCCAAGACAAGGTCAGTGATCTCCTTGCCAATGGTGTAGCGGCCACGGCATAGTGATTGGCAGCATCTTCCTTGGCTGTGATGAGCTGCCCAGGGTGGAAGAGCTGGTGGTAGGTACAAGTGCGAACCTCGTCAATAACTATGGGTTCCAGGTCTACAAACACTGCCCGGGGCATGTGCTTGCCAGAGCCTGACTCACAGAAGGTGTTAAGGAGTCCTTTCCTCCTCCAATGGACTTGTCACTTGGCATCCAGCTGGATGCCACGTTCCAGGCAGTAGAGCGCCCAGCAGCCTGGCCAACATGGATGGAGATACGCTTACACATATTTCACCCTTGAGGTGGTCAGCAAAGACTGAAGATGTGAAGACCGGGTGACAAGGAGCTCCCACTAGTAGGCTACCAAGGAGTCGGGGGGGAAGCAGTGTCCATCAAATTATTTCTAACTAGACTAGTTTTGTTTATTAACTAATAACATTGTTGTTAATATTTAAAACAAACACACGGCATTCATTGTACTTGGAAGCGAGGGTTATCACTGAGACGCGTTCACAGTTATTCCTTGGATGCTGACTTTGACTGATCCCTGCCCCCTGCCCTGGTTTTTCAAGACAGGGTTTCTCCATGTAGCCCTGGCTATCCTGGAACTTACTCTGTAGACCAGGCTGGCCTTGAACTCACAGAAATTTGCCTGCCCTTTGCCTCCTGAGTGCTGGGATTAAAGGCGTGCACCACCACCGCCCAGTGACTGACTTCTTTTGTAAAGCCTCCGGGTGCTGTCCCTTATCCTGGAGTCTAATACAAACAAACACTGACCACCTTTCCTCCTTATTACCGTCAGACCTATGTTTGTCCTGTGTTTTACATGTTTTACTTACTGAACTTCCCCCATACACAAGCAAAGTGTTCCACGCAAGCTCTGCCGATGACTCTCACCCTACAACAGCTCCATTTGTTCCCAGCACATCTGCAAAAAAGGACTGTTTAGCAGCTGTGGGGAAATTATACCCAAAGGCACCTTCATCCCTTCCACCCCAGGTCAGGTACAACCCCTTACATCAGTCCTCTATTTCTCCCCAGCCTTTCCTTGGATGCCCTGTAGCTCCCTACCACTTCTGCCAGCTCACTCTGGTGCAGCCGTCCTGGCAGTGGGACCCGTCACCGTCACCCTGAATCCACTCTATGTCCACTTTCTCCCACCTGTTCCTCATTATCTCCCAATCCTTCCAGAGAAATCTCTCAGTTTTGCTCTCCAGTCAACCCATCTGCTTCCAGCCCTAAAAAAAAACCTTAAAAGTGTTTGTGATAAAATGTCATGTACTTTAAAGTGGACACCTTTAATGGTGTGTGAATTCCATTTCAACAACACTGTCGAAAGGGAAATGCGTAGAGTGTAGTTTGGAGCACCTGAAATAGCCTCAGGGCCCAGGGAACCCATCTTCCCTGGGTAAGGTATGGAGGCATTACAGAGCTGAGCACTTTCACCCCACATACTGAAAGTGCCAGACACCATGGTAAACAATAATCACTTTAAACGTACAGTTGGAATCATAGGGCAGAAAGGGAAACAAAGTCTCCACAGGCACTGTAAACCAGGGTCGCCTGTGAGCAGGGGCAGTGGGGGTGGGCATAGCTGGGCATTGCTAGTCTTTGGGCCTCACTGACCTAGAGAACTGGGCTGCGATGTCCCCCACTTAAGCAAGGGTTTCCTCTTCCATGTGCTCTAGAGAGAAGGTACCCCGTACTGCTGCTCCCTTCACAGCCCTGGGCCAGAATTCTTGCTAAAGGTTGTTCTTGATCAAAGTGCAAATGATCTGCCCACTGATACAGCGGGAAGGAAGTGGGACCATTGGGGAGGACCAGTGTGGAGTTCCTGTGCTGGTGTGAGTTCCGCTGGCACCATAGTCCAGGGGCCTGAGTTGAGGAATTATGTCATCCTGAAGATTGCAGTCCCCACCCTTTCTGGGGAGGGTGCTTCACAGATTCCCCATGGGTTAAACCCAGCAGAAGAGGAGCACACAGCCTAAGACACAGAACCCAAGAGGAATGATCTCGCAGGAGTCATGGTCCCTGTGGTGTCAAATGGCAGGACGATGCACGATGTCACAGAACAGGCATGAGAGAAATGCTTGAGAGGAAGCTGAAATGTGACAATGAGAGGCTCCATGCAAGACTGGGAAGACTGGGGGTGGGGAGGGGGGTTGGGCAGGCAGACTATCCATCACTGAAAATCTGCTGTGGAGCAGACTGAATGTAGCCGGAGAGAGAATTTACCGACATTTCAAGGGGTTGTTGACCGTGGCGATCATGGTAAATGGGATGATGGCCTAGCAGGTGACGGACAGGACGGCCGGAATGTGTCAATCAACTCCAAAGTCCTTGTTCACTCTGTGAGGCACCAGCTGAGGCTCAGGATGTCAGTGGTGACCTGATCACTGACTGCCTGGTTCCGTGCTTCTGGGCTTTTGAAATGACCATAGAGGGACATGTATAGCACATCGTCACATGTCTCAGGACTTCATGCCAGGCTTTGAGGCTTGGCTTGGGGGGTTGCTATCCTGCCAGGTGCCTAGGACACCCCAACACATCCCACAATGGTTCTTATTGCTGCCCTACCCAAGCACCAGGCTGCACCCTCTGATGGGAACAGAACACTCACTGTGGAAACACTTTGCAGAAGAGAGAGGCAACACTACCATAAGTGAGATTTACTTAAATTTTAGAAATGATAGGGTTTTTGTTGTTGTTGTTGATTTTGCCCAGTAGTTGCTTTTAGGTTTTTTTTGTTTTTGTTTGCCAGAGAACACAATGCATATATAGACACAAAGTCAGTACTGTACATACCAGGCCTGCCCACTCCTGCATTCTTACCAGGGTCGATTAGCAGGCCTCTGCTCACCACCCCTGTTCTACCCCCTGCCCCAACTCCTGCCTATACAGTGTCATTTCTGAGGCTGGACCTTGAAGGAGGAACATTCTCTGAGACCATCCCTGCTTTGGGATAGGGCTAGCATGAGCTGAACCCACAAGCCTCTTTTCCAAGTCAAGCAATGGAGTGGAGAGTGTGCCAGAGGCTTTTGAGGGGCCGCTTGGTCAGGGTGTATGGGGGCTGCTTGACTGTCACTCACACACAGACCCGTGGTTCTGTCTGCACAGCTGCGGAGGGGAGGTGTGTGCGTCATGGTGATACACACAGCCCTGTGAGATGAGGCCGTGTGATAGGGACGGTAAACACAGTGACAAGAGAGAGGCATGGCTTGGCTCCTTCTCAGCAGGATCGGGAGGGAGACCCTTCAGCAGCTGAGCAAATATCCGCTAGGCTATGGCTAGCACTGACACCCCAGGAGGAGCTAGGGTAAACATGCGGACAGCTATTAACACGTGAGGCCACACAATAATCTAGGGTGACCCCAGTGCACCTGGATGGCAGCTAGAAGGGGAGAAGGGCGCTGTGGGTTGCTGCTTTGAAATCTGCCCACGTTGGGTTTCACACCCAGACTTGGATACACATGAGGTGGGCACAGGAAGCAATGGGCTCCATTTCATTAATATTTTCCAGGGGTACCTGTTCTTGCCAGCCCCAAGAGATAAAGGCTAAGGCTGGACACTTTACAGATGACCAGAGGGTACTTAGTGTGGGAGCTCCCTCCACTGGGGACAGTTGGTGGTGTAACCATTGTAGTGTAACCTCTGTGCTTCTAGCCTAAGCCTAGAGTGCTTTCTATTGCTTTCCACATTAACTTTAAGACAGGGCCCTTTGCTCAACCTGGAGCTCTCTGGTTGGCACTGCTGGCTGCCAGTGAGCTACAAAACCCACCTGTCTCCTGCCCCCTCCCCCCAGAGCCTTGAAATTGTAGATGTGCCCTGTCATGCCCAGCTTCTTACACAGACACTGAGCCTCAAACACAGGTCTTCGTGGTTGAGCTGCAAGCACAGTACCCAAGGAGGGATCTCCCTAACCCCATCTTACACTCATCTTTGTTTTAGATATTGGGAAAGCATTCTAACACGCTTATTGTATGCGTAGGCTTTTCCGAGAGTGTGTGCAGCATGCTCCTGTCATCAGGGCACAGCCAAGTCACAAGCTATTAGTGTCCCAAGGCTCTACTGTGCCATGCGTGCAGGGTGGCTTGGCACTTGCTCACTCCTGACCGTGCTAGAACAGTGTGCCTCCATCCAGCCCCAGCGGGTGCTGCCAGTCTGGTTTGGGGTTGTATAGCTCAAGATCCACAGAATTTTATAATCTGCCACAGACTCCCTTCCTCACAGTGAAAGGAAGAATGTTTCCTGGTGTCTCGGGAGGCTTATGAGCGGCTCTTCAGAGAACCAGTGACATCAGAAATGACAGTACACTGGCATTAGGAGCCTCAAGCTCTAAGGTCCAGGCTCAGACTCAGGTTGTTATGACACACTGGGGTGTGACACAGAGCCGCAGTGTTGGACTCTTCAGGGAAAGCATTCTGGCTGCACATGTTGTGAGGACTGAGGTATGGTAGACAGTTTATTGTTTTAGGCATTGTCACGAGTCTCTTCTTAGCAGGTGAGGCAGTGGTCATGTGTCCCCACTCTTGTTCTGGACTGAGAGTTGAAGGAAAGGGGGCGGTGCTCAGGCTTGTCTGGTGGGATGATTGGCAAAGTAGGCATGAGCTTCCTGGGGGCGGGGGGCCAGCAGGTATGAGCCTGGTGTGGGCTGCATTTCTTTCCAAATGCAGCTGCATTGAGGAAGGCCTGTGTGGAAGACAGAGTTAGAGAGGCAGTCCTTGGCTGTACCGCAGAGACACCTGAAATGGGTTCAGGAGCAAGCCCATGGATCTGATTTAGGGGTGTCATTCATCCATACACACCCAAAGGAGGAAGCTCTGGCCCTCGTCCCTGTGAGCCTGGTGTTACCTCGCAGTGGGTCAAGGTGGACCCAATCCAATATGGCTGTTAACCTTATGGAAATGGAAGTTTACTAAAAACAGCTGAGGGGAAGCTGAGGCCCACCAGGGTCCAGGGAGAGGGATGGCAGGGTTTTCCTTCTAGATGGAACCGACTAACCCACTGTGATCATGGACTCTGGATCTTTATGGTGTCTGCAGCCTGTCACAGCAGTTCCAGCAAGCCACAGCAGCAGGTTGGAATGTGCCCCTCCCATGGCTCCCACAGTAAGGGCTGGGGGAGCCCCAGAGGAAGTCGCAGATTTGGAGGGGACTCTATGCAGTGTCATCACAGGCACATGCCACATGGAAGATGAACTTTAGCCTTGCACACTCCAGGGCAGCATAACACCAAGGAAGTGGCGTGTTCTTGTTGTCCACTCCGGGCCTGTGGTACAATCCATGTGTGCGGTGAATAGTTTCCTGCCTGACATTGGGTGCAGTGTAGTCAGCCACCTCACCACTCCTGTCGTGTGGTGGCTATGGACACTTCCTTGGGCACTGTGGTTCTAGAGTTCAGGCCCTGATAACCTGGGTAACTGTAGGCTCTGTCACCTGAGTCAGCCAGCGAGAAAAGCTGACTTAAAAAATAAGATAGAAGCACCTGAGGAATAACAGGCAAGGCTGTTCTCTGGCCACTACACACACACACACACACACACACACACACACACACACACACACACACACACACACCACACACACATTGCACAGGCATCTGCACACACACATGTGTACACACAAATAGCACACACATGTTCATACAAAATCAAATGTACTAGTCAAGAAATCAGATATAACAGATTGTAGCTAGTATTCAATTATTAATTTTTCTAACATTTGTAGCTGGTTTTGAAGGTTTTTATACAATAAAAGTGAAAGAAGGGGCATGTGTAATTATCTTTCTCTTTCTCCTCTCTTCCACCTGCCCTCTCTCCCCACCTCTCCCTCTTTTTCTTTCTTAATAAGTTATTGCTATAGAGGGAAATCTACCTTTAAAAAAACTTCTTGAAATCAATGTGCCTAACTTCAACTTTTGCATTAATATACATTTTTCTTTATATTTAATTTCAGTGACAGCCAAATTGCACGCCCTTAATTAAATTAACACAAATTAGACTTGAAAGGAATTGAGGAATGAAAATTCAGGTTGTTTCTTAAAAGCTTTCTTACTGCTGAGGCATGTTGAAAAAAAAAAGAAAAGAAAAAGAAAGAAAGAAAGAAAACTCTTCCCCAGAAATGACACCAATTAGCCACACAGATGGCATCTCACCGCATCTCTTCCCTGAGTCGGGGTGAGGCCCCATGACTCTGGACCTTGTGACTTCAGAACCAGAGTGTCAGGCATGAAATTGTATGATCAGTAAAAGAGGCAGGATGGAGGTCTGGCAGTCCAGGCTAGCTCCAGGAACTGGCTCCCCATCCTTCCCCAAGCATTCCTATTGGCAAGCCTTGGGCCTGGGACTCAGATCTCCCATTTTTTGCTTGTAAGTTTCTGGTTAAGACTCTTGTTCCTTCTTCTGGAGCTAGACCTCCTCCATGAGGCTTCCCCTGCCCCCAGCAGGCCCCTGCTGCCCTTCCCTGGGTGTCTGTGAGAAGGAGAGTTGTAGTCTGTGCAGGGTAGGGTTTGGGGATGGGGGTGGGAAGTAGTGGGGGAAGGGCCTCTCCTCCAGCACTCTCCATCCCTGCTGTGGTGTCACTCCAGGAGCGCAGAGCATGCCAGTTAGCAAGTCCTCAGGAGTTTGAAGGTGGCTGCCCTGGCGTCCCATGGCTTCCTCAGGCTTCAGCTGCAGGCTGCCTTGCTGGGAGCTACCCTCACAGCTTCTTTAAAGCCGAGACTTCCCGGAGACATGGGCCCACACTTAGACCTTGCAACAGAAACCAGCAGGTCTTCTGCCCGAGGCTTTCTTTCTGCTTCGACCAAGGTGGCAATACTGCCCACTGTCCAGGGCACAGGTTGGTACTCAGCTGCCCCCAGATCATTAGTAACCAAGGGCAGCAATGGCTTGGCAGAAAACTGGCCAAGATGGCTGGCCTGGCTTTAAGGGGCCTTTCCTCAGCTATCAGAATGGAAGGGCAGAGAAAGACTCTCTAAGTCAGGAGAGGAAGAGGGTGGGGCCACCCTGGCCTAACTTTTTTGTCAGCTGGTCAGGTCAGTTGCTTCTTGTGAAAGGTGTTGGTAGTGGGACGTGGCTGGATGTCGCAGGGGACACTGTGCTCTCAGGCCTTTCCAGGGAAGAGGGTGGAGGAAGACAAGAGGGAAGCCGGCAGCAGCGCCTAGCTGTGCAATTCCCTTGCTGCTCACACTCATCGGCAAGCCCTGGAGCCCTGCCAAGTGTGGCAATGCGTGCTTTGTAACTGGGTACAGGGAAAATGGGAGGGAGGGAAGCGAGATGGCAGGTGATACCCCCTGGGGAATCATGCTATCCTCCTCGCTGAGGCCATTTCTGCTGTTAATCTGGGAAAGAATGCCCTACAAGGCTCCAGTCTGGCTACAAAGGGCCGCCTGCAGGTGAACATCGGTGATGGCTTCTTAGGTTGAAATTACTGCTCTGCTCCATTGGAAAACTCAATTTCCCTTTTTTAATCTTCCTCCCCCCGCCCCCCACCACAGAGGATAAAGAATGACTGGCATCGGGGCTGATAGGGCCCAAGCGGGGCTCCTGCACTGGGCAGTGAGTGGAAGGAGGGGGTGGCTACAGAATTAAACCTTACCCCACATACTAATTACACACACCAGAACAGCAAGTGGCGCGAGCACCTTGACACACACAGATTGGGTGTGCCAGTGTCTCTCTAGGCAGCTAGAAAAGGGAAAGTCCAAGAGCTCAGGAGTTTGGGTGTTAGAGCAGCATTTCAGGCAGAGAGGAGAACCGAAGTGCACATCTGGGCATGTAACCACAGATCCGGTGAGGTGAGCCTGAGGTAGATCCAAGGTGGGCCCCACAGGCCTGATAGAGGAATGTGCATGCGCACATGTGCACATGTGCACCTGTAGTTGGACAGGTTACATTTTTTAAAGCTACACCACACACACAGAGACACGGCATGGTATTAGATACCTGTAACTCTAGCTACCAGGCAGGCTGAGGCAGCGAGAGGGAGAGTTCAAGATTAGCCTGGGTTATATAGTGAGACTGTACCAGAGAGAGGAAGAAAGATAATAAAGAAAAAAAAGAGAGATAAAGAAAAAAAAAAAAAAAGGAAAATAAACCCCTTTGACATAGAAGTGAGGGGGAATCTCAGTGTGCATGGAGGAGGAAATCAAGCATCCACATTCCTCTTGTTTCCCAGGGGACACATTTGCTGGGAACTCCCAAGGCAGCCAGTGGATCTCAGCAGATGGGTAGGATTTCAGCTCTTACCGGACTTCTGGTATGAACAAGAGTGACACCACCAATAAAGTGGCGTATTTATCCAGTAGGGACCAAGAGCACCCAATTGATTGCATTGAAGACACGCCAATGACTCAGGAGACATGCTGTTGAGCTGCCTCTCACAGGAGGGTGAGCGCAGTTAGGGTACTTGTGTGTTAGACACTTTTGTGTGGTGGTGATTAGGGAGTCTACTGGAACAACCTAAGGAGGATTTATCTTTGCTCAGGGTTTCAGAGCGCTCAGTCCGTGCTCTATCGACTCTACACCTTTGGGGCATCATGCTGCAGGAGTCTATGAGGGACTTTGCGCTTCGATTCCTGACGGACATGACACAGAAAGCAAAGGGACCCTACTTCCATGACAAGTTTCCTTTAATTTGTCCCACCTCGATTTTCCCACCACCTCCCAATAATGTTGTCATGTGGCCCCACTGAGACATTAGTCCATCTGCTTGGTCAGATTCTCCATGGCTTAACCCCTCTGGAATCGCGTTTACACTCGACTCGGGGCGGCTTCAGAATGCCAGAAGCTTCTCTCGTTGATGTTCCAAAGCAAACAGGCACTCTATGTCTGTGTGTAGCTGCTATCTTAGACTGGTTCCCTCAGGCTGGATCTGGCTGCCTTGCTGCCCCTAATGGCAGAAACCAGGCCCCCACAGCTCTGATGTGTCTTCCGATTTTCCATGTGGAAACTGCCTCCCTCTGTGAGTTTATCTCTGAATTGCCGGGGAACGACCTCCCTCCTGTTTCTCTCCCTTTCCCCATACTCACCGCTCCTCATCTCTGCCTCTTAGGAACATGCTAGAACACAGTGTGAAGAGTAGGAGGCAGACACACTGCACGTTCCCACAGGCCTGTCACTTGTCACTTCACTTTGAAAGATGGTTGGACCCTGTGTGCTGCTGGCTTGCTTACTTTGTTCCTTAAAGTTGGAACAACCAGTTGGAAAGCTGGGGCACAGTCTCTAAGCATGTGACACCCAGAGGCCGGCACAATCATGGCTCTTATCCCTCTGCTTCCTCCTCCAGGACAGGCAACGGCACATTTTGGGCTTAGGAAGGCATGGGCATGTCTGGCTGGCAAGAGGGGAGCTCCAGGTGCCAGAGAGGACACAGCAAAAACCCAGCAGGAAACTCAAGTAGCATCTGTATGGAGATAGTACTTCATTCAGGAGAGGGGCCACCAGGACTGAGTCCTCAGAGCCCTCTCTCACTGCCATGGTGAGATGAACCTCCCCAACGTCTCTAAGCCAGCTGCCAGGTCTTCACGGCATGGGGTAGTGCTGTCTACAATTTAAATTTGTTGCCAGCACCTCTCACTTTTCATCTGGGAAAGGAAATTCTGTATTACATTGGGACAAGGGAGAGACAACTTGGGATTTGAGGAAAAACCCAAAGCGAGAACCTGCCCTTTGGAAATATTGATCTGTGAGCCTTGCACCAACGGAAGTCTGATTGCACGCGGCCTTGTGAACAGTGGGCATTGCACCAGCAGAGATCTGCTTGCGCACAGGCTCTGGCTTGCTCAAGGTGAACGTGCTAACGTTAACCTGAGTATGTGGTTTTGTGTGTGCGCGCGCGCGCATGTGTGTGTGCATGCGTGTATTCGTGCATGCCTATAATATCATACAGTTGGAAACCATGAAAGGTTCTCCAGGTTTTATTCTCTGCTAAGGAAGCCGTCTCATGTCGCCATGACAGCACAGGAGGGAAGGCAGAGAGCTCACACGGTTGTGCACAGCCTCCTTGTTCACCCAGTGGCCCATGTTGGACAAAGGAGCCTTAGCTGGGCTTTTGTCTACCCTGAGCTCAATACTTTATGGGAAGAAAGCGCAGTTCCTCTGAGTAAGACCTTGATATATATGGATATTAAAGCCCTCATCAGAACCCAACACACAGTTTCTGTTTCTTGAAGAGCTGAGCATGGAAATTGGAGAGCCTTGGCCGGGTCCCTTGTGTGGTGGCTGCATAAATCTCTAGGGGGTGACAGGCGTACAATGGCCCCACTCTTTCCTGATCAGGCTGGCCCGTGTCTGAGCTATTTATTAACCGGGACATGAATGAGCAAATGAAGGACCAATTTATATGTTGCACAGAAAGATGTATTAGGACTGCCGTAAACATCGATTTCTTCCTCCTTTTCTTCTGGGTTGGGACATATATGCAGAGTAGGGCGGGCATATGGGGTATCCTTATCAGATCTTAGATACTTCCCTGACTGTCCGCAGCCATTAACCTTGCATATTATCTGACTTGAGTGATTAGTGCAAGGCACATAAAACCGTATTGATAGCCAGGCCTGGGTCAGAATGGGCCGTTGAGTTACTGGATGCTGGATTTTGCTGACTCCGTGATACAAATGATAGTATTATGCTTGGGCCACGAAATTGGTAATTTGTCATTTCTTTCATGGTGTTTCCAGTGCGATCCTAATGGATGAGGTGCAGAATCATGGCCTCACCGAAAGGCTAGCAGCAGGACAGTCTTTGTCCACCAGGTCACGTCAATCCCCAGGCCCATGTGTCGGGCGTGCAGCTTCTCATGTATGCTGAGGCTGCGTGGATTTCATGCCTACCTCTATCTTCCTACTGCCTTCTCTGCTTCCGACTGCTAGCTTGTGAAGTACCATCTTTGCTGCCTACACTCAGGCCTGAGGGCTTTTCCTGCTCTGATAATGCCCTTGCCAAGATGGCTTCCTAAACGGCCTTGTCAATTCACTGGCAACTCCAGACCCACGGTGTCCTTTGACGTTGTGCCCTAAAGCTTGCTCATAAAGTATCGTGGTTGGGCTGG
Organism: Acomys russatus; assembly: GCF_903995435.1. Classification (NCBI taxonomy): domain Eukaryota; kingdom Metazoa; phylum Chordata; class Mammalia; order Rodentia; family Muridae; genus Acomys; species Acomys russatus. The sequence continues at coordinate 6,193,935 of NC_067163.1, forward strand.
AGAGATGGTTCAGTGGTTAAGGGCACTGTCTGCTCTTCCAGAGGTCATGAGTTCAATTCCCAGCAACCACATGGTGGCTCACAACCATCTATAATGGGATCTGATGTCCTCCTCTGCCTGCAGATGTACATGCAGGCAGAGCACTGTATACATAATAATAATAAATAAATAAATCTTAAAAAAAAAAAATAAAGTATCATGGCACTGAAAATGCAAGAATTCCATTGTCCCCTGCAGACTGCGTGCGTGTATGCATGTGTGTGTGCGCATGTGCATGTGCGTGTGTGCATGTGTGTGTGTGTGTGTGTGTGTGTGTGTGTGTGTGTGTGTGTGTGTGTGTGTGTGTGTGTAGCATTTGGAGCTGGAGTGGTTAGGAGGGGCTATGGCACAGTCACTGTCCGACTCAAATCTGTGAGTTCTCTAATGCTTCCCTGTTCAGACTCCAGCTTGGCTGAGACTCCATGCAGCTGTCTATGACTTGAGGGCCTTTGCTCAGCCCACGCTGAAGCTGTCCAGCCTCTCCCTGGTAGGTGTCTTTAAGGTGACAGGTACCACCAGTAAAGGATGTGGCATGGGTAATGACAGTGACACACCTCTTCCAACAAGGCCACATCTCCTAATCCTTCAAAAATAGTTTCATGAACCAGGGACCAAACCTATGGGCACCATTGTCATTCAAACCACCACAATGGAACCTGGAGCTTCACGAATGGTAAGCACACATGGTACCACCAACCACACCTGAGCATGAGAATTCATTTCTTAAGGAAGATCAATGCAGGCCCTGCTTCAGAGGCTGCACAGCCCTGCAGCAAAGAGCCCTAGGAAGGGCAGATGGCAGGTGTGTGATGCCAGCCCTCACCTGAAGAGGCAGCAGTATGGCCTTGTGGGGCTGTGGAGAAACTTAGGAGTGTGTGCTCCCAGGAGGCTCTAAGTGGCTTCCCTCCCCTCCTCTCCCCTCCTCTCCCCTCCCCTCCTCTCCCTTCCTCTACCCTACCCTCCTCTAACCTCCTTTCCTTTACCCTCCTCTACTCTCCCCTCCCCTTCCATCCCCTCCCCTTCTCTTCTCTCCCTTCCCCTCCATGGCCTTTTTTTCTTAAGAAGAATGTGCTAATTCTGGAGTGTGTCTAAGGTTACTGCATTCCTTTTTGAATATTGATTGTGTGTATGTGTGTAGACATGCAGGCCATGGCTTGCCAGGAGAAGTCACAGGAGATTGCAGGAGTTGCTTCTCTCTTTGTACCATGGGTGGGGGGGTGGGTCCCCATGACTGAACTCACTGTGTCAGCCTCACTGGCAGACACGTTTTCCCCACTGAGCCATCTTGTCACCTCTTCATTCACAGTCTTTTTTCAGGCTCTCTGGCATACCAGCAAAAGATCCCATGTTGACCCTGAGCTGAGGCGCATGCCCACCCTCTAGTATGCTAGAGCAAAAAAACATAATAAATGTTTCAGATAGGAACTCGCTGGGTATCCCAGGCTGCCTTGGCACTCACTCTGGTTCCCAGGATGGCCTCAGATGCTTGGCGATCCTCCTGTCCCAGCCTCCCAAGTCCTGGGATCACAGGTGTATTCTAGAATATTCTGTGAGTCTCTCATAAAGCCCACAGGTGAATACTACAAAGCCTGCTGTCTGCTAAACCCCTGGTCCAGGCAATACGGCTGGCCTCATTCCTCTTAGTCCTGATCCCCAAGCAATCCTTATTTCTGAAAGTCCTGACTTAACGCTTTTTCTGTCCAGGCCATTTCTACTGCACAAACAAGAAGATCATAGGATATCAAACCTCTCCATCCCTACCACGTAGTTGAAACATTAGCCTCTATGACCATCTTTATTTCATGGTCGCCCACATTCAGACTCACCTCATCTCACTGTTTTGAAACAACTCCAAGGTGTCACATCATCCTTGTGATCCTACCAACACTTCCCCGCGTAACCAAGGGACATTTAAAATATAACCGAGGGGGCTGTCGGGCCAGCTTGGTGATGAGGCTGCTTGACCCTGTCGTCGAGGCTGAGAGCTATGGCTTGCTCACATGGGTGTCTCTCCTGCCCCTCATTCAGGCCATAGCTCCCCGCCATGGCTCATGTATTGAGGGACTCAGGCTGTTAGAGTTCCTTGAAGGTTGTGTTGGGGTGGTTTTGCCTTGGTGGGTGTTACTGGCTTTGTCCCCTGAATTGCTCCCAAAGCTGCTAAGGTTGTTCTTAGGGGGAATGTCACTATTGCCAGGGAGCTCTTGGCCAAGTGTGGTGCCACTTTTGTGTTGTTGGCATGAGGCGAGGTGCTAATGACATCTAGTGGGTAGAGGCCAGGCAGCGGCTCTTCTCCCATAATGCACTCCTCCCCAACCAAGGACTCTTAACCAACATGTCAGCAGTCCAAATTGGAGAGTGTTTGGTTGGAGTTGAATTGTCACAGTGATTTGTTTGTTTTTAAGTCAGACTGGACATGTACTATGTGGCCTTTCCTGTATTTGTGGCACTAGATGTATTCACCCTCCCCCAACCCCCAATGATTGGATTACACACAGCGACAGTTGGGGGTTTCCTGGCTGGAGGATTACCATAAAGGGCTGCCTCCACATGGTCAGTATCTCACCATGCAAGCCACATCCTGTGGCTGGTTCTTGTGTCCTGAGGGGAGGACCCTTTACCTGGTCACCTCCTTCCAATGGCTTAGCACAAGGGAGTGGCTTTTATTCCTCTTATTTGTTTCTTTCAATCCAATGTAACTCTGGAAGCTTGGTGTAGCTTGAGCAATTTTTACATCTTATTTTTAGATATATATTGTATAGTTATGCACTTGAGGGCAGGTCCCTGCAGAGAGGCCAGAAGAGAGCGTGGATCCCTTGGAACTGGAGCTGTTGTTCGCAGCGTGGATGCTGGGAGATAAAGTCAGCTCTTTCACATGAGCGTGGTGAAATGCTGAGTTATCACCTCAGGCTCTCCTGCTATTTTTAAAATTATTTCTCTGTGTGTGTGTGTGAGGAGGAGCTGAGTTACAGGTTTTCTGAGCTGCCTGCTTGGGTGCTGGGAACTGAACTCTAGTCCTCTGCAAGAGCAGTGAGTGCACATAAGAATAAAAACAAATCTTTAAAAATGGTGAAGATTGATTGCGGAAGATGCTCAAAGATAGCTAGAATGGGACCTGTGGCCTCCACATACAGGCACATACATGCAAACATACATCACATACAGGCACGTATCAAACATACATACCACACAACACACACACACAAACATACATACCTTCACATACAGGCACATACATGCAAATGTACATACCTTCACAGATCTGTACCCTCCTACACACACACACACACACACACACACACACACACACACCCTCCACATACAGGTACATACATGCAACACACATACCTTCACAGATCTGTACCCTCCTACACCACACACACACACACACACACACACACACACACACACACCCTCCACCTTACGTGAGCACATATATCCCAACTCACATACACTTACACCCTCCTACACATACACACATAGGCACATATATGTACAGACATACACCTGTACCCTCCTACACACAAATCTGCACACTTCTATATACACACATGTGTATGCATTTGCACTTTGCTATAAGCACACCTATGCACTGCATCCTCTTACACACACACACAGCTATCTACACCCTCTTACATATACACACATATGTATAGACAGGCATCTGCACCATCCTATTTATTCACATGTATGGGCATACAGATCTGCACCCTTCTACACACACACACATACACACATACACACACACAGAATAGCTGAGGAGCCCACCCCCATCATAGTCTCTCTTTCCCTTTTAGGGTCATTGCAGTATAATCATGGTCACTTCAAAGTCCTTGATTTAAAAATGTCAAAGCCTGTCTGTTGTTTGTCTTCTGGTCTCTCCACTGGCCCTGTGGCATCACTGTGGCCCTCTGCTCCAGCTTGCTGTCTCCTTTAGGATCTCAGCCCTCTGCTTGCTTCTCTCCATTGCGTATTAGATTAGCATGGTGTGAGATCAGATCAGCATGGCATGCCTGCGCCTCCAGCTCCCTAGTCGCCAGCTCCCTAGTTGCCTGCTCCCTGCATCGCATAATGTCACCTCAACATTCGGGAGCTGAAGGCGGAAAGGTCAGGGGTTCAGAGTTACCTTCAGCTGCACAGCAGCTCAAAGCAGCCTAAGATAACACACAAACCAACAAACTGAACTAAAAATAAAACAAAAGAAATAAACCTGCGTCTTAACTGTGTCAGTCTGCACCCAGGGCTCCTGCCAGAATGGGGGTTCTTGAGTCTCCGCAGCTGCCGTCCAGGCTGTCTGGAAGTTCTGTTGATTTAGCTGTGACAACCCTGAGTCACAGTGTAGTTACGTCAAGCACATCACATTTAGAGCAGACATTACCACTCTCTTCCTCAGTCCCTGGATGTCCATCCTCCTCTCTGCCTGGGAACCTAAGAGCTCACAGGAGCATCTGAACCAAGCAGCATGTTTTGCCTCTTGTGTCTGGCTTATCTTATTTGGTATAATGTCTTCAGTGTTCACCCATGTCGTAGCATGTGCAAGAGCATCCTTCCTTTTGAAGGCTGAGGATGATCCCATTACAGAATCTCCGTGTTGCTTTTTCACTGGCAGGCACTTGGGCGCGTGAGCTTCTCCTTCCTTGTGGCTATTGTGGACATGTGTGTGCCAAGTGTCCACTTGGATCCCTGCCCACGGTTCCTAGAGGAACTTCCTGCTTATTTCTTTCTCCTGTGCGCACCTGCCCGCGAGCTGGCACCTACATCCACTCTGCCACTATTCTACACCACTTCTTTCTATTGCCTTCCAAGGTCAGGGCAAGCATCTCCCACCGGAGCCTCCTGGGCCCTGAGCTAGGCATGTGCCTTCAACCAAGGGCACAGCTCACCCTGGGTTCTGTCGCAGGCTGTACCTCAGCCATCTCACACAGTCATGCTGCTGTCACTGCCCTGTGCCCTGTAAACATTTGCTGTCCCATCACAACTGACTGGGACCCAGATGGACCTTTTGTGACCCCCAACAAATAAATGTGCTGGTGGCATTCGTATTGAGAGAGTTTAACGCAGCACTGGGGACAGCGTTGTTCTTAGTTTCTCCCCACCCTGCCACCTTCCACGACACCCTCCTATCAGAGCCTGGGCATTCCATGCCTTTGTTCATGGACTCATGAGATTTTGCTCTCTCAACCTCAGCTCATGTATGTAGATGTTGAAGACGACAAGTGACCACCTCTGGGACCTGGGGCTGGGAGAGCGAGTCACAGAGCTGACGGGGTCACTTATACTGTGAGCCTGGCATTATGACCAGTTGCCTTTTCCAGAAGAAAGTCTGCGGTTTTATTTCCCTGAATCAAAACAGGAGCCTTTTTACTATGGAGGAGACAAGGGCAGGCCGAGTCACAGAACACACCCTTCATCGACTCCTGGGGTCATTTGACCTGACCTCTTGCCTCGTGCTCAGCCTTTTGGCTAACTGCTGATGGAGCCCAGAGATTAGCACCCCGGTTACTGGCTGATTTCCTTTTTGTCAATCGCCCAAGTTTTATGTTCTGCTTTGGCTCTGGATACACAACAAAACCTGGGCCATCAGAGAGGACCACCTCATCTGTCAGCAGCCAAATCAGTTACCCCAAGGAGAAAGCCATAGTTCAGCACCTCTCCACAGGAGCCCAGACAAGCCCTGCAGACATTTCTCTGATGATCACCTTCAGAAGGGGACCCCACAGTCTTGTGAACCCCACAGTCCTGGCAAAAACAAAATCTGGCGTAGTTACCCTAGAGGACAGGACAAAATGTCACCAAGAGCACTTGAAAGTAGAGCCTTTCTCTGCCTCATGTTACTGAAGGGAATCAGACCGAGTCCCACCTCTCCGCTGGAGGCACGGTTTCCATATTCACCGGCCCCGTGGGTGCCGCTCTCTAATAAACCATCTAGCGACCAGCCAGCCTGTGTGTTTACGCGGGTAAATTTGTTTCACTGAGATTGCAGAACTCTGAACTTCGCTGTGTGCTATTTACTGTATCGAGCTGTGTTGAAAGGGGACTCCGCGCCTTTCCCCGGCTGGGCGTTCTGCTAACAGCACTTTAAAGAAGTGGAGAACGCTCTGGAGACCGCCCGATGGGAGAGGGATCAATAATAGTTCAGCAGTGTCTGATAATTGGAGTAGCTGTTATACACAAAGAGCTCGGGCCGCCTCGAGTGACTCTTATCAATCTATTGTCCATCATCATCTGATAATCAGACCGAAAATATGGTGGGGAATTTTCCCTTTTTAAATCAAGCTTGTGAAAAACATTTGAAATAATGATGAAAAAAAAATATCTCATTGTTCCACTCAGCGGTAGGGAAACCGGGAACTGGCGGCTGTGGCCGCATGGAGGATGCAGGCTGACTGGTGTGCACTGCTGTGGGAGAGGCCCTAGAGACTGTTCTAGAACATGTGGAGTGTGGCTGGAAGTGGAACAGCCGATGTCCTTGGTTCCCTGGTCTCTACCCTGGTCTGGGGCAAGTGGCACTGTGGAGGTTGCCTGTGAGGTAGGGGAGGGAGGCAGCGTGAGCACGCGCATGTGGGGGGGGGCAGTGTGAATGCAGGAGTGAGGGTTCTGCTTGCTGACAAACTCCCATCAGTCACTGGGGAGGAGGGCTATCAGAAAGCTTCAGGTCCCCTCAAGAGCTTGACTAAGCGCCGCTCCTCAGTGATTCCTGGGACCTTGGAGTTCTTCTGCTTGGCCTGCCACCTGAGGAAGGGTTATGAGATTGTCCTGGGAGAACGCTTAGCTGAGACTCCCTTCTGTTGGCCACAGGGTGTCTTTTGCTGTGGGAAGGTAGAAGAAGAAGAGGAAGAGGTGGCCGATGACTACCCTAGGCGCTGGTTTGTCTCAGTCTTCAACCCTTGGCTCTCACAAACCCAGGGCCACCAAGTTGTGCCAGGGTTTGTGCCTGCCCCTGTGCCCACCACATGCCTTCTATGTCTTCACGCCCAGACAGAATCCACTTGTGTCTCTGTGGGTACAGAAGCTGGAGTGACGCTGTGAAGGGGCTGATGTTAACATGCTCATGTGACCTAACTCAGGTCACGTGCTCCTCTCACATGACCCAGACAAGACTCAGCCACCAAGTGAGAGTGGTGATGGACAATATGTAATAGCCGCCACCAATCCTGGAATTGCTAATTAAGCATCCGGCCAGCTGCTAAAACGAAACACTGCCCCGCCCCCCTTCCCAAACCACCATGAACCGGTGTGCCTGATTATCCAGCAAGCCCAGTGACGACTAAACTGCTTACATGCGTCCTAAAGTAAAGAAATGGCTCCAGGGTCTCTTGTTCTCTCAGAACCGATCAGTGTGTAGCAAACAAGAGTGGATCGCATATGAGGACGAACGCAGCCTTTGCAGGAATTACCACCTGAGCCAACATGGCTCTGTTCCACGCAGGGCATGGGGGTCTCTCCTGAGTCCTGCCGTCACTCCTACCCAATCCCCATTCCTCCAACATACTCACGCAAGTATGTATACCCACTAACAACATATACACATGTGCACACTCGCATGAGTGTACACTCACAGATATGGACACACCACACCCATATGTGTGCTCACACAAGCATGTATACTTACTAACATATCCACCTAGGGGCACATTCACAGATGTGGGAATACTGCCATCATGTGTGTACTCACACAAATGTTCACAACTATACATACATGTATACATACATAAGAGTACATTACCATTCATGGACATACTTACACCCATGTAATGCACACTCATATAATTACATGCTTACATAGGTGGGCACATGCAAGCATGCATGTCAGTGTATGCACACATGAGTTAGTCAATTCAGCAACCTGCTGGGCAAGGTAAAGGCCATGAGCCTGAGGATGCTGTCCTTGCTCTAAGGTTCCTACTTGGCACAGAGATGACTTCCGGCTCCTTCTGATTATTGTCTTCATGGGACAAATGAGGCTTCTAAGACCATTCTGTGGAACTGAGGTGGCTGTAGGGCAGGTCTGAGGAAACGATGTGGGGTGGGGGTGAGGCTGGGCAGCTGCTGACGCTGGCTCCTCAGCACATGTTGTGGTGGGTACACAGCATCTCAGACAAGCCTACAGAGCACTGTGGTGGGGATTGGAACAAGTGTACCCCTATTTGAGCCAGAGTGGGTACCTAGAAACCCCTTCCACTTCCCTTATTGACGGATCTTCCACTGTCAGTACCTGGTACCCCCACATGATGAAGAGTGAGGTCAAGGGGACACTGTCCTTGTTTACACTTTAAACTGTGGGTGTGTATGTTGAGGTAGGAGTCCACACGAAACAAGTACAAATACCTGAGTCTAGTCTTCCTTTAGAATCTGGGCAGATGGGATATAAGACACCCTAGAGATACCCCATGTCATGTTCAGGTCCTTTACAGAGATGGCATGACATCTGTGGGTAACCTGTGCTCACCCCCCATGATGCTTGTACTAACTTTTCTCTTCGCAATGCTACAAGAAGCAGTGTGAGGGCGTGCTCGGGTTCCCTCTCTTTGCTGCTGTAAAGTAGCCCCTCAGCATGCAACTCAGGGAAAGGGAGGTTTGAGCCTAGTAAGCCAAGGTGGCGGGCACTTAAAAGCAAACAGTCACATCTTAACCACAGTCAAGAGCTGGGAAAAATGAACGGAATGTACACTCTCTCATTTGTTTGCTTGCTGATCTGCTTGCTAAATTTCTCCACTCGCACAGTTCAGGACGCCCTGCCTAGGGGATGACGCCTCTCGCAGAGAATGATGAGACTCTCAACATGAGTTAGTTCAAGACAATCCCTCACAGAGATGCGCACGGGCCTACCCAATAGTGACAATCCCTCATGAAGACTCTCTCCCCAGGCCCTGTCAAGTTGACAATCAAAACTAACCAGCAGCTGGTAGTCCATGTGTGACCAGGAAGCAGGGATTGGATAAGATATGGGGCCAGGGTGTAAGATCTCAAGTCCCACCTCAGTGCCCAATCCCTCCAGGAAGGCTGCACCTCAGAATGTTCTGCAACCTTCTAAAACAACACCACCAGTTGAGGACCAAGCCTTCAAACATCCAAACCATAAGACCCCGAGTTGTGTGATTCTCTGTGAACCCGTGTCACTCTTTAGGGTTTAGGGAAAGACGGCAGTGGAAGGTCTGTTGGCGTTCACACGGACACGCTCTTTTCTGGTCTTGCCTGTGATTGGTGGACTTTGTGAACACGGAGTCCGTGGGTGGAGGGCTGCTGCAGTCATAAGCACATGTGAAAGGCTTGAGGACTGGGTGAGCAGGAAGAATTCCATAAGGGTGTTTGACACTAGGAGGCCATGAGGCATCTCTGAGGAGGTGACATTTAAACAAGGGCTTGAGGAAGAGAAGGGACAGCCCAGAGGAGCACATATGTGAAAGTGTAATTCTGTGGTAAGCACGGCATTGTAGACACAATCCAGGCTTCCTACCTTTGCCCAGAGATCGAGCCCCTACTCCTGTGTACTGCAGCTGTGGGAGGCAATTCCCTGTGGCATTTACAGTGTTGCACAGCATTTTTAGCACTGATGACACCTGGGCTGAGGTGCCTCCTGGGGTCTAGAATGTTGCATAATCTAGCCTTAGCAGTGTGGAAATAATATTATCGGATTAGGCAGAGCTGCTTTGGATGTGGAGCTGCTCTGCCTAGGGATAGCTGTCCAACCACTTACCAGCTTAATACAAGCCCATGATGGGTGTTTAGCTCTGTGTAAGGGAGAATGCCAGCGTGGGCTGGCCATGACACTAGGCACAGAACCCAGGAAGAAAAGGTTCACGGGTTATGAAGAGAGGGAAGGCTTGCATATGCATGATGGAGCTGGTAGCGATGCTGCTCTGGAGAAAGAGGTTCCATTTTGCTATTTCTCAGAAACATTATTCTCTCTCTCTCTCTCTCTCTCTCTCTCTCTCTCTCTCTCTCTCTCTCTCTCTCTCTCTCTCTCACACACACACACACACACACACACACACACACATTCAATCTAACCTCACAGGACACTACTAGAAACCAATGTCTCACAGAGGGTCTCAGCTGGGGGTGATTTAGGAGAAGGATGTGGTGTAGACAGGGCTTACCCTCCATGAGGGACACGTGGGATCCCCAGACAGCCTGGACTCTGTGCGCACCCATCCTGACTCCAGCTATAGCCCGCTGTCTTCACACCCCAAGCATGTGCTTTCCCTCCAGGGCTACCACACTGGCCGGGTAAGTACCCACGTACTGTGAGGGCCTGTCATCTTGGTGCCCGGTGTCCCTTGGTGGGTTTGCACAGCACCTGTACGATAGGAGCTTGAGATGTCTGTACCAACCTGCTGGGAAACTGGTTTTGGCATCGCAGACCCACCTGTGCCTTCTCCGGCATTCACACCTCACTTTCTTTCCATCTTCTCTTCCCAAATCCCAGCAGGACCTGCTGAGCCTGCAGAACCTGCCACCCCAGCTTCAGCAGCTGACTTCTCGCCTGTTTGTCCACCACGGTGGACCAATTATACAGTGAAGTCCTCAGTCCCAGAACTTAGGGAGGTGACCTCGTTTGGAAATAAGACCTCGAACATGTGATCAAGCTAGGTGGAGGAGGGACCGACTAGGGTTAGCCACGTACGAGCCTTATGTCCATATGGGAAGAGAAGAAACCAGGCTCAGAGATACCCAAGGAAGGGTGGTGATGGAGGCAGAGATAGAGTGATGGCACCAGCGGAGGAAGGACGTGGTGGCTGGTCATTACCCGGTGCTACTGGAGAGCCTTGGGTTTCTAATAGTATCCTGTAAGGTTAGATTGAGTGTTGTTTTTATTTCTTTATTCTTTTTTTTTTGTTTGTTTGTTTCTGGACCTATCAGAACCTGACCTCAGGCTTCCGGGCCCAGAATGTGAGCAAAGATGCTACCTTACCCTAGTGTGTGGTTGTAGCTCTGACAGGAAGCTATATAGCACCCCCACAGGACTCTTTTTACCCACCACCCAGCTCTGACTTCCTCCCCTATCTCAACCCTGTCCTTAACCTCTGGCTTTCCTGGATGAGGCCTGCCTGAGCCCTCACATCATGTTTTCACTTCACCCTGTCCTGCCTTCAGAGTGTGCACCGCCTGTGTGATTCTGCGTCCTTTGATGCTGGCATGCGCATTTTCTGGCCCTTTCACTGGCCAGGGAGCATCATGACAGCTAGGACTTGGTGTACTTTGCTCAGAGTGACACACTAGGACTTAGCAGGGCATGGGAGCTGTACCACGCTTGTCGGGTGGATACCTGAATGCCCATATGGATGAGTGGGTGGGTAGATGAATAAATAAGGTGGGTACATAGGTAGATTAATAGATGAGATAAATATTATGTGGATGGGTGGGTGAAATGTAGATTAGTATTTGAGGTCAATATTAGGTGGTAGATAGGTTGAACATATGGATAATCAGATTATCAGGTTAGAGGATGCGTGGCTGGGCATATGGTCGGTAGCTGACAGATGAACAATTGATGGATAGGCAGGTGGGTGGGTAAATGAATGGGTGAGCAGAAGGCTGAGTGGAAACTGAAATGAATAGGAAGGAGACATTATTCCTTGATTTTCCCAGTATCTCGAAGAATAGAACTCTATGTGTGTGTTACCCAAGCATAAGAGACCCCTGAGTCTCCCCCTCTTCCGCCCACTCCCCCCCCCCACCCCCCTGTCTTCTACCTAGAGTTTGCGTGTTCACAAACATTTTTTCACAAGGTCCTCACAAGAATCCCACACCTTCTGTACTATCTCTGTTCTACAAGTGAGAAGAGTGAGGTTCAGGGCAGGCTGGCAACCTGTCCTACCCTACCCTCCCTCACGGAGCCTGAGTGAGCTAAGGTCCCCATGGCTGACACAGGCCGTGTACTGGTGGCCATGCTGTACCTTGGAGTGGATGCAAAATATTCTGTGTGTTTTCCAGGACACAAGTCACACCACACTTGTGTTTCTGCTGATGGTTTGAGGTGGTTAGAAGCTTATCTCACCAGAACATTCTCCCAGGTCTTAATAATACTTAGAATTAGATGTTGAGGGAGATCAATGGAACACGGGTTCAGAGAGACCCTCCTCTCACCATGTGACTCCTCTCCAGAGTCAGTGTGCTGAGTCCAGCATCTTCATGCCTCGTGCCTGCCCCCTTGGAGGCCTTGCCATGAGGACTGCCTTAAGTTCCAATGGCTCACCCACACACATCCACACATTGCAAACCACCCTGAGAACTGATCCTCACAGATGACTAAGTACATGTTTGTATAACTTGGTGGTCCCTTTCCCAGCAATAAGCAGAAGTTGAGAGTGTGTAATCCCTCCCCACCCCCTTCCTCCGGGAAGATGAACTTTAATTGATCAGATTGGTCTGCAGGCAAGCCTGGCGGAAGGGGGCACTTTCTTGATTAATGACTGGATGTGGGAGGGCCCAGCCCAATGTGGGCACTGCTACCCCTGGGTGGGTGGTTGGGTCCTGGGTTCTAAGAAAGCGGGCTGAGCGAGCCATGAGTAAGTGCCCCGCCCTCCTCCATGATCTCTGTGTCAGTTCCTGCCTCTAGGTTCCGCCTGACTGCCTTCCATGATGCTGTGCTATGGAGATGTGCAAATCAAAGAGACCCTTTCCTTCCTGGGCCTGCTTTTGCTTGTGGCCTTTACCACAGCAATAGAGAGCAAAGTGAGGTGGCCTGGATGGGGGGGGGGGTGTTTGGCCATCATCCTGGAACCAGTGGGCGTGGTCCTATGCCTCTCCTCCCTCCTCCCTCTCTGCATCCTGACCAGCCATCTTATAAACTTGACCCGAGGTTATGGTTAAAAAGCCATACCTTTCAGCAGATACTCAGGACAGCAGTGCCTCTAGAAGAATCTATGGTGCGCCAAAGGCCACATACGGAAGGGAAGCCTGGCTTTGTTTTCTGCTGTTTCATTTTCGTCACAGACACCTGCCACAGATGCAAGAATGGCCCACTTTCCATCACGGCACCTTGCATTGTCCCTCTGTGGATGTCACACCATCAAAATCAATTCCTTTTTACTTTTTAAAATTTTGCAGTAGCTAAACAGGTCAGTTCAGTGGCAGAGCCCTACTCACAATGAAGTGGTTATGGTATTAGAAGTGCGATTTTATAGAAATTTAACTACACAAATCAACAAGGACCCTAACCAAGAGGGCTGTGTGCCTTTACCATCGGTTACCTCGGAGCTGCCGGCCTTCGTGAGTGCTGTGAACAGGATCTGGTCTCCAGGCTGTTTCCAGCGAGGACACCCTCCCCAGCTGCACCAAAGCCCTGTTAGCAGCGGAGGTGTTTCCACCTGGGCCTTCTAGCTTTTCTCTGCATCTTTCTGCAGTTACTGACACAGCCAGTCAGGGCTGTGGTGTCCTGATTCTGCTTGATTTCTACCCTCGCGCAGCATTTGTAATAAAGTCCATTTCCTGTTCTGCTTCACAGTTTCAGACTTAGCACCGGGGCAGCTTTCTCTTGGTGGAACACAGATTAAAGTGAGGCTGGAAAGGACAAGAGTCTTCTGTTCACTCTAAAATCTCCTTGTGGTGTGCTGCCTTAGCTCATAAAGGTGGGGTTACAAGGAAGCACCCGTCCCCATGAAAGTTTGCTTTTTCCCCTGGGCCGTGGTAGCACAGGGCCCCAGGGAGGGGAGGTTCTTTCCTCCTCCTCCCTCATCTCCCTTTCACCATCTTTCTCCCCTATCCTTTCTCTCTGTCCTGTCACCGACTCCCTTCGCCCCCCATTACCCGGGAGAGAAGGGTAAGTGGAGGTTTTGCAAATTCCAAATTTCTTCTTGGAAAATAAGTAGGCTTGTATTTTTCTTTTATCATCTCTTTGGGGTGTCTTCTGTGCATTAGATTCCGGCCTTCTCTCTCTCTCCCTTCTGCCCTGCCCTGCTCTGCTTTGCCCCTCCCCTTCTCTTCCCTCCCCTCCCTCCCCTCCTCCTCCCTCCTTCCTCTCCTCCCCTCCCTTCCTCTCCCTTCCTTCCCTTCCTTCCTCTTCCCTCCCCGCCCCTTCCCTTCCCTCCCTGCCCCTTCCCTTCCCTCCCCTACCTTCCCCAACTTTCCTCCCCTTCCCTCCCCTCCACTTCCCCTTCTCTGCCCTCCCCTTCCTTACCTCTGCCCTCTCTTCCCTTCTTCCCCCAGCTTCCCTCCCCTCTCCTTCCCTACCTTCCCATCTTTTCCCCTCCCTGCCCTTCTCCCCCTTCCCTTCTATGCCCCCTCCCACCTCTCCTCCCTGCCCTGCCCTTCCCCCCTCTTTATAGCTGAGCCTCCTTTCTTCTGCAGAATGTGTGGGTGAAGACTCTGCTGAGGACCTTGTGTATCAGCTTCTTGGTGGACTAGATGCCCTGTCTCAGTCCTTGAGTGTTCAGGCCACAGGCAGCTGTGGTACCTTGGATGAAGGTCAGTGTGTCTGTCTCCTTTGACCATGCTCACCAAGGCCAGAAGAGCACTGGCATCAGGGGAGGCATGGAGGGTGTGGAGGGTCAGGGAGTACAGTCCCCACACTGGCCCATGCTGCCCCATCCCGCAGGAGTCCCAGAGGCGCTTAGTTGGTTGCATGCCTTTTCTTGGAGGGACATCTGGTCTGACAGATGGGTCCCTGTTTGTTTTCCAGCACAGTGACGGCTTGTTTCTGCATATACAACTGTAGTGACTATAGAGAGACACAAGCCTCATATCTGCTTCAGGACCACTACCAGAGGAAATTGGAGCCCATTTTACAATCAACAAGAGGTGATAAGTCTGCCCCTGGCCTCCCAGATTCCTTATAGGAGCTCTTTAAATACAGAAGGGACTTTGCTGTGCTGATCAGTCAGAGATGCCTTGGGATCTGGCCTCACGGAACTCTCCTGGACATGTGGGCATGGCCCAGCCATCCTTTCCACTCAGAGAACCATTCAGAGGTGGCAAAGGCACTCTGCTTGGGTCTTGAGAGCTGGGGAGGGGCCTGTGGATCTTTTGCTTGTGAGAGAATTGCGGTGCCAAGCAGCAGGAGACGTGGACTTTGTCTTCCTGGTCCAAGGTGTTCTGTCTGCCTGTTGCCAGGAGGACGGTCTGTTTTCTAGAGTCCTAAGCCAGCAAGCATCAGAAGTGGAACGCACATTTGGAATCTTCTCTTCAGAAGTGGTTCAAGGGTCCCCGCTGTGGGTGTGGTTTTAGCTGTGCCAATCACCCTTTATTGAATGGACACTCCGTGAAAATTGGAAATTGCAATGCATTCCTCTTCAGATACTGCTTGATAGCATGGGTTTACACTTGGAGTTTAGATACAGTCTCTGTTTTTCACTGAAGAATTCATCTGAATGGTTTAAAGTGCATACGCCCTGAGAGTGGTGCTGAGCTCCGAGAAGTCTCCTCCAGGTTCCGGCTGCATTTCTGACCTTCGCCAACAGATGGCACTTTTGACTAACCCCAGAGCGTCAGAGCCCGAGGAGGGGGAAAAAAAAAAAAAACCGCTCCAACAGTGAGTCGGAAATACGTTCCTATTCTGCTGGAAGCCAAGAATTAAAATTAAGCCTCTCTGAGACAGCTTTCTGGAGCTCTCTTAAATGCTAAAAACCTTAAACACACAACCACTCAGGTAATGAAAGTGGGTGCATTGTTCATATGCTCTCATGGTTTTTCCTCTCCATTAGGGCATGTCGGTCTTTGATCCAGGACGGTGAGGAAAAGGCTATAAAATAAGTTTTATTTGAAAATATGACTGTGTGAGTCTGACTGTGTTCTCAGTTTGCAGAAGGCCCTTGCTAGGCCTTGCTTCCTCCCTCTCTTTCTGTCCACCTGCGCACATACGTACAGCTATGCACGCGGGGACACACACAGGAGCCCCTGCACATGCGGCTCACGAGGGTGGCACATGGACCCTCACGCACACAGAGGGGGAAAAAAACCAGGCTGTGTCTTGCAAGTGTTACTTATCATATTAATTAAAATCTGGTGACATGATAACACCACCAGCTGTGTGGGAAAGCCAGGGAAATTAACAGACGTTTGATTTGTTGTGTTGCTAATGTGACACTTATTATACAGGTCAGACTGAAACAATACCTCTGCCAAAATATGCTAATGTACAGGGAACTGCTAGGCGGCGGGGATGCTGGTGTGTGCGAGCTGAAGGCAAAGTCCTGCACTAGGAGGAGGCTTCTGGGGGTCTGATCCTTGTAGATCCCAGTTTCTAAACACTTAAGTCTCTGTTGTAAAAAGGCAGGAGAGCGGGGTTTTGGGGTTGCAGTTAAGAATGTATTCTGAATAATCTGAATGAATCTAGCAACTACTTCTGTTGTTGGTTTTGGAAGCTGAGCTGTTATCACGTGAGACTGACTTCTGCTGAATCTGACTGAGTCCTTGGCTAACTAACACCCTTGTGCAGTTTGTGGTCCAAACAGTCACAGTTTCCGGCTTCATAAATACATCTTGCTTAAAGACCCACAGTGACCCCCATTTCTAAGACTGGAAGCTATGACTTTAAAGTCTGAGTTTTTTTCAAAAACAGTATAAACAGACCACATTGACTGATATTATTATCCGTTCCTCTTTGTGCTGCCCCTCCCCTCTGGTCCTGCAGTGAACCGTCCCATCCTTGACTTGAACCTACAGTTAGAGAGGGCTTCTGAATGTCCCAAGGGAAGGAAGAGAGGCTTACAAGGCCTACCTCACATGAATTTCATGGAGCTGTGTTTGGCTTTCTCCCAGAGCTTCCTCCCGAGGCCTGCAGAGCACCAGCTTCTCTCAGGGCACCAGCTTCTCTCAGGGCACCAGCTTCTCTCAGGGATGCCTTTGCATTTTCTCCCTGCCTCTCTGTTTGATGGTATTGAGGTGGGGCGAGTGGCCTGGATGCCTTTCACAATACGTAGTACAAATCCAGGCTGGGCGCAGGTATCATTTGGTTTATGGAGAAATGGCTCATCCTAGATGAAAGGTCAGGTAGTGGGGTCAGGGGTGAGATGTCAGCTGTCCTGGAAGGCAGAGGACTGGGCGCAGGGTGGAGGGGTCAGTCAGCCTTGGTTCTTCAGAATCTTACTGTATCCTTTATGAAAAAAAAAAAAAAAAAAAAAAAAAAAAAAAAAAAAAAAAGAAAGAAAGAAAAAGAAAAAGAAAAGAAAAGAAAGAAAGAAAAGTGGTTGGCTGTGGGGTCTGTGCTAGGAAACTATTGGTGCGTCACCAAGACAGGCCAGGAGCAGGTAGGGACCGCACTTCAACCTGTGGGCTCACCTGTAACACCTCAAACATATACAAACTGAACTTATGATCTGCATTTTCTGAATCTGGGTCCCAGGTTGGAGAAGAGGGCACGACTTTGTGTGCCCTATCATGAAGTCCCAAATCACCCATTCTCCCCGGGTGAGAGTCCTGGCAGGCCCAGGCTGGAAGTTACTGCTTCAAAATGCACGGTGACAGTTTTCCTTTAAGCTGCTTGTCTGTGCTAAGCAGCGAGAGTCCTGGCTGGCTGATTAAATCTATATAAATAAACACACTGATGACTCGAGAGAGAGCGAAGCGCCACTGGGATAAAATATGACACTGTGCACACATATTCTTAGTCATTAGGAGGTAATTTTCAACCCCATTCAAGCCGCTGGAGCGGCAAGGTTGGCTCGCCAGTGGTGCTTCCTTTTCTCTTTAATCCAGTTGCTTTAATTAAGCCCGCGTGACAGACCGGCATTTCGAAATACAAAGACATTTAACTGTGAGGGAAAAAATAGTTTATTTAGCTTTGAATGGAATTTTTTTCTTTTTTTTTTTTTTTGGCTTGAAGAGCTTGTTTTTTTTTCTCTCTCCCTTAAACATTAAATTATTAATGAAAGAGTGAAAGTGATAAGTGGTGGACGACACTGTTGGCCGTGGCTATTGGGTGCACACCAAAGCAGGGATAATTTTTTCCTCGGAACCTTTTCCCTTTTCTCATGGGAGGTGCTTGCTGAGGATACAAGAGAGTTTTTGTGTTGAACTTCCTGCCTGGAGGCAGTCGGGCTGTTCCCCTGTGCTCAGCAGCGCTGGGGGCCACAGGCTCAGGACAGAGATATCAAGGCATGACTTGAATCTCTTAGAAAAGTATCATCTAGTACCACTATATGTATACATAAAGCCACATGGTGTTGATAAGAATTCCAGGTGTATCATTCTATCAGTGTGGGCTGAATACCTGCCTGGAAGATGCACCATTGAAGTTGTGTACCCCCATCAAATAAAAAATTTAAAAAAAAATTAAAAAAAAAAAGAAAGAAAAAGAAAAAAAGAAGGAAAGAAAAGAAATCCTGCCTGGGATGGCCAAAGATACGACATAGGCACGCAACCACACCACAGTAAACTCTGACCAGTCCTGAGCCTGTCATAGTTTGTTAATGGACATTAAAGCCAATGGCTAGTAATGTCAGGGAACTTAAACTACCAATCACTGGGTGGGGGGTGTGGACCTGGTGCTCACTCCTGGCTCACATCTGCTCACAACTTTTTGCTCTTTCAGAGCACAGAGCCCCAATCCGTGGCAGAGCTATTTTACAAGGCCGTGGCTCAGCAAGTTTCTGACCAAGTCCAGTGACACAGGGGGGAGCTACCACTGCTCATGGCTGCTGATGGCTGCTGATGGCTGAGGGCTATACCTGGCACTTTGGCCTCATCTGTTTCACACTTGTTTTTCATTACAGAAAGCGGAGGCGGGGAGGGGGGGGCGGGAATCAGTGACCTCCCATCTGGAATAATGCTCTCCCACTAGCAGTTCTGTTTCTTTTTCTATGCCTGTTTTATCACTCTTTTCTTTTAAAGTTGCCTTCCCAACTAGCTGTGCAAGCCCTCTGGCACCCTCCCGAAATGGCTGGGCTGCCCACCCAGCATCTCATCCTGTCCCGCCCTCATGGCATCTCGCTTTGCTTTCTTTGGGGAGGCGGCCCCCAGTGCTTTCAGGAATCCCAGTTGGCCACTGTGGCTCCTTGCAACCATGCTAGCGAATCATCCTTTGTAGGCGACCTAGACAGCGAGCACGCACAGCACAGCAGAGGCTGGTTGTAGTTTTCAGTGTGGTTAAAGAAACCAGGAATCTGCTCTACGAGAAACAGACAGTATTCCACGCTTCCAGCCCTAACCGGGGAGCACATGTCACTGAGCCACAAAGCAATTGTGTGTTCTGGTGCCACACAGATTGCTAGGTTTGGGTCCTCTCTCTCCATCTCTCCTCTCCTTTCCCAGGAGAGGATGAGAGGAGAGAGAGAGAGAGAGAGATGAGAGAGAGAGAGGAGAGAGAGAGAGAGAGAGAGAGAGAGAGTGTGTGTGAGACGGGGGAGGGGGGGGTGCCGAGACATATAAGAATTCTGAATTTGTGTGATTAATGGAAATGAACCACTTAGTCGTTCCCTTGCTTAGGAGTGAGTGCCCAGATGTTGGCTTCTGCCACATCACATACCAGGGCGACTCTGAGCTGTCTGTTACTTAGAGTGAAGTGAACAATTAATCTGGCCATTACACCTCTCTTCCTGCCAACATGGATATTAATATATACTTATTTCCACTATTTCCTACAAACGCCAGGGGAGGGCGTTGGTATGGAGAAAAGGCATTCAAAGCGTACCATTTGGGTTTTAAGGACAGCATTGAAAAAGAGCAATTTCCATATATCAACACTTTTTGGTGTGATCCATGAAACATTTTGATATGATTTAGCAAAAACATTTTTTTTTTTTTTTTTTTTTTTTTTTTTTTTTTTTTTTTTTTTGCATTGGGTGCGTTGTAGCTGCCTCATCTGCATCTCTAAAGACTGCAGAATGGAATCACATTAGGTAAAACTCAATGCCAAGAAAGAGGCTCTCTGCTCAGGCAGTCCTCCTGTAGCGATCTGGAACCGCGCAGAAGCACACAATTCCAGGTTCCGGTTCTGTCAGTAATTACAGCTGGCCAGATTTGCAGTAGTTTGGCATCACAGACACTGTTAGACTTCTTGCTTCAGATAGAAGCCACGTCGCCTCTGCTCAGCCCAACAATTGCTGGGAAGGAGGGACTGGAGGTGATGAATAAATTGAAAACTGAGGCTTCTCTCAGTTTAATCACAGTGTGGATTTCCAAAGTGAAGCTACGGGTGGAGAGCCTTTTCTTATTAGAAGTGGCAGCTGTGACACAAGGCAGGCTGTGGGAGGCACAGCTCTGCCTTGGGTAGGGACGCGTGGTGTCGGGCTGGGCCTATCACCCCCAGCCAAGTCCTTGTAAAGGCTGCTTCTCGGATTGGCTCTGTGGGGATAGGATCTGAAGAGCTGCAGCCACACCCAGGCCTTACCCCTCTCCTCTTATTTCCATTTTAAAACCCGGGGAAACAGAGGCATGGGCACCAACCCGCCTCCTCTGCGGTCTGGTTCTTTTACCCAGGCTTGACGTTGGAGTTTGTCTCATGTTGGGGTTGCAGGCCTCCTCCAACCCACCATACCATCAACCCTGCATTCCACTTTAGTTTTTCCTTACCAGACTGCCACCACCATCAATATCAACATCACTACCAGCACCAGCAGCACAGCAGCAGCCACCAGCACCACCACCAGCACCATCACCACCATCAGCAATCACCACCAGCACCAGCACCATTACCACCATCAGCACCAGCACCAGAAACACTACACCACGATACCACCATCGGCATCACCACCACCACCATCACCACCATGAACATCAGCACCACCACTATCAATATCAAACATCACCACAACAAAAGCACCATCACCACCATGAACATTACCACCATCGCCACCCGTGAACATCACCACCACCACCATCAATATCAACATTACCACCAGACACAGCAGCACCACCACCACCATAACCACCACCACCATGAACATCACCCCATAACCACCATACAGCACCCTTACACCGTCATCATCACTACCATGAACATCACCACCAGCACCAGCAGCAGCAGCGCAGCACACCACCATCACCAACCATCACCACCCACCACCATGAGCATCAAGCCACCACCACCATAACCACCACCACCACGATAGCATCAGCACCACCACCAGCACCATTACACACCACCACCATCACCACCACCACCATGAACTCACCACCATTACCACCATCAGCACCATTACCAACATCATCATCACTACCATGAACATCACCACCAGCACCAGCAGCAGCAGCACCACCATCCACCACATCACCACCACCACCATGAGCATCAGCACCACCACCATCACCACCACCACAATGAGCATCAGCACCACCGCACCATTACACACCCTCAGCATCACCACCATGAATACCACCACCACCACCACTACCAGCATCAGCACTAGCACTACTAGCACCATGGTTTTTCTGCTCTATTCTAAGGCACTCAAAAACACCGAGTGGTATCATTTATTTTTATTGGAGTGGATAGGTTGTACAGAAGAATTGGTTTTAGGGTGACATTTTTTACATGACGTGAGGTACTTTAATCAGAAGACCCACACTTATCTCCTCCCTTCCCAGTGTCCCCCTCTCATTTCCCAATACCTACCCTTCTTCTTTGCCTCTCTTTATAATGTCACACATGAGAATAAAAAACTGTACAATTTCTATCTCTTAGCTAAACCCACCTTATCTTTCTTAGTGCGATGTTCTCTAGTCAAGTCCATTTTTCTGCAAATGGCCCCAATCTTACTTTCCTGGTTGACATCTAAGTTGACATCTCTGTGGGCACAGGTCACATGTTACCTACTCATTAGCTAAGGGCCACCGAAGCACTGAAGCTCAGTCCAGGGTCTTGGCTATTGTGAATAATGAATAGTCCTGTACAGGGGTGTCCTTGACTCAGCTTACCTGGGGGTGTGCACATGTGCACGCGACACTTTTGAGAAGTAGCCCAAAAGATTGGCTGCTTTGGCTCCTGTTCAACTGTGCAGTATGGAGACAGGTGTTTATCTCATCTTTGCTCCAAGGATGAAGGAAGGACTGGTAGAGATGAGGTCAGGGTTGACCCAGCCTTGAATGCCACATGCTGCTCCAAGTCCTTCCCTCCTTCAATACAGCTTCCCCTCACACTCCCACCAGCTTGCATCACTGGGGACCAGCAGGCCCAGAGCAGACTTTTAAGGACACATGCAGGTAACTGCAGAGTTTAAACTCCTGTCGCTGGAGGCTCCAGCCCGGATACCCCACTGGGAAACAGGCAGCTCTCAGGGAAATTGCATCTTCTAGTTTAGCTACTCCAAGGATCCCAGAGGAGAAGTCTTGCCTGCTGATGTGTAAAAGCCATGGGTATTTGGCATACTGGCAGGCTGGGCAGAGGACATACAGGTAACTGGGGAAGGAAACTGAAGTTTTTCCAAGCCTCTTGTGAAGCTGAGCTGTTTGATGAGCCCCGGTGTGCAGAATCTAGTAACAGCTGACACTGGGCTGTGAGACTTATGAGCTCTGTAAGCCCATTCTGCCCTTGGCACCTAAGACTCATACACCCAGCCTACTCATTTATTTATTTATTTTCTTCCCTGAAAAATGTAACTGTTAAGTACAGGCATTATTTGTTCATTCGCTTCTAATTTCTAATGATAACCAAAGCGACATTCAATTTAGAAGCCCGTATCAAAGCGATCAAATGCCTAAGTGCCCTTGTAATTAAATTTACTTTTTATCACGCTCCGCTTAATTGCACATTGACTTTCTCTCAGCATCCTCGGGGCACACTCAGCAGAGGAGGGCCTGCCTGGCCTGGGAGTGGGGAGCCCTTTGTTCCATCTGCCCTGTGGTTCCCTCGCTTGGCTGCTATAGGGGCATGTGGAAAGGGTGGCATTTTAGTGATGCAAGTGTCCCTGGGGACACTCACGCTCTGGGATGCCTGGGTGGACTGAGGAGGACTAGTTCCACGAAGCTACTGTTGTCTGCCAAGAGACTACCATGATGGGTGCTTAGGCCATGCCAAACTCCAGTGGACACATAGAGATGCTGTGACCACAGGGAACCCCCATCTCAGAAAGGAGTGCAGTCAGTGGCTCCCCAGGCAGTGTAAAATGCCCGCCGAGGCCCAGGGATGAGGCAGTTGCATTTGTCTGCTGGGAAACGAGGCTGGGGAGGTCATGGTCCAAACCTAGGGACTGTGGCACCCAGCAGAGCCTGGGCTGAGCCAGATTGCCCATCCCCAGGCCAAGGAAGGACTGTCACAAGTATTTTAGGAGCAACTGCTGCATAGTGAGATTCAACTAATTTTAAAGCAGCTCCTTGGGACAGCTTAGGACATTAAAGTGGTGAAGGCCCACAGGGAGTGTTATTTCTGGCCTCTGAATGAGCTTCTCAGAACCTCAGCAGGCAAAATCCATCGTTGGCTAAGGGCTGAGCCATTCCGCTGCTTGAGGCTCTCAGGCAGACAGACAGACACAGCATTGACTTGGATCAGACCTGGGACAGCTTCTGAGGCAACCTGTTCTCTGGGAGCTGACATTAGCCAGGGCAGGACCTTCCATAGGCACACAGTCCCCTCTCAGTAATGTATTTTTCTACGGATAAAAACCGTATTGATTGGTTGGAAGCCGCATAGAAGGATCAATATGCTTGGCACACCAAAGTGTCTCTGATAACAACATAGCGTTGGGAGTTAATCTCAGAAATCCACCTCACAGGCGGTAGCAGCAGCTGTTGTGCTGTGCACACACAGCTTTAGAGGGATAGCTCAGGCTATCCCAAAGTCAGAGAGTTTAATCAGCATTTTCCTCTCTCCTACCCCAATCTCTGCAAAATCTCCCACCTTTGAATCCAGCTGCTTCTCTTCAGCATTCTGGGAGCACCTGGCTTCTATGTGGGGCTGGAATGAAGGCAGAGTCCCTTCTAAACCAAGGCCTGAGAAGGACCGCTCAGAAATGTCTGTGACTCCCCAATGCTGTTCACTTTCCCTGGAGCAGAATGGAAAGTGGCCAGAGGAGCTGGGTTGAGTATGGTGTCAAGGAATGTTGGCAGCTTCTGCAAGAAGCAGATGCTTCTTGGGTTTGGAGCGGATGAGACGGTGAGGACACAGCTGGAGGGCTGGGTGACTGGAAGCAGAAGGTCTATGGAAGCATGAAGGTGAAAGTGGCCTGGGTCAGAAGCAGAGGTGATGTCTCGGGCTTCAGCCTCTGACCTCATAGAGGCAGCAGGGAGCTTTTGCTTTAACTGACAGCATACCAGAAAGGTGCCGCTTGTGCTGTCTTGCCTGAAGGGTGGTTTGGGGGGGCAATACTCTGGGGCCCCACTTGTATCTATCGCAGGTACATCTGGCTTGAGTTTTGTATGTGTGTGCTGGTCTATAATGCTTTGTGTAGCAGCTAGTCACGACACAGGGAAAGCTTTGTTGGGGTCCACACAGTCTACTATGACCCACTCTTGGTTGGCATTAACTGTGCTCAGGTAACGGTTTTCTGCAGCATCTCTTGTTTGGCTCTTTCTCTGTTCCTAACTCTGCTGAGATTCTGTGAGTGTGCCGAAGCCTAGTGGGCAGTTCCTGAGGTGAACATGGGTAAATCAAACTTCCCAGGCTCAGTTTCCTTCCCTGTGAGATGTGGCCAGCACATTCTCACACGTGTCCAGTGGCAATGCAAATAGCAAAGAGGAGGAGAGGGTCTCCGCCTACACCCTTAGTGATGCTCAGCTGTCCTAGTGATGGAAGTGTCTTTATGAACCCAGGGGCCCTTCAGCTTAGGGAGAAGGAATATAAAGATAACAGATTGGCTCACTAGTATATAAGTAATTAGGGGCAGAGCCAAGACCAGGCTTTTAACTCCATCTATCCAATACCTCCTATTCCCTGTCTGTTGATCTACAACCATCCATTCATCTGTTTATTCACCCACCCATCCACCCACACATCCACCTGTCATTCCACCAATCCATCCATCCATCCACCTACCTACCTTTCATCTATCCATAAATCTACCCACCTAAGCATTTCCAACCATAACCTGTCCACCTATCCAACCACCCACCTACTTTACATCAATTTATTCACCTAATACATTATCTATCTATCTATCTATCTATCTATCTATCTATCTATCTATCTACACTCAAACACCCACCTACTTCCTGTCATCCATGTATATACTTGCACTCTTCCTCCATCCATCCATCCATCCATTTATTCACTTATCCACCCACCCATTTGCTACCACCCATGCATTCCCCCGTACTCTTCCAATCGCCCATCCTTCCACCCACCCACCCATCCTACCGACTCACTCAGCAATCTACACATTTTTAACAACCATCCATGCATATCTTATACCCTTCCCATCTATTCATCTGTCCATTTGTCAGCCTGTCCATCCATCCATCCATCCACCAACCAGCCCGCCTCAGCTATCAATCAACCTACTTCTCATTATCCATATATGCTCCTCCCACCCATACTTTGCTGGACACACCCACTGGAGATGCACACTGTTACAGATGATTCCTAGAGGGAACCCAGGGTTCCCAGGTTCAAGATTGTCTTGGCTCAGTGTGGTAGGGTGTAGAAACAGTCACACAGGTGTGGGTGGACACTGGTGAGGAGGAGGGCTCCTCAGTGGCATGCCCTTTGTGCCCTACATGTCAGGGACAGTACCTTGAGGAATGCCAGGGTGTGAAACTGGCAGGAGCGGAGTCTGTAACCCTGCAGAGCCAGCCTGTGCCTGCCTGGAACTGTGGGAGGAGCCTCCTAGGATCCACCCTGCAGGCCTACTGTTCCATATTCTGTGTGTGTGTGTGTGTGTTGTACACACATGTGTGTTCATGCAGATGTGCTTCCATTTGTGGGATGTAAACCTCTTGCTTCCTGCTGTGTTTGTTAAATACAGGAGCTTTGAGAGATTCTGATTCAAGGACCTGTTTGTCTCTTTAGTAATGGGGATGTGGTCCTACACTTCTCCTTGCCTTACTAATGACATTGTGTGATAGCTTCCTGAGCAGGCCGCATTTGCACACACATATGCATGCGCGCGCGTGCGCGCGTGCGCGCACACACATACCCACACCCACACCCACACCCACACACACACACACATACACAGACCAAGAGTATATATAGCTCTAATGAAAGAAAAATCAGGGTCACAAATCACATTAAATATCAGGCATCCATCCCTTTAATCTCAAGGAACCTGTCCCCGAGGACAGGACTGGGTCTCTTTGTGGCAGGTGCATCTTGAGATCACAGGTGAGTCTTCTGGCCAGCCTGACCTTCAGGTTAGTTGGTGTATTCTTCCAGAAGCCCCTTCCTGGATTCTTAGCTGCTGGCTTGGGACCAGCATTCCTTATAAACTTGCCTTTGCTTGCAGCTGCACTGCCCTGGGTTACTTCTGCTCATCCTCCGCCCCTCCCCTCCCTCACCAATGCAGTCACGCTGCCAGCCAGTACAAGGAGAGGGCTGCCAGGCCTTGCCTGAGCCACAGCAGCTGACATGCATTCTCTCTGGCATTGTTCTTGCAGCAAGACATTGTGACACATTCACACCCCAGTGAGGGGGTGACCACGGTAAACGCCTCCAAACCCACATAGGCCACACAGAGCCAGAGTCCTCCTCCATTCTACCCTGTCCTCTGGCTGGCTGATCTCTATGTGCCCGTGGCTTCCTGGTGCTTCCAGAAGAATAAAAAGGCTGAAGAGATGGGGAGAAGTCATTCCTAGCACACAGGTGTGAGGGTGTTCATGCTTGATTTTATTTTTACCCTAAATAAACCATCTAGTTAAATAAAAACAGTGAGACGTGGCCACATACTGTGAGACCCGAGCTTTTTTTTTTATTTGTTCAGTGCTCTTTGCTCACACCCTCAGTCCAGCCCTCAGCTCTGGGTCGGCAACTTGCTTCTGCTCCCAAGTTCTGGAGTGTAGTTTGGAGCTGGTCACTTTTTCCTTCAAGTGTTTCCAACTGAGCCTGCAGCTTCCACTGAGGGGCTCTGCTCCAATTCTAGGCTTAAAACATCTCTCTCTCTCTCTCTCTTTTTTTTTAACTTAGTATTTTTGCCAACTTTTAAAAATTATGCACTCCACAGAGATATTAGTTTTTCACATTTCATTTTCATTTTTGTGTGTACAAACATCTCATCGGTGTGAATGTCTGTGTGTCACAGGTGAACCTGGTACATTTGGAGGACGGGAGGTGGTCACTGGATTGCAGGAAACTGGTGTTACAGTTTTGAGCCACCAGGAAAGGGGACCCAGGCCCTTTGCAAGAGAAACCAGTGCTCTTAACCACTGACCCATCTCTTAAGCCCCCAGATATTAACATTAAAAATACTCATACCGTTTTCTCTTTACGTTTGGCACAGGTTTTTGTATAATAGCCGTACCACATAAACATTACCCACAGCATTGTCTGCTAGTGTGTGCTACTCAAACACAGTCTGTCCCTGAGACCCTAGCTCATCTCTGAGCCCAGGCCTATTACTCACTCCCTGACTCATCATGAAGGCCTGTTCCTGAAGGTCAGCCTTGTCCATGAGCCCAGGGCGTCAACTTTTCTAGTTCTTCGACTTTGGTTTGGTCCATGTTCTCATATGACCATTTGCCCACTCACCTACTCACCCATCTATCCCATCCACCACCCACCCACCTACCCACCTATCCATCCGCCCGCCCACCCATCCATCCATCCATCCACCCATCCATTCATCCATCCATCCACCCACCCACCCACCCACCTATCCATCCATCCATCCATCCATCCATCCATCCATCCATCCACCCATCCATCCATCCATCCATTTGTCCACCCACCCACCCACCTATCTATCCATCCATCCATCCATCCATCCATCCATCCGTCCGTCCATCCATCCATCCGTCCACCCATCCATCCATCCATCCGTCCACCTATCCATCCATCCATCCATCCATCCATCCACCCATCATCCATCCGTCACCCATCCATCCATCCATCCATCCCACCTATCCATCCATCCATCCATCCGTCCACCCACCCCATCATCTATCATTCATCATTCTTCTCTGACACTTTCCATCCATTACCATATTTTCTGGACCATAAGACACACCTGACCATAAGATGCACCCAGTTTTTAGAGCAACACAACAAGAAAAACAGTAAAAACAGCAATTGGACCATAAGGGACACCCTAATTTTCCCCACTTTGGGGGGGGGAAGTGTGTCTTATGGTATGAAAAATATGATAGTCTGTTCCTCTGTCAATCCATCCATCCATCTGCCCGCTCATTCACCTACTCACCTATCCATCCACCCATCCATCCATCCACCCATCCATCCATCCATCCATCCGCCCGCTCACTCACCTACTCACCCATTCATGTGTCCACCCACTTCCCATTGTCCACCCATACTCTTCCTATCTGTTCATCTGTTCATCCCCCCACCCCCCCCCTTGATCCCCCATTGTTGGATTCCCAGAAAAGTTTGTGGTGGTGCCTCTGGCCATGTCCCCACACCTTCTAAGCCCATTTTAGTGTTTCGTGCCATTTTTTTTGTGTGTGTGTTCCTTTCATTTCCTCCTGACTAGACAAAGCGCTAGGTCCCTTCAGTGCAGACAGACACATTTTCTACTGCTGAGTCAAGGGTGTTTGGAATGTTACCTGCCATGATTTTGGGAGCCATCCTCCCATCTGTTCCCATCCTCACTGTATCTCTGTCCACTCAGAGGATGCCACAGGGCCTGCAGGCATCTGGGTCCTTGAGGCATCTGCTGCCCTGCTCCAGTGTGTGCAGGACTCACCCCTCAATGGCAGCCACAGCCTGGGCCTCATCTGCCACAGCTCTCCTCTCCAACCACAGAGCCGACTCACAGTGCCTCTGTGCCTCCTGAGACCAGACCTCAGTAAAGGATGAGTGAGTGAGTGAGTGAGTGAGGGAGTGAGTGACAAATGGATGGGTGATGAATGAGTGGCCTCAGAGGCCTCCTGGTAACAGTTCTTGTCACTGCCAAGCATGTCCTGGGAAAGCGTAACTCCTCACTGAGCCTGCCTCCCCTCGTCCCCCATCTTCACTGTCAGAGCCACAGTAATGACCCTGAGCTACATCTTAATCATTGCTTGGCAAAGTGGCCAGGACTCTAATGTCAGATGGGAGCCTTGTGGCCCTGCCCCTGCCCAGCACAGTTCTGCTGTTAAGCCAGGCGCTTACTGTAAACCTCTTAGGGCACCCCGAATAGGCTAGGAGTGCCCGGCTTTGTTATTGACTTGTGCTGGATTGGCCGTCAGATGTATTGATCCGAAAACTAAGTGTTGGTTGGGGTAGGCTGCAGTCAATATCTCAGCCTGGAGCACGTGTGCTTTGTGTTTTTCTCCACATTTGAGTGTCTTCATTAGCAATTGCTGAGAACCAGTGTGTCCTTGGAGCCCACAGTGGGAGTCATCGCTTTGTGTAAGTACGCTCAGGTTGCCGGGGCACCGTCCCCGTCTCTGATAAAGCCTGTGCTTCCTTGGCCGGGTGTGAGTGGTGTGAATGAAAGCAAGAATTGTCACAACTTCAGCGTTCGGGAAAAGGGCGAGAGACTGCAGAGTGCTGGTATGGGGCTTGCCAAGCAAGTAGATGGTCTTGAGTTCAGCCCCAGAACTCAGAGTTAGTGAAAAAGCTGGTGTGATGGTACATGCTTGTAATTTCAGTGATGGGGAGGTAGAGGAAGGCAGAACCCTTGGGCTCAATGGCCAGCCAGTCAGTGAGTTTCAGGCCAGTGGGTCAGTCAGCATCTGAGGAACAACACGTGAGGTTGACCGCTGGTCTTTCTTATATGCATGCACACCCATGCATGTGTACTTGCATGTGTACGTGTGCCTGTATACATAAACATGTATGCCAGACACATGCATACACACAGAAGCAAGGTCTCAGAGGAGACACACTAGGCACAGAGAACCCAGGTGAGCCAGGGGGAGGCTCGTGGTTATTTCAGGGCCATGTTTGCCCCGGCATGAATTCACACCTGTGTTCAGTTACACCTGTGTGTGCACTATGTTATGATTAACTGGCATGTGAGACTTCAGAATGGGCAGGTTCAGTGACACCGCACAGTGAGGCAGCGATGGTGGCCCGTGGAGTTCTCCCTGATGTCCGGTCATTGTCCTGGGGCCTCTCTCCTGCCTCTCATAGGCAGCACGTCTTGGTGATATGCCACAGACACAGCTCGTCTGAGAGGAGTGATGGGTGTGGAGTCCTGCTGGGCATACTACTGTCACTGAGCTCAGAGAGAGTCAAATGGGAGGGTGCTCTGGCCTCCCTTATAGACCATCGTCCCAGAGCATAAGGCATCTTCCCTCAGGGCAGTTGCCTAATCTCTGCCTTGCTCCTCTGGTTAGCCTCAGCTTCCTCAGTGTCCCAGAGAGCACCTGTCCTTCAGCGCCCTGGTTTAGTGAGACTGTGGAGCATCTGAGGACATTTTCAGTCTTACTCTGAGAAACTGATGCTGGTATTGTTCCTCTCTCCTCCTCCTCCCTTCCCTTCCTCTTCCCCTCCCTCCTCCTTCCTTCCTCCTCTTCTTCCTCCTTCCTCCTCCTCCTCTTCTTCCTTTGATTTCCAAAGTGCCTGCACTAGTTGATATGCACACTAACAGGTGCGAGCTCCTATTCCCCACATCTACACCTGCATTATTATATTCCTGACGATGGCATTCTGAGCGGGGTGGGTGTGGTAGCAGAATGGAGCCTTAGAGTGGTTTTAAACTGCGTTTCACAGTTGGCTGAGGATATTGAAAACTTACTAGCCATTTCTATTTCTTCTTTGGAGAATGTTCTGTAGAGTTCCATGGCTCATTTTAAAAACCAGGTTTTTGCTTTCTTGCTGTTTAGTCTTTCGAGCTCTTTGAGTCTTCTAGACACCAATCCTGGGTCGGATGTGTAGCTGGCAAAGCCTTTTTCCTGCTCTGTGGCTCTTTGCTCCGACACTGATCCCTTTGCTGTACAGAAGCACTTTAGTTTCACGAGGTTCCATTGTCAGCTGCTCATCTTGTGTCTGGAGCACTTGCATTCTCTTAGGAAGTCCTGCGCTCGTGAGTGGAAGAATGTTCTTTCTCCTTCAGTGGTTTCAGGTTTTGGGTCCTGTGCTGAGCTTTTTAATCTCTTTGGAGTTGAATTTTGTGAAAGGCAAGGTAAGGACCTAGTTTCATTTTTTCTGCATGTGGAAATCCAGGTTTCCCAGGACCATTTGTTGAGGACGTTGACTTTCTCTGATGCATATTTTTGAAGTCTTTGTCAAAGATCAGGTCACTGAGTGAAATTGCATCGGGGGCATCTGTTCTATTCCACCCATCCATGCGCCTGTGTTTGAGCCCCAGCAAGGCAGTTCCTGTTCCTATGACTCTGGAGTATAGTTTGAAATTAGGTCTGGTGATCCTGCTCGCAGTATCCATCTTGTTCAGGGTTGCTTTGGCTATCTTTGGACTTTTCCAAAAACACCAACAACACACCTCGCCACCAACAGTAACAACAACCCCTCAAACAAACAAAAACAAAATGCTAGTAATTAACCTAATCACGGAAACAGAAGATGTCTACAGTGAAAATGGTAAGACACCTAAGAAAGCAACTGAGAAAGACACTAGATGATGGAAAAACCCCTTTGCACCTCATTGACTAGAAGAATGGACACTGTGAAACAGCCGTCCTACTAAAAGCAATGTATTGCCAATCAAAATACTAGGAGCCTTTTCCCACAGATGTATTTCATTTTTAAAGGATGGCACACGTCAGACTGACATCTACAGAGCTAATGAGCAGCTTGGTCGGTCTTACCCAGCTCCTGGCCCCAGGTCCTTCACTCACCTTATTCCAGAACCTTGGGATCTGATAAGGACATGTGCTCATGGTGCACAGCCCCTGTGGGCTGATGGTTGCTAATTACGGGCCATGACTTCTCATTGCCTCTTTTCCAAATTCTGGCCTCCACTTACCAAAACACTTGTGTGAAATCACTGCCAGCACTCCGTTCGCCCTCGGACTGGCACGCACCGACCTTGCCACCTGCTTTCTTTATGTCTGTATGTAGTGCACATTACTCTGTAGAGTATGAAAATACAGCTTCCTACTTGCTTCTATTTAAACTGCTGCGTGTTTGTTCTCTGTTTTCATTGATTTGACCATTCCAGTGTTGTCTGCCCCAAGAAGCATATACATATTTAGTTTATGATCCAAGTCACACTTTTAAATAGCACTTCCTCCTAAAACAACGTCAGCTGTGCATGCATGTGACCTCACCTCCAACTTGCTCTCGTGTGCCACAGAGGATATTTTTAATTTGAAAACACCTGTTTTACTTCCCTTTCCTCTGAGGGCGTGTGAGCTCTTCAGTCTGCTCTACTGTAATCCTGGAGACAGTGGGCTGTTTGGGTCCTGGGAGCTCCTGTGGCAGTGAAGGGTGCTCTGCAGGCCCTCAGAGTCTGCCTCCCACTCTTCAGCAGAGATGGTGAGAGACAGTAGCACTATCAAAAACAGCGGTGGAATGGGGTTTGTGGGGAGCCCCGGCGCGGGGGCCAAGAGCCAGGAGCTAGTCTTCCTGGTTACATCACCTTCATTTCCCTTCTATGATGAAATGGAAGTGCCCCTCCCCCCAGCACATGAGCATCCAAGGACAGGATGAAGTGGCCGAAGAAAGGACTCTGGGGACTTAAGGCAAAAGCATTGGTACCCAAGGTGCATATCTTTAGTGTCGTTGGGACTCTGGGCTCCCTCATGGCAGCCGTGGTCCCTGAAGGTCTCTAAGGTCCCTAAGTGCCTAGGATTACAGGGGGTGGTGGGACACAGGGTAAAGCCCATCATTCTTTCCATAGACTTTTGCTTATGTCAGAGTAGCAAACACAAGATAGATTAGATAGCTAGATAGATGATAGATGGACAGATAGATGATAGATGGACAGATAGATGATAGACAGATGACAGATAGATAGATGATAGATGATAGATAGACACATGGAAGGAGATGTGCAAATGTGGACAGGAGTGTTTGTAGAATCACACATAGAAGCCAGCATCAAAGTGTGTATAAAGGCTTGCACAGAAGGGGACTCATAGTTAGTGAACATTATACCTGTATGAAAATGTCCTCTAATGTCCTCATAGCACAAATGAAAGAGAAAATAAGCATAGAATTGGCGATGTGTATGCAGTCTGTACTTAGGTGGTTTTATAAAAAAGCGTATGTACACATATGTGTATTTGTGCAGGTATGCATGTTCCTTTTGTAGTGACCCCCCAATACATACCATGGCTGAAATTCCTTCCATAGGTGACACCTCCATGGAGGCCCCACAGCAACTCCACAGTCAGAACTCTCCTCTTGTCTCCAGTCTGACCCGTCAGTCCCCAACCTCAGCAGCTGTTAGTTTGCTTTACACTGTTGGTAGGGAGCACGAAAAACCTTCCTAACTTCTTGTCCTCACGGATAAGTCACCTTTTATTTACTTTCTGTTTGCTACCCTAGACTCACGAGCCTCCCATTCCTTCCTGGGGCAAACGTTTCAATTTGGAGGAATGTTGCAATCGGGAGAAACATGTTACACAACACCACCTCAACTTGCCTGATCTAGAAAAGTCAGTCACATTGCTAGAGAATCCTAGGGGATTCTAGATCCAGCCAGGGTGGCACCAGTGGAACCGCCATCACAGCTCCCTACTGTGCCCAAGACTAGGAATGGTCCAGCTGAAGGGCCTGAGATGCTCTGACAACTGGTGACCCAGGTGTAAGGCCTGGTTTGGGATTGGTGGTGACTTAGAGACCCACACAGGTGGTGTCGTGATGGGGCGCTTGATGGCAGCTGTATTGAGGAGGGAGTGGAGGAGGGGAGCTCAGGTTCACCTAGGATCATGCTGGGGTACAAACAGACTCCGTGCACCTCCAACGTGAGGCTCCATCTTTGACCGTGCACACAAGGACTCAGGGGCCATCTTTCACAAGGTTGTCTTAGGCGTCTTCTGGCTTTGGAGGTCTGAAGACACTCTCCATTTCTTAACTCATAGTTTGGGAGTAGTTCAGAATCTCAACCGTTCCCCCAAGTCTTCGGAATTAGTCTCAAAAGTGGCATCTAGCTTGCTTGGAAAAGTGCACCCTCCTGAAATAGCGAATTTGGCAGGAAAGCTGGTAAGGTCCCATGGTTACATAAAAACTAGTGTTCATTTTACACAGAGTGTCAAGTTGGTCTTTAAATAGCAGCCTCATAAGCACAAGCCATTTTATTATCCATTAAGTCATTCAGCACTCACTATACAGGTTTTCAGGTTATTTTCCCCAGAGGAGTTGCTGATATGCAGTATTCTTGGGAAAAAAAAAAAAAAAAAAGAGGGTGGTGAGAGAGGAGAAAGAGAAATTGTTGAGAAGAGAGTATCCTGCAAGCAATCTCTTCTGGCATTTGCTTGATAATTTAGGCAAAAACGCAGACATCAAGTTTGAGGCAAAAAGGAAGTCTGTAGGAAGCATCGTGGACTGTTTGCTGTGGTT
Organism: Acomys russatus; assembly: GCF_903995435.1. Classification (NCBI taxonomy): domain Eukaryota; kingdom Metazoa; phylum Chordata; class Mammalia; order Rodentia; family Muridae; genus Acomys; species Acomys russatus. Next base: position 6,228,343 of record NC_067163.1, read on the forward strand.
CAGCGAGAGCTCTTTTCTCTTCTGTTTGTTTTGCTGCCAATCTTGGTTCTGTCTACAGCAACTGCAGGCACCATGTTAGGCACAGGCCAGAGCGACAGTTGTTTCTACTATAGCTTGGAGCCCTTGTGTGGCTGGGAGATTGGTGTGCCTGTTGAAGGTCACTGGGAGATTCCAGAGCAGAACACTGCAGGGTGTGGGTGTGGGTGGGTGTGGGTGTGAGTGTGGGTGGGTGTGAGTGAGGGTGGGTGTCTCCTGCTCCTATCATTTTCACATAGGGCCTCTTAAGGAGCATATAGTCTCTCTAGACATCCTGAAAGCAGTGCAGATAACACTGAGCCAGGCAGGGCTTTACACACTCTTTATCTTGGGGTGCAGGATCCAGTGTTTCTCAAATCCTCTTAAAGGGTAGTAGCCACCAGAAATGTGGAGGCGATGGTACTATAGAATCCAGGTCCCTTTCCAGATCCCAGTGAGGTCTGAGTGGGACACAGACAGTCACCTCAACCAATAACTAATGGAGTTTACTGTTCTATGAGTCAGCCAAGCTCCTGCAGGGAACATCAGTGAGCTCCAGTCATGGCTTAGACTTGAGCTTAGGTAGCAATAGACACCATCACATGTCACAGCTTTGACTTCTGACTGTAGTCCTGAAGAGACAGTCCTGAAGTGGCATGGTTGGGAAAGACCTCGTCCATCTGTGTGCATGCCTCAGGGTTCCCTCGCTCTGCTGGGGTTTGTCATAGGGACACCTAAGGCTTGGAAAGAGATTCTGCAACCCTGATAGGTGGTCTGACTTCCTTTCACTGAAAGAAACCCCTGAGTCCTTCAGGAAGAGCCAACTGAGGAGGCCACGCCCCTTTGTTCAGGTAGTTCAATGGATGTAGCATCCTGTCCCTGCTGTGCTAAGGACTTTCACCACCTTTGATGCTGGGACTGGCTTAATGTTGAATTCTTCCTCATTGTTCTAGGACTCACCTCATCTATTTCCTAATCTGGTGCCTGTGACATACCCTTCAATAGAGTGCCTGGCATGCTTTCCTGCTAGGCTGGGCATATTTGAAGAATGCTGGCCCCTTGAACATGGGCATTTCCAGGGATAAAATTCAAAATGCCTCATAGCTTGAACAACACAAACACCAATATCAGCCATACATAAAGGTATGTCCACGAGGCTGCCTGATGACTGAAGCTCAGCCTTGTGTGTGTGTCAGGGAATTGAAGGCACAAACCACAAAGACTGACTACTTAGTACACAAGAAAGGAGTGGGGCAGATTTATAAGACCTATCCACAGCTGATGTGTTCATGGTCTGTGGAGCTATTGTGCCGGAGGCCCAGCTCTGAACTTCTAGGATTTCATGGACGTCATGGTGTTTTCTTGGAGTTGGCAAGCAGACAGATTCCTGGGACATTCCTGCTTCCAGGTCCTTTGAGAGGAGTACCCGAAATGTCATTGTCCTCTGAGAGGCAGTGCCCGCAATGTCTGTATAGTGGTCGAATGAACAATGTTTCTCATAGTCTCAGGCATTTGAACACTAGGTCCCCAGTTGGTGGCACTGTTTGGGAAGGTTTAGGGGGTATGGCCTTGATGCAGGAAGTATGCCACTGGGGGCAGGCCTTAAGATGAAAGGCTCTGCTTCCTGCATGTGTTCAAGATGTGAACTCTTCGTTTCCTGTTCCCGTCATCATGCATGCTGCTTGTTGTCTTTCAAGCCTCTGCTCTGCCAGACCAGATAACCTCCTCCTTCTGTAAGCTGCCTCGGCCACGGTATTTATCATAGCAACAGAAAAGCAAAGTAACGGACACAGTCTGGGACCTCTTTCTCTAATCACCTCCCAACTTCATGGCACCTACTGAAAACCATATTTGGTTCTGTTCAGTGCTATAATCAATGTCTCTGCCTGGGGAAGTGGAGTAATGGCCACTGACTGACCAGTAAGCCACCAGGCAGCACCACTTACAGGGATTGTAGGACCCCTGGGTGTTGGGCCTGGGTAAGGTACCATGTCCAGAAGGGCAGCGGGTGCACTTATCTGTCCACCCACTGAATGCTCTGTTAGAGCTCATGACTGAACCATTCCCCTTGCATAGTCATCCTCCAGTGTGCTAAAGTCAAGTTCATGTGTCCCCCTCTCCCTCTAAACTACCTCTCCCTTGCCTGTCCCTTCCTTCCTGAATTACAGTGACTTCTCTGTTCTCTGGCCACCTTAGGGGTTCTCAAAGCAAAGGTTCTTGGTCAGGTCTTAGTATTTCCCAAACCCTTTGGGGCCATGGAGAGGTGTTTCACATGGCTTTACCAGGGAAAGGGAGGCTGAAAGGTCTTGGGACTCACAGGTGATGAGAAGTCATCGGTCCTTTATAACGAGGGGCTTACTTGATTCCAGTGAGACCCTGTCAGCCAAGATGGCAGCGGGTGGCTGGGTTCCTGTTGTCCTGGATAAAGTTAGTCTAAGGAAGGTAAAGGCGTGGCTGCAGCGTTGAAGAAGATAATGTTGTCAACGGCTTGATGGCCTTGGAGAGTTGTCAGCTATGAGCCTGATGCTGATTAAATGAAGTAGGCAAAGGACCCTATTCTTCATTTTCCTCAGGAGATACGTAGTAACGATGATTTGTTTCATATCTGTCCTGTCCTTCCTGCTGGAGGGTCAAGGAAACACACACCTAGGGCTACTTTGTTCCTACATAAGCGTTTCCAGGGGGCGAGGTGGAACAGAACTTAGGACACACCTGCAGGTGGCCTATCACTCAGGTATGTATGGGACAAGGCACAGAGTAGGAGGTGGTACCATCTTGTGAAGACTTGTGGGGTGATGAGCAGTTCCAGGGACGGAGGTGCCCATGTGGGGACCAGGAAGGGTTCGGGAAGGGGAAGATGCTGAAGTTGACTTATTAATGAATACACTGCAGTTGGATGACTGTGACAGTGCTGAGCGGTTCCCATAGGCGCATCCATCTGAGTACTTGTCTCCGGTGGTTACTCGAATTCTTCTAAACAGAGCTCATAGAGTGAACACACACACACACACACACACACACACACACACACACACACACCCACATATATAATATGAATATACCATAGCCCTCATATATGTGAGATTTGCTAGGAAGGCTTACAGACTGTAGTCTGAATAGTCACAGTGACCATGCTTAGGCAGAAAGGTCAAGGATCTGGTAGTTATTCAGTGTTGGCTCTGTTTCTTAACAACTAAACTTTATTTATACAACCCAACTATCTTACACAAGAGGGGAAAAAGGTTAAAGGGAAACAAGAGTGAACCTTCCAGTATCTGTTCCATGGGACGGGTCCCTAGGTGTCTCTGGCCTGCGTGCTTGTCCTGTCTGTTCCCTGATCCTCTTCTCGATCCGATCCACATTCGCCGAGCCTGGTCTGAAACCTGCCGCCCCTCTCGTCCTTTCTGCCTGTCTAGTCTCTCCTGTGCAAGGGCCAGTCTCCTCCTCCATCGAGGGTTGATAGAAACACAATAGTCCAGGTGGAGGCACCCTCCCTGCACCCTACCCCGCCCCATCCACTTTCCTGAATTCCAGGCCCAGGATGGCTCTACCCAGTCTATCTCAAGGTTAATCTCAGGGAGTGTCCAAGGGCAAAGCCTGCCAAGACTGCTTTTACCTGTGACAAAGCTTGCAATCCTTCCCACAGTTCTAAGTTCTTTATAGCACTGGGTTGTCTCAGCTGCCCATATTGTGATGGAGTCCCAGTGAAGCCTGTGAAAGATGCCAGTTTTCAGTCTACATTTGGAAACACCCAAGAAGTCGGTCCCTAACAATAGTGAAGGAACAGTGTAAGTGAACTTGCCAGTAGGACCGAAGGCAAGCAGGCAGAAAATGAAAGCTTTACTCCTTCCATTTCCTTTTAGGTAGCTGCCCCCAGAAGACATTGCCCAGATTTTGGGGTCTGTGTGTGGGGTCTTCTCACCTCAATGAACCAATTAATAAAATCCATTGAAGATGCTCCCAGCTTCTTGGGCTTTAGTTGATTTGACATGTAGTCAAGTGGCAACCAGGCTAGCCATCACAGCCCCATTAGTGGAACTGTTTGGTGAGCATTAGGAGTATGGTCTTGCTGGAGGAGGTGTGGTCGCTAGGGCTGGGCTTTGAGACAGTGCTCGCTCTCTTCCTTGCGTTATGGATAAAGACCCAAACTTCAGCTGTTTCTTCACTTCACCATCATGGTCTCAAGTCACCTCATACCCTAAGCCAAATTAAGCACTTTTGTTTATAGTGACTTTGTCATGGCGGTTCTCACAGCAGTAGAAAAGCAGATTAAATGATGAAAAAATGGGAATATGTAGCGACAGAGCAATTATCAATGAGTGATTAAACATTGAGGTTTACTGTATAAAAAAAAAAAAAAAAAAGCAGTAGATACAACAATGGGCATGGAGCTGAAACAGGAAGTTCGAGACTTCCCAGCCTAGACTTAGCTTGCTCCATACTGTGGGTCTGGTGACCTCAGGCCACTGTGCCTCTCTGACAGTTGGCTAATGAAAGTGACACTGTAGGCTTGTTGTGCAAGTTTAAACTCATATCTTGGGAGCTGATAAAGCATACGAAACTGTTCTGCAGCCATCTATTATTTAAGAAGAAATGCAAGTAACTCTTGGTACACTTGGGATATGATAAATCTACTACCTAGAAAAAAATTACATATCTCAAACCCCAGCCAGTGCTATTTGGAACATAGCCAACGCCATTGTGGTGGAAGTCACAGGGGTCTCCCTTGTGACTGTACCACACAGGGCTGTCCACTACCCTGCTGTCTAATTGTGTCCCAGGGCTTCTAGCCTTTGGTGTGGGGCCAAGCAAAGAAAGCAGTAAATGCCTTTTGAATTGGGAAAATTGTTATTGGATTGTTATTATTGGATTAAGAGAACCCCACAGCCACATGAAGTGTGATCAGCGTACTAAGCTAGGCTGGACTGGCCAGTCCAACGGAAGTGTTCAGCGATGGTGTAGCATGTGCTCTGTGCCTCAGTGGCGAGGGGACATGCTTCTACAGCCACAGCTTGGGCAGTTTCCTGGGTGCTGACTCGATGGCAGCCATGTATGTGGGACTTGGCCAGAGACTGCTGTGGGACATTGGGGATGCACAGCCTGCCCCAGTGGACAGCGCCCCGAGGGCATTCCCCCACACCCTGTGGCCATTTACAGGAGGCTCAGTCCTGTAACAATCCAGTTTCCCCTGGGATGCGATAAAAATACAAAAACTTTTGTTACAAACCAGCAACACAGGAGTGTCTCTGGGGGTGTGTGTGGCGTGGAACTGCCCAGATGAAATGACTTCAAGCCCCAGAAATCTCAAACTGAGATTATAAAATCTCATCCTGAGAATGAAGGTGCGGGACAAAGCTCTCCCCTTGTTTCTGTGCGGGAGCATGTGACACAACCCCCAGGTGGCTATAGGTGGTCAGCCACATGAGCTTGTCACCTGTCATCTTTCCCTACGCAAATAGAGCATTGCCAGCATCCTAAGTCCCAGCCAATGAGATGTATTCATCCTCAAAGCCCTGCCCACTTCCCAAGGTTTATAAGTCCCTGACTCACATGAAATAAAACAGGGAGTACCCTCTACTGACCTGGAGGACATCTGTTCATCCTGAGCTGTAGCAGTGGGGAAAGGCAGGCCTCTCCTCTCCCTGAAGAGTTCATTGCTGGACCCCCATCTGGCCACAGAATGGCTGCAGTCACTGCTAGAGCTTGCCTGCAGCTGGAGCTTCTGCCTCCACCTGCCACAATGCTGATCTGTGGAAGTGAGCTGCTGGCTGTTCTCCCACCCCAAACTCCCCCTACCCCCCATGCCCCACCCCCGCCCGAAGCAGCCAACTCAATTTGTCTGAATCAGATCAGGCCTCTGTTGTCACCGGACTCAGTCTCTCAGCCCTGAGCTCCTTGCTGCTACAAGGCCTGGTGCCGGCAGCCCAGCAAAAAGAGCAGTAACACTTACTGCAGAGGAAAATCTCCTCTTCCCGCACCCTCCGCTGGATGGGAGATCCTGTGACATGGAGTGCGGTCTGTGCTCACTCAGGACCCCGCCCTTCATCCTATTCTACCTGGAGACCGATGCTGACAGTCAGGCCTTCCAGTGGAGAAGCACGCAGGGTTCTGGTGGCCCTTCTGGGAGGTGTAGGACCACACACAAATATGAAGAAACTTAGGAAACAGTAAGTTTCTTCAGCAGTGGGGTCAAACGTGATCCAGCTGTGCCGCGTCTTCCAGGAGAGACATGAACAAATATCTCCTCATCCCCAACAGGAGATTAATGACAGACCAAAGTTAAGGCTACCACAAAAGTCCAATTTGGTGAACCAAAGAGTTTTCTTGGGGTTACTTACAGGAGTATGGGTGAGGTGTCGGGTCACTTACAGGAGCATTAATGACTCAAAGACAGCTGCATCACCAAAGCCCACCCCAGCCTGGGCTACTGCTCACAAAGCTAAGGCCTGGGCTCACTGCACAGCCTGCAGGCAGCTTGGCAGGTTGGAGAGCATCTCTTTCAGGCAGCTCAGTGGGTTTAAGCCTCATTTGGGCAGCTTGGCTGATCTCCTCTGCCTCTTCTAGTAGTTTGGCTGGTCTGTGATTGGGAAGGTTGGCTAGTCTGAGCCTCTTTCTGAGTTCTACTTATCAGTTCTTGAGGTCTTGTAACTCTGGTCAATTTCAGGGACTTCCTGTAGCCAGTAAGTTGTTCACTTCCTGATTTTAATGAGCTTCCCTCAGGATGAAATATTACACACACACACACACACACACACACACACACACACGTGCATGCACACGCAAACACACATACACTCACACACACACACACACAGACATCATATGTCTTAAGGAGTTTATCTCCAAGAGGGAATATTTTATCTGGGAAAAATTGTCACACAAGCTGTAAAGAATGACAGGCGCCATTCTGCTTTAAGAGCAAAGAAAGAATGTGTGAATAGGCCACTGAGAGCCTGAGTGGAGCCAGAGGTACATTTATCATGTGACACATGTAGCTTTTCTGAGAGAGCAAGGAGAATTCAATACCAGGTGCTAGATTAAATGGGAGTTGGGTGAAAGCGCATTACCTAATTCCATAGTTCATTTATAAATTCTAGTTATAGCAGACTAAAGATTTAAGTGTAAAAAAAAATTAAACCATGCAGTAAGAGCAAAACAAACACTGGTGGATTTTTTTTTAAATGTCTGCGGGGTGAAGAAGCTTCTTTTAAAATCACTAAGCAGAGCAAACGTAAATGTCCGTTTTAAAGCATGTAACCAGAGCCAGGGCTTAGCGGTTGAGCGCACGTAACCAGAGCCAGGGTTTAGCGGTTGAGCCTTGGCGTGTTTAGCTCCTCTCTTTGAGAGCAAAAGACCACGATGTTAGACCCCAGCTCCACTAAACAGTGGTAAATAGAAATGAAAAAAAAAAAAAAAGTAAAAAATTCCAAAGCCAAACAAATCAGGGAAATGCATCAAGTGCTATACTGTTCAGTCATCAGGAATCAGGAAGAGCACACTGTGGTGTGGAAAAGTGTGTACAGTAGGCACCGTGCACAAAGAACAGCAAACAGCAGAGCTGGCAAGGGCCTGTGACTTACGGAGTAATCTAGCATCCCTGGTTCCATCTCTCCTTTCTTTTCCAGTTCCCTCCATCTCTCTCTCTCTCTCTCCCTCTGTCTCTTACACACACACACACACACACACACACACACACACACACACATGCACACACACACATGCACACACATACATGCACACACATACACACATATACATGCATACACACACACACATGCACACACACACATAAACACACAGAGTGGAGAGAGAGGGAAGTAGAAAGTGCATGCAACTTGTTATGTGGGTTATAAGATTTTATTTTGTGTTCTCTAGAGATTTCTAGATTTTTAAAAATGCAAATTATTTTTTAAAAGATTTATTTATTCATTATTTATGCAGTATCCTGCCTGCATGTGTGCCTGCAGGCCAGAAGAGGGCACCAGATATCATTATAGTTGGTTGTGAGCCACCATGTGGTTGGTTATCTGGGAATTGAACTCAGGCCCTTAGGAAGAATAGCCAGTGTTCTTATCCTCTGAGCCACCTCTCCAACCCCCTTCCTAGGTTTTTTTTTTTTTAAATTCAAAATTATATTTCTTTTTTCTTGTATATGCAAGCAGGAGAACATCTACCTTTGATGGTGGCCATGCCAAACCAGGTACGACCCTCTGCTTTGTCCCTTCCTGAGTCTTTTCAGGTACTTTAGGCCAGATCAGACTTACTTGACCTAAAAGTTGGGATGTTCTTTGTGATTCCTGCCCCTGGCGTGTTCTGGGAAAGGCCATGGGACACTGATGTGAGCAACAGGGCTAGCTTCGTGGGTTCACACTGCAGATGGCTGCTTCTCCCCAGGCTGCTCACACGTTGGCAGCTGCTTTGGTAGGAGGCATCTATACTATGGACCTCAGCTCCTGATGCCCGTGGCTGTGGCTCCTCAGGTCAACGTGGCAGACATGTGGAGATGCCACTTCCAGCTGCTTTCCCTCTAGCTTTACTTTATACTACTTAAGGAATGACTGTCACCCCCATCTTGCCCATGGGAGGAGCCAGGCACCACGTCCATGTCCATCTGCCTTAGTGCTCTGTGCACCCTGCGGCTACTTAGGCATCCCTCACCTGTGCACTAAGTACGGGAGGGGGAGCAGTGTACACAGCAGATTTATTTGAAATATTTATTTATTTATGTTTATTATTATTCATTTGTTTATTTTCGAGGCAGGGTTTTTTTGTGCGCCCTGGCTGTCCAGGAACTCACTTTTTAGAGCAGGCTGGCCTCGAACTCACAGAGATCCGCCTGCCTCTGCCTTACCTGGCCTGAAATATTTTTAACTAAACAAATGTGTGCCCATGCATGTACAGGTGCATGTATACATAAGAAAAACACATGAGTGGGGCAGCCAGAGGTTGACACTAAGTATTTTTCTTTTAAGTTGTCATCTGACTTTCACGCCTGCGCTGTGCATTCCCTAGTGCTATGCCGTAAACACACACTAAATAAATGTAAAAAACTTAAAAAAAAAACCACAAGTTCCCAGAAGCCTCTCTGTCTCTGCAATGGCCCCATCATGGCGTCACCCCGGCTCCTCAAGCATTCAGATGAATGGAGGATCCCTTTAGAAGTGACAGCCCACAGTGTAAGAATGATAAACGGCTCTGGCCTTGATAATTTTTATTAAGCGCTAAATGTCACATTTAACCTGCATTACGGAAAGCAATTACCCATGTATCAACAGTCAAGCAGCGTGGAGCACGGCGCCCGCAGAAGCACGCTCGGCTCCATCTGGGAATAAGGATTTTTCAATTAGGAGGCAATAGCTGCGGAGGGATGCAGTCCTCCACTGGCTCCCAGAGGAGGCCTGAGTAGAGTCTTCACACACACACACACACACACACACACACACACACACACACACACACACACACACACACACGCCAGCGTGGCAGTGTCAGCCGACCGTCCCCAGCCATCTGCTGCAGATCAGCCGCACTTTATCAAATCTCAATATTTACAGACGCTGATCAGCTCGTGGGGCCAGGATGGCTCCCTGCCAGGGAGTTCTGGGAAATTCATTTTAAGGTGTGTTTCAGTAGGGCTAATTAATTTACAAGCACCTGTTTCGTGGCTGGGAGCTGTTAGTGCCGCAGATGAACACAGCCAGGAGAGAGACTTACCCCAGAAATAGATTTCAATTGATTTTAATTTGCTGATGGCACAGTTGTAGGTTTAATGGGAGCGGAGCCTGGAACCCCTGTTTTTTTTTTTTTTTTTTCTTCTTTCTTTCTTTCTCTTTTTGGAGTGGGTCTCATCGGTGACCCCCACCAATCTTGCTTGGCCCTGCCACTGCCGGGAACAGTGTCTTCAGTGGGATGAGACAGTGAGACAGGCACCTGTGGCCGAAGGGCTTGGGAAAGTGGTATTGCCCGAGTCCAGTGTGGTGTTCCTGGGATGCTGGCAGTTGGCACAGGTAGATGCCTAGGGAAATTTGGATTTCAGACACATAGCAACTGATCTTTAGTGACAGTGCCCGCATGAGACCCTCTTACACTGTTCTGCGTGCCATGCGTCTGATGTTTGTTTAGCCTCCTGCTCAGGACGCCATTGCGTTGGAGGCTGACACAGAGTCTCCTGTACTTACAGCCAAGGGGACACCCAGCCTAAGTTCTCTCCTGAGGATCTCTGCTCCCCGGTGCACTTTGAATCCTCCAAAGGCTGTGTCTCCATAGCGCATTCCACCAGCTTTGTGAGGTGAGGCACTTGGGTACCTCTCCTTGTCTGGGAGGCCGTGGGATGTGCGGTGATACCTGTTGTGTGGATAGAGCAGAAAAACAGCAGGAGAAGGGAGTGGGCGCCTCAAGCCTACACCCTGTGTGGCTACTGCTTCTCCCACAGCTGATGGAACTGCTTCTATTTTTACAAGTTGAGGAGAATGTGCGTGACCTGCCAGTGACACTCTGAAGAGGAAACACCAGGAAGCTGGCAAAGGATGTGTGAGTGGGATGGATTTAGTTCACCATTCCTTGCAAGACATAGTTGCCTAAGGCAGCTTGTGATATCCCTCTTCCTGCCGAGTGCTGATGCAGGAGTGCTGACAGGGCACCATGCAGACGAACTGGAAGGCTGCCAGTGTCCTCAGCATGGCCCTGGCTAGAAGGCCGGAAGTACCTCTAGGATTATTCACAGATTCCTGTGGTCTGGTGTGGCTATGTGAGTGCTCATCCCATTTCTCTCCCTCTTCTACCTCTAGGATTATTCACGGATTTCTGTGTCTGGTGTGGCTATGTGGGTGCTCATCCAATTTCTCTCCCTCTTCAGCTTTCTTCCCTCTCCCCTTTTCTATCCTCCTTCCTCTTCACTTGTTCCTTTGTGTATTCTGGGCCCACAGTGGCCTAGAGCTCTGACAATCTTCCTGCCTCGGTCCCTCAAGTCCCGGGGTTAGTGGCGTGTGCCAATCACACTTTGACGTCAGTATTCGTTACTGTTCTATCCTCACAACAAGGCTCAGCATGCTGGAAGGCAGGTACTCAATTAGCACTGCTCAAATAAATGTTAAAAAACACATTTTTTGGAAACATGCTAAGCAGAGCATGCAGCTAATTAAGAGGTGTAGGAGATATCAATATAGGCCAGGATAAAGATTTGGCTATAGCCATGGTCCCTGAGACAAGGGGGTGAAGATGCGTAGGAGGAGCTGAGTCAGGCCTGGCTCCAAAGCCCGCTGCACCATGATTAATCCCTCTCCACTCATTCTTCCATCCTCTTTCTAAACATACTTATTACACAGGAAATGAGTGTGTATGCGCTGACATGTGAAGGAGAGATAACCTGTTTTCTAGGATCCCAAATGCGGGATCAGAATGGTCTTGTGAGAGAACAGGTGATGTTAATCCACTCAAAGACCAACCACTCATGCGGGAGCTTGATTGTTGCCAGCTGAAAAGATCCCATGAACAGACTCTGGGATACATAATGAGCCCAGAACTGGAGGCAGGCCTCATTGGAGACTTGGGATAGTTTTGGCTGTTCATCGCTCCACTTTGAGATGCTCCTAGAGAGAACTGCTCAAGTGAAGGCTTCAGGGCTCCGGCTCCTGCTGAGGTTCCGGGTTCTGGTTACTCCAGGTTCCAGCAGAAGAAATCCTGCTGATCATGCCAGGAGATTGTTCCTCAGAACTGATATCCTTATGGTTTTGTTATTGTGTTCGTTAATCCTCTTTTCCTATTGTTTTGGTTAGTCGGGTTATAGGTGACATACGCTTGGTTAATAAGTTGTAATAAAACATATTAGTTAAGAAAATTGAGCCTACAGACATGTAGACAGATTCTCCTGTGTCCTGGCTGCAAAGCTGTTAGAGATGAGGCTGGTTGGTTGGTCTGAGAAAAAATTGCTTTCTCTTGTAAGTCAGTAAATGCCCTATGGAAGGAGCCCAGATTGTAGCTGTAGTTGGACCAGCCTATGTGGATGAGAACAGGCCACTGCCGTGGGTAGGGAGTCTAGCCATTATATTCCGTAACAACCGTGGAGAGTGGAGTCACTCCGTGGACAGTCCCCTGAGGACAGCTTGGAGGAGGTGCAAGGATGGGTCACTTTGCATCCAGCTTGCCGAGGAGTGTGCACATACATGCCCCCCCCCCCAATTCACCCTGTGGTTTACTGTGTGACTGATAACCAATATTAGCTCTGGACAGGAGTCAGGGCCAGGCCTAGGATATGAATGGTGGGCACTTCTATATGGTGCACACGCCCAGGGTACTGTCCACCTTCCTCTATGGACAAACTGTAGTGTACTTCAATCTGATACGAGTTTCCCAGGATGGTAAGAATGCAGGAGCCGTGGCCTGCCCGGGTCCCGTCATGCTCCTCACCAGATCTTGCCCTCAAGAAGCCAGGCAGCTAGCATGCTGGGAGCCTGGGAGGCCCTGTACTCATGATGAATCCCCAGATTTCCATCTTCGGAAAAGCCTGTGGGCCCACCAGGCTCATTAATTTAAGACAGTTGAGCTTGTGTGCTCCAGGGCTCACAATTCAATTATGGAGGGAGATAACCTGCCTGGGGTGGATCTTTGAGGCTGTGGTTTTTAATTAATTCTGTGCATGTGGGGCTGACTGCGAATGCTCCGCCTGCGCTCTCGGGGCTGTCCCCTCCGAGTTCCTGTTGGTGGGCTCTGCCCAGATGCATGCCTGGACTCACACTCCCCAAACAGGCTGACCACAGCAGCCCTTTGCCTCAGGGCAGGTTGCTCTGAAGATGGAGCCATTGGTGATTCTGAGCCTTGCTGGGCTTCTTTAACCTTGTGTCATGGCTTAAAGCATGGTCCCTGCCTTGTTCTCTCACACCCTAAAACCCCAGTGAAGATGTGTCTTGTTAGCAATGAGTCTCTTATTTCTTTTTTTTGTTTGTTTGTTTTTTGTTTTTGTTTTGTTTTGTTTTGTTTTTTTTGTTTTTGAGACAGGGTCTCACATACCTGAACCTGGCCCCAAACTTGCTGTGCAGCCAGCAATGGCCTTGTATGCCTGATAGTCCTGCCTCTGCTTCTGGGTGCTAGGATAGGAAGTGTGGACCACCACGCCTGGCTGGGTTATATGCATGCCCTCATGTCTGGCTTTTACACAGGTAACAGACATCTGAACTCAGGTTCTCATGTGTGTACAGCAAACACTTCACCCACCGAGCTGTCCCCGCGGCCCTGGAAGGGGGTCTTTGTCTGCATTCCTATAGTTTCAGAAGCCATGGCATTGTATTTGGCTGAGGGGATTTATTGACAGTGTTCCTCAGGCCAGGAGACCTGGGTATGTGGCTAGCCAATGAGATACGTCTGACCCAAGACACAGTTGAGCTGCCTGCTCCAGGCCCAGAGTTAAGATGGCCAAGGGCCAACACTCCATGCTGTGCACAAGATCTCCTTAAAGACTAAGCTTTGCTGTGTCTACAGATAAGCAGGCCAACACGCCTGCCCTCTGCCTGCAGGCCACCTAAGCCCAAGGCACAGCGGCTTCTTCAGGCCAGGTTGGAACCACAGTAAAGGAAGAGCCTGGGCTTTCTGTGGCATTTATAGTGATCACAGTGTGGTAAAACATGCCTGGGATAAGATTTGGCGGTTTAAAATATTATTTTCTGTTGTTAGAGGGTCTCATCCACAGGATGCGAGACTGTACCCTAAGCCACACCTCCGGGCCAGGTTCAACCATTTTAACCATACCTTCTCATGGTGTGTGTGTGTGTGTGTGTGTGTGTGTGTCCTGTGTGACCATCACCCCACCATTGTCTCCAGTACTCTTCCCTCCCACTCCCTCCTGCCTCGTCCTTGCTCTGCCTTCTGAGCCTCTGAGCCTGACAGACCACTCTGCTTCCGCAGACAGGTGGAATCATGCGCCCTTTATCTTTACTACTGACTGGCTTGCCTCACCACATGTCCTCCATCTGTAACACTGTAGCATGCGACAGGCTAGATGCTATTGCACGGTGTGCACAGACCGCACCTGTTTTTTTTCCTGTTTGTCTGTGGTTGGGTACTTGGCTTGCCAGATCTGGGGGTGAATGAAGCTTTTGTGACTAGGAGCATGTGCACAAGGGTCTGTTGTTCCTCCTTTTGGATATTCTAAGCATGCATCTTCGGGGGTTTTATTAACAGAAAGGTGATGCCCACCCATGTTACTTCATCTTGAAAATGTTAAGTCCCAACTGGGCAAAAGATTCTGTTCACTTCACGTGAAAAGTTCCTGACGGATGCATGCTCAGGAAGGTGAGGTGGCAGCCCAAGCACCCTCTTTTCTTAACAGTAATTGTCCCAGGAACAGCTGGGTGACAAGATTAAGGCCAGTGGATACAAATGGGACATCGCCAGCAAGAGAGACTGAAAGTGTGCGGCACGGATGCCCTCCATTGCCTTTTCCTTCTGACGCCGTGCCTGGAAGCAACCTCTGATTTGCTGAGGTGCTGCCCTGAGGAAGAAGTTAGATCTGAGAGCTATGGAGGTGGGAATCTTAGAGATTTGTGGGGAGAGGAGCGGGCAAAACTCTTAGGAGAGGCCTATGCCCACCTGTGTGCCTGCTTGCTGGTAGGCTGCGGGCGGTCTGCTCATTCCAGCATGGCGACTGTTAGGCGAAGAGCGTAACGTGGAACTGGCTTTCATTTGTCTTAGGTTTAACGTTGACAACTGCTGGGTTGGCAGCACAGCCCTGGGCACTGTGATGATGGATGATGCATCCTGCTGCCCATGGATAGCTGAGCCTGACTCTGCTTGGCAGCCACAGTCCCTCCTCCCATCTGCCTTCCTGCCAAGGGCTCTCTGGGCCTCTCTGGCTTCTGGCCTCATCTGGAGAGACCTGGGGAAGAGACCGTCAGTATTCACAGTGTTCAGCCTCTTGTCTGTGGTGGACCATGTGGAGGTTTGATAGCATTCGGGGAATGACCCAATTTACCCTGTACAGCCTGCTTCGTAGGGTTGTGTTGATTAAAAACATTTCATTTCTCTCTCTTTTTCTTTCTTTCTTTAACGTATAGAACAGTAGCTTAAATTGTAGGTTCATTTGTTTTTCTAAATAACCTTGAATTTATGCTTCCTTTTTTGTAAAAAAAAAAAAAAAAATTACTAATTCCTTGAGTTTCTACCACTTCTCTGTGTGCCAATCTTACTATCTTCTTTTCTGTCTCCTCCCCCCCACCCACCCACCCAAACGCCAGCTTTACAGTTCTGATTGCAGGCTGAAGTAGGATCAGTTAACCTCGAGTAGATCTGTTAGCCCCGAATGTCTCCCAGTCCCTCTGTCTCTCATCTCATGTTACAAATTGTCTTAAAAATTCATGCTTTGTGTTCCCGGGAGTGCGAAGCCACTCATGAGCCTTGCTTTGCAGAGAACACGACCTCCCAGCATGCTCTTCACCTGCTCAAGTCTCTTTTCTGCTCTAGGGAGCTTTTGCAAACATTTCTGTGCTAATGGATCTCAGGCCCTTTTAATTCAAGCAGAGGTGATTTGGCCAAGGTGGCTCTTTGCTGCTGGGTCAGAGTGGGTGCTTTCTGAGGTTGCCCACTCCTCGGGCGGCACCTCCTACCCAGGGGCTCTGGAGTTGCTGTTCTGTGTTTGAAGAGGGCTGGGGAGGTGGAGCCCAGGGCAGAAGAGGGATGGAGAGTCAGAAACTCAAGGTCAGCCTGAGCTACATAGTGAGTTTGAGTCTAGCCTGGCCTATATGAGACCCTGTCTCAAACAAACAAACAAACAAACAAACAAACAAACAAACAAGGTTGTTAAGTCATCCATCCTGAACCCAGTCCTCCAAGTTGTGGTACATCTGTCTCTCAGAAAGATGTTCCAAGGTCTACTGCAGACTTGCCATGTCCTTTGCTGTCCTTAACTCAGAAGGTGCACTGTTCCAGAGTCCTAGGCCGAGCAGGGAGGTAGAGAGGGAGCAAGGTGGGCAGCACTGCCGACTCACCCAAATTCTTCCCACAGAGCAGTGCAGTTTTAGTTCAGCCCACTGGGGCACAGAGCCCTCTGCCCAACAGGTGTCTGCCCCCTGTCCCCCCCCCCCCCACCGGTCCCAGAGGTCCATTGCTAAAGGTTTGACAAAGCACCTTGCTGAACAGTGTGCCTCAAACCATGCAGTCAGTTCTGCCAAGAGGAACAGGACTCTGCCTTACACACGTACTGCTCCCTTTCTGGAAGGTCTCCAGAAGCTAGGGGACAGGGCACTCAGGAGGAGACACAGGTGTCGAGGTAACAGACCTGGGAATTAGCGAGATTTGTGGCTGTAAGATTGGAGTGAGAGGTGAGTGGTTCTCAGAGAGCAGCTGAGATGCGCTCTGGGAGTCAGAGACATGACACGCGGGGGACTAGCAGACATTGGCTCACTGGGCAACAAATTGTTGCAGACCTTTCCAGTATTTCTTTTGCTCTAGGTCCATAAGTAGGGACAAGGGACATTTCAGCAGAAAGTAGCTGGCAGTTTGACAGTGTCTTTTAGTGCCTCATGTAAGAGAATGTAAGAAGAGCAATTCATGTTTTGCCCGCAACAGAGCAGCCAACATAAATAAATAAAACCACGCACACACCCGCACGGCTGGAAAGCTAAAGAACGGAAGCAAAGTCTTGTTGCCAATAGTTTTCAGACAGAGCTCAGCCTGATTCCAAGAGAGAGAACCTGTAGTGATTTTTAATAATTAAGTCATGATCAAATGTTTGTCCTTAATAATTAATGGAAAAACACTAAGCTGAAATTTTAAGCTATTGCTCTCTGTGGAGCTTATTTTAAGACAAATATTTAACTCAGAATCCCTTTTCCCATGGGAAATAGGAAAAAAGGGCGGAATGCCCGTGTGCAGGGCCTGAAGCAGGTGGCCCTGGCGGGGGTTGCATGTTCGAGGACCTCCTTCACGTTCCCAGTGCAGCCAAAGCCCTCGAACTTAAGGTCCCCAGAGGGCCAGGCTTTGCACATGCAGTCTGTGGTGGAGCAAGGAAAGCCTGGCTCGGTACAGCAGATGCTCTGCTACCCTCTGCAGCCCTTGGAGCCCTAGTCAACTTCTGGGTGGGGGCAGAGGGCAGAGGGGATGTATCTGTGTATGTACTTACAGAAGACCGAGCCCGGTAGTGGGCCCTTGGTTCTTTTCACCTTACTTTTTGAGGCAGGATCCAGTGAGACTGGTTAGCTAGCAAGCTCCAGGAAACTTCCTGCCACTGCGACCTCCATGTGGTGGTACAGGGTACCCACATCATGTGGGTACAGGGGCATGGGGAGGGGGACGGGAGTTGAACTTAGGTCCTCATGTTTGCATGCTTTATTTACTATCTCCCAGGCCCCAAGCCTGGTCACTTTCTACAATGGGGCAGTGTGCCAACTGTGCCGTTTGAAGGCTCTTCCACCATCAGCTCAATCCGAGGCCACAGAGTATTGTCCCTAGGTTGACAGTGAGGGTTTGTAGGTGACAGGAGCCTTTGCCACTGCCTTAAATCCCAGCATGGGTGCTCGAAGCTCTAGCGTGGCTGTTGCTCTTTGCTCCCGAAGCCTCTGGCACTGCATTGGCTCTGTGGGGTGATAGCACTGTCCCCTCAACAGGGCACAGAGCAGTAAGCATCGCCTTTGAGATGCACGCGCGTACACTCTTTAGAGCTAGCGATGTAGGGCCATGTGTAAAGCGAAGAAGGAAAAAAGACATTTAAATAGGTGTCATTTGAGGAATAAAACAATCAGAAGGCTTTCTCGGATAATGAAGATTACACTGAATTGTGTAAACAGATCCGCAGCTTTCAGAGCGGCTACCCTCTGCCAGGCAGCTTCCGTTTTCTCTTCAGCTGCAGTTTCTTTACATCATCCAAATTTATTTTCAGCATTTGCCTTTTTATAGATCAAAACAGAGCTCCAGGTAGTGTCTTTGGAGAAACACCCTTCCCATCTCAGCAGCAGCTCGCAGAGCCCCCCTCCAGCAGCAGGCAGAGAGTTTGACCAGGGGCTGGCAGCAGTTCTGTCTGGTGTTGCTGGATCTTTCCTCCTCCTCTCACTTCCTTCCAAGTTACCCGTCCCACTTCTACATCCTTGTGCGTCTGGTGCCAGTTGCAGCGAGACAGGAAATCCATTTTTTTTTCTTCCTCTGCTGTGTGTGGCATGCAGACACTTTGGACTCTTGGGAAAGCCACGGCAAAGCATCGTACATTCTAGAGCTCAGGGATGGGTTATAAGGAAGGGCTGAAGCAGCAGCTTTCGGCCTGGAGTCCTCCCACCAGAGTGACTGCAAAGTCAGAAGGATGCCACACTAGGTTCCCGGCACAGATGCCGCTACCTTCCTGCTGGTCACATCATATCACAAGCTCCTCCTAGTGACTTTGCTTTCTGCGAGTGAGTCCAGGGCTTATGGTCATTGTTCCTGGTGATACTCACTATGAGGCAGCCTGTCCTACCTCAGAGCTGCAGGCTCCATTCCTCCAATTCTCTCTCTCTCTCTCTCTCTCTCTCTCTCTCTCTCCCTCCCCCTGTGTGTGTGTGTGCGTGCACTCGCACATGCATGAACATTTGGAACTGCCTCAGGACAGCTACTGTGCATAACTGGGGATCCTGACCATGTGAGGAGCTGGGTTTACCCCCTGGAAGGTCCCTGGCAAGTTCCACTGTAGTCTTTTTTTAAAAATTAATTTACTCATGTTACATCTCAATGGTTATCCCATCCCTTGTATCCTCCCATTCCTCCCTCCCTCCCATTTCCCCCTTACTCCCCTCCCCTATGACTGTGACTGAGGGGGACCTCCTCCCCCTGTATATGCTCATAGGGTGTCAAGTCTCTTCTTGGTAGCCTGCTATCCTTCCTCTGAGTGCCACCAGGTATCCCATCCAGGGGATGTGGTCAAATATGGGGCACCAGAATTCGTGTGAAAAAGAAACTGTGGTACATTTACACTATGGAATACTACTCAGCTATTAAAAACAAGGAATTCCCAAAATTTGTGGACAAATGGATTGACCTAGAAAGATCATAATGAGTGAGTTAACCCAGAAGCAGAAAGAGTCAAATGGTATATACTCACTTATATCTGGACACTAGCCCAAGGGGCATGCCCCATGAAAGTCCTCACTTACCAGGAAACTGGGACAGAGGGGAGGACATCCTATTGGGACTCTAGATGAGAGAATCATGGGAGAATGGCAAAGTAGAAGGGTCCAGAGGGTCCTAGAAACCTACAAGAAGAACATTATGATAGGAAGATTTGGGCCCAGGGGTCCTGCTCAAACTATGGCACCAGCCAAGGACAATACGTGCAGTAAACTTCGAACCCCTACCCAGATCTAGCCAATGGACAGGACATTCTCCACCGTTGAGTGGACAGTGGGGTCTGACTTCCACTGTAGTCTTGTCTTGCCTTTTCCGAAGTAAGCTTAGAGTCCCTGCTACTGACCCATGTGCTGTGTCTACTGTGTCCCCCTGTGCTGGTGTGTTGGGGAGCTGACTGGTGTCACACCGACTTCCCTATATTCCTTACCTGACTCCACCCCCTTTTTTCATGACATGTCTTCATCGGATGCTGTGTTGCCCTCTACCGGGGTCTCCTTCATCATCACCTCTCTCAGCTCTGCATCCGTCCTTGGGCTTCTCCACATCTGAATTCTGAGGGTGCTGCCCATCACATGCAGTTGGCGCTCTAGAGACCCTGGCATACTTCAAAGGGCCTGCTGAGCTTCTGTCCTGCTGGCTCCTTACCCCTAAGCTTACAGGACGCAGCCAAGCTCCTGCAGGAAGTGGCTCAGAAGATGTGGCAACTGTCCCAGTGACTCTCTGGTGGTTAACTTGATTGTCATGTGACAGAACCTAGGCTCATCAAGGAAAGCAAATGTCTGGGCATGCCTGAGAAGGACTTTATACATAGTCAACTGAAATGAGAGACTTACCCTAAGCTCAGATGCCATTGCTGGGGTCCCAGACTGAATAAAAAGTAGAGAGCAAATGGCCATCACTGTCATCTCTGTCTGCTTCCTGACTGTGGACACAATATAAGCAGCCACCTCACACTTGCGCCACCAATACTTTTCCAGCCATGAGGGATTGTACTCCCAACTGCGACCCAGAATCAGCACGTCTCCCTCAGCTTACATGTGTCAGGCATTTCACTGCAGCAAGGAGAAGAATTAACTGGCACCACTTCTGGGCACTGGCAGTGCCCATCTTCACCTCAGGCCCTCAAGGTCTCAGAGATGCAAGCCCTTGGCTCTGCCCACGCCTCCACACATACTGTGTTCCCGCCTTCCTGGACATCCACGTGTGGGGCTCCGTGGGAGGATGCCTTTGTCTGGGAGAGGATGGAGTGCACTGCGGAATCCCTGCAGATGCTGCTGTTCCAGGAACACGTGTACTGTGGCGTATCGCGTAACGGTGCGCTGTGGGGAACATCGATGAATAGCGGGGCATACAATAACATGCATTGTTGATGTTTGTTAAAATAAAGATATTCAATTTATAATAAAAAGGGATTAAATGCTTAATTCATGCCTATGTTAATATTTGTCTGCAAG
The DNA here is from genome assembly GCF_903995435.1 of Acomys russatus. Taxonomy (NCBI): domain Eukaryota; kingdom Metazoa; phylum Chordata; class Mammalia; order Rodentia; family Muridae; genus Acomys; species Acomys russatus. The sequence goes on from NC_067163.1 coordinate 6,248,889, forward strand.
TACACAGATAAATGGCAGCGCACCTTATCACGTCCAACACCTGCGCATACAAGTTCCTCTGCTGAGATCTCCACGGGATTGTATGTTCTACAGAGCTTAAACTTTCATTTCCCAAAATAATGATATCATTCATTTACAGATATAGATAGGCACGCTGTACTCCAGCTTCAGCCCAAGACGAGCATTGTGACTCAGGTTACAGAATACAGGATTAATTACAGAGATGATAGGCCACAGTCTGCCACCGCAGCAACCGTCAGCTAGCACAGTGGTGGTGGCCACACGCTTTGCTTCAGGAGCTAGTGGGGGGCAATGCATCAGCTGCCTGCCAGCAGAGGGGTGTGATGCCCTCAGCTTTGTGCGGGGGGTTGCGATGTCCAGGGGCCACGGGGCTTGTAAAATTGAATTTGATTTTTAAATGTGCCAGGGGATTTACCACTTAAAGAGACTTGGGCTGGGGGCTTGTGGGGCTATGCATGAAGCTGTCTGGAAGAGGACTTGTCTAGCTTTTATGAAGCCCTCAGTTGCATCTCCAGTACTGCATAAGCCAGGTGTGGTGGTACACTCTAACCAGCGCTAGGGAGGTGGAGGTAAAAAGATCAGGAGGTCAAGGTCATCCTTGGTTCTACACGTTTGAGGTTAGCATGGGCTGCATGAGACCTCATCTCAGAGAGAGAGAGAGAGAGAGAGAGAGAGAGACAGACAGACAGACAGACAGACAGACACACAGACACACAGAGAGACACAGACACAGACACAGACACAGACACAGACAGACAGACAGACAGACAGAGAAGATCATGCTGTCTTTGTGTGATGTTCCCCGATGGACAGTTAATAGATGCTCATGATCAGTTGTTTCTGAATCATTCCTGGACACTGCGATGACCAGGGGCCATGGGGCTTGTAAAACTGAATTTGATTTTTCAATGTGCTGGGGGATTTACCACCATCTTTCATTTCCCAAAATAAAGTTGGGCCATGCTTCTCCATGGCTTCAGAAAAGCTAAGTACAAAGCTACACCCCGAGGTTCCACACCCAGGCCTGAGTTATGTAGGGTGTGTTGTCAAGGACAGCCTCTCATACAGTCAGGCCTTGGCTGTATCAGGATGTACCAGGCGTAGTGATAGTGATGAGGACAGAAACTCATCCTTGGAATCTTAGCTTAAAAGCCTGACATGATGTGAGTGGGCTGTGAACCCCTGGGGGTCAGAAGAAGCTCTGTCCACGTGCTTCCCAGCCTGTACTCACAGTGTTCATGTCGAAATAAGGAAACAGGCTTACCACAGCCATGGAAACTTCCAGGGTCTGAACCATCCCATGGACACAAGTGCCTTTCTCAGGTGTCCAAGGGTCCCTGGGCTATGGCTGCAGTTCTGATTGTCACCTGACAGTCTCTCAATGACCTCAATGACCACAGTCATTTTTGGCTCACACTGCCCAGTATGATGTCATCTCTTCAGCAGTTGCAGCTTCAGTGAGCTCATCTCCAGGTGATAAGGCTGCATTCAGAGGTCCTGGGGACCAGCGAAGGTTGTGTGTGTGTGTGCTCATGTGTGTGTGTGTAGATGTGTGCATGTGCGTGTGTGTGTGCATGTGTGTGTGTGAAGTACTTTACAAACCAAGTTGCCTCCTCACAGCCCCATAGCCTGTGATACTTTTGAGACACACTGTGAGAGGCTAGCACAAGGACAAAGGACAGAATCAGGATAAGGAAACAGGCTCAAAGTGGCTGTTGAGGACCTCACTCTAAGGGTCTCAGCCAAACCTGGGGTGCATCTACGAGCCGTGGCCCAAAGTGGGAGTCCCGTATGGCACCATAACCAAGTCCTTTTACTTGAGCACATCATGGGATGTCAGAGAGATCGTGTGGCCACAGTTCTGAGTGCATAATGTTGATGCAAACTCAGTAGAGAACGGTGACAGTTAAATGATGTTATCCAATGGAGTCTGCCCACAGCATACAGCTTTTTCAGGAAGATGAGCCAGAAGGGGTGAAGCCTTCATCATACCCACTAAGGGCAGAAATCAGAGAACCTGTGCCCCGGGAATAGCAGGAAATAGAAGCAAAGATGACATCTGCGGCATCCAAGGAATGGGAAGTTTTCAACAGAGGACCCTGAGCGAGGAGTTGTTTTCCTGCGGAGACCCTCACTGTGCCTTGTGCTGTAAATTCTGCAGAGAAACTGCAGATCATGGTGACAGAGTGACTTCATTGTCGACTTGACTCTGTTCGGAATCATCTGGTCCACCGTAGCTCTGGGGATGTCTGTGGGGCTTGCCTCTAGAGAGGGTTAACTGATCAGGAATGCGGGCAGCATCTTGGGGTCCCACACTGTGTAGAGAAGGGCAAAAGGAGCAAGGCAACCGAGCATGCCTGTATCCATTCTCTCTCTGCTTCCTGATAGGATGAGATGTGGACAAGCAGGTGCCACACTCCCCATGTCGCAGAGTGGCCCAACACACGTGATTAAATTCAGCATAAGCTGCCATGTCAGATGCTGTAGCACAAATATCAGCCTATAGGTCAGGAGACCTAAGAGCTGGAGAAAACAGGACAAGGAGAAGTTTCAAGTGTCCAGAGGCCAGTGATGCACCATAACCCGCCAACAGGGGTGTGGCACGGGGCTGCACCGATCGCCGAAGACAGGGTCAGGTCTGGGCACTCGGCTCCTGCAGTCACCAGCTCTGGTTGATAGAGAGAATGTCCAGGGGGCACCTTGAGGCCCAGGTGAGTGAAGCTGCGTGGCACCATTTCTGAGGCTGCTCAGGTCAGCGTCCAAGTGGAGGAGTACAGTAAGTGTGTGGCTGGACTCACAGCAGTCCGTCCTTTTGAAGTGTTCTATAGGAGCCTGGGAACTGACCACAATGCAATGTTTGTGTCTTTATTCACGCAGCAAGATGTGCAGTGTTTGAAGTTAGCGTGCCGGACAGGCATTATGGTTCTTTGTAGAGACAAATGACGTACCATTAGGTGGCCGAATGCAATCAAGTGTGCTCTGGGCGTCCCTCATAGCAAAGCTGCGTGGAAGAGCAAACGGTTTCGTGGTTATTTGGAGCTGCCAGTGCCAGGGACAATGCGGTAACCTTTGGAAGTGTGGCTCTCTTAGGGGTCACAGGGTAACCAACTGAAGATGTCTCCTTAGCTCTGGAATATTGTGTCCATGTCATGTGAGATTTGGCCCAGAAGCAGATTCCCGGAGAACTTACCCAGACACTGCTTCCACTAGTGCCCTGCTCCCCTGAGCTGACAGCTTGCCTGGCTCTGCTGTATAGTTCCCAGGTACTGCACTGCCTCATGGGAAAACCATTTATGTGGGAGCCACACTGCTGGCCAGTCTTCCCGGCTGACCTGCTGAGGGACCACGGCAGGGGCTTCTTGATTCCGAGCATCTAGGGAAGAGGTCAGGCCACATCAGACTTTCACAGATGGGGTGCAGGTTGGAGAGAGACCATCTCTGGAGTATATACTAGTGACACTGCCCCCCTTTTCCTTCCTCTTTCCTGCCCTCCCTCCCTAGCTCTTTGTCCTTCATTGCTCCTTTGTGCTCCTCAATTTTCTTGGTGATGTTTGGCCCTCCCTGATGCTCTTCATGGATCTCCCATGCATCGCTGCAAGGACCATGCTTGGAGGAGGGGGGTGTCCCTGCGTGTGACCACCTGTTATCCTGCAGAAATTTGCAACATGAGTAGCTGTGGACAGTGGTACCAATGCGGTTGCTGGGGCTGTCTGGCTCCATGGAGCTTCTGAGCTCCCCAGTCTGTGCCTGGCTACTCTGGGGTCGAGGTCACAGTTCTTACAGGGGACCGAGTGGAACCTCCGGCTTCTGTTAGACACAGATAGAATGCTTTGAAATCCACTGGTGGCTGTGGGACCTGTGCTGCACCGGGTGGGCCTGGACACAGTCAGCTGTGTGGAAAGTTCTAGAATGCGGCACTGAACCAGGGAGGACTGAGTCTGCATGCAGCAACGTGACTCTTCTTTCATGAAGTAGGATTAGCTGTAGGGCAGCCTCAGCCCCAACCTTAGTTTCTATCTTGCCTCTGTTGAGAGGGAAAGGTCTGTGTGTGTGTGTGTGTGTGTGTGTGTGTGTGTGTGTGTGTGTGTGTGTGTGTGAGATACTTTAGGTAGAAAATTGTTAAATTAGACTCACATTAAAACAGAGTGCTTTGTGATCTTTCGATCACAGAAGGCCAGAGTGGAACCTTGAACTGTCATGGGAAAGAAGTTTTGGTAGAATACCTAGTAAATAAAGTTTTAACTGACCAACCGTGGATGCCAGAAATGGGCAGTTTCTGTCTGTTCTGCCACTTTCCCTAAAACTGAGTTTCTAATATAAAGCAATATAAAAATAATCTTAATCTTTTTCAGAATCGGGTGTGTTTAGGAGATGTCTGAGCCATGGAATATTTATTGAAATGGGTAGCGCTATGGTGGCTACAGGATCAGGAGTAAAAAATGTGGTCCCCCCCCCCCATTTCAGCTTTGGGACTTCCAAGCTGTGTGTCCTTAGCAGTTAATGTGGTGTCTCTAATCCTGTTTTCTCAGGTAGAAGGGAGGTAAGGCTGTGTATGACAGGCTTCCATGAGGGCAGGATGGCATGACAAATGTTACCGGTCCAGAACGTCCACACATCACTGACCATGCCATGAGCCAACAAAGCATGGCTCTCAGTCTGTTGATTTTGTTTGTTTGTTTTAGTTCATGGTTTGAGGGCACAGGCTACATGCACAGGAGTCATGGGAGCAGGGGCTTATGGAGGAGGCAGATCATGTTATACCCCTGGCAGGAAGTGAGGAGAAGGCAGGGTCACATGGTACCCTTAGCAGGAAGAAGACTGCCAGATACTGTGACTCAGCATACTTTCTCCCTTTTATTCAACCCAAGACTCCAGGCCGTGGGGTAAAGGCACCTACATTCAGAGTTGGTCCTCCATCCCCAGATAATGTCTCTAGGGACACCCCATCCATCACCCTGCCCACGTGTGTGTGCCCTCCTTCAGGTTTTTTTTATGAAGACTGACCAGCATGGTGGGCGACCTAGACAGGCTTAGAATTGGCGCCCCCAGATGTGGCCATCCGATGATGAGACAAAAATGTTCTAGCCTTTGCCATAGAACTTGAAGTTTCTGTTCGGGAAGCTGCAGCCTGGCACCTCTGGTTTACGAGTGAGAGCAGCTGAGAGCGGCTTGCCACGCCCACCCGGGGCATAACCACATCTGGTAAAGTAGGAATGGGTGAGACAGTGGGGAGGCCTGGGGTCTGGGCCTGTGGGCTGATGGCTCTGCTTCCCAGCCCTGAGTGAGGCAGGTGAACTGTGAGTTTGGGAAGGTACCTAGTAGTTGTTGCTATGTAGACAGTAATTCAGAAAAGCTCTCTAGGGGCAGAGGTGAGGCCGGTATAGAATTATATCACTTTGGGTTCATGATCAAGATTCGCTGGGCTGGTTGCTGATGGCCAGTGTCCTGGTCACAGAGCCCTGCGTGCTGACAGCCTCCCTGGCCCTTCCTGGACCAGGCCTGGGCCTTCCCCTACCCTCTAGCCAGTGAGCGCAAACAGAAGGATATGTTCTATTTCCCTAACAGATCTTTAGATGTACGGAAGGCTCTGGGCTGGCATTGTGAGGGCTGGTGTGACTGCAGCCATCATGGGCCATGGGTCATCCATTGGGAAGTAGCTGTTTCTTAGACACTCCAGGTCCTTGCTAGACCTCCTAAATTTCTGTGGCTTTTTGTTGGACTAGAGCCACTGTTGTTCAAGGCTTGATATTACTTCCAGCAAAGACTGATCCTACCTCAAACTCAAGTTGGGTGCTTTCCCCACCATGTCAAAACAATGCATATTTAGAAAGGAGAAAGGCAACTTGTAGTGAGTGAGGGAGCCCTGTAAGTTCCTGTGGGAAGAGGGGCAAAGCTGCTAGGGGCAGTTTTGAACACAAAACCCTCACCCTGTACACTGCCCAGATGCTTCTTGGAGTCCATGAAGTTCCTGGCAAGGCTTAGTCAGCTGAGTGAGCCTCCGTTGCCCTGTGAGGTGATCATAACTTAGCGGGAAAATCAGCTGTGAACACTGTCTGGCACAGAGCTCCTCTGCTCTGTCCACAATCGTGTTACTGCCGCTGTAAGGTCAAAGCTCACGCCTGGCAGTCTCAACAAGCTAGAGCCAGCCTCTCATCACCAGAGGCATCTGTGAAAGGAACATATAATGGCGAAAATGGGGGACACATTGAGAACAGGAACAAGAGGCCCAACGACATCTAAGTCCATCTCTGGGGTCCCTTGATGTGAGGTTTATGGTTAAATAGAAACAAGATGAATGCATAGCTAAGCAGTCCTGGTCATGGTGTGGTCCTGCCCATCATCATCATCATCATCATCATCATCATCATCATCATCATCATCATCATCTTCATCTGCATCTGCATCATTGTTGTTAGCAGCAGCAGCAGCATAGGCAACAGCATCATCATCAGCATCATCATCATCATCATCAGCAGCAGCAGCAGCAGCATCACTTGGGTGTCCATCCAGTCTGTTCAGCAGCTGTAAAATTTCCCACTCAAAGTCGCTCCCCTTCTAGCTGGAACCAGGTTTTAGCCTTTCCTTTCCTATAACATGGGATTCCTGAGGAAATTCCTATTTATTGTTTGATTGATAGCTGAAGAGAGGGCTACATGTGTCTCTCTTAGAATGTCTTTGCTTCTTTGAGGATGGTGACAGCTACAGCCAGGGGCAGAAGGAGGAAGGGGCCCACCCACTCCCCTGGCTTTGTGAAGGTCTTATTCTTACTCCTTCTGCCTCTTTTGTTTTGTGGCCACCCTCTTGCCTCAGTACCAGCTTCCTCTGAAGCCTTAGTTCTGTGCTGTTCTGGTTATCTGTAGTAGCTGTCACGTGAGTCTCCAGCCCTGTCCCCGGCTGAGACCTGGATACCTGACTTAGGGTGAGTCAAATGCCAGGACCCTTTTGCCTTCAATCTCCTGCAAAGTGAGGATCGTGTCTCTATAAATTATAAATGTCTGTAACAGAGTTTTAAATAGCCAGACAATCCTGGTCCAAGTATTAAGTGGCTCACCAATGTCACTGGGCACCATTCAATAGTCCTCTGTGCTGTCAGGACCCCTCTATGGGGTGATGGGTGGACATGCCACAGACAACTGTGTTTGTAGGACGCTGCCCCTCCCCCACTTCATTTAAACAGAATGGCTTTTTCCCCCCTTTAGACACTGGGACTTTTGTTATGCTAATGAGCCAGGGACCATTTCCAATTCAATTTTACCTGGGCCTGGTCAGCTGAGTCGCTTTTGTTGGCATCCCCCTGGGACCTTCCTTGTCTTTTAAACTGTAATTTAGTTGGAGCGGCCGTCAATTTCCTCTGCTCATTACATTTGCTGGGTATCACAGATATTTAATCGCGCCCATGTTCCAGGACCCAAAGGGAATCTGAAGGGAGTGTGTCTTCCCCGAGCCAGTGAGATGGCCTGTCCCTCTGCTGCTGGCCATGTGTCTGTCACCCCCGCCTGTGGTCTGGCCCTTCTTCTGGCCTTCGGTTGGGTTTGTGAGGGATCTGGCCACGGAACCCTCCGTCTAGAAGAGGGCTCTGTAATTAATTAGTGATTCCAGTTAGGTGGACAGGCCAGCCCGCCTGCTAGGCCTGCACTCACTCCCACCGTCTTCGGCGCAGGGGGACTCTAAGCTACCACCTGTAAACTCCCTGCCAGAGCACTAGCGTAGGGACCTGCTGTATGGTGAATTTTTATCAGAGTCGCCAGCTGTCGGGGAAGTCCCAGCAGCACCATTTCCTACCCCTCACCCATCCACCCCCAGCTGCGCTGGACCGTAGAGGCCCCCAGCCTGGGAGTTGGGCCTCTAAGCAGGTGTTTGGTGGGTACATGATGAACACCCGGCCCCCCCCCCCCTTTCCTGAAAGCTAGGACAAGTTAACTGTTGAGTGCCTGCATCCAACTGAGGTGTGCTTGTGCAGTGGCCTAGCAGCTGAGCATCCCTCCTGCTGTTAGTACTGAAGGGAGAGCTTGGGATGGGGCCAAACATGGTAACCCGAGGCCACGGCCAAGGATGAGTGACCTCTGCGGCCATTTGTCTTCCTATGATATGGGAGAGTAAGAGGAGCAATCCAGAAAGAGCAAGGCAGGAAGACAGGGGAAAGACTGACAGACGGAAGGTTTCACACACACACACACACACACACACACACACACACACACACATACACATACACATACACACACACACACAGGGGCTGGGGTCGGGGGGGAGGGGACAGAGAGAGAAAGACAGACCGGCAGACAGAGACAGAGTAACACAGGGAGAGAGAAACACACACAGAGGAACTGTATAGTAAGAGACAGAGATAAAGGTACAGAGAGTTGGGGGGGGGGGTAGGGAGAAAACTGGGGGAAGGGAGGGACAGTGGGATGCTGAGCCAGCAGCTCTGAGGTAGGACAGGCCACCTCATAGTGAATGTCACCAAGAGCAATGACCATGAGCCCTGGATTCCAAATCCTCTGCCCTTAGCTTTACCACTTTCCTCTATTCCACCCTGGGATGCGGTACTATGCTGGATCTACTCCAGGTGCATGCTGAATCTACTCCAGGTGCTATGCTGAATCTACTCCAGGTGCATGCTGAATCTACTCCAGGTGCATGCTGAATCTACTCCAGGTGCATGCTGAATCTACTCCAGGTGCATACTGAATCTACTCCAGGTGCATGCTGAATCTACTCCAGGTGCATACTGAATCTACTCCAGGTGCATGCTGAATCTACTCCAGGTGCATGCTGAATCTACTCCAGGTGCTATGCTGAATCTACTCCAGGTGCATGCTGAATCTACTCCAGGTGCATGCTGAATCTACTCCAGGTGCTATGCTGGATCTACTCCAGGTGCATGCTGAATCTACTCCAGGTGCATGCTGGATCTACTCCAGGTGCATGCTGAATCTACTCCAGGTGCATGCTGAATCTACTCCAGGTGCATGCTGGATCTACTCCAGGTGCATGCTGAATCTACTCTATCCTTGGTCGCTACTGTCCCTTCCTGCAGAGGGAAGCCTGTGCTAGAGAACTTCAGGGGACCTAGAGAACAGCTCCTGCCCTACCTCCTTCCCCAACGCCAGGATGACAGGGACTCTTCTTTTCTCCAGCCCACTCTCAGGCTTCCTGTTACCCTCCATTCTGGCTTTGCTTTTCTTTGCTGTTCCCTTCCAGAGTGCTGCGTCCAGACTCTCTTGCAGGATCAGTTTGGTTGCAGGCAGTATTCCCCGTTAGTGTCTGATGGTGAGCAGGATGGTTGCAATGAAGCTGTGAGACATCTTAGCACTGTGGTCACGTCATCTTTGCCTGTGTCCCCAAAGACAGTCCTGTGAGGCCCCCTAAGGAGTCATGCATGCGAGGTGCCATGGTACACCTTGCTGATGCAGCTGCCTGGATGTGACTGATGTTGAGTGTTTGATACATACCAGGGTTTACATGTCAGGGAGGGTAGGTGGCTGTACATGGCTGAGTTCCCTGGTGACAGCTCCCCATCAGTCACTGGGACCTGAATTCTCTCCTTGTGTTACAACAGGTCCTCTTGGATTCTCTCCTCCATGGGTGGTACATGGAGAAACACCATCAGGAGCCTCACCCTCCCTGACTCTGAGTGAGAGCATTAGTCAGCAAACACACCAGAAAGCCATTCTGTAGATGCTCCTCTGACCTCCCTGCTGACTCACAGACTGTCCCCTCTGTCCTGTGTTACCCCTACCTGGAGCTTAGCACTAGAACCCCGCCCCCCAGTCTAGCTCTTCACAACCCAGAAACACCTGGGCAGGAATGTGTTGAGCATTTGCTGGTGTTGGCCTGAGGAATAGCTATTTGGCAGCAGTATTGGGCACAGAGCATGTGGGAATAAGCTCTGCCCATCACCCGGGAGCAGGATGTCTGCTGCCAGCTTTGCTCCTACTAGCAGTGTGACCCCCAGGGGGCATGCACCTTCTCTGAACCTTGATTTCTTATGGGAAGCAGATGATGTTACTGGAAGGGTAGCAAGGGAAGGGTGTGGCTGCTCTGAGAACCAGTGCTTTGCTTGTGGCAGGCCAGAGCATCCACTCCTCATGTCAAGGGCAGAGCAGGGTAGTTAGACCTATACATTGCCTAGAGTTATAGGAGAAGAGCTATACATTGCCTAGGGTTACAGGAGATCATGCCTTAGGCTTGGTGAAAATGACAGCCACGAGGCCACAGAGCACAGTAGGGGTGCACACACTCAGAATCTGCATGCTGCCACCTCAGCTTTCCCAACCTTTAGCTAAGGGCACAATGAGGGAATCACAGAGTGTTCACAGTGGGGAGTGTGTCAAGCTGCAGTAATCTCTGCTGATCTTTGCTTAGTCATCATCTGACCCACTGTCCACTGGCAGGACATGGCCAGGGAGCCCCATTTAAGACAGGAGGTCCAGAGAAGGGGTTTTGGACCCCCTTCTGGAGGACTGCCTTTCCCCCTACACAGTGGGGATACAAATATGTTCCATTTTCACCTTTTCCTCGTCTGCCAAATGTCAAGGCACTCAATATATGTCAGTGGTTCTCAGCCTGTATGTTGTGACCCCTCTGACAGTTGAATGTCCTTTTCACAGGGATCGCCTAAGACCATTGAAAAATATGGATATTTACAATATGATTCTTTTTTTTTTCCCCCTGAGATAGAGTTTCTCTATATAGCCTTGGCTTTCCTGGACTCTCTCTGTAGACCAGGCTGGCCTTGAACTCACAGAGATCCGAGTGCCTCTGCCTCCCAAGTGCTGGGATTAAAGGCGTGAGCCACCACTGCCCGCCTTACAATATGATTCTTAAGAGTAGTAAAATTACAGTTATGAAGTAACAATGAAAATAATTTTATGGTTGGTGGTGAGGTCACCACAACACGGGGGTTGCAGCACCAGGAAGGTTGAGAACCATTGGCTTATTTGGTCGGTGGTCCTTGATTCGCCTACATCTACAGGACCACAATGCATTTGTGACAATTTTAAACGCTCAAGGTCCTCTGTGTTGGCAGTGCAGGAAAGGTGGGAAGTAGGGCACCCAGGGCTGCATCATCCTGGGCATGGGAGGTGAGCAGGCGCCCTGGGAGGCAGTGAGTAGAGTGTACTCATGGACTGTAAAGAGATGAAATTGCCCACAGGAAGGGGGATGGTGTAGGATGAAAGGGAAGAGAAGCCAGAGCAAGACAGGGCAGGGGACATCAGCCACTGAGGCAAGAAGGCAGGGTGCCGCAGCCAGTTCTTGAAGCAAGGAGGGGCAAAGATATTCTCTATTTTTCAGTAAAACTGCTTCAGAGGAGGCGTGTGGGAGAGGAAGTGGCTAAGAGCCAGACAAAGTGGCTGACGTGGCCGAATCATGGGAGGAGGAGTGAGGGGTGGAGACCTACAGAGGGCATAGGGTTGGCCACATGCAGACGACAGAGGTGGAGAGCTATCTTCAAGCCACTTCACCTCAACCACGTCTTTAGGAAAATAAACCTAAACATTCCGACAAATAAACAGCTTGGCCCTGGGTATCAATGTGCTGGCAACAAGCAACAGCGATGCCTCCTGGATCCACACTTGCCTTCTCTCTGGAGACCCAGGCTGCCCTGCCCCTGGGATGTTGGCAAAGGCTATTTGGTTCAGAACATGGCTCAGTGTGATCATTTCGTTAGTGGCCATCACTGTTGTCTTTGACACTGAGTCTCCTGTTGTTTGGGGTTTGTCTGAGAGCTGAGGTTAAGGAAATCTATCTGAGAGGCTTGAGAGTACACAGTGTTGACAATCAGTGCTCCTTGAGGCTAGCTGGCCACTGCCTCTCATTCCCTACATGGCCACTTGTCTCGTCTTTTCTCTAGGGCATCTTTTCTTACTGTGCCTTGGACACAAGCAAGCTAACCGGGCTCTCACAGCACCGGCTGCGGTGTGGCTTCTCCTTTTACAGGCTTTACCGCCATAACAATGGCTGACAGGGACCATGAGGCAAGTGGGCGTTTGGCACACAGCCAACAGAGCCAAGAAGGGTCCTGTAGGCACAGACATCGACAACCCATTTCCCAAGACTGCTGTGCCTTCTGTCCTAGAAGACATCAGATTGCAATAACTGCATGCTCTCCTTTTAGCTCAGTAAAATATTCAGTAGCTGTGCTGCTTGGCTTTTTTGTCAACTTGACACAAACGTAGATGCATCTGGGAAGAGGGAATCTTAACTGAGGAAAATGTCTCCTTAAGGTTGTTCAGGAGACAGATCCATGGGGTATTTATTGTCTTGACTTATGTGGGAGGCCCAGCCCACTGGATGCATTGGTAGTCTTGAGCCTTTGAGAAAGGCTAAGCAAAGTTTGAGGAACAAGCCAGCTTCTGCCTCCAGGTTCCTGCTCTGACTTACCGGGATGACAGATTACAAACTGTGAGATGAAGTAAACCCTTTCCAGGTTGTAGTCATGGGGTTTTGTATCACAGCAAAAGAAAGCATAGCCAATGCAGCTGCAGTCTATTTGTTAAACACAACATGCGGAGGGTTCAGAGCCACACTTGCCTGTCCTGGGAAGCTGGCGTGTTTTCCCATCAGAGGCTTTTAGGAGCACATGGCTCTGGAGACTGCTCCCAAACCCCTGCTCAGAGACCCAGGTCCTGTCTCCTGGCCCTTCTCTTCAGCACTACTGCCGAAAGCAGCTAGAGAAGGCTCTAGCCCTCCATTCCTCTACTGTTGTCCTCAGAGGGGTAGATTATGTAGTAGGCTTCTCTACCCCTGAAAATGGAAGCAGGATGCAGCCTAGGGTGAAGACCTTGAGCACACCCATTGCTGTGTTGAATCTCCCCAAGGACAGTTGCCACCCTCCCTGCACAAAAGAGAACTAAGAGTGTACGGAGGGGGTGTTGAATGGCCTTGGCCAAGGTCATTCAGCAAGGTGGCCTTGGGCCTCTGAATAAGACTCCCAGTAGCAGGAGGAGGTGGAGGTGGCTCTGGCTTTCTACTGCCCTCCCAGGGTGCCTGTGGGGGCTGCGGTGCAGCTTGGACACAGTGTTGATATGGCATTGTGATGTCTGCATTATTATGGGATGGTGTGCTGCAGTGACATGCCGCACAAGGGAACTGCCACAATGGGCAGAGGGCTGCCAGGGCCGGGGCTCCCCAGGAGCCCACTCATATGTGGGCAGTTGGATTTTCTTTTCAGGCCTCTTCAATTTTTGGAAAGGCAGCTTTGTTGTCATTTCTTTTCTCAGGTGTTGTGCAAGCCCTTGATGTACATATTTCATGTGTAGACTGCCTGCTCTCTCTCTCTCTCTCTTCCTCTTTCTTTTCTTCCTCCCTCCCTTCCCTTCTTTTTTAACCTCTCTTTGGTGGGTAAATAGTGAAATCACTTACTGCTGGTGGTGCATGGGGCGTGTTGGAAGCGGGCTGGCGGGGATCATGACGAGCAGCGGCCTGAGAAAGCAGCGATGACGCTGGTGTTCGGGGTGATTTCATCCTCCCCCTCCTCAGCTTTCCAAATGCACAGGCGGTGTTTTGGATGGATGCCAATTTTAGCTGATGTTGGGGTTCCCACCTCAGACCCCAGTACTTGGGAAATGGAGGCAGGATGAGCGGCAGTTCAAAGCTGTCCTCAGCTGTGTAATGAGTTTGAGGCGAGCCTAGGCTACATGAGAGCATTCCCTCTAAAGTAAGGCATAGTTATTTTGAATACCATTAATATGTGGCTTGTAGCCATTCTTGCCAAGAAGCTCTTAGAATCTTCTAGCCCTTTCCGTGCTCCTCACAAGATTAGTGCAGGTGCTGTGGACACCATTTTTTGACAGGCGGGCCAAGAAAGTGGGTGAAGTAAAAACTTGAAGATAGATTTTTATGTCCTCGCTGCTCGGATGAGGTGTCCACTCTTTACCTTCCCTATGCTATTACTGATCAGGTATTTTTAAGGTGTTAATTTTCCCCTTCACGCCTCCAAATTTCCTTTTTGCTTCTCATTCATTTGTCAGCGCCTTTTCCTCAAGTGTTAGTGTGTCCCGAATGCCGGGCGTGTTCAGAGAGGGCCGTGGAGCCAGAACCAGGAGATGATGGCCAGACCGCCAGTAAGGACCAAGGACTTGGTACACTCCAGAGATTTTCTGTCTTCATTGTTACCATCTCTAACATTACTTTTATAAGTTCCCACACAAACAAAGACAAAAGGTCCTCAAAAATTCCAGCTATACTTTTTGTTTTTGTTTTTGTTTTTTTTTAAAAACATTTTGATGCCTGCTCTTAGCTTCAGGGCCTGTAAGCTGTGCTGTGGCCATAGCTGGTTGCCATGCTGTCCTGCAGGCCTTGTGGTCAGTGACACTGCAGTGGCTGCCTCGAGTCACCCACAGTGGAAAACATTCTATAGAAATGACTGCACGAGGGCATGTTGTCCTGCAGGCCTTGTGGTCAGTGACACTGACCACAAATGACTGCATGGAGGTTTGGGGTTTTGACGTGCAAAGAACAAAGCTACTGCAGCTTAGCAGCAATGTTGGGTTTCAGATAGCTACCCTGTTTAGGAAACTGTAGCATTGACTTGTTCATCCTTCATGTTTGAAGTTATTTATCATAGTAATCAACTCCATACTCTGTAAAAAAAATGTTTACTATTTACTATAAAGAAAGCTATAGCTGTGAATGCAGCATATTCTAAAGTGCTCATAATGAGGGGCTCTGCAGTTAAGGCACAAGACATCTTTTGATTACATTTGATTTTCCTAAAAAGTTTAAAAATTAAATCATGTACATCTATCAATCATAACAAAACTAATATTTTTCTAAGCTCAATATTTTAGTCTGAAAATTATGACATTGTGAATAGGGAAAAAATATAAACAGCGAGAAGAAGACAATCAGGAAGAAATGAGATAATAATCTTCAGATGAAACAATTAAATATGAATTATGACATAATCACAGGCCCCCCGATGGGTGAAGAAGGAAGCCACTGATGATATAATCATGTTTGCTGAAATGCCTACTGCTGCGTAGGCTAAAAAGATATTTATTCCTTTGCAAGTTCTTCTAGTGGGTTCTTTTTAAACTTTCTCAAAATGTTCCCTTGGGCTGGAGATTTCTATGCTTCAATTAAATAAAAGATAATAACACTGAGGGGACGGGGAGAGAAGCCCAGTTGTTAATAGCAGGTGTTCTTACAGACAACCTGGCTTTGATTCCCAGCATGCACTTGGAGGTTCACAACCATCCACAACTCCAGTTCCAGGGACCTGACAGCCTCTTCTGGCCTCTGAGGGCAACGGGCATACAAGTAGTGCACAGACATTCATTTGGGCAAAACACCCATACACATAACATAAAAGTAAGCAATTAAAAAAACCCACATATAACAGTTTTGAAAGCAGTCTTTCAATGTGCCTCTTTGTTTGCAGACAAGACTGTTGTCTAGTTGCAGCCTTAGTTCCAAGACAGACACGGCATGTGGTTACCTTGACTTCATGTCAAGCAGAGTAAAACCATCATAAGCTTGTCTAAGCAGTTAGGCACAAAAATAAATTCAAACTTAAAATAAAATGACCTATTGACCCTGACACTAAGCTAATTATTTGGCTGCAAACCATACGTACATGCGTGTGTCTGTACACGTGTGTATTGATGTTGTTTGCTTTTGGTTTTCTGGTATTAGTGATCAAGCCCAAGGCCCCTGCCATCCCAGGCCAGTCACCTACTCCTGGGCCACATTTCTAATTTCAAATTTGAATTGTGTGTGTGTGTGTGTGTGTGTGTGTGTGTGTGTGTGTGTGTGTATGTGTGTGAATGTTCATCTAGCACTAAGTGTCACCGTCCAGGCAGTCCTAACCACACACTTTAAAGGAATGTTTAGTGTTTGGAATCAGATAGTCGGAAGCTGAGGGAAGCATTTGGAATGTGTGTGCACACACATGTTCACGTCTGTACACACAGGCAAAAGCTTGAGAGAAAGACACACAGGCGTGTATATGTATGCACATCCCACGCATGTATGGAGACAGAGGTAGGCAGTGCACTGTGGCTACAGCCTGTGACAGGCCCAGGTGACAGGGCAAGAACTCAGGTACAGCCACACTGTCTACTCAGACTTCTGTCTTGGTTACCTTGACTAGTGATAGCTTGTCGTCCTGAACGGCTGACGTACTGCAGCACCTGTGTCCGCTCTGTTTGTTGCTGCTAAAATTATTGTCAGCGTCATTAAGTAATTTATCTAACGACTGTGCTTTGCTCTGTGTTGGCTTCAGAAGAGTAAGGGTGAAAAAGGAAAATGCACAGAGTGGCTGAGGATGGTCTTCTCATTTATAAATTTACACGATCCCTTTAAAAATAAAACTTATTTTCTTATATTAAGTGTAATTCATGGTTATTTAAACAACATGGGATGTATAGATTGGCAGGGGCTATTCAGCAACAGCAGTGGTTAAGGCAGCTGTAGCATTCAGTCAGAATAACAGTATTTCTCCGTCTACAATTATTATTTTCCAGTGCCGAGACCCTAATGTAGTGCAATTTCATGTCCTGGTTGTCTTGGGGTAGTGTTACAGAATAAGCATTTTCTCCTGTCATTAAAAGTCTTTGTCAACAATTTTCAATATGTGCGAAATATGCCGGCCTGTGGCTGCCGTCTCACTCACCACTGGCTACTCAGTCTCTTTCCACGTCTTTGAATTAAGGGCTATTTTCTAAGATTGGGTATTTCAGAGGTGAGGTTAATATGACAAGAGATAAACACACACACACATACACACACACACACACACACACACACACACACACACACACACACACACTGAGGGCTCCCAGTACATTGTGTTGCCAAAAAACTTTCATGCACAGCTGGTCTGTAGTCTGACCCTGAGGGGTGTGCTGGGCCCTTCCTCAATGTTATGACAAGTCCTATCCTTAGACAAGGCATTTACCACACAGGAGATTTCCTATTACGAGGTCGGCCTGCTTAGGGTGCGGTCCACAGACAGGCCCTTCCCATGTAGCTTGGTAACACATCTGTTGCTGTGGAGATGCTGGTGTCCTGGGTTGATGGGCTGGAGACCTGGGTAGGATTCCAGGGTCTTTCTGTATTTCAGTTCCCGTGACAGGAAGTTAAGGCATCCACTGAGGGCTGCACGGAGGACAGCACACTCGGCAGGAGAGTCGCTCATAATGGTTTATGATGACAGAGCTGGCACCTTTTTATGCAATTACAGCCCGTACTTACTCATTATTTTCTACTTAGCTTGATCTGTACTTCAAACAGACGTAGCGTGTAAAGTGAATGCTGCATGTGTACAAAGCGCGTGGCCCCGCCCACCCTCAGCACCTACGCAGGTAATACCTCCTAACAAGCCGGGGCGAGCCAGCTCCCTAATCAAAGCGTCTCTTTGTTTAATTGTGTTGTGTGTTAGAGGTCAAAGCTGTTACAACAAAACATTTATCTAGGGGCTTTTTAGAGGAACCTGTTTTAAAAGGTTAAAGTGGGTAATTAGTGTACCCTCATTTACAACTCCTTGGCACTAAGAATTGCTTTTCAACGGACCAGTTATCCATGATCTGAAGCTCCGTGCTGCGGGCTTCTTGACTAGGTCAGGAAATGTAATTAATAAATGATAGGATTATTTATGGTTCATGGCGCCAGATCTACAGGAGGAACGAACGAGGTCCTCAGAGGCAGCCTCCCGCTCTCTGATCCTCGGACTGAACTGTCGTGTCACCTGAATTTGGAATGGGATTCTGAACTTGGAATGGGATTCTCGGAAGCGGCTTCTGTGTCGTGCTCTGCTGGGGGGGGGGGGGCGCGGGGCCTGGTGGAGACAGCTCAACAACCCAAACACAAGATGCTTGGCTGCGGCTGGGATTTGGAGCTGGGAGGGCAATGGCATCTTCCTCTAGCACTGGGACCCCTACACCTAAACATGGATTCTGAATATGAGCTAGGGCTTGTGCTAAAACCACGCCAGAAAACGAATTTGAGCAATTTGGGAAGATGTGGCTGTACTTTCTCACATCAAAACATGGTTAGCACAACTCGGATATTCTCTTCATTTTAATGTCATTTGTTTTCACGCCGTCCCTGACTCCCTACCTGTTCAGAGTCTTATTCTGACTGATGTTGGGCCCAGGCAGAGCTCTGTCCTCTGAGGTGGTGATGCCAGAAGTCAGTTGATGAGGTTTGTGTGTTTTCCCTTGTCCAACCCTGGTGGTGGGTGCCTGGCCCAGATGACAAGGAATATCTTCTGCAGACTCTTGGCTGCTTGCCCTGAGATTTCCCCCAAATGTTTTCATGCCACCCTTGGAAGGGGAAGGCTACCATTACAGAGCTCAGCAGAAAAGAGCTGGCCCACTGTGCTGTGAGAGAGCCTCCTGTCAACGCTGGTGCTTCCTGCTCGGATGACGCACTGTATGTACCAGGACCTGCCAGGTTCTTTTCTGCCCCATCTATGATGACTATCATTGGTTGCCAGTTTGATCAGATCTAGAGTCATGTAGCAGACAACCCCCTGCACATGTGTGTGAGGAATTTTCTGGGCTAGGCTAAGTGAGATAGGAAGCAGTACCCTGTGGGTGGGAGCCCCCGAGTGAGCAGAAAGGAGGGAGTGAGCTGAGCACCAGCACTGATCGCTCTGTCTCATGACAGCTGGGGCAATGGGACTGTGACCAGCTGCCTGTCCCCTGAGCCCACTTTCCTGCTCCAATGGACTGCACTCTGAAGCTGGGAACCGCAACAAGCCCTTCCTCCCATAAGCTGCTTTTATCGGTTATTTTATAACCATCACATGACCTGAGTTTCTGCATTTTCAAAGTCATAGACATATTGCCAGGCTTACGGGCAGCATGGTGCTAAAGTAGGGCGGAGACAGAGGCTCACCCCTGCTTTCACGTGGAGCCCCTAACTCAGTGAACATTAACTACAATGGTCACTCCGATGCTTGCTTGGTGGCCTTGGGGGTCTGATGGCATTGGTGTCTCGCTCACTCCTGAGTCCCCTTGGTTTGTTAAATATAGCACGGCATGTGAATCATCTTAAAAGTGACCTTCGCAGCCCTAGCTGAGCCTTTGGCAGGGGAGGGGATCTCCCTGCGTCTCACATGTGCACCAGGGACACCAAGATCACAGTACTGAGCAGTACAGGCCAACGTGTGCAGGAACGCACACACTGGGCAGCAGTGTTGGGGACATGGGCCACCTACTCGTATCTCTTACTGGGTCATAACAAAGAGCAGTGTCCCATGACTACAAAGTGATATAGCAAAAAGCTGTCACTTTTCAGTCCTCGGTTCGCAGTGGCTTGTCATAGCACCTGGGAATAAACACACAACCTGGAAAGTGATGTCAGCTACGGGGAACGAAGCTTGTGATAACAGCACAAAGCAGCTATAGAATGCACTTTTTCTGTCACCTGGGAGTAGGAGATACACTCGCAAACCACAGGTAGCATGGGGGACAGTGCGCTCTCCAGGGAGGGAGAGAGCCTCACTACACAACCATTGTGGCATCCCAGCAGTCTGTCCCGAAGGGGTGTGTCCATCTGTCCAGCAGTGTGAATGAGTTATCACCACCACTAACTATCAGAAGAATGCAAAGGGAAAACACAGGGTCACCATACTGTACCAGAAGCAAAATTATCAAAGACAGACGTCGTAGGCTATGCTGTCAGGGAACTGAGTCACGGGACAGCAGATGCCACGTGGTCTTGTTCCCACGAAGTCTTACTCGGTGGAATTTCTGGCAGCTGGCTGTGGCACGGCATCACCAGGTGCTATGGTTGGGGTGGGCAACATTGGTCAGTGTGACACGAGGGGTGAATTTGGGAGAGCCGTTGTGTTACAGGGCTGGGACAGAAAGCAGTAGTGCATTCAAATCTAACTTCTCACCATGGAAAACTGCTTAGTGTGTGAACATGCCTCTGCTAATTAGCTTGATTAACTATTCCTCAATGCTAATTAGCTGAATTAGCTATTCCTCAAAGTACCTGCATCCAAACCACACATTTCACATGGCTAACATGTTCAATTCACTTTTTTGGCATCAGTTAGCAAGTATGTTTTCCACACATCTGTGAGTGCAACTTCCAAGTGACAGAAATAATGGCAGTGTTCTGCGTGGACTAGAAAGGAAGGGCAAGGAGGGAGAGTGAGAATAACTCACGGAACATTCTGGAAGAGGAGGATGCTGAGGTGTGAACATGAGGTTTCTGCCGCGGGTGCTCTGAACCTCAGGACTTCTGGATCCCGTCCAGCTCTGGATACAGAACATACATGCAGACAGGCGTGCTGTGCAGACAGGTGTGCTAGCATGTCAAATGGTAGCTGTTGATTCTCCCAAGAAGGCAAGGAGCAACTTCCCTCAACTCTTCTACCAGCTGCTCTCCTGAAGATGCGTGTGTGTGTGTGTGTGTGTGTGTGTGTGTGTGTGTGTGTGTGTGTGTGTGTGTTTATCTATGACTCTAACCAGGTTTTTACTTACTGGACTCCACAGGTCATGAGACATAGTGGGAGACTTTGCTTGGGGTCTTTAGAGACATCTTTGTTCTCCACCA
The DNA here is from genome assembly GCF_903995435.1 of Acomys russatus. Classification (NCBI taxonomy): domain Eukaryota; kingdom Metazoa; phylum Chordata; class Mammalia; order Rodentia; family Muridae; genus Acomys; species Acomys russatus. The sequence goes on from NC_067163.1 coordinate 6,269,430, forward strand.
CTAGGTGACAGGGCAAAATGGCCCAGCTCATCTTTAGGCACCTGTGGCTTCCACCAGCCTGTGAGCCCTGTGACTCAGCTGTTGCTGATGGCCTCAGGCTATGTACTGGGGGGGGGGGACATGTCTATAAAAATGAAATCTGCCTGAGGGCTGGGGAGATGGCTCAGTGGTTAGGGGCACTGGATGCTTATCTAGGAGACCTGGGACAGAGGACAAGCACCCACATGGCAGCTTACAACCATCTGCAAGTCCAGTTCCATGGGATCTGATGCTTTCTTGTGACCTCTGTAGGCACCAGGCATGAAGGCAAAACACAGATATACATAAAATGAAAATAAACCTTAAAAAACAACCTAATTTAATCTGCTTGAGGCAGCACACACAAGGATTGGCAAGTTGCTTCTCTTTTTAGGGACACAACTCTGCATCATTTTTCTCTCAGTAGGCTTGCTCATCAGATCGGAACGTTGTGACCATTTTATAGTTTGTTTCTTAAGTAGGAGACAAAGGGACACTCACTGCCCCTCTCAGGACTTACCACTGGAACTGGGTGGAAGAACAGGGAGGGTGTTGGTGCAAATGTACTTATTTACTGCCGGTGTGTTAAACTGATGCTTGCGGGATGCTGCCTAGAGAAGCTGTGACCTCACAAACCTCTCTCCAAGCTGTAGTCTGGAGTGAAGCTGGGCATACCCTTCTTGTAGGAGACAGTTGGCTCTGTGATGTTGCCAAATTTACCCCCAAGAGGGTGAGCTGAGGGGAGACTAACATCTATGTATTTTCCAGTTCTCAAGGCTCCAGAATCAACCCTGAAGCTGCCCACACAGAGTCCCAGCCTTGCTCCCCACACTGCCCATGCCCTGCACAAGTCACCAGTTCCCTTCTTGTACTTAAGAAACACAAAGTGCCCTGCCCTGACAGGGCTGAGAGTCACGCACACGTTTTTCTGTCAGGGAACAGTTGCACCTGATTCTGAATTATTCAGGTCTAAACTGTACAGTTTGGGAACTGCGCATCAAATTTCAATCCTTCTGACTTGTCAGATTTTTCACCAAGTTTATTCATTAGCCACTTACCCAAATAGGAATGGCAGCTGGAGAAACAAGATTAGAGTATCTAATTGCATTATTTTTTTTAAGCTTCTGGTAAATGGCGGCTGGTGATGAGAGAGATATTTGGCAAAGATGGGTGATGGGGACTTGCCACACTCTCTGTTCTGAGTAGTTGATGCCCTGGTAGCCATAAGTATGTTGGCATATAGAGCGAAAAAGACTTGCAGGTTATTTTTTTGTCAGAGCAATATATATTACATAATATTTATTATATTTATACACTGTTAATATACAATATATTATAAATATGTTTTATAATATATAGCTATATTACAATATAAATATATATAATTATATGTCATAAATAAAATATATAAACATGTTACATTTATATAATATAAAAAAAATATATATGCAATCCTAAAGTCTTGTGTGCTGGCTATTGAGAGTCACTGAATAGTTAGTTTCACATCATGAAAGAGAAGAATCTTTGTTTAGACGCTTGAGAGTGGAGTGCCATAGCCAGGCACAACTGCTAGAGTTAGCCAGGCTGAGCTGAACAGTGTGGACATTTACAGATCCTGAGGTGAGCTGGAACAGAGGCGATGGATCCCCCGCAAATTCAAAGAAAGAAAAAGCAGGTGTAAAATCGTAATCAGGCTTTCCTGAAGAATTTATCTTCCTTCAGTAGAACCTTCCTGTGCGATTCTGAGATTCTGCAGGTAGCGTGCTGTGTGCCGCTGGCAGCTGCCAAGACTGTGGTGTGGGAGCGAGGGGCCATCTGGAAGGCTCTACGGTCCACTGTTCCCAAACCTCAGGTGTGAGAGAGTCATTCCTGTTCTGTTCCAGATGCCAAGCCCCTGGGTCCTATCCAGGTTCCAAGGGCACTGGTGGAGGGCAGCATCGGGGTGAAGCTGAGCCCCCTACTTATTCTGGCCTCATGGACAATGCTGAGGCCTCTGTTTATCCCGAGCTTGCTTTCTGGTAGGAAGCTCAATTCTGTCAATTAAGGCGGAACACCTGCTTTTTTTTTTCCCTCTGATTTTTCAGTAGATTTACATTTTAAGGAGCAAAGCAGGTGCTTGAATTTTGTAGCATTATAATGAAATGGAAAATTGTCAATGTCACTGGAGTGATTGAAAAATTTCCAAAATGACGTTGAATTTATGAAATGTGATGAGGTGGAGACCCAAATTCTAACCCAGCTTTCCAGAGAAGGTCGACAAGAGAGCCTCCTGACAGAACCTGGAGACGCTGGGTCTTCATGGGGGACCAGCACCCTCGGGCTCCCAGGAGAAATTTAAAAACCATAGCGGCAGGATGCAATTTAATGCAGCATGTTTAATCCAGCATTTGTGAATAGCAAATTGCCGGGGCTTCTCAGGCACGCTGTTCTATCTGTGATTCCAGAGGTGGGGAGAGGTGCGGGGAATGGCAGCAATTATAGGCCCAGCTCATTGATTAATGCCGATTGCAAAATAGTTGCGAAAATATTGGCATTGCAGCTCCAGTCTGTTGTACCGAATACTCCTCATGCCAATCAAACCAGTTCTGCCAAAGGAAGCCACTAAGGCAGGGTGACAGAGCCGCCTGTGACCCTAGGGTATCCGTGCCGCGCCGCCGCCGGCAGCTCAGGCAGGTGCCAGTCTCTCCACATTACCTTTACTCAGCAGTCACTACAAGGCACGAGGACAGCTAAGTTAAAAGTGCCACGTGCCTTGAGGTCACATGGTCCAGTTACCTCTCACGGTGAACCTTGGGGACTGCCTGAAGGCCAGATGTTCTCTTTCCTGTGAAGAACAAGGGGACTGGCAGGACATAGCGCTGCTGCAGTGGCCCCTGCGTTCCGGAAGCTGTAATCGCTGCTAGTGAAATAAATACCTGAAGTAGTCAAGAAAATAAAGAGTAGTCACGTGTTACTGAGCTGGCTCCCTCTATGGCAGTAGTTGAGAACCAGCTACATGTGCATATGATATAAATTATAAACATGCTCTCTGTCCTTCAGTGCATTCGTGCTGCGAGTCCCTCTCAGATCATGGTGTCCACAGAACAGTCAGGCTGAACCCAAGCTCAGTCATCTATTGTGAGTGCAGGAATTAAATGATAGTCCTCAAATAGAGTACCTTAAGCATATTGATTTGAAGGCATATTCACCCTGCAGCCCTGGGGCTGCCTGTATCCCAGCATAGCGATGACTGTCTCAACACACTGTTCGATCACAAGCTCATGTGAAAGTTGGGGAATCTCCTGGCTTAGCCTATGGTACGTACTCTGAATTGTTGATTGCTGTTAACATGCACCAATTACTGTGTGTAGCTTGAGACGACTGAAGAGGCATCCCTGGTGTCTCTGTATCAGTGCTGGCTACCATGTTCCCCAGTGTGGGCTTGTGTGCTACACTTCCTACCAGGTCTCTCCATACAGCCTTATGTGGTATGCATTGTGGCCCCATGTAAGGAGAGGACACTGTTGCGTTACAGAGGAGCTCTCTGGGGCTCAGACAAGGTCCACAACTCACTAAGGTCACACATTTTGCATGGGGTAGATCTAGAATTTCAACCAAGGTTATAAGATTTGGTACACAGATGTGTCTGTACTAGGCACCTACCACACGCAAGGCCTCCTGCCTCACACAGGTGAGCCTTGGCAAGGCTGGAGACATGAGAGTCGGTGGTTAGGGACTGAGAGATAAGCACTGCCATTGAAGACTCCAGGCCAGCAAATTGAGGTTCTCTGAAGGATTGTGCTGGATCATAGTATGTCCATTTTCAGAATGGATCTGGCAAAAAAAAAAAAAAAAAAAAAAAAAAAAAAAAAAAAAAAATGTAATTCACCAGCCTCTGAATGATTTGGCTAAGGATCTCCTCACACTCCAAGAGAAGAGTCCTAAGAAATGTTTGCTCTCATGGCTCGTATCTACTGATACTGGCCAGTTAGAAATTAAAACAAAAACTAAATGTTTGTTAAATTGTTCAAACAATACCACACTAACCTCACATTATGGCAATATATGGTAATTGGATTTTATGGGTAATAATTATTTCTCATCAACGGGACAGGTGTGGTGGTGGTTTTGTCCTTTTGGGATTGGTGGGTTTTCTTCTTCAGTCTGTTGCAAGGCAGGCCTAGCTGATGTAATGGAAGGAAGCTCGTGCACTGTCTCCTTCCCTTGGGGAGTCTTGGATCCCGGGAGGGTGTCACACGATGGCAGCTCATCTTAAAGGGCAGAGGTCTGGGGTTAACACTTCCCCAGAACAATTCAAAGCTGCCAGACTAAGTCAAGAAGTTGGTGTTGCAAGTCACCCATGCCAGGACCCCATGCAGTGTGAACGTCTCGTTAGGTTGTTAAGGAGTGCCTGGCTGCAAACCAAGGAAAGCCGAGGCTGATCCTGTCTGGGGCCTTTGCAGTGCCCTGACTTCCTCTCCAATCCTATAGTTTGCAGGGTTCAGGCTAGCAGTCATATGAAGCTTGTATTTGAGTGGGTGACTTTTTGTTGTTGTTTAGCTAGTGTGCACCATGGGCCCGAGTTTGGGGCTATCTCTAAGTAGTAGGGACCCCTCCACCCAGTGGAGCTGTGTGGAGAACCTGAGAGGTGAAAGACTGGCAGGATCTGCAAGGAGTGACGGAAATGCAGGCAGGTCAGTGGGTGAACGTGAGGGAAGGCATGCTCATAGCTTTGGTGGTAAGAGGCACAGGCCAGAGGCAGCAGATGATAGCACGGCCTGCTTGCTCACTGGAAACTTTGTAAGTGTGCTCTGGGCTGAGCTGACTTCCTATAGGAACCTCGCTAATCAGAGATCAGCTAGTCCTGCCTTTTTCCCTTCTTGAGCAGCCAGGCAGGAAAGATGAGAGTGACAGAGATTCTGGGTGAGACACTGTATGAGTGATACTTTATGCCAGTCACAGTTCCTCCAGGAAAGCCACTCCATCCTCATGTCAGGGGCCAGGAAGAGAGACAGGGGCTTGTCTGCCGCCTGGAGGGTCAAAGTCACTTTTTAAATTTAATTTCAAAGGGTCCCTTGCTTTGAGTTTCAGCACTCACGCCTCAGACTAAGGTTTTGCCAGGACCAAGAGCTGCCTGGCCCTGGCTCACTGAGCCATCTTGTTGTTTTTCTAGCCTTTTTAATGATGATCTTGCCACTGATGTAAGGCTGCCTGGACCATCGCTGCCCATGCAGCTGCCAGAGTACCAGGCGTGGTGTCAGTGCTGATGGTGAGAAGGAAGCACTGTTAGGGATGGTGAGGCATATGACTTACCGGTCATGGCTGCAGCGATCGTGGTTTTGGTGGTGGTAACTGGGGTCAGATGCAGCGACCGCAGATCTTTTCAGGATGTGATGGAAGCCAGGTTGGCAGTGGGGCTGCTCGGGGTTCTGTGGGGTCCACTTTCTGCTCACACAGCAAACATAGCTATTTGGCAGTGTTTGTTTAACCGTGGGTCTTGCATCTACAGAATAGCTCCCTTTCATCACAGGCGTGCCAATGCTAAACATTGTTTGTTACTGGTGGAATTTCATAGACATTTAGTGATATGTTGAACACATTTTTGTATTCGTGCCAGACTAGTTTACCCTTTCGTTTTAATTTTCTTTCTACTTAAGATGTGTTCTCATCTTTGGAATGGACTAGTTGCTTGGCCTTTAATACCATTTCCAGTTACACATGGGCAGGTTAGCCTTCCCTGCTCTTCCATTTGCCTTCCACCTTTGTGTTGGCATCTTTACATAGGGGTGAATGACAGGCACCAGGGAGGGAAAATTCATTTTCCTCATGCGTCGCTAGGTTCCCGGCTGAAGCGCCTGTAACAAAAGATGAATTAGCGAGAGAGGAGTGCGGACATTCATGCACCTTGAGCGTCACGCATCACAGACCCTGCAGAAACGGAGACCTGGAGACATGGGGGACCTGAGCAGCTCGAGCTGGGATCATGACAGGACACCTGTGGGAAAGTCCAGCCGGCTACATGGTGTGGCCAGAGGTAGTAAAGCAAAATTGTGGGGGCTGGGGGAGTGGTGACAACTGGAAACAGGCTCTTCTCTGTCCCCAGATATGCAAGGCCGATGGTGGCCCGTTTCTCTGGGCTCGGGGTGTAGACCTCTGGATCGGAGTCTTTGCACCTGGTTCTGCTGTTCCCTTGAATGCCAATGGCTATTCTCGGGGCTGTATATCCTGAACCCATCACACTTAGACTTTCTGTCAAGATTTTAAAAGGCCCTCTCTTGTTCTACATCCAAGATAACTATCTACATGTTTTCTAGGCGTACTGTTAGTGCAGTGATGGTATTCTGAGTTTACCTCCTTTGCAGTAGGCTTTTAAAAAAATATTTATTTATTTAATGTATATAAGCATTCTATCTGTGTATACACCTGCATGCCAGAAGAGGGCATCAGCTCTCATTATGGATGGTTGTGAGCCACCATGTGGTTGCTGGGAATTGAACTCAGGACCTTTGGAAGAGCAGCCAGTGCTCTTAACCTCTGAGCCATCTCTCCAGCCTCTGCAGTAGGTCTTTATATAGGACAATGGATATTCACTAAATGGATCGGCACAAACCACTTTTGAGTTGCCACACTTTCCCTTGCTGTAGAAATGCCACCTTTACTGCAGGACCACGTTCCACGTTGCAGTCCTCGGCCTTTCGACTCCCTTGCTCTTGCCCCACATACATATTCTGTTGTGTTTTGACCACTGGTATTGATCAAGTATTCTTTGATAGCTCATACTGCTAATCAGTTTTTACTTAAGAATGTTTTTTTCCTTCTAGATGACTTGCAAAACTCCTTAAAATTTCCCTGTGAGTATTGTCTTGGCTAATACGGAACTGATCTTGGCCACCACAGTCTTGGTGATAGCCTGCTTCCCAACCCGTGTGTCGCCTACAGGAGCTCTTGCCCCTGCTGGGCTCTCTGAGGACGCTGGCGCTTGTCACTGCTCTTCACACTGCTTAATTCCTTTACTTCCCTTTTGATGTGACCAGATACCCAAGAAGACATGACTTAAGAGAAAGAGAACTCATTTTGGTTCATGGCTTGAGGACGCAGCCTGCCATAGCAAGAGAGGTAGACAGCAGGGGAGTGAGGCGGCTGATCACATTGCATCTGTGGCCAGGAAGCAGAGAGAGAGAGATGCTGGGAAATCAGCTGGCTTTCTCCTTTTCCCTCTTTTATTCAGTCCAGGTCCCCAGCCCATGGGATGGTGTCACTCGTGTTCAGTATGGGTCTTACCCCCTTAGTTATAGCCCAGGAATCTGTCTTCTGGATGTATTTAAACCAAGTGAAGTTGGCAAGGATAATTGCCCATCATGCTGCCTACCTTGGACTCTGTTTTCTGTTAGTGAGGACTTGCACACAGTGTGGGTTTCCGTGGCCTTTCCAGTGGCTCTTCCTTTTCTCTTGCAGTGTGATGACATTGCAGAGCTTGGCTCAGCGAGATCAAGCTGGCTCTGGAGCTTGCCTGGGTGCTCATTGACCCAGCCTGGTAGGGAGACTCCTTATACAACAGACTTAGCCTGGAGGACTATCCTCACGTCATCACCACAGCTGTGAAGTCTTTCTGATGTAATAGAGGAAGTCCTCACATGAGGCTTAATGGGAAAGTGTTGGCTCTCCATGGGGACTGGCGAGGCAGGGAGAAGACACCAGAATTCTACAGAGCTGAACTGCACAGAGAAAGGACCAGTGACACAGGCAGCAGGACACAGATTCCCACAGACTGAGTGGAAATGAGACAGTACAATTGCTAAATCTGATGTGTGTGTGTCTGTGTGTGTGTGTGTGTGTGTGTGTGTGTGTGTGTGTGCATGTGAGGGGCAGGTAGGTAAGCATGTAGGTGGGTGTTTGTGGTATTTGGCATGTAACCCTGCTCTCTGGTTTGTGGTGACCACCTCTGTTTCTCCCTCAGGCCAAACATTCAAATTTCTCCTCCCACCTCCTTCTTCTCCCTGAGATGAGCTACCTCAGCCAGGTGTCTGTGGCCTGTCACATGTACTTCTTTCTGGGTCTCAACCTTCTGTGTGGCTCTTGAGAGTATTGACTGGCTTGGGCTCTCACTGAGCTGCTAGAAGTGGCCTGGCCTACAGGAATTTCGGGTGTTTGACATTGACAATGTCCTGTATCTCTCTCTCTCTCTTCCTGTATGTGACAGGGGCACAACCATTCATTTCATGACTGTGTCACACAGAGGGTCCAGACAATTTAGTAACATAGTCACATAGTAAATGGTGACAACTAAGTCATCTCAAGCTTCGGAGGGTGCTGGTGCCCACCACCTCAGGCAGCACACAGCAGGCCTTCCCTGGGTCACACGGAGGCCCCTGCCACCTCCTGGCCCCCATGGCGGCTCACACACCTCTTCCTTGCTCTTGGCCATGGTGGTTGCTTAGTTTCCTCATGTGGCTCCTGCTCTCACTGAAGTGTGAAGTACTTGGCCCCCAGCCTCTCATGGTGACCCGTGATGCCATGAGCCTGCACTGGGAGTAAACACAGCTCCCTGACAGAACCATGGATACAGACCCTGCACATCAGAGTGAGCTCTCAGAATTTCACAAGTCCTTTTTGTTGTCTTTGTTGCTCTGGGAATATTCAGAGCTGTTTGACTTTGGGCAAAATTGAGAAACATCTCAACGTACATTAGCTACAAGGCCACCTCACTTCACACAGCTCAAAGTGTCACTCGGGTCTAATTAAACCATTGATTTAAAAAAGAATGCCCAGAAGACTGCCAAACATGACATGTCCCTGAGTTACAGTGCATTTGTTCCTGCTTGCAAGCTGAGCTCGCCCCCACATGCACCCTCACCCCACAGAGCCCAGCTACACAGCAGCATGGAGCTGTGTTTGTCTGCGGCCCTGACTCTCCTGGCGGGGGTCCATCTGAATCAGTGCAGTGGTGTTTAAAGAACTCTTGGTGTTCTGTTCCTTAGAGAGTGAGTCACCACCCTTGAGGCTGCGACACCAAAGCAGAGCCCTCTCCTAATCAGTGCATGGAGCCCAACTCAAAGGCGAGTGAGAGCTCGGAATCCTCACCATTAAACCCGGCCCCCTTGTAGGCGCGGGTGTCCACTCAGCACCTCAGTCTCCTCCTCAGAGGACAGACACTCTCTACCCCAGACCCTTGTCTCTAGCACTGGGCCAATGACAAACTCCGCACACTTGATCACGAATGATCTCAAGGGCTCATGGGAGGGGCAGGAGTGGTTCAGAGCTGTGAGGGATAGTCATACAGGCCCGGGAGCCATGTTGGTGTCACCCTCTGTGATCTCCAGCTAGGCTCCTGTCCCTGCTTGCTGTCAGACCTGATTCTGGATCAAGTTTTCCATGGTTGTAGAGTTTCAACAAACACTCTTACTGGCTGCAGACTCAAGCTTGCACCTCAGTCTCTTTCTGTTTGAGGCGGCAAGAGATACTCTAAGAAGGTTATGCCTGTGTCTCTTCAAAACCATCGTGTGTGTGTGTGTGTGTGTGTGTGTGTGTGTGTGTGTGTGCTGTATGCATGTGTGCACATGTGTATGTGATTGTATCCTTCTGTGTGTAGGTACCTGTTGGGTTCAGATATTAACATTGGATATCTTGCTTTATTGCTCTCCATCCCATTTTTTATTATTACTATTATTACTAATAGTATTATTACATGGAGCATGTATGTGATGGGGTGGGTCCATACGCCGTAGTTTGTGTGTGGGGATCAGAGGATAACTCTGTGAAGTTGGGTCTCTCCTAACTTTACAAGATTCCGAGAATTGAGCTCAGTCACCAGGCTGTGTGGCAAGTGCCTTCACCTGCCTCGCCCCACCTTAATTGTTGAGACCAGCTGCACACTGCACCTGAAGCTTACCCCTGTGGCTAGACTGGCTGGCCAGTGTGCTCTAGCATTCCCATCGCCCACCACCTCCCCCCCCACCCCAGTGCTGGGGGAATAGATGCAGAGCACCACCCAGCTTGTCTGTGAGTGCTGCGGACCGAACTCGGGCCCTCATACTTGCATGGCAGCACTTGACCATCTCCCCAGGCTAAGCCTAGAGTATCTTGACATTGGGCAAGGTCCTTGCACAGCCCTCTCCAGGCATGTCCTTTCACTCAGTGGCTGTTTTCCTTTCAGCATCCTCACGCGGCCCCTTTGATATTGGAGGAATTCCCTGTGGGAGTAAGGCACACACATACGTCAAAAGAGGAGCTCACATAGCTCCAGAGAACAGAGAGGTTGGTAGAAGCTTGGCACAGCAGTGCAGCCAGTACCCTCAGTACATAGGCGACACTTCAGGGGCCTGGGAGATGCAGTGGAGAGGAGCCTAGGCACCAGCCACTTCTTATCAGGAAAAGCCCACTTAGGCTGTCTTATGTCTTTGCAGAGCTGTGTACTGGGTATACACCACAGTAGAAACATGTCAGGGTATTGGCCAGTATAGAGCCAAGCCCACTCTGCAGAGCCAGGGCCTCTCCTTAGAGTACCAGCAACCGAGGCAGAGGATGGAGGACAGAGGGCTTTTGAAGGACAGGGGCAGGGTAGGTCAGACTGACACACACAGGTGTCATGACCTAGGCCAGACTCGTTTCCAGCTACCACAGTCCTAACCCTGCTGACAAGGTGCTTATGAGTGAACCAAAGTGGCATGTGGCATGTGGCATGTGGCATGTACAGGAAGCATCTGCCCACGTTTTCTTGTCAATTCGAATGTGGCTGTGTGTAGGAACCTTAGTGACAGGCTTCCTGAGCCCAAGGCAGCACAGCACTTCTCAGTGCCTACCAGACACTCTCAAAAGGCCAGGTTTGGAAACCCTAAAATTATGTGCAGCTTTGCACATATGTAATATTGAGGGTGGGGGGTTTGGATGCCAGCTCAGAGCTTCAGTCCAATTCTCTAACAGTTTCTAACTGCCGCCTCCCAAGTTGTACAGAACACGCTTTAATGAGCCAAGCTCCCGGTGCAACGGAAGTGGGTGGGCAACACAGAAGGTATACTTTGACCCACCTGACTCCACACAAGGGCCTCAAGGTTACAGCTGGGAATGCCAGTGTGCGGTCAAGAAGTAGCCATGTGGAGAGTGGTCCAGGGTGCCTGCTTGGCCAGAAGCGCTGCTGGACACTTGCTCAGCTCTAGAAGTTACTATGAAGACTGTTGTAGACGAGGTTAACATAGAATGGGTGGACCGTGTTAAAGCAGGCGCCTCTCTGTGATGTGGGTGTGCCTGACCTGACTCTAAGGAGTTCTGCCACAGACAGCCTTGGACTTGAGTTACAGCAAGAACTGCTTTTAGCTCTCTGGCTGAATTCATGCCACCAGCACAGGACCCAATGCCCTGAAATAGAAGCAACCTTGATCAGTAGATGCATACAGACATTTGTATAGACATCTATAGAAAACAGATATGAACCTCTGCATGTACAAACAAACAGATACGGGAATATGTGCACATACACACATGCACATGAGTGGTTCTGTGTTTTGGAGAAGTCTGACGTGGGGCCCCACTTTCCTTATTAATATCTACTTGCTAAACACCGAGTTCTAAATCCCTGGCACGTTAATCCTCAAGGTTGCCTGTGAGCTGGCAATGGCCCCAGTAGTGACTGGTGGGAATCCATGGTGACAAGAGAAAAGCATGCCACTGACTTTGAAGAAAATGGGTCAGTTTGGACCCGGTCTTCCTTCCTCGGGCATCGTGGTATGTGGGGAGCCTGTCTTGGTGCCCTGTTGCTTGCCTGTTGCTAGGGTTTGTTTTGGCAAGGCTCCAGGTGCCCACGGACATCCCATACTGCTGTGTGGGCCGTGAATCCCCCCCCCCCCGATCTTCCCCCCAGATCTGTTCCCAGCCTTTGAGCTGTTGGCTCCTGTTTGGCCTCTGAGTGAGGGCTCGTCTTCTTCCTCTTGTGCTGGCAGGAAGGCAGCCTCCCAGGCGAGCCTGTCCTACTTGACTTTTCAGGACATGGAGCGAGCTAGCTGCTTCTCCCGAAAGGTTCACACTGAGCTTGGCATGACTTCATCTCACAATATTCCCCCAGGATGCTGAGCTCTCTTTCTGGCCAGAGGACTTGGCAGAGCCTGTGCCCCATGGGGAGGTGAGGGGCCATCACTTGCCTCTTCTGTCAAGCAGACATCTCCAGTGCTACTCACCTTGTTGACCACACACTTGAGCCTGCTCTCCCGTCATCATCCAATTACACCCTGAATGATGAGGGGGCGAAGTAGAGCCCTAGCACACACAGGAAGCTAATCCTGGTCCCTGCTCTGCTCTGCCCATCTGGACAGCAGCCAGCCCCAGCTACCACTCAGGAAGCTAGTTCCTCACTCATTCTTGGTCCATTATTGCTTGGAACACTGGGACTGTGAGCGGTTTTGGCAGCCGCTGTGGGTGCCAGGATCGCTGCACACCCTACATCTGGAATTCCCGGAGTGGCTGGAGCATGGCACATGTTATCTCACAGAGGAGTGCTGTATGCAAGCAACTCCGTGATGCTGGGTCTTCCGAGGGTGAAAGTTTGGTCTGATGTAACCACGGTTACCAGAAATGGCTCCAGGGCTGCTCCAGGAAAGAGGTAGAAGAAAGAATAAGTGCAGAGTGATGAAGGCAAGAGAGCATATGCCTTTAAGGGTCCTGGGTGTCCCAGACGCAGCCGATGTCTGTGTTAGGTGGGCTTATTTCTAATTGGCCAATGAAGACATTGCTGTGAAGGCGTGTGGTCTTGACCCTCTAGTCTGTGCATGCTCCCACAGCGCTCTCAGCCTTGAGGAGCCTTGTGAGGTGGCTTGGTTGGATCATGTGGACTATGCAAAGCCCGTTCTGTCTGTCTCCTCACTCACTCCACCAGCACTCTCTTGAGGTACTTCTGACATCCACATCTATGCAAGTTATGGTTCATATGTTGCAAGTTAAAGAAACAGGAACCAGTTTGTTTAAGCTAAAAAGAGGTTTTTCTTGGGGCCGAGTCAAAGGATTAGAAGAAGACTGATGTCAGGGCAGTGCTGGGGAGCCTGGGCAGGAGGGAGAGTGAGCACTCCAAGGATGCTGTGGAGAAAAGGAGCCCAGGCCCTGCCTGCCACCACTTAAGCCTTCAGGCGAGTCTGTTCTCAGCTGAGAGTCAGGGCATCGAGATCTGACCACATCAGTGTTGTTGGGGAACAGGCCACAGTTTCTGGCCTTAGTGATGATGACTTGCTGAGTCAGTCCCAGGCTGTGTGTGTGTGTGTGTGTGTGTGTGTGTGTGTGTGTGTGTGTGTGTGTGTGTAGGGAGTGGGGCAGGTCAGGACTTGACAGAGGACATTCCAAGGTCATACTGGGACATGCAAGTAGGCAATGCCAGGTCACAGTGAGTCAGGGTGGCGCTCAGAGCAGCAGAGGCATTTGAGTGGGTCTAAAGGGGACAAAGAGCTGAGGTGAGGATTAAATAGGGTGGGAGAGAAGCCGGAGTAAGCTCAACTGTTCTTCAGTCTCACCAGAGAAGAGAGAATGTAACCCACCAAGTCTGGGTGGAGAAGCATAGTTGGTGCAAACCAGCATGACCACCGGCTGCAGACACAGGTGTGTCCCTCATGGGAATGGTGGCACATTGCTCTGGGCTTCTGTGTGACCTTTTCAGAATGTGTTAGAGACAGAGCTCTCTGCTAGTGACAATGGGATGTTAGCCTGGGAGAGACACAACTTCCTCCTGGTTCATGTTGTCCTGAAACAACAGCCTTCTAGAACCCTTGGACCCTGAGAGCAGGCCTTCTCTCCCTCTCCAGGGTCTGCCCCTCTAGCTCTATCAGTGTCCACACACTGCTCGAGGGGGTGCCGTGTAGGCTGGCAGACCACCCCACATCAAGAGTGCTCTGGCCCAAGCCTGGCTTCTATGACTGCCATGCTACCAAAAGCCTGCCATGAGCTTGGCTGCCTCCAGTCTCTGAGGACATACCAAGCTGAGATGGCAAATTGTCTTCAATTTTTTTTTAATTCTCCCCTTTTTCTATGCTCAATAAAAAGATAATGAACCTAACCGCTACACCTCCCAGTGGCTACAGGCTTCTGCATTGGCTGTTCATCCAGAAGTCCCTGCCTGGGCTGTGGTGTTGGGTGGGGGCTCCTGCCCACGGTGAGTGTGCACAAAAGCCCCTGGTGAGTTCAGCCATCTTGGCATTGTCATTTAGGATTTTTTTTTAATTAAAAGTCTGCCTTGGAGTATGTCAAGTACTACCGTATTTTTTGCCATTCTTCTTATCTCTATGGCAACAAAAATATTTCAACATTTACATGGACATCATATTCCCTGCTAATGTGCTGTCTGAACTGTGCGCGCTGAGAAGGGAGCTACAGATGCTGGTTTCTGCTGCTGGGATGCTGGAGTTGCCAGGACAACCGAGAGACCCAAAGATGTCCTTACAGTGGCACTAAATGGAGGCTTTAAATTAATTCACCCTCGTGTGTTTCTGTAGCTTATGTTGTTAATTGAAATAATAGGAATGACCTTCCATGTGCGTTCAAAGCACCTGTCCTATTAAAACCGTCTGTGCTGTTTGCTTAAGTACACTCATCTCTCAGGCAAATCTAGCGTGAAATACAAGGAAATGGAAGACACTTACCTTGTACCACTGTGCTTCACACATGGATTTGGCATAACGGGGAAAGGCAGCCTTCCTGTCAGGCTACAAATATCCGCAGTAATTTATTTATTTTTATTAATTTTAAAACTTCACTTGCATCTTCTCACTTCTTTGCAGGCTCTGAGCCTGAGGGGGACTTCTGTCAAATGCTGGCCCTGGGGAGGAGAGCAGAGAGTGATTGTTGACCTGTCTGCACACTTTTGCAGATGAGCATGAGGGGAAGCCAGGTAGACCACGAGCCCTAGGGTGCATTTGTCCCCGTTGCTCTTGTAAGCGTCGGTCCTGGGAACTTCGTGTATTGAAGCATGTCATCACATCTGTGCCACTCACTACCTGTGTCCCAAGACTCTACTGAAGTGACAGCCATGACTTGGAGATCAGATATGTCTGCCCCTCCCACTCTGTCCACAAATAAAAGCATGGGTTTAGCACGGGAAAGCAAAGAAGGATGTGAGGACACAGAATCCCGGGTTGTGATGCTGTCTATAGTGTAGGGGCTAGCTTGTAAGTTAACTGTGTAAACTCAGGAGTTTAGAGGAGGCCAGTCACTGTGGAAGGCCGTGAGCCTTGGGGTAGGTCACATCCTAGGAGGGCAGAGGACTGAGGCCTTCTGGGGCAGTGACTGGCCCAGCCGTGGGTGGCGCAGGTGAGATGAAGTCTTGGCTTTGAGAGCAGAAGCAAGGGAGCAGGGATGAGCAGTTGCCCACAGGGGAACCTGGGATAGTTCAGATTCTTGCTCTGCTATGAGGCCAGATCGCATCTCTCTGAGGGTGACTGGCTGTACTCTTTAATCTCCTGTGTGATCACAGCTGTGAGTTTAATTCCCATTATCCATGTCTGTGGCCACAGAGAAAAGAAGAAGAAAACTAGTCAATAAGCAACCAGCTTAGAGCCCTTTGATTTCCATGGACGTTTAGTAAAATAAGTCATAGAGAGTCATATATGAGTGTATGAACCAATGGTCACTGGTGAGTTGGCTTCCTTACCACTGTGGCAGCGCCTGCCACAAGAGAGGAGGGATTTATTTGGTTTATAGTTGTGCTGGATAGTTTTATATCAACTTGATACAAGGTAAAGTCATTGGAGGAGAGAACCTTCAATAAAGAAAAATGGCTCCGTAAGATTGGGCTGTAGGCAAGCCTGTAGGGCATTTTCTTAATTAGCGATTGATGGGGGAGGACCTGGCTGATTGTGGGTGGTGCCAATCCCTGGGCTGGTGTCCTGGGTTCTATTAAAAACCAGGCTGAGCAAGCTATGGGGAGCAAGCCAGTAAGCAGCACTCCTCCATGGCCTCTGCATCAGCTCCTGCCTCCAGGTCCCTGCCCTTCTTGAGTTCCAGTCCTGGTCCTGACTTCCTTTGATGATGACCTGTAAACCCTTTCCTCCCCGGGTTGCTTTGTTCATGGCGTTTCATCACAGCAATCAGCAATCGTCAGCCTGCATAAGACAAGGCATGGTTTTAGAGCGTTCAATCCGTGGTGGTGTGGGCAGACTGTGGAGTGGTGGGAGTGTGTGGCTGAGGAGGGCCTCCACTCACCCTGTAGCAGTCAGGAATCCAAGAAAGGGTGACAGGAAAGGATGAGGAGAAGAGATAGTCCCAAAGACTGGCCCTCAGTGGCCTGCTTCCTTCAGCTAGGACCCTGTAACCACTCCTCAGCCTCCCAAGCTAGCACCTCTAGCTGGAGAGCAGGCATCCAACTCAGGGAGGCAGGTCACATTCCAGGCTGGAAAACTGGAGGCCTGGGCTTGGAGGTGGACAGAGCCTGGGCTTGTGGAGACTGCTCACAGAACCTCTCTCTGACAATGCCAGGGGCCGGTGCAGGGGGAGGGAGCTACACAGAAAGTTCCTCCGAGTCCACCACTCACTAAACACGGTTCCCTTTCACAGCCAGACATGGCTCAGCAAGGTGGGGCCAGGCACAGCAAAGCTCCTGGCTGTGGGTAGGAGAGGACCAGGGTGGCTCCCCAGCTGGTGCTCAGGGACTGGTAATTACGCTAATGGTCTTCTGACTGCTGATTTTAAAGGAATTACCAGGAGGGCTTTTAAAAGGATGACTTTCCCCTCGTAGCTATAATCTGCACTGTCTTTTTATGCTTTCAACTAAACACACAGCTGACCCGAGCATGGATCAGGCCGGCCTTCAGCAGTAAAGAGTCCCTTCGCTGTCCCTTGATCGGAGAGGAGGGGCACTTGCAATTTTATTGGGGGTGTGTGTGTCTGACTTTTTCTACTCTGGTCCAGCTTTTGTGTTTATTTTAAAGATTACATTCTATTTATTATTTATTGTGTGTGTGCGTGGAGGTCAGTTCTGCTGTTTCACCACATGGGTCTGCGGGTCGATCCACATCAGGCTTGAGAGAGAGCAGTTTTCCCATCTTATCAGCCCCAAGCTTTTATTATCCATAAAGAGATAGCAAATGCTCTTTTGAAAAGATGTTTTCCCTAACTCAAAACTTCTCTACCTCCTTTTAAGAGCTAAATCATTATGGATACAGTGGCTAAATGGCAACATTACACAGGTTCACTGTCACAGATAATTATGTGGTAAAGGAAAAGCCCACAAGTTATCAATAACATGTTATAAATGACAGAGTTATTATTACCATTTAATGATGGCGTTCCTCAATTCCCCCTTAAAATTTTCCTTTTGAGAGGCTGGAGAGATGGCTCAGCAGTTAAGAGCATTGTCTACTCTTCCAGGGGACCCAGGTCTGGTTCCCAGTACCCACAAAGGGATGCACACAACCTGCTGACTCCAGTTTCAGGTGGCTGTGATCTGGTGCCCTTATCTGGACTCCATAGGCACTTCATGCATGTGGCACATAGACATATGCAGACAAATACAACAAAAACAAACAAACAACCCTCATACACATAGAACTTTAAAAATCAAACAATTTAAAATTTTCTTTTTGAAACTGAGTCTCACGTTGTAGCCCAAGCTGTCCTAGAACTTGTGGGCATCCCCCTGGCTCAGCTTCCCAAGACAGCTAGGATTGCAGGCGTGAGCCTCAATGCCTGGCTTATATTTTGTTGTTGTTTTGTTTAAGTTTTCAGGAGCTTGAATGTCAACACTTGGCTAGTGATAAGACAAGAGCCCCTTACCAAGCAGGAGCCTGGCTCTCCAGTACTTCCTAGGCAAGCTGACTTCAAAGGAGGATGACTGACACCTGACACCTGGGAGAAAAAATAGAAATCTTGGATTCTTGGCCTTTTGATGCCAAGGTAGAGGCCAGAGGGGGAAGTGGTGATTTGCCCTGGGATGTCTCTGAGTGGACCGAAGCTTAGAGGAGCCAGAGCTGGTGTAGCAGAGGGCCAGCCTGAGGCTCCCCCTGAGCAGGTGACGTACTCACTGTGGCCCCTTCAACCATGGTCCTGCGTCTGGAGCAGGAGGGCTGAGGGAGGTGTTGCTGTACCTCTGCTGAGTGATGAGCCATGAGGAACAGAGGGGGAAGTTTAGGCTCCCAGGGAGCCTGTTCTGTTTTCCTTCATGAATTTACTAAGGTCATTATTGCCTCCAGCAATGTCTCCCATACCTTTGTGTATTTAATTTCCTTTTTAATAGACAAACTGTCATGGGAGGTTACACAAAGCATTATTATTCAAAGGAATGTTTATATCACTCAGATAAATATCATCGAGAATTATGGGTTGGGAGTGTATTTATTACATATACAACTGAGAAAATTGACTGGTATTATCAAGTAAATACATGCTATATTTAAATTACATGATAACAATCACCAATCATCAAATTTTTTCTTGGTGAACTGAAATTAGAATATACAGAAAAGCAAATTAATATTTAAACCCTGTATAAGTTTGAGCACCTCCACAAAGAGGAGGCTTGGGCCATGCTGGGTGAGGCTGGCACCCTGGATGCTGGGTGAGGCTGGCACCCCGGCAGGGTCTCACTCTAGGCAGCCCCTAGAAGTCAGCACTCAGCACTGGGGCCTGTGGGCCAGAAGTGACCCCTCATGTACCTAGGAAAATTCCATTATTATTGAGAGCAGTTGTTAGCTACATCTTCTCTATGGGCACAACAAAGAGTACTTGAAATAAAACAATTTGTGATCCTTGGGAGTACAGAAGTCTTTGAAACAGAGGCAGACCAAAGTAAGGGAGGCGGGGTCATAATCCCAAGAACCTTAAAACACAGGTGTGGTTGTGTATAGTGACGGTAGCTCAGAGGAGAAGTTAGCTATACTTATGGGCTTGTAGCTGAGGTGGCCTCAGGAGGGAAGGAGATGTGTGGTGCTGTCTCTAGGCAACTGGTTAGTGCTGGTTTTGGTGGGCTGGCTCAGCTTGCTGCTTCTATACCTCTTCTGGATCATGTTGTTTGGGGGGGGTCTTACATTAAGTCCACCCCCAAATCCTCAAAGCCGTGGCGAGCAGCACAACAGCGCGTCTTGGAACAGTCAACAGGGTGCAACCGAGCCACTCAGAGACTACGTTTGTCTACTTTTCCTCAGAGAACATTCAAAAGACCCACCCGCTCACTGAGACTCACAGATGTCACCTATGGTTTTCTGCAGTCAGAAGGAACAAAATCAAACTGCCTAGCTTGGGAGAGGGTTCTCACTGTTTAATCACTGTACCAGTCCAGAGTTCTTCCTGGGGTGGACCAGAATCCCATCTGAGCTACTTTGGAATTATGGGATAGCGCAAATCATGCAGTCCCTTCATTTTATAAGTGGAATCTGAGAAGATGAAGCCATTTCTCAGGATGACCTGGAGGGGACATGGTGACAGACAAGCCGTCTTGTAGAAGTACTTCCTTGAGCTTGATATAGACCAAGATGGTGACATGCAGTAGATACATGGGCATGAACTGGCATATAGGGTGTCCACCTATGTATTCCTTTGCCGTGTCTTCTGGGAGCTCCTGAAAGTAATTGCACCACAGGGATAATAGGCAGTCTCGGTACCTAGATGCTAGCTACAAGGCCACCATGCGGCATGAGGAACAGAAGCTCCCCCCAAGGAATTCTGCCTACAGATCTGAGCGCTTGTGTGGGAAATACACCAGGCAAACCTAGCGCATTGTTTAGCTTTAGGAAATACAGTTGTTTTATGGAAACCCAATGGTCGTAAGGATAGACCAAGGGCATTGGAGCAAGCTGAATGGAGGCGTCAGCTGGGAGACGCTGAGAGACATAGTGAAGGTCTATAGTTGTCCTCCCCAGCTTCTGCTACACTTCCCACTGTCTCAGTCAGCCAACTGTGTCCCAAAAAGAATAAATGGAAAATTCTAGAAGGAAACACAATTTCAAATTGATGCCAGCACAATTCTCCATAGACACAGAGTCGTCCCAGGTAGAAAGCATCCTCCAGGTAGCTTGAGGCTTCCTTCTTAGTGCTGTGCTCTGTGGGAATCATTGTGACACCCATGCTGTGGGAGGGTGGTGAGCCCTGAGTGAGGCAACACAGAAGACAGTAGGCAGTTTGGAGAATGCCCCCGATCCCTGTAAGCCTTCAGATTTCCCTGTAGTGTGTTGTTATAATTATTCCATTTTATCATTACTTATTACTGTGACTAGCTTCCTGTGCCTAATTTATAAATAAAACTTCAACAAAGCTGTGTAGGTGTGAGAAACTATCATAGCTTATTCATGGCTAGGACTATCAAATGTCTCAAATGTATCTCCTACAAAAGTATCTTTCATGCATTGGATTGCAACCCAAATCATGTACATCTACGGGGCCAAGTATATAAGCAAAATGATTGAATAATAATTAGGAGAATTGACATATTTCTGTGCAGATTCCTAAATGACCCCCATGTGGACTCTGCCTTCAAGGAAGTAGAGCCCATCTGTCCACTCCACAGTGTGGCTCCACAAGGTGACTTCCTTCCCAACACAGTGTGTAGAGTGGACAAGCTAACTAACATGTGGGCCAGGTCAGACCAGCGCCCGTAGCGGCAGTGTGTGCAAGGCCACTCTTGTGATGACATGAAGCCAATGGTGTGTTTCCCTCGGTCAGGGGACTCCTCTTGAGAAGACATGACTCAGATAACCATGAGCAAAAGAATCGACAAGTTCTAAATAAGGATGATTTGCAAACTTTCAGATCAATCTTCCACCACCAAGAGTGTCTGGGAAACCGTCCCAGCCGAGAAGAGCTTAAAAGGGAGCTGGTGATGCTGAGCCATGTGGGCTCCTGGGTAGACCCTGGGGGAAACCAAGGGAAACAGGAGAAAGTGTGGACAGTACTTGGTCACTCTTGCCTTCCTAACAGCTACTGACTCTTTCATTGCTATGACCAATGAGGAAGCAACTTGAAGGAAGACAGAGGGAGTATGGCTCACCATGGCAGGAAAGATATGGAGGAATTCATTACAGCAGGAACATACAGCTGGGTCGGACTCCCTACACCTGGAAAGACCAGGAAATAGAGAGGATGGGAGGTTGTTCTTTCTTTTAATTAGGCCAGGGCCCTAGCTGCCCATGAGCTGGATGCTATCCGTGTTCAGGGTTAGGTCTCCCCTCCTCAGTTAAACAACCCTGAAAACATCCTCAGCCATGCTCAGGGGTGAGTCTCGAAGGTGGTTCCAAATCCTGTCCAGGTGACAAGGAAGGTTAGCTACCACCTATGCGGGTTCTTTCTATGTGGAAAGTGGGGAGGAATCTGGGAGCCAGACACCAGCAGCCCCATGATGCTAGCACAATTCTCCATAGACACAGAGTCATCCCAGGTAGAAAGCATCCTTCAGGTAGCTTGGGGCTTCCTTCTTAGTGCTGTACTCTGTGGGAATCATTGTGACACCCATGCTGTGGGAGGGTGGTGAGCCCTGAGTGAGGCAACACAGAAGACAGTAGGCAGTTTGGAGAATGCTCCCCCGATCCCTGTAAGCCTGCAAATTCAGAGCTGCCAGTGGCTCCCACTAGAATTCCCCAGGGACGGGAACACAGTGGGCCGCTGTCTCGGTTTGGCTGGTGGAGGGCCAGACTGAGTGTGAGCTGGTACTTTATGACGTGGGGAATGGTGAGAGTTGCCAAGAGGCTGCTACCATGAGGTGATTTTACCTTCTTCCAATGTGGTAGAAGATATCAAGGATCCTGACGTCAGAGACCCCAAGGAAAGAACATTAGTTTGTTTCTTCTTTCTTTGTGTGTATTGTCACTGTACATCAAGCAAAGGTCCACGCAAGGCTGCCCACTCTGGAGTTTTTTGTACTTCAGGCTGTAGGCAGCCTGCTGCCCGACTGTCCAGTGTGAACTCACATGGACTCAAGAACTGCAGCTGCAGGCGGTCCCACAGATTCTGTCTTCCCCCATCTAAGAACAAAGGTTATGCTCAAGAGGGCCCCAGGCGTTTGCTCAAGTTCACTCAGAGAGCTGGTGACCACTGAGCTCCTAACTCATTTACCTCAACCTCAGGGTATCATCTCATCTCTGTGCCGTATTTCCCTTTTTATAAGAAACACATCACGTCTGTATAAAGAGGAAGAAAGGAGCCGAGGAGCCAAGTGGTGGGGAGCAGTTTCACATTGTGTATGTGTTTTGGTGTTGTTTCTGTTTGTTTGAGTTAATGTTTGAGAGCTTCTTTGGTAGGACGTCTGTCTGAAAGATAGAGAAGAAAACTAGAGTAGGAATGAGAAGAGCCCAGAAGTTGAGGTGAGGACCAGATTGGCAGGGTACTAACATGGTATTAGCAGAAAGAGCACCAAGGGGTAGCCTACAGCTCAGCGGACCTAGGAGGTGAGAAACTGCCCTGGGTGCATGCTCTGTGGGCTGAGCTACAGCCTCATGTGCAGGTGTGAGGGATGAGAGCCTTGTGCAGCTTTTGAAGGGATGGCAATAGGCGATCTAGTCTGTCCTTTCCTGGCAGCGACTGTCTCTGCGACCAAGTGCCTGTTCATTGCTTCCTCATTTTGCTTCTTTAACGGGTGCTACTGTCTGATTTGTGACCAACTGAGCGGTGGGAGTGCTGGGTGGAGCCTCAGATGTCTTCCAGCTCACATGGTTGGTTGTGACTTTCTGTCAGTACCTTACATGGAGAGGAAAACTTATAAGGGTGACAGAGTGGCAGCTACAACCCCAAGGCTCTCAGGATTGTCTAGTGGCTGACACACCTGGCTGCCTCAGTCTTCTTCCAAGGGGGCAGCATGGCCAGAATTCTTCTGGCAAAGCCACTACCCATGGGAGAAGATCCCTAAGGCCAGCTTCTGGTCTCATGATCAATGACTGTTTAGGTACAGAGTAGAGCATAGAGACACACGTGTGCACGTGGTGTGCTGTATTGTGATGGAAATGTCACATGGAGCTAGTTTTGTATGCATTAGAGTGTAGATATTATGGGTTCATGGAGGTGTCCAGTCAGATTCAGAGAGAGTCCTGGGAGGCAGTGGTCTGTAGCTGGGTCGGGACCCCTGCAAGTAGCCCAAGAGCAGCTGTCTTGCTTTGGTGGACCCTTTCTTGCAATTTCCTGCCGTTTCCATTGGCAACACTAACCCTGTTGCCTCTGTGCTTTGGAAATATGTCACTTGTTTTGATTTTACAACGGCTCACACCTAAGAGCTGACCTTGAGTCTCAGGTGAGTTTGGCTTGGGCTTTTGGGCAGTGTTAGAACTGTAAAGGTGTGAAACTCCTTGGAGACACAGTCAATGTATTTGGCATTGTAAAGTGAACATGAAGTTTGTGGGAACACGGTATGGATTAAGGAGGTTGTTTGGGTGTCAAATTGATGAGGTGGGAGGTAGGTTTTGATACTTAAATCTTGATTATTGATTTACCTGGATTGAGAAGTGCCACGAGAGTCAGTTAAACACACCTCTGAGTATTTCTGTAGGGGAATTCTAGGGAGAATTAGTCAGGTTGGAGACCCCTGCATTCCCACGGGCCAGGGGCCTGCATAGAATAAAAGGGAGAGAAGAGAAATCCAGCTAGTGTATACATTTCCCTTCTCTGCTCTGGGCCCCTGTGATGCACCATGGGTTGCTGCGCCACAGTGAACTACAACCTAGTGAGCCCAAATAGCACCCCCCTCCTTTAAGGTGTTGTACCAGGTATCGCATGCTAGGACAAAATGCCCAACACTAATACACAGCCACATTTACACAGCCACACTTGCACAGCCACACTCACTCCTACACACACAACCTTCACAAACATTCAGGAACAAACAAAAGATCCTACTATGTTCCCAGGAGACAGGGAGCAAGGACACTTGGTGACAGAACCACATCCTGAGAAAGTGCCCTTTGGGGCATCTGAGAGAGCTGCACTCTGGAGCATCTCCCAGCCCCAGAGCATCTCAGACTCCTCCTGGCATGACACTAGAGTGGGAGGGTGGCAGGACCTAGGGAGTGTTGGAGTGAGCGGGTGTGTGGCTCCCTCCCAGAGGTGGTGCTTTGCACAGGCAGGGATGCTATGCTGCTAGCCCAAGGTGGTAACGAAGAGCCTGCTGTGCACCACCCAGGCCGGTTTGGGATACCTGTTGGACAGACACTGTGTGAAAAGGAAACGTCAAAGCCATCGGCCTTTCTATCGGATGCCATTGACTTGCACTTAATCTGCTCTGCTCCCCAGTGAGAGCTGAAGGACCAATTTGCTGTGCAGCCTTCTGTGCATTAGTGTCCATTATGTGGCAATGGGTGTCTATCAGTGTCAATATGTCAGCAAGCAATTAATTCAACCCACTACTCCTTGCCAGTAATTGCTAATCACTGGACCATCCTGTGCTCATGATATTAAACACCATCTTGACCGTTTAGTGCCTCAGCTGTGAGCTCCATGTGGTATTGGCTGAGAGTGGAAGGTAATTACAGAAGGAGTTATATCTGGAATCATATATATTTTAGGACTCGTGTTAAGCATAATATATAAAGCGCTCACTTTTCTCTAGTAAGATATATGTATTAAGAATCAATCAGCTGTAGGATATATTTGGTAAGAAAAGGGTTCACAGAAATAATCACCATCACGTGTCAAAGCTTTGAGTTCTTTGGGAAGTTTTCTATATGCTTAGAAGAAATGATTTATATGATGTGTCATAAGGAAACACAGTTGAGAGACAAACGTCATGAGAGAGTAATAGCAGGCTCCCAGGGCCTTGAGCCCCAGAGTAGATGGGGAGGTCTACAAATTGGAGGCCACCCACCCCCCAGTGTTCCCAGGCAACCCCCCCCCCCCGGTGTTCCTGCTCCTGGTAAAACAATGAGAAAGAAACACCAACTGTATGTATGACTAAGGGAGGGTGACTGCCATCTGGCTTTTGGCCCCAGGGAATCTGGGGAGGAGCTCCATGGATGAGTGCAGTGAACACGCTGTGCCCACCAGTGTCCTCACACATGAGATAATTGTCACCGGGACTGCTCTGTGTAGTAGTGCCTGTAGGCCGGGGCACAGGACTGGATGCTCCTTACACAACCGTGGTATTCAGACCTGCAAGGCTTAAGAGCAGGAATCCTGGGAAGCATTTGGAGTCAGTGCGTTGAATACATGCAAATGCATCGTGTTCATGAAGGGCTGCACCTAGGGTTCCTGAATTGAAATGGCTCTTACATAGCAGAACACCTGGTGTGCAACAGTGGTCGGAACATGACATCCAAGACTTCTCATGCAGGCACATGATGTCTGGGACTTCGTTCCATGTGGCTACATGATATTCAGCACTGCTTCCCGTGCAGGTTCGTGTTATTCAGGGATAGTCAAACGTGTGTCCATTATATGCAGGACTTCTTCCATGTGGGTGCATGATGTGCAGGACTGATTCCCATGTGTGTCCATGATGTGCAGGACTGATTCCCATGTGTGTCTATGATATGCAGGACTGATTCCCATATGGGCACAACAGATCTAAGAATGATACATGCTATCCGTGACTGCTTGTTTGGTCCAAACAATAAAAAGAATGTAAAAGAATGTGTAAGGAGCATTACTCACGGCCAATATCTTCTGAGTCCTGCACGGCAGTGGCTTGCTTCTGTGGTGTCTGTGGTGGAGGTCACACTGTGATGTTTACTATCTCTAGAGTGAGGCGCCAGATGCCTCCTCCTATCACACAACTTGTAAGGCTCAACCACTACCCCGTGGCATAAACCTGTTCTGTCTCCCACAAGAACGTGTATGAAACCTTCCCCCAAACTTGAATGCATGGGCCTCAGAGCCTCTGCATGTGTCTACTCTGCTCCGGAGCTTTATTCCAGAGTGAAGGCGCGTGCTGGTCACGGGGCAGGCTCTTGGCTTTGACAGTGATCAACAATGGCTGATGGGAGTGGCTCTGAGGGTCACTCTTGGCCTCTGTGAGTAGGAAAGCCTAGCTTTGAAAGGCCAGCATGTCTCAGGTGACCTTGCACTCTGGAGTTGCTCCCTTGCAGTGACTGCATTCAGCCTAAGCAGACCAAGCTGGCAAGGGCTTGGTGGCGATGTCCTCTGGTGAGGAGACTGCCTGGCTCACGGCTGTCTTCTTGGTGCCTCATGATGAGAGTTGGACCTTTCTAAATATGTTGCCTTTGAGTGGCTTGGGGTTGGTCCTATTTATCATTTTATTAGTGACTCATTATAACCATCTCTTCAGGATTAAAAGGGGATAAAGGAGACATCTAAGCTGAAGGGGTGAGCTAAGAGCCTACCCACAATCTCGTAGCAATTTGCAGTTGCCTGAATGAAATGATAGAATTTCCACAATGTCAAATTAAACATGTTTTATTTTAGTGGTATGTCATCTGATCAGATTTCCATGTGATAAAGACCCTGAGTATGAATTCATCCATGTGAAGGTGGCTCACAGTGACTTTAGGGACCATAACTCCAAATTTTCATCTTAGAAATTACCTTCGTGACCAAGCATGGAACTCAAGTGAGACAGACAAAAGGAGAATCTGATGAGCACACCAGTGTTTGCCTTTCCTCCTGGCAGGGATGTGTGCCAGGGAGGTCAGAGGTCAACTGTGGGTGGTTTCTTAATTGCTCTTCTCCATATTTTTTGACACAGATTCCTAAGTGAACTTGAAGCTCATTGACTTGTCTATAGACTAGCTGGCCATAAGCTTCAGGGGTCTGCCTGTCTCCGCCCACCTCTCTCAGTGCTGCCATTATAGATGTATGCCTTGGTGGCTGGCTTTTATGTGTAGGACCCTTTACCCACTGAGTTGTCTCCACAGCCTTTCACCTTCTGTGCTGAGACTGGATTTCTCACTGTCCTGAGGCTTCTGATGGACTAGGTTAGCTGGCAAGTGAGCCCCATGGAGTCACTGTCCCCACTTCCCAGGGCTAAGAGTAAAAGCATGCATGCGTGCATGTGTGTGTGCGTGTGAATATGTGTGTTTCTATGTGTGTATGTATGTGTATGTGTGTGTTTCTATCTGTGTATGTATAGGTATGTGTTTATGTATGTGTGTTTCTATGTGTGTATGTATGTGTGTGTGTGTGTTTCTATCTGTGTATGTATAGGTATGTGTTTATGTATGTGTGTTTCTATGTGTGTATGTTTGGGTATGTGTGTATGTATGTATATATGCATGTGTATGTATGTGTATGTGTATGTGTGTGTTTCTATCTGTGTATGTATAGGTATGTGTTTATGTATGTGTGTCTCTATGTGTGTGTGTATGTGTATGTGTGTGTTTCTATCTGTGTATGTATAGGTATGTGTTTATGTACGTGTGTCTCTATGTGTGTGTGTATGTGTGTGTGTGTTTTCTATCTGTGTATGTATTGTGTTTATGTATGTGTGTTTCTATGTGTGTATGTTTGGGTATGTGTGTATGTATGTATATCTGGCATGTGTATGTATGTGTTTGTGTGTGTGTTTCTCTCTGTGTGGTATAGGTGTTTATCGTGTCCGGTCTCTATGTGTGTGTGTGGTGTGTGGTGTTTCTATCTGTGTATGTATAGGTGTGTTTTGTATGTGTGTTTCTGTGTGTGTTTGGGTGTGTGTATGTATGTATTATGCCGTGTTGTATGTGTTGTGTGTGTGTGTTTCTCTGTGTATGTATAGGTATGTGTTTATGTATGTGTGTCTCTATGTGTGTATGTATGTGTATGTGTGTGTTTCTATCTGTGTATGTATAGGTATGTGTTTATGTACGTGTGTCTCTATGTGTGTGTGTATGTGTGTGTGTGTGTTTCTATCTGTGTATGTTAGGTATGTGTTGTATGTGTGTTTCTCTGTGTGTGTTTGGGTCTGTGTGTTGTATGCTCTGCATGTGTATGTATGTGCGTATGCATGTGTATTATTTGTGTGTGGTGTGTGTGTATGCGTGTGTTTAATGTGGAGATTTACCTCAAGTTCTCATGCTTGCAAGATAAACACTTTACTCCTTGAGCTATCTCTTCTACCTGTTTGAATTTTGACATATTTGATTATAACTAAACCGCAAAATGAAATTATTCTCTATGAAAACATATAAGAATGAAAACTATAGCGCTAAATAACCCTTGTTGAATTCCCTGGACAGGGCCAGGTATTTTTGTTTGGCTCCTTTTTGACAAGCCATAGCTAAAAGAAAAAGAGCTTCTTTCAGATGCAAGGAAAAAAAAAAAAAAAAGCCAAGATCAATCCTGACACAGAATTCACTATTTCTCAGTAATCTTTCCTCCTCCTCCTCCTCCTCCTCTTCTTCCTCCTCCTCTTCTTCCTCCTCTTCCTCCTCCTCCTCCTCTTCTTCTGGAGTTTGATCAGATGAGCAGGCATATTCCTGAGTGTAGGTGTGTGTAGCACGTTTGTACTCTGAAAAGTTGCCATAAGGAACCATCCCCATGCTCCCTCTGGGTGTCCAGCAGTGACTGATGTAAATATTTTATTAGGCAAGCCTGCAGGTCTCTGAAGATTATATGTCTTATCAAGTTGACCCTTATAATTATGTTGTCTTCTGTAACTGTGGGATCTCTTTAATTTCACAGCTCTTTGGTAAATATTGAACACAAGTAAGGTACACAACTGGAAGCAAAGATGACGAAGGATAAAAAGCCATGTGAACAGAGCTCTGCCACAAGCAGGTGACAGGTAGAGGAAGCCCTCACCTCTCTTTCCCTGGTTTGCAATGACATTTTGATATTAAAATCTTTCCCAGCTGAGGAGCCACAGCCCTGGGGGAGCAGGCGCTCTTAAATGAGTTAGGTATGAATTTAAATTGACTCACACCCATCCCTTCCCACTGTCACTGTGGCTTCAGTTCCCCACACCGGGTGGATATGGCCATCAAAGGGCTTGATGTGTGGCCTCTTGGTGTGAATGCCAAACTCTTGCAAGGGGGCAGTGCCCAGTGGAAAAGAGTCCCTTAGCCCCTAAGTGTGCACAGAGAGGGGTGGTCACAGGTCACAGGGCCTTCTTGTGTCCAGTCCTCTCTAGGGGCCTATGCTTCCCCCTATTTTTACCCCCCATGGTGCTCAGCCCGACTCAGCCCTTTGAAGCTCACAGAGACTGCTCTATGTGATGCCCTGCAGAGCCATCTTTCTTCCCTGGGGGAAGGGCTCTATGTCACCACTTTCATCCCCCCCTCCATCCCTCCCACACCAAGGCTAATCAGCTCGCTCTCACCCTGCATCTGCACCCCCAACCAGGGCCCGAGAGTAGCATTTTTGAGCTAAGCAAAATGACAGGCTGTGAGCTACCATCTATGCTCAATTGTAGACATAGGGAACTTCCTGTGAACTTGGGTATGACAGGAAATGATCTTCTTTCTTTTCCTGCCACCCATGTCTTCAGAGTGCATCTTGACGGCCCTGTAGCTGTGACTTTTCAGCCTTGGCCCAGCCTGGGCAGGACTAGGACACTTCCATGGTTGTACATATTTCCAAGTTGTAGAGATCTCTGGCTCTCAACTGTCCCTGTGACACCCACTCTGGCTGCGCTCTGCTTTCTAGCTCCGAGGGAGTAGCAAGGCTGGTGGTGGTGGGATGGATCTGTCTCACCCACAAACCACATATAGAAGATTGCTTATTAATGAATCCTCCATACTCAGCAGACCCTCATTTTGCCATGGGGGAAAGGCTTTTTTAAAGTTTCAGTGCTTTCTCAGTTTTGTAGCTCCAAAGCCTGTGTTGGGTCTGAGCACCAGGCCCCACCCACTTACCTTCCTCCATTTTCTTTGCTTCATTCTCTTTAGCCCCCGCCCCTTTTTTGGTACTCAAGTTGCCCATTTAAAATAAAGCATGCTTATTCTACAATATTAACTTTCGAAGGAGCTCCAACCCAATCATGTCACCATTGTCCCCTCCCACATATAAAGCGCCAGCATCAGGATGTAGGCAAGGGCACAGTGCAGGGCACAGCAGATGTCATCCACTATGCACAGGCACAGTTACACCCATCGTCACTACATGCCTTCACGCACTACCTCGCTTCACGCTGGATGGCCACAGTACTGACGCTGTGCACTACGGCAAGGCCTGTGCGGCCTTGGAGAGTCTCCTGTGCTACTCACCGTAATGTCTTTGAGGTCCAGGCAGGGTTTGCATGATTAGACGACTTCTCTCGCAGTATATATGGTGTGGGTTTGTCTCGTGTTGAAGCACTGTGGTATGGAGGTGTCTGACTCTGCAGCCCTATGGTCTGGGATGTCCCACTCTGGAGCCCTTCATTCATACAAGGAAGGAAGGCTCCCTGCCCCCCCCCCCCCCCAGTTTGAGGTTCTGGTATAGGAAGCTGCCATGAATATCTGTGCCCAAATTTTCTTGCCTCCTGTGTTGCATTGGAACCAATAATTAGGGGTATAGTTCTTGGAATACAGGGGTATATTTCTGTTTACAAAGAACAGAGGCTGTCTGTCTGTCGTAGAGAGTTCCTGGGCCGGTCTGCATTCCCACCAACCCTTTATTAATGCCAAGGTGGCCATGCCCACCGCTCTCCTGTCACACCCACTTCTACCCATCATCAGATCTATCTCTCCCCAATATACACACCTCTCCTCAATCATACACACACACACACACCACCGTACACACCTTTCCTCACAGTCTTCGAGGTCATCATTATTTTTGTTTTCACTGTTGAGCACATGAGGACATTTCACTGTGGCTATGCATTGTCTGATGGCTGACGACAGCATGCAAATTCTTCTCCTACACTTACTGGTGTCCTTCCTCTCTTTGATGGAATATTGAGTTATGCTTTTTTGCCCATTTTGTAAGTAAATTACTTATTATTTTTTTTTTTTTTTGCTGAGTTTTGAGAGTTCTTCATATATGTTAAATACATCTTCATTGACAGAGCTACAATTTGCAAATTATGCAAAGCCAATTTGTTCCCCCCACCCCTTAATGTTCTCTTGGTTCCCTTAAAGCCTGTACATTTGCTGGGTCACCCTATGTCTTGAAGATTTCCTCCTGGTTCTTTCTTTAACAAAAAAGTTCTGGAGTTTTGCACTCTCACCAAGGCTGTGCTGACTCTTCCTTTGTTCTTCCATGAGGTTTGTGTTAGCTTAAGGTTCATGCTAGCAATGTCCTGTCATCCATAGTCACGTGCTCAGAAACGATATGTCCTTTCTAGTCCTCTCTGGTTTTTCTCAAGGAGCCCCTGCACACTGTGTGTCCTCGCGTGTGCACCCCGTGTGTCCTCGTGTGTGCACCCTGTGTGTTTTCGCGTGTGCACCCCATGTGTTTTCGCGTGTGCACACCGTGTGTCCTCGCATGTGCACACTGTGTGCCCATTCTCATTATCCTCCAGTGAGCTAGATCCCTGTCTTTCCAGCACCAGGCTGTCTGGCTCACTGCAGAGAGACTGCTTCTAAACCTGATGGGTGATTCCTTCCAGGTAGTTTTGCAGAGCATTTTCCTTTGCACACACATTTTGAAGGAAGCTCGCCTGTGGTTGAACCCCCTTGCTGGGATATAGGTGGGTCTCTGAGGGAACATTTGGCATCTTCACTGTTATGTCTTCTGATCCTAGATCCCAGTTTGTCTGTCCATCACTGGCACTTTCCTGTGTCCATGCCTCCTCCATCACACTGTATTGCAGCATGTAGGTCCTGTGCATGTTCGTTTCTCTGGAACACCTGCAACACTATTGAATTCTGGTCTGACTTCCAGTGGCTTATTGTTAACTTATAGAAATGCAACTGACTCCACGTGTTTACCTTGTGCAATTGTTGGATGCCCCCCCCCTCCTCGTCCTCCTCCTCTTCCTCCTCTTCCTCCTCCTCCTCTTCCTCCTCCTCCTCTTCTTCTTCTTCTTCAAGATTTATTTATTTGTGTATACAATGTTTTGCCTACATGTACACCTGCACACCAGAAGAGGGCACCAGATCTCATTATAGATGGTTGTGAGCCACTCTGTGTGGTTGCTGGGAATTGAACTTGGGACCTTTAGAAGAGCAGCCAGTGCTCTTAACCTCTGAGTCATCTCTCCAGACCGCCCCCCCCCCCCTGCCGGATGCACTTCTTAGTGCAATAGATGTGCGTATTCCTCTAGGGCCTCTTATGTGGACGATCTTCTCTACTGAAAATGCAGCATTTTGTTTTTCATTCCGGTCAGCACTCCTTACCTCTTCCAGCACTGGGCCCAGTAGCAATGGTCATGTTTTCATCTTCCCCTGGACTCAGAAAGGAATGTTCCCCCTTCACCGCTAAGTGTAAAGTTGCTGTGTGGCTTTGTGGGTGCTCTTTGTGGGGTCTGCAAAGGCCTCCTCAGCTGTAGTTTGCTCAGAATCTTTGACAGAGTTGGGTGTCATTAGATTTGTCACATACCTTTCCCGTATCAATCAACATGAAGCTGTGGCTGGCATGCATGGAATTATTGTTGAATATTGTCTCAGCTTTGCATACTTTAACAAAGTCCCGGGCGGCTGTGCTATATTTGTCTGTATATCTCTGGGGCTTGGGTCACTGCTGGCTTTGTGCACTTGACATGAAAGTACCTGAGCAGCACTGGGCGGCAGCTGTCTCTGTTCTGGGTGGATTGGGTACAAAGCAGGTGAGGAGAGGAGCTGTGGAGAATGTATTTAAAATACTAGTCAGATCCTCCTGGGAACCACCTGGGCTGGGAGGGCTTGTTTAGTTGCGTTTTAAATGACGAATTCAGCTTCTTAGGGGGTGGTGAGGTGATTCAGCCTGTCACTTTTGAAGAGCAGGATATAGGCCCTACAAGGACCTCCTGGGAGACAAACAGGCAGAAGTGAGACACGCAGCTATCCGGTCAGAACCACACCAGTCAGTGTCCAGGTGCTTCACCTCATAATCATCTGTTTGTTTTAGTGTGGGACAGAGAAGATTTCTTAAAAACACATTTTATATGTAATAAATTTGGCTATTATTTTTGATAAACCTAACAATTACTGATTCTCCTTTTAAAAAATCGAACCGTTACAATACAAAAAATAGTTCTAGTCTTAACATAGTTCTCACACACACTTTCTCTGCTGTATCTAGAAGGTTCCAAGATGAGGGTGGTACTGCATGCTTCTAATCTCAACTCTCAGGAGGCTGAGGCAGGAGGATTACTGGAAGTTTGAGGTCAGCCTGAACTACACGAGTTAGGCCCTGTCTCAAAAACCAAACCAAAACCAAACCAAACCAAAACCAAGGGCTTGCAAGATGGCTCAGGGGTGGCTTAGGCTCAGTCCCTGGCCCCCAGTTTAGGCTGGAAGAAAGATCAAGCATGCATCACGGCCTTGGCAAACATAGTGATTATCTTATGCATGTACACACACATAGTAAGAAAAATAAGGTGCAAACAAGTGTGTGCTGGCAATCTCTCCCCCAGCAGCTCCCTCCTTGTGGAAAGTTAAGTTTTTAAGTCATGTACATTGTAATAGGACAGAATTTCAGGTTCCCACATGGCCTGTGTGGATGTCCATCAGAGAAGTCCTGGCTGCAGAGCATCTGAGCTGTATGGCAAACCTATCCTCTCATTGCTGATTAAAACTATCCAGGAAACAGGACCAGGCAGATGCTCTGAGTCTAGCAAGTCAGGCACTGCTTTTGTGGCCTCAACAGATTCCTTCTGGGACATAGAATACTGGCACCAACTCCATATTTATTATTATTTCAAGAATATGTGCTTTGTTAAGCCAGGAAGGAGGTGTTGGTCAGATCATCAAAGCCCTTAGAACTGAAATTTGTCTTCATGAAATAGACTTTGTAAACATTCCAATGTATTTAAGTTGTTTTATGACTATCGGTGCTTTGCCTGCATGTATGCTTGGGCACCACAAGCATGCCTGGTGCCTGAGGAGGCCAGAAGAGGCCATAAGGTCTCCTGGAAGTGGAGTTGCAGATGGTTGTGGTCTACCCTTTGGGTGCTGGGAATAGACCCTGGGTCGTCTTCAAAGGTATCTAGTGGTCTTAACTGCTGAGCTATCTCTCCAGCCCCAATATTTTGGCTTTTAAATGAAGACAACGAATATTTGGAGTAGTCAAACAGGAGTTAGGGCCTACTTTGGGCTCTGCAATGGATTTAGAAGGTCATGGGGTGGGTCACCGAACCCTATGTGCTGACTTAGGACCCAGGACCCAGAAAATATCCTACCTCTGTATGTGCTTCACTGAGCCAGCAGAGCAAAAGCCAATAGCCAGAGCTGCTGGTCTCAGCATCAGATTCCTGCTACGGGGAACCTTCATATTGCAAAAGTGTGCTATTGTCAGCAAACAGAATGCTCTTGTGTGCTTGCGATGTGGGAGAGGCCACTGCCTTAATCAATGTGTCCCACTGCATAACACATCTGCCTGAAAGCAACACCTATGAATACTGATTTGGAGGCTATGGGCGATATCTCTCTGGACTGCTATTTATTTTACCTACAGAATGTGCGAGACACCACCAATCTTTTCATTTCTTGGGGGACGAACAATCGCAGCATTAAGAGACATTTAAATAACGCTTAATTTTTGAAGCAAAAGAATTAGACAAATGGATGCGTTCAGCTTCAGCTTTGGATCGGGTTTCTGTTTTTTAAGCTTAATGTGTGGTATTAGCCGATTAAGTGGCTTTCTTTTATTTGATAACTCTCTATCCCCATTAGATGTCATTTTTCCCACTGGTGTTTTATATTATTTGTCTGTTAGCTCTTCTTATGTTAAACTACAGGGGCTTCGAGGGAAATAATTAGATTTATGGCTTTGTACTTTTAGTTTTCAATTTAAAGGTCTATTCAAAAATAACTCACAATATGATACACACAAGGCCATTTTCCCACTCAGATTAGTTTATAAAAATGAAATATCTCCTTTAGCTACTTTTCTGGAGATGATGAAAGAAGATCAAACTCCTGCTCAGAAAAGCATAGCCAGGGGTTGGAAATGGCACCGGAGCCTGTCAACACAGACAGGGCCAGGCTCACATGTGTTTCAACATGGCTTCTCCCAGCTGCAGGAAGACATGTCCTCAGATATTACCTGAGCTGTCAGGGTCAGAGCCTGTGCCTTGGCAGGTCATTTTAAAAAATGAGGTTTATTCAATGTGACCATGGTGGGAATGAGAACAAATAAAGAAGTCCAATGCCCACCCCCGACACACAAAATCCATTTTAAGGATCCTGACACGAGGTTTAAGTTTAAAGACTAAAGCAAGAGGCATGGCTAACTAACCAGTCTTTATTATTATTATTATTATTATTATTATTATTATTATTATTATTATTATTATTATTAATTTATTCAGATTACAACTCAATTGCTATCCCATCACTTGTATCCTCCCATTCCTCCCTCCCTCCAGTTTTCACCCTCTTCCCCTCCCCTAGGTCTATGACCAAGGAGGACCTCCTCCCCCTCTATATGGTCACAGGCTATCAAGTCTCATCTTGGTAGCCTGCTTATTCTTTCTTTGAGTGCCCTCAGGCCTCCCCACCCATAGGAGGTGGTCAAGAATGGGGCACCAGTGCTCAAGCCCTGCCCACTACTGGCCATCCTTGACTTGGGTCTCTTCTCTGCAACAAGGCGGTCTGACAGGTTCTCAGGACTGTGCACAATATCTCTGTCCTCTGGTTGGCACCGGCTTCAGCCTTTTCCTTTCCTGGAGAAGTTTCATTTCCTTAGGGACCATTGTTCTAGTAGTCTGATAGCCAAAAGTGCTTCTCCCTGGAATCTCTTGACCTCTGCCAGGTGTCAGGACGGCTACCTAGGGAGGAGAGGCCTGGGCTCCTCATGGATTGCTGCCCTCACAGTGGCTTACCCACAAGAGCCCTTGGGAGCCTGTCTTAGAGCAGGTGAGCTGTCTAGCACACCATGGGTTCAAACACAGAGCTGACCTCAAGTACTGTAGGAGAAGGGGCTACTCCCCTGAGCATGCACAGTGCTGAGTGTCTGTCCTGTTAACCCTTGACCTTCCTCTTGTGGGAATAACAACCAAGACGGGCTGGGAAAGGCACCCTCAGGCATCTTTTGACTTCTGACCTGGTCCTCTGCTGTAGGCATCTGCAGTCTGGTGGGGACTCAGGTGGTTCCAGGAGACAGTGCGTTCTTTGGCTCCCGGGAGTGCCCTTTGGTGATGTTGCTACACCCCTTCCTTTGCTTGCGTACTTGTGGAGATGCCAACTGCAGAGTTCACTTGCCGAGTATTAGCATGGCCTTCTGGGTCCACCTGGGCCGGGGATTAGATTAGTGCATCAGACTCAGAACTTACCCTCTCTGTCAACAAGGGCCTTTCCTTCTGTGTCTCTGATTCTTTATTCAGAAAGCACACATGGGACCCCACCTTGAAGTTTGCTAAGACCCTTCTCCAGTTTCGTCAGCGAGTCATGGGAACCCTAACTGTGCCTGGTTGAGACTCTTACATGCAGTGCCATCCCATAGCTTTCGGCGAGGGTCACTGCTTCCCCTCTGACAGGTGAGCAGGATGGGGGGACAGCGGTTAAGAAGGTTAAGGCAGGATTTAGGTGGGCCTGGAGATGGCCTAAGAAGGTCCCTGCTGTTCTCACGGTCCTTCTCTGGGTGTCCAGGAAACTGAAGGCCCTATCTGTTGTTTACAGTTTTTCCAGAGCCCGCTGGGTTTCCTCTCCAGTCCCCTGTGGCTCTGTTCCCACAAGCATGCAATGCAACACTCAACTTGTAACACTTTGCACCTTGGGGGTCAAGGCTGAAAATCTTTGGATCCACTAACGGGTTTGGCAATCAGCTTGTATGTTGCATATATTCCAGGTATCCACGTGGCACGGATCTTTCTAGAAGTTTCCTGCAGCTACACAACTGTAGTGCAGGAAATGATGGGAGCCCAGTGGGATTCTAGTAACGACTCTCACAACAGCCTCTCAAAAGCTGACGTTACATTTAAAATCTAAGTTATCGGGACAGCCGTCATTTGAAGTCCAGGTACCTTCTCAGTTGGAACGCATGCCTGAGGAGCTTCAGTTTTAGGGAATATTGTTCAGTGTGTGGAAGATTAGGCTTTTTTTTTGGGTGGGGGGGGGTCAACTTGACACAAGCTAGGGTCATCTTGGAAGAAGAAATCTCAGGTTAAAAAAATGCTTCCATAAGGCAAGTCTGTTGACCAGTAGGCAAGTCTGTTGACCAGTAGGCAAGTCTGTTGACCAGTAGGCAAGTCAGTTGAGGTAGGAAGACACATCTTTAATCTGCGTCTTGAGGCAGGAGGACAATGGGCCTTTGATCTGGGTTTTGAGGTGGGAAGACACACCTTTAACGTGGGCCACGCCTTCCGCTGGAAGCCTATATAAGAGCCTGTGGAAGTAGGATGCTTTTGCTCTTTCCCGGCCTGCCCTCACCTTGCTAGCACATCCATCCTTCACTGGCATTGGTGCCCACGTCTTTGGGATCCAAGCATATACAGAAGACCAATGGAGACATCAGCCTTGTTGGACTGAGCAGCTACTAGATTCTTGGACTTTCTGTTCACAGCCGGCCATTGTCAGATTGGTGGGACTGTGGCTTGTAAATCATTCCGATAAATTCCCTTTATATGTATTCATTCCATAACTTCTATGACTCCAAAGAACCCTGACTAATACAGGTGTCATGACTCCCTCTGTTGCTCAAAGATGTCCCTACCAGATGATGCCACCTTCAATGGCAGACGCAGCTTTAAAGAAGTCACATGAGTCATGGGGAGTAGCCCAGACTGGATTGTTTCTCCAGCTATGTAACCTGGGACAGTGACCCATGCATCTATCTCATGGAGGCTAAGACTAAAGTGGGCCAATGCCCCTGTCCCTAGCACTTTAGGGGTTCCATGAAACCCCTGGCATGCAGACGCATTTGAAGCACCTGCCTCATCCCTCCCCACAGCATGTGGGCCTAAGCCCACCCCTTCTCAGTCCCTGCCGTTTAGCGACTTACACTGTATCCATTAACATATCTGGCTTGGGCTGCAGATACCTGCACACGTGCCCTGCAAGGCGGCTTTCATCTTCAGAATCCCAAGTGCTTACAACCTGGTGAAAAGATAACTCCCCAGATGTTAATCCTCTCCTCTATCCAGCCCTGCAGGGAGAGGAGATCAATGGGGATTTATCAGCACCTAACACCTCTGTCCCAGTCAGGGGAGCCCTTCCAAGCCTCTCCTACAGGAAGGAGATAAAGACTTGCAGCCCTGTCACACCTGTATGTGTTTACTCAAGCCTTTACAGATAAACACGGTGATCAGTGTGTCAGATATTAGGGATGGATCCCATGAGAATCTTGCCACAGAAGGGCCACATTTCCTTCTGGGCCCCAGAGACGTGCACTTTTGGGGACCCTCTGCCTCTTACTTGGCATGTTTCTCTAAGTAGGTTGTGCAGGTTCTGGGGTGAAGCTGGGTGCTAATGGGGAGATGAGCATTTCTGGCAGCACCTCGCCATGCCTGGGGAACCGTACCACTGTTGTGGTGTGTTAGGCACCTGGTATGCCCCTTTCAGCCTGAGGTGGATGCACTGGCACCTCAGGGATCTGTGTATGTTCTTGGAGCAAAATTATGCCCTGAGGTTCACCAGAATGTCCAAGAAGGAGCAAAGTGCCTGCAAGTATGCTTGCTGGGGAGCTGAGGAAGCCTTCACCACATCTTCATGGAGTCCTTATGAGTGGGAGATTCACGTGCCAATATGTGAATAGGAGGACGGGGTTATTATTGTACCCAGAATTCAATGAGAACCACAGGGCACAACATCCAGCAACCTGACTGAGGTCTCCCAACCCCCTCGCCGTGCACAGGGTGGGGACCCACTAAGGGACAGGGTAGACCCCTGGGATTTGAAGTTTGGGGTTTCTCTGCGGTGACCATTGTCTGTGGGTCATCCTTTGACAGGAAAGGATGATAAGGGGGCATCATTTCAGAAACAGAAGGTCCCAAGTCCTCAGCATTGACATAGGCAGGGTCCCAGCAAGCTTTCAGTCAGGATAAAACCCTCGGGACCAGAGGGTGTAAAGAAGGTCAGATGTGAAGAGAGAAGGAGATGCTACAGAGAGGGAGCGAGGGAGCGGTGGGGCACACGACATATGCCCTGAGCCCAGAGAGCCTCAGCACTTTTTCAAGAGCACTCAGCAGCCTAGTATCTCATGGAGCCTCGAGCACGCATTGCCTCGTGGCTTCCCAACAGAGAGACACTATGCACATAACAGGAAGTATTAGAAGGTGGAGTGACAGACTTGGCTCGGGGCCACACCACGCTGGCTTGGCTTGTGACAGGAATTTATGGGTACTGCAGCCTCTGCAAGTCACACAATCCCTGTCACAACTACTTTGCCCTTGTAGCCCCAAAGTAGCCACATGCAACAATGTGTAATGAGTGACTGTGGTTAAGTAACAGCAAAGCTTTATCCAGAAAGGTGCATTTATAAGATTAAACAGTGGACTAGAATTGTGTGAGAGTCCTAGGTTGCTGATGGGTCAAAGTGGGCGTCTCCATAAAGAAGGGTTGAACACACAGCACTCATTAGAAAGAGAGGGTAATAGAAAAATTGACAGGGACAAACAACAACAACAAACAAACAAACAAACAAAAAGCAAAAAAAAACAAAACAAAACAAAACAAAAAAAACAAAGCCAACATGCTGATGGGCATCAGTGGGTAGTGGGTAGTT
Source organism: Acomys russatus (assembly GCF_903995435.1). NCBI lineage: Eukaryota > Metazoa > Chordata > Mammalia > Rodentia > Muridae > Acomys > Acomys russatus. Next base: position 6,308,955 of record NC_067163.1, read on the forward strand.
AGTGTGGTAGTTATTCTATTTCCGTTCTGTCACTGTGATAAAACACTGACTAAAACCAATTTGGGGAGGAAGTCATTTCATCTTACAAATCACAATCCACCCTTGGGGGAAGGTCAGACTCAAGCAGCGGCTGAAGGAGAAACTATAGAGGAGTGCTGCTTGCCGGCTTTCTCTCTGGCTCACTCAGAGGCTGCTTAGCTACTTTTATACCCAGCTCAGGCTACCTTTCTAGGGATGCCACTGCCCACAGTGGGTGGGGCCTTGCCATATCAGGCATCAGACAAGACAATCTCTCATAGACATGGCCACAGGCCAATCTGAAGATTTAGGCAGTTCCTCAGTTGAGGCTCCCGCCTTCTGGATAACTCAGGGTTGTGTCAAGTTGACGATAAAAACTGTCTGGTTTAAATTTCATAACAATTTATCCTTCCAATCAAGTGTCTATTCTATCTTGTTTGTGCACCCTTGTGCACCCTCTTTGTGGAGCCCCAGCCCTGATGCTGCTGTCCTCTCTCAGAGTCCTCTCTGATGGACACTAAGTTTCTGCCTCCAACCTCAACCTTCTGAGTGTTTTTCTTTTCAATGGCTTTTTACTCTTTTAGAAAAATATCAAATGTGAGTGTGGGTGATTTTTAATCAGAGAGAGTCACTGGGTGTTTCTGCTTGTCTACAGCCCCCTGCTATCAGTGGACCATTTCTTTCTTTTTTTTTTTTTAGTCAGAATTCATTTTTGTTGTTGTTGTTGTTGACAATAAGGCACAAGGAGACGGAGTGTTAGAATAGACCCGAGCTTGTGTTTGTATGCAGTAGCAGTTCAGAGGCAAGCCTTGTTTCTGCCCAATAAGAAGGCTGTTCAAGGACGCAGCTGCTGATGCCACGGGAGCCTTATTTGTACCGCGAAGGGCCCTCTAAACGCATTACTGTCTTCTGCGCTGCCCTTCCCTCTTTGCGCCACACTTTGCTGGGCTCACCTCTGTACATGTGCCGTTTGAAGAAAAATGTCTCTTCTCTTTTAAGTGTCTCTTTTGAGCTTCCTTCCTAATTGTTTCACCTCTGCTCAGCAGCCGCATCAGGAAGAATTCTCCTTGTTCTCCATTAAAGCACATCACTTGGATTGTAGAATATTAGTGTTGTCAGAGGCAAGGGGCCACTGGCTCTCTCCTAAGCTTCTTAAGCTTCTGAGAATACCCAGAAGACCCCAGGGCATCCTCAGGGGTCGCCAGTGCTGGGACCCAGGGGCCTGAAGCCTCTTGTAGCTCTTCAAATGCTAATACAGAGGCGGAGCAACAGTTACCATAAAGGCTGGGGCACAGCTAGTTTCCTAAATAGGATCTTCACAAAGGATCAGTGGCAGCCTGTTCTCTCTCTCTCTCTCTCTCTCTCTCTCTCTCTCTCTCTCTCTCTCTGTCTCTCCTGGTGTCACTGTGGACCTAAGCTGTGTGGAGCTGGTGGTAGGGTAGCTGCTCCCACCCCTCCCCCACCCAGGATTACAAAACACTTCTTTAAAATGCCCACTCAGGGGAGTGACAATGCAATGGCTCCGATGGTAGGTAAAGGCATTTGCCGCCAAGCCAGATCTCTAGGACCTGCCTGGTGGAGGAAGAGAACCAAGGTTCCCACAGGTTGTCCCCTGACACACAAACAGGGGCACATATGAGGCATGAACAGTCAGTCGCTCAAGTCCTTCCTATGCCTCCCTGGCCATGGCTGCTGACCCAAGAATGGGTTTTATGTTTTTAAAGGAGGAGAAGAATCGTATTTCACAGTGTGCAAAACTCCTAGGAAACTCAGACTTCAGTGTCCCTAAACAAAGATCCATTGGTTGTAGCCACGTCTATGGTTTCCCATCCTCTGCAGCTCTTTCCAGGATACAGTGACAGCCCACTAACATGACTTACCCAGGAACTAACAAGACAGCATCGTTACACCCAATACCGCTACAGTTGCTGTCCAAGGGTTTCTCTTTCTGTCTCTTTACTGATGGCCAACTGCAGTCTAAGAATATGAAATGGAGACCCTCAGAAATGAACGAGCCACACGGCTTAAGTTGCAAGTGCTCTGAGTAGCAAGAAGAAATCCCCAGCTGTCCTACGCGAGCGTCCTGTCACTGTGTCCACACTGCATATGCCACCCACCCACCAGTTGCTTAGCAACTGCCTCTGTTCTCAGGCCAACTCTCCAGGCACCATGCTGCTGTTATGTTGCAGTGAGACAAATTTTATTTAATTGTGGCCGCAAAATGTGAAGAAAGTGATACTGGCCATTTTTCTTACAACATTTAGTATCACCACCGTCACACACTTTATTATTAACCATCCTTAACAAGTTTTAAATGCTCACGTGTGGGTCTGTATGACAGTGAGAGTGTGGGGGTTGTGGAACAACTCTCCTTCTGCCAGGAGGGGTGGTCCCTGGGGTCACAACGCACATCGCGCGACTTGGCAGCTGAGTGCCCTTAACCAGTGAGCCATCTCGCGGGCCTTCGATAGCATTCTCAACTTCAGGCTGTGCCTAATTTAGAAGTGAGACTTTCGTGTGTGTGTGTGTGTGTGTGTGTGTGTGTGTGTGTGTGTGTGTGATATGTTACTATGTCTGCTTTAGGCATCCTGTGGAGATGTGGGAATGCCCCTCATGTTTGGAGGACTTCAGGGGAGAACCAAGAGGCCTGAAGTACACCCCTCCCCCACTCTACATGGTAGGCTTTGTGCTGATGACTTTTCCAGAGTCACCGGATGTCCTTCTCTTGCTCCTCTGTGGGTTGCTACTGAGTTTGTGCTGGCATGTGGTGGTGCCCTTCTGTGGGATTTAGTGGGCTCTGGCCCTGCATCATGCGTGCGAGTGTAACAAAGACACACATGCCAATGAATAAGTGAAGGTGCACAATGCTGACTGTTTGACATTAAAGACTTGGCACAGTAGGAGAGCCAAAGGACTCCACATCACCCTCCCGCAAGACAAGGCATCACATTAAAGATTTAGGACCGCGCTGTGGCCTCTGGGCTAGGCAGAAGGTCTGAGGCAGGCTGACTGTCTCAGCCTCTCCCTCCTGGGGATGCAGGGTGGGGTGGGGTGGGGTGGGGGCTTTTGTGCAAGCAGCTGTTTCTGGTCGGAGGTGCAGAAGCTAATTTGCAATCTGATGAACCTTTGTCTTTCTACCACTCTGAGCAAGAACTTTCTGGAATCTCTGTTGTGTGGTTTATGTTTAAGACTTGACCAACTCGGCTAAACCGAGCCTCTGAGATCTTTTCTATAGTCCGTGAGGGTAAACCCTCTCCTGTCCTCCTTGCTCGGAGCCCAGACTTTCCAGTTGGCTGACTTGGCAGTAATTGAATCTGGAGGTTGAATCCTTACTCTTTAAGACTTGCCAGTGAAGCCCTGTAATCCTCTGGGTCCCTCAGTGAATCACGACTTCGGTTTATTGACATGTAATTAGATCTGTGTGTCACTGTGTCAATGCCAGTGTAAACATCGCAGGGCGAGTGGCTGATCCTTACAAGATCAGCCCCCTAATCTCTGGGGACGCCTGTTAACTGGAGCCCAGGGCTCTGGCTCCTCTGTGAGTACCTAACCCGTGCCTAGGAGCTGCTCAATGGCAGAAACCTACCACCTCCAGGTTTCCTCGCTCCTTCTACATTTCTCTTTATTACCAGGCACCAGGGACAGCGAGAAAGCAGGAGAGGGGAGCTTCAGATTTCAGCTCCTCATTCCACCCCCCCTCACCCCCGCCAATGTTGCTCCCAAAAGGAAGTAGATAGAATACAAAGGCTGGTGCCTGAGTGTCCAGGACCAGAGACTCCCTGAATTTCCTCACACTAGTTAATGAGAACTGCTTTCTGAAGAATTCCCCTTCTTGTATACTTTTCCATGCTGAGATGGGCTTTTGCAGCAAGTGTTTACTAGTGACACTGCCGCAGATGGGACAGGTGAGGTTAGGGTCCACAGACCACAGGGATGGAGCACCTGTGCTGGCTGAGTCTGGACCCTGCTCTGACCTGGCATTTGAGGCCATCACTTCATCTGTGTCCCAGCGCTTCTGTGAAGTCAGTGCCCCTCGTGCCCATTGCACAGTTGGTACAGCCGATGCTCTGAGAAGTTCATGGTCTTGCTAGATTGCACACAACCTGGACCCCAGGAGGGTAGATGCCTGCTGGATCAAATGGCCTAGGTCCTCAATCACTGTGTCAATTGGCCACTCAGGGTTTCTTTTGTATCCTGGGCATGGGTGGCCTGCCTTCTAGAGGTGACCAGGTAGTTCAGGATAAGGTTGGATGGGCTGGACCCAAAGCAGTAACACTTACCTCTTCAGATGTGGCCCCAGATGGTTCATTGATGGTAGACCTTGGCCCCTTGGTGGTTCGCTGTAGTTTATCCTGACTAGAATGTGATCAGTCCTATGGTAGACCCCGGCTCTCAGGTGGTTCGCTGTAAGCGGCGGAGTCAAGGCTGTTGTGGCTGGAGTCGGGAACACAGAGCCTCTGGCTTCCCCTCCTCCACGGTGCACCATCGCTCCGATGGGCATCTCTGAGCATCTTGGATGAGGAAGGGCGCGGCCCTAGCAGCGAGGACTTCCAAACCTCTGGAGGGGTTCTACCACGGCCATTGGTTCCCTGCAGCTCTATTTGTCTGCATTTTGTTTGCTTGTTTTTATAATTTTGTGGTTGATTGTGTAAGGTTGTTCTCAATGCAGCCATAGTGAACTAAGAACTAGGGTAGGTTAATGGGGCATTCCCTCAGGAAAGTCTGCATTTTCATTGGTGCAGAAAACAGCATTTAATTTCTAAAAGAAACCACAAAGAGCTCTTATCGAGGTCCATCCCATCCGATTTCCATTGCGTGTGTGTGTGTGTGTGTGTGTGTGTGTGTGTGTGTGTGTGTGTGTGTTGCTAACCCCACGAGACCTTTGCTGTAATGAGGGACACCCTTCTGTAAGTGTCCCTGGGAGAGCTGGTGTCGGTGGGCGCTGGAGCTCTTCGAGTGACCCCGGAGTTTGCGCACATCCTGGCACCAGAGACACCAGTCATGCCCTGAAGCTGGCTGAGAGGAGGCCCCTCCTCCTGCAGGGTTCAGTCTCTCTGGCTGCAAATGGCACAGCCTCTTGCCTGTGAGTCCCCTACCAGGAGGTGAGACACCAATGCAACTGACTCAATTCTGAGAGGCCTTTGAAGGTGACGGGCTGACTGTAAAATGTCATGCCAATCAATAAGGTGTGCCGGGCTGGGTGGAGGAAACAAATAGCACCTCTTCTTTACTATGGAGCCACACGGCAGCCCGTTTTGTTTTGGGTAATTAAAAATGTGTGTGTGTGTGTGTGTGTGTGTGTGTGTGTGTGTGTGTGTGTAGGGTGGGGAGGACCACATGCTTACAGGAAACAAATTTAAGCTAGCATAAGACAGCATCTCACAGAAAGTGCCTCTGGGGCTTCTGGTCCCTAGCTGATCCTCCCAGCTTCCTCTTTCCGGCCATAAGTCTGTCTGTGCGCATATGTTCTTGTGTGTGCAACTGTGGTCTGTGCTTGTCTAGGCGTTGCTGTGATGAGGAAAGCTGATGCCATACGGTGCAGATGTGACTTTTCTCAGGTGGCCCAGTGTCCACTCACACTGTAGGATGGGCCAGAATCCCGTTCCTCTCTGTGGCTGGGTGAACTGTGAAACTGGAGGACACTAGCAACCAGCCAAAGAGCCAGGAATGTCTTCTGGTCATGGTGCTGGGCTGCTGTTACCTGGCCACAGCTGCAATGCTTCACGGCAGGTGTCCTGTGCAAGCTAATGTCCCTGAGGGATTCTGCATGGATTTGTGGCCTGGCAAATGCATCTGTGTGTCCTCAGCCACACAACATACAAGAATCATGCCTGTTCCCATGTTCACAAGAACCAAAAGATGAAGCGTTCAGAAACCTGCCTGGATAGACAGGCGTGTTGAAGCCGCATGGTGGGGTGCTGTAGGAAGGGATGGAATTCTGGCGCCATTCCTTGTGCCACACGAGGAGAAAGGTCAAACGTGGGTCATTCCATTCGTGAGCGGTGTCTGCAGTGCGTGACCTTCCAGGATGGAGAGCAGGCTGTGGGGTGCTCGGGAAGCACGTGAGGGGCACAGCACCATCTTTTGGGTGATGAATGTCTTGGAGATGAAAGTTCTAGCTCAACTGGTGGTCAAAAGTGGTGTGTATTTCACCCCAATGAGTGTGTGTGTGTGTGTGTCTGTATAAGTGTATATCTGTATAAGTGTATATATATATATGTGTGTGTATGTGTGTGTGTGTATGTGTGTAGGTATGTGTGTGGGTGCATATGTGTATGTATGTGTGTATATGTGTGTATATGTCTGTGGTGTGTGGATGTGTGCATGCATGTATGTATGTGTATGTATGTGTATGTATGTGTGCGGGTGCATGTGTGTATGTATATATGTATGTTTTGTGTGTATGTGTATGTACAGTTTGTGTGTATATTTGTGTATGTAGGTATGTATGTGTGTTTGTGTATACATGTATGTATAGGTATGTGTATGTATGCACATGTATGTGTGTATGTGCATATGTATGTGTGTATGTGTGTGTATGTGTATATATATGTGTGTGTGTGTGTGCATGTATAGTTGAAAGTTCTGCAAGATAGCAGACAGGTGGGTGCTGTCAGTATCCCACCTTGTCAACAGAGAGGCAGGTACAGGTTTCACCTTTCTGTGCTCTGATTAGACCCCTGCTCAGGCCCTTGTTTGACTTCAGGTGGGTGTGGACCTGGTTTCTCCTCAGCATGATTCAGAGCAGCACCAGGATCTGCTTGCTCCATAGTTTTGGCATGAGAAAGAAACAGTATGCATCCATTAGGAGGGGTTAGTGGGCTTAATTTGTGTATTGGCAATTTATTTAAGAGAAAAATGGCTCAACTGCCAAGGCCAAGCTTAAGAAAGAGGGAGCGCGTGTTGAATTTACTTTTTCTCTGAGCCTGAGATCTCAGTATGACAGTCCCGACCTATTCTGTCAGCCTCAAACTCTTAAGGAAAGCAGGTTGTCTTCTGGGAGCTTCTCAACCTGCTCTGCAGAGACACAGAAGCTATCACAGGTCTGTGTGAGGGGTCCCTGCACCCTCTCTGCTTTGAGGAGCCTCTGGAAGTGCCTTCTCTCCAGTCAGGCACCAGACACAACCCCTTCCTCACCACCACCTGCTCTCCCTGCCTGGCTTGAGGGAGAGGGCTACATCTCTTTCACAGCACTGGCCCAGGGCCTTCTGAGCCAAGAGATCTATCAAGGCCATCATGGGTACCATTGCTAGATTCCATCTTACAACAGAACAAAGCCAAACAAAACTAAAACATTTTTAAGAATGATTTTTACAAGCGAACAAGTGGGTGTGACTCTAGATTTCACTGAGCTCTGTGCTGTGGTTGACCGGGACCTCTGCATCCCTGGGGATGAAGAATGCACCGTACACGGTCCTGAGCATCACAAGCACATGTACACGTACATGCACACACATATGCACAGGGGCAGTGCACACCCATGAGATGAAACAGATCTTAGAGGAAAGTTCACGTGTGATTGGGATCGCCAGAAAGACTTAAAGATTTCTTTCCTTGCTGATACCTGAGTGATATTGGAGATATGCCCACGGGCCCAGCACTTAGTAGATGGGGTCCTATGCACAGCAATATCTGATTTACAGTCACAGCCACTGTGCCATGGTGTGTCAGCCCTGGAGCTCAGGGGTCAGAGGTCAAGCCTAGGTGGGCCTTTGGAGACTCTCAGCTGATGAAGGCGTGTACTGTCTGGGTTAATCTCTCAAGAGGACAAGTTCACGGGAGGTTTGGACAGGTGTTAGCTTCTGAGGGAGCTATTCCTGAGGAGGGCTAAGCTCTGCTGCTGCTGGTTCTGGGCCCAGGGAGAGTCACTTCCCAGGTTATGACCCCTCGTCTGTCTGAGACTCCATCCTGCTGAGGAGCAGGTGGCACCAAAAGCATGGTGCTCGCTATGATGTCAGGACAGGTGTCAATAGTTAGGATGAGGCTGTCCTGAGCAGTGTGGCTGTCATCCAATGTGACGGGTGTCCTTGTGCAAAGGGGAAGCTTGCACCAGTCAGAGGTGTCCATCCCCCAAGAGAGGCTTGGAGCGGCCTCCTTTCAGCTTGAGCAGACCACAGCCTGCCCAAGGACCTCTGACTTCTAGGCCCAGGAACTGTTTAAATCATCCGATTGTCTGTGGAACACAATACCCAACCCTCCCTGAGGTCCTCTAAGGCCAAGCAGGCACACCTGTGCACAAGGCCGTCCAGTTCAGGGGGAGGTTGTGGCCCATGGCCACCTACTTCTGTAGCCTGTTGCTGGCCTGTGACAACTGCCCTCTCACTTGCTTTCCTGCCTGCAGACACAGAGGAAGCCATGTTTAATAAAAGGAAGCCGTACCAGGCTTCTCCCCGAGTGGGAAAGTCCGCAGCCAACCCACTGTGTTCATCTGTGGCTGTTTTCCTCTGGCCGTGTGAGATTCAAATCTCAGGTTCCGATAGCGCCTTTGGGATATAAAGAGCTGTGGCAGGAGAGGTCAGAGAGCTGGGGAGGCGGCTAGTGATTAGTTTACAGTTGTTATGATACAGGCTCCACAACAATGGAATTAGTCTTTACAGAGAGAAATTAAAAGGTAGTTTGCCCCCCCGAGGGAGCTGTGGGGCTCTGGGAATTAGTTCTGATGAGTCCCCTCCTCGGGACAGATGCAGAGCCCCAGGGCGCCTCATTGTTTAATCAGGACAGTATCATTGAACTGATTAATCTTGCTTCCCCTGAAGGGAGAAGCTTGCCGGGTCTGGGGGTGATTCCTCCCTGCATAGCCCGCTGCATAGCGCCACTCTGCAGAGCCCAGGTGCTGGAGACCGGGCTCCGTGGCTCCGTGGCCTATTGACTGGCTATTGGAAGGGCTGGGAGCAAGTGGAGAAGGGTGAGATGGGCTGGGCCGGGACCTGGCCTGCCCACTAAGCAGGCTTCTGCTGTGGGCCTGGCGTCCATGTCCCATGTTTGCTTCAGCATAACTGGGAGGCTGCAGCCTTCCCTGCTGCTGTGGCTGGAACACAGAGGGGAAGGCAGACAGCTGGGTGTGGTCTGAGGGAATGGTCTCTTTCCTGAGGACGTGGGTGACATTAGCTGAAGTCTGAGCCCTGGAGGCTACTATACAGGTGGACTTAGCCAGGGTTGGGGAGGATCTATGGCCTGTGAAAACTCTGGACATCTCTGTCACCAAGTCCCATAGATCCTGTCTGATGCCACCACCAGCAGCCTGAACCTATGGCTTACTGATGTCAAAATGTTCCTATTTCGTCTCCTGTTCAGGATTCTGGGTATGAGGAGACCACTGAGGTAAAGGTCCTGAAAAGCATCCCATCCTTCAGCTTTAGGCACGAAAATGCTCACTTGGTCCTTTGTACTCCATCACAGAAAGTCACAGCCAGGCAACGGGAGCCATTAGGCCACACTAGGTAGCATCTCAGTGTCCCAGGGTGCCTGAGTCACAGCTGAAGGCCACTGCGAAGCGTGTGTGTGTGTGTGTGTGTGTGTGTGTGTGTGTGTGTGTGTGTGTGTGTGTGTGTGTGTGCATTCAGGTTGAAGCAGGGGAGAAAGCTAACCTACAAGACAATAACACAAGTTGTTGTTGCAAAAAAAAAAAAAAAAAAAAAAAATCCTTACTTTTAACCAAGATGTGCTTGGAGATTGTGAGGAAGAGCAGCAAAGACGTGGCATGTTTAACACAACCTTCCACACCGAGAACCTGGGGCCTTGGGAGTCTTCTGTTTCCCTCTGCAAACCCCACAGTGTTGTTGGAGCAATTTATAAAGTGGTAGTTCAGGGAACCTCAAGATCTTGTGTTTGCGTGACATACAACTCCCCATGCCCACCCCTTGACCTTGAAAAGGCTGCTTTGAGATCTGTTCGGTGGCAAATGGGAGACCTTGTGCATGTTCTCGAAGAGCAGCGGTGCTCTCTGTCACTTTTCTTTGTAGGACAATTAAGCAATCCTGCAGCTTCAGTACTCTAGCTATTGGGTAAAATTTATATTGAGGATTATACTATTTATGGAATGTATGTTTTTTTAAAAAGATGCTGCTTGTTTTGCTTTATGAAAAAACGTAAAGCCTCTTCTGACAACAAACCACTGTTAGAATTTAACAACACACCACAACAGAACGCGTCACCCAGACAGGGGGCTGAGGTGCCAACGCCTGTCTGCACATTAGCATATTTGTGACTGAAAATGCTCTTGTGTTTTTCCTCGCGGGAAATTCCTTAGCACTTTACCAGCAAAGTTTGGTAAGGAGTATTTTCAGAATAAATCCTCACCTTGCTTTCTGAAGAAGAATGGGGCAATAAAAACACTTTAAAAACTGTTAAAATCAGCTACCTCCGGGAAGGAGAAGTCACCCTGGACACACAGCAACAACACCCTCTCTGATTTGTTGGAGGCCAGCTGGAGTCCCGTTTGGGTGTATTTTCTTCTTAGAATTGTTTGGCTCTGTGCTTCAATTCCCTTCACTTAAAACACATATGTAGTAAAATGGCCCAAATATTAGTTAGCAGATATTTGGGGTTCTAATGGGAGGCCCAGGGCCTCTTTGTTTCCCTAAAATTTTTTGGGTACCCTTGTGTTTCCCTCCCTGCCCCTCAGCTGGAATCTGAAGGTGCTCTGCCCAGTCGCCCTCTGCAGAGGCTGCTGCAGTCAGCTGTGCTCGTCCCTGTTTGTGGCTGCAGCCATGGCCACAATGACCTCACAGGCTCTCTGTGACCATGGTGGCCCATGATGGGTGTAGAACTCTCTTTGGGTCCTAGAGGACCTCACTCACGGGCCCCTCATCTCCCATTCTGTTTACCTCAGGGAAGAGACGGAGAATCACAGCAGGAGCTACAGTTCTATGTCCCATGGATGTGAGGTTGGTGGGCATCCACTGGGATCTGTGCCCAGTGCCACCTGCTGCCTCGACACCTCTCACTGGAGCAGTCACCCCACCTGTCAGGAGACACGACCTTTTACTGAGCAGCTGAGGGCCCAGGCCATGCCAGTCATGCTGTATGTTGCCCCGTTGCTGACTGAATCATTGCACGGTCATAGGTCACCCTCACTCTCTGCATGTGACTGTCTCTGCAACTGCAGTGTAACAGCTGGCATCCGGTGGCCTCACCCCCAGGTCTGTCCTGCTGTGAGTCTGGGTGTTTGAGCGTGCTGGAGGAGACTAGACAGAGAGGAATTCGTGGCTTTGAGGGGCTTTAAACAGACTTCGATTCCAATGGAGGAAGGAGGGTAAACTTCCTCCTTGGCAGAACTTCCAGGTGGGGACACAGGGCTGGGATTCTTTCTAAAAGTGGGACACAGCCACTTGTGTCTGGCAAGTTCTACGGTCACCTGGGGGTTGGCACAAGTTAATGCTGGCCTCAGGCTGTCACTCCAGTTCCTGAGAGGTAATTTGTTTATTCCCACCTGTGGATTTTGCTGGGCCTGCTCTTACAGTGCACACATTTTGGCCGCATAAAACCAATTACTGAAAATTACCCCCCATTTTCCTGGGCCCAGTTGGTCTCTATTTTCTACCCCTGCAATATGGAAATAGACTGGCAATGGGGCAGCATGGGGGGGCAGGAAGCAGTGTGGGGTACAGAGGACAGTGAGGGGTGCAGGAGGCTCTGATCGGGTCCTAGGCACCCTGCCTCCAGGATGGTGAGGAATGCAGAGGCAGCAGGTGGTGTGTTGCCTTCTGGGGAGCGCCTACGGAAGGCCAGCTACTGTAACCTGTCTGAGCCTCTAGTGGCAGTTCTCAACTTGTGGGTCATGACCCCTCGGGGTGTGTGTGTGTGTGTGTGTGTGTGTGTGTGTGTGTGTGTGTTACATATCAGATATACTGCATATCATATATTTATATTACAATTCATAACGGTAGTAAAATTATAGTTATGAAGTAGTAACAAAAATAATTGTATAGCTGGGGTCACTACAACACGAAGAACTGTGTTCGGAGGTCGCAGCGTTAGCAAGGTCGAGAACTGCAGGCTTTTTTCTCTGGCTATTGCTAAGGAAGCTTGGGTGGGGCCCGTGGTTTCTTTTTGGGGAGGTCCAACATTGAGTCTGCAGTGAGAGAGATGCCGGGAGCCGTCCACTCAGGCCCATGCCTGAGCTGTGGTGTGAGGCTCCCTGATGCTGGACCCATAGCTGCCGGCTGTTCAGAGGAGATTTAACAACCTAGGCCAGCAAGTGGTGTGTGGAACCATCAGGGCCCTCCACACTGACACTGTCCTTTCTTCCCACCTCCCCGACAGTTTACTCTGCTCAGTGGCAAATGGAAACTCTAGCGTGGTGGAGCATGCCTGTAGTCCCCACCTTGGGGAGGTGGAGGCAAGAGGTTTTAGAAGGTCAAGGCCATCATTAGCCAGAGTGAGTGTGAGGCCAGACTGGGGTGTTCTCGGCTCTCCTGCAATGGTTGCTTTTGCCCCTGTGGATGATGGGAGGAGGATGGGCACAGCACCCCGGGAAGCTCCCATACTTAAGGCACAGATAGAGAAGGAAGCAAAAGCGTGAGCAGGGGGGCGGGTAGGTGGGTGAGGAGGCTACAGCAGCATTATGGGAGCTACCCAGAGGTCAGAACAGGGTGAACAGACTCATCAGTGCTGGTGAACTGACTACCCTAGGCTTCCGGTCTGGCTTGGAGGGGGCTCCCTATGCAGAGAGGCAGGGGCTGTGCTGTTTGCTTTCCAGTCTGCTGTGGGCTCAACAGAGCGGCAGGGAAGTGCTTATCCACTCTGGCCCTCAAGTGCACAGCTTTCAGAATTACAAGGGTCAGAAGCATAAATCCCACCTGCTTTGCATAGGCTGTAAAGAAGTCAGGCTGGGGAAGTAACAGGGAGCTACTATGATTTGTACTTTGATAACTTAAGTGAAATAAATTGATAGTTTCACATGGGGAAAAAATGACCACGTCTATACCCACAGACTCTAAATGCTATTCCGGTTAGAAATTACAGCAAATGGGACAAAGATAAAATCAGTCAGCTGGTCATTAATAGGTACTTTAACAACCTGTGAGAGACCGTGAGCACAGCCTTGCTACATGCTTTACCATGGGCGCTATTCCTCTTAAGTAAAGACCTGGGCTAGCTAAGGAACACAGCTCTAAAGCACGGTGTGTACTAGAAACAGACATAGGGAGGGTGGGAGACACAAACCACACCCAGGCCAGCCAGAGTCCAGCATGGACCCTACCCACTCCCCAGATGGCCAAAGATACGGAGCCATACTCAGGCCACCTAGTGGATTCCGGCAGGAACCAAAGTGTGTGCCCCTGGGTCCTACCCCTTTATTGTTTTTTGGCTGTACTTTTCCGCATCCTGGGTGCCTAATGGAGACACAGCACACAGTAGTTATACAGTCTGTGCTAGGTAATTGAGAGAAGACACCCCAATACTTGATTTTTAAATCACTCTGGAAATGTGACACAAAACCAATGGTGCCCAAACTCATGTCTGCTACAAATGGAGTCACGTGGCTTGTCCAAGTAGCTAAGCATGTCAGTCGTCCTTGGACACGAGCCCAGGCAAGGGACCTTCCTCCTCTACTCAGACACATCTTCCTGACAGCTTGGGATTTCCAAGGCTAGCCGTTCCAACATGCAGTGGTAGTTACCAAGAGCCATCAGTATGATCTGCCCCATAAGGACCACAGCCCGTTCTTCTTAAGCTGGCATCGTCCTGCCTCACAGCATCCGTGTCCTTAGAGACTCCACAGCTAGTGCCACTGTAACCCTTGCAGGATGGGTCGGGACTCAGAGTGTGCTCTGGCTAGCAACTTAACTCTTCTCTCTTCCTGTATCATCATCTAAGAAGGAAAGCAAGGAGGAAGGGCAAGAGAGGCCAGGAAGGAAGGAAGGGAGGAAGGAAGGAAGGAGGGAGGGGAGAGAAGGAGGGAGGAGGGGAGGAAGAAAAGGGTAATTCTAGCAAATCTTGCAGTGTTATGATTCAGTAACCAAGACTCCCTGAGTGTTAACTAAATGCAGACACCACTTCCCCCACGTGCTAACTAAATCAGTCTTACGGAAACAGCTGAGGTTGGTGCTGGCATTAATCCTGCTGGTATTAATCCGAGTTTCAGAGAGGTTGACTAGCCCGGTCCAATGCAGCACAGCTGATAAGTAGCAGAGCTGAGGTTTGAACTGAGAATGTCTGGAGCAGAGTCCTCACTGTGGGGCAGGATTCCCATCTCATCCCTGAAGCCTGGGTGGGATTGAAGCTTCTGGACTCCAGAGCCGTGGTACTCAGTTCCAAGTGTTCCTAGGACTCTAAACCAAGTTGCTTGGGCTGTGTATCTCCAGGTGTCTCCCCTTGTGCTCCCTGGGCTGGTGTCCTGGGTGCTATAAGGAAGCAGGCTGAGCAAGCCACGGGGAACAGGCGAGTAAGCAGCACCCTCCATGGCCTCTGCATCAGCTCCTGCCTCCAGGCTCCTTCCCTGCTTGAGTTCTGTCCTGACTTCCTCCACTGAGGGACTATGATCCAGAAGTGTAAGCAGAGTAAGCCCTTTCCTCTCCAACTTGCTTTTTGGTCATGGTGTTTCTTCACAGTAATAGAAACCCTGACTAAGACAGCCCTTGTTTGCTGAACAGGGACATCCCTACTCCCATGGGTGCTGTGGAGTCTCCTAGGGTGGCCACTGGCAGGGACTCTCACAGTAGAGGAAGCAAGAGACAGAAGCTGGCACTGGTGACAGTATGTGGCACTGGTGGGCTATGGTAACCCCCTTAAAAGGAGGAGTCTCTCACCCAGACAGTCTTGTCTGGGCTCTACTCCGTGTTAACATCGCATTGCCACTGGGATGTAGAGGAAGGTGAGCCACAGTGTGGACACTTAGGAGCCCAAAAATGCCTCAGCTGTAATCGAGAGAGCCACTAAGATAAAAAGTCAGTCTCTTGTCTATCTGTCTGTCCGTCTGCCCCCCTTTCTCTTTCTTTCCCTCTCTGCCCCCCCTTTTCTTTTTCCTCTGTGCCTCTCTTACACACTCAAAACAAAAGACTACCCATAGGTCTTTGCAAAGTTCTCAGTATTCAGCAGCAAAAGCCTTGGACATTCAAACATTTTTGAGCCTTTGTTTCCTAGTGGACATTGGTGTCAGTGGGCCTCGTGGAAGGCCCATAGCAAAGTCACACTCAAATGTTCTGGAGGGTCTCAGAGTTGCTTACAAGGAAAACACTTTATATACATTTGGAGGAAAAGGTTTGGGTTCCGTTTTTCTTCCATGGAATGGAGAAATTTCTTTTTAGCTTGCCTGAACTCTCCCTGTGAGATCCAATGGGAGAAAATGACTTCTAGATTCAAAGACGGGCAGCCCTTCACTCTGAGCTCCCACCAGCGGCGGATGGCCTGCCAACCAACCCTCACTCTGAGCGCACACTCCTCCCTCAGTCCTAAGAGAGACTTCCGTTGTTCCCTTTTCTTTCTCGGCACGGCGGTGAGGGCTGGGGCAGATTTTGGTTCACATGAAAGTGCACAGTGTTAACTAGGTGACATATGGGGGGGGGGACACTCCTGCTTGTCCACTGCAGCCAGGGGGACCGTTTCCATAGAGATAGGAAGCAGAAGTGCTCAGGCAGCCTAATTGGTATGCATCCCAGGTTCGGGTTCATTGTGCCTGTACTAATGACAGGGTTGTCTCAATAATAAGGATGGTGCACACTGGAAAAATTCGCTGCCTTCGTATATTTTTCCCTGGCAGAGAACTACTTAGAGACCGTAGTCAGTAAGAACAGTGACTGGCAGGCTTAAGGGGCTGCTTAGCAGCATATGGGAAAGGCTGGTGCTCCGTGCCACGTGCATATGCTGCCATTAAACTCCAGCTTGGCGCTTTGTGTGCTCCTGGTCGGATGCCAGGAGGCCCACCTGCTGCAAGAATACTTATAAAGCCCAACTCAAAAGTGATTGAAAAGCTCCTAGAATAAACTGTAATAACACAGTAACACAGTGCCTCACAGATGGGACATAATTGCGAGCTAAAGTGTACAGCCTCTGCGGTAATGAAAACACGAGCGATTAAATTAAAATCACAAGGGAAAAAAACGATAAAAGTCTGTTGATTTTTTTTTTTTAGTTTTATTGCAAAAACTTCAATTTTCCTGCCCTCATTAATCAAATACCATAAAACTATAGTGTCACTTTGTTCTGGGGGAGATGCAGGCAATTAAAATGATGAGTGTTGATTAAAATGATGTAACTTTAGTTGTTTGCTTGCACAGATAAGTTAGACCCTCTGTAACTGGAGCCTGGGGCTTCTGACACACATCCATCCGCTGGCAGACACAAACGCCTCTGGGATCTGCTGAGGTGTCTTCCTGAGGCAGAGGCCATGCCAGAGAAAGCCCTCGGCTGTTTGCAATATCACCTCGATTAAGAAGTAAATACTTTCTCCTTCCTCGGCCCACTCCTTTTCGGAAATATTAGTGGTTTTCATTTTTCTTTTTCATAATTGAGAGACTTGCTAAGCTATGTAAACACAGGAACTCCCAGAGCCTCATCAATGCCATTGTAATTAGCGGTGGGCCAGGCTTGGAGCTGCAGGCTGGCACCCGGGAAGGCTGAATGGGCTCGGCAGGGCTCAGAGACGTCGCCCCTCATCCGCCAGCACGCCCTCCCCAAAGCATCATTGTTCTACGCCTGCCTGTGGGTGGGCCTCGAGGAGAAAGAAACATTTGTCACGGCTGCACCCAAGTAAACAGCCTTGAAAAGACTTTCTTCATTTCTGATTGTGTGTTTCTTCGCTGCTCTTCAGGGCGAAGTGGGGCGATTTCCCACCCGTTTAAAGGAGGAAAGAGCAGGAGGCAGAATGCCTGCCCTAAGAGCACAGATAGAGAGACAGGTGGCAGCTTCGTCTTCCCCTCCCCACCCCAGGACCGATTCTGACAGCTGCCATGCTTTTCCTATCCCTTCACCTTTGTGGCAGAGGACACCTGGGCTGTTCTCTGAGCATGTCTCTTGCTCTGAGGAGGGTCTTGGCAGTAACTAGAGGTGCTAAGGAAGCATTCGTCACAGTGCTTGCCCCTCCACAGGCTGCCTGGTTGCATGGTCCCCAACAGAGCCACATCCTGCAGCTGTGGGGATGCTGGGGACAAGGGTGGGGGGGGGGTAGGTTGAAAAATCATAAACAGAAGCGCTACTGACATTGTCAGAACAGACCTGCAGCAGGCCTACGATGCCAGAGCAGGCAGATGACAGACGATGAGAGAGAGGGCGGGGTGAAAGTGCAGGCAGTGCTGACTCAAGCCTTTCTCAGGGACAGTGAGACTATGGCATCTTTTTTTTTTTTTTTTTAAAGAAGGAGTCATTTCTGAGTGGGCAGATGACAGGTCACATGGAGCCCACACTAGGTCATACAGCTATGGTAGGCCAGAGGCAATGGAGTAGGCAGTCCTAGGTACTGCGTGGCCCACAGGAAGCTGTCTGCCAAGAGGTCCCTAGTCCTTCCTGTGACGGAGCACGTAGGGCCTTCCTCTCTGTAACCATCCCAGTACTGGTACTCTCTTTCACAGTGCCAACTTCATGGCTGATCTGCAGAGACCTCCCGTGTTCACCTGGCCTGAGGCAGTGGCACTGCCTCCCCGACTTTGGGTGTTCTAGGCTCTTTCTAGGCAGTTGGCGGCCCATGGTTGTCTATTCCATGGCGAAGGTGGCTAGACCCAAATGGCCCCAGTGCGGCCAAGCAGTTCACCAGTTCCTGACAAGTGGTCAGCTGAGTGGTCATGGCCAACAGTGGGAACGGAGTGCAGGAGACCCTAGTGGGCCAAGTCGGGGTGGGATGTGACAAAGGGACCTAGCTGTCATGTGCTCGTGGGCAAGAGGTGATGTTTTTGTCACTTGTGATGGCTTATAAAACAGAGCTGCTGAACAACCTTGGCTACGAGGAGAGGTACGGACATCAGAGGGTCGGATCACCTGTGTGGTGAAGCTGTGGCTGGTTGTTGGCCAGACTGTGTCTTCTGACACAAAGCACTGACATGGCAAAAATGCAATCTCTCCACACGTGTAACATGTCATGCACTGATTTGAAGCAGAGAGTGACAAACCTACTGTTACAGCTGAACGACTGGTTGTAGAGCATGCGTTCGGCGTCCTCCTTGCAAGCCTAGATCTCACGTTAAGTCCCTCTGTCCCCTCTGACATTTGGGGAAGCGACTTGGAAGCCAACGCAAACTGCCAAAGCAAGGGAGCATGATTGCACAGGCCTGCTATGGTCTGAAAGAAGGAAAGGATGAGTTTACGGCCGCGAGTGATTTCAGAGGTCCTGGGACAACACTAGTGCAGCTTAGTGTCTTGTTCCTGGGTTCACTGTGTGGCCTGATCGTAGAACTACTTACTGATTGTAACACTCACCTGAAATCCCACCCAACAAGCCGGGTCAGGAGAGGCACAGGTGAGGTGAGTATGAAGCACACGGGGCTGGGAGCTTGCAGACATCAGTTCTCCTGAGCTGTTTAGGAATATTCTCATAGACTCTTTCTTAGAACGCGTTCCTTTTATCTAAGTCTCCTGCTCTATTGGCTGAAATATCAGGCAAGCATTTGCGACTGGTCTGAGGAGCACTCTGACACCCCTGTGAAGGTGGAGACAACCGAGGCTCCCTTTTACAGCGATGAGAACACAGCTGGTCTTGTGTGTGAGCTTTCCTTGCTCTGCTCTGCTGACTAACATCTGGCTTAATCATCTCTCCCCCTGAGCAATTAGGGTTGTGGCTAATGAGCATCTTTCCCCCTTGTCACATGGCTCCATCTCTGGTGACTGAATTGGTTGACTTTCAGGTTTGGTCAGTTGCTTTTCTTCTGCTTAGGTAAGATGTCTAAAAAGGGAAATACCGATTTCCTTTGCAATGGGTCCTTCAGAGTTGGAAGGAGTAACTGTCATCCCCAAGTCGCCAAGAACTGCTAATCTTTGAAGAGGCTGGCTTGGCTTACTAGCCGCCAGCTTGCCATCAAATGGCAGCTAAGGCAGTGAGAAGGTGGTCGGTTGGACCTCTGAGTAGGGGACAGCGATGATGGGTAGTGCCTGTCCTCAGGCTTAGAGACTTGTTACACTTGGAAAGGGGCAATAAAAACAAGGGCTGCTGTAACCACCCCCGTGTGGTAGTTAATATTGCCAACTTGGAAGAAGTAGACTCATAGGGAATAGGCCTGGGGCATGCCTGTGAGGAAATGGGACAACCCAGCCTGAATACAGCAGTGCCTTTCCTAGGCTGGGTTCCTGGGCTGAATAAACAAAACAGGAAGCTGAGCATTAGCTTTCCTCACACCCTGCTTCCTGACTGTGGCTGCAACATGGCCAGTTGCCCCCTGCTCCGTGTCTTCCACACAAGAATAGATTGCATCTTCAAACTGTGAGCCAGAACAAGCCCATCCTTCCTTCGTTCCTTCCTTCCACACCCTGTCTACTGAAGTCTAGACCATAACAAATAGCCTGCAGGACAAGTCTTCTTGGTGTTCTGGGCCACTGTGTGATCAACTGCCCCTCACAGTTTGGAAGTGGGTTCTGGTCTTCACTCAGTTCTCTCAGCTCTGCCAAGGGTCTGTTTAGTCAGAAGTTCAGATACAATTTGGAGTCCTTGACTTTATCTTTAGGAGGTAAACTTCCTTGTGGGAATTAATCTGAAGGCCTCAGGTGGGTTTCAGGACAGCAGTGTCCTGTGCGACGCTCCCCCTCCCACCTCCAGCCCTGATTGTTCTCTGATGCTGACTCTCTGGTCATATGACGTCAGGGGCAACTAGAGCCCTGCCCTCAGCTCCCAGCTGGGTCTGCTTGAGAGACAGTGGGAGAGCTTCAGCAGGTACCAGTCTTTCAGAACATTTCTGCTCAGTGTGGCTCACAGATGGCCTTTAGCTTCAGCTGTTTAGTGAGGTGCCAGCTAGGACTGCAGCAAAGCCAGGGGCCCCTTGTCCTCATGGGGTAGGGAGGTTACCCCTGGTTGTGGAAGGGCTTTTGATCATAGAGAGAACCTTCTCCAGTCTTCCAGTGTTTGTGCCACCTACATTCAGGTGACTTTTCATTCTTTAATTAAAAGTTATGGATATGCCTGGAGGTTGGTTCTCCTGATGCCTGCCTGTACATCTGGTCAACCCCAGCAGCTCATGTGAACCATCACAGGTACTCCACCCTCTGCTCTTCATTTTTTTAAACCTGACATCTTGATGCCCCAACCTGGACAGGTGTCTAGAATGGTGCAAGCCAAGAGGCTGCTTCACCTCAGGGCTCCAGCACAATCTGCGGCTTTGAAATGGTATGGTCCGAGATCGTAGCTCACAGGCAGAATCCCCAAGGCTCAGTTTTCCTTGTCTCCTTGGCCACTTCCAAAGCACAGGGACATCCTCAAACCTCCAGATTCCTCTGGATCACACGGTGGTGCCAATGTGTCTGGAATGAAGCAGTCCCCTGACGATGGCAGGAGACTAGGCAGAAGGGATCGAATGAGCTAGAAGGGACTGAATGAGCTGAAAGGGACCTGGGCCAGCAGACAGCTAAGGGACCCTGAGGAATAGTGACTGAGTGGAAGTGCTTGGGGTGACAGGAAAGGTGCAGCACCTTTAAATTCCAGGAAGCCTGGTGCAGCGTGCGGTGCTCTGCAGAACAGACTATGGATCAAGCTCCTTTTCTGAAAGATCCCAGGAAACCTCTGTGCTTTGATGCGATGGGGCCCTTACCCTCCCACAGCCTCCCCGTACTCTGCAGCTCCTAGAGCATAACGGTAGTTTATTTTCTTTCTTGGCTTCAATTAGGCTTCCAGCTATGGTGGGAGCTCTCTCCACCACAACTCTAGCAATTAGTGTGCACGGCAGAAAGTTGCAGGGTGGCTGGGGTAGGCCTTTATGTGGTGCTCAGGCCGGGGTGGGGGCCTCTTTCTCTCCAGCAAGACACAAGCCTGAATGGGAAACGTCATTAGACCCTCATTTCTCCAGTACTGCTTCTCTTTAGAATAACAAAAACACATCAGTGGTAAGTTTCAGTGTTATTTTTAATAAAAGAAAACCCTTTAATTTACATATATTTAAGACTAAGTAAATGAAAATGCATTATGTTACCACTGTTCCCTGGGATAATGAGCCCAGAGGATTCGGAACAACGGCTTGCTTTCAAACCCCGCACACCCCCAGCTCAAGCTTGCCGCTGGCGTGAGGGAGGGACTGCGGGGCCACACTAAGATGCTTTATGAGCTGAGCTTTCTGTGCCCCAGTTATAGACTTTGGAGAACCAACGGCTTCTATGCCAAGCCACTACCCAAGCCTAGGTTAGCGCTTACCTGCTGGGTTGGAGCCTATAGTAGGCGAAACCGTGGCAACATGGGTAGCATATCTGCAACCCTAGATGCAGGCTTCCTGCCGCCACCTTTGTGTAGCCTAGGGACAGGACTCAGGGAACAAAGAAATCAGGAATGTATGCACACATATGTATTCTCACTTATGCAGTACCTAAGCACATTTATGTGAGGACACTTGCATATATAAACAGGTGCATGATTACATTTTTCATAGGTACACGTGTATATGATCATGTGTGCCCACTTATGTGACTCAAACACAATGCATGTGCACTTAATATACATATTTATGTACCACGACATGTTCACAAGCACATATGTCATTTTTGATTCTCAAGTATAGTTATGCATGCATGCATGTGCACTGTTACATGAACACATATCTATTAACATAAAAACATTTACATACATGCATGTACATACATGTACACACTCACCTATTTACATGTGCATATGCTTATACTAAACACACTTATGTATACACACACACATCTCTACATGAATATCCACTCCATTTCTTTGTACTATTTTATGAATGGAAGTGTTTTCCAGCGTTCATCTTGAATCTGGCTCTCCTGTCCTTTTGTAGGCCACTTGATGTCCTGGGGCTTGAGTGTCATCTAAGACAGAAGAGTCACACACATATCACAGGATAAACACATGGCCCCCATGGGGAATGTGTGGATTTTAGCACTAACCAGTGTCTTTCACTGGTATGTAATGAGCTCTACACGGGGTCCTAGCCTCACCCCTGTAGTTATGGGGACTCTCCCCTCCTTGTGCCTGAGCCACCTTCCCGTGTCCTGCCACAGGACACTTACTGGCTGAGCAGGCACTGGCCACCAGTGCTCCCTCAACATGTCACTGGGTTTTCTCTCACTCTCTCCAGTTGGGGTCTCTCTGCAGAGGGCCACAGCCTCCTGTGCAGAGTACATGTCCAGTTCCTATACACAGTGGCAATGGGACCAGGCCCTATGGAAGATCTAAGGCCTGAGGCAGGTGGCCATGGCTCCTAGGAGACACCAGGAGCAGGGCTGAGGAGGCCCAGGAGCAAGCCTGACATTCCTGCTTCTACAAGGACACACTCTTTTCTCTCTGTTTCTGTTTTCTCCAGATAATCAGGTGACTTGAAAAGAAGCAAGATAAGGGTATTGTGTAGCTGACAAGATCCTGACGATACTGTCTGTGAGGAGGTGGGAGGAGACTGTCCTTTGGACCCACCACCAACCAGGGAGAACACCCCGCACTTCTGCCTCCTGGTTACGCACTGTAGAATGCCTGGGAATGGACGCTGGGACTTTTCTTCAACTCAACATTTTTATTCTTGGGGTGGTAAAAATGCCACTTTGTCAGGACCCCATTTTCCAGCTCTGTAGTGAAAGTTTTAGTGTCTTTAAAAACTCAGTTGTTATGTAAACATGTTTTTTTTTTTTTTTTTAAATCCTAGGTGTGCGGAGCTGCTTTAGCTTGTCTACAGCTGTTAACTATGTTTGTCTCATGCTCTGACAGGTGTGTGATCTTTTCCAGCTACAGATAGTTTAATTCTGAGGACTCTGAGAGGGTATAAACATCAGAGCTGGGAGAGCGCCAAGGGACTTGGAGGAAGAAGGCTGCTGCTCCTGGTTGCTGTCGATGCAGTTTGATGAGAAGAAGTTGAAGATGTTCTGAAACAAAGATTGGACTCACCCCAAGAAACCCAGTGACCCTCGCTAGCAGGAAGGAGCTAAAGAGAGCTGCGGCCCCTCTCCCCACTGACCTTCTTTCTCTCCTACCGAGTGTTGTGGGTGTTGGAAGGGATTGGGGTGGAGAAGAGAGAAAGAGTCATAGGAAAATAAAGTAAAATAGATTTTTAAAAAACTGTGCCTACAGCCAAGGCTACATGAGAAACCCTGTCTTGAAAAACCAAAACAAACAAACAAATAAAACCAAACTGTGCCTACAGTGGCACCCACATCGTATTTTAAAAATCTATTTTATTTGCATTTCTTATACCTCTTCCTTTCAGCCAACCAACACTAGGTAGTGGGGAGAGGGGGAAAAGACCTCTTTAGAATTTGTTCCATGGAGCAATTCCAATCTGTAGTCAGTATATGCAGCAGCCCAGCTGACCAGCAAATAGCAAACAGGACAAAACGGTACCAGCCTTCCTCCTCCTGGGAGTGTCTTCTTGAAGCGTTTCCTCAAAGCACCCTCTCTGTATTCATTCCCTTTCAGAGTCCTCACAGTTCAACTATCTCAGCCAGCAAAGGCCACGCCCTCCCCAAGCCCACATGAGACACTTATCAGCTGTGGACAAATTAAAAGCAGCCCCACATGCCACACTTGGGATTAAAACAAACAAACAAACAAACAAACAAACAAACAAACAAACAAACCCCATAACATAGCTGGGCTTTTAAAGACACCAAAACTTCCACTATCCAGCTCAGTGGTGGCAATCTTAGTGCAAAGGCCGCCTGTCTCTCTGCAAGGGTACTGTCCTGGCTCGTGGATTACACTTTGGCAGCAAGTTATGAATTGGGCCTATAAAGTCCTCTCCTGTCTCCAAAGGCCTGTGACCCTCAGGTGTTTGTGGAGTTGTCCACTGTAGCATGTCTCTAGTGAGGTATAGTGGCCTGCTGCAGTGTTTCTCCAGGAAATAGTGCCCACTGGGTTAAGATGAGCAACATGCCTGCTTGCTCACACGGCCACCTTGGCATGGTGTTTTGTTTAGAGTTGTGTACAGACATTTACCAAGCAGCATATGGCAGCAAGCTGCTGCCTTTGTGTCCACATGGAAATCATGGCAGCTCTGTGATCCAGGGAGCTTGAATTGTGGCTTTTATTGTAATGATCTTGAACCACGATGCTCAGAAGCCAACCTGTGGATGGCATGTGCATGAAGAGGCCAGGAGGGAGCATGCATGTTTGTTGAAATGGCTCAGACAGTGACAAGATCCCTCAGCAGAAGTGACATATCAGATTTCTTTTTGGTTTTGAAATAGACCAAGTTGGGTATGGTTTGTTTTTAATCTCTGGCTTGCTACTACCAGATGGTGCAGCCCTGTGAGCTCAGACCTGGTGGCTGGCAGCCCTCTCAACATCTAGGAGAGCAATGTCTGGGTCTTTGACTTTAA
Source organism: Acomys russatus (assembly GCF_903995435.1). NCBI lineage: Eukaryota > Metazoa > Chordata > Mammalia > Rodentia > Muridae > Acomys > Acomys russatus. The sequence goes on from NC_067163.1 coordinate 6,333,369, forward strand.
AGGTGCCATTTGTCTCTGATTAGAAATGCCAGTGGTGTATTACTTACCTGTTATTGCTGTGATAAAGCACTATGACCAAGGCAACTTATGGATGGAAGGGTTTGTCTGGGCTTACAGTTGAAGACGGTTACAGTCCAAGATGGCAGCGGGTACAGAAAGACGATGGCAGCAGGGGCAGGAAGCTGAGGGCCCACATTTTGAACTGCAAGCACAAAGCAGGAAGAAGAAACTAGAAATGGCACAACTCTAGACTCTGAAAGCTTGCTGGCAGTGCCATCCTTCCTGCAAGGAGGCCATGCCTTTTAAGCTTTCCCAGATAGTGCCATAAACAGGGACCAAATATGCAAATAACCAAGAATATGCAGGGGCAGGGGGTAGGAGGGGCCTCTTATTTAAACCCTACAATGAGCCCAACAGGCCCACTGTTCTGAGCCTTGTGGGCCTCTGTATTGTGAAGGACCCTCTGCCTCTTCTTCTGTGACTTCCCTTTATCTGCTGTTTCTGACTTGGAAGCTGGCCTTGGCCCACCCAAGCACATTTTGGAGGGAGCCATGCAGCAGAGAAAGTGCAGGGAGGCATCATGGGCAGGAGAAACACACCGCTGCCTGAGGCTCCAGGCTCTCCTCCTGCGTGTGCCCAGGACTAAGGGATGCAGAAGAAGAGAAAGTGGAGCTTACGAGTGCTGGTCACCTGGGCCCTGTGGGCTTTCCAGGTGTGTGGAGACAGAGGCAGAGGCACTGCTCAGCTCCAGTGTCCCTTGTCTTTGGAAGCCTCCCTGACGCCATCCTTTCCACAGTGTGAGTGCTAGTTGTGATTCCCTAAGGAAGGCCAGTTTGCCTGTGGTCGCAAGCCTGGTCAGGATGGGGATATTTGTCTTTTTGTCTCAGTCCTTCCAGGATAGCTCCGTGTCTGCGCACAGCATCTGCTGCAGGGAGACAGATGACAGGATATAGGACAGTATGGCTACAGAGCACAGGTGTCTGTTAGGTGCACCTCCTGGCGACCACTGGGTGATAGCATTAAAGTGTACGCTGGGATGTACCTCAACGGTGGAACACTCGCCTCATATGCTCCAGGTCCTGAGTTCGGTCCCCAGCACCGAGACAAGGATAAAGGGTAGACCGTTCCCCAAGAGGCCTCATTGCGTCATATCTTGCACCTTGTAGTGGTTTTTCCACAGGACAGTTTCTCTTCACCATGAGGGAAATGATCGCATTTAGTGACTTGTGTGGCCACTTCCCTAAACCCAAGACAAAGTTTTCATGTAAAGATGCTCTCTGGGTTCCATAAAGGGAAACATGCTAGAGGAGCGACCATGGCTTATGGATGAGCCCCCCACTCACTTCCCCTGGGGGACCTCGCAGCTGTCGGAAGCGCAGAGAACTGTCAAAAGCGCATGAAGGCAGCTGTGCAAACGGGGGAACAGAAGTCACGGCTTCCTTTGTTCTGTGACAGCAGGAAAATCTTAAACTTTTCATCAAAAAGGAAATAAAATTCTAACACTTGCACACCTAAGTAGTGGGGCTCACCCCTCCCAACCCCTCCCCACCAATACAGGGAGAGCTTGCCAACCAACAGCCCTGCGTCAAGATGGCAGCCAGGGACCTCTTCTTGCCTAGCTCCCTGTTATCCTAGGCTCTGCCTGGGCCTCACACACAGGAGCCACCTTTCCGGGACACAGATTCTTAGAAACTCATGCCGGCTTCCCAAAGGGGCTAGGGCAGCAGCTGTGGGCAGAGGCTGCAGCTACGAGTTAGACAGTTCAACCCTCTGTCCTTCCCCTGCCTAGCATTTTCTAGGTCCTCTCGGAGGATGGTGGTTCCTCTTGGGTACCAGTCTGTGTGCGACACTGGAAGAAAGAGAGAGAGTGAGCGTGGGCCTTATCCTCACTGCTCTGCAGCAGCCCCAGGGCCTTTCACAAGGGAGTAGCTTTGCCAAGAGCCCCAGCTCCTCCTCGCAAGCCCTCTGTTGTTTCCTGTGTTGTTGAGCCATGACACTAACCAGTTAACCTTTGGGCTGTGTCCCAGCATCAACCTGAGGGTCAGCATCTGAGTGTCTGCTGTGGCCCTGGGAGTTCTTGGCATCTCCTTGTCTTTTTGGTGTGTCTGGAATCCACGCAAAGGTCGAGGACAGTCAGAGAGCTCCAGAAGGGACACCTGGAACTCATGTCTTCCTCTTATAGATGCTTTCCAGAGCCAAAGGGCACAGCAGGGGCTGGCAACCTGTGGACAGTGGACAAGGAGAAGGGGTAGTCACAGCCAGTCGGAGTCACCCGCCCCATCTCCAGGTCCTGGATAAGAAGCAGAGATTCAACCCAGTGGAAAGTGGAAACCTACTCCAGGAGGAAGGAATATTCTAGAGCACAGGCTGAGACAGAGGACCCATGATGCTTGGGGCTTCCCCTTCTGTTCCCACTGAGAGAGGCAGAAAGCACAAAGAAGCACATAGATTCATCCTACCATGGAGGGGCTTCCAAGAGGCCAGCCTGGCCAGCCTCAGGAGCGTCTTCTCTTCTGTGGCCTGGAGACAAGAGGTGGAATCACACAGCCTTGCCTGCAGAACATGTCCTTGGTTTGGGGGTGATTTCAGGTCCAGTGATGTCGTATGGGGAGAGCTCACAAGGGACTTGTGGTTGCCTGGGCACCGGTGCGCTCTGCTGTCTGCTACTGTAATTGGCAGGGCACTAAACACACTCATGGGGCCTCAGCTAAAAATGTCCCCTCAGGGTCATTCTTCAAAGGGAATGTGTGTGTGTGAAGGGTATGCAAATGTCTGTGGCTTCATAAATACTGAGTGAGAAAACCTGAGTGAGAAAAACAGCGTCACTTCTTATTTTGTGTGTATAATGTCAGTGTGTGTGTGTGTGTGTGTGTGTGTGTGTGTGTGTGTGTGTGTGTGGTCATCTTTCAGGTGTGTGTAGAGATGTGGGCAGAGTTTCATTTTTCAGAAGAGTGGATGAAGTTTCTTCCCTTGGGGTGATCTGCTGACCCAGGCTTCATTCACTCATTCGCTACAGGTGTCACAGTGTCTACATGTCAGGCCGGCACAGCAAGGACCTCCCAGCAGTGGTTTTCTTCCTCTTAGTTGCCTCCATCAGAGCCATGAAAAGAACCCACTGAGCAGGAGCTTGATTTCTTTCAGACTGGCTGACTGATTCCAGGGCACCCAGAGGCCCGCTTTCCCACAAGACTGGAATGGCACAATTGGGACTTGCTCATCAAGGAAAATAGCTTCAGGTGGTAACATCTGCAGGAGCCTTGTTTGGGAAGAATCTTCTGGAGCCTCTTATCCCACGGCTAGGTGCAGGAGGCAGGCTCCCTCATGCTGGTAGGGCCGGAGTGGGGTTGGCAGGGTTACTCATTAGACTCATCATGTGACCAGGACTCCGTTACTAGGGAAGCTGTGTTGCTGCCAGGGCTCCTGGGTACGGGCATCCTATCCTCTCTCACTGCCCTTGCTGTGGTCACATGGGATGTCACTATAGACCTTCTGGCCCCTCAGGACTGAGGGTTACAAACCGAAGGCCACGGTGTGGGCAGCCTGGTTCCTCCTGAGCCTCTCTTCCTGGATTTCAGACAGTCTTCTCCCTGTGTCCGTACACAGTGCGCTAATGCCCCAGTCCCTTTGTAGTGTGTCAGTCACCAGCTCTCTAGGGTGCCCTTTCCAAATACAGCCATCTTCTGGGGTTTTGGGGGCTAGGATGGCAGCATGCTGGGGAGCAGCAGACACTGTGTGCCTGACAATAGCCTTCTGTCCTGGATGTGCACACGATATGCCAGGGAACCAGTCCTAGTACCCAGAGAGGTGACCCGGGAAGGATCCTAAGGAGGCTTGGAGTCCACACAGTATCACACGAGTCTTTTGTAGCACCTGTGGGTCTGTGGGTCGAGGTCACCTCTCCAGATTGTTCTCACGCAGAGACACTCCTTCACCACATCATGAACAAGGGCATCTGCGTCATTACTTTTCGGTTTTTAATATATTTTCGTCGATTTAAAATGATGGTACGAAGCTAAAGTTGTTAAATATTTTGATGCTCAGAAATTCTGGCAGAGGACTTTGGAGCTCTGGTCATTTAGCCCTACTGTAGGCCTTTCATGAGAACATTTTGGGGTTATGCCCGACCCCTAGCGTCCATCTCCCGCCTGGGGTTGAAGCACTCAGCCGTCTTCTCTTAGTGGTCTCTATCATCCACCTTTGTTGGATTTCGGGCACAGAAGCCTTTCCCACAATTAAGGTACGTTGAGAGCATTAATCTGCTTTTTGTAATCTTGTCAGAAACGTGATACTAGAATCTAGCTGTTGACTGAAATCTAATTCCATTTAACTTTCCCTTGGCCGGGTGAGGTGCTGTCTCCCTCTGCTTTCCCTGGCTTCTCTGTATCTGCTGTGTGATCAGAGATGACGGGGTAATTGATTTCTGAGCTATTCAAGGGGCCTTAGAATTGTTTCTGTTGTTGGCTGTCGAATGTTGAACAGCAAAAGAGCCAGGCCTCTGTTTTCCTAAAACCCCTTCAACAGGAGGGCAGCCTCTACTGCAGAGCACGGCCCTTGGTGGGAACTGTGGTCACCAACTGGGTCATCGGCATGAAAAAGCAGAGGAGGGGAGTCTGCAGTTAAGCCTCCCTCTCTCCTCCCTGCCCCCGCCCCCATCTCAGAAAGGTCCCTGGAAAATTCTGTTCTAATGTTCTGATTCACCCATCAGCCAACGGCTTATATAGTTTCCTCACATCAACTCGGGAGCTTCTGAAGATAATTTGCGAAACAATCTCTGTTGACTTTGATCCTTTTGGGTGGCTAAGTACTAATAAAGTGGAGAGTGCGCTGGCTTAGATGTCTCACAGCTGGTGCTCGGAGCTAACGGACAACCGAGATGAGATCCATAGACTGCTAATCTTCCTGTTGGCATGGGTCCCACGCCCACGAGCTGAGTGCACGAATCCTTATGCAGGGATACTATTTTCCTACACAGAGGCATCAGGATGCTAACCTGCTCTCATGCTGACGTTCTGCATGCCTCTGTAAGCCTGTGGCTGACTTCCCTGCAGCAGCCACTGCTGGACTCTTCACCAGAATCAAGGTCGTGCAGGCATGGCTCTCACGCCTGGTCTCTCACTCCAGATGCCATCACCCATTGCCATCCACCAGGCTCCCTCAAGGCTCTCTGAAGGAACAAGGAGGTTCCTGGAGAGAGACGAAGGGAACCGGGGTTTGCTGCAGCATCCTACAGACCCACCTGGAGGGTGACCTTGTTTTTTGATGTACTGCCTTACCCGGGAAGGGAGCAGTTTCCAAGACTCTCTGCAGGACCTGGCTCTTAATTCTTACCCCACAGGCTAGGAAATCACACAGGTCCCTTTCAATTTACTGAAAATATCCAACGCAATAGAAAAATGGCCATTCAGAAAGTGGACCCAAGCCGGGTAAAATCCCTCATGTCCTGGAACCTTTTGGCCTGATCTCCCTAAGCTTGCAGGCAGTGATCTTGCTCTCTCTCGTGCTTACGGTGCCTGTGTGCATGCATGCGCATGTGTCTCCACATACATTTGCATGTGTATATGTAGGTGTACATGTGGGAGACAGATGCTGACACTGATGTCTTCCTTTCCTAGACAAAGAAATGCACTGGACCTGGAGAGCTCTGCTCCAGCTAAGCTGCGTGATCAGGGGCCTCCAGGATCTTCCCGTCTCTGCCTCCTCATCACTGGGAGCACAGCGGCATACCTTGCCACACATCCCCTTCTGTGTGGATGCTGTGGATCCAAAACCAGGCCCTTGTGTGGGCACGGGGAGCACTTTACTGGCCCAACAGTTCCTGCAGCTCTCACTCTCACTACTGAGAAGCTATTGTTCTCCCCACTGGCCTTCCTGACAGGGCAAAGGGGTTGTAGTGAAGAGGAGGCACCTATCAGCTTGCTCTCAGACGACTTAGTAAGGGAACCACTGCTGGCCAACGTCTCATGATCTCCTGCTTAAGCTGGGACCCCCAGCATGGCACCCCCTTTTCTCAGCTTAGCCTCATCTTAGACCTGTAGCCATTGAGCTTTCCTTGCTGGGTATTGACATGGTTCTAACCTAGGTTTAGGTCCCAGAATATGTGTGTGTTTATGTATGCAGTATGTATGTATGTATGTATGTGTATATATATGTAATTTTTTGCAATTGTCTTATTCCTTAAATTAAAATTCCTTGGCCAAGTTCTACATAAAAACTATAGATCTTGGATAAGGAGAGAGCCAGGGGCATTGGTTCCTCCTGCATGACATGAAGTTAAACTGCTCAGAATAACCCCAAATGTTGGGTAATTTTATACGTAGGCTTATCACCTCAGTTTGAAGTGGGGCTGACATGTCTGTCTGAGAAAGCCTACCCACACATCTATTAACCTAGTTCAAATGTTAGCTCAAACCTTGATTTTGTTTTAAAATAGATAACTATGGGACCAAGAGGGGACATCTTTTAGAACCTGTAGGATATATGCTGGCTTCGTGGGAAAGGGCTGGGTGGTGGACTTGGGGCAGTAGAAAGTTCTAGATCCAGGCAGCGCTGTGAAGAGATCTATAAAGAAGAGCTGGGCAAGGGGTCCTTGCCCTTCCTCCTGTGTTGGGCTCTCCAGCACAGGGGTGAGGTGTGGCTTGTTGTTGAAAGCCCTGCTTTCTTCGTAGCTTGTTGGGTGTCTTATTATTGTTTTGAGTTCACCAAGTGCCAGGATTATGAGGGTAGGGGGTGGTGTGTATAATTACCCTGGGCCCTGAATTTCCTCATCTACATACAAAAAAAAAATCTATATATAGGAAAGGCGAACAAAGACCAACTGGCAGGGAAGAGGAGGGGAAGCACCGTGAGTCACTTCCGGGACTCGCTGGCTCAGGGCGGCTGCCACACAGAACAAATGCCAGCATCCTCAGTGAGCGTGTCCACCCTACTGCCACGTACACTCATGCTCACACAGCAGAGACCCCGCAACACCTGCCCCTACCGCCACATACATGGGGCGTCTGGTTCAAACACAGCCTGTGATTCAGGGCCTTTGTCTCTAGCAAGCTGTCAGGGATGCATGGAGTTGCAGGCGCTAGTGGCTCATAGTTTACCTGAGATCCAGGAGCCTTGTAGCTCTTGGTAGAACTGCATCTGCGGGGGGACCTTTCCTATCACACCTGTAGCCTGGTCTGGACTAACTTTCCTAACTTATTAGTTGGCTTTCTCCTTCCTGTGACTAAATACCTAATAAGCAAAGAAAGATTTGCTTCAGTTTACTGTTCAAGGATGCAGGTCGGGAAGGCATGGGGCAGGTAGCAGGTGTGGGCACCTAGGATTCCTTACTTCCTTGCAGAACAGGAAGTGGAGATTCAACAGGAAGAAGGGCAAAGTGTATAGTCTCAAAGCAGTGACTCACTTCCTCCAGCCAGGTCCCACCTGCTAAAACAGCTCTGATGGCGGAGGGATATAGTGTTCAAAACTACAAACCTGTGGGAACATCTCACATTCGAGCCACAACCACAGAGGGTACCTCCTCTCTCTCGCTCGTCCCCAGCAGCCAGCAAGGGATGGACTCTGATCCAATTCTGACCTTCCCTGCTGTGTTCTCAGGCCTCCCAGAATTCTGCTTCCAGGTAAATGTGTTGCCTGATGAGGCCAAGGGCACCTTAGTTCCTGCTACAGGCCTGGTGTGTGCTTAGGTGGACCCGACCCAGCACTCGATGGCAGATTTGTGTACAAATAGAGGTGCGAATATGCATCATTGTCTCCAGGGGGCTAGATCAGCATCCATCATGTGCCTTGCTGTGGTAATAATTCCTGCCTCACATGACCAGCCCCCACCGGCCGCTTTTGCAGCCTTTGCCCACTTCAGGTATCACCCCTTTTCCCAGCTGCTGTGAGCCTCTCCAGCGAACCTGTCACCTCTCTCTGCCTGTCTCTGTGCCATCCATCTCCTCCCCATATTCACCACAACCTTCTGAAAAGGGATCTCTTACCCTTCTGCTCCGAAGCTCTCTGGGCAGCTGGTGTTTACGTTGGAGTCAAGCCTACATCTTTCGTGTATCCTGGAAGCCATGAAGTTCTTACCCTTCGAGCCTCCAGGGAATCATAGCAGTACCTCACAGAAGGACTGAAAAAAGCAAAGCTAGAGCAGGAACAACCAGTGTAATGTCTGGGATTGGGGATTGATTGGCAACGCGTTCTAGAAGCTGCTTCTTAACAATGTGTCAGACTGAGAAGGAATGCCGTTTATTGACTTTGTGTTCCGCATGAAACGCTAGGCCAGGCTCTCCTCAGATGTTGTTGCATTTGGCGTTTGCAGCAACTATACACATGAGGAAACTTTGATAAGAGAAACGCTTTTATACTGCACAAAGCTGCACAGCTAGTGAATGGAAAGGGGATTGTGACCCTGGATCTCAAAGTGGCCTCATGCTGCAGCTCTGGGTGGAGAAGGGAGGCAGGGCAGCATGGTGTGGCTGGGTCTGTGGGTGGGGACCACATCTGTGTGGCTCCGCCCTGGGAAGGAGGTCTCAGGCATTCTTGGGTGACAGACTTGTGTAGTCTCGGCTCAGTGGAGCACACTTGAGCTTCTCAGTAAACTTGTATTCCTGCCTGCTGCAGATGTGCAGACCGGACATCAATCCAAAGATGCAGAGTCACATAAAGTGACGACACTGAACAGGGCACGGTGGCGCGAACCTTGAATCCCAGCACTCAGGCAGAGGCAGAGGCAGAGGCAGATCGATCTCTGTGAGTTTGAGGCCAGCCTGGTCTACAAATCAAGTACAGGGCAATCAAGGCAACACAGAGAAACCCTGTCTCAAAAACCAAAACAACAACAAAACAAAGACAGAAAGAAAAAGTGATGCCGCTGTAATGCTTAGTCAGCTGCTCACGCTCCATGGGTTCGAAAGGCAAAGGCCCCTGTAGCTTTTGCCCTCTCCACAGAAAAACAAAGCTTACGTTACTGTCAGGTCCTATCATGTCACCTACTTTCCCTGAGCCAGCAGTCTGATTGTCACTGACCATTAGAAGCCTCCCTGTGGCCACTATCACCTGACAGTCTGCACACACTGCAGCTCACTGTCAAGATCAGTGCTCTTCAGAGCCGGTTGCTGAACAGATGGCTACTTTTTAGGTATGCTCCTATTGGTCCACTCGCTTTACCTTGTTTGTGACATAAGAAGGGAAACCCAGCCTCGAAACACAAGCTTATTTAGCATAGTAAGTCATTGTAGGTTTTAAGAGGTCTTTGGTCTCCAGATACAACTTTTGGAATTAAAAGTGAAAAGCAACTCCAAAACTTAGGTTCTCAGGAAATTCCACAAATGGCAGCGTGCTGAGGGCAAAGTGTCTGTTTGAAAAGGAAGATGACAAAATGTCCCTTCTTTTATACACAGCCTAAATTTTTTCAGCTTTTAAATGTTTTTCATTTCTTTCTTTTTTTCCTTTTCTTTCTTTTTCTTTTCTTTTCTCTTTTTTAAAGAGAGAAACTCACTCTATAACTCAGGCTGGCTCCAAACTTGTGGCAATCCTCCTGCCTCAGCCTCCACATGTTGGGATTACAGATGTGAGCCATACTCATGTAAATGTGTAGCCCAGGCTGACCTTAAACTGGAAATGCCCCTGCTCCAGCCTCATTGGTATTTGTCTACTGGCCTGTGCCATGAAAACAAGTATAAATTCTATAACAGATTCTTTCCTTACAGATACAATGTTTGAGAAGGATCACATTTCTAGACATTAAAAAAAAAAAAAAAGAGTCATGTGGTAAAGACTAATGCTTTTTGGCAGGGTTCACTTGCCTGCATTCTTTTTGGAGGCAGATTTTAAATCCTGATCCCAGGTGTTTAATGGCCATGGATCCTCTCAGCCCCTTGTTCTATGAAGGGGTTTTCATATCACATCCTTTTCAAGTCAACTGTCCTAAGCTTTTCCTGGTTTGGCTGTGATGTTTTCAGTATCTATTCTACGTGTATTGCTGCCTATTTTGTTTTAAACTCATAAATTATAAGTTATCATTTTTGTAGCTTGTGTATGTCATTGAGACTGTCCAAATTGCTTCTGACTTTTGCTTCCTCCTCTTTGAGGGTCTTAGGACTCAGGACTGGAAATGTGGGTATTTGAATACCGCATGCAGTCACATTTCATGGAGCTCCAGCTAAAGACAGAGGTATGTGAAAATGGTTAAGGGCAAAGGGTGTTGAAGCCAATGGAACCATGAACTTGAGCCTAAACAATCCAGGGAGAAGAATGGGAAATAGACTTACAGAGCAAGAGGCTGAGGCAGAACCTTCTGGGAGGTTAAAGGTCAGAGCTGGGTCCTACTTTCCCGGGAGTGTTCTGAACCCTAGCTTGGGGAGAGGCCATCACTTCTTAGGCAAAGTCAGGGTGATAGAGCTGAAAAGCCCCTTTCTGTTCCTCTGTGGCAATCTGGCAATGTTTGCCTGCTCTCTTAAAAGTGTGAATGCCGTTTAACCTATTTTCTCATGGCTAGAAACTATTCCTGTAGCAATGCTGTGGAGGGAAACGAAGGGAATACTGTTTGCTACAGTATAAAATGCCAGAGAAAGACTAGACAGCTACCAGATAACTGTGGACTGGCACAAGGAACCATCCTACCTGTGACTGACAGTACAAATAAAGCTTGTAACAAGGTGTTTTTATTTTTTTTTTTAAGGCATTGGAAATACTGGTGATAAATAGTAAGTGAAAACTGTGAAGCAAATGTTATGTGAATGTGTCTGTGAGTGTGCATGCTGTGTGTAGACAGTGTCTGTGGAAGGCAGAGAGGGTGCCCGTCTGATCGTCTGGTTCTAGAGTGACAGGTGGCGGTGAGCTGGCCATCATGACCGCTGAGAACTGTCCTCAGGTCTAGCCAGCATTTTACATAAATCTCAATCTCAGCTACGTAGGCTGCACACAGGAAAACACTGAGAAAACGGGAGGGGCTTCTGTGTGAGGTGTGAGTGGTGACTGGATTATCAGTGTTTTAAATTCTCTGCTTTCTTGTTTTACATTATAATAAGTTGGTGTCATAATAAGACGTAATTATAAGAAGAAAGGACTACGCGGACAAAGTGGGGGTCTACTGTAAAGCATAAACCACAGTGGAGACAGTGTAATGGCAGGGGGTGGGGGCAGAGGGGCAGGGGTAAGGGGGCAGGGGGGAGGGGGCAAGGGGTAAGGGGTAGGGGCAGAGTGGCAGAGGGGCAAAGGGGCAGAGGGATAGGGACAAAGGGCAGGGGCAGGGGGGAGGGGGCAAGGGATAGGGGGCAGGGGGAAGGTGGTAGGTGGCAGAGAGGCAGAGGGGCAGGGGGAGGGGGCAAGGGGTAAGGGGTAGGGGCAGAGTGGCAGAGGAGCAGAAGGGTAGGGACAGGGGGCAGGGGGAGGGGGCAAGGGGTAAGGGGTAGGGGCAGAGTGGCAGAGGGGCAGAGGGGCAGAGGGATAGGGACAAGGGGCAGGGGGCAGGGGGAGGGGGCAAGGGATAGGGGGCAGGGGGAAGGTGGTAGGTGGCAGAGATGCAGAGGGGCAGGGAGCAGGGGGGGAGAGGACAAGGGGTAGGGCGTAGGGGGCAGAGTGGCAGGGTGGCAGAGGGGTGGGGACAGAGGGCAGGGGGAAGGGAGCAGGGGTCACCACTGAAGTTATGGGAAGAATTTTGGCCTTAGAGGTAATAGTAGACAGTGCCTGGACCAGGGAAGCGCAGGGTGAAGTCCTGGGGTTCAGATAGTGGGGTTCAGCTCTGCATAGGCTTGCCTGGATTCAGCTTTTCCTCACATCCTGTAGAGAGAGCTGGCCTGAGACTTACTGCAAAGGCAGCCAGGTTGAGTTAGGATAGATGGTGACAACAATGTGATGATATATGCTCTCAGGATCTGATGTGTGAGCTGCCTCCTGGGCCTGTGGTAGCTGGGCTCACAGGCCTTGATGCTGGGAGATGCTGGGTTGGGTCCCAAGGCCTCATGGTGCTGACCCTGTGTATCCCTGCAGAGCTACATCCAGCTGAGATTAGCTCTACTCTACAGTAACAGGTACTGGTAACTCGCAGCTTGCTTCCTCTGTGTTTCTAAAACCTTGTATTGAATACTCACGGTGTGCCCCAAACTGAGCTGGGGTTCAAAGCTCCAAGCTGTACTCCCTGGAACAAGCCCCAAACACAACAGTTAAGTCCTACATTTAGACATATAGGTCATCACTGACGATCACTAGGAAAACAAACAAACAAAGGAGTGGGAAGGCCATTCAGTGCCTCACTTGCCTCCCAAGAAAGAGGCAAGTGACACAGGAGAGCGAGGTTGGCCGTGCCACTGACTCAGGAGGATGTGGCTTTGACCACACAGAAGTCCTGGCGCAGGACTGCCAGCACTTAACATCCTTATGGGTGGAGCCACGTAGTGGCCACGCAGGTGTCCCAAAGAGCACAGCTGTGAGAACGGTTTCTGCTGGAAAGGGGACTTGACACAGCGCAGACCAGGAGCTTTCGGCTTGAACCTCTCTGCCATTTCCCGTTATTCCCTGACTCCCCTGACAGGAAGAAGTGTGAGGTACCTTGGGAGGCCAGAAAGTTTTTGCAATATAGCTTCATAAGGAAGAAGAGAAAAGTAAATTAAATGGCCCCCTTGGTCCTTGAAGGGGCCTTGCAAAGAGGCCTCAACTTCAAAGGTGTCATGGAGGAATGGCCTGGGGGATGCACTTGGGATTACTTGAGCAGGTGCCTCTGCCCTCTCCTCAGCCACCCCTGGGGGGTTCTTCTTCCTCTCCCCACACATTGGGATCCACTGAGGCTCAGTTGAGCTCCAGAGCACTTGGCAGCTCTCTGCCTTGGTGTGTGTGTGTGTGTGTGTGTGTGTGTGTGTGTGTGTGTGTGTGTGTGTGTGTGTGTGTGTGTGTTCTTGCCCTTAAAATTTTAATAGGAAAGAAAGGAAAATAAATAGGCAGTGAACAGGCACGTTGGATACATGCACAGGCAAGTCCCATCCTTCTGCCCGATCCCTGGCCCCACCCCTACCCCGTCCCTGCTGCACCCCTGCCATGTGGAGGGCCCAGCTCTGCTGACCTGTCCTCACAGTTGACAGAAGCAGTCCTAGGAGATGTTTGTAGTGAACCAGCTGGGGAGGAAGCTGGGTGGACATTGATAGGTTGCAACAAAGCCTTGAGCGGCCCAGGAGTGGGGGAAGAGTTCAAATGCATGGGCAGCAACTCACATGGGAAGCAATGCCAGGGCATAGCAGGCCTCAGAGACGCCAGCTAATTACAGATATGCCAATTTGGTGGTTTTCTTTCTTTTAACTTTAAAAAAAGTAGTAAACTAACACACATGCACAAAACAAACAAATAAAAACCAAAAACAAGAAAATAGTGTGGAAAGCAATTTGTATCCAGTATGAAACAAGAGGAAGTGTGGGGTGGTAGGATGGCCTGGTGGGAGGTGCAGGGTCTCTAAGAATGCCAACCTACTTCTTTCCGATAGACCAGATCTCACCCAGGGAAGCAGCTGAAGAGCAGCTTGGGGGTGGGGGTAGGAGAGAGGAGCCACTCTGAATAACATGCCCTGAGTGTGACAGGCCGTGTAAATACAGGTGTGTTCCTCCTCCGAGCACAGAGCCCCACAGACACCTTCAGAAAAAGGGGAAGAAAACCCTGAGCACAAAGGGCGCCGGTTTAGATGTTTCTTGGCTCAGAGAAGGAATAAAGATGCCACAGCTGGAGCCAATGTGCCAGACCCATGCTGAGGCTCCCATCATTCTGTGGTCTCTGGGACTGGGTGGCTTCCTCGTCCACTACCCAGGCCTGCTTCTGCCCCTGGCTTTGACTCTGTGTCCAAAGGCTTCTCACCTTGGCTCAGTGGTAGTGCACAGCGCAGCCTCGTACGTCTCCAACTGGCATTCCCACAGCCCCTTTGATAGGTTGCACACGTCCACCTGAGAACAACTTAGATGTTACAAGGTAGAAGCCTCCACTTCCCCTGAGGGTGTCAAGTGCCTCTATCTGTGTTCAGATCCCCACTGCCTCAGAACTGTGCTCTTTCCAGCTGATCCTGGGTTCAGACACATGGAAAAGTTGCCTCTTAGTTTGCTATTTAGCAGCTTATGTGCAATACCGTGATTCTGGGAGGAAAGGCAAATGCATCCTGGTTGTAAAAATATGTCTGTCTTCTAGGATGAAGTAGAGGTCAAGGTCTATGTGGCATTGTGCCCAAAGTTCCTCATAGGGAAGTGCACATGGGGACTCTGCCTCTTTGATTAAGGCATCTCTGAAGTGACTTTGAGTGGCATACAGTGGCCCTTCACTGTCCTACTCAGGATGGCTATGCTGTGATGAAACACCATGACCAAAGAGACGCAGAGAGAAAAGGGTCTATTTGGCTCACACCTCCACATCACTGGTCATCATCAGAGGAAGTCAGGACAGGAACTCAAACAGGGCAGGAACCTGGAGGCAGGAACTGATGCAGAGGCCATGGAGGGTGCTGCTTACTGGCTTGTTCCTCATGGCTGCTCAGCCTGCTTCCTTATAGGGCCCAGGACCACCATCCCAGGCATGGCCCCACCCATAATGGGCTGGTGACTCCCCAGTCTATCACTAATTAAGAAAATGCTCTACAGGCTTGCCTACAGCCTGATCTTATGCAGGCATTTTCTCAATTGAGGTTCCCCACTTTTTTTCCCTAGCCTGCATCAAGTTGACATAAAACTAGCCAGGACAGTCACAAAAACCCAATATTGATCTTAATCTGACTCAGCGCAAGCACTCCTGTCCTGAATGTTTGTGCCTTCCCCAAGTTTGGTGTGAAAAGTCGCAATTTGGGGTTTGGCTGAACTGTGGGTTTCTGGTTCTTTTCCTCAGGGGGAAAGGTCATGGAATGGAATTGTAAGGCAAAGGAGACCCCATGTTTCCGAGACAGCTGCACTGTGGAAAATTCACAGGAGTGGACACATTCACCAGCAAGTAAGAGATGGGCTCTTAAGAATTTGCATTTTGTTGTTTTTGTTTTGTTTGCCATTTTGACCTTTTGAAAATGTATCTGGCTTTAGGTTGTGTTGCTCTGGTTTTCACAAGGTAACTAAATGTCTCCTGGTCTGCACTGTCTATTTATAGCCACAGTCCACTCTTCCACGGAGACAGCTTTTTCCTATTGATCTTCAAGTACTTTTTTACATATGGAGTTTTTTTGAGTAGCTCTTGGGTGTGATGTCTACTTCAGCTATTTCCCCAATTATGTCTTCCCTATGGGTTTTCCTAACATTTGAAAGGTCCTCCAGTCCAACAGACTTTGTCCCAAATGACCGTGAAGGGCACCATTTCATCTGCCAGGACACAGAGCATTGCTTCTTGTGCCTTTTCTGAGCTCTTGTGATTATGTCTGCCCAGAGTGCATGTGTGCCCATCATGAGTGTGTGTGTGCACGTGTGTGTGTGTGTGTGTGTGTGTTGTAAGATCCCTGTAAGTATGTGCTGCAAACTGGTTCAGCGACGGGAATTACTTCAGAGTGAGTTCTTTTGAAGGTTCTTCTTCCTCCATCCGTTCCACAATTACCTAAAATCCCAAGCAAAGTCAGATAAAATGCTGAGGTTCTGGTGCTCTCCACCAGCTCACCCCTTCTCTGGCACGCACATGCCCCGGAGCTTTTCTAGAGTTCCTGGCGATTTCTCTGTGAACTCCTAGAATTCCTGCTATCGGATGCTGTAATGTTATATATCATCTTCCGTTTTGTTTTCATAATTCTCGTTTCTATCTTCTTTTCCTCTGGGGCTTGGCTCTACTTCCTGAGAGCCTTAGTCTCCTGATCTAACCCTCTGAGCTTTTGTTTTCTACCACCAGTTATTTAATCTAACATCTTGCAGGAGTCAGTTGTCTCCTTCCATCATTCTGTTACATTGCTTGAACTCAGGTTGTCTGTCTTGACCGCAAACACGCCTAGCATCTGAGCTGGTTTGCCTGCGCCCCGCCCCCGACTTGTATCTTTAAAGATAATGTAGTTTACCGAGACCTCATGGCTGGTCTCTGATGTCGCTACATAAATATCTTCTTCATCCTATGTCTTCCTGGTCTTTCCCACTGGACCTGCTGTGCACTTGTCTGATGATGTTCCATTCTTCACTTGTATGTGAGTTGGGAGCAGTGAAAGCCCGGGGCTTGCCAGGAAGCCCCAGGCACATGATCTATCTGATGGGCACATGATCTACTGAAAGGTTGTTTCTTTTAATTAGGATACTTCAATATCCATGTCCATAGGTCTTTTTTTTTTTTTTTAAATCATGATCTGATTAAGCGTTTCAGCCCCCTGACTGCTCTTAGAAGGCCCAATAGCTCTTAGACTGAGGGCAGAGGAGACCAAAGACAGCAGCCTGGGTAGGGGGATAGGTGTCACGAGCATGGTTGAGTTGAGATAAAATCTGGGTGTCTGACCCTCCTAAGACAGACTCTTGCTTATGCCCCAACAGGCACCATGGTCCTGAGCTGGCAGGCTGACCTCCTACCTGCAGCATCCGCCTTCCTTACTTTCTGCCAGCTGGCCAAGCCCAGTCCTCCCCAGCTGTTTCCAATCTAATGCCAGCGATCCATCTACTTCCCAGCTTCCAAAAAATATTCTACTATCCCGCCTCTCTCCACCCCAATGAGAACAGACCCTTAACTGAAGCCCCCCACCCCCACTCCACGTTGTCTTGCCAGTGGGGACTCAGGACAGAGTTCAGTTTCACTCCCCTCACAGGGACGGAGCACAGCCTTGCCTGTACTTGGTAGGTCCTCCATGGTTTCTGCCATGTTAGCACCTGAGTCACTCATCAAGTACAATCATCACACTGTCTGGGCCTCACCCCCAATCTGTTACAATGCTCTCCGAAGGAAGGGACTGAGACATGACTTGTCCCTCCTGGCCCCTGGCTTGGGGCCTGGCATTAAATTGTTCACTCTCTAAACGTCTACAGACAGAATCCTATGGACACCCGGATACTGGTGGTCAAAGGTAAATAAGGCACGGGCACAGCGCGTAGGTTCTCAGTGCTATGGAGTGTGACATCAGTCAGACAGCTCACACACAGCTCAGCACGTGTGTAGTAGCTCTGATACTCGCACTTGTGTTCACCTGTATAACTCAGTTTTTCTGGAAAACAACAACAGGGTTCAGTCCCTGGCAGAGGGGAGCCGTGAAGAGGTTTTCAGGACCCTCGCGTGTAACGCAGGGCTTCTCCACACGGAGGGGTACCTCGGGGCTGTGTCTGGGTATGCAGCAGGTTGAGGCGATGGCTTCGGTAACACTACCATATAGAAGTTAACCCGCACAGCCATGTATTCATGCTCACACACGGACATCCATCATGTCCAATCTATGAGGAGCGTGCACAGTGAAAAGCCATGGTCTAGATTCAGCAAAAGGCTGAAGGACCCCGGAAGGTCATGAATCAAAGCCAAAAAAGAAAGAAAGGATTGGGTAAGAAGGTTGCACAGCGCATGCTCAGTTCAGCTCCGCAAGCGTTAGCCTTCCCACCCCGCCCACAGAGTCGCTTTGGAAGGAGTGGATCGGGTCCACACTGCCTCGCCTGTTCATCCTCTGTCACAGATCAAGTACAGTGAGGCAGAGATTTGCTTCTACTGCGATGACTGTTGAGCTCTCTCAGGGCTATTGGGAGAGGAGCGGTAGCGAGGGCGCCTCACTGACAATCCAGGGGAGGAAGGAACCGGGTTGTTTGGCTTCTTCCTTCCACGCTTTGGTGCCAGAAGTTTGCTTCTATCTTTCTGGCTTAAGAAATGGTCCCTAAGTCTGGGTAGGGGTTCGAAGTTTACTGCCTATATTCTCCTTCGCTGGTACCTTAGTTTGAGGAGGACCCCAGGACCCAGAACCCCTACCCAGACCTAGCCGATGAACAGGATATTCTCCACCGTTGAGTGGAGAGTGAGATCTGACTCTCACACGAACTCTGGTGCCCCCTTTTCTGACCACGTCCCCCAGATGGGGAGGCCTGGCGGCACTCAGAGGAAGGATAGCAAGTTACCAAGAAGAGACTCGATAATCTAAGAGTATATATAGGGGGAGGGGGGGTCTCCCTCAATCACAGATATAGGGGAGGGGAGAAGGAGGGAAGCAGGAGAGAGGGAGGAATAGGAGGATACAAGGGAAGGGTTAACAATTGAGATGTAATATGAATAAATTAATAACCACATGAATGGGGAAAAAAAAATGGTCCCTATGCCGGGCGTGGTGGTGCACACCTTTAATCCCAGCACTCGGGAGGCAGAGGCAGGTGATCGACCTGAGTTCAAGGCCAGCCTGGTCTACAAAGAGAGTCCAGGGTAGCCAAGGCTACACAGAGAAACCTTGTCTCAAAAAACAAACAAACAAACAAAACAAAACAAAAAAAAAAAAAAAAAAAAAAAAAGAAAGAAAAGAAAAGAAATGGTTCCTAACTGCAAAGGTAAATAACTCCTCAGGATTGTGTTACCCACAGCCTTCTGCTGTTCAGGAATTTCAGTGAAAGTCTTGAGTCCTAACCAGAGAGAAAATATGGCCAGTTTTAAAACTAAACGCCCACAAGAGGCGACGCACCAAGTGCATGACAGAAATGGGAGCTAGAAGGAGGAAGATGCCCAGTAGGAACCTTCAGTCCATGGAAGAGAGGGGCTACCCCTTTAACTGCCTCTTTACTGGTTCCCTATCTCTCTTCTGGCCTCACCCCCCCCACCCCATCCCCTGCCTTGGGGGGAGGGGAGCCCTAAAAGAGAAAGGTTAATCTAGGTATACATTTTAAGCTTTTAAAGGTTCCATTACAGGACTTATTATGCTAAAAGAAACACACCTGGCATGCCACGGCTTCTAAGTGTATCAGCCAGGCTCGCGTAATGATTCACTTAAATGCTGTGGCCAGAATTCCTTCTCATGATTTCTATGTAAATTGGACGCCTCTCACAATTACTGTAATGTGCGTGCAATTCCACTTATTATTTCTTTTAACGCTAAAACTTTTATCACTTAACTCACTGGACAGAATATTTGAGCCATTTGCAATCATTAGAACAGTTTTGTTTGGTCAAACCCTTGTGGGATTATACTCTGGTAAAGACGGAGTGAATTATACTCATTGCAAGAAAACAGCAATTTTAAATATATAAGGGGCACCATGAAAATGTTCATTTTCGTGCAAATTCAATATTATATCTTTTTTTTTTTTTTTTTTTTTTTTACAGCAGGGTAAAGCTTTTTATCTTTAAGCAATTTATAAAACCCAGCATGGACAGGGAGTGAGGCGTGCCGTGGAAGATCGCACGGATAGATACGTTGTCACTGTGCAGACAGGGAGAGGCCAGATCGCAGGGATTTGAGGTAATAGCTTTTCACTTCAGGAGGTTTTCCTTGTGATCCTGGGGGGAGGTCATGAAGTGTTTGCTGATTTCTCCAAGGTTCCAACACGGAACATTTGTCAACTTGCCCCTCATCCTCCCAAGTGCCCTCACCCACCATCCCTTTCCCAGGGAAGCGCAGGCCAGCTGAGCATGAGGAGGGTGACAGTCCCCACCTAAACACCCTGCTCCCTTGCAGACCTTCAGGGGACATCAAATTTATTCAAATAGATTGAAGAACAAAACTAGAAAATGAAAGGACACAGTTGCCCGTTGGGCTAACTTTTCCCCCTATGTGGAAGAGCTGTCCAGCATCAATCTCCTGTGTAGTGTGGATGCTGCCTGACCCACTCAGCCTGTTGGAGGCACCGTTCCTTTTCGGGTCAGTTAAAATATTTAGTAGCCTGAGAATGAGTCACCACACTGGCTCTGTGACTATGCATGTAAGGTATAAGATAAAGTATAGCTATGTTTGCTTTCAACACACAATGGGGAAATCAAATCCCAAGTTTGATTTATGTTTAATTGTATAAACCCATCTAAATTTGATGGTCAATTTTTATGCCTTTTATTGTACCATTTTGAAATGAGGCAGTTGGTAAGTAACATATTCTGGACGTGATACTTATGTCTAAATCTTACCCTCCAAACTCTTAACTAATGAAGTTCAGTTGTTTAGCATATGGCATAAAAATTAAAATTCTTTTAATTTGTACTTGCTCTTTTTTTTCCTGGTGCTTTTCCTCCAAAGAGAAGATATTTGCATTTCCCCCAGAGATCAAAACTAAAGTGGTGACCTTTCTGTTGCATCAGTGTTACGTTCCATGTTGATAGAAATCTCTTTGGATATATATGAAAATCGAAATATTCTCTGCAATATGTAGACCCATAGCTATATGTCTGTGTGGACTGACATGTGTGAGAGAGGACGCAGGCAGACAGACAGACAGACAAACAGACAGAGCCCCAGCAACAGAGAGCTATTGATACTATGCAGCTTTATTAGAAAGAGAACTGGTCAGATTTAGTAGTGAAACCACCTCTGCCCTGTGTACAGTATTAAACAGGAACACATAGAGGAGTCTAACCATTAAATGAGAGAGAGAGAGAGAGAGAGAGAGAGAGAGAGAGATGGAGAGAGAGACAGAGACAGACAGAGACAGAGACAGACAGAGAGGAGAGGAGAAAGAATAATTAAGATTTGGGTTTTTAAATAAAAGAAGAAGATGAAATTTAAATCCGTGCATGTTCAAGTAAAGGGCAGTGAGAAAGGTTGCAGAGCTGTGCTGAAAGCTTTGCCAGGGGAAGCAAATCCCAGCTTCCCAGTCTGCCTGTCAGCCTGAGTGTGGGAACCAGAAGCACAGGACATCCTAGCAGTGACTGTAGTGGCATGTCTGGCTGAGTAGCCTTTTGTGAGTCTCTGTCTCTGTCTCTCTGTCTGTCTGTCTGTCTGTCTGTCTGTCTCTCTCTCTCTCTCTCACACACACACACACACACACACACAGAGAGAGAGAGAGAGAGAGAGAGAGAGAGAGAGAGAGAGAGAGAGAGAGAGAGAGAGAGAGAGAGAGCATAATTTTTGCCACATTTTGCAAATAACAAGGAAAACAGTAGCTGCAAGCCTTAGATGATAAACTCTTGGCGTATAGCAAGTGAAATCAGATGCACCCACACTGCACGCCTCCCTCCCTTCTTGGAAATGGATGCAATGGAGACACTTAGACTGTGTGCAGGCTTCTAAAGGGACACAGATACCCCAAGAGAACCCCAGAAAACAACCTGCAAGATGGACAGCGCCTCCCCCGATTCAGGTGCAGTCATTAGCAGAGACTATTTTATAAATCGTAAATTGATAATGTATTCATGGGACAGTGGAGAAAAGCCAGCGCATTATTTCGCTTTTTTTCCGCCTGCGTATTTTCGAAGACCTCCCATAGTTAACATTATAATATAGTTAGTGGCTACAAATCACCGGGGCTGATTACACGAAAGCTGTCAGCTCGCTCCGCTCTGAAAAGGCTGAAGCAAATAGCTTCTCTCTTTGCCATGGAGACTGGGTCTGTTTTTGCGGTTACTCTGGAAACCAGAGCCTTTCTGTTGTTAGACCTTTTTAGTTACTTTAGCTATTAAACCCTCTGCTTGAGACAAAAGGAAGGAGGTGTGCAGCCACTTCCGCCCAGGGAAATCTGAGGCCTCAGGGATGTAGAACTCAGGGCGGGAGAAACAAAAGCTCGCCAACTGGGTCAGGACATGTTTGCCAGGGAGGTGGCTGTGCTCTGGGAGGTGGGTTCCTCACCAGGTGAGGAGGCCTCACCGGGCTGCTGCCCAGCACTCCATGCTGCTCCGGACCTCAGCCTTACTCACATCACAGGCACCCAGAGCCACTGAATGTACAATGAAGCTGGGTTTAGAAGATCTTGTCATTTAACAGTGTGTGTTCCCAGAAAACAATGTGGTGCTTACAAGCTCAGATTTGTCACTGGAGAGGATGAGGTTGCATTTTGCTTATGAAACAAAACTGGAACCCAAAAGATAATTAATATTTTTCTCTACTTATTAATAGGACCAAAAGAGGATAAAACTGTGTGGTCAGATATTTTACAAAGCAAGGGAAAACAAATCTGGAATATGGGGTCCTTGGAAGCTAGGCAGCTTCTCCCCTCCCCCACCCCCTGCTGGCTCCTCCCACCACGGGACCACGCCTTTTCACACTGTTCATCACCAGTGCTCAAGCCTATCTCACCTTATGGTCACAGTGTTTCCCACCCAAGGAAAAGGAATTGTCTTTCCTGGAAGAAGCCCCAGACTAAATAGGCCTCAAAGACAGACTTTGTATGAGCAGTCCCTGCAGCATGGTCACACGGATTCTTCTGTTGCTACAGGCCTTGTGGCAGGCTGAGTATTCAGTGAATTTCATTTGAACTGTTAAATGTTACCCCTAAGTCCCCAGCTACATTCCTTCAATCGGCCCATCACTAAAGTTCTGTGATGTTAGGAGCTCAAATTAAATATGTACTTTAGAAAATAGCAGCTGTGGGGTTAGGAAATGCCATGCAAGCACAAGGACCTGAGTTCGAATCCCCACCCCGATGGAAAAAGTCAAGTGTAGTTGTATGAACTTGTAATCCCACTACTGGGGAAGCTGACACGGAAGCATCCGCGAGGCCTGTTGTCCAGCCAGCCTAGCCTTGGCAGTGAGCTCCAAGTCCCGGCGAGATGCCCTGTTGTGTAACCAAGGTAGACGGATCCTGAAAGTGACACCCAAGCTTGAATTCTGGCCTTCATACGCACACATGCGCATGTGTATGAGCTCCGACACAGCCATGGGCACATGGCTGCTCACACGTGTGTACCTGCACTCACACATTTTAAAAAAGTAGCAACCCAGATTTATCAGTTGGTGCTTGTTGACAGGAATTAGCATTAAGGACGGGGCTCTCATAGTTTTGTACAGAGTCGAGGTGGCAAGCAGGTCATACGTATAATATGCTGTGGGCACAAAGAGTTTGAAAGAGGCCCCTTCCAACCAAACCGCAGTGAGCCTGGGGTCTGGGTGGGGTTCTAGGTGTGCAGGGACCCTCTCTAACCTGTTATTGGGCCAAATAACAACAACAGAGAGAAATTTCACAGCTGAGTGGACACCTCTTTGCTCGTGAGACCAGAAGGCAGCCTGGTTGGCAGGCCTTGTGGGTGGCAGGTCCTTGGGTGATCTTTACTAACTTAAGGTGTGTGTAACAAATCAAGATGATGCCGGCTCTGTGCTGGAAGCCAGGGCGTTTTCAAGGGTCCCGTGAAGGCCCGAGTCACGTAATTTCTCACCGGAGGAAATTTAGGGCACATGGGAAAACCACAAGTGTAAGGAGCCACACAAAGCCCTCTGCTGCCCAGGATGTGTCACATCTGTCTTGAGACAGCACCTTCTGTACAGTTCAGAGTTGGTCTTCAGAGCACTGGCGTACTGGGAAAAATGTCACGAATAAACTCCAAGCTTCTGGGGTTCCCTCTGTTGGGATGCAGGCGTCTGAGTGGCTTCTTCACGTGAAGTGGAGTTGGGGGGACCCTGTTGAGTATACTCACCCTGACACTGTGGGAGGGGAATGACCCAGGCAGGCGACAGTTGTTTCCCACTCCCTGTCTCTCCCTGCCACCTGCAGCCAAGCTGGCTGGTGTGTGTGTGTGTGTGTGTGTGTGCGCACGCGCGCGCGCACCTCTTGCCAGCCCTTTGCGAGCGGCCGGTTGTGTAGCTTGAGGCCTGTGCTTCTTGGATCTGGGCTGTGTTGCCTACAGATTGCTACGTGAGCGGTGGCTTCAGGCTCATGACTCATTCTTTCCTTTTCACCTTGACGCTTTACCAGATGTTTGGTTTGTGGCTATCTGCTTTGTTTCAGTCTTGTTTTTAAAAATGGCAGTCGGCTTTTGGTTGAGTGTGAGTGAAATTTGTCTTTTCTGTACATTTGTCAGGGCATATTGTTTCTCTATGTGAATTTCAGTTCTGCTTCAGAAGTGCATATAAATTCTTAATTTATATTAAAAAAATATTGTTGGGAAATGGTTCTGCACTATGAATGTCCTTTGTGTAATGTCAGACGTAACTCCGGGGGTTTATAGATTAAATGCTGCCATCTTTTATAGATTGCTACTTAAGGTGAATTATGGCTCCTTTGAATCTAGAGTTTTCTGAACCGTAGCTTGCCATCTATCAGGCAGAACGCTGGATTTCTGCATGAGTTTCCTGTCAGACTCACCTGTTCTTTGGGACGGCTGGTGTGGACTAGAAGGTTCTCAGGGAAGCATGCCAGTGTGAAATGATCCCAACATACTCTGTGGCGTTTCCACCATTACGTCAGCTAAGAGCGAGCTTTTCCTCCCGACAGCGGTGGTGGGGGTCGGCAGGACGCACCTGTGGGTGTATGCCTAAAATGGTACTGCAGGTTCATCTTCTGTCAGTTTCCACAGCATCTCTCCAGCTGCCCTTCAAACTCTCTAAACCTAGATCCTGTTCTAGGCACGACCGGCTGTTTGTCCATGCCCGCTCCCATGCCATGCCTCTGTCCATGACGCACAGTGTGTCAGCATCTCAGGATGTTCTCCTTGGTGCGAACTGAGTCACCATACTAGAGGACAACGCTTAGGATTCTAGCCCGACCTTTCCTCAGGGGCCCATTGGCACAGCCACATGAAGATATATTTTTATTATCAACAAAACTGAGGCGACTTCTCCGCTCTGCCCTGTTAGGGCCTGACAGGTGCTTAGCGGCTGGGCACATGGCAGAACAGGCTTGGGAAGAGACCCAGAAGCACCAGGCTGGCCCTGGGCACATGAAACAGGATGTGAGGACCAGACAGGTGCCTGATCTGTGGTGTGAGCAGCCAGGACACCAGCCTCACCTTGGAGAGTGTCAACTGGTGCTTGCCCTGTCTGTCTTGCTATGTCCCCGCTATACTTGTGCTGAGCATCCTGTCCATCTGTCAGTCTGTGTCCCTGCCCCCATCACAGAGCCCTGAGTGACAAAATCTAGCACCTCATAAAAAGAAGTCGATTTATAAGGGAAAATGGCAGAGTTTGTAGATCTTTGATTTTGGTTACATATTAAGTAATATTGTGTTCTCTGGGGGATTATGGCTTTTTCAGAGACTATGGACAGTCTAGTGATTGTTTTCTTTGAATTCTTAATAGAATTATTCTGTATTTTCTCCTGGCTTTATGATTTGAACAAAATACATGAGGAATATACAGAAGTGGGTGAGCAGCTACAGCCACAGATGTACAGGGGGTGATGTGTATGTTTTTATGCAAAGGACATTTGATGCCAGGACAGACAATAATGAGTATCCATCCTGTCCTCCTCTCTAGACTATTATTTGAATAGCTCTGGTACCCAGAACTGTGTGCCTTAATAGGCTGCTGAATCTAGTGCTTTATCCACTTGTCGGTTTGAGCCCTAGACAATTATTGGGGGTGGGGGGCTTTCAGGGGGTGTGGATGGCCTTTGATGATTTGTAAATGCTTTGTTTATGTAAGTTCTATTTGTTTGTAGGAAAGTGCTCACTTTCCCAAGAACATCTCCCCGGTCGGGATGAGTAGAAAAGAAGTGCAAGGTTGGGTTCAAAGATCCAAAATAACGCTGCCCTAGGCAGGGTGCAGTGTGCAGGGTGCAGTGTGCAGGGTGCAGGGTGCAGAGTGCAGGGTGCAGGGTGCAATGTCCAGGGTGCAGGGTGCAGTGTGCAGGGTGCAGGGTGCAGGGTGCAGGGTGCAGTGTGCAGGGTGCAGGGTGCAGTGTGCAGGGTGCAGGGCGGAGCCTCCATAGCGGCCCTGGGCGTGTGCCAGACGGCTGTTGCTGGCAAAGAAATTCCAGATTCTGGTCTCGGAATCATTCCTACTCGTCTGACTTTTTACTTTGCCTCGTGCCTTTTGGCTCCTTCCTCCTGAGTTCCATCAATAGAGGTCTTTAGTTTTCATACCTATGTACGTCCTTGCGGGTATGCGCTCACGCACTCATGTGCACAAAGTGGAGAAAAAAGAAGGGACAGCCTGGCAGCCTGTGTGAAGCAACACCCCATGGGTCAGCTCAGGGAGAATGTCCCTGAAAGTGGCCCCGGGGCTATCACTGGCCTTGTTAGGCTTTCTGTGACTCTCTCCCTGAGAACAGAGCAGGCACTGAGCCTGCTTTCCTGTCCACGGACCTTGCACTTGAGGAGACAGAGCTGGTCCACAGCTCCTTCTCATAAATTTAAAAAAAAAAAAAAAAAAAAGCCGGATGAAGGCACACTACACACTAAACAAAGCCCAGGGAGTGGAGATATTTCAATTACAGCTCTTCTATTTAGCGGGCCGCCGCTGTGGTCCAGGAGATGCTCGCGTTTCCTTGTGTTTACACTTTTTCTTACTCTATAGGATTAGGTCTGTTGCACACACAGGAGAGGAAGTCATTTTATTTTACACAAATCAGCTACTTAAAGTAAATTGAGATATATAGAATTTACCAAGGAAATGAGTGATTTGATGTGAATAAGGAGGTGGTGTGTTGTAAATCAACACCGAGGGCCGAATGGGGAAATTGACAGAGTACTGTAATCACTCCCAACACCCACTGAAGTTATTGATCCAGAACCTCTGTAATCCCCTTCACATAACACAAGCAATTTCATATAATGCCTGTAATAACGGAGCATTCAAACTCAAGTAGCCATCTGAAGGCATTGTATCTAATGGCGAAGCTGCCTCTGCTGGGGAAGTGTAGCAGCCGGAGCACAAAGCGCCATGCCTCTTGCCTTTCATAGGTAACAGCCTCTGATAAGAGCCAGTTTTGAAGATAAACAGTTCCGAACGCCAAAGAAAATGAGCCATTAATTGCTGGCTTGCTAACTACGCTGTAAAAGACGTGAGCAGTGGTGGACACAACATGGGGGACGAGGACTGGATTTGGGGTTGATAAACTTCTCGGGTTATCCATACGCCGCTATCTGATGCTAATTACAACAGAGGGGCGACAGCTGACAGGCGTTTAGCTACTGGGTCATTACCCCCTTCCCAGGTGCTTCCCATGAAACGTCCCCCCCCCCCCCAGTTCTACAAGCTCCTTCCCCGCACTGATGGATTATTCTGCAGCCTTATCAAAGCTTTGCCAGCTCCTCATTAATATATAGAGCAAGTCGTCCTGCTCTATATATCATTGTCTTCCTCGTGGGGAGGGCCAATCAGTCAGCTGTTATCAACCAGTCAGCAGAAGGCAGCAATCAGACCTGCCGGCAAGGAATCACGGGAGAGCAGGGAGGTTAAATGACGCTGACAGGCTTGATAATGATGATTATGCTATAAATTGAGATATGATGATAAAAGGAGAATAAAAGACACAATCTGAGGCAATATTTGGTTTAACATGTCTCTCTTTTTCGTCCCTGTGAAATGGCCATAACGGTTATCACACCGAACAAGAATGGACATTTAACCACCACGATAAGCCAGAACAGCAGCAGACTGAGGACCCAACAAGCTGTGATTACAATGTCAGGCACTTTTTCCACCGGTGGAGGGAGAAGGGGGGAAAAAAAAGAAAGAAAAGAAAAAAAGAAACAGGAGATACAGCGTGTGTTGTAATCATTCATGCATTATTCCGTAGAATGAGAGAAAGTTGATCTGTTCTGGAAGCATCTTTCAGCCTTCTAGATGGAAAACTAGCGGAGGCAGCTAATGTATTCCTCCGCTCCCAAGATCATTTTTATCAATGAGACAATAGGAAGTTAGCGATGATTCCTCCCACCTCGCACGAATGTTTGTCGGTTGTTACTTCACGCTGCCGCAGGCGGCTCTCAGCGGCTCCTGCCCTGCTGGATTTTGAAAGCAAGGTCCCGTGTGTGACCCTACCACCGTAAAGCAAAAGCGGGTGGCGGTTTCCTTGGCTTTCGGAAATTAAGAGGTGAGGCCGGGACAGGGCGTTAAGGTGCTCGTACGAGTAAGTCTTCAGGTAGGAGGCTGTCACCGTGGTCTTGATGGATGTTTTCTTCCCCTGGCTCATGTGTTGAACCTCAGGGTCTCAAATCTTCACACTTCCCACGTGTAGGAGCTGCTGCTGCTACCTGCTCACAAGATAGCCTGTGTGGGCATTGGCCGGTGGGTGACATCGGCTGCGAGTGCTTCAGTTTGATGTGTAGCCGCAGGAAGGAGAGTTTGGGTTTACGTGTTTTCTAATGGCATCTCCGAGAACGGGTGGGAGAGGACCCCTTAGCTTCCCTTCACCTCTTCGACAGTTTCTGTCTTAGCTAGGAAACAAAATGCTACAGAGGCAGCGATTGCTTGGTTTTAAATTCTGGAGGGCCGGGGCTGGGATGAGGTAAGATGTTGAGTGCTTTGGCTGTGTTTCCTCTTGCCAGGCTCCTTGCTCACCTCACAACTGCTTTTCGGTCCACCGAAATCCCAGGTTCATCACCGTCATCACTGCTCATGATTCCTGACTGCAGACAGGGAGAGCTGCCTGCACTTGGCAGAACTTGCTGGCCTGTGTGCGCTGGGCATCAGATGTCCTGGCCTTCCACCGAGGACGTGTGATAACCCAAGGTCTTTAGACATACTCAGGGTGTCCCCTGGGGACACTCACCCTGGGATGAAAGCTATTGATTTACACTGGGAGGACTGTCCCTACTCTGGGGGGTGGGGACATTTCAGCAATGTTAGCCGTTGCCCTTCTGTGGGTCTGGTTCAGATGCAATGGATCAGATGTGTTCTGGGTACAGAACGCAGGGCCCATTCCCTTAGGATGTGGCGTCTGCAGCATTGTGGACAAATAGTCCTGAAGTGCACGCTGTGTCTCTGGCACCTGGTGGCAGAATGAGAAGTGTCCTGCTTGTTTATTTAGGTGAGAGGAGCAGGGGGTAGGGGGATCACAGAGGATCCCTACAGCCTGTCAGGGACACTTAGCTAGACATGCTCTGACACTGATGTCTCCCCGGGGGAAGACCTGAGAATAGTACCGAGGCCCAGAGAGGGCCTGAGGGTACATACACGACAGCATGCGAGATGACATGTTTTCATCTGCACGCACGGTGCTCCTGTCACACACAGTACATGCAGTTGCACGTGACACAGGAACAGGGACTTGGAGCCCTGTGGCTGTTTTCTTTGGGAGCCCGTGACTGCTTTGGCAACTGTAAACTCTGTCTTTTAAAAACGCACACCTGCGTGTACGCTTAGGAAGAGAGCAGAGTGGAACCTTGTTCCACTAACAGCCTGGGACTCCCTGGGCAGTAGGCTCACCCCTTTCCAGGGCCCCTCCGATCTGAGCCTATATCTCCTTTCCAGAACATACTGTGTCTGGTGGAAATGGGCCGGAGGAACCTGAGAAGCTAAGTTGGGACATTGCTGCAGGGTTTGGAGCCTGGTCTTCTGCTCCCCGTCAGACATGTGGCAAAGTTGTCCCAGCTGGCGACATGTACACACAGGACATAGCCCGATTTACAGAGCTTGTAGGCTGTGTGCCCTCAGAAGAGAAACAGAATACCTCTTTACTTCTAGCAAACAGCCATGGACAGAGAGCAGGCACTTCCGAGGCCCGTGGTGTGTCCATGTTGTGCACGGCGGATGTCCTTGCTGCCTGTGCTCTGGGAGGCTGAGGAGCCTGTGTGAATGAATCTGCTTCAATCTCTCACGCGGCGGATGGTTTATCACTAGGTGTTTGGTACTAATTTTGGCGTATAAGCTGCACGCAGGAAAAGAAAGAGCCTTAGTCTATTTTATTAACTTTGTTTCGTTTGCTGGGGCCCAGCTCCATTTTGCCTTTAGATAATCACGCAGCACACACAGGTGGCCCTGGAAGGTGAATGGAGGCTTTCCCCAAGGCCCCTGCTCCCTGCAGAAACGATTTGTACCGCTGGCTGATTGTCACTAACAGAAAATGAGGACGAGAGACATTCAATGCAAAGTAATGTGTGCTGTACAATTACTGGATTAATAATTTTATTCCATTACTGTGTGGGGAGAGAGGACATCAGCCTGGGATCTGCAATTCTAGTATATTTCCAAGCGTCCTGTTAAAAGAGTGAGCAAGGGTCAGGAAACTTAATTATGCTATAACTAGATAGAAATTGCCAAGTGATAAAAAGAAACATCCAGGCAGATTCAGCAGGAAATTACAGCCTTAATAATATAGCACAATGCCCACTTCTATACAATTATTGGAGAGGCCCTGAATGGTTCAGAATAGCAGGCTTGGGTTCCTGGTAACTACAAAATTCCCACTGAAAGTGACATTGCCCATCTTGCTGTAAATATTTTTTTTTAAATAAATAACACCATTATCCACTGATCCAAAAATCTTATGCTCACTGCAGACCAGATACCGTAGCCACAGTGGCGTACTGGAGTGGTGACTGAGAAAGGGTTGGGCTAGGAGGAAAAGCATTTAAATTTGTAAATTAAGTTTCTGACATCATATTGGAACAAATCTCTCCATTTGTTTAGCCTTTCATTTAAAAAAAAAAAAAGGTGAGTGAGCAGATCCATGCTCCAAGACACACTGGTGGGCTGCCTGCCATGGTTCTGTTGTGAGAAGGACTCAGGGTGAGGGGAGTTAAGAAAGGGGGCCGATTAGTGCTTCGCCACATCCTCAGGGAAGGGGGAAAGAGAAGTTTCTGAAATCAAGCTGTCAGCAGCAGAGAAAGCAGCCCTTACATCTGCAGACATGATGTTTTGAAAGCCAGCGCCCCGCCACAGGCAGCCCACCGATGGATGCAGTACTGCGGCCTCCCCGTCTGCTGTCTGCTGTGCTTGGCCCCTGCTTCCCGCTTGTCTGCAGGAGGGGAAAGCCATCTCTCCTGTCACCCAGGAGAGCCCAGTGTTTCATTTTGTATTCCGGGGATGCAGATTAATCAGCGCTGTACCCAGAGATGGCTGCCCTGCCCAGAATCTGCCTATCTGCTTACTGCTGTGCATCCCTGAATCTAATTTCCTACAGGAACTGATATTAATCACCCTGTTTAAACAGAGGGGATTTGGGGTCTAGACCAATGTGACATTTGGTTCGGTAACTTACAGAATATTTTTTCCCCTTTCTTTCCAATTTAAAGAGACAATGGCCTTGGTGGCTTCGTCCTGAATAGTTGCTGCTGGTGTACTTTATTTGTACTTGACATTGGTTATTTGGACAGTGACAGTGAACCCAGGTTCCTGCTACTTGTACTTGAGGGAATTGGGAAATAGCTTTGGAAAGAGGAAGTGTGTACATTTCACTGGTCTTGCCGGGGGGCGGGGGGAAGCTCTCATTTGTTTCTGGTGTTAAGGTGGGGGAAAATGGCCATTTTTAAAAGCAGCCCTCACACCTCTACTCACACACGACACGTGGAGAAGCCACATCCATCAGCTGTCGCCACCTCTGCCAGGAGTGTTTGGCGTATTTTATTCTGGCTGCCTGCGTTACAATGGTGGCTGAGGGAGGAACGGGAGGCAGGATGAGCCACTTGCTTAGAAAAATGTGCCCGTGCGCCGGGAGCCGCTGCCAGCTGGAAGGACAGCGTGGCATCAGTCACCCCAAATCCTCCACTCTAGTGAAAGCAGAGCCGTAGCCAGGATTTCGTTGAGACTCGTGCCTGGGCCTCTCCTGCCACTCAGGTTAATTCAGGTTGGCGCTGCTTCTGCAGGGCCATGTGCAGTGCCGTGGAGAAGAGAGCACAGAGGGCGGAGAATGCCAGCAAGGCTGTATGTATTCCGTGGCTAAGGAGCCCTCGGAACCCTAAGCCCCAGGTAGTACTTTGAGATTTGAGGAGATGAGTGTCCACAGGTTCTATGGGGGCTCCCATCAGAGGTCTGCTCTCAATTCTCCATGATTCTGCCGTCATGTTTAGCTATGCATTATCCCCCAAACCACCCCCAGGTTGAGGTCCCCAGGGGTCCCCTCTTCCAGCTGAATAGGACAGTGCTTCACAGCAACAAGGCACCTCTGGCCACAAGCCATGGGCCAGCAAGAGAGAAACAGCAGCGGCAACAGAACCTCAACCTGGGGTCCCCTCGCTTAGCTAAAAGATGCCGGTTTTTTCCTGTTCAGAGCTCTTGCCTTGGATTTGTTTACGCTGCTATACTGACACCAAGAGTTGGTTTTGGATCGTGTCCACCTAAGGAGCTGCACCCCGCAGGGGGCACTGGCAAGTGCATCATTGGCCCCTGTGCTGCCACTGAGGGAGTGACTGAGTTCCTGTTGACACTTGCACTGCTTTCTGTGCCCCATGTAAGTCACAAGGGGATCACCCCAGGCACACAGAGGCTTAGGTGGTTTATCTCTCTGTGTTAATAGCGTTTTATTTGAAGTCTTAAAAATCCTAAGTGGTTTTAAAGGGTGTAATTGCTGGGCTGTGTGTTTTTACTGAGAAGTGGCTGCATCCCGCTCTAGGCTGTGTGTTTTATGGGGAAATGGCTGAGGTCTTGATGCCACGTAGCTATCAGAACCGCGTCTTCTCTGGGTTAAGTTTAATCAAGGAAAGCCTTGGATCCACCTCTCCTTAGAGAAATGGGAGCCAGAATGAGTGAAGTGACTTGCGGGACATGTCGCAGGCTCTGCACCTGCCCTCAAGTGTAAGGAGCTCAACAGTTCCTTCCTAATAAAGGACCCAGGTCTCAGTTGCTATAGACATTTTATTTCTATCAAATTATTTTTAAGGGGATAAATTATCTTTTGCCCTGACGACCTTTCTGGTGTGACTTTTTCTGGGAAGGTGTGAACAGTTGCAGACAGCTACACTGCTGAAGAAATAGTCTCCCCCTAACAACCACTGATGCTTCTAAATCCTTGGAGGAATGGGGACCCCACCCGTTCCTTGATGTGTGTTAATAAACCCAGTCTTGTCTGGGTCTCATGTGTGGCTTCACAGCTGCTGAGGGGTCAAGAGGTGAGCACCACAGTCAAGTCACACCCGGAGGACAGCCATGCACACACAGCTCTGTCACAGAGCCAAGTGTAATAAGAGGGCTGAAAGCTGCATGGCTCTTGGAAACTGTCCTCCGAATCACAGTAAGTTCATTCTCAAAGCAGGCCGTGCCCCCAGCTCTCTCTGCTGTGTCTAACGCGTCCTCTCATAGGTGCGCACACTGCTGATGGCCAGCAGGGCCACTGCTCAGCCAAGAAGACTGGTATAAAACAGCTGTGTCATGAGCCTTCTGTGGAGGAGGAGGGAGCAGTGACCTCAAGTTCACTGAAGAACCAAATCAACTACCTGCATTTCAGAATGCTAAGGGGAAAGTTCGCGTGTACATGTGTGGTGTATACATTGCATGTACATGTGATCATGTGTGTGTGTGTGTGTGTATTATGTGTGTGCACACATCTATTTGTGCGCATATGCATTGTATATATATGCATATATAATGTTTATGTATACAATGTATATGTGTGTTACGTATATGTATATTATGTAATGCACATGCTAATGAGCAGTGTGTGCTAAATACATATATGTGCAGATTGTGTGTCTGCACACATAACGTACATGTATACACACGTGTGTTTGTGCTAATATGAATGTGTGTTTGTGCTATATGTACATAGATGTGTATGCATACATGTGTATTTTGTGTATGTACATGCTTGTGAACATGCATGTGTTTCTGTATACGTGCATCCATAAGCATGGGTATGCACATAGGCATGTACCTGTCTGTACCTTTAGGATCAGCACACCCAGTCTCCTGCATGACAGCATTTGGCCTCTGGAGTCTCTGATCCCTCACTAGGAACACTCACCCAGGACAGCTTCCGTATCTGTCAAATTATTGAGACATTCTGTAAGCATAAAGTCACATGAAGTGGTGGCCTTATGTGCAACACTAGAGGACAAGGACAAATGTCCCCCAGTGCCACTCCCAAAGCTGTTCCTTGTAGCTCTGTGATAACAGGTGGGTTTGGCCCCAGGTGAAGTTGTAGAGTTTGCAGCTTAGCCCAGGATCCTGGGGAGGCCAGCTCCAGGCCTTCCCGAAGCCTTAACGTCCTGGTGAGGCTACTATACTAGCTAGCAGGTTCCATTGTGGATGTTAGCAAGCCACTCATCCAACATATACTGGCTGTCCGCATCGCCCAGTGAGATGCAAATAATGCTGACACTGCCTGGGAGCAGCCTCAGGTGGCAGCAGAACTCTGCGCCTATGACTGGGCGCACTCAGACCTAGATAACAGTGCCCATCTGTGTGGGCACACCGCAGCGGTATCACCAAGCCTGTGGTCGCACCGTGACAGCCGATGTTCCTTATGCTCCTTGTCTGTGCACACGTGCCTCCGAGGCTGGTGTTCAGTCACTCACTTCTTGCTGCGGCAAACAGTTTCAGAAAAAAGAAACTGAAGTCCAGGCAGCGTGACATCTGTGATCACTAGGAAGTGGCAGGCCATTGTCTGAGCCTGGACTGGGGCACAGTAGCCAGTGTCTCCCTGCCGCCACTTCCTCCTCTGTTTCACTCATTGCTGAAATTAAAGTAGGTGTGAAAGAAGGGAGCCTGAGGATGGGTCTCATCTTCAACTCAGGGGAAGGTGAACTGATGCTCAGCAAGTCTGCACAACTGGCCGGTCTGTTCATCTCAGCCTTCTATGCCCCAGTCCACATTGAGGGAGCCTTCCCCACACTGAAGGCAAGCAAGAGCGATGCGTTTGGAAACTGTCCCTCTCATAGGTATAACAATCACATCCAAATACCCCGGTGTGCCGAGGGCTCACTCCCCATGGAAGCCCAGGAGGAACTGGGGAGAGGGGCGCTCATGCCGTGGCTCTGCCTTCACTTCCTCATTCCTGGCACAGTATCGATTTATCCGGAAGCTGCAAGGTAGCCCAAGCTACAATATTGGCATAGGGGAATGCATGTCAGGAGAAAGGCAACTGACGGTAGATGTCAAATATTAAATCCTATCTGGTTATTACCTAGCATATGAGCAATGGAAGTAGCTTAACAATTACAGCCGTGATTGACTAGGTGGGAACCCAAATCCTAAACATCCAGTGTAGAAGGGATAATTATAACACATTAGCACCTGCTTAGACAAGATTGACAACCCCAGTCTAACATCTGCCTAATGTCACTTTCATACTTTCATGCATTTTCCCTTTTGAATGGAGCCACATAAGATTTCCTGAAAAATAACAATAACACACATCTATGTTATCCATTCATGGCACTCCAGCTGCGTGTTTTCTTTGGTCACGGCTTCCTGCTGGCACTCTCACAAGGAGATGGAGTGCGTGGGAAGGGGCTTTGGGGCCTAGGCAGGCACCATGGTGGAATGTCTCCTACAGAACTGTGTTCTTGCTAACCTGATACAGTAAACGAAACCCAAAGTGTGATGGGCAATATTTAGTTAGTCGCCTTAATCTTCACACACATGTATGCGCATAAGTGCCTGTGTGATACGTGTACGCATCAAGTTGAAAGCTGAGCCATCTTCCGTTCCACAATTAGAGCTGGGAGCTGCACTGCCGCCTTCTGAACACAGCCTGTCACCACCTAGGAGCTCACAGGGAAGTGGGGTACATGCTGTGACTAGTGCTACAACACAGCCACCCTTTTTCTTTCTATTTGAAGACTGTTCTAGAAGCCAGTTGGAAAAGGATCTCTGTGTCTTTTAGCAGTTGGCCCTGCTTCCCTCCTGAATGCTGTGATTAAAGGCATGACCACCAGGCTTGGATGCTAGTGTTTTTAATAGAATATAAGTTTATAGTTTTCTACAGCACAATTTAATGATTTTATCTTCACCCCCCCCATGTGTATGAGATAGTGATGTGTATATGTCTGTGTGTTCATATGTGTACTACACACGGAAGTGCAAGTGTGTTGAGGCCCAACATTGAAAGTAGGTATCTTCTTTAGTTGCTTTCCACCTTGTTTTTTTGTTTTATTATATATATAAATTAATTCATATTACATCTCAATTGTTATTCCATCCCTTGTATCCTCCCATTCCTCTCTCCCTCCCACTTTCCCCCTACTACCCTCTCCTATAATTGTGATTGAGGGGGACCTCCTCCCCCTGTATATGCTCATAGGGTATCAAGTCTCTTCTGATTGAGCCAGTGTCTCTCGTCGAACCCCCAGCCTCTGCCTCCTCAGCGTGGGAGCTATAGGCAGGCCACTCCACTCACTCTGTGTGGGTTCTCATGCTTGCATACCAAGCACTGCCCCCTGCCACCCACCCCCGGAGCCCTCCTCCGACCTCATGGCTTCTGTTTAATGGATTGCTATCAGGAACGCTCCCACCAAAGCAAGTCCGAGCCACACATTTTCCTCTGCACGTTTCACAGCCTCACATTTCGCATTCGGGACTAAGATCTGCTTTGAATGAATTTTGGATGCAGTAGGATTGTGTATGTCGGTGTTTACGTGTACGGATATTTCCGATATTTCAGGCCACAAGGAAAAGCCTGCGCCCTGTGGATGCAGCTGAGCCAAAGGATCCCTGCCCTATACTTTGACCATCGCACCACACTGTTCTGGTCACGATTGGGTGGCATCACCTTTGTATTCTAGTTTCACATTTTAGAACCAGTTTGTCGGTATTGACAAAACCCTTGCTGAGATGGATTTAATGGCTAGATTCCACCAGGGTGGCAAGACCTGGCAATCAGGTGCTTCCTTAGTGACCGTGAGTCTCTGGTCATTTTGAGAGAAGTTTGATTTATCATGAGCACACTGTCTTAGAGCTGTACCCAGGACCTCATATTTCAGCTCTTAGGGACTCACACATTAGGCAAGTGGCTACCACTGAGCTATACGCCCAGCCCTAAACGTTACTTTTAAATTTCACATCGTAAGTGTTAGTATCAAGAACTTGGCTGGAAGATCCCTAGCAGCCAGGGGTCCCAGTTAGGGTTGAGGGAACAAGCCAAGGTGAAAGCAAGGTGTTTATAACCTGCTGCTACCTCAAACAAGCGGCCAAGAGCACATGTTGGTATCCCACCATGTTGCAAGATATCTGAGCATGGTGTGAATCCTTAGATAGACTTTACTGGGAAAACCTGTTTCTAGTTGTGGTGTGGGTCAGCCCTAGCACACACCTTTAATCTAAGAGCTTTCTGCTTGAATTAAGTAAAGTCAACCAAAGGTCAAGAGGCAGAGCAAGCAACCAGTTGACAGGGAGTGAAACATTGGACAAAACCAGAGAGTAAGAGGAAGTCAGAAGGACAGATAGACGCACAGGAAGTAGAAGGGAGGGACACTGAGTTTGAGGGGGTTTTGAGATGGCGTGGAGAAGAGTTTTCTCTTTCCTTTTGGGACATCAGCCGAGGAAGAGGGTCAGCTGGGTGCTTTCTCTGACTCTCTGAGCTAGCAGGCTTTCATCCCAGCATCTGGCTCTTGAGTCTTTGTTGGTAAAATCGAATGATTGAGATTTTGCTAAAAAACAACAACCTGACTCTTCTGTTTTTGCCAATAGAATGAATGCCCCAGGCAAGGGTCAGGTGACCGTTGAGAGTGGTGGCCGTCTGACTGCCAAGGAGATAGCACTCTGAGCTTGGACTGTGCTCTGTGGGGAGGGGTGGAGTCACGAGCTACATCACAGGGAAGCCAGGTCCTGCTCTTCCTTCTCTCATAGTGAGAAAGCCTCTGAGAGGCACCTTGTACCCAGTGGATTCTACCTGGGCTAGCAATGCAAATGCACAGGTGTTGTCCTTGGCCAGCACCTTGAGATAGCGTCTCAAGGGTCATAACACAAGCCTGAACACCAAGCTGGGTAGAGCTTTTAAATGTCAGGTGGGAAGTGGGGCTAGTGGGAGCGGGGCTTAGTGGGAGGTGGGGGTAGTGAGGTGGGGCTTAGTGGGGCAGGGCTTATTGGGAGGCGGGGCTAAAGGTTCTCACACAGGATACTGGCCTGGAAGTGGACTTACATACTAGTGTATTAGAAGACAGATACCTTTGAGGTGTCACACCTATGACTTTGCTCTTAGTTCCAAGAGGTTTTCTGTACATGTTTAAATTAGTATTTTCTATAGGACAGCCATGTTGCCTGCAAATGAATCCTCCCAGGCTATAGACCCTTGGCTTGTCTGTTCTTCCTGTGGCTATGTAGACCTTCCAGTGACTGAGCAGGTGGTCAGAGTGACTGCCTTCCCTTGCTCCAAGCCC
Source organism: Acomys russatus (assembly GCF_903995435.1). Lineage (NCBI taxonomy): Eukaryota > Metazoa > Chordata > Mammalia > Rodentia > Muridae > Acomys > Acomys russatus. Next base: position 6,371,265 of record NC_067163.1, read on the forward strand.
AAGCATCCATTCTGCTGTACTCCTCACCCGTCCCAATTGCAGCAGTTGGGTATTCTGTCTGCTGTAACCTTGGAGTGCGGGTGTGTGCACACACGGTACAGTACACTTTCTGCTGTGCCCACCCCCTAGCTATGAGACATGTGGCCTCGCTGGGTCTCGGGGGTGGCTTTGACAGAGCTCCTGCCTCTCCTGACCACTCTAGAGCTGCAGTGAGTGGTTACTGAGCACCAAGGATTACTGCTGCCTGTCCTAGCCTTTGTTCCACAGTGGAAGAAAGATCCAGAGTGTTCCGTGTCCCTGCTGCCTTGTGGCTGCTGTTCTCTGCTGAGCTATCTTAGCCAAACACTGATTTTCTTGTCCTACTATGATTTTATTGCATTCTTGTATCCTAGGAGGCAGGGTCTGGACCCACCAGGCCGAGCCAGGGTGGGGCTGCAACCCTGGGATCATCCGGTGATGAGTGTGTGACTGCTAGGGCAGAAGCAAGACAAAATGGCTTGAGAAGCTGGGCAACCCCTCAACACAGAGCTATGAAATCACTCCAAGTCCTGGGTTACTGCTGCATGCAACAAGTCTTTGGACTGTGCTCTCCACAGACCAGCCTTCTCAGCCTTCTGCGCCCCTCCTGATCAGCCCCTTTGCCTCCATCCTGCGGAGAAGAGATTTGCTGTTTCCTTTGAGCACTGTTTTTCACTCGCTACTCTGTATCACTGGCTCACGATGAACGTTTTGCCTGCAATCATTTCAGTGTTGGCTTAGCTCAGCTGTCCCTTTGGTTAGTGGGTAAACGAGTCTATGCTAATAACAAGTATTAATGGAAAGTTCCAGAAATGATCCATCAGCTTCAAATGCTTCTTACTGAAGGACACTGTTATAATTATTGATCTTACTATTATTGCTTCCGTCTTCTCTTCTGATTTATGCACTACATTTTATCGTAGGTGTAGGTGAGGGAGGCTCACCACTTCCAGGGTCTCAGGACCCAAGGAGGTCTTGAAATGTGTCCATTGACTGAGTGCACTACTCAGCGCTGCTCTCCTACTTCAAAGAACAATCTAGAACAGGCTGGCCCACATCTACAGACCTCTAATATTTTCTTTGATGGTCTTTCTGAAGAACTCGTAATTTACTTAACTTCGCAAGTGAGCAGGAAGTAATCTCTGAAAACAGCATGACCTGCTGCAGCCTGCAGGAGGACTGCAGCTGTGGTCTGCTCAGGAGCGGTCAGGCTCAAGGAGACTGGGAGTTGGACAACATGAGTAGACCTGTCGCTAAAGGACACACTCAGTGCTGCTCTGCTCCACTGAGGTCCTTAGAGGAGTCAGTTCACAGACAGGGGCGTGACCAGGGCTGAGGGAGAACTGGGGGTAGGGGGTTGGCGCTCACTGGGCAGGGAGGATGTGAGAATGCTCTGGAATGTGTGGGGTGAGTGGATTTTGTGCTTGCATTGCACATCCAGAAATAGTTCAAATTGTCCATGAGTGTAATAAGCCCAGGAGAGCCCAACAGACTCAGAAGTGTGCACGCGCTCTCTCTCTCTTCACGCCCTACCCCCTTCTCGGTGTCTGTTCGCCTCACAGGGTCCTCTTTCCTCCCCCGCTCCCCCCCCCTTCCCTGTGACTGTAATTCAACTCTTACTTAGAAGAGCAGCACATGAGATGATGCTCCTCAGGCTATTTTGCTCAGATCTTGTTCTAAGATATCCTAACAGTGGTCTCAGGCATGGATTATTGCTTTGGTGTCGAAAATATATCAAAACAAGATAGAATCTGGGGCTGGGTAGGACCACGGGGTCTCACTTTGTCACCCACTCCTGCACTCTGCCTGTGGGTGCTAGTCTCTTCTGTTGCCCGGGTAAAGGGGAAGCAAGCCGTGTCAGGAAAGGGCTCTCATCTCCTACCATTTCCCTCAGGAAAGTATTCCAACAGTTTCTCACTGAAAAGAACAGCCAGGAGGTCCAGCATGGCAGCACCTTCATCTGCTGAGCATGGCCAGAAGCAGGAACAGCCCCAGGCTTTATCCACTGCGCCTGCCCATGTGCGTGCCTGCGTGCGTGCATGCGTGGGTGCGCGCACTGGGGAGTTGTCATCAGGCGAGGTCTTGTTAAGCCTGCAGGTTTCTCCTTAGCACGTATTGTCATGAGTCTTGCCCAAGAGTGGCCTTTCTAGTCGGCCGTACACAGTTGTTAGATGGAACTGTGCTGTGTTCTGTCTGCTGTCCCAGCACATTGCCAGAACTTGCCAGGTCGGCTAATTTTATCTTCCATTCCAGAGAGCTAGTCATATCAGATGGAACGTGACAGAATTAGGGTATGACCAGTCTTCCCCCCCATTCTCGGAGGCATCAGCAAGTGATGTGTAACTTAAAAACCCTATGGGGGTCAGGAGTTGCAGGGACTGTAGCCCACACTTGGATAGCTTTGGGGTCAATGTCTGTTGACTTTATTATCTAACCATCAGTCAAAATGTGCCTCACCGGAAGTAGCCCTGGGTCTTTGGGGGATACAGTTATCATCCGGCTATGTCAGCTTAGTTATTGCTCCATGGATTGCTGTTCTCTCTAGTGAGTTTACTAATTTACCTTGTGCATGCTTTGGAGGATCAGGTTTATCCAATCTGCATCCTGTGGTTGCATGCACCTTAGGATGGCTTTGAAGGCCAGCCACCCTACACTGCTGAAGATAACTGCATCATACTGAGTGTTTGCAGGGTGGACACTCTTGTTGTAGATGAAGAATTAGAAAGGTGAGGTTTTTTAGTTCAGAATAAGCCAGCAAGACACACATGCTGTGACGAAGTCCATTTCAGCTGGGAAGTGCATGGACCTGAGGCCCAGGAAGGGCGCACTCCCCATCTAGCCCAGCGTGCTGGGTGGGGCGCTCACCTCTCTGTTACCCAGCTAACTGGATGGCTCAGGCGAGTGGAAGGAAACTAAAGGAATGAATGCCTGTAGAGATGAAGTTAAGCGCCGTGATAATGCGTGGTCTAGAGTGGAGCTGTTCAATCCATCGCTGTTATCTGCCACATTGCTCTATGAAAGCAATTGCTTTACCAATCCAGAAAGCTGGAGTGGCTCGGTAGGTGATAATTGACCAGGTTTGTATTTCTATTCATGGGTTTTTAAAAAGAAGGCGAAGTGGGCTGTGTCCAAGTGCAGCGTTTGATTGTGTTAATGAACGTGATAATCAGGTTTGGATGTACAACCGAATGCCTCCTACAAATAGCATGGTGGCCCAACCTGCTGGGTGCCTGTAACCTTGTAAAACCTCAGGCCATTGTCCCCAAATTATTGCGTTCTTTGTGCCGGGATTACTTTAACTATATCCAACTAGAATGATTTGTTCCAAAAGAAAGTTCTAAACAAAGAGCCGTGTAGGGAAAACACACCGGCCTCTTTTTTTTCCTTCCTCCCCTCTGAATCCATACACCAGGGATTTGGGCACAAGGAGGAAGATTTCCCTGAAGCCCACAGGAAGGGGACTTTCTGAACTTGGCTTACTGTCTATCACTGCAGGTGTCTAGGACTCATCCTGAGAGGCATTCAGGCCCCACTGCCCACCAGTTCCAAAATCCCTCAAACATTTGCCCATTTTCCCTGGGTCTCCATTGAAGTGCACATTCTGCATAGGGACAAAGGTTTGAAGTGGCCCTTAGTAAAGGACATTAGGCTTTAAAGCAGTGGGTCAGAGGGACAGAGCTGCCAAGGAGAAGTGATCACAGAGGAAGGGGAAACAGGCTATCCTGGTGGGACCTGAGAGGCTGTGGTCAGATGGTGGGGGAAGAGCCCCTCACATCAGAAGACTAAGGGAGGGGAATAGGGTGGCAGAGGGAGGGCGGGTGGGTGGGTACTGGAGGTTATGTGCGAGGGGGTAACAACCGAGGTGTAATATGAATAGATTATAAATAACCTGGCTTCTGCCCTTACTGAAAGTCAGCTCTCGGACAAGTCCCCAGGCATCTCTTCCTGAGTTCCACTGCAGAGAGAAGTCAGCTTTTCTGCCACACGACCTTTTGATGAAGATCAGGGACAGTCGGCTTTCTGCGCCTTGTCAGCTGATGCAGGGGCCCATGGGTTAACATATCACAAGAAAATTGCATCTGCACCGAGCACACGCAGCCTCTTTCTGTCTCTCCCTGATAGGGACTCAGGCGCATCTGTTTGCACAGCATTTACAGTGAGGTTTGTAAGTTACACAGGAATTATGTAAAGATGGGCAGGATGTGTGTAGCTTGCACTAGTGTCTTAGTTTCTCTCCTGCTGCTGTGATAAAATACTCGGTCAAAAGCAACTCCGGGGGGGTGGGGGGGTGGGAGGGAAGATTTATTGTCACTCCCACCTTCCTTCCAGCCCCTCATGGAGGGGAAATCAAGGTGGCAGAAACTTGAGAGGAGCCGGGCTGAGAGAGCAGTGCATTCAGGCAGGCGTGCTGGTCCTGTGGTGCTGTGCTTGCTTGCTTCCACGGTAGCCAGCCCAGAATCCCCTGCTTTGGGAATGGTCCCGCCCACAGTTAACACAGTAACCAAGATAGTCCCTCACAGCTGTGGCTAGAGTTCGGCTTCCTGAGTGTCTGGGTGGCTTTGAAACCAGCGTCACAACTGCATACCTTTTTGTATCAGGGATTTGAGCCTCTGCAGATATGGGAGTCTGTCTGTGCGACCTGCTCTGAGACAACCATGCATGGGTGCTGAGGGTCCTTGCATTTCCTGAAAAGAAACTGGCCTTTCGGTTGTAATAATGTATCTTACTCTATTCGTATATTTGCATATATTGTCCTTAGATTTTGCACTCACTTTTCAGAGCACAGCGCAGTGAAATCCTGCAGTGAAAGAAAGTGGCTCCAGAGGAGGGACTGGGAACAGTCCGTTGCTCTTGACCCACGCGGGGCATTTGAATCCTTCTCTTGATTCAGAGGCCAATATGAAGATTTCGGGAGCCAGCCCTAATGAGGCGATGGTTTCCTGGTTGACAACTGTGTCTCCCACCCCAGGCCATCCTAAAAGGATGAAAAATTACTTGGGAACATGCCATACAAACTGCAAGGATAGCCGGGTGGTGGTGGCGCACGCCTTTAATCCCAGCACTCGGGAGGCAGAGGCAGGTGGATCACTGTGAGTTCAAGGCCAGCCTGGTCTACAGAGTGAGTCCAGGACAGCCAAAGCTGTCTGGATACTTGAATATGCTCCATAGCCTCTTGGTCTCTTAGAAAGTACAATCAGGGGTCCCATCCTAAGCCCCTGCCTACTTAGAAGCTTTCTTCCCTGTAGTTCTTGGCTGCCCTATGGTCCATGTTGCTTCTCAGGGAAGCTCCATGAGGTGGAGGGAACGTAGACACTGGCAGTGGTGGTCATCGTGACCCTCCCTGTCTCGTCTCGGGTGGCGCAGGTGTAGCCTTAGACCTCTGTGCCTGTGGTTTAGAAAGATGGGCACACAGAAGGTAAAAGGGAAGTCCTTGCAGCCTCCATGCGCAGGGGAGCAGGGAGCAGGGAGCAGGGAGCAGGGAGCACAGGGCTGTGTCGGCAACTTGATCATCCACTCTATTTCTATGACTGCTATCACCATGGCATCGAACAGCCTGGCAGTTCCAGGCTAAAAACAGAAGCTGGGGGCGGGGGGAGTGTGCCCTTCCTGACTCCTGATCATCTAGAGTCACATGCTGCGGGAGACAAGGAACATGGAGCCGGCTGCCTCCCTGACCCCGTGGCTTGAGAAGGAGCAGCATATAGCGCCCCCGCCCCCCCCCATCCAGGCTCCAGCAAGCGGGCAGACACGAAGGCTATGAGGCAGCACATTAAAGTGCTAAGGTCCTGCCTGGAGCCCGAGACCCAGGATCGTCACACCATCCACCCCTGGACCTGACCTCACAGAGGCCCCCATTGAGTCTAGTGCCATCAGGGACTTCTTGTGACAAGATGAGGTGTGAACACTGGTAGAACTTCTCTGAAAATGTTCTGGGTCCCGAAAGGGACCCAGAAGGGCCGCTAGAGGAAGAGGTGGGCCCCCGATGTTAGGACTGCAGCAGGTGAGGATGACCAGGACAATCTAAGGAGGAAAGCCAAGGTGGGCAGAGAGTTATGTAGGCCAGGAGCATGTGATCACAGGCCTCATTTCCCTCTGGGCGCTGAGCACACTAGCAAGAGTAGCAGGCGCAGGAAGCAACTGGGCATCGTTCGTGCCCTGTGGATTTGGTTCTGGGCTGTAATGAGCCACACGGGAGGATTTTTACTGGAGCAGCCAGTGACTAGACTGTTCTTGGGGTTTCACCAGTGGGAATTTGGCAAGTGTTGATGGTTGATATTGACCCTCAATTTGATCGGGTTGTGAGGCACCTTGGAGGCTAGCAAAGCACACCTCTGGGTCTGTCTATGAGGCCATTGCAGAGGTTAGCGAAGGGGGCCCTGCCCTGAGTGCGGATGGCACTATCCCTTAAGCAGAGTGCCTGGGTGAGCTAAAGTGGAGGAAGACAGAGCCCGCGGGACAGGCTCAATCCCCTCTCCTCTGCTGCGTGCTCACGTGCCTGTGTGTGTGCTTTTGTGTGCACACGTGTGTGTGTGTGTGTGTGTGTGTGTGTGTGTGTGTGTGTGTGTGTGTGTGATGTGTGAATGCATGCGTTTCCTGGCTGCCATGACATGAGCTTCTGGGTTCTGCTACACCCTGCCAGCCACAAGGGACTGAGACTCCTGAAAGGAGAAGCAAGCAAGTCTTTCTGCATTGAGTCTGCTGCCCAGGCATTTGCCACTGCAGCAGCGGGCTGACCCAGAGGCTGTCAACTTCTGTCTTGGGAAGGCATCGTTGGCAATAGTGGGCACCTCGGGTGCTGTCATTCACCCTTTCAGCTTCATGTGGGAAGCCTGTCTCTAGACAGAGTCGTATTTCATAGAGCCTAGTTGTTAGGGACACACCACAGGCATGGGACTTACTTAGGGGACAGGTTGAGGTTTAGGGTTGAGCCCCTGTAGTACATATGTCTGATGAGCTGGCACCCCCTTTTGGGAGGTGGGGTTCCTTAGAGCAGAAGCACTGTGGCTATTGCAATCTCTCATCATGCCGTCTAGGAACAGAGCCTCTTAGGGAAGATGAGCCCTCAGGCCTAGAACCCCTGGGGTTCCCACTTACCCTGCTCTTACTGTCTAGGATTCTACCTGAGCCTGCCCTTCAGACCTGCCTGTGACAGGCTCATCATCCCAGCTTTCCCCAGGGAAGGGGGAGGGGGGAGGGGGGGAGGTAAATGTCTCCTTGACCCGCTGTGGGAAGATGTTGGTAGAGCTAGTTACCTGCTGTTAAAGACACCTGCTCCCTGCGCGTTTATTAGAGTGCGCAGTTTTCTTACCTGAGAAGCCTGTGTCTAGGTGAACATCCAGAGTGGATGACAAGCAAGCTAAAATTAACTGACTGGGATGGACCCTAATCCAAGAACCCTGGGACCTTTGAACAAAGGAGATGTCACAGCTGCATCTGGCACAGTGAGGAGAAGGTGGGAGATGGTTCTGGGAGGGTGAGCAGCTCCCACAGTCCTGCCCTCCCTCCGAGATCTCCACTGTAGCTCCTTGCCTCCAGAACTAACGCTGCGGGTTCCAGCTGTTCTGAGAAACCCAGTTGAGGACAAACGTTTTTTCAAACATGGCTAACTAACTGCTTGGGCCCTCAGAAGAACATACAGCACATGTCCTCCATGACACACATCTTTGTGGTGCTTGCTTCGAGAAGTGCCCAGTGTCTGGAGCATTGTGTTGCAGCTGCTGGGGGAAAATGACTTCTTCGTTTTGTTGTGACATCCTCACGGGCATCACTGGAGCACAGTGGTGGCACAGGCCGGTGGTCTGTGTGAGCGTCGAGCAATGCCGGTGATGGAGCAGGTGGCCTTCATCTCCTCTTTGATTTTGGTCTGTCACAGGGCCGTGTGGGAACTTCTCTGTTGGCTGCTTTTTCCAGCCTCTTCTGTCTATGAAAGTGCTCCAGGGTGATCACTCTCAGTCCCATTCCCCTGGAAAGCTCTGATAATTAGATTTAAATCATAAGATATGCTAATGCATGCAGATAGTGGCAGGATGAAGATCTCAAAGGCAGCTTAATGTTCTCTTCCCAGGCAGAGACAATGCAGAGCTGGGTGGATAATAGGTTGTGTGCTCTTCCAAGATCCAGGAAGGTTAAATAAGAGAGGCAGGGGCTGGTCGGGTGCTCAGGGCTGGGCGCGCTAGCAAGTTAACAGCTAATTACCTCCAGGTTTTGCGGAGCGTGTTTCAATTGTGGCCAGGTTGGTACAACATGCATGTGCCCAGCCCTCCCAAATCCTCCCTTCTACTCTGTGCACAACACACTGTGAGGTATCGTAGGGACTGCACAAGACTCTCCCCTCATAGAGTAACTTACAGAAGAGCCACCAGGGCTATGCAAACGCCACTGCTCAGGCCTCATGGCGGTCAAACGAATGGAAGGAGCTGGAGGAAGAAAGAACCCACAAAGCAGAGTGTGAGCATGTGTGTAGACACTGAGTGACTGTCCAGAGGACACATGGTGTCAGTGTTGCTGGAGTGGACTGTTAAGCCTAGTGGGTGCTCCCAGGGTGGCTTGTGGCGTGCTGAAGTGCAAGATTAGGAAGGAGAGCCCTGGACATGCACCGTGCTATGTTTGCAGAATCAAGAAGGACCTAGAACATGGAGGAGGACTGGGATGGAGTTTGAATGTCCTTCACTGTTCAATGATGGCTCACAAGGGACTTACAGCCAGCGCTGAGAGCAGGGATTGCAACATCACTGAGAATGTTTCTAACAGTCGGTGTTAATTGTCAACTGGACACCGAGGAGACGGGTTTCCAGGCACACCTGTGAGGGTGTTCCCCTCCGAATGTCCCCACAATGGATTACCTTGCTGGAAAGACCCTTCTTAACTGCAGGTGGGACCATTCCCTAGGCTGTATGACATGGAGGGGGTGAGCGGCACGCATAAAGCCCGTGGATGCCAAGTGGCCAGTTCCCTCGAGCTCCTGACACCTTGAGTTCTCTCCACGGTGGACTATAATCTAGACTTGTAAAACCAAAACCCAAAAACAAAACAAAACAAAACAAAAAAGCCCTCTTTCTTCCTTAAGTTGCTTGCGTCTGGTGTATCATCACAGCAATAGAAAGAAAACTGGGAAAATGTCATCGCTCCTGTGGTTAGTGTTTCTCTTGCAACAAAACACCATGACCAAAGAACAAGCTGAGAAGAAAGGGCTGTGTTTGACATATGCTTCCACACCACCGTCCATCACTGAAGGAAGTCAGGACAGGAACTCAAGCAGGGCAGGAAGCTGGAGGCAAGAGCTGATGCAGAGGGCACAGAGGGGTACTGCTCACTGGCTTGCTCCCCATGGCTCTCTCAGCCTGCTTTCTGATAGCACCCAGGACCTCACGCCCAGGGATGGCACCGCCCACCATGGGCTGGGCCCTCCTCATCGATCACTAATTGAGCAAATTCCTTAGAGCTGGATGTCATGGAGACATTTCCTTACCTGAGGCTCCCTCCTCTCTAAGGACTCTAGCCTGGGTCGAGTTGACACAAAACCAGCTGGTACATCCTGTCATTGTGATACCAGCTTGGACATGTGCCAGGCCACCTCAGGTGCCACACTGAAGAAGTTGACTCCTGTCCAAGGCAGCTGCCTCGTGGGTGGTGTGCTTAGAAGTCTCCTTGCCTGAAGAGAACGTGGCAGGAGATGACTTTACGGTTCTTGGACTGAGGTGTCTCTGTCCTCCTAAAGTGCTCACAACTAAGACATCCTGAACAAGCAAGGGTGTTGTGGCACCCACTCAAACAGCTTATCAGGAAGCCCGGGGCACTATAGAAAAGAAGGCGCTTTCAGCTTGTCATCTCCCCATGTGCCTCTGCCTGTGCAGAAAACATAGAGTTGCTTATTGCAGGTTTTGGTGACCACTGTCCTTGGCCCCTCCCCACCAGACAGCAGTGTCAACGCTCAGTAGCCAGGGGGTGAGGGCTTCACGCAGGCGACCCACCCACGGGTTTGGATCCACCAGTCAAGCTCATCACCGCAGCAGGCTGTGAGCTGCAAACCAGAGGCTGCTGGGGGTTCCTACACAGCCTCGCCACCTCTCCCGCTTCCCTGCCTGCTGAGAGATTTTTCTCCTTAAGCTGGCACAGAAGCTCCAGGGTGTCACTTGCACCAGTCTGGGGACACCTGTATCGATCCTTTGTCTTGCTTTTATGGGATCCCTGAACAATTTAACTGGCTTGGCGAGATGAAGGACGAAGGACAACAAGGGGACAGCTGTCTCTGCGAGAGGACGTGTCTCCGGGCAATGATGCCCCAGACCCCCTCCTCCTCATCCAGTGCCGTCGAACATGCCAGTGTTCCACGAGTGAGGTGACATCTGGACTGGCCAAGCTATCTTCCTGACCATGATTTTCTCGGCAACTAGAGACTTGAATCCTCAGTTTCATGTCATTTCTCTGTCCTGCTACTTTATAGATAGTCCCACTACAATGTTTTCCAACGTGTTTTTCCAGAATTTGACAGAATTTGTTTGGATCTTCTGGTTTTGTATAGGAAAAAAAAAATCCTTAAAAATTATACTGAGCTTGCCATGATTAACCAATAGAGGCATCTAAGGTGATGCTTTGAGTAAGGGCCTCCCAGGTGCCTGCTCACTCTTTTTCAGTGTCCCCTTTCCCTTCTCCCTCCCACTTAGCCATGTGTCAGAAAAGCTTATTATAAAATATTTCTGCTGCTTTAAAATTTTTTCCATATATTAACTACTATTTTTTTTACTTTTATTTTATTTTCCCTTATGCTATTTTATTATATCTTATGTTGTATAGTACATATTTTTCTTTATTGTCATAATAAATATTATTCAGTAAATTAGAAAAAAGAAGGGCTGATGCTTTTCAAAAATACATTTTATCTATTTAATTTTTTTATTATACAGAATTATATAAGGTCATTTTCATGTGTATATCTAATGCCCTGATATTGCTTTTTAAATGTGTTAATGTTCTAGTTTCTTCTAAATACATCTTCTATTCCATCGGTGACAATGGCCAAGCTTTATCTGCCCTGTACTAGATGGATAGGCTGTGTCACTGGGTGAGGGGCATTGCTGAAGGCCAGCAATGCCCTGTGATCCCTGTGCGTGCAGAGGATGGGTGTGTGCTCTCAAAGGTGGATGGCCGTATCTTGGGACCTGAATCAATGACCACCAACATTTTGACGTCACATCGTAACATTGTCATCTGGGAAGTTCACACCCAAGAACACTCATCTAGTGAGTGACAAGAATTAAAATCTCACAGCGTTTTAAGGGTACAGTTCAGTGCTGGGACACATTCATAGTCACCCCCTGTCCAGCTTCATCTTGCTGCATGGCTTTTGACCTGTCTCCATCTGTTTTCTGTTGTGGTCACAGAATGGCTCAGATCAGGAGGCCGGACAACAGTACCATTTATTTGGCTCACAGTCCTGAAGGCTGGAGGCCAAGAGCCAGCAAGGGCTTTGTGCAGGAAGGTGGTTGGGGCCTCTTGCTACCTTATCTCATGGCAGGAGACTGTTAAACAGGAGAGAACTGAGACACAGGAAACAGGGCCAGCGATCTCTTTTTAGTGGGCCCTCCCAGAGCACTAGGCCACCACCTTAATTAATCCCCTTAGGAGGGTATGGGCATCAAAGGCCAGCTCCTCTTCAAGGGTTTTCCTCTTAACCAATTGCAGCAGCTGTTACATTTCAACACAAGTTTTTGGAAAGGTGGGCTGACTTCTTTATACATTGTGAAACTGAGAACAATTTGTTTTTCGGGCGTTACTGCGATTGCTTTCAAATGCCCTTCTGTCTCTCTCGAGATTTAACGATCTGTTGTGAATCACATCTGTGGAACTGCTGCTGCCCAGCATGGTTTGGAACAGAAATGATCAAATATTTGGAAGCCGGAAAGCCAAGCGAGTGTAGTTACAGCAAACACGCAGCTCTGGCATGACACGCTTGATAAAAGCCCACACTGGCGGCGAGGTGAAATACATGCTAAGGATGACACATGCTGTGCTCATTTGCAGATAGGGCCACACTAGTCTCCATTTAGAGGTGATAGTTTCTGCCCCTTGGCGCCTATGTCCTATAGAACCTTATTAAACAGGGAAGTTCTGCTTCATTGCAAGGTTCAGTGTTAGCATCAAGTGTGCTGTGGCAGATGTGAACGTCATTGGTTTCTTCTGCTATCTCTGCTTCCCCAGAACACACTTCTCCCTCAGAGCATGCTTATCCCCCAGAACACACTTCTCCCCCAGAACATGCTTCTCCCCAGAAATGCTTCTCCCCAGAACACACTTCTCCCCAGAACACGCTTCTCCCCAGAACACGCTTCTCCCCCAGAACACGCTTCTCTCCAGAACATGCTTCTCCCCCAGAATACCCTTCTCCCCCAGAACATGCTTCTCCCCAGAACATGCTTCTTCCCCAGAAATGCTTCTCCCCAGAACATGCTTCTCCCCCAAAAATGCTTCTCCCCAGAACACGCTTCTCCCCCAGAACACCCTTCTCCCCAGAACACCCTTCTCCCCAGAACATGCTTCTTCCCAGAACATGCTTCTCCCCCAGAACACCCTTCTCCCCCAGAACACGTTTCTCTCCAGAACATGCTTCTCCTCTAGAACATGCTTCTCCTGGCCTGAGTTCCTCCTGGAGTCTCCCATCTTCACATGTGATTTCTCTCTCCTGTGTCCATGTGTTAACCAGAAAGTTGTCACATGCTAGCAAGTAGTAGGTAACTGAAGGAACTGCTGGTGGTTATAACAACTACTTTGAACTATTTATACACAACTGCATAGAATTAAAAACTACAAAGGAGACAAAAGAGTAAGGAGATGACATGCAAAGTGAGAGAAAAGTCTGCCAGCTGTTCACCTGATAAGGAATGGACATCAAAACTACGTGAAGAATTTTAAAAATTAAACACCAGGAAACAAGTAATCCAGTCAAAAACTGGGGTGGTGGTGTGTGAACTGAGTGGATGTGTCTCATAAAAATACAAAATGGCCTTGAGCACATGAAAAAAAATTGCTGTGTGTCCCGACCTGCAAAGTCAAACGGAAACAAAAGCTATATGAGAGTCCACCTCAGTCTGGTCATGGTGGCTACTTTCAAGAAAACGAAGCAAATGGCAGCAAGCATGTGTGGGAGGAGGGGCAGATACACTGCTGATGTAAATGGCCAACTGTGTAGCCACCACAGAGGATGTGTACAGAGGCTCTTCTACAACTGAAAATAGAGACACTGCCTGACCCACTTATACCTGGGTATATGCATATGTATGCAATATATATGTACCATATATATGCATATATATACATATATGCACATATACTGTTGAGTATATATTCAAAGGCCTCTAAGCCCACACCACAGAAATATTTGCTCACCCATGTTTACTGCCACACTCTTCTCAGCAGCCAGCAAATATATCCACCTTAGGCACCCATCAACAGATGGACAAGGGAGATGAGGAGGCTGGGGAGACCTGGCTTATGGGGTAAGAGGCCTTTTGTATAATGTCAGGACCTGAGTTTGAATCTCTAACCCCAACATAAAAAAAAAAAAAACAAGGCATGGATACATATGTCTGTAACCCCAACTTTGGGGGTGGTAACAATGCCTGCGAGAAGCTATAGGAGCTAGCAGGTCATTTGCATGTGTGAAAGCAAGAAAGAAGGGCGAGGCTGGGCTAGCCAGCTGCTCTGAGGACATAGGACAAGGCCCTCTTGGTATTCGGTGGCCATGGGCATTATCTGTGAAAGTATCTTTTAATCACCTGATTCAATTGTTATCTCTGACGCTTATTGCTTCCGTCCGCTAACTTAGGCCTAATCCTGGAAGCTTCTAGCCTCCGTACAATCTAACCCAGGCCTAGAATGTTTTCAGCCTTTGAGACTTTCTGCTGAATAAGCTCACCCTTTCTATCTCTTTTCTGAACTCTTTCTGGCTGGTTCAGCTCAGCTGTTCTGGCTCAAAACTCCTCCTCTCCAAGCTGACTGATTCAATCTGGCTTCTCTCAGTTTTCTCACTGAATTGTTTTGCTTGGCCTTAAGCTAACTCTAACCATCTGTTCTAATTTTCTGGCTTCTTCTCATTCTCTGGCTTCACCTGTGTCTAGCTTGGGCCCTGTTCAACCTCTCTCTATAAGACTCTCCCTGGAAAAACTGCCTCTGAATTCTGCGAACTCAACTGCCATAAACTCAACTCCACAGCGCTGCCTCTCCACCCACTGACTCAACCAAACTGCCTGAACAGAACTCAGAGGTCCACTTGCCTCTGTCTCCTAAATGCTGGCATTAAAGGTGTGCACCACCACTCCTGGACCTAAGCTTTTATTTATGTGAAACTTGCTCTAAGCCAGGCTGGCCTTGGATTCAGAGATCTGCTTGCCTCTGTCTCCTGGGATTAAAAAGGCACGTGTATTCTAGCGGGATCACACAGACCATGGAAGGTCTTTGGATGTGATCTCTTGCCAGAGCAGCCATGATCTGAATTAAAATCCCTCTACACGTGTCCCCTCAATGTGTCCCACCGAGGCGCTTACAAGGTTACTCAGAGGCCTAGCTTCATAATCCAGAATTCAGTGTGGTCATTTGTTAGGACATACAAATGACAGGGCTGGGTCTGGCTCTGGCTCTGGGTCTGTTCTGTCTCCAGTGGGGTGTGTGTGTGTGTGTGTGTGTGTGTGTGTGTGTGTGTGTGTGTGTGTGTGTGTGTGTGAAATAAGTACCAAGGGAAAGACCAAGCTGAGTCTGCGCAGTACCTGTTCCATGGCAAGGTCTCTGAGAGGTGACAAGTGAGCAGGGACATCCTGATTGGCTACAGGGGCTCTGGGAAGAGGCAGGCTGATGGCAGGAAAGTGTCAGGGCACTACCATATGGGGTGTAGGAGTGTGCTTAGAGTCTGTCCTCAATCTTCCTGGTGCTGCGACCCTTTAATGCAGATCCTAGTGTTGTGGCGACTCCCAACCATAAAAGTATTTTTGCCGCTACTTTCTAACTAATTTTGCTACTGTTCTGAATCACAGTGTAAATGTCTGCTATGAGGGAAATCTGATATTTGACCTCCCCACCCCCCATGGGGTCGCGAGTTGAGAACCACTGGTTTAGTGGAAGGGGAAAGCGAAGGACTTGGCCCTATGACTGAGGCCTACGGTGGCTAAGGCTGTACATCACAACCTGCGATGGTCACTTGATCCTTCAGGGCCTGTCCCTGAACATGTTTCCAGAAAGGTTTAACTGAAGAGCGAAGATCCGCCCTGAATATGGGTGGCTCCATCCTCAGACCTGTGACTCACACCACGGGAGAAGGGAAGAAGAAACAGGCTGAAAACCTGCGTTCTCTCTCAGCTTTTGATCCCCTGGGTGTGCGGGGATAGCCTTCCACTGCCACTGGATGCGAATTGTATCCCGTGAAACGGGGCGGGATTAGGCGCCACGTGCCCTAAAGTGCCTGTGTCATGTATTTTTTATAGCACAAGACACACAACTAGCACCCTGGCCAACAATGAGAGTTACAAAGGTGTCCACATAGCCTGCTTCCCCTTCCTCTGTGTGCCCACTGAGGAAGTGATCAAATCGGGGGCGCCAGAATTCATATCAGAGACAGTCCCCCCACTCTCCCCACAACCGTGGAGAATGAGCTGTCCGTTGGCTACATCTGAACAGAGGGGTCTAGGTTTGCTGCATGCACTATCTTTGGTTAGTGCAACAGTTTGTGCAGGGCCCCCTGGGTCCAGATCCACTGACCTTGATGGTCTCCTTGTGGGGCTCCTGACCCCTCTGGGTCCTTCCATCCCCCCATTCTTATATACAACTCTTAGTTGTAGAAATGGCTGGCCACATAGCCTCAGAGCACCGGCCTGTATGAAGATGTCTGGTCTTCCTTTTATGCTGCCCTGCCCTGCCTCAGGCTTCTGCAGAGTGGAGCTGAGTTGCTGAGGAGCGAGGGAAGGTGCTGGATACACTGTACATGTACACAGGGCTATGGCGGCTTCACCAGTTCCCCTGGGCAGCCGGTGGCATTTCTTTCATGGTGGGTGAGTCAAGCTGCAGAGCGCGGACCCAGGCTTTTCATTCTGCACTTTTGCGCTCACACTGTTTAGAAGGTGAAGATGGGCAGGTAGGGGGCAAGAAATGGTGGCCATGAAGCTCCATGGCCACAGTAAAAATGTTGACAAAGCCATAAGGACAAGACAGGACTTTGGAGTCTTCGGGAGACTAGCTAGCCTAGCCTGAGAGATGGACCTTCTGGCCAGCTCAGAGACCCAACCAGCTCTATCTTTGAGTGAGGAAAGGGTCCTTCAAGTCTCTGCCACCCCTGACTTTCGGCACTAACCTGGGACACGAGCACAGGGCAGCTTTGGCTTCTGGTTTTGTGCTGTATTGGAGCCACCAGGCCACGATAGACAGGCAGACCTGGCTCCTGTGGCAGAGACACAAGATG
This sequence comes from Acomys russatus, assembly GCF_903995435.1. Lineage (NCBI taxonomy): Eukaryota > Metazoa > Chordata > Mammalia > Rodentia > Muridae > Acomys > Acomys russatus. The sequence goes on from NC_067163.1 coordinate 6,387,724, forward strand.
ACAAGGCAGTAGAGGGGAGGGTGTCCTCTCCTCAGGGCCCCAAGGGTACCAAATATCTGCTGGCCCCGGGCCATGAACCCAGTTCTCAGTTCTTGTAGCATGTCCCCATCAGGGTGCCTGAATGTGACGTCCCTTACTGATCTGTGTCAGCTCAGATGCTGTCAGTCCTACAGGCCTTGGAGGTCTCCTGCTGGTTACTGGTCCTCAGAGAGGAGAGGGCAGGACTCATGGTCCATGCGAAGACAAATCCCACCCAGACAATGTCCTTTTTCTTGGGAAGGCCCGTGCGATCAGCGCTGACTCCTGGCAGGGTAGGTGTCTTTAAATCCCCAGGTCTCAAAGCTTCAGAGGCTCTATGATGGCTTTCCTCTCCTCCCCTCCTCCCTGGGAACACAGACTCCTGCTGTACTGGATCCTGTTCCCGAGAGAGCCTCTCTGCCACCCGGCTTTCCACATCTTCACTCCCCAACAGGCCCTCTTGAGAACAGGGGGACTCAAGCCAGTGCAGCTTGGACTGGGTCCCCACACCACCCAGTAAGGTCCCTGGCTCACTCCCACCATTATTTACCACCCAGCTGCCCAGAGCTTCATTTCTTTAAATGCTGATAAGGGTGATCACTATCTTGCTCCTCGGAGTCTCATTCAAGGTGACCACAGGCCTATCATTTGCCCCTAATCTCGTTATCTTCCATTTTTCTTTCCTTAATTGCATTCTCCACTTATCCCCCGCTTGATACCCTCCCCCACCCCCAGTGACACGCACAGCTCTTCCTATTTAGGCTTTGTTGGGCGGCTCCTGAATGCCTCCAGGGTACCTTTGTCTCAGCTCTGGGCTGGGCCTCCCTGACCTTAGTCTACTCTCTGGCCTTGACTGGGCTCCCAGTGGCTGCTCTCCCACGCAGCTGTGGGTTGTTGTTGTTTTCCTGCACTATCTACTTACAGAGCTGGCAAGGTTGCTAGCCTTTGGGTGTCTATCCCCGCCCCCCCAGACAGGGTTCCTCTGTGTAGCCTTGGCTGTCCTGGACATGCTTTGTAGACCAGGCTGGCCTCGAACTCACAGAGGTCCACCTGCCACTGCCTCCCAAGGGCTGGGATTAAAGGTGTGCACCACCACGCCCGGCCACGCCGCTGGGTGTCTTATAAAGCTATGAGTGGACATTGTCCGTGATAGTTCTCTTGTTTGTCTTAAACATGCTTTGAAGAGAGACAATCAAAAACCTGCGTGGTAAGCAATATTCTGTATCATAAAATGTATCTATGAGCTTGTCTCCACCTCACAGTGGCTGCTTGTTAGGAGGCGAAGGTGTGTTTGCTTGAATGGTTGTCAGAGGCCGAGAGGTGCCACAGCGAGGGGCTACAGAAACCTGGCTGCACCAGTGGCTCAGCATGAACCTGTATCCACTCTGTGTGAGACAAGATGTCTATGTATACCTCTGCCTCTGTGTACACGCGTGTGTTTGTGTATGTCTATATATGCCTCTGTGCATGTATGGCTTTGTATGTACATATGTATACCTCTGTGTGCCTCTGTGAACATATATGTGTCTTCATCTGTTTGTAGCTGTGTGTGTGTCTGTGTGTGCATGCCTAAATGTTAGTACTCAGTTCCTGAGGAGGTGTACATGTCTGTGTGTAGAAATATGACTGTGCATGTATGCTTCTCTGTGCACACTGTCCTTATGCGGTGAGATATGAGAAAAACCAGCCTTGCCAGCTAAAACAAGTCAGCCAGAGCCCCACATCTCTCTTCAGAGCCCACAGTATGGGGCCTATTTGCCATCCATTGCTCACTACTGGCAGCTAGGCTATTTCGGGTCCTCCTGTGGGGTCTGGAGATGGTTCTGCCTCAGGCCCGTGGAGTCTTGGCTTATTCAATAGTTCTCACCCGGTCGAAGGCACAGATCTTCTCCCGCCTCCAGCCTCTTCCTGTGGGAAATGGGTGTGCCGCCATCATCTGCTGCTGCCCTTTGTGAGCGATGGAAGGAAATATTAATTGACTTTTTAGGAATTCATTATCAGCATGCTGCTCAGAGTCCCTGTGTCTCTTGGTGATGCCAGCTCTTTAACTTCGCATTAAACTGTGCCGCTGATTCTAGCCCCCACCATCTTCTTTCATTTCAAAGCACAGCGTTCTCGTTCTTGCCTGCAACTTTTAAAACTTCAGTCTGACACGTTATTCTCACTCTGCATCACCCCAAACCTTTCTTTCACATGGGTGTTTCTTTTCAGAATTCATCCTTTCCACTCTTCTTGCTGATACTAATGCTTAGCATTTTTATAGTGCTTTCATCTTCAAAGTGCCCCGCATATTTAGGGAGGAGTAATTGTCTTGCCCTTTGGGGTGCTGCTGGGTCAGCTCCTGGAGGCTGAGCTGTGGCCTCCAAGGTGCAGAAGGGGCCCCAAGCACGGCCAGCCTCAGCTGCCTCTCCGTTGATTCTATACACAGGGGGTCTCTCCGGGCTAAAATGAAGGGAACCTGTGTGCTGGTGGCTGGCTGATGAGCCTGCTTATGCGTCCACCCCATTACAACGGTAATCGATTTCTAAAACCTACACCGTGGGGCCACTTGTGAGAAGACAGGCACATTTACCACAGGGGAAGATGGAAAATAGGGGTTGCACATTTAAATATCCATCCAGCCTTAAGTCTTGTGAACAGTTCCTGCCAATGGAGAAAATAAACTTCTCAGAAATCCCCAGCAACAGTCAGAGGTGGGCAAGATGCTATTGTGTGCAAGGGCCCAGTTAGCATTTAATTAAAAGCAGCCCTTCAGCAAAGATCTTGTGATTCCGGTGAGGCTCCCATGTGAAGATGCTAAGAGCCATTTCCCACTTGTCTGTAAAGAAGGAAGGCGAGACAGCGGTCTGAAGTGGAGGAAGAGGAGGCCGCTTCTCAGGACACCCACCCTGGGGTCTCGTTATCTGAAATAAACAGTGCATGGTCACTCCAGCTTCCCAGCCTGAAGTCTGTCTGCCCCTAAGGTCCACAAATGCTGTATTTCTTTCTCCTCTCTCTTTCCTTTCTAAGCCTAGAAAAAATGAATATAAATACATGGCCAGGATCCCAGGAAAACACTGCCCAGTGTCTTGTCCCGTGCATTCTTCCCGAACTTAACCAGAAGCTGGGTTCCGGGCTGGGGAGCTGGCTCGGTTGATTCAGTGTCGCCTGTACAAGCATGAGGATGTGAGTTCAAATCCCTGTCACCCAAGTAAACAGCCATGTGCTACAAGGGTGGAGACAGGAGGATGCCAGGCAGTCTAGCAGAACCAGTGAGTCCAGATTTAGTTAGAGACTCTGTCTCAAAACTGGAAATGACTGAGCGTCAACAACCTCTGGCCTCCACCTGCACATACACCTGCTTACATGCACATACATGCACAACTGATCTGCCCTTGGCTCATGTTACTGCTGACTGTGTCTCTGTGCCAGCGGCATAGAGGTGAACAATTCAGAGAGAGTACACCTGAAACAGATCATCAGCCAGAGGTCCTCGGGCGCGAGCACACTGCACACCACAGTGTGGAGTAGGCAGACAAGAGCAATACTTCTCTGCCTTGACTATTCTGAGGCCCGTAAGTTGTGAGAAGAAAGGCTCCAGAAAGGCTGCGGTAACGGAGCTCTGGAATTAGCCTGTATGTCAAGACAATCATGTCTGCAGCTCACGGTGGCTCTGTGCCCTGGAAAGTCTCGTCGTTTAGGACACAACCACCAGATGAATCATTGCATATGGCTGGTGATTGGATTGCTTGCAGAGGCTGTAAGTGCTTTGAGGAGTTTATTGATTTCCCAGAAAATAATCATTGTCTTGACCTTGTGGCTGTTCAAATGCGATTAAATAATTCTTCCCAGCAGGAACAATGCGAGAAGCAAATGGGCTTCCTTCCCCTCATGAATGTGCTCAGACTTCATTGCAAGGATCATGACTGACCCCATTAGTTCCCGGGTGCTCAGTGACTGCACCGAGATGCTCTTTCTCAATTACTCTTAATTGGAATCGGGCTCTCTTTCCCCATGGACTCCAGGACTGGGAGCTTGTCACTAGAATCCTCAAGTCCCAGTGTCTTTCAAACTTTCAGAGAAGATGGACTGAGCGCTGAGGCATTGAGGTGAATCCCATGGGGCAAACTGGACACAGCCACCCTGTCCTGTTGGATGGTGCTTTTCTAAATCTGCATGTGGGTGGGCGTATGTGTTCATATGTGTGAGCATAGGCACACATGTGGATTGTGTGTTGGTGGGCATATGTGTTCATATTGGGCATGTATGTTCATATATGTGAGCATAAGCACACACGTGTGGATTGTGTGCTGGTGGGCATGTATGTTCTTGTGTGTGAGCATAGGGACATAAGTATGGATTGTGTGTTGCTGTATGAGAGAAGAGGGAAAGACAGGCACACAATCTGGGCTGAGGAAAAGGAAGAAGCTGCCTTCTGAGGAAGCTGAGTACAGTTTCCTTGTGCAGAACCACCCCCCCCCCACACACACACACACATACACATGCACCTTTGTTGTAGAGAGCATTGGGTAACCCCACCAGTGACTCAGTTATCGTGCTGCTGCTGAGGGGAAGGGTCAGAGTTTGATAACCTGTAGCAGAGGCTGAAGTGGGGTGGCTGGCTCTCAGATCTGAAGAACTTCATCTGGGACCCCATAGGAAAGCAGTTCAGATCTCCATGTGTGGGGACAGGGGACGCACACCCATGCATTTGAATCTCTCTCTCTCTCTCTCTCTCTCTCTCTCTCTCTCTCTCTCTCTCTCTCTCTCTCTCTCTGTGTGTGTGTGTGTGTGTGTGTGTGCGTGTGCACGCGCATGTGTGTGTGTGCCAGTACATATATATAACCCTGCACTCTTACATGTGTTTGATTAGAGCTATGTGTGATACATTTGTCATGTATGTCTTTTGTTATTTATGTGTGTACGGTGTGTGTGTGTGTGTGTGTGTGTGTGTGTGTGTGTGTGTGTGTTGGACATGGGACATGCAACAAATGAGGCAGGGTTCCAGCTGAAGGACACAAGAGCTCTGGGAAGATACTGCTCTTTCCAGCCCTACAGGTCAGAGCCACCAGAGCCAGAAGAAAAAAGGGGAGGAGCACCCAGGGGCTGCTGGCAGGTCACTGGCTGGACATGGAGTGGCTATGGGTGCACCATGGCGGGTGAGACTCATTGGCTATGTGCAGAGCCTTTGTGGAAAGTTCTGGTGTTTCCAGAAGAATCTACTGGGTTTAGTCAGCACATCTGACTTGGATTTGTCTGGTTCAAGCTAGCATCAGCAAGCACCGAGTTGGTGGGGCAGGGATGCTGACAGTGGCAGCCTGATTGTGCTGAGGCTTTCCGAGGACAGTGCCTACACTAGCTGTGCCATGTCCTGCACGTCCAGGTCCCCAGCGATGCGGGCTCCGGGGCCTGAGGCCCTCACTTTCACGTGTGCCATCTGGCAGTCTCTGACTCCCTTTCATCACCACCCCGCGCCACTGTGTGGGATGCTCTAGTCACTTCTTACTGCCTTTGCCCCACTCCGGAAGCGGCTGTCCCCCCAAAGGGAGAGGTAGACAAGGACCAGAACTTTCACCAGGATGAGGATAGTGAAGGGCCGCTTGCCGCAGAGGACGGAAGCGCTCACTGTCACACCGTGGCATGTGTTGTCCCGCACTGCTGTGCCTCTAAGGCAGATTAACCTGTCAACTCGGAGGAGCTTGTGTGTGGTGTGCACAGGCAGTTGAAGGCAGCAGAATAGGTCATGGCTCTGGAGCCCTCAGGACTGCTCCCTTCTGAGGCCAGGAGAGACTCCCACACCCCCTGGTCTCCCCGTCTCTTTTGTCCTGTATCTGTTTCCCTGCTCCTTACGAGGACATGGTCACACTGGGTTAAGGACCTACTCTGCCACTTCTAGAAAAGGCCCATTCCCATCAGATCCATAATGAGTTGTGTGACTTGAACATAGGAGCCTGTTCATATGACCTTCCCAGAGTTCCCAGCACACGCACCGAGAGGTAAGCCATGTGGATTCCCGGAAGAGGGGCGCTGGCTGGTGTGTCTGTATACACAGCTACTCTCCCGCGCGTTTGCCAATGTCACAGCATCTGCGCTCACCCTGGGGAAGAGATTGTGCCCTACCAGATACCTCACGGCTTCTCATCATCTGTGAACCGCCACCTCTCCCGTAGCACCGCTAACCTGTAGCATCCCCAAAAGCCCCCATCGTGAACTCATCTATCTGGGTAGGTGGCCAAGCACTAGTAACTGTGAGGGCCACTGGGTGAGCAAAGCTCCTGAACCGTACAAGTGAGACTTGCTTCCAAACCAGAGGCCAGGGCTCCCAGGACAGGGTCTGGCCAGCAGTGTCAACACAGAGGAACTGAGGAAGGATGTGGGGGACTCTCTCCACGGAGCATGCAAAGGGGGCGTTTTGAGAGCCAGTGCTTGAGTGGACCTGAACAGGGAGAAGAAATCCACGTGGTGATGGTTGAGGCCCAAAGGTTCTAGGATGGAACCGAAAGGGAGTAAACCATCACAGTGGGAGGCTGCAAAAAAGAGGCCCTGGACCTTTTTGCGTTTTTAAAGCCTCTTACTGATGCTTTCACTGAAGGAAGATGGTGACTCTAAGGACTGTTTTCCCTGCATTAGAGCAAGAAGGACCACAGGAAATGCTGCCGCTGCCGCCGTGGGTCAGTGTGATTTCCAGCAGGGAGGGAAGGGTGGCAGGATGGGTTGGTTAGTGCAGGTGGGCCACACATCCTGGCCTTCCGTGCTCACAGTGGCTCTGCTGTTACTGCGCAGTGTGCTCACAAATGGAATTTGTGAAAGGTAGAGCAGAGATTGACACCAGCCTCCTCTGACCTCGGGATTTTCTCAGTGTCATGTGAAAGGCTGAGGGTGTGCTATATGCATCCTTCCAGCAACACTGGGAAGGAGCTAATGATAGTAATAGCAGAAGTGACGTACCTGCAGCCCCAGGCACAGCATGCCAGTCTCTACCCACTACACAGGTTAGAGCTGCAAAGCCAGCATGCTTGTTCGTATATTTGAGATAAAATAACTATAATGAAATACCAACGCAATCCAGATGTTCTCAGCTGGCAAATTACTGAGCACCGCTCTGTGTTGCCATGTTAAGTAAGATTTAGGGACAAACTGTGTAACATAACTGTTCTCAAGCAGAATATTCAATTTTCTCGAACATTCTAAACATCCAAGAATGCTCACATGTTCCATCACTGTCATATGCATGGGACCCCGCTGTAGCCAAGAATCCTTGCTGGAATTGAGTGTTCAGCTGTGGGCTGAGAGGCCCTCCAGCTGGCCAAGGGTGGGGACTGATAAGTGGACCATGACCATAAGGAGCCCTGGGGGTCACTGTACCAAAAAATGGAGAAGCAGCTGCTGATGGGACTGAATGCAGCTCAGACTATGGCACAGAGGGAGCGTCCCGTCACAACAGGAGGGTGCCAAGTATGTCCCACATCACTGCAGAGGGAGAGGCCGAGGACCAGGAAGTGGGGTGAGCCACAGACTACTGCACCTTGATTCCTCTGATGACGCAAAATTATATTGTATGTGACTGAAAGACGTAAGAGATAAAAACATGTCACTGAAGGAAGGGGAGGTGGACAAGGACTATCTACGTCCTCACTGGGGCCACCGGAGGTGGAGATGGAGCAGCTATTAGCTTATCTCACGCCTTTGCTACAGAAGTAAGTGTCCAAAGACCAGTTGTCCCATTAGCTGGAGGAAGCTCTCTCATTGCTGATTCGTACACACTTACCACAATGAGGCTAAGGACTGCTGCCCTGAGGACCACAGTCTCACGTCGCACTCGGGCATTTCATAACTGAAGGGCAGTTGGGTGTGTATCTGTGCGGGGTGTCTTTCTGGCCTGGAACAGCTCTCTGAACAATTGGTGACCGTTCTTCTGTTCCTTCCTAACACGCCTGCCCCTAGCGTCCTTCCGGAAAAACATAGCTGTGGTCTTAATTATAATGGAATCTACAGTGAAAACTGAAGCCTTCACTTAGTGGGGCGCCTCACCTGCGGTCATGCTGTCACTGCTGACTGAGAGAGCCTCTTGTTTCGTACTCCACAGCCAGGCCTCCAGGACAGTGGCCAGGTGCAGTGGCCAGGTGACACTCACTCCTCCAGGTCCCATCTGCTGCAATGTGTCCAGTGAATGAAAACTCCTGTCCAGTGTGGCTCCTCCCCTCTGATGCTGGCTCTCATAAACCTCACTTTGAGCAAGTGAACCTGGTAATGGCTCAAATCCCCTCTGCATGACCATAAAATCCTGTGACTGGCCAAGAGGCAGAGACGCCAAAGGGGCCCTGCATAGGGAAGGGGAGGGGGCAGCTTTCCACCTGCTTACGTTACTCTTCTTCCTGCTCAGGCACGGCAGCTGAGAAGGTGCATGCTATTAGGGGTTAACGCCACCACCACCATCTCTGTCAACCTAAGGTTTATTTTGCGATAAGACCTCTCATTGTCTGGGTCATTCTAACTAAGATCCTCAAAGAGGGTCCAGACAGCAAATGTGTTTGTGTGTGCATGTGTATATGTATGTGAAAGTATATGTGTGTATATTTGTATGTGTGTGTGCATGTGCATGTGTGTGAAAGTATATGTGTGCATATATGTATGTCTGTATATATGTGTGTGTGCATGTGTGTGTATGTATGTGTGTGTGTGCATGTGTATGTGTGTGAAAGTATATGTGTGCATATATGTATGTCTGTATATATGTGTGTGTGCATGTGTGTGTATGTATGTGTGTGTGTGCATGTGCATGTGTGTGAAAGTATATGTGTGTATATGTGTATGTCTGTATACATGTGTGTATGCATGTGTGCATGTGTATGTATGTGTGTGTGAAAGTACATATGTGTATGTGTACGTGTGTGGGGGTGAGCATGTGTGTGCATGTGTGTGTGAGTGCATGTGTGCATGTGTATGTAATGTGTGTATGTGGGTGTGGGTATGTGTATGAGAGAGACACTCACCCATGCAAAAGGCTTGGCTAAGGTTGTGCACTTCGTGGAGCAGGCAGTGGCACTGCTAAGTGTGTGTGCTCAGGGTCCACCTAGGAGTGTGGAGCACCTTGTGGGGCAGCTGCCTGCTACCTCCCTCACAGATCTTTCTTTTAACTTTGTTTTGGTTGGCACCTAGTTCGTGTGACAGTTACGCGAACAGCGTAAGTGAAGCCCATGAAGCTCGGGCAATAGTCACTTACGTCTCCTCCCACCTCCTGCCCTGCAGTTCTTCATAAACACAGAGCAGTCTCCCTGTGTGTGTACAGCCCAAAGGTTCAGTCCTCCTGGCTGGCTGGCTTCCCAGTGTCCTGCATGTCCCTGTCCCCGCTCTGTGCCACGACCACCAGTCTACTTTTTCTCTGAAAGCAACATTTTTAGCCTCTAGGCCCCAGTGAGAGCATGTGCTGTGTGCCTGCCTCAGCCAGCTCCTTTTTAAGCACCGCTGGGTGGCCATGAGTCGGGAATGAAAGGGGTTGGGCAGCAAAGCTGGATGGAGGTCTGGCATGAGCCGGGTGGGTAGGGGGTCGGAGGTGGGGGGATGGGGGAGTTGGAGAATGGTGGTGTGTCAGTCAGCCCTCCAATCTTCAAGTCACACCTGCCTGTTGGGAAGACTGCCCTCCCCAGGACAATGTAGGATCGTAACCTGGGCCCCAGGCCTTGTCCCACAGCCTACTCTATGCCTGGGTCTGTGTCCCTCCCTTCCTGCTCTGGGCCTGCAGAGAGCGAGAGTGATGGGGACCCCACCAGGGTGTTGTTCAGGCTGTCTGGGCACACAAAGGCCCATTTCGGGTGACTGGCAGGTACTTGCCCTCTGCCTCCCGCTGAGCTATTGGTGAGCATTCCTGGTCTCTGATTTTAAGCTGTTTCTGGCTTGAATGTTAATATGCAGGTCCAGTACATGGGAGAAACGGTGGCATTTTACCCCTTTATCAGTGAGTCCGCATGCAGTGTGGTGCCTCAAAACGTCTAGAAAGCTCTTGGCTTCGGGTTGGTTACACGGGTCTTTCCCCCCCCCCCCCACAAGGCGGCTTCATTGAATGTCTTCCCTGGGGCACAATCGTGCCTTAGGTGATGTGAGACTCCATCCCTGAACACAGAACTTGAGATGGACCCTGCCACGTGCGCACTGAACGTGGGTTTTGTGGTGTCTGTTTGCAGGTATCCCAAACAGCTTTAAAAAAAGACAACTTGTCACAGGGGGGCTGGGGACAAGTTCAGTCTGTAAAAGTACCCACGGGTTTCAGATCTCCAGTACCACTTGTGTAAAAAGCCAGGCACAGCGGCATACACCTATAACCCCACAGCTGTAGTCGGAGGCAGCGAGATTCCTCGCTTGCTGGGAAGCTGGTCCCGCCAAATAGGCGAGCTTTGGCTTTGGTGAGAGACACTGAACCAGAAAATAAAGTGGACAGACCAGAGAGGTGACTCAGCGGGAGACGACGCTATGACAGGAGCATGGTGGTGGCCTGAGCTCAGGGGCCCAGAGCCCACTCTGAAAAGCCCGGTGCCTCAGTGCGCATGCGCATCAGTAATCCAGGTGCTCCTGTGACAAAATGGGAGGAGGCTCAGAGAGAAGTTCCCAAATGCTCACAGGCCAGCTAGTCTGGGGTATGTAATACCACGCCTGAAACAGGACACCCTGACTCAAACAAGGTAGAAGAGGTCCAACTCCAAAAGGTCGTGCTCTGGCCTCTACAGCAATGTCGCGTTTATTCATTCTTTCTTCTCTCTCATAAGATAGGAAATGACTGAGGAAGATGCAGGACTCTGGCCTCCACCTGCATGTATACACATGAACATGTATCCACAGATATCGCACGCACGCATCCACACACGCACGCACGCATGCATGCACACACACCCTGTGCTCAATAGTTTTTGGTAGCCTGTTAGAAGAAACTAGAGTCACTTGGGAAAAGCACTCATTAACTGAAGAGCTGCTTCTGTGAGACTGGCCTGTGAGCGTGACTGTGGGGTGGGGTGTTTTCTTGGTAAGGCCCAGGCCACTGTGGGTGCTGCCACCTCTGGATAGTGGCCCTGTATTAGAAAGCAGGCCAAGCGAGCAAGCAATAAGGCACCAGCCAGGGAGCTTCATGCCTTGGTGGTCTCTGCTTCAGTTTCTGCCTCTGGGCTCCTGCCTTGGGTTTCTGCCCTGGCTTTTCTTCACAATGGACTAGAAGCTATAAGGACATCCCATGTGAAGTGCCTGTCTCTGCTGAAGGGATCTGTGTGTGTGTGTGTGTGTGTGTGTGTGTGTGTGTGTGTGTGTGTGTGTATGTATGTAGATGCAGCCACTTGGCCTGGGAGGTAGCTTGTCCCTGCCCCAAGATCACACTGCTACCTGTGATGGGTCTCTCACAGCCTCCAGCTGTTCTGAACGGCCCTGTCAACTGTCAGCCTCCATCAGTCTTGGATCCAGCAGTGACAGCCACCTGCCCTGTATGTACGACTTTGGCAGGGGATGATGGAATAGCTTGGGAATTAGATCCCCAAGCCATAAACTAGGGGACAGGGACATTGTCACAGACCAAGCTGATGTCTATCCCACCATTGGTGACAGCCCATCCCCATGATGGTGAGCAGGGCCTCAGCAGATAAACCCTCCTCCCTTGGCTAATAATCGTAGCAGCCTGAGATGGCAACTGTGCTTGTGGCTGCTGGGCAGGCGTGGCTTTAGGTCTGGGGGTGGCCACCGTGGGCTCTTAGCAGGCTGCCCTCTCAGGTCACTGACGGGCTTCCTGTCCTGCCAGGCACACTCGGTGGAGTGTCTCATGATTGCTCTGTGTGGCAGAACCATGGAAATAAGGCGGGGGGGTGGGGGTGGGAATAATGAGCGATTGATTAAAATCGAGGAGCTGGTTGATGAGAAGATGCTTCGTGGTGATTCGTGTTAAGTGTGTAAAATCAGGTCACCCACTATGTTGTAACCGAGGGGCTCTCACAGTGGACAAAACACCCTCAGACCTAACAATTAATTTGCAGATTAGCCAGTGCTCAGCTATGGGGGAGTCAGGGATCTAGCCTAGGAGTACCCCATCCTCACGACCCCATTCAGGGGTCATGAGAAGCCATTGCATATAGATCCGGGCAGTATATGTGACCCGTCTCATCACCCTGACATATGTGAGTGGGAACTGAGCACACAGCATCTGTTGGTGAGTCCTTCCGGATTGGGGGTGAGCCAAAGTGCTGGTGCCTTTCCAGGCCTTCTCCAAAGAAGAAAGTGGCCATACTCCCTTCGGCAGCTGCTGGAGTTCACTGAAGGGTCAGGCTGAGGTTGCAGGCCTTGGGGTATTTGCACTGTCAGGGCAAGGATTAGCCTAGGCTAGCCCCATCACTCAGGAGCTCATTGGTTGTCTCTATTTCTGCACCTATGAACAGTATTGACTTCGCCGTGCATCCCCGGAGGTAATCCTTTAAACCCAGTGAGACACCCCAGCCTGAGCAAGCGCTTGAGGGGCCACCATTTCCTATGTCCACCAATGCAGCTGGCAGAGTCATCTCGTGGCGGTGACTGATGTCCCAGTGTATGGCTTCCATGATCAGCTTGAGGTTTATATGCCTGTGTCCTGGCTCAGGGACACTTTTGGGTAGACCACGGTGCCATCTTGCATGAATACACAGAATGAGGCCCACCTTCCCTGACTGTTTTCTGATAAAGTCCCACAGTTGGGTGAATTCCACCTTGGGTAAGGAAGTTGATTTTAGTTACTCTCAGGAAAGTTCGGGGACAAGAGCTCTCTAAAGGCATGCTGGGAAGGGGTAAGCCCACTTTCTAGAACATAGAAAGGTTCAGCCTGGATTTTACCTCCTGAGCATGGAGTGTTGGCATCAGTCACCAGTGGGCAGAGGTAAACTGAGGAGGGTTATGAGGGGTTCCCTCAGGCTTTGAGGTTCCTGCCTTGTGGGAGAGTGTCTGCGCCATCTGTGATGTAGCGTAGCCTTCAGAGGGGCTGTGTTTAAGAGCAACGGGTAAACAACAGAAGGGATGCCACCAGAGACTCCTTTGGGCCACTGAGAATAGCATGAAAATCGAGGGACTAGGAAAGGTGCACAGTAAGATTAGGAACCTGCCTCATAAAAGCCTCTAGGGAGGAAGAGGCAAGGAGAGCTGATTACAGGAGCCACGTCAGACCCATGCGTACGGCCTCACTTGCACGGTGTCCATATGCGTAGTGCAGACAGGGTGTCAGCCAAGCCTTCACCATCAAGTTTCCCCGAGGAAAAAGGCCACCAGAACAATAAAGGGAAAGATGCTCACTGCAGCCTGTGGCCAGGACAGCTTTGAGCTCATAGCTGCTCTGTGGGAGAAGGAAGCTAGGCAGGTCCTTGTGATAAGGAGCAGAAAGACTTGGGGTGTCAGGCAAGAGCAGCAGCAGGTGGGATCTGCTTGAAAGGATGGGGAGTGAGTACCCACAATCCAACCTGAGCCGTCTGCAGTGAATGGGACCAAACGCCAACCCACAAGAGGGGCCAGTCACTGTGCTTGGACTAGTCAGCGAATGAGCATCTCTTCCTTTTTTTTTTTTTTCCTTTCTTTCTTTTAGGACACTGGAATTCCTTGAGGGAATAAGTACCCATGTGGACTCTGTGTCTAGAGGTTAAACTATAAATTTATGTAACCATCATTCATTTTACCCTCCTCGGAAGACTACCTTCTTGGCATACTTAGCAAGAGTCCTTCGGTACCATGGGTCAGCACGCATTCCCCTCTACAGCCGCCACACAGGGAAAGAGGACTGAAGAAGTCCAGTGTTGTCTTAGCTCCAGGCACTCACTGGATGGGTGACCAGCATGTGAGCAGAGAGGCAGTTATGTGCCTCAGACTTTTCCATCAGTGGTTGTGACCCAGGTACCTCTAGGGGTGTAAAGGCTGGTATAGAAATACCTGACCATGGCTAGCCCTTGTCTCCTGGACACAGACACCAGAGTGCCCTATAGCCTGCCTTGGCCAGTGTCATGGTTTAAATGAGAAATGTCTTGGCAGGCTCCTGTGTTTGGGTGCTTGGTCCCCTGTTGGTGGCACTATTTTGGAAGGTTGTGGAGCCTTTAGGAGCCTTGCTGGAGGAAGCATGTTATCAATGGGCCTTGAGGGCTTCATGGTCTTACCTTATTTCCTGTCTGCTCTCTATTTCCTGTTCCATTCAGTTGTGTGGTGAGGGCCCCTAGCTGCAAAGTCTTACCCCCATGGAGCCTTTCTTTCTGTCTTGGACTGAACCGGAAGTCTAGATAAACCCTGCCTCTCTCAGCTGCTTCTTGCCAGATTCTGTCTCAGCAATAAGGAAAGTAATTTGAGGCTGGGCAGTGGTGGCGCACACCTTTAATCCCAGCACTGGGGAGGCAGAGGCAGGTGGATCGCTGTGAGTTTGAGGCCAGCCTGGTCTACAAAGTGAATCCAGGACAGCCAAGGCTGCACAGTGAAACCCTGTCCTGAAAAACAAAAATAAAAAACAGCAACACCTCCCCCCCCCCAAAAAAAAGTAAGAAAGAAGGAAAAAAGAAAAAAAGAAAATTAATTTGTCCTGGGTGCTTGGCTGACCTGGAGGATTCCATACAGAATGACATAAACTAGTGGCCCCTTCATGCTCCAGGCCCCATCTCAGGGGTCCTAGGTCAAAGCTTCTACAGCACAAGTGGCCGATGGAAACCAGAGCCACACTGTATTGATTACCAGGGTCATCGGTTGACTTATCCTGACTGAAGAATAATTAACTGTCTTATTGTCCCTCTTGTAAGATGTCCCCCCTGACTCCCACTAGGGGGTTCTAAGTTGCCTGTGTGGGCACAGACCTGGGCAAGAGTAAAACTGATTTAGAAGGCCCATCCCTGCCAGAAGTCCGTAAGAAAGAGATCCACTCCACTGTGCCAGCCTGCTCCGTCAGGGTAGTCTCCATAAGACCAGAAGGGTCTCCCAGGAGGACAGCACAAGTCACACACACATCAGGTCTCTGTGACCAGAAAGCAAGAGAGGTCGCTATTGTTTTGGTAGGTGGCCTGAGCATGCACGTGCTCTTTAGAGCAGTGGCATGTGTGTGTGTGTACTTCTCCTAGAAGACACATTCTCAGCACTCGGGCACGACCAGGTGGCCCATCTCGGGTCCAGCTCGCTATAGTACTTTCAGTCACATGTTCCTTAGGGAACCTGGCCTCGAAGTGCAGAAGGTCCAGGTGGCCCATCTCGGGTCCGGCTCGCTATAGTACTTTCAGTCACATGTTCCTTAGGGAACCTGGCCTCGAAGTGCAGAAGGTCCAGGTGGCCCATCTCGGGTCCGGCTCGCTATAGTACTTTCAGTCACATGTTCCTTAGGGAACCTGGCCTCGAAGTGCAGAAGGTCTAAGTGCAAGCTACCTGTCACTCACAAACACAAAGCAGGATCTTGTAAGAAGAACCTTGGTTCATCAGAGCTGCCGGTGCTCAGAGCTCAGAGATGATGGAGTGAGGAGGGTCACCCCTGTCCCCTACATCCTAGCCTGCCACTTTACCTCTTCCCACATTTGTCATTGTTTTAAAGAATTGTTTTGGGGTGTGTGTGTGTGTGTGTGTGTGTGTGTGTGTGTGTGTGTGTGTGTATGTTATGTACATTTGTGTTTAGTTCCCCCAAGGAGGCCAGAGGCGTCAGACTCCCTGGGGCTGGAGTTACAGGAGGTTGAGACCTGCCTGATTTGAGTGCTGGGAGCCAAAATTAGGTCCTCTGCAAGAGAGCTGTAGGGTTTTACCTGCTCCCTAGTCCCCTTACCCCCCGCCCCACCCCAATCTGGTTTTAAATATGTGGCTTTTGCTCTGTGAGTCTTCTGAGTGATGAGGAGATCCTACTGTGGCAGCACAGCTCGCAGACAGACTCGCCACTGAACCCCTTTATTCCATCCTCTCAGGCACGGGGCTCACACCCACAGTCCACAGCCCAGCTCTCTCTTCAGCTCTGGAATTGAGATGGGTGCTCTTCAACTACCAAGGAGCAGGATGTAAAGAAGCCTCTGGTCTTTTGTGAGTGGGGAGGATGAGTGTGCTTCCCCCTCCCCCTTCCCCCCCTTGTGGTGGGGAAGCCGCTTCAGAAGTGGGTCATCACCCACCTTCTCTGGTCCCCTGTGACACAGGTCAGCAGTGGCCTGTGAGCAAACTTCTAGTTGCACTTGGGGTGAGAGATGCTGAGGTCTGTCTTCAGGGGTACTCACAGTGGAGTCCTTACCACACCTCAACATTTCCGGCCAGTCTCTTGGTCTTCCAGCATGACCTCCATCACCTAGAAGAGCCCTGCCCCCCCCCCCAAGCTACATGTTTAAAAACAGACTTGGAGGAGGGAGACTTCAGTGACAGCTCAGCAGATAAACCTTTTGTTGTTGTTGTTGTTGCTGTTGTTGTTTTTGGTTTTTCCAGACAGGGTTTCTCTGTGTATCCTTAGCTGTCCTGGACTTGCTTTGTAGACCAGGCTGGCCTCGAACTCACATCAATCCGCCTGTCTCTGCCTCCCAAGTGCTGGGATTAAAGGCGTGTGCCACCACCATTAAGAGTTTTGAAGAGTAGTTTCCATAAGATCCAAGGAAGGGCATTGTTGCAAAGAGACCCTCCCTTCTGGGAGCAGCTGGGTGTTGGAAGGGCATGGATGCTCTGGGAAACACTGACCCTAGCTCCTGCTTTGTCCCCTAGGATGGGAGCTGGCGGCAGGGGCGGCGTGGGTGGGTAGACCCTTGCTCCTGTATCCCTGGCTCTTTGTACGTGCCACCGTGAACGTGGGCCGTGCTTGTCACTCCGCCTCCCAGAAGCATCATTTCACTCTGCTCCTTCCCGTTGAAGCGTGACACTCAAATCTGAGATGTGAGCAGAGATCAACAGCCCCTGTCAGCGGCTGTCAACCCAGGTGTGACAGTGCCGTCTTCCTAAATTGCCGCTAATCCTGCGGAGCCCCCTCTCTCCGCACCCTCCATCGCGCTGTTTGCTCACATCCCGTTAACACTTGAAATTTCCCCTCCGAGGTGTCACTGTTTGCCATTTAGTAAGTAGGAGGAACTGGGAGAGTAGCAAGGGCCCCGATTTGGGGAGCTGGAGAAAGCTAATTAGCTATTCAGGGAGAATAATCTTATTGAGAGAGCAGGGGCTGTGTAAAGAATGCCTTTCCCCGTAACAATCTTCTAATTATGTTGTCAGGCTCCCTGTTCAGTTTTCCCCCCTGTGACGTTAAGAAACCCACTTCTATGTTAAGAAAGGGATTTTCAGCTTCTGATGCTGTTTGCTGATTTTTATTATTATTATTATTATTATTGTTTAGAGAATCTGTACATATTAAAGCAAACATTAAAATGTGATTCATGTGCAGTGTCATCAGGAGTGAGGAAGCCTCTGTGGGGGTGGGAAGGAAGGGGTGCCCCATGGGGTGCTCAGAAGACCAGGGAGTTAAGCAGGGGTGAAGATTACAATTCTACGCAAGCAAGCATGCGTAGCAGAGTGGAGGGGTGGGGGGAGCTGCCCGAAGCCGCCCCGGCTGTATGCCACACAGCAAACATTCCCAACGCTCTGTGGCTTATGCTCTTCGCTCTTCGGCACAGACCCTGATTAAAGGGGGGAAACCTCAGACTGTCAAGCCCTAGATGCAGTGCTCAGTGCTCGCACCCTTTTCCGGCTTCTGGTAGGAGCGTGTTGAAGGGCAGGGAGAGGCTGAAGAAAGCACCAAGGACAGACTTTGAGCTGCAGCTTGGTGAACAGCAAGCTTAATTAGGGCTGCACACAGGAGCAGGTGTACCGCTGTGGAAAGTGTCTTAGTGACTGGTAACTGCTTTTGTATCCTTGGGGTGGTAGTCCCAGAGCCCCGAGCCCCCTCCTCCCCAGGGTGGGGTGTTAGTGATCCTGGTTTTGTACAAGTCTACCACAGGCTAAGTCGTGTTGCTGAGAGTTTAAGGGAGGGCCATTCCACACCAGCCTTCTATAACAGTCTGGCATGGGACAGCTCCTTGCACATGTGGCACTGACTGAGGGGGCGCAGGGTAGGTGTAGAGCAATCTGGAACAATCATGGAAGAAAATCAGGTGGCCTGAAGGTACAGAAAATCCTGGTTGTTTGTATTTCTCCAGATAAGTCCTGTCAGGGAGAAAGGCCTGCAGGAGAGGTCAGAGGCCCCGCCCCCGTACTTAGACCAGAGTGAGCAGGTCTCAGAACCACAGAGCCAGAATGGCCCCATCATCCTGCCAGGTGGGGTGAGAGGAGTCAGGACGTCACCTGAGTCTGCCCTGAGATCTATGCTGGCCCCTGTGTCTGTCAGGCAGAAGCACGGCTCCCAGTTAGGTGTGGCCCTAAGTGAACTCCCAGAGCCACTGCTCAGGGAAGACTACATCAGGGATGGGAGCAGAATCAAGGTGCTCTTTGTTACCAAGAAGTAAGATGGCTTTCCAGGAAGGTAGTGGTGTGCAGGAGCACCGAGGTAGTGTTCACAAGCACCAAGGTGGCCCCTTGCACCAGGGAGGGTACAAGCAGAGAGGAGGTGACCTACAGGGAAGGGTTGTTAGGCTACCAGGCATGCCCAACCGTTTTACAATGCTGCATGCCACTGTCACGTACAGTGTTCGGGCTCCTTCCGTGAGTTGACAGCTTTGAATTGGAATGAGTTGCTAATTGCCATGGGCCTCATGCAGCTTCATGGCCGCAGGTTGGACACGCTTGGTTAAAAGAAAGAGCCCGGAGCACGGTAGGTACTCTATGGATCATATGGTCCCTCTAGCGAGATGGCTCTGGCTCTGAGACACCTTCCTGATGCTTGGTTTCACATTATCTCCTCTCTCATTTTATTTTGAATGAACAATTCATGCACGGGTTTCAGTAGACGAAATGTGACAAAGCTAAGAGGTCAGGGCTCTGCCTCCTGTTTTCCAACCTCAGCCCTCCTGTTTTCTCATTTCGGACCAGACAGGACACTAGACATGGAGCGTAGCCCACCCTGAACTCTAGGCTGTGGAGGAAGACCTGGGAAGAGCCTCTGTGTGAGTTTGTGGCTGAGCCCTGAGCCGCCTCTGAGATCTCCTCCTTCCTTGACTTTCGGAACATCATATTCTGCCTGGTGCTGCAGTGGGTCCCTTTGAACACGTATAGTTCTCACGCGTGTCAGTAGATTTAAATGATAAATTTCCTGAAGTATTTCTAGGTCAAGATTACGTGCATTTATATTTTTAAAAGATTTTGCTGACACATTCTGATTATGTGTTTATGGGGTATAATGTGGTAATTCACCACATGGATATGTCTGTAATGACAGTGGTTCTGTGATCTCCCGAGCCATTTATGTCTGTGTGTTTCTAGCCTTCAAGCTCTTTTCCTTTGGTTCTTCATAAAATACAAAGTAATTTGCGACCTCAAACCACCCTGCTGTGCTGAAATGCTAGAGAACCCAGTACTTCCAGACAACTGTTTTGGCACCTGTCACCCAGACCCCCAGTGACTGACCACTTGTTTTCCAGTCGATCTGTGCCAGGGACCCCATGAGAGTGCGGTCTCCCCACCCCCACAGCAGCTCAGTTTGCCTCTCAACTCTTTTCTCTGAGAGAGCGGTAGCGTGTCTGTCCAGTTTAAATTTACGTTTCTCTTCATGAGTTCAAGTTGGAAGTTTCTGTGACACCCACATTTGCGTTTCACTTTCCGTGACTGTCTCCTTGCATCCTCTGGTGGCATCTTCTCTTGGGTGGCTGGTCTTTTGCTCTCGGATCTGCAAGTCTTTATCTGCTAGACGAATTAGCACTTCCCAGTATGAATTCAAATATTTTGATCCAGTTAGTCTTTTGTCTTCTCTCTTTGTTCCCGCTTCTTTTTGTAATTCAAAATTTCCTACTTTTTATGTAAGGTTAGGCAAAGATTTCTTGAGTATGACACAGATAGCACGGTCCATAAAAGACAAAAAAAACAAAAAAAGTGACAAATTGAGTGTCACCAGAATTATGAAGTTTTGCCCTACAAAGGGCACTGTTCAGAGAGCGAAAGACGAGGCGCAGCCTAGGAGGAAATGTTTGCTGGTCATGTATCTGACTGAAAAAAGGAAAAGGATTTGCATCCAGAATACGTAAAGAATTCTTGAACTCAATAATAAAAAGACAAATGACCCAATTAAAAATAGGCAAAAGGTTTCAATAGACATCTCACCAAAGAAGTTCTAATAGCAGCTAATGACCCAGTAAAGGCTTCCAGCATTATTAATCACCAGGAAAATAATGTTAGCACTACAGGAAGGTACCTGTGCCCAGTTGGATTGCAACACTAATAAAAACAAAACCCAGACAACACTGAGTGTCTCCCACACCGCTGGCGGGAATGGAAGTCATGTGGACACGTGAGGAAAACTTGACATCCTCTGTAGGGTTTGAACGAACTGACCATGTAGCTCAGGAGTTCTGAGCAGTGTGGGTAGGGGTGCCTGGGAAAAAACAGGAGTGCGGCTAGTGGCTGACAGCATGAGCTGATGCCGTGATGTACTCAAGTGCCTGTCTGCAGGTGGATGCATACAGGAAGTGTACACTACCCACAGGGTGAGGTGCTGTCCCAGGAGGGAAAGGGACGAGGCAAGGATGCATGCAGTGTCACGCCTAATTCTTCAAATGTTCCAGGCAACAGAAAAAGGGAGAGGAGAGCTGGCTGCATGTCTGTTTATAACACTGTACAAGAAAGCACATTGGTCTTTAATAACAGACAGGGTGTGACATGACAGTCACTAGGCAGGGGTGGAGACTTTGAGTTTGATGGGCGGTTGTCACCTTGATTGTCATGGTGTCACATGTGCACAGACTTGTTAGAACTGTCAGTCATTTACTCTAAGTGGGGCTACTACATGCCCTATAGAGCTCCATGAAATGGCTCAAAAGGTGAAGAAGCCACATGCAATAGCAATCTTTTATATGACGCATTTATTTGTTGGGTGTGAGGCAGGGAACTGGAGAGAGCTGGTTCTCTCCTTATGCCGTGTGGGTTCCAGGGACCAACCTTAGGGCCCAGGCTTGGCACAAGCACCTTCAGCCGCTGAGCCATTTCACTGATGCTTAGAAACCCTTTGCTTTGTGGATTCTAGATCATACACCTTTTTTGCCACTCTGGTTATGAAAAATGTTTCTACCTTTTTTTTCCTTCAGTATTTTGTAAGCCTAGACAAAGACTCCTCAGCAATGAAAATTAATTATGCATTTCTTTCTGTACATAATTAAACTACTTGGAATTTATTTGGGCCCAGTTGGGCCAACTGTCTTGGGGGAAAAAAATCTCTCTCTTCTGCAGTTTTCTGAAGTGTTGTTTACGAGAAAGAAAGTTTCCATACTGTTCCTTGGCTTTCTTTTTGGATCTCTGTTTCTGTCTCTGTCTCTGTCTCTGTCTCTCTCTCCCTCTCTCTCTCTCTCTCTCTGTGTATGTGTGTGTGTGTGTGTGTGTGTGTGTGTGTGTGTGTGTGTGTGTGTGTGTGTGTGTTGGTCTCTCTCTGTCTCCTTTTTTTACGTCAATATTTTTTCAATTTACATCATTACTGTGGCTTTGGATAATGTCTAGTCACTTCTTCGTTGCTCTAATTTTCTTTTCCATGAGGAATTTAGAACCAGCACACTCACGTGCAGACAAGCCCATCACATCTGTAGGGCAGGACTTCAAAACTCTTACCTGTATCAGTGGCTGAGTGTGACCTGAACCATCCTCCCTCAGCCTCAACGCAGTGTCCCTTTGCTTCAAGTGGTTGAAGATGGGTCAAAATCCTTCTTCTGAGGTGAGACCCTAGAGCTAAAACATTTGGGGTTAATCTTTTGTGTGATGGCAGTGGGGAATGCATGTGTGTACACATATTGGGGGACCAGATTACAACCTCATTTGTTTTTATTTTATCATTTATTACCGGCAGTACCTTAGCAGCCTACTTTATTTATTTATTTATTTATTTATCTATTTTTAAATAAGGGTTCTCGTTAGCCTGTAGTTGAAAAAGTGACTAGGCTGGCTGGCCAGAGAGGCCTAAGAATCTGCCTCTTCCCATCTTTATGTGCTCGAAGGACACATTCTTCATAATTGGCATGGTGGGGTCAGGAAGGGACAGCTATGGAGAGCCAGGATGCCCTAGCAAAGTCACCTTGTATGTGGCATTTCAGGACTCACAGTGCCCCTGTCTGACACCTGTCTTTCAGATATCTTAGTATGGACACAGGAATGCGCCTAATTTAGCAGTGGGGCGTGAGTTTATCTCAGCTAGCCCTCTGCTAGCCCTCGTCCTAAAATGGGGATTTGATGGAGCAGGCAAGCACTGCAGGCCGTGCAGATGTGGTGGGGCAACTCCCTCCCCTCCCCTGTGCTGGCCGTCACTGGGGCACAGCATACAGAAGACAACAAGAGTCCTTCTCCAAAATGTCAGAGCACTTTGAGCTTCAAGAAGTAGTCCTCTTGAATATGGAGAGCTGGGAAGAAAGAAAAGAATAGAAAAAGACCAGGCAGGAACAAAGCCTCCTCCATCTTCCTAGAATTGCCGAACTGCTCAGGAACTCTCCCCAAGGCTTGGCCCCGCTTAACAAGGCCTGACACATCCATGCAGCTTGCTGGCTGCTGTGCTGATCTTAGCCCCAACATGGAGGGTGGTGGGGAGGGGGGTTGGGGGGAGGGAGAGAGGGAAAATGGGTGAAAAGCTTCGGTTAGGGGACCCCCATGGTCACGACACACAGAGCCAACCGCCCTCCTAGAACTCGCTTAGTTATGTAGCCACCGCTGTTTCTCACACTTCTTATAATGCCTGCTTTGATTGAGCACCGTGGATGAGGTCTGACATGGAGGGACTCCATCCACAGCACAACTGTCACAGCTAGCATTCACCTTTGCCTTGTCATCATGTCTTGGGATCCCTAAAACACACATCCCAGATCACTCATGTGCCCTGTTTAGAAATTTGGGGTGCGGAATCGGCCGGGGCCATTGGTATCTTGTGAACTGTTGGTTGTAAGTCTGTGTGAAGAACCACATGATGTTGCATTTTTACTCCTTTGAGAGATCACTTCTTCATGTATTGTTCTAGTGTGTGTGTGCGTGGACACACACAAAAGTATAGCAGTGTGTGTGCAAAGTATAGCAATGAATGTGCAAGGCATAGCAGCAGTGTGTGTGGGGAGGGCAGAGGCCACCTCCTGGTGTCTTCCTTGCTCTCCAGCTTTTCTTCTCTCACTGAGCCTGGAGCACCTGAGCTAGGCAGAGGGCTCTGGGGCCTTCCTCTTTCTACCTCACCAACAAGGATTACAGTCATTTGCAGGCACATCCAGATTTTCTCTTTTATATAGAGACTAGTGGTTACAGGGACTCACGGCTGCTCCCAGCTTTTCATGTGGATGCTGGGCATCTGAACTCAGGTCCTCACACTTACAGAATAGGGGCTTTGCTGACTGAGGCATCTCCTGACCTCCCTAGTACGCTTTTCCGGAAGTGTGATGCTTCCTGCTGTCCTGTGACTCTGGAGTGGCTAAACAGGAGCTGATGCCAGGGATGAGCAAGAGCCATGGTCAAGCTGCGTCCCGTCTTGTGTGCTTTAGCGCTCCCTCAAGAGCCTCTTGATGGCGTAGAGTTGGTAACCCTGCAGCTACGCTGGCCTGCCCTTCCTCCGCGCCACACCCCGTCATTGCTAGTCCCCTCATCTGTCACCTTGTTTACTTTCCTGGATCCATCATACAGCAAGCCAGACTTGGCCTTTGTGCCTAGCTCCGAGCTGGGCCTGGAGTTGGGACCCGGAGACAAGAACCGCCAACGTGTGGGGGACACTCAGTACAGATTATTGAATAAAATTGAAAGAGGGAAGGGATAAGGAAGGGACAGAGGAAGGAAGTGGCAAGGAACAGAGGTAAAGGAAGAAGGGAGGTAGGAAAGGCTGATTCGTTGGAGGTGGCCTTGGCAGAACTGCCATCTCACTGTCAATCTATCCCCGGGTTAAGTTCACTGACTATATCGTGGGACTCCAGTGTGCAATTACAGTCAGAAGTGCTTTTTCACTCAGGTACATAATGACTCATGCTGAGAGTGTAATTAAAATATTGTGGTAGTTTAAAAATAATACTCTATTAGGATAATACACAAGATGGCTAATTCAGAGAGAGAGAGAGAGAGAGAGAGAGAGAGAGAGAGAGAGAGAGAGAGAGAGAGAGAGAGAGAGTACTTCTTGCTCTGATTGGGCTCCTTTAGACAGTACCTCAGGCGTTTCATCTGCAGCACAGCATTGGTAAATACCTTGCCTTGCTGGAGTGTGCTGCATACTGCATGCTGGGTGGCTGACATTTGAGAATTTCTACGCGCCCCAGAAGCATCACAAAGCAGGGGCCCAACTTGACTCTGCTGTTTGAAGTCCGGGCTTTGGGCTGCAGCAAAGCTCCCTGAAATGCCACCTCTGAGCGGTCCCTGCCGAGATAGGGCCGGACACCTGCCCAGCGACCTTTGCTTCTGTCCTGCGATTTCACAGATCAGGGTTCTAAGCTTCAAGGTGTGGGCTCACTGCCTGCGTAGGAGAATCTCGGGGAGCCCAAGCCGGCACCTCCCTTACCCCAGCAAGGCTTGTGAGTTTCCATCTGAAATATCTCTTCTTTTATTTCATCTGGACCTCGAATCAATGATTCCCTAAGCAGAACTAACCCTAGTCACTACCACTGGCTGAGAGCTCCACAGGCCTCCCATGACCCTCTTTTGCCCTCTTCTCCTGGGAACTCGTGCTGATGCCCAGCCACTCCCTATGTCCGTGTTATGGCTTTATAATTATATCTACAGCCACCTGCCGTCTAATAAGCTCACACTCCATGGTCCTCACAAATGCCAGCAGCCCAGCCTGATGTTCAAATGTCTCCTGGGGGCACAGTGGAAGCCTCTGGGGATATAGCTGGCTTGTTAGTTATGAAGAGACCCTTCTTCCTCAGCAGGATAGTTCTGTGTGGCTTCACCATATGACCCAAACAAACAGCACCGGCTTGCAGGTCCCTCTGTCTCCGTGCCACTCGCGGATTGTTTGTTTGCTTTGCTTTGCTTCTTTTGAAACGGAGTTGCTGGGTTTGGGCTTATTGGTCCTTCCAAGTGGCCTTTCTGATGACAGCTAAGAGCTCTGGGAGATGTGGACGCCTTTTGAGAAGTCTGCACGGGGACTCTTGGGAGCTGTATGAGCATCAGCTTGCTGGGCGTCTGTTTCTGTATGCTTTGCTTTGGTTTTTGTGTGGGTTTTGTTTGTTTTTTAGATTTTAAAAAATGTATCTATTCACTTTACATCCCAATCATAGCCTCTCCTTCCTTTCTTCTCCCTATACCCCCTACCAACCCACCTCAGCATATCAATTCGCATCAGGACTGAGCATGCCCTCATCCCCTGTGGCCTAGCAAGGCAGCCCTGTCAGGGGAAAGTAATCAAAAAACAGTCAACAGAGTCCATGTCAGAGATAGCCCATGCCCCCCTTACCAGGGAACACACACGAAGCCTGAGCTGCCCATCAGCTATATCTTTGTAGGGGCCCTACGTCCAGTTCACACATCGTCCTTGGCTGGTGCTTCAGTGTCTGCAAGCCCCTCTGGGCCCTGGTTATTGGCTCTGTTGGTCTTCTTCTGGAGCTCCTACCCCTCCAAGTCTGTCTATCCTTGCTCCCCACTTTTCTACAAGACTCCCTCTGCTTTACCCAATGTTTAGCTGTGAGTCTCAACATCTGTTTCTATCTGCTGCTAGGAGGAGCCTCTCAGAGAATAGGTATGGTAGGTTCCTATCTGCAAGCATAATAGAATGTTAATAGTGTCAGGGGTTGGTGCTCTTGCATGGTGTGGCCAGGCATTGGTTGGACACTCCCTCAGTGTCTGCTCTATCTTTATGCCTGCACATCTTGTAGGCAGAGTAAAGTTTGGGCCAAAGTTTTTGTGGGTGGGTTGGTGCTCCCCTCCCTCCACTAGGTGCCCTGTCTAGTCAGAGTGTGTCCTCTTCCGTCTCCATGACCCCTATTATAAGGAGTCTCAGCTAGAGTCACCCCCATATCCTCGCAGAAGCCTACCCTGCAGTAGGTCTCCTGCTTGTCACAGAGATGCCCCTTCTCTCTGCAGGCCCTCTGTCCTCCCGTCCCCTGCTGTCCCCAGGCCTGATCTCCACCCTCGTTTCTTCCTGCACTCTCTCCTATCTTGTTCTCTCTCTTCAACCACTTCTGCTGTCTATTCTATTTTCCCTTCTGAGTGAGATTCAAGCATCCTCCCCTGGGTCCATCTTGTTACTTCTTCAGCTCTGTGCACTGTAGTGCGTTTATCCTGTACTATATGGCTAAAATCCACTTATAAGTGAGTACATGACATGCATGTCTTTCTGGGTCTGGGTTACCTCACTAAGGGTGATCTTTTCTAGTTCCATCTTCACCAACCCTACATTCAACAAAAGGATGATATCCAAACTATATAAAGAACTCAAAACATTAAACACCAGCAAACCAAATAATCCAATTAAAAATGGGGTGCAGAGCTAAATGGGGTACAGAGAGAATTCTCAACAGAGGAAGCTCAAATGGCGGAGAAACACTTAAAGAAGTGCTCAACGTCCTTAGTCATCAGGAAAAATGCAAATCAAAATGACTCTGAGATTCTGTCTTATACCCTTAGAATGGCTAAGACAAAAAACTCAAGTGACAGCACATGCTGGTAAGGATGTGGAGAAAGAGGAACACTCTCCCATTGCTGTTGGGAGTGCAAACTTGTACAACCACTTTGGAAATCAAATCAGTTTCTCAGATAATTAGGAATAGTTCTACCTCAAGACCCAGCTATGCCACTCCTTGGAATATACCTGAAAGACATTCCACTACACAGCAAGGACATTTGTTCAGCTGTGTTCTAGCATCCTTACTCATCACAGCCAGAATCTGGAAACAACCTAGATGCCCTCAACCGAAGAATGGATAAAGAAACTGTGGTGTGTTTACACAGTGGGATACTACTGAGCTATTAAAAATAAGGGCATCATGAAATGTTGGGTTTATTTTTGTTTTGGTTTGGAGATAGGGTTTCTCTGTGTAATAGCCCTGGCTGTCCTAGAACTTGATTTCTAGACCAGGCTGGCTTCCAACTCTCAGAGATCTGCCTGCCTCTACCTCCTGAGGGCTGGGATTAAAGGCAAGTGCTACCACGCCTGGCTATTTTTGCTTGTGTTTCATTTTGTTTTTTACTGAGACGGTGCCTCACTATGTAGCTCAGGCTATCCTCAAATTCCCCCGCCCTCCTGCCTTTGCCTCCTAAGTACTGGAATCTTCCAAGTGCACAGGCGCTTCCCTGCCTAGCTCTGCTTTGCATATGCCTTTATGCTGACGCCACAGCGATACTGGAGGGAATTGCCAGTCTCCTGAGAGCTGTGCTGGTGGTCACCTACCTTGAAAGACCTGGGTATTTCTGCCTAGAAACTGGGTTTTCCTAGCAGGCTCCATTTCCTCCAGAGAAGAGAAATACTCAGGTTGTTGTGCTGTTTTGGAGTATAGGGAGTGGCAGGGCTTGGGGCATATTACAGAATGGCGCTCAGGAAGCTTACCTGCTGAGGAGGGAAAGGTGGGCTGGCACTGCCCAGGAGCAGGTGACGGACTCCCGCACCCCCACCCTCTCCCTCCTCAGTCCTCACCATCCCACCCCCACCTCCACCCCCACAGAAAGAATCACCTCTTCCTTACCAGCTGCCCTGACTACACTGAGCATCACACTCAATACGTGGTCACCTGTAGTCACTATTGTCATCTGTTGGCTATGAGCCACCAGCCTGACTGGTTAGTTCTTGGCCAAAGAAGCTGAAGTGCAACACCCATTAAGGACCCTCAGATGCCACGGGGGTGGGGTGCCTCTGGAGCCCCAATAAGCTTTCATCAACCTGCGTCAAAGGGAGTAGACCCTGCTTCTTTCTCCCTGTGGAGAGGCCAGCCTCTCCCTGTCTTCCCTGCCCCCAATGCCCCCAGGGCTCCTTTGTGATGTTCTTGGTCCTCTGTGGATAGTGGCAAAGCTAAGAGGGACACATTTTCATATGGATTTGTCTCTTGTATAAGGCTGCTTTGAATCCAAAATCCCAGGTGACTTGAGGGTTTATACTTTCCTTTTGGAAAAAAGAGAAAAGTTTCACCCTAGAAAATAAGTTTCTATTCTTTAAGGCCATGGAACCAGCAAAAATGGAGTTGGCCCAACTTGTACAAACACTTATGCCTTCAGGTCTAAGGGGCAGTCGACAAGACAGTCTGCATCAGTTCTGGAGGCGGGAACACATGTGACTCACCGAAGTTCCCAGACTACTGAGCACACAGCTTGGTAGTTCAAGAAGTGGATCTTGGGACCTTGTAGCTCTAGTTACGTCTCCTGGGAGACCCTGTCTGTGGCTACACACATGGACTACAGAGCTGGTGTCATCAGAGCCGTGAGGTTTCCTGAAAACCAAATGAGTTGTCAATCCTGTCCCGACCCACACCAGGGGATACCAACCAAGCTTTCAGCCCATGCCAATGTCTGTAGATCAGTCCCCAAAACAACAGCCTTTACCTCAAACTAGGTACAATGTTAGGAACTGCCTCATCTCATGTCTCACTATGCTGAGGCCCAATGGAAGCTGCAGCCTCTCTCTCTCCATCCTACTGGCTCCCTAAGCGCTCGCACTGGTGTCTGGAGGAAGATCTCCATCCATACCTTTGGTTCTTCTGACAGAACCTCTCTTTACAGACAGTACAGTGCAGTATAGTGGAGCCGCTCTGTACCCCTTCCTACCCTTGGCTTCTTGTAGACCCAATATCTCTTCTGGCTCCCTTGGCCTTTAGCTGCTCACAGACGTGGCTCGTTAATTGTTCTGTAGCCCAAATGTGACTGTGCGAGCATCACCATTGTGACTGAATAAAGCACTCCATTTGGGACGGCACCTTGTGTTATTTCTGCTGTCTTAGGATCTGCTGTTTATTCCGTAGCCGGCCTTCCTTGATCGTGTTTGCTGCTTTGACAGGCATTGCTATCTCAGCTCTTCATCACGTCTTGGGGTGTCAGCAACTCGCCACCTTTGCTAACGACACCCCATCTCTAAGGTGGTCACTGTCTTGTGGTGCTGACCACTTCTTAAAAGGACCATAATGCCAGGCATTCTCTCCGGGTCCCTGTACTGTCCCCATGATGGGAAGGCCATTACTCACATGCCCTGGTCCATCCTGGGGCCTCAGGACACTGAAACATTCCTCCCCCCCGCCCACCACCACCACTGACCCTCGGAGTCCAGTCTCAGTACCCCTGGGCCACCAGCCAAGTCACTGTGACATCTCTTCAGGATCACCTCACACCTAGGCCTCCCTTCCAGGTAAGCTGGCATCATGCTTCTCTGTGTGTTCCAGTTTGTCTGCTGACCCCAGGTCCTCAACGCACTGGGTTCCTCATGTACCTTTTCCTAGGAAGAGCTCTGTACCCTTGAACATAGGCAAGATCCTCAGCATAGCTGGCACTGCACACGGGGAGGACTCCTGGATTGTCCTCATCTCTCCATTGGCTATAAGCACTGTTCTAGAATTTTCTAGCTTTCAAATTTTATTGCTGCTGAGAAATCTAAAGCCCTCCCGGTTTCTCCCGTTGTAATTATTCCTTCTTTTTCTCTGAACAGCTTTAGAATTTTTCTTCCCGTTCTTTCTATCTGTGGATCCTGAATGTTCTGGCAGGGTCAGTGTTGATCTGGGTATCTGGGTCCAACACTCCCTCCTTCTTCAGCTTCCTTCCTGTCTGAACGTTCATTCTGCTGTGTCCTTGTCCAGGCAGCCTGGGTCTCAGTGGAGACGTCCATCCACTTAGCTCTCTGTAAAGGCATATGCCTAGTGGGAGTTTGCTGTAGAATAGGGAATGTAACATCTGGGTTTCTGCATGGACTCTCTGTCTCTGCACCCTACCAGATGCCCTGCCCCAGCCCTAGACCCTATACACCCAGAACCTTCTTTAGACCTTCAGGGCTGTGATTGGTCAAAGTGGCTGGTCAAAGAAGAAGTGAGAAAACCCTGCATTTAGCACCAGTCTTCACACTACCTTAGGGCCATGGGAACCGTGGGGTTCAGAGCTGAGAGAACAAAGCACCCCTACACCCTGGCAATGCTTTCTGACTCGTTCTGAGGACTCTGCTGCATCAGGGTCCTGTTAAGTACAGCTGCCCGTCCTCTCAGCAGTGGTCACCTCAGGAACCTCCTTGTATTCTCAAAAGGCCCCTCAAAAGGGCACATGGATGCACACTGGGAGATATGGGTATGTGCAATAAACGTACATACCGTCAGCACCTTACAAAGTACCCACAGTTCCTAGCTATGTTCCCTCATCCAACGTTCGTAATAGTTCGCGAAACTAGATTGCTATGTCCGTTTTCCAGATAAGGAAATGGTAAATGGATTACCTCAGAACCCAGGCCATAAGTAGGCAGGTCGGCAGCATTTGGGTGTGCGCCTCTCAAGCACTCTCACATTGCAGTCCTATGCGGGCTGCGGGTTCCCTGCCTGGCAAAGGTTTCCCCTGGGCTGAATCCCCTGAGGCCTAATCTGTTTTCTTTACAGTCATAGACTTTTAGCAGTCTCTGGGGCCTGAGGATGTAGCAGGCATTCTGTAAACCCTGAGGGACAGACTGGCCAAGAGCAGGCCCTCTGTTCAGTCAGCTGTCAACGGGGAGCATTTTCCCCACTGACTTCCAAACCCGTGCTGGGTTTGTCCATGAAAACAGGACACCACACAGAAGGAGGTGACGGGATATCAGGGGATCAGCCCAAGTCTCTTTAATAGTTCTGGCTTAGACAGCGTGGCTCCATGGATCACACAAGGCAGAGGAAATGAGGCAGGCGATGCCCAGAACGCTGGAAGACTGAGCTGATTACAGCAGTCCTCTAGGAAGCAGGCTGAGCTGAGTGGAGCCAGCAGGCATGAAAGTGGGGAGAAGAAATCCAGGAGCAACCTAGAGTGAAAGAAGCCGGAGTCCAGGACAGCCAGGCCAGGCGCAGGGCCACAGCCCGGGCCCCACCCCGCTCCCTGCACCAGCAGCGTCCCCATGGAGGGAAAGCAGGCTCAGGGCTCGCCTTACCCTCCTTGGCCACACATCTTTCCTCAAAACAGCTTCACACACACCCTACCTGAGGACAGACCGGGACCATTCCCATCCTCCACTCAGCCCATGTCTGCCTGTGTAATAGGTTCTATAACCAAGGAACTGAAGAGAGACGGTCAGGTTCTGCGTCCTCGATTGTGCATTTCCTCCCAAGGGAGAAAAACGTTAGATTAATGATCATGGTGACAAATATACTTTAAGATTAGTGGTGGCATGTTCTTCCTCATTTATTTTTATTCCTCGGGTCATTAAGCCTTGAAGTTTAAAATGGAAAGATGTTCAGTGAATTAGTGTAAGGCTCAAAAGGCATGCTCGGGGAGGAAGGCATCCCAGGCTCGGCTCAGTGAGGAAGACAACTGCGTTTTGCCCATCTTTTCATATCGGCCTACGGAGCCTTTGAGCTGCTTCAGTGTGATCAACTGTCTGCCCACAAGCTCCTGGCCCGTGGGTGGGATCTTACAAGCTTGCTGTAGTCTTAAGGATGAGGCAAAGTCCAGGGCCTCGTGGATAAACTTCGCAGCAATCCCATCTTTAAGCGGCCAATCCCAGCCCACTGCCTGCTTCGGAGTGGTTCTTGGTGCCTTAGCCTGGCCTGTTATCACTGCTCCATGGGTTAAACTGGGTCCCAGTACACTGCACAGCCAGCCTTCTCTTGCTGCTGCAGGCTGGGCCTTCTCCACCTGCGGCCACCGTCACAGCTCTCTCTAGCTTGGAGGTCAGCATCTCTCTTCCCAGCACAGCAGGTAACTGGGACAATTGTACAGACTCTCCTCGCTGAGAAGCCCTGTCCTGTGGAGCCTCACAGTGACAATTCAGGGATTTCTGCTTGGGAAAGGGCTCAAGCCTGGGCATTCCCTGACTCCTCCTCTGGGGCTGTGTGACCACACATACCCTCATGCTCTGGCCTGTCCCCACCTCCAAGGCTTTCCTACTGACTCTGTACTTCTGGAGTTTCTGAATCCCGCAGCCAGGGTCAGCTTCTGGAAGGGCCCAAAGGGCTTAGAACCACAGCAAGCCCAAGCCACAGGTTGGCCTGTGACTCTGCCTATTCATGAGACTCTTCCTGAGTCCTAGGGCAGCACTTACACAGAAGACACCAGGAAGGTACTGCATTGTTTTCACAGGTAACAGGACTGGGGTGCTAGCACATAGAGAGGACCTGGGCCATGTGTTCCCGAGGGTACCAGCCTACACGTTGTGTCTGCCCACAAACCTGGGGTATCTGAAGCAAGCGCCCTGCGGGTCACTGCAGTGGCCTATTCCTCTCACATGCTCACCACCTGTGAGGTGCTGGACGGCCGTGTTGTTTTTCAGGTGTCCCGTGCAGGGTGAGCACAGACATGTTGACAGCCTGGCTTAGCCTCTCCTTAGCCTCTGCAAAACACTGGTGAGATATTGTTGAAAAGGCATGAGCCCAACATGGGAGGCCAAGGAGATGGTGACCGGAACAACAAACCTGGGGCCTGGAAAGCAAGTACAGGAAGTGACAGGCTAAGTAAGCAGAGTGACAGGAAGCAGAGCTGTCCCGTGCATTCCTGGGAGAGTCCTAGTAGGAGGCCGGGCATGGGGCTGAGGAGGCATTTGTTGGCTAATAGTGTCCTTTGGAAGCATTTGGGTCCCCTCTGCTCACTTTACCAGGAAGACAGCCATGACCGCTCCAGCAGGAGGCTGGGCAGTGAGGAAAGAATCTTCTGACCAGGGCCAGAGCTGTCCCAGAGCTACAGGGAGAACATCGGTTCCCCAAGTTATAGGCTGGGCACCTCACACCCCAGCAGGGGGTTAGAGTATTTCTTCCTGGGAAAATTGGGTGGGGGAAGGGGGCAGGAATTGAGATTTCTGAATGATTTTAGAGTTTTGAAAGCAAACACAAGACAGAATTAAGTAGAGTTCTTCAGACTTCTCTGGGCTCGCGAAACCGAGAAACAATGGAATCTCAGTTGCAAGATGACACAGGAAAGTTGGCTTCCTGACAGAAAATTTAACCCAACCCCACTCAGGACAGAATTCTACCCAGGGCTAATCAATAAGTACATCCAAGAGGAAAGCGAAGAGAGCCGGGTGGCAGGAAGGAGAGTGGAGGCTGAGGTGGCCTGAGGAGAGCAGAATTCTCCCCGTCTCCACCTGACAAGAGGAGGCAGGCTTCTCACAGTGCTTGAGGGGCGGACAAACATGAAAACCTAAACTGAAGTATTACACACCACAGCAGATGCCAGGGTGGGAGTAGGGGGCCGAGGTGGGGCAGGGGGATGCCTGTGTGAGAGTGGGTGCAACCTCTGTAGCCAAGCTCCCATTTTCTTGTACATAACAGCAACAGGCAAAGTGAAGTTTAAAAGGCCAAGAAGTGGCGGGGGGGGGGTCCCCCTTGCTGCTTAGAAATGTGTAGGTAAACAGAGGCAGTGGAAGGTTGAAAAGACAACCTCTGCAGCCTGGCCAGGCCTCTGGCATGCCAGGCAGGACACAGCTTTCTTTGCCCTAAGCCTTGCATGTCTATTTGAGTTGTTTATATTATGCAAATGGAAGCTGGTAAAAACCATTTTCGAGGCTTAGGAAAAAAATTAAAGTATGCCTGGGCCCCATGCTGGGTGTAATGAATGCGGAGCAAGCACAGTGACCAACTGCTCAGGGTTCCCGGCCCTTCCCAACGTTCCCTGGCACACGGTTGTCCAGAATAAAGAATGCTGAGCCATAAATGGTTGTTTTTCATTTGCAATTAGCTAAAAATAATTAGCCGATTTTTACCTCGTTATCTAATTATTCTGCATTCCCTAATTACCTGTGTGGGCTTTGCACTGACTGTGGACTTGGTAACAGATGAAGGAGAGGAGGCCAGGCTTACTGGCAATGCTTGGCTTTGGGTTTCCAGCTTTAAAGAGTTAGCAGGAATTGTCTCAGTGAACACCCATTCCTCTGTGCCTACAGGGCTGGTGA
This sequence comes from Acomys russatus, assembly GCF_903995435.1. Lineage (NCBI taxonomy): Eukaryota > Metazoa > Chordata > Mammalia > Rodentia > Muridae > Acomys > Acomys russatus. The sequence goes on from NC_067163.1 coordinate 6,421,712, forward strand.
AACTTCCACTTGAATGATCCTAAGGCATTCACGCTCAATTTAACTCTCTCTCTCTCTCTGAATATATATTTAAACAGAAGGTTGGTCTTCTCCCTGGAAAGACAACGGTGAGGTTTAAGGCCCATGCCTTTGAGTTGAGACCTCATGCGGGAACAGGGAGCCAGGCTCCCCAACCTCAGTGAGCCTGTAGCAGAGCCTGGCTGGGCTGGGTGTCATCACCCTCTTGTGCCCCGCAGCACAGAGCAGCGCCTCCCACACTCCCCTTCTGCCACTGTCAGATGGGCATCCAAAGCCCAGAGAAGTAGAACAGCTTGTCCAAGGCTGCACAGCTAATGCTAGGGAACAGGGAGCCTGGGTCCCACAGCTGAGGAACAGACGTCACCCCAGTGGCCCTTGGCAAGTCACAAGTCCCTGTCCCTTGGACCCTCATGTACTCAAAGCCGCACAGATCTTATGTGCAGAGGCATTCAGCTAGTTAGGCCTAGAAGGAGTCAACGCATTACATCATAGAAAAGCCACGAGGGCATGCACTCCTGGTGTTCCACACTCTGGGAGAAGCATGGGATGCTACCTGACTAGAGACTGCAGAATCTTTAGGAACTGGCTGCTGCTGTTGAGAAACGCCTTGGGGAAGGAAACGGAGGAGGCCTGCGGGACGGGCGAAGAAGGAAGAAGAGCACGGAAAAGGAGGCTTTTGCTCTGGATTTCCCACGATGGTACCGTGGAGAAGCCCATCGTACTAAGTTAAGGAGTCCCAGGGGGTCACGTGGGCTGTCAAGTGGGCTTGGGGCAACATCAGGTCAGGACTCCCGGTCTCTGCACCCACAAGCCAAGTGGGCACAGCTCTGGAGAAATCACTTGTATCCCAAAGCAGGTTCAGTGGGAGCCCCAGGACCAGGGGGTGAGGTAGCTTTCCCAGGACTCTCACTCCAGTGTCCTTGACTGTATGCACAGGACCCTAGAGACAGTACCACCTCTTATGGCACGTCTTTGTTCAAACCAAGTCCAGTGGCATTTTGGTGCAGAAACTGATAATAGTTTATCTTAGTTACTATTCTATTGCTGTGAAGAGATGCCACGACCAAGGCAATTCTTGTAAAAGGTACCGTTTAACTGGGACCTTGCGTACGGTTTTAGAGGGCGAGTCCGTGGTCATCATGGTGGGAAGCAGACAGGCATGGTGCTGGAGCAGTAGCCGAGAGCTTTACATCCTGATCTGTAAGCAGTGGGTAGAGAGAGCAGGACTGCACTTGCGATAGGCTTTGAAAACCTCAAAGCCCACCCCCTAGTGAAACACATTCTCCAATAGGTCCACACCTACTCCAGCAAGGCCTCCTCATCCTTCCCAAACAGTTCCATAAGCTGAGGACCAAGCATTAACATATGAGCCTACACAGCTGAAGCCACAGGTTGGGGTATCATTGCTTCACCCCATGACAGATGTCAGGCCCTGGGGTCTCAGATCACCCATGAGTCCCTCAAGTGTGGAGATGCAGGCCAGAGTCTAGAGGAGTCAATCTGAGCCCAGGAAGCTATGCTGGCGTTCATGTCCTTGGCTCCTGGAACAGGTTCTTGCAACATTGACTGAGTACTCCTGCTCCTGAGAGCTAAACTGAAGAAAACATGGGCATGGTGGTGGTGGGGTTGCCCAAGCCTTCGGGGAACCCATGGCTCCACCCAAAACAAAGCAAAGCAGGCATAAGACAGCTGTGCCTCCATTTGGCTGTCTTTGAAGACACATACACCCTGCCCGTTTGATCCTAGCGGTGTGAGCCATTCTTCTCTTCTGTAAATGTCACACAGATTCCCCTGGAGCCAAGACTTCTCTGCCCTGTCCCTACGCACAGACCAGGGATCTCTCCTGTGTGACATTTCCTGAGGAGACGTGAACAGATGTGTATTTACCCCCAAGCTGGGCACACCGATGACAGACCTGAGAAAGGATGCTGCCAAGTGATAAACCAGCGGGTTCCCGGGGTCACTTATGGGTGTGTTATGTATGGATGACTCAAAGGCAGCTTCATCACTGTGTTGAGTGGTAAGGAGCTGCATGCCTGGGCTCCCTGCCTGACTTGCAGGCAGCTGAGCCTGGCCATAGTCTCTGTCTCTACTCTACAGTCAGTCCTGCTTGCGTAAACTTAGGGAGGGGCCTTGTGAGTCTTCTCAGTTTGGGGATTTTGTTGAGACTTGTAGGTTTCCTTAGCTTTCTGAGGCTTAGGAGGATCCCTTCTCCCTCCAGGAGGGATTTCCAACTTGGAGACCATTGCCCTCAAATCATAGAAAATTAGTCCCTGCAGGCTCAGCGGGCACAGGTCCAAACCCCAGCAGGGCTCAGGTGGGCTTAGGAGCTCTTCCACCGTGGAGCTCAGAGGCCACTTTGAAAATCGCTGCCTGGACCTTTCTAGGCAGAAGTAGGGCCAGCAGGCAGTGGGACAGAGAGCCACATCTGTCTGGAAATAGCCTAAATACAGCAGCTTGGCTTTGATTATCTCACCACTTGGGAAATGAAGGGAGAGTGCCCACGGGTCCCTGCTTACTTGGGAATGCATGTCTTTGTCTCTGCTCTGCATTCCCGCCACCGTATAGCTCAGAGCCATTCGTCCGGGTCACGGGGACCTTTGTAAAGAATGTGTTTTCAATTAAGCTGCTCTAGCTGTATGCTGGGTGCTCACCCAGGGCCATCCAAGAGGCAGCACTCAAGGCCCTGGTGAAGCACCCTTGTGCAGACATGGTCCTCATGTAGACATGCCTCTCGGGGATACATCCCCTCTCAGAGGTACACTGTGCAGATGTCTGCAGTACAGGCTCCTGCAGTGCTGGGTGTCATGGATGCTGGAGGCTGGAGTTGCTGCATCCTGCGTGGCTCCACGGACAGACTTGATTGGGGCAGTGAAAGGATGAAGAAGTGACAGAAAGACAGACAGACAGACAGACAGACAGACAGACAGACAGGAAGCTGGGATCAGATAAACTGGGCTCTCTATTGGAGAAACCACAGCATCCCAGAAGGTATCTTGTTTACTATACAGAGTTGAACAGAGAGATGATGTTATTGCATATGGCAGGACAAGATTATTATGTACAGATACACGAAGGAGATAGGTTTATGGTATAGATCTGGACCAAGGGGAACCGGCTTAGTTGATCTCCATAAGATCAGTCTCTGTAGGGAGCAGACCTCAGGCCATAAACATCCCAGAGAGAAGGCTATGGTGGGCATTTCCTGGGCATATCAGCGTCCACATGTGGTCCAGAAGAGTCCTTGACTGGCCGCACCTATGGCAACAGCACACGTTCCATCAGGACTTGGCTACGTAGGCCTCTCTTCCCACTCCTTATGGGATGTCACGAAGCTCGCGAGAAGGGGCTGGATAGGAGACAGCTCCCACTGTTGTTCTGTGAGGTACTAATCTTTCACTGATAATGTAAACATCTTCTTCTAATTGTTTGAAATTATCTCAGCTTGATAAGCTTACAATGTAAGCATTTTATAGGTGTAATTCAATTAATTTTCCAAAGAAAAGTATCAGTTAGATGCATGTAAACATACTGGTTAAATTGTATGTCTTCATTCCTTCCACTCCAATGACAGAGATGGCGAAGAATAGACTATAAAAATTGCACCACAAGCTTCTTCTTCTTCTTCTTCTTCTTTTTTTCTTTATTGCCTGTCAAATTATTGCTGAGACGCCCATAGTTGGTAGCGAAACATTGTGATCCAATGCTAGCGAGCAGCAAGACGCCATGTGTAGGTTACACATTGAGTTTAGGTAATGTACCAGAAAACATGGCATGAAAACACTAATTTTCTCAATATATATCGGTAGACGCGCTGTTTACCAATGAGAAGTGAAGATTTTTTAAAAACAGTTTGTTAACTTGAAGTCTTGGCTGGGCTGCAAGTGAATCTGTTCTGGCTGTATTTGAACTGGGAGCCTGGGACTCTGTGGCTCGCTTGAGTCCAGCTGCTTGGGGGATGTCCCGGGTCCTGGGCCCCAGAGAGAAAAGCACGTCATTATTTGCGAGGTGGGCAACATCACAGTTAGATCAAATGCAAGCAGTTCCCCCTCTTCCCTCCATAATAACTTCCCGTGGCCACTCACAGCCTCCTTATGGAAGATGACCTCCACATCCCACAGCCCATCCTTTCATGGCGGGAGCAGGGAGAGCTGTTATTAACTGTGCATCTCAAGCTGTTGAGCAGGAGAGCTGGTTTAATTTAATTTATCTGGCCTATAAAAATAAAATAAAGAGAAGCAGGCGATGTGTTATTACCTGCCTTCGATGACACCGGCATTCAAACATTTTATTAGCTTATTATTGAATAGTGTCTCCGACAAGAGCCTCTTTGTCTCTTGTGCCACTCTGTGAAACCTATTTTTCAGTTTTAAGGAATAAATGTTGTCTAAGAGTAAGAGGGAAAAATAGAGTGGCTTGTGGGTTGGTCTGGAGGAGGCTCCTGCCTGGTCCTATTTAGCTTTCCATCAGCTCCCTCCTTCGACCCTGACATCACAACACTGGACAGCTTCATCCAAGGGTCCTTTAACTAAACCAGCGAACCCTGAGAAACACAGCAGAAGATCCAAACTCCAGGGGCTCCCTTTGCCCACAGGCTCTGTGGAACATTCCGGGGAGCGCTGGCCTGGTCCCCGTCATCGCTTTTTGGCAGCGAATGCTGCTCTGCTCCAAGGCCAGGCCTTGCATTGCATACTAATAAGTACCTGCTAACACTGAAATGAACACAGGGTGACCCACCACAGAAGCCGTAGCTTGTTCTGCTGCCCTCCAGCATCTGGCAAAATTACACATTCATTCAACAGCCCCATTTTCTTTCTTTCTTTCTTTCTTTTAAGTGGTTGAAAAGCTCCTTGGATTGTGGAACAAGGCCCATCACTCTTGAAGGGCACTTTTAGTAGCCCAAGCAGGCACATGGCCTGCAAGGTAAGGGGCCTGGGAGCCTGCATCCTGTTAGGCAAAGGGAGTACCCTATTCTGCTGAGCATTTTGTGCTGCTGTTTTGTTATCATTGCTCTCTGAGGTCTGAGGAGATACTACAAGGGGTCATGTAAAAAAAAAAAAGGCCAGGAGCTATTTCTTCATGTGGTCTGTCTGATAAGCTAAATGCTCTTACCTATTATTTAAATATAGCTTTATGAAAGATTGTTTGACGGTGACAAGTCCTCGTGGTAGCCCAGGCTAGCCTTGAACTCACTATGAAGCTGAGGTTAGACTCTCAGTTCTCTTGCACTGGGATTGTAAATGTGCCCCACCACATCTAGCTCTATCAACTTTACTTTAATTTCATCAGCATCAACAAGAAAGTCCCATTACCACGTACTTTATAGCTGCAGAATTCAGCCAATCCGAGTGTCCTTGTCAGCAAGCGAGCCAGGCTGTGGAGCAAATGCACTTCTCTACTCCCGTAGCTGGCTCATGCCAAGCGCTCCATCAAGCACTCCAGAAAAAGCACCAACTCCAGCAAAAACTGCTGTGGCGCTGGTTTAACACATGCTGGGGCCCAAATAAGTTCTATTTTGTAATAGACAAATTTTTAAGTCTCTTGTTTTCAAAGACCTGGTTTTATTGCTCTATTTTTAAAGGTTAAAAACCCTGCTAATTGCTTTTATATTGATCTGCGGATTCCAAAAAAAAAGAAAGCCTGCTCGTGTAATGGACACGTAAGACAGCATTTTAAGAGAAATGGAAGACATGCAAATGACAATCTGTCCCCAGGGATGGCAGGCAGCAGAGGCAGAAACGGTGCTGACCGGACTCTGTCCCTCTCACTCTCACTTTAAGTTTCTTGGTGGTGTTTTTCCTGTGTGCCAGTGGAAGGGAAAGCAAATCATGTGAAAGAGAAGTAAATCCTCAAGTTATAAAAATTGATTATTTCTCCAAGTCGGTGCTGTGACTGTGCGAAGTCCCTGCAGTGTGTGTTTTTTATTCTGTGGTGAAGAAGTGGCCGGTACCAGTGGATACAGGGAGCCACTGTCCAACATGGTTGCTGCTGTTAGCCATGTGTGCCCTTTCAGATTTAAAGATGAATTTGATATATTCAAAATCAAATCAAAGTAGATACTCAGTTCCCCCGCCCTTCCCCGCAGTGAGCCACGCCTGTGGTGTCCAGTCACTCTGTGCAGCCTGTGGCAACCATGTTGGCACTTCCTGACTCACATTTCTGTCACAAGGGTCTGTTGATGCTACTGTTTTTGAGAGAGCTCTTGCTTCTAGGAGAGACTTTCTCCCAAATCAGGGTGTGGTACGAATGTGCAGCTTTATGAGGTCTGCCTATCTTTTTGTGTATGTAAGAAGCAAGCATGTGTCTACCTTTTGTCCTGGGGAGAACAAATACCGTTTTTGACGATGCCTCATGAGCGAGTTTAGACTTACAGGAATGCGTTTTTGAGTTGCCTCTAAAGCCTGCTGACCTTGATATCTACCTGCTGTTTGGAGGTTCCCAGGCCCCCACAACTATATCCCAGGATATCCCACAGTGCTATGTCCAGCTCAGCATAGACCCATTCCCTGGGAGGTGAGGGGCTCACAGGGAGGTGTCTCCATGCTCTGTCATGACAGGCTGAGTAAGAGTCCACAGCCAGGGTCACAGTGAGGAGCCAGAGGCCCAGGGACCTGCCTAGGCCTTCCACAGTGTGGCCTCCCTGACTCCCTGAAGCGGCACACAGAACCACGGCGGGAACATACTGACATGGGAGGTACTGGGCATCGAGCCCTTCATGGGCTTCAGAGGATTTGTTTAGCTCCCAGCCCTTTGGCTTGTGGCATGTTTGTCACCCCGGGGGCATTTGTGTTGCCTCCTGTGAGAAGCGCCTGCTGACTCCACTGGGTCAGATGGAAATTTCTTCCTTCCCGGTACTTATCTTACTCAGCCCATTTGGGACCTTGAATTGTGACAATAGCCAGTCCAGGAAGCTGTCGGTCAGCCAGCGTGTGACATGGCCGTGGTGCCTTTCAGAGCAGGTTGCCACCCTCCCATGGGCCTGAGCACCCATGCAGCTGCTGGCTGATGCCATTCTGTGCTCGGTTTTGGTTTTCTGGGTTTTTTGTTTTGTTTTGTTTTGTTTTTTTCCTCACAGTCTCTTTGCTGCTGGAACCCAGATGCAAGTGAGATGGTCACAAAAGAAGTATCTGGGTTAAATGCGTGCTAAACAGGTTTAAAATCACTGCTCATTGTGTGAAGCAGATGCAAGCCTCAAACAAATGCAAAACATGCAGATGCCAGGGGAGGCAATTCCGCAGCCACAGCCTTGGGTGCCTGATGCTGCAGGGGCGAGATGGGTGCCTTCCCCGAGAGTCCTCCGCAAGTGGGGTGGGGAGATGAGGGGGTGAAGGGGGCAGGGTGAGGGGGGCAGGGCAGCCCAAGAATACTGGAGGAGCTGGCCAGGGCAGGGGCCCCTGTGCTTGAGGCTCCATACGGAGCTCTGTTTCTCTAACATGAATCTTTATTCTTCTAGCATCAAATAAGTAGCAAGCGCATCCCTGCTATCTTCTGGATGGTCGTATGAAGGTGCCTGGAGCCTTCCTCTTTCTACACACACACACACACACACACACACACACACACACACCTTAGTTTTGGCCAAGAGTAACTAGTAAGCGATGTGGCTTGGCTTAGCGCATTGCTTTATTTATTTCGGTATTTAATGTGCATTTCTTGGTGGTTCCCGATGGTTTGCAGGTTGCTGACTGACAAGCATGCCTGACAGGGACATTCAGGTGAGTTTAGGATGATGGTGTCCACCAACCAATCACAGAACTAGACTTGTTGCCATGAGGGGTTCTGAATATGCCCCCCACAGTCAGGGCATTCAGCATTCTGCTCAGGAGAGAACCTGTCCTTTGTGGTCACCTACTCGGTGACTACTGCGGTTGGTGCTTCTTTCTTACCCTATAACTCCGCCAACCCTGGAACTCACTGTGGATCCCTGACTCCCTCGAGCTTGGTAATCCTAAGTCTCCTGAGTGCTAGGGTTGCAGGTACAGGCATCTACAGGCCGCTTCTGAATTTCTATAAATACCTAGCTCTTATCCTCCTCAGGATAGACTCTTTGTCCTGGCTCGCTGAGACCCTGAGGACCAAGAGGACAGGTGCGGTGGACAGGCAGGCCACCCTCACCATTGCAAATGCAGGAGTCTTGGGCAAGCCCAGCGAGCTCCAGCACTCACACGTCGACCCTCCTCTGACCCACAAGAGAAAGCTGCAGCAGGAGCAGCTCTGAGACAGTATCTGCGGCGGGAAGCAGACAGTGTTTATTTTTGAAATCTGCCTTTTGATTCATCTAACATTTTTCCTTCTTGCTTTGGAAATTGAGAGTGTTTATCTGACCACTGAGCCTCAGGGCATGTGCGTCCTTTGAGGATGAGTTGTATGATCCTTTGAGCTAAAGCTGTTTTCCACAAACGCCACATCGCTTGCTTGCCTTATTTCCATAGTGTGGACATGTGAAGTCCACTCTGTCTGCTCTCACCACTCCAGTGCAGTCATTAATAAATAATTGCACCCACCACCGTGGACTGCCCTTTAACCAACTCTCTCATCTGGCCTCGGTCGAGCCTTTATGTCAATCCGCCGGCATCTCACCAGCAGCCTGCCTCCAGCTGTACCCTGCCCAGCACTACCATGGCCCTCTCTGCTCCTCCGAGTTCACTCTGCTACCTCTTTGCATTCTGTGTACCAAAGAGATAATGCGGCACTTTCTCTCCAACTTTGCACGGTTTCCTCCCAGCTCATCCGTGTTGTCACAAATGACAGGTGTTCTTTTCCGTCAGCTGAGTCCTATCTGGTTATGTTTGTACGTTTTCCTCCTTAGGCCATTCACTGGTTGAGGGACACCTGGTGTATTAGTGACTTTTCTGCTGCCATTCACTGGTTGAGGGACACCTGGTGTATTAGTAACTTTTCTGCCACTATTCACTGGTTGAAGGACACCTGGCGTATTAGTGACTTTTCTACCAATGTGATAAAACACCATGAACAAAAGCAACCGAAGGAAGGGTTTGTTTTGTCTTTCCGTTCCAGTGGGAGAGTCAATTATACTGGGGAGGGCATAGCAATGGTGGCAGGACAGGAAGATGACTGGTCACGTTTCATCTGCTCATAGAAAGCCAGGAGAACAGGAAGTGGGGCAGGTGGACCTGTAAATCCTCAAGGCCTGGCCCTGGTGTCGCACTTCCTCTATCAAGGCTGTAGCTACTAAAGGTTCCATAACCTCCCCAGACAGTGCCACCGACTAGAGACTAAGTGTTCAAACAGCTGAGTCCTTGGGGGGGGGGGCGGTGCAGGGGCATTTTTTCATTTAAACCACCACACTTGGTCTGCTACTTTTGGTGGTCACTGAACATGGGTGTGAACATGAGTGTGAACATGGGTGTGAATGTGGGTGTGAACATGGGTGTGTAGGAGTCTCTTAAACAAATGGCTTTGGTTCTTCAGCACGGAAAACTGGGAGTGGAGCCGCTGGCTCATTTGTACTTCGCAGTTTAACTTAAGGAAGGTTTCCCCTAAAGGCTGTATGAACTCCCGTCCCCCTTACGTGACGGCTGCTGTTTCTTGTGTTCCAACCGGCACTGCTGTCTTCTGTCTCCTGCATGACAGTCCCTCCAACAGTGTGAGGCGGTGGCTCATTCTGGTTTTAATGTAATTTTCTCTAGCGATTGGTCACTTTGAACATTTTTTTCAGTACTTGTTGACTATGTACATTTATGTAAACCTGACTGTTTTTGTGTTTGTTTGTTTGTTTGTTTGTTTGTTTGCTCTTAGACAGGGTCTCACTGTGCAGCCTTGCCTGGCCTTGTGCTACCTACATTATGTATCCTTCAAACTGGCCTCAAACTCGTGGCAACCCTCCTGCTTCAGCCTCCTGAGTGCTGGGATTACACGCATGAGCCGCCATGTCATTTACGACTGAGTTATTGTCTTTCCTGCTGTTGAGTTGCTTTAGTCATTACCTATTTTGATTCTCAACCCTTCTGAGATGTATGCCCAGACACAGAAGAGAGAGCGAGCACCCTCCTGCATAAGGAGCAGGGACGAGTTGTGAGGGTTCCAGCAGGGACGAGTCGTGAGGGTTCCAGCAGGGATGAGTAGTGAGGGTTCCAGTAGGGACGAGTCGTGAGGGTTCCAGCAGGGACGAGTCGTGAGGGTTCCAGTAGGGACAAGTAGTGAGGGTTCCAGCAGGGACGAGTCATGAGGGTTCCAGCAGGGATGAGTAGTGAGGGTTCCAGTAGGGATGAGTAGTGAGGGTTTCAGCAGGGATGAGTTGTGAGGGTTCCAGCAGGGATGAGTAGTGAGGGTTCCAGTAGGCATGCTAACACAGATATGCACCAGAGCAAATGCTCCAGTCGACCGTGCACCATGTCACACAGCTGACAGCACAGCTTTGAGAACATGCTTCCCGTAAGTACATGGTGAATATGTCACTGGGACACCTTTGCCCTCTCCCTCTGACCTGGCACTTACTCATCAGCATCTCCATGAGCTACGCTGGCCTTCGAGACAAGCTGGCTCTGTGACTGACTCTAAGAAAGCACCCAACCAGAAACAGGGTCCTTTCACTAGCTAGAGCAATGTGGAGATATGCTGGACACAAAAGCATGTGTTCGTGCAGCAGGCACAGTGTGTTTAGCTACATGAGAATGCTATCAGTTGGTTCCAAGTTCTGAAGTCCTGTCGGTTTGGTGTGTTCTTCAGAAATCAGCTCCTTTTTAAAAAAGACATATCTTTAATAATTCCTCATTTGAACTATTACTGCTTGGTGTATGTGAGGGCAGGAGGTCCCCATCTTAGTAGCCTCCCTCTGTGTAACAGGCACACACAGAGCTGTAGAAATCCACTCGCTCCAAATGACCCAGTGTTCATCATCCAGGGGACAGGGGTAGCCATTGTGGAAGAAGAAGGTACTGTTTTCCTATTGGGGACACTGGCAATTTCCCCTGTATTTGCTACGAAGGTCCTGTGTATGGATGGTTCCCATGGGTGGTGCGTTCTGATGGCTAACACCCACTAAATTCCCATAAGTCAGATGTGCCTTCAGTGAAGACAGCCCTCTCAGTTCCTGGCCCCAGCAGGTCTCTCCTAAAACTATGTCCGCTCTCTATGAGCCCCTCTTCTGTCTAGTGGCCTCAGTGCAGAATATGACCATCTGCATGCCACATCCGGCCAGACATTTGAGGATGAGGACAGAAATCTCTCATGCTGGAACTGGTGAGGGTGGAAGAGAGGAGAGCATTCTTGGGGGTGTCACAAACCAGTCAGTTTCTCCTTGTGTCCCCTGGAGGAAACTGGAGCAGCGGTTTGTTGTGCACACAATGCTAAGCAGAAGCCAGCAGGGGGACAGTAGGCCGCAAGCATTGTCCTGCCTCTCCAGCAGAATTATTCCTTCTTTATTAAGTTCAGGTGTGATGAAGAGCCTCCCCCCCCCCCCCCCCGCTCCTCCCTGGAGTGTGACAAGTGGTTGTCTACAACTCTTGCAGGCAACAATTCTCTTTATAAATAGGCCAGTGAATGCCCACCGCCACGCTTGCAGGACTATAGGACCAGGCGCTGTCGCAAGCTGCACTCCAGCCTCTGCACACAATGCAGCCAGGTATTAGTCACACAATTTGGGGCCAGGGCAGAAAGCCAGGGACATAAAGAGTGGTCAATCAATGGCAGTCCCAGGCCCTGAAAACACATCTCTGCTTTCCCCCTCTACTCTCCATCAGCAGGGAACAGATGGAGGCCAGGTTATCCCTGATGGGCTGGGCTGGTGAGGCAGGGGGGAGGGGTGTCAAGAAACAAGGTGAGCACTTGTTTGTACTGGGGACTGGGCCATGTAAGATGCTTGGGGGGCCCCAACTTGCTCTAGGAGACGGACCTTCTGTAGGTCTCTGTTATGATCACACACACACACACACACACACACACACACACACACACCACTAGCTCCTTCTGAGATGGCCCTGGTGAAATCTAAGTGAGGCGGTGAGAGGCTGGCTCTCCAGAGCCATCGCGTTATCAGGGAAGGTATATCTGCCTCTATGTATGGTGTGACAGGTATCAGAACAACCCTGAAAATGTAATGGGTATTTGAGGAAAAGCCTCGTCCACCAGGGTTCCCCATCACAGGGTATGCTGTGGAAATAGAAGGGGTGCCATCAGGCCTGGGGATCTGTGATCCCCATAACATTTCAAAGTCACTTCTCAAGTGGGGCAGCCTGGCTTGCTGCATTCCTTCTAGCAGGACCACCGTAGGAGCAGTGGTTTCTGTTAGAATGTGGCAGATGAATTGGCTGCAAGGCTCCCAGCCTGTTATAACCTCTTCTAGGTTAACAACTTAAGGGTGTGTCGGGGCAAGTAGAGAGATGGCTCAGCAGTTAAGAGCGCTGGCTGCTCTTCCAGAGGACCCACATTCAATTCCCAGCACCCCATATGGCTGTTGATAACTCCTGTTCCAGGGGATCCAACACCCTCACATAGACATACATGCAATCAAAACACCAATGTGCATAAAATAAAAATAAAATTAAAAATTTAAAGTGCATTGGGAGGTCTCTGGCACAGGTAGAGCAGTATGCAGGAGGTCCTGTGACCCAGGTCACTCCTCAGTGTCAGCTAAGAACTCTGGCTCAGTTTTGCCTTTTCATGTGGGAATCTGGGGCTCAAGGTAGAGAGAGGTTCCTGGGGAGTAGAGAGGAAAGCCGAGGAGGCCTAGAAGGGACAGTGGCTCCAACACTCCCTGAACATGCCCCCCAAACCTGCAAGGTGTCTCCCATACCACTGCTTGAGGTGGCTGTACCAACCCGTACTGATGCAGAGGCTGAGGCCTGAAGAGGCAGCGCCATCGTAGCACCTCCCATGTAACAGGCCAGAAGCATCTTCTCCTGACTCAGGTCTGCTGCTCCTTTCCCCAAGAGAAGCTGAGCCTCTGCTGAGTCTTGTCCACCATCTTTTGCTCAAGCCCAGGCAATGGTTTCTCAAACCCACCGGATGCTCCCTGGTAGAGCGGGGTAAACTTTTGTGGCCAAATATAAACTTAGGAAGCAGTGTCTGATCTGCCCCGACTTGGAGACATGGAATCTCTGTGGATAAAGAGTTCTGCCCATCTCGCTCACCCCCATCCTGTTAGCAGTGATGAGCACCTGTCAGTCAGACTGATTCCACAGCATGCAAGGGAGAGGACGCCATGCACACGCCAGCTCTGGTATCAGTTCAGCAGCCCCCGTAAGGCCGACAGAGCTGACACACATCAATTCGCATGTTGATATAAGATGGTTGCTATGTGACCACCGCAGCCATGCTTCCCACTTTCTTTCTTTTTTAAGATTTTAGTGTGTGTGTGTGTGTGTGTGTGTGTGTGTGTGTGTGTGTGTGTGTGTGTGTGTGTTGGGTCCCCTGGAACTGGAGTTACAGACAATTGTGAGCTGCTGGGTGGGTGCTGGCAATTGCACCTGGGTCCTCTGGAAGAGCAGCCAGTTTTCTTAACTGCTGATCCATGCCTCCAGCCCCTTTGTTTTCCACTTTCAAGGCAGAAGAGAAAAGGTCATAAACAGGCATAAGGAGGTAAGGTGTAGTGCTACAATTTCTAGTTTCACAGGACGCAGGGTTCCTTGGCCACAGAGCTACAATATGGCTGGTAAGTGCTTCGACAGTAGAGCAAGTAAGAGTGAGGGATGTTAGGCTGGGTTTGGGCAAACCAGCCTAAAGTGAGGCATGCCCCTGTGGTAGGGTAACTCAGACTCTTCACAGTGAGGAGCATGCCAGACAGTCCTGTCTCATGGAAATTGGGGTATACTATGTTTGTGGGCTACATGAGTTTGCTGTGTGGACTCACAGGCGGCCGGTCCTGCACGCATTTGGTGGAGTAGCTAAAGAGGACACAGAATGTTCTAGTAACCGACATGGTGAAGGAATATCCTAGAAAACACCCTTGTCCCCATTGGTAGGGGCACTCAGCATGTCTCTTCAGTAAGGGAGATAAACCCATATATCAGCATGTGGCATGGCAGCCCTGCCTGGGGTGCTCAGGGACCCTGAGATCGGAGCAGGCAGACTGTGTCCACTCAGCTTTCCATCACTGTGATAAGACACCCAAGATGCTTGGCATACAAGGACAAAAAGTTTACTTTGGCTCATGGTTTCAGAGGTATCTGGCCGTGGCTTGGTTCTGTCACATTAGCAGTGGCTAACAATGTGCCTCATGGCAGACATATGTGCTAAAGGAAGGTAGGTATGTCAAGGTGCCCAAAAGCAAGAGAGAAACACAAGAGCCAGGTTCCCTATATCTCCTTCAAGGAAATGCCCCAGTCTCACAACTTCCTTGCACTTGCCTCACCTCCTCAAGGTCTCATCATCTTTCTATAGCACCAGAGGCCGAGGGCCAAGCGAGCCTTCAACAGACAAGCCTTTGCAGGGAATTCCGGCTCTAACACACAGCACACAGATACCTAAAAAGTCTGGTCTGTGTCTCCCTGATGAACTCTGTCAGTGCCATCCTGGAGGACCCTCTTGGCTACCCCCGTAGTTCCACACAAATCCAGACACATTGAGGGTATTGTGCGGCTTGGGGCCGTAGGACATCCTATTGGGAATCGACTGGGAATCCATGGTTCCAAGACACAGGGTGAAGCCCCCATCCCATACCTAACCTGCTCAGTGTGAGGATGGACCACACTGGGCTAGCTCTGAACAAGCTGCCCTGCCATCCCTGCCTGCTGTATGCCCTGTGTGAACCACTAGACTCTTTGTGATTCGTGTTGTTCTCTGTAAAATGTAGTTAGGTCTCTGTCCGCAGTCAGTGCCCTATGAGGTGCTAGAGAGGCCACCCTCAGAGTATGCCAATTTGAATATGGATCATGGATATTGGTGTTGCCAATGTGAGAACTGATAACCACCATGGCACATGGGGTCCACCCATCGGGGAGGGGGGTCTACGGGGTCCACTCTGCCAACAGACCGTCACTGCAGGCATCATAAAATAAGCAATGTCTGGAAACCAGAAGTCAGCCCATCACCCATGGCTTGAGCAATTGCCCTGTTTCTCCCGTGATCTGCACATCTCTAGGCTGAACGCTTTCCTAACTGATATCTAAACTAAATATAGAGAGCCTGTCTAAATTTAGTTCCATGGATGAATCTCTCTATTCATCTCCAGTCTTCCCACTGCCAACCCCCGGCACCCCCACTGAGATTTAATGATCAGACCTTGGAATGTGAGCTGCTGCTGAGCCTTCCTGGAGCTTGAGGCTAGCACTGTGAGGAGGGAAGGAACAGAGAACAACCCTCCCACCCAGTATCCTGTGACACGAACCACACTGGGAATCAGAAATGATCATGTGCGTGTGCGGAGAGGAGACAACATAGTCCAGGGGTGCTGGTTTATTCTGGGAAGAAATAGAAATATCCATAGCTAAATGAATAGCCCAAAGTCAACCATTAGTGCTGGGTCAGGAACTAATAATGTGTTCACTAGGAAAAAGCCCTCATCAGTCATGATGAGCTTTAGGACCCTGAAGGAGAGGAAGGAAGCACACAACTGCACAACCAAGAGACCTGGAAATGGTGTGCTAGGGTCAACGGTCTGCAGGACCCACAGTCTCTTGACTTTCGCCTTACCTGCCATGCTTGTGGTCCTGGTTCTCAGGGTCCAAGATGGTCGCTGGTGCTCCACCCCTCAGATCCCCATTCTGAGCATTGGGACAGGATATAAGAAGAGAGATCTTCACAGCCTGCTCTGATTGCATTCCACTAGGAAACCTTGGCCCCATGGCCACATGGTGTGGCAAGGGACAAGAGACAACAGAAGATACTACGCAGTGTGACTGCTCAAGAACCAGAGGGATGCTCTGCCTTCTTCCAGAAGGGATTGATAGCCCAGGGAGAACACTTCCCAGGCCCCAGGGAGTAGGGGGTGTGGGTGGATCTGGAGTTGCCTGAACATGAGTCTTTATGAGAAAACAAGTGGGGCCTGAGTGGGAGCCTAGGCGCTATAGAGGTGCAAGCAGGATCCTTGCATTGCAGAAGGATGGGTGGGGGGCGAGGTCACCAGCCTCTGCATCATGACCACCAACTGGACCCGTAACCTGACCCCCAGGCCATACCAAGGAGGTGACTGTGGGTGTAAGACAGTACTCAGGAAGAAATGTATCAGTTAAGGAAGCAGCCATAAAGGCTGTTTCAATGGAAGGGGACGCCCCCCCCCCCCCCCCCGCTACCCAACACAGGGGAGATGTGTGCTAGAACCAGGGGAAATACCCTGCTTGAGTTCTTGGAGTCACCATTGAAACAGCCCAGTGGGGTGAGTTGCCACTGCAGGAACAGCATATTCACAGTGGACTCCTGAGTGCAATAGCTGGGCACAGTGTTCCAACCAAGGGAAGGACATAAAAGTGGGTCCAAGGGAGAGGGAGACCCCTCTAGTGGTACAAAGGGAGCCGTGGGAGTGAGCTGGTACAGCCAGCCTGGCAAGAGAGAGTACATAGCTGCTGGGTGCTTCAGGCTCTTTACTCCTCACCCCCACAGAGTCTGAAGCCCAGGCTAGGGACATGAATGTTTTCCATTTTCCACAGAGTAAGCATTCCTACTAGTGGGCACAGGGCTGTCAGCATGGAAGACTTAGTGGAGTCACTAGGTGGAAACAGATCTGCCTGGAAGACATGGCCCCTAAAGTATCCTGGGTGCCCTGGAAAACAGTGAGTTGACCTCGATGTGAGAAAGACAACACATACGACCTTCACTTTCAATGCAGTGTATTTTTCAGAAGTTTATGAACGTGAATTTTAATGAAGGCCCTAGCTTGGGCTTCAGGCTCTGTGGAGATGAGAAGCAGAGATGGAAAGAGCCTGCAGATGAGCAGGTCCTCAGTATTAACATCTTAACAACTGGTCCTTTATAGGGGAACAAGATGGCTTCCTGTGGTATTTCAGACTTTTCCTTCCACACAGGGCCAGATCCCTGAGGCTCTCATAAAAGCAGCCTGCTTGGCAACATGCCCCCCCACCCCAGTTTTGACAAAGCACCTGGAACTTCTTTACTGAAAAGAAATCGACATCTGAAAAAGAGAAGTGACAGGGTGGTGGCTGATGCCTGTAATCCCTAGGAGACAGGGACAGGGTGATCTGCTTAAGCTGAGGATGACCTGGTTTACAGAGAAAGCTGTAGGCCAGCCAGAGATACATAGTGAGACCACCATGTCTCAAAAAGACAAAACCCCCAAAATTAAAATCAACAACAACAACAAAAACAAAACCCTAGGGAGTTGAGGGGCGGGCAGAGTCTGGCTGGTTTCACTGGCACCTGTCTGGCTTGAACAAAGTTTGTTAGCTTGTGATTGGCTGACACTCACCTTCTCCTTCAGACAATGGGTTACTATAGTGAGAATTCTGGAATTTAGGTTTATTTAAAAAACACAGAAGTATTATAAGAATATGTTTTCGGTTTAATCCCAGGCATGGGGATATGGGGCTGCTTTGTTGCTGCAGCTGACTGTGACTTGCTTTGTGCTCTGGCAGGGGCATGATTTTGCCAACTACAGACAGTTTCTGCAATTGTGTGACATTTGGAATTCTGGAGACTTTTCAGAAGGTATATAAATGCTTGGGCCCAGAGAGGTGGTGGGTTGTTGGTTGTTGGTGGCTATTGTTTGTTAAGTAGTCTTGTGCAAAGAAGGAGGAAGAAGAAATTAGATATCCTGATGGTGAAAATCTAAATTGCCCCAAGGAGCTCAATGCCCACAACCAGCAGGAAGTGGTCTGAAGATAACATCGCCCCTCTTCTGACCCCTGACTTTATTCAGGGCTCTCTTTCCTTTCCTCTCTATTTTTCTCATATCTAGTGTTAGGGGGTTGAAAGGGTGGAAAAAAAGGGGTGGAAGAAAGAAGAACCAACAAAGTAGTAAACACTGGCTACAAGTAGCACCCAGACATGGGACTAGGCAGAATGAGAAATTTTATTTCAAATGCCTTAGAGGGAACAGCAGAAGATGAAGGCATGGATATTTTGTTTCAAGACACTAGCAAAAATTTGTTGCAGCTGCCATGACTGCAATATCCCCTGCTTTGCTCCAAGAGGGGACTTTCTGGGTTTTGTTGTTGTTGTTGTTTTAGGTTTTTTTTTTTTGGTTTGTTTGTTTTTGTTTTTTGTTTTTTGTCTTCCTATATTCATTCTCAAAAAGGGTGGGAGACTGGCTGAATAGTTGGGGGAAATGCAGGAAGAGGTGAAAACACTTGGGAATTAAGGAGCACAAGAATAGGGAGAACAAAAAGACTCAGTCCTGCTTAGTGAGCAGGAGAGCAGGAGTTTACTGCAGGAGGAAAGGGAGAGAAAGTGTGCCAGTGGGCAGCTGGGTCAGAGATGAGCTGCAAGGGGGTGGAGCTGGCAGCCCATTTAGAAGGAAAGGGTTAATCATGAACCAACTGTGCCACCAGAGTAGAAAGAGGGGAAGCCTGGTGTTATACAATCACTATTATCAGCTTTCCCAGTAGTTATACAGCATATACCTGCTAATAGTGGGGAACAAAGTTATGAGGAGATAGAATGGCATCCTATAGAAATGATATGTCCAAGGCATTTTAAAGAGGCTATGATTTCATATGGGATGCACTCACCTTATGTGAAACAAATTCTAGGTAATTGGGCTACTCAAAATATAATTATTCTCCAAGTCTGGAAGGGATTGGTAACAGCTATACTAGAAACAGGTCTTCAGTTGTAATGGTTAACATGGTGTAGAGGAGAAGCTGTAAGTACTGAACAGCAAAAAGGAGCAGGGGGAATGAATATAGTAAAATATCAGTTGTCGGATGAAGGGTGGTACTCTGATGTACAGATTCAATTTGGTGACGCTACAGTAGAACAATGTCGCTTAGCAGCTGTAAGAGCTTGGGACAAAGTTGAGGAGCCGAGGAAAAGGTCCACCTCATTTACAAAGTTTATACAAGGCTCTGGAGAAGTCTCTTCACTGATGTCTTACAGAGATTAGTCTCAGCTGTGAACAAAGTCATGTCAGATCCTGATGCAAGACATGTGTTGATAGAGACCTTAGTATATGAAAATGTGAGCGCCAAATGTAAAAAAGTTGTAAGACCATTGAAGAAGCCTATGGACAACTGGACAAGGGATATGACCAACATTGGTTTTCCCGTGTGCCATGCTGATATAGGTCGAGCTATAGCGAGAGGTCTATGATATCAAAATGCCTGGTGCTTCAATTGCAGAAGGTACAGCCATTTATAAAGAGACTGTGACCAAGCTGCTAAAGGTGTCAGATCTCAAAAATGTCTGGTGCTATAATTGTGGGAAATTTGGCCATTTGCAACAAAATTGTGAACAAGGCATCTCTAAGGGAAATGGGCTTTCTAAATACAAATGAGAAAGAAGGCCTAGGCTTCCAGAGTGTGCAGGTGATATGGCAAGAGCTGCCAGTGGACCAATGAGTACAGTTCCAATAGAGATATCCAAAGCAATTTCTTGGCACTGGAAAACAGACTCAGGGGGCTGGCTTGAGTCTCCACATCGAAAATTATGAGCCATTTCAGACAAGAGCAGCCGAGAGTCACCAGGTTGTAAGGAAAAATTGTAAAATTAGCCTATGTGCTATAAGGATGTGTTAACAGCAGAATGGAAGCATGCAAAAGTCTTGCGTTCTGGACGTGGATTTCCACAGGAAATGAAAAGCTGTGGATACCATCAAGACAGATAAAGTTTAGAATTAAGCAGGGAAGGTCTTCTGAAAACATTAGCCACTGATCCAAAAAGCACATAGTTTCGTTGATAGTATCTCTGTTTGCAATTTCCTGCTACACTCAGCTTAATTAATTGCTTAAAACAGAAAGGAGGAAATGTAGTGAGAATTTTAGAATTCTGGTTTCTTAAAACAAAAACAAAAACAAAAACACACAGATGTATTATAAGAACATGTTTTTGTTATCTTCCCAGGTGTGGGGATATGGGGCTGCTTTGAGGGAGCTGACTGTAATTTGTCTCATGCTCTAGCAGGGGCATGATTTTGCCAGCTGCAGAGAGTTTCTGCAGTTGTGTGACCTTCGAAATTCTGGGGGACTTTTCTAAGGGTATATAAATGCTAGAGCCCCAGGAGGTGTGAGGGGGTTGTTTGTTAGTTGCTGGTTGGTTGCTGGTCGAGGTTTGTTAGGTCGTTGTGCATAAAGAAGAAACAACGACAACAACAAGAAGTTAGCTATCCTCACGGTTAAGGACCTCAACTCTCCTGATCAGCGAGAAGCAGCCCAATGATGATGTCGCACCGTTCCCAACCCCCGGCTTCATTCAGGGAGCTCTCCTCTTTCCTATGTAGCCTTCCCTTTCTTTCATATCTAGTGTTAGGGGGTCAGAAGGGCGGAAGAAAGAAGAACCCACCAAGTAGCAAATGCTGACCACTGGTTATTGTGCATGGCCATGGTACATGGGAAACCTTTAGGCCAAATGTAATAGGCATGAAGGCAGCTCTCAGCCAAGCGTCTTAACAGTCACTTAGGATTTGGCTTCCATCTGATTCTTTCTGCTCTGTGTGGCTTGTCATTCTGCCCTTGCAAATTTTACTTACTGTACCTAAGGCATTGACCTACTTGGACATTAACCAGTGAGAAATGGGCAGCTGGCTAACAGCACAGTTCACACCATTTGTAAGTTACCAACTTTCCTTTGCTTCTTTGAACTGACACCTTTGTCACGTTCTAAGTTACAATAGGTGTGTGTGTGTGTGTGTGTGTGTGTGTGTGTGTGTGTGTGTGTGTGTGTGTGTGTGCGCGCGCACGCGCGCACATGTGTCTAGCTTGGACGTTCAGAGGTGTCACAGATCTGTCTGTGGGGTCACATGGCATGCTTCACTACGGAGACTCATTCTCTCATTCTTCTTTTAAAAATAATATTTTTAGTCTGGAGATGTGACTCAGAAGTCAAGAACATGTACTATTCTAGTGGAGAGATAGAGTTCAGCTCCTAGCACTACCCATGTCTGGGGACTCACAGCCGCCTAGCTACTGGGGCATCCAATGCCCTCTTCCTTGGGTATCCACACACTCATGTGCACATATACACATACCAACATAAAAAAATCTGAAAGTAATACTCTTAGCTAGTCTTGTATATTTATTTTTCTTTCTTTCTCTTTCTTTCTTTCTTCATCTCTCTCTCTTCCTCTCTCTCTCTCTCTCTCTTTTGTTTTTTGTTTGTTTTTGTTTTTTTGGTTTTTCCAAACAAGATTTTTCCATGTAGCTTTGGCTGTCCTGGACTCGCTTTGTAAACCCGCTGGCCTCAAACTCACAGTGATCCACCTGCCTCTGCCTCCCAAGTGCTAGGATTAAAGGCATGTGCCACTACCGCCTGGCTATTTTTCTATGAGTCAGATTATCCTGCCTGACTTCTGAAAATAAATGGTGTTTTTTATTAGAATAATTAAAATTTTATATTGAGTAAGAGCTGGATTCTAACTTCTACATTATCCTTCCAGCATTCATTCCACTTTTCATTTATTTATGTGCCCTAAGGCATTTACTCTGTGCCCTAAGAAACACTCAGCTTCCTTGTAATTTTTTTTTCTCACTTGTATTTTCTCTGGTTGTTATTTAAATGTTCTACTTCCAAGCTCTGCCTCAGGGTGTGATTGGCAGGTCTCCTCAGACAGATTACACGTCTCCATCTTTTACACTCTTGCATTTCCAAAGTTCTTCACAGATTGAAGATCTTCCTCATCCCTGCCCGAGAAATTCCCTGCCTCCCTGGTAGTGGCTGTAGATCCCATGCACTTGCTGGCCATGCCTCAGCTCCCTTAAGGTCTAAGGAGATCCTCCTTGGCACATCCACCACACAGCCTGAGAGCCATATGAGGCCCAACAGTAAACCCTGAGTGTGCTTAAAGCATTATGGATTATCTCTATGATTATTTATTGACTTACTTTGGAGTGACTCTTGAGTATGCGTTTGGTAGATGACAGTGTGTCCCAGAGAAGGATGATGACTGGCCACGCCTGGCCTAAGCAATTCAGTGAGGTCAGTTCATTCGTGATTTCTGATGGTGTGTCTGTCAGCGTGTGGTTGCACCTAAAGAATAGTGTGTCACTCCACAAGGGAAGGGGCTCTCTTCTCTGTGTGTGTGAGGAGGTGGTGTGTTGTTGGTGTGTAGCACATTTTTAAAAAACAAATACTCAGGCTTGCTCACCAAGATTTACTTTCTGACTGATGATGTAATCTTTCTTCTCTACAGGCCCAGGTGAAGTCACAGTGCAGCTAACCAGGACCACTTGGCCAGTGTGGCAAACATGAGCTGGCTGCAGCCCAGCTGTTCTCAGCTTCCAACGCCACCCTGCACATTGCGTGGAGCCTTGCACTAGCTATCAGACTCCATTCACCAGGAACTGGCAGGCTCTTCTCCACATCTTGCTTTGGTCCTTAACACAGCTGGTACACACGAGGGAGGGAGCCAGACTCCCAAGACATTTGCATGTGCACTTGACGTTGCAGCATCTGCTTCCTGTGGGCGTCCAACCTCCATTGCTGATCTGCGTTGGCTCCATCTTCCGCCACCGAGATCGGGTGTCTCGGAGTGGGCTCCATAGCCCATGGGTCACACCTGGTTCCCTAAGTGGAATTACATGACACAAAAGGCTCTGCATATACCAGGAGAGGTGTGTGGGCCATTGCCTTTGGTCTCCAGCTTTGTTCTCTGAAGACTGTCAAGACACTACCTTGAAAGGTCTCAGCAGGCAGGAACTGGAAGCAGCTAATTTCGTCACGTCCAAGAGCAGAGACATAATAATTACATGCATAGAGATCGCTTTACTAATCTTACACTGCTGAGGTCCTAAAACTGAGAACGATGCCACCAGGTGGAGGCTGGGTCTTCTCCCGTCAATTAAAACAATGAAGACAATCCCCCATAAGCATGTCTATTGGGCCGACCTGGTGTAGACATTTCCTCACTGAGAGGCCCCTCAAGGTTGAGCGATGTTGATGGTTAAAACTAGACATCCCACTTGAGTCTCCTGGAGATACAAATCTGTAGCTAGCAGAGAAGCCTCATGTGGAAGGGAAGCCCAGTTCCTGGAGGGCTGCAAAGAGCAAGGAACTCTGGGACCTAGGTTTGGGCGGCCCCGAGGACGGCCAGACACAGTGCGAGCTGACTTGAAATGTGCATCCGAGAGGCCACTGGGGAATGACATCAGCCACTGGGGACAAGTTCTACAACCTGGACTGGCCACAGAGGGTGGTTGGAAATGGAAATCAAACAATATGGGGGTAGGCCTCTCCTTGTAGACATCTGGGGCTTGTCTGAGCTGACTGGCAACTGTGTCTGGGAACACACGACACTGGGGCATGCTGTCACCACTTCATGTAGCGGAAGGGGATGAAGCTCTGGGTGTGGGAAGGGCCAGACAGGGGCATCAGGGGCATCAGACCTAAAATGCGGGACACTAGGAGAAGGACTTCATGTCCTCAGCTTTAGCCACAGCTGAGTTGCCTCCTTCATTCTACCCCTCGCCGCATACTCCTGTTTCCTGAGAGAAGAGATATTCCCCATGTGATGAAAAGCTTTCCCGTTATCTCAGGCTCCTCCCTCAGGTTAAAGATCGGGAGGGCATCCCTGATGTCAGGACTCTGTGCTTCCCAAATAGAAGTCTGATTGGCTCTCGGATATCCAGCCACCCAAGCAGTCTATTTCTCTCTTGCTAAAATCCAAACTCTCAGGAGAAGGGAACCCCAGATGTCAGAGCACCAGAACTCTGCCTGCTTCTCTCTTGGAGTCCAAGGCCAGGCACAGATCAACAGGCCCACGATAGCCCATTTGGATTACAAATTGCCACAGCCAGAAAGGAAGGTGGGATCTGCTTCACAGAACTTCGCAGGGGACCATGATCTGGAAAACAGCTGTTTTCTGACAGGTAAAGCCAATGCCTTTGTGGTCATGGTCTCCGGGGAAGTGGGTCTCGGTATGTGTAGGCCATAGAGTGTTCTGGAAAATGCTGGTTTCTGCAAGGATCGTGGTGCTCTGTTCACGGAACTGACAGAAAATTGGATTCACAGTGTTGCTGCTGTGTTGTGTTCTCCAGGTGTGGAGACCTGGGCTCAGGTAGACTTGCCCTTGTTGCAGAAAATCTAAGTCACAAGGGCAGAGGGCAGACTCACATTAGCGTTGCCTGATAGGCCGAAAAACAAACCAGCGAAAGAGCCAGCACTGTGCAAAACTTGATCATAAAAAAAAAAAAAAGTTCAGGATTGTGTTGAGTTCATTTTTTTTCTTTTTAGTGTTTGCAGTAAGTAGGTTGTGGAGCTGCTGTGAATAGAGGCTTCTCTTGGTCTGAGGTGGATGAGACAGTTTGGAATGTCTGATGATGTGGGAGCCATTTTCTGAATAGATGGGACATGGGAAAGGGTGGGTTGGTGGAAGAGGCAGACACTAAGGGGACACCGTCTTAAACACTGCTCTGGGCTCCCTCATGCAACTGGCTATACTGGGCTGTGTACCCCTAAGCTCCACATGCTGCGTGTTAAAGTGGGGGAAATCAAAGGAAGTGAGCCCCAGCATAGCAGCCAGGCATCAAGGAGGTGGGCTGGCCTGGGGGAAGCTCTCTCTGAGTCAGCTGCGTCAGACTTGAGTAGGAAGTTAAACCTGAGCATCTCGTGAAAGAGTCACTGTCTTCCTAGTTCCGGGACACCCTGCTCTGGTCCTAACTTCCCGCCCTGTGTCCATCCTGCCCCCCGTTTCTCACCATCCAGCTTGCATCTCCTTCCTTTTGTTGATAGCAAACATTCTGCTGTGTTTTTCTTTAATTGACATACACTGTAAAAATCAGTGGGTTTTATAATGATGTGTTGATCAATTGACCATATTTGCTCCCCACTGTTCTCCCTCTCCTCTTTTCTTTCCCAAATCCCTGCCATGTGGTGTGTGTGTGTGTGTGTGTGTGTGTGTGTGTGTGTGTGTGTGTGTGTGTGTTCCTTATCGTTCCTCTGTTGAACACTTAAGCTGATTCCTTACCTCAGCTATTATGATTAGAGCTGCAGTGAGCATGGGTGAACGAACGTATTGCTGACTTGGGGTTTCTGAGTGCCTCTTTGTGTCCCTGGGCATTTGGAGATTGTCTGACTGGGCACAGTATCTTCAGTGGACAGTGATGCTTTGTCAGCACATTGGAGACAATTCCCTGTGACAGAGGACCCCGCCGTGGCCACTCCCTTAAAGCCTTTCCCTTTTTCCCCATCTCTCAGTGGTGCTGCACACCTGCCCTTGCCTGTGTCTGTCTGGGCTCTGCAGACCATCCAGGTCCTTCATTCTGCAATCTCTCACAAATTCTGGGAGCTCTCAGCTGCTCTGTCTCCCAAGACCTGTGGATGCAGCCCTACCCCAGACTTCCTCCAGGAAGCCCAGGTCCCTGAAGGACACCCTGGGTGGTAGTAGGCCCTCCTTGACACTTTTACCTTTGTTTGTCTGTCTGTATACCACGTAACTGCCCCAAGGCCGTCTCTTCTAATTCTGTGACCTCTGCTTCCCAACCCTTGCTGGAAGCTTTTGCTTTAATTATTAGATCTCTTTCAGCAGGTCTATTTGACTGTTTTCCCATTTTTGTTACCCTTGCCCTCATATTCATATTTTACGATTTGCATTTGCTTAGACATAATAAGATGGCGTTACTGTGTGTGCAGATAGATCACTAACATTGCTGACATAGCATCATTTTCTCCCATTTGATGCTTGTGTTGTTTTCATCTCTCTGCTGGAATTCTTGCCTGTCCCTCAGTGCTGACCATCTTTGCCATTGTGCCTTTAAAGTATTGATCACACTTTCTAAAGTCTTTTGTGTTTTATAGTTCTGACCCAGGGTCTTCCTGAGTCTTATTCTACTGGTGGCTTTTTTTCCAGTCTGGCCGCTCAGCCTCCTACCGTCCACTCTTCTCCTTTCCCCTTTCCTCTCTCTTTCCTTCGCTCCATCCTGCCTTCTTTCCTTCCTTCCTCTCCCTCCATGTCTTACCTGTTTTCTGTTGAGCCTGTGACCAGAGCCTGGCATGGTGGTACACACCTATGATGTGGCACCTGGGAGATGAAGGCTGGAGCATCAACAATTCAAGATCCCTATCAGCTACATAGCAAATTAGCGGCTACCCCCTGGCTGCATGACACCCATCTCAAAAAGCAAAACAAACTAACAGATTTAAACTGACTCAGAAACAAACAGCAGCAGCATCAAAGCTGAAACGGGGGAAATGGTCGAACTAGTGATATTGGTTCCCAAGAAGGGCAAAGCCTCTAGTTGGCTGATGAATGGTGAGGACATGATGTGAGCCAAGTGTGGGGTACATTGTTGCTATGGTTACAGTCAGTGCACCTTCAGTGTCTACCCTGGCCTGAGTGAGTGCCCTCTGGCATTGTCTCTCACAGACATGACTACAGTCTCATCTGATCTGGGCAATTCCTCCACTGTGACTCTACATGCGTTAGGTCGGCAGTAAAAACTAACTAGTTCAATCTGCCCGTGAAGGTGACGTCGCCATGCTGGCCTCTGTGAAGGCTACAGAGGGCGCGGTCATGGCAGCTCTCTCCAATGCACCCATCACCCCTCCTGAGCTCTGTGATGTGAAGACTAATGTCGCTGCAGTTTGTTCTCCTCTCCTCTGGGCGAGGTCGGGATCTTCTTCAAAGCCTTTTGCACACACTGTCAAATGGTGGAGAAGGTTGCTTCTTCACATCGGTAAAAGCAAAGTGATCTATCTGCATGGTTTTCATGAACTGAACACTTGTCTAGCCTGGCCACTGATGCTCCTGGGTTTCTCAGACGGTGGTAGCATCATGTCCTCTAACCAAGAAGAGGCACTCTGATTCTCTTTTGACTCCTCCACGAGTCTCTCAGTGTCTTCACTTCTAATGAGGCATTATGATCGCCCGCTGTGTTGTGGTCCCTCCCTCCTCATAAGAACAGTGCCTACTATGAGTTTCCTAAAAGTCTTTTACTCAAGAAGCATCTTGTTTCCCTTTAAAAAAAAAAATGAAATAGAGGGGGCTGGAGAGATGGCTCAGCGGTTAAGAGCACTGACTGCTTTTGCAGAGGTCCTGAGTTCAATTCCCAGCAACCACAGGGTGGCTCACAAGCATCTATGATGAGATCTGATGCCCTCTTCTGGCCTGCAGGTGTACATGTGGGCAGAGCACTATACAGATAACAATAAACAAACCTTTTTTTAAAGAAAGAAATAGAAATTACAATGAGTTTTGCGATTGGTTTGTGGACTCCTTTCAGGAGGTTGGTGGTTACATGTAATAGCAGTGTGTTCGGTTAGCCTCCATTTTACCACCATTCCTTGGTCTTGATTCATGGTTTGTGCTCACTTGTAGTTGAGTAATCATCACAGTGTTTTTAGGAGTGTTATGTGCAGGAATATCCGGGATTCATCAAGACATCTCTCTGTTGCCATTACTCACAAACAATGAAGCAGTTAGACAATGAACTCTTGGCTTCTGGCTTGTTTTGTTTCTTGTTTTTTTGTTTTTTCCCAAGACAGGGTTTCTCTGTGTAGCCTTGGGCTGTCCTGGGCTCAAACTCACAGAGATCTGCCTGCCTCTGCCGCCCTGAGTGTTGGAATTACAAGCATTCACTACCACGCCCAGCTTGGCTTCTGGCTTTTAATCTCAGTGTCCTGTCATTGCTCTTTGTTATATTTTCACATCAAAACCAGACTGATGTATCTTCCTGTGAGTATTTTATAAGCACGTATTTAGTTGTACTTAAAAGTCAAATTGACTGGGATGCCTGTACTTGTATGTCTTCCATTGTTACTTTCCTTGGTGCATAATACGTCCTTTTAAATGACAGACTCGAGTTTAACTGAGAGACACTTACTGGACAACACCGTTGAACCTGTCTCTGTGTCTCTGTGTGTGTTTATGTCCGTGACTCTCGTGTCTGCCTCCGTGTCCATCCTCTGTCTCTGAGCCTTCACCTTCCCCCAGTCTTTTCCTCCTCCTCCGTGGTCCTAGCTCTCACTCAGTGCTCTGCGATTCTGACTTTCCTGTCCAGCAGGAGTTTAAAGTTTGCATTCCTAGCCTCCGATCTTATCATTGTGTCTTTCAGCTTGAGATCACAGGCCTCACCGTGGCTCCTGCTTCATGAACAGTTCAAAGCAGGAACATGCATTTCCCCCTTCATCCTACAGTTAAGCTCTTTTCAAAACTATGCTAATCTCCCTGGAATATTCTATTTATCCATTTTGTATAGAAAAAAATATTTCCATAGATGTCACGTGATGAATTTGTGTGGTTTTTTTTTTTTTTTTTTTTTCTGCTCTCCACAGCCAGCTTTCTGCCTCGGCAGGCTAGCATCCAATCATTTAACCACCCAACGAGAGGAAATATTCTGAAAAAAAAAAATTACATTGATTTTGAGCACAACCAGACAGGTTCCCTGTCCTCATTGCCTACACATCACAACGTGTAAAGATTCACAGGGTACCCTCCTTGGTTATGCACCGCAAGTCACACACAGATGAGCAAAGGTATAGGAGAAGATGTTGTGGAGTCCAGGTTCCTGGCACCATTTTCCAGAAGGGATTTGTGCCTCCCCGGAGCAGTGCCTGGGCAATCTAGAACAATGCACCACCCCGCTCCATGGGTACAGGCACAATGACATTTGCTCCAGATGCATTAGCCTAGTAATCGCCATGAATTCTAGATGATCCTAAAATTGTGCTTTCCAGCGGCCCACTTTAAAGGGATACGCTGTTTGGAAACTTGGCTGTGTGATGAGAGGAACTGGAGAAGTGTGTACCATGACTTCTTTCTCTTTGGTATGGTTTGAGACACCAACCTTTTTTCTATCCACCCAGTGTACTATGTCTGAACCCTTTGCTCACTTCCATCTCTACCTCCCAGCGGGATGCCTGCCCTTCTGGGACCATCTCTGCCCCATGGTCTTCATTCCTTGTCCCTGGAACTTCATTCGTGTTACCCAACAATCCTGATATGTAGTGGAGATGGGTTCTGAGTAGAAGCCTCACTCCTCAGACTATGGACTATCCCGGGTCTTCAGCCCCACAGCTGTCACTCAGATGGCACAATATGGTACTTTCCTTTCTCACAAAGGCCAAGTTCAGTGCTCTACTGGGAAGCAGCCACATGGGGAATGCCAGCACACAGAAGCCAGTTTCCCATTGGGAGCACATGAAAAAGATGCCATGGCACCATGTGCTATTTACTCTCAGGTAACCAGAGTTGAGGACCATAGCCTGGCAGGTTGGAGGGTGCTGGGGCAGGTTGGGGGTTCTGGGTCCCGCCTTCAGGGTTTTGCTGATATGGAGGCCCCAACGCCAGAAAATGGGAAGTCTAACACATACAAGAGTTAGGCCAGATGGTAGGTTGGGACTTCAAGGCCCTCATACCCTGTGTTGCCAAAGGCTGCAGCACAAGGGGCTAGGACAGAGGTTTTCAGGACATGGCTTCCACTCTTGAGGGGTTCACTGATTCCTATCTGGTAAAACTGGGTGGTCTCAGAGAGCCTGACAAAGAAAATTAGAGTCCAGTTGGGTCTATGGAAAAGAAATTACTCCTCCCCCACCATTGGTGTTCTGCTGGCGAAATTGACCGGGGACCCAGACAAGGTCTTCTTTGTGAGGGGACCTCTAAGGTTAATGAGACTGAGGTGCACACTGCAGGGATTGTTAGGTGCTACTCCCTTTGGGGCCCAGTCACACACAGGCAGGGGAAGGAGCAGCTGCCTGTGGAGATCTCCCTTCCCAGCAGTGCCAGAGCCACTCAGACACAGAGTTGAGCCTGAGTGCTGAGAGATGATATTGTTTCTCCAAACACACAACATTTTCAGAGAAACCGGCTTGCGTGTCTGAGAACTAAGCCGGAACATTCATGAGAGGGCTGTACACTGCTGCTGCTAAAAATGCCCTCCAGGGCAGTGCAGGTCTTCTGCAGTTCCCATTCATTCTCTAGCAGGTTAGAAGTCAGGAGCCTCAGGCTGGGGAGCAGCCCTCAACACAGGCATTCGGAAGGTATCTACAGAGAGACAAGGATTCTGGGCAATAGGCCAAAGTGCAAGAGACCCTTCAGCCCCCTTCCAGAACAAAGTGCCTGAGGATAGAAGAAAAAAATGTGGATAGCAGGAAATGTATAAGAGGATGGGAGGATGCAAGGATGGGAGGATGGGAAGATGGGAGGATGGGAGGATGGGAGGATGGGAGGATGGGAGGATGGGAGGATGGGAGGATGGGAGGATGGGAAGATGGGAGGATGGGAGGATGGGAGGATGGGAGGATGGGAGGATGGGGAAGATGGGAGGATGGGAGGATGGGAAGATGGGAGGATGGGAGGATGGGAGGATGGGAGGATGGGAAGATGGGAGGATGGGAGGATGGGAAGATGGGAAGGATGGGAGGATGGGAGGATGAGAGGATGGGAGGATGGGAGGATGAGAGGATGGGAGGATGGGAAGATGGGAGGATGGGAGGATGCAAGGATGGGAGGATGGGAGGATGGGAGGATGAAAGGATGGGAGGATGCGAGGATGAGAGGATGGGAGGGTGGGAAGATGGGAGGATGGGAGGATGGAATGATGGGAGGATGGGAGGATGGGAAGATGTGAGGATGGGAGAATGCGAGGATGGGAGGATGGCAAGATGGAAGGATGGGAGGATAAGAGGATGGGAGGATGCGAGGATGGGAGGATGGGAGGATGGGAGGATGGGAAGATGGGAGGATGGGAGAATGGGAAGATGGGAGATGGGAGAATGGGAGATGGGGGATGGGAGCTGGGAGGATGGGAGGATGGGCTGGAGATGGGCGTGGGACCTGGGGGGTGGGGGATGGGAAAATGGGAGATGGGCCGATGGGCTGGGAGGCTTGGGAGATCGCGCTGGGAGGATGCCGCTGGGAGGATGCGAGGATAGGGTGGGAGGATGGGAAGTGGGCGGATGCGAGGATGGGAGGATGTGAGGATGAGAGGATGGGAAGATGGGAGGATGGGAGGATGCGAGGATGGGAGGATGGGAAAATGGGAGGATGGGAAGATGGGAGGATGGGAAGATGGGAGGATGCGAGGATGGGAGGCATGGGAGGTTTTATATGTGGAAGAAGGTGCAGACAGGAGGACGAATGGACGGGGTGTGCCAGATAAATACTTAGACTACGCCATGGAGAAAGTTCTGTGGTAGAGAAAGGTCCCAAGATTGGTCCAGTCACAGCTCTGCTCCCATGCAGCCTGTGTCGGCTTCTGTGTGTGAGTGAGTGGGCGCCTTTGGATGATTTCTAGAAGGTTCCTGACTGACAGACCCATTCTGTGGCTGGGGGCTTCATTGCTATGCACAGAGTGTGGCAGTCATTAGAGTTGACACGAGGGCTAACACTTAAGGAGTTCAGCTGGTATAAAAGACAGCCAGATGTGGCTGGTTTAAATATGCATGCTTGACTGCTGTTTTCCCCAGGGATATGAGATGTCAAAATTGTGCACGTGGCAGTTGTGAGCCTGCAGTGTCATGGTCCCATCTACTTGTCATGCATGGTGGAGCAGCATGGAGGTCAAGCTCGTTAGGCTGCGGGGTGGGGGAGATAGGGGTTGGGGGGGTTGTTTTCCTTGAAAGTTCCTAAAAAGTTCCATCCAGTGGAAAGAAATTAAAGTCTGCATGCTGAAGTCAATGGAAGAGTGCTTTAACTTCCAGTGTGGCGGGACCACGGCCTCACATGGGGCTGTTCAGGCAGTGAGTGACTTTGCACCCAGGGACTTGCACTGAAATTCAGATGTGGAAATTTCCTGTAGACACCCCATAGAGCAAGGAGCAAAGTAGCTGTTGATCTTGGGTCCCACAGCCTCTTAAGGACTAGAAAAATCCAACGGAACATTCAGTGAATATAAATGACCTCACAGACTGAAGAAAGCAAGGGCTCCTTATCCCCACAGTGGCTTTGGCAGTCAGGATGGGAAGGAAGGAAGGCCCTGGGTCATCGCTGGCCTGTGCACACTGGAGCCGGGGACAGGAAGTGGTTGGTGGTCCCAATGGTGGTGACAGTGCGTGTATTTCTTTTCCTGTGATCGGCTCTGGGTGGGAAGGGGCACGGAAGTCACAGAGGCTGCTGGGATGTTGGAGCTGGCTGTTGAGAGACCTTGTCTGACTTCATATTATCGCTGATAGCAGTTTGGCCTCTGAGGGACACTGGTCAGAAGAGAGTGGGTGGTTCCCATGGCAGGCCAGGGTCCCAGGCCTTTCTTCAAGATGCGGCTTTTGTTTATTGGTATGCTGTGCCTTCAGCTTTCACGTGTGAGGTAGGTGATGTTCCTTCCCAACCTTTGGAGTCCACAGGGCTTCCAACTTAGCCAGCTCCTCAGTGGATCTTCAAATAAAATCTCCTCGAGAGGAAGGGCTCGCTGGATCCAATCTGGGAGAGTGGGGCCTGGTCCACTGTGATGTAAATAAGTCCAGCTAATGGCTTGCAGGTCACCTCACAACAAAGAGCCTGGAGTCTGGAAGGTCCAGACACCACCGCAGGAGCACAAAGAGGGTGTGGAGGTTCCAAAGGGACTGAGGAAACTGCCCCTGGGAAGAGGAAGGCACTTCAGCCGCCCAGCCTCCATCAAGAAGGGCACCACAGTCCTTGTAAATCTGACAGATGTTTACTTGATATGTCCGTGCATGCACATGAGTGCAAATGTCTGTGTGTGTGTGTGTGTGTGTGTGTGTGTGTGTGTGCGATGTGAGTACACATGCATGTATAAGTATGTGTATGTCTCTGTGTGAGTGTGTGTATGTGTGTGTGCGCATTCATGTGTGTGAGTGTGGTGTGTGCATGCATGAGTGGATATGTCTTTGTGGGTGCATGCATGTATGTATGTCTGTGTCTATGTGTGTGTGTGTGTGTGTGCATGCATAGGTATATGTGTCTGTGTGTGTGTATGCATGTGTGTGTCTATGTATGTCTATGTGAGTGTGTATACAAGCATGCATATGTGTCTGTGTGTGAGATAGTGTGTGTATGTGAGTGTATGTATATGGGAATGTGTGTGCATGTGTGTTTATGTATCTCTGTGTGTGCATGCATGTGTGTGTCTATATATGTGTGTGCATGCATTCACATGTGTCTGTGTGTTCATATGTGTTTGTACATATGTGTGTGTATCTGTGTGTGTATGTGTGAGAGAGACAGAGAGAGAGAGAGAGAGATTCAGAGGACAACTTTGACTGTTGTTTCTCAGAAGCCATCTACCTTGATTTTTGAGATAGGATCCCATATTGGCCAGAGGCTCACCACTTTGGTGAAGCTGGCCAGTGAGGCCCAAGTGTCCCTGTGTCTGCCTCCCCAGCGCTGGAATTAAAAGCACATTATAGCATTATAAGCTGTCATCACCAGACTGTGTACATGGGTTCTAGGGACTGAATTCAGGCCATCAGTTTTCTGCACCGGGTACTTCCCTGATTGAGCCATCGCCCCTGCCACAATTATATTTAAGGTAAATTGAGACTTGAATGAGCTATGACCGGCAGATAATTGACAGGACTATCTGTGTCCCCACAACAGATCTCACAGCCAGGCAAGCTCCAAGCACAGCACTGGAATTTATACCCAGGAGGGTGGGGTTGCCTTGGAGCAATGGAAAGGACCAAGTTCCTGGACAAGTGGGACAGATGTGGCCGATACGATGGCTTCCTGTGGGGTGCTGTCCTGTGGTCCCTATGGAAGCACTAGCCCAAGTGCCCTATGGGAGCCCTGTCCTGAGCTTCATCTTCCCAGTGCCCTCCCTGATGCTCCTGAGCTGTCACAGCCCTGTGGGGTGGTCACTGGGCCTTCGGCATAAGCAGCTATGTGACTCTGTCTTGCCCTCCCTGGCGTGCCGGAGACCCCTGCGTGGTCTGGGATGACTTGGACCTCCCCACACTGCACACTTTCCCAAGCCAGGTTTTCATGTTAGTTTCTATGCCACTGGGGGCTGGGGGTGCAGTTGGGATTCATCAGATGTAGGGGTGTCACAGATGCAGAGTGACAGAGGCCCGGCCATGCCCGCTGCACTCAGCTGGTCGATGCCTGGCAACCCAGGGCAACAGACACAGTGGACCTGCTCTAAAACGAGAGGAAGCATGGTCCACGAGTGTGTGGGGAAGGAGACCACATGTGTGAGAGGACATCCACTTGTCGCTGGTGCTGTGTGGAGTTGGTCTATGCTTACATTGTCTCTCCTCTCTCGGGTGACATTCCTGAGGAGGCAGAGCATTCTCAGAAGAGTGCCCTCAAGAAGTGGACAGTGAAGGTGTGTCAACTGCTCGACATGAAAAACTGTTAAGAGACTGCTGTGGGGTGCTTGTCCGTGCCCAAGTTCCACCTCTAAGGAGAGCGGTGTCAGTCACACCAAAGTGGCTTCAGGAGGCTCCTTCACACAGGGAAGCACTTCTTCCAGTCGCTGCCTCAGGGAGCACACATCCTCTCACACAGCAGGGTGAAGCGCAGGGTGTGAGGTGAAGTTTGGATTTCAGATAAGCAGTGAGTCTGTCTAGCGTAAGCCTGTCCTGAGGGATGCATGGCCACTCTTCGCATGTTCTGACAACCCTGAACCAAGGCTCCATCAGAAAGAACTGCCCTATGACCCATGAGAGAGGCTTGGGGGAGGGGGGAGTCACTGGGAGCCCCGGGGAAGAAGGTCAGACATGGTGACCAGATGCCTCTCCTCTCAGCAGCTCTGCTAGAAGCCCAGAAGAGCTCGGCAGCTTTGGCTTGGGGTCTTCCTCAATTCCTGTGAAAAGCCTCAGATAGAAGGATGCAGGTAGGAGTGGGGCGGAGGAGGGAAGCCGATGATTAAAGGGCCCAGGACTGTTTGATTTATGTTTTGTGCATAAAGATTTGAAGAGCGAGATAGTCTGATGTGTGTTAATTGTACAATGGCAAATTGTTCAAAGGCTAATGGCAGAGATGAATGCTCGTAAATACCTTTCTGAGCAAAAGCTTCAAAGGTGATTAAACTCTGCCGGGATTCTCAACAATGGCACAGGGCTAAGAAAAGGAAAAAAAAAGTTCTTAAGAAAAAAGTTTATTCTCAGAACTTAATATTACCCCCACCAAGATGTGTCTGTCCAGCGTGCCGCAGTGACCTCCAATGTTTCACCTGATATCCTGTCCTCTCAGCCCTGGGCCCTGGAACTCTCTTGGCAGCAGGGGTTTAGGTAAGGGATGGGGCAGGTCCTGCTTCTGAGATACTGACCCAGTGAACCCAGCTTGCCAGATGAAAGGGTGGAAAACACGTAGATGGAGGGACAGGCACAGAAGTCTGGAGCCATGAGATGTGCCTGAGCATGTGTGAGTATGCCGAGTTAGCTTCATCTGACCGCTGTGGGAAGAGAGAAAGAAGCTCTCAGGGTCAGGATGGGGCGTCTTGGGAGTCCTGCGTGGTGGTGCTGAGAGATGGGAAAGACCACTGCGGCATTTTACTTGAGCGTGGGTTCAAGTCTTCTGACTATAAGACAGAGCCCTACAATAAGCCTCATGGACCACATCCCACTCAGTAGCCATCCCAACTGTAAAAGCCAGCCCTTTTAAGCAGATCACATCTGGGCCCTAACAGAGAGTTCTACCTGCTACCGGTGGAGATGAAGAAAGAGGGGTAAGGAGTGGGGCTTCCTGAATGGCTCTGACCCCCCACCACCACATGTTGTGTATTCAGAGCACGAATGGCAGTGCCTATTTGTGTTGGAACACAGTGTGATGGCGTTATGCCCCACCCCACACATCCAGGTCTGCAGCCAGAACTCGTAACACGAGTGGCCATGACACGCTCACTAAGCTGTCCACCTGCAGTCCAGCGAGCGTGCTCTGTCTATGTCTCACTGTGCCCACGATGGTCCCTTACGCTTGTATATGCATCTCTGCTGCATATTCTCAGTGCTGGCCCCCCCCAAGTCATCAGTCTTCTTGACCAGTTCTCAAGCACACATTTGTTCAAGTGCCCCAGGGCTGGGAACACCGTTATGTGATGACACACTTGAGCCTCAGGACTCTACGAAAAAAAAAAAAACAGCTAGCAGTCCTCCAAGTATTAATTAGTTTGTAAGCAGATTATAATTTATAACATGTGTATAAGAATCAAGCTCAGAATAACTATGAATTTATCTGTCTTTTATTTACTGGGTTAGTTTTTTTCTTTTTATTATTATCTGGCACCTATTTCGTTCAGCAATTGGAATATAAACTTCAAGGCAAGAGTATATATTAATAATTGTAATTACGTTTAGGAAAAAAATTAAAGCCAAGTGAAAATAAATGGCTGTGGCTTTGGAAGAAAATTTACTTCTTTGTTGTTGAGTCGGCATGGAGTCATTAGGAATTACAGATTGTTCGCAGCCCTTAACACATTGTCCTCGTGTGGTCACAAACATGAGGAGGAAGAATAAGTGTGAGATCGCCTGGCAGCATCCGCGCATGGAACATTTGTTTTCCACCTGATGTCTAATGTCTGAAAACACTACGTGCGCTCCTGCCAGTTGGTAAGAGCCAGAGTTGGCACGTTGCGGTTCTGTGGCGCTGTCTCCTGTCATCAGACTGACAGTACAGTCTTCTGGGGCCATTGGGAGCAGGCTAAGTGGCAGGTATATGTTTAGGAAGAGTGGTGGCCCTGGAGAAGGCGGACAGGACCCCAAAATCCGCAGTCTTCCTTCTCTGAGAGAGAATTGTCCCCCCCTCAGGGAGGCACCAGAGTAGTGGGACATAACTGTGGCCTCACAGTCCCCACGGAGGCTCTGAGGGGACCATAGTCCTGCTGAGGTGGGATGTCACCAGGAAACCTGTGCTGTTATTGCCAGAATTGAAGGTTTTATTTTCTTTTTGTGTGAACAGCAGGGTGAAGAGTGCCTGGGGTGGTGAACGTACCAAACCCTGGACGCTCACAGGACAGGATCCACTGTTTCTCACTCAATAGAGATCTAAATGGTGTGTAAATGCTCACTTGAGCATGGCAACAGATGGCCACCCGTGGCAAGCAGAAGACAGCTCTTGTCAGTGGCTGCTGTAGGCCATCTATAACACCCTGGATTGGGACGGGGGAAACAATTTTAGTTCTACTGTGCTTGCTGATGACCTCGTCACCCCAGGCAGATCACTTCTCTGTGCTTCAGTGCCCTTACTGTTAGGGTTGGACTATGACATGTCTCCCACAGGCTCAGATGTTAAATGATTGGTCCCCAGTTTGGGGGGACTATATGGAGAGGCGGTAGAGACCTTAAGAGGCAGTATCTAGCTGAAGGAAATAGATCACTCGGGGGCATGCTTCTGAAAGTTATACGTGATCTCAGGGCCCTTCCTCCCTCCCTGTTCTCTGTCTCTGTCTCTGTCTCTGTCTCTGTCTCTCTCTCTGTCTGTCTGTCTGCCTATCTCTCTCTGTCTATCTCTCTATCTCTGTCTCTCTGTCTGTCTGTCTCTGTGTCTGTCTGCCTGTCTGTCTCTCTATTTTTCTGTCTCTGTCTGTCTGTCTCTGACTCTCTCTCTCTCTCTCTCTCTCTCTCTCCCCCCCCCCCACTTCTTTTGTACTCACTCCAGCCATCACAATGTTTGCCTCCCTGGAGCCAAGGACTGTGGACTGGATCCTCTGAAGCTGTGAGCCAAAATGCATCTTCCTCCTGTGAGCTGGTTTTCTTGAGTGTTTGATCAGGGCAACAGTTTGAGCAGTGAATGAGCTGACCCTCGGTACAAGGGGCTAGAAGGCCATCTTTTCCATGTCCTATGTTTCTGAATTCTGAGTTTCGTGGATGCAAACATTTATTCTAAGCTCAAAACATTTCTGAAACACTGGGGATGGTGCGGACCCCTCTGTACAACTAGAATCTCAAATTGAGAGCAAGTGTACCTCTGCGGCCAGGCCCCGGGAACTCCCCATGCATCGTGGCTCAGGACTGTACTCTGGCAGACAGAAGACATGGCCTATGCACACGGACCGTGGGGTCCACTGCTGTACATTTGGTTTTATACAGTGAGGGCTCATAGTTGGTCTCATTACAAAGAAATAAACTGGAAACTACAGTGAAATTATTAGCTGATTTCTGACTCTCAAATTTTGGTTGCAGAGTGAAAAAGAAAAAAAATCATTTTCAAAGCTGCAACAGCTGTTACATGGTATTATATTTTAAAACCCTTAAGAGGGACTAGTTAATTAATTTCCACATTGTCACACTCTCCTTAATAGTGTCCCAAAATACCTCTGTGATTACTCATGATTGGAATTTTTATCAGTCACAATCTAATACATTTTTCCCAAAAGAAGATTTTGTTGCACATTAAAATAACTTTGTTTAAGTGCTTTAACTGTAGATCTTAATCTTGTTTGAAAATAAAATCTTCATCCAATTCAAAGTCAGACAAAGTTAGTGCCTCTGCTTTAAAAAAAAAAAAACTTCCAACTTTGCCTGGCATTCTCTCTTCCTCCTTTGCTGAGCCCTGTCGTTTCATTTCACATGCTTTAATGAGTAATTGTTTTCCCCGGTTTCTAAGAGTTTTTCTCCCCAATATTTCATTCCAGAATAAAAGGTAATGATCCATAAATTCTTAATGCCATATTTTTATAGCCAGTAAATTAGTCTTTAATGGGTTCAATAAGTTCTGTGATGTATGTCATTAATTGTTAATGGTGTTTTAACTAGATAATTGTTATGGAAGGCTGTTTGTCACTGTGCTGGTGACTGACGGGTCCACACCATTTCTTCTGCTTCACAACACGCTGCTTATTGTATCTGGCTTTGTGTGCCGAGAGCAGATGGGCCGAAGCTACCGACAGGAGGGTCTGCCCTCTGGGCCCGTTAGCCAGTAATCCTTTGGGTTAGATAATAAGCCGCCATGGAGCTCCATCCTCACTGTCTCCTGAGGTTTCATGTGTCCTTAGGGCCTCTGTGCACGGTGGTTGTGATGGCTGGTCTCCTGTCACCCAGCATAAGAGGGGCCGCTCAGTCATTTCATTGATAGTGACGCTCCGTGATGCTGGGAAGACAGTTTACACATGCTAATGTCAACATCCATGTGCTCCAGCTTGTGTGGATGACTCCAGAATGCCTGTCCAGTATGGCAAAGAGGGGGCTTTCCCAGAGGAGAAGGTGCTTGCACCCCAACCTCTGCACTGTCTTGCTCTTGGGCTGTGTACCCCTGCCAGCCTCCATGCAGGCATCCAACTCAGGGAAAAGTTGTGTTTGGGTTCAACTGGACTGGGCCCCACATTGCAGGCTGGACCCCTGTCTGTGCCCGCACTTCCACCTTTTAGTCAGAGTTCACGGTCTGCTAGTGAGCACGGTCAGAAGGGAGCGGGCTAACCTGGGCTACCCTGGGCATCCAAGCACACCTACCTCTCCTATCCGCTGGCTACCACTGGCCAAAGCAGATTGGAGGGCCAAGCCTTGGGCACAAATGTCACGTGGCCCCGGTGGAAGAGCTACAGAGTCACGGTGCAAAAGGGGATTCAGAGTGATGCATAACCCTGCATTTCACTCCATCACCTCCACCAAGAAGGCCTGGAGACTCGGCACAGACATCTTCACTGCCCCTCTGTCCCTCACGCTCGCTCTGGGACAGAGGGACTGGCAACGCCAGGTTTGCTGACGGCTTCTACAAAGTAAAGCTTCCTGGGTAGCGGCAGCAAGTACTTTTGGAAATGAAATAATAATAGAATTGACGCTGCAAGCGTCACTCCTTTTTTTGTCACTTCTACCACGTGCATTCTCATTGGCTCATCTGCTTTTCCATTTAGGCAACTGCACACAAGCTGGCACCGAGTGCCCATTCTAACGTACAGCATTTTAGTAAAGCTGTGCAAGCTTGAACTTGCGATCCTTGTCTCTGCCTCCAGAGCAGCCTCCTGAAGCTTTTGTGCTCACAGAGACACTGATGCAAAGGCGTAGCTCTCCATCTACACAGCTGTGGCTGTTCTGTGAGACTGTGTCCCCAGCTCCCAGCAGAGACTATAGTCAGAGTTCCATGGAGATGTGGTGGTGGGCATCTCAAAGGCACAGGGGAGAAGAGCACAGGCTTGCCAGGAAGTGTGTCTGAGCAGTGGCACAAGAAAGCAGGAAGCTAGGGGTGGGCAAGCCAAGCCCAGCTCAGTAGACACACATTCTAAATCACAATGCGCAGGCGCAAGGACTGAGTATCTGTCTAATCTCCAAAATCATCCTGAGAAACATATGCAAACACACAGGCAAGCCACACTACATATGTACACATACACACACACACACACACACACACACACACACACACACACACACACCCACCACCACCACCACCACACCACTTTCAAAGGCTTTAGGAAAGCTACCCAGCCTGCAGGTTAGGCAGCCTACAGTCTCCAGGACACGGAAGCCTGTCTATGGCTCAGAGCTCTCTGAAGCAAAGTCACAGGGAAGCTAACCTACAGAGTATATGAGACGACAAATGAATTGATCCTGAATTGATGAGCCGTATCTGTGAGGCGCTGGCATCCGGTCTATTCTGTCACACCAAACAAAGTATCTGTCTTTTTGCCAAACCCCACATGGTGTTAAGTGCTACCAGCTTCATAAGGAGTCATTCGGTTCTGCTCCTGTGCCTGGGTAACCCCACCCCACCCCAGGGACCACCCAGTCTGCAGACACAAGTTCCCGTCCTTTCTTGGGTCACGCGTCACGTTTGGTCTTGGTCCTTTAAGAACGCTTAAGATTTGAGACAGTTCATTTGTGCTAGCTGGACACTAGACAGAAGGTTGAAAGGAAACCCAGTCAAGGAATGTATTAAGTGGAACAAATTCCAGAAGCAAATGAGAAATATAAATATAATCGTTGTTTCACAAACACTGTCTGGACTCACTCTTTCAGTTCAGGATTACCCGCCCTAGCTAGCGTTCGGGAGAGGCATACGCAGAGGCAGGTGAGTCTTTATGTGTTCAAGGCTAGCCTGGTCTTTATGGTCAGTTCCAAGCCAGTCAAGGATACGTAGTGAGACTTTGTCTCAATTAAAAAAAAAAGATTAGTAACTATATAACATACAAATATGAAATGTGCTTCAGGGATACTCATGTGCCATCAATTATAATTACAGAAAAATAGGAGAGGGGGGAGGAGAGAGAGAGAGAGGGAGGGAGGGAGGAGAGAGAGGGAATGGTTGTCTGTGGTCTGTGTCTATTACGTGCCTGCATGGAGAGTGATCAAATCGTGCTGTGCAATGCTTTCTTCGAAACATTCCACTCTGTCTCGACAAGCCACTGACTAGACACATCAGCATGCAGTGCATTGTTGGACCCTGACCCACACGTATGTGTTGAATTGTGACTTAACACACGTGGTGCTTAATATTCTAGCTACTGTCTTCTTACCTGAAAGACGGTCGTAGATTCGATCCATACACTATACAATTAAGCCTTTTAAATTACAAAGTTCTGTGTTTTTAAATATTCATAAACTTACACATCCCCCATTGGGAACCCCATCCAGCCTTCCAGTATCCCCCAAGGAAACCCATAGTCATTAGCAGACACTCTGCATGTCCCCCCCCCCCCCCCACTTCCCTAGCTTTATTCCCACAAATACAGTTTCTTTTGTGTGGATTGGCTTATTTGGAGCATTTCATCTGAATGGAAACCCATAGTACACAAAGGTTATTTTGTTTGGCTTCCTTCAGTTATTATATTTTAAAGTTCATCATAAAAAAATAAAATAAAACAAAGTTCACCATATGTAGTGATTATCGATTTACTTTATTCCCTTTTATAGCAGCATAATACTCTATTTGTATGGCTATACCACAGCTGGGTTATCCATTCATTAACTCACGGGCATTTGGACTGCTTCTCCTGTGGGTTATTCTACGCAACTTTGACATACATAAATGTACATAAGGGGTTTTTTTGCATACACACTTTTTTCAATTCTCTTGATTATGCATATAGGAGTAAAATTTTCTGGGTCATATAACTCTGTGTTTAAATCCTTGAGAAATTACCAAGCTGCTTCCCATGCAGCTGGCCTATCTGGACTTCCCATCAGGCAAAACTCAGGCTGCAGTTTCCCCCATTCACGTCAGGATTATGTATTAACTCTGCCAGACCCAATGGGTTAGCAGAATCACCCCATGGTGGATTTGACTTGAATTTCCCTGATGACCAATGATGTTCTGCGTGTTGTCACATCTTCCCGTGTTTATTCTTTGAGTATGTTTTTGAGGAATTCCCACTCAAATCCTCTAATAATTTTGCAACTGAATTACCTGTCCTTTAATTATTGACTTGCAAGAACACTTTACACATTCAGGGTGCTTGGCCCTTATCAGATATATATTTTGAAAGCCTCTCCTGTTTTGTAAACTGTATTGGTATTTTTTTTTAATCATTTGTGTTTTGGTTTTGTTGTTGTTGTTGTTGTTTTGGGGGGGTGATGTCCTTTCCACTTTATTTGTTTTTTCTTTTTGTTGGTTGTGTTTTCCATGCTACATCTAAGAGGCAGTCAGCTAACTGGGAGTGAGGAGTGCTGATGCCCAAGTTTTCTCTCAAGAATGATCCATCTTTTTCACTGAGGCCTTTTATCAAGTTCCTCTGCGGTGAGAGATGAAGTCTGCTGTGTTTGTTAGCATGTGATTTCAGTGTGGCACCAGTTCAATCTGCTTTCAACTCTTTTTCTAAAAGACAGTTCTATCTCACTGACTTGTCTCGGCA
Source organism: Acomys russatus (assembly GCF_903995435.1). Classification (NCBI taxonomy): domain Eukaryota; kingdom Metazoa; phylum Chordata; class Mammalia; order Rodentia; family Muridae; genus Acomys; species Acomys russatus. The sequence goes on from NC_067163.1 coordinate 6,464,344, forward strand.
CCCTGGTTGCGGGTCAACTTGCCTTAAGAATGATGCTCTATTTCTGGGAGCTCACTTCTCTTCCACTGACCTGTGTTTGGGTTCCAAAAAGCCAGGCACTGTTTACTTTTGTTCTGTAGGACGCTTTGATATCAGAACTCTTTTCCTCAAGGCAGCATGGCTGTTCAGTTAGTTCCTCTGCTCTCCCACATGAAGTGTCTTACTTGACATTTATGGAAAGAATCCAGGTGGCTTCTGCCCCCTCCACCCCCCTCCCCGAGACAGTGTCACACTCCATGCTGTTCTTTAACTAAAAGAAATGGCTTCTGCTTTTGCCTCCCAAATCCTGGGATTCAGGTACATGCCACCATGCCCAGCCAGCCTGGGTAATACTGGTAAGTATTATACTGAACCTGAGGCCTTTCTAATCTCAACATTGTTCCTTCTAATCTTCCAAGATAATATATAGTTTATTTAGGATTTATTTAATTCCTTTCTATGGTAACCTGTATTTTTCAGCATAAAAACGATACTAGTTTTGTAAAATTTTATTCTTAGTTATTTTAACTTGTTGCTATTATAAACATAATTGGATTAAGATTTCATTTTTAGATTATTTATTGCTGGCTGTACACAGTTGACACAATCAGTACTTGTATATTAATCCTTTGTCTTGTAACACAGATACATACATTAGTTCTAGTACTAGTGTGTATGCATGTGTGTGTTTTTTAAATTATATGCTCACGATCAGGCCATGTGTGAGTGAAGAGATTTTTATTTCTTTCTTTGCAACATGGACATCTTTCTTGCTGACTTGCTTTGCTGGTGTCTGCAGCGTGGCTCTGAGTGGAAAGCAGACAGAGCCGACCTTTGTCTGGCTCCTGCTCTTGGGGGAAAGTGTTCAGTATTTTGCTTCAGAGATTTCCCTCTCTCAGGTTGATCATTTCTTTTTTCTATCTTTAATTTCTTGAATCTGTTATCAGGAATATGTGTGGGAGCTTGTGAGATGTTTGGACCACCAACCTGGTTGCGTGCTGTCTGTTCTTGCTCTCTTTGTGAGATTTTGTAAATCAACCCATCTCCATTTGTCAGCTGTTTCCCTCTCCTGCAATGCCTCAACCTGACTGCTGCCCCTGAGTAATATTGGTCACAGGGAACCAACTAAAGGTTAAGTACCCCACTTTTCCTGTGTCTTTTCACCTATAGAATTAACCCTGAAAACATTTGGTCTTTGTGGGAGAAGTTGATCAGCAAATTAACCATGTGTTACTTGTCAGCACTGTTGCTCCACTTCTGCTGCCGATGTCAATGAGTTAAGTCTTTAACTTTTTTAGTACTCTAAAGTTTGTCAGTAATGTCAATTTTCTAAAATGAGCAATTTTCTGCTTTGCTGATTTTTCTCTGTCTTTTACTCTTGATTTCATTCACTTCTACTTCTAATCTTTTTTCTTCTTCTTTGTTTTGTGTTCTTGAGAAAAATTTTATGTAGCTCAGGCTGTCCTTGAACTTCTGACCTTCCTCCATCTCCCTGGGGCTGGGACACAGGCACAGCCTCAATGTAGGGCTCTACTGTCACCTTAGAGATCTCTTCCCTGTAGCACATTTTCTATTGCTTCTTCATTTTCCAGCTTTCTGTGATGCAAAGTAGTTCACTACCCTGTTATGTGTGGACGTCGGCAGGATGAGTTTCTCATTCTTCTTCCACCCTGTGAGTTTCCTCACATTGTATCGAGCTTTCATTCACATCAAATCATTTCCTTATTTCCCTTGTGGCGTCTCCAAAAATAACTTGACCCATCAATTATCTAGAGCGTTGTAGACCCAATTCCATTATTTTCTGTGCTCCCAGTGTTCCTGCCATTACTGTTTTCTTATTTCATGATGTCATTCAGATCCTACTTGCAACTACGTGAAAGCTTTGTTTCTGCCACCCCACTCTGGACTCCACCCCACCTCAGAAGAGGGAGCCTGTTTTGCTGTGGAGTGATGGCGCTGGGGCTGTTGCTCTGTCCTGGCTCTTCTGGCATTTCTCAGATTTCCTGTCTCTTCACTGACCTTATGAGTGGTGCTCCCGCCATTATGCAAAGTGGGGTGTTAGCGTCTTGCTGAGCACCCCTAATTTGCCCTTCTGCCTCCTTCTCTACCCACTGAAGCTTCATGTACTCCAGGCTCCAATGTTACTTAAAACTGACCCTTTCTCTTGGAAGATTGACCCATTTGTCATTATAAATTGCCTACGCTGTATAGTGACAATTTTAAGTATATTTTAACTATGGCCATAAAAACATTTTTGTTGTTGTTGTTACTGTTTGCTAATGTATCTTTTTTCCACCTTTCTACTTTCAACTTACGTGTGGTGTGTGTGTGTGTGTGTGTGTGTGTGTGTGTGTGTGTGTGTGTGTGTGTGTGTGTGTGTGTGTTTATTCCATTGGGAAGGGTTTTCCTAGCAATTCCTTGAAATATTTGTCCCTCCTATTTCTGTCTTGGCCTCAGTTGCATGGAGTTTGGCGTGCTCCAGAGACTGTTTCTAACATCCTTACTTCTTTATGTCCCTAGAGTGGATAACCTCCTGCCATGTTTTCTTCCTCGTCAGACCTGCTGTTGAGAACCCCTCTTCAAGTTTTGTTTCAGCTATTGTGCTTTTTAGCCCCAAGTTTCTAGTTGTTGCTGTCGCTGTTGTTTTAAGTAACCCTGGTGTCTGTTCTGACATGGTCTGCACGGTGAGATGTCCTTGCACTCTCCTTCATCCTGTAGACATGCTACAGCTCTCTGGACGAGCTGCCCTGACGTGTGGCGAGCACCTTAGGGAACCGCCATTGGGAAGGTGTGTGTTAGGCGGGGTGGATTTGGCTTGTTCTTTTTAAATCCGTTGCTATTTTTCCTCCTTTTTCCTGTTTCTCCTTCTACTCAAGGACACAACTAAGCACAGACTGACTTCAGGTTTATGTAACCTTCCCTGTCATGGCTTTTTTTTGGGGGGGGACAGTACCTCTGGCTGCTTTCGTCATTCCATGTAGAGAATACACTTCCTCATGTCTGTATGTGTGTGTATCTGTGTATATCTCTCTGTATGTGTACATATATATAATGTTTGCTGTGCTGTATATGTCTATGTGTCCATGTAAACATGTATGTATCTATGTGTTTCCATGCGAATATGTGCATGCCTATGTGCATCCATATAAATGTGTATATGTCAGTGTGTGGTTGTGTGAATGTGTATGTGTCTATGTGTATGTATGTGAAATGTATCTGTGTATCTGTGTGTGTGAGTGTGCCTGCATGTCTGTGTGTATATGTATATATCTGTATGTTTATGTGTATATATCTGTGTGCATATGTTTGTGTATATATGTCTGGGTGTCTGGGTGCAGGGGTGTCTGTGTCTATGTCTGTGTGTGTATATATGTGTCTCTCTCTGTGTGTATCTCTCACAGTTCTGTTGCCATGTTAACAGGCAACACTGTACCGGCTCCAAGAGTCTGAGCTCCCTTCTTCGCAGTTCCTTTCTGCTGCTGTCCAATTGACGCCCTCCTACACTAACCCTGTAACACCAGCTCTTGTTACTGATAGCTGAGTCTCTGCTAGCTAGACCAGCGCTTGGTGAATGGTCAAACTAGCTGTCCTTCTGCCTCTGGAGTCAGCCTGTCCCCTGGCCTTACTGAGTGCCGTGAATCAGCGTTTTCCTTAGCCCCGTGGGTGCAGTCTGTACACACTCAGGAGGCTGGACCGCCAAACTCATTCTGACTTCAGGGCTAACTCTTCCAATGGAACTTTCTCTGTTCACAGCTTCCATTGAGAAGCTTCTGGTTCTCTTGGAAGATGAAATGGCGGGCTGGGGAGCTTCCCACTTAGGGATGGGGCAGCAAGACCTCATCTTAAATGACAAATAGATGGGTAAGGTGAGATTGTCATGCACTCAGCAGGGACCTTCCCGGGTGTAGAGGCCAGTCTCTCCTCTGCCCCTCCAAGCTTAGGCTACACAATGGCTACTGAAGTTGACATGGGCTTCCTAGAACCCCCACATGCAGGGTAGTGGGGACCCCTTCTTCACTGGTGACCATGGAAGAAAGATATCTGTGTAGCAGAAAGCGATAAGGCAGGAAGCCAGGTCTTTCCTTGCTTTAGTCAGAGCCCAGATGTTCATCTGAAGCAAAGACTTGTCCTCTTGTGTCATGTATCTAAGGTTCCAGAGGATTCGCCATGAAGTTAGTAAAGGCTGTATGTAACTCACTGCACAAAGATGGCTCTCAGTCAGCCTGCTTGTTTGGATATTTATTTATTTATTGAGGATTTTAATACAGAGGGGTTTACTACTGAATCAAAGATGTCCCTTTGTGAAATGTGCACAGAAACGCAGACCTCACAGAATAGATTTGGGGACTCCCTGTGCTGTATCCTGGAATCCAGTGCCCCTGCTCTCACATGTTAGTGGAAATGACAGTGTCACATCAAATCGCCGTGGAATGGTTTTTTGCTCTGCTTCAGTGCACACAGCACAAAGTAGCGGCACAGACGCCAGCAGTTTATGACACAAGAGGGAAAACAGGCAAGCAAACAAACATGTAAGGGTTGAGTTGTTTTTAGATGGCTTTTACCATGGTAGCTCATGCCTGGCTGGTAGCCCTGGGTCCCACTCACATCCTCGGCAAGGTTCCGGGGGAGGAGGCTCCTGAGCTGGTTGAGGTTCAAAGACCTGAGGTCTAATTACCCGCATAATTAGAGTGAGAACAAGTTGCTCTCTGCAGAGGGCCTCTGTGCGGCTGGGAGAAAGTGCATTTAAGCATTCCCAGGGAGTCGCCTGGGAGGGAAGGCGACCCCATGCCGAGCGCCGACTTGGTCTTTAGCTTGTCCTATGTAATTTTGCGCACTGTTTGAATGTGCTAACGAGGCACGTTATTTTTAGCGGTGTCAGCAAAGGGATCCAATTCCTGCACAGTTGTGCCTCTTGTGTAAGTGATTTGTTTTCTAACGACCTTCATGAGAGCCAGAGAAATATGCCTTCCCTGGGATGAGCCCCTGCTGACCCTGGGCATGCCTGGGGCCGAGGGTCGGGCAGTGGGGATGCTCGAAGTGGCCCTTTCGGCAGTAGGGGAGGTACGCATGGGATGCTGCCTGGGAGAGCAGTTCAGAAGATAGAGTTAACATGGCGTATGACTGGTTGAAAGTGGGCGGTTTGCAGGAGGAGTGAGGGAGCCTGATAGGGTTCTGGCCCTGACAGAAGAGCTTCTGAGATGTGCACTGGGGAATGTACTGCCTCCCCGTGTGCTAAGGAGAAAGGTCTGAAAGAGCAAGTGGTGGTGGCCAGGGGCAAGGGAACAGTACAGGAGGAAGAGCTCCAGCCTGGATCCTGATGCTGAGGGAGACCAACAAACCCAGATAGGGGATGGTGGGGGAGAATATGCTCAGTGTGGCTGTCAGTTCCCAGTGCCCTGGGGGAACAAGGGAGAGTCCCAGGGAGACTGAGGCAGGACCACAACGCTGACACTGTGTTGTCATCCTGGGGACAGGGGCCTGGCTTCTGTTGGGGCCAGAGGGAGCTACGTGGACTATTGAGGAGCAGTGAGGGGAGGGGTGGTGGGAGGCAGAGCAAGGTGGTGCTGCAGCCTTGGCTAACCCAGAAGCAGGAATAACGGTACTAGGCCGCTTCTGGGAGAGCAGGGAAGATGGAATTGTAGGTAGCAGGGGCCCACCTGTCAGCTTCCACCTACCCAGTCGTGGACTCCTCAGGAGAAGAAATTAGAATCCTGTCAAGCTTGGGAGAGGATGCTTCTACTACGTGCCCTGGGAGAGAAGAAAGTGGACTGAACCTCTTCTGCTGTCTCTGAGAAGGCGCCATGACGCAGGGACCTTGCCAGTGATACACATCTGGGCAGATTGCCTGTTCACAGGAACTTCTGGCCCTCAGTTTCTTCCTTGTCTTAATTCATCTGAGCACTCACTGGCTGGACAGAAGCAGGCACTGACGCAGGGAATGTTTTTAAATAGGAGTTCTGGGTTTGGCTTTATGCCATTTTTCTGTCAAGACCCAATCTTAAGCCAGCTTTGAGGAGAGGGGAATGTCCTAGGGTTGTGAGGACCCAGAGGCAAGAGGAAATGGGAGGCAGGTGTCTAGTCTCTCTGCATGAAATGAACTTTTCAAATACAAGTCAGAAGCAAGCACTGCAGAGAACCCAGAAGCCTCCAGAGGGGAAAAGAGGCCCAGGTGGTCAGGCTCAGAGCCTGGGAGTGGGTGGGGAGGCCAACCCCAAGTGAGAAGGTGGGCTTTAAAGCCTTTTCTGAGGGCAGAGCAGTGCCCTGTATCTCCAAGTGGCCTGAGTGCCAACATATGGTAGCCAACACAGGTCCGCTGGACGTAAGTTTAAAACTGAGACAACACAGCAGAAGTGGAAGACAAGGAAGAGATCAATTCTAGAGGAAGCACCACACACAGGGATGGGCCGCGCGCTCCTAGTGAGCCTCCTGTTGCCAGCAAATGAAGAGGACGCTTAGGGAATATTCATGTGAAGAAACTCTGTGTGTGTGTGTGTGTGTGTGTGTGTGTGTGTGATGTGAAACTGTGAGGGATGAAAAGCCACCACAAAGCCCCAATTCACTTCCCCCATGTTTATGACAGACAATCTCAGTCTGAGCTCAGGTAGATTTCCACTTTTTAAAATAAAATCTGGGATCTAGCTGTGATTGGTTGGATCTGGGGTTCCTGAGAACACGCGAATGTGCAACAGAAGTGTCGGGGCCGGTCACAGAAGCTACTCACGCGTGCTCACCCTCCGTGAGTGGGACTGAGAAGGAAACGCAGGTGGCCACTGGGTCTGGAGACAGTTGGTGCTTTGAAGGAGGGCGCTTGGCTGTGGCCGAAAACACATTCTAAAATGCTGAGTTTGTCTTCCGGGAGCCAGCGTTAGCCATGACGGCAGAGATGCATCTCAAAACTGAACAGCAGTACAGAAAGATAATGCCCTGGGTCCCTAAACTGGATAACTTGAGACTGGCGAGTCCTGGTCTCCACAGAGGCAGCTAGATTAAATATGTGCCCTTCGTGTGTGTCCCCTCGCAAGATCACCTTGTCTTTGGGCATTGTGAGATGGTTTCAGAAGGTTCCTGATCTGTCACTGTACAATGAGAACTCTGAACTCCAAGGCCATCCTGCCCTGTAACCAGAGCTTTCACTCCACACCTCAGCCACAAGGAACTCACTGATTGTGTGGAAGAATGCCCCAGTCTGGTCATCGGACTTCCTGGAATTCCCTGTCCTGTTCTGAGGAAGAATTGAAGAAAGACTAGGAGGTAGCCTATGTGATGTTCAGGGTGGAGTTGAGGAAAGCTTCTTCATGATCACCTGATGTCTTGGCAAATGGAAGCATCTGGAACCTTCAAAATCAACCTTGATGTGCGACATTACTCTAGAGGCGTTGCTTGTTCCTATCAACAAAATTTCTCCTTTCATATACAGTGTAGATGCCGCTGCCTGGTATGTGCCTGAAGGTATGGAGCACACACAGGTTCCTGAGCCAAGTTTGCGGTGTGGAGACAGGATGCTACAGAGGACATGGACTTCTGCTCATCTCACTTGGATGCAGAATGCCATCCCTTATGCTCCCCTCTGGCCTGGGCTCTGTTCTGGACATATCACCTGGAAACCTCATCAGGTCGCTCTTAGTGAGGCTGGGAACTCCAGGACAAAGGAGGCGAGTAGTCATCGGATACTAGCCCACTACACTGACATAGGCTGAGTCCAGAAAAAGCCAGTGGTCCACCTCGGGTAGCAGACAGGACACAAACGCCCTGCTCACTGGCCCTCACCGTTGCCTGTGACCCAGATGGACCAGATGATCCACTGAGATGGCGAGATCAAATGCTCAGCAGAGGACAAATACACCGGGGAGCTGCAGGCAGTGACGGCGCGGCAGCTTTCCAATCCCCACATTGTCAGCTTACCGTGAAAAGTTGACCTTTCTGAACACACACAGGTCTCATTCCCTCAAAGGGTGACAGCGTGTCCCCTGCCCCGTGGATGCAGGGCCCTAATAGGTCTCCTCTCTGTCGCTTATCACACACCGAAGGCCAGGCCGGGCCTCTAATAGTTCCTTTTCAGCGCGTTGCCTGCTACTGACTGCGGAAAGTGTAGGTTTGGCTGCACTGATGGCCCTCGGTAATGGCTGTGATTAAGCCCTCCGCATCCTCTTCCCAGTGCCAGCCTTTCAGCCGAGCAGCACATTATGCCTGGATAAGACTCAAAGAGCGGCTTAATACCAGGTTCTCGGGGCTGTAATGAGCGGTTCAGGATGGGGCAGACACAGCCACAGCAGTTGCTCGGCAGCCCCGTGGTTCAAACACGTCGTGGCATCCGTGGGCACCTTTTTGAGTTAAAGCTCAGCTTACACCTTTGCCTGGATCAGGGGAAATGGGTGAACATAAACACAAAAACAAATGCTTTGCCTTCCACACAGCACAAGAAAAGCCATCGACTGCCACCCAGCTAGCCTGGGAAGACAAGCAGTGCCGAAGCAGAGGAAACCGGCTGCAGCGGGCCGATGTTTCAGAGCTCGTGTGTGTGTGTGTGTGTGTGTGTGTGTGTGTGTGTGTGTGTGTGTGTGTGTGTGACAGAGGTGGCTTTTGTCACTTCCTGTGGTGCCTTTCAGAACTCTCCTGGGTCTACGGGACTCTTGTTTTCATTATTTAAGGATGAGATAGCAATGTCATCTAACTTGGCTTGTGTACCATATCCCCAAAGAGTCCTGGACACCAGGAAGGAGCACATACCTTTGTCTCATTGCTGTATGCAGTTCCCATGGGGTAGCCTGGAGGTGGTAGGTGCCCCTTTCCCAGAATGCACTGAGGCCCAAAGGCTGGCAGACAGAGAGCAGCCATGTCATAAGCTGCTTGTGTGTTTCACACGCACTCTTTCTTATCACTGTCTGTCTGTCTTCTTACTAAAAGCTTTGAGCCTATCTGAGGGGCTGCACTGTGGGCCTAGCACCAAGTACCTGGGGGTCAGTGTCAGAGTCCAGGATAAATAACAGTGTCACCAATAGCAAGGTCTGGTGTTCAGAGGATGGCCATAGGCTCAGGGTCCCAGGTCATTCATAGTTCTGATAACTATCTATAAACTCAGGGGCACACATGACCTCTTCCGTTTGATAATTCACCAAGGCAACTTTCAGCCCGCGAACACTTGGAACTCACAATCATGGTTTTCTGGTCACAAGCCAAACTCAATACAAACTGAGTGAAGAGGAGGGTCCTGCGGTGAGGCTCTGAATCACCCTCTTCCCCTGGAGTCAGGGAGCTCCTCCCTCTCAGCTCATCTTTGAGTGCCCACCAAGACGCTTTCACCAAATGCTTCCCGGCTAAACACCCCTCAGTGACCTGCTGACCTAGGACAAACCTACCGTCTCCTCCTGGCCATGGAGAGCCCCAGCTGGCACTGCACACCACAGAGCCCCTCCCTAATCATGTGGCCGGTCTCTTTGGGACTGCACGATGAGCCACCACATCCCTCTCCCTGTGGAAATCATGGGGGCGCAGAGGTCACCTCCTGAGAAAGTGGGTAAGATTCAGACACACCGCAGCAGGAGTACAAGAGGCTGCTGTGTGGCACGGCACAGATGGCAAGCCATCCTGCCATACTTAGCGATCGCAGCCCCACGCACCCAGGGATACACAGTGATCCAGCGCACACTGGTTAGGAGCCAGTGCAATGACAGGATGGGGTCCACTTGGCAGATTCTCTATAAACCCATCTAGGAATGATCATTTCTGCATGAGCTAAGACACGCGGCAACCGACTTTGGTCGAGGTCTGAAATTTTCGCTGCTTTTCAGAGCGAAACAATTTGTCAGAATCTTATACCAGTTTTATTTACGCTGTCCATTACCTCTGAGTTTCGCATGATTGTCCTCTGTGTTTTATGAAAGATTGATTAGTTAGCCCTGAGAACCAACAGGGAAACTGACACGTTCAAGTTGTTTTTATAGCCATGTGTGTGTCACCTCCAGTGATGCTTTGAACTCGGTGTTATTTTTCATGTTTGGGAAATGCTGGTTGTGATGAAGTCCAGAGGACCGTGTGGCCTCAGGAGGTCATAAAGCCAACAAAGGGCGGAAGGTAAAAGAAAGGCATGTGTTCAGAACAAGCACACATAGCAGCGAGCAGCTCAGACAACCGAGTGCCATGCCTGCACAAGAGGAGTTGTCCTCCACCTGCCAAAGAGGCCACATTGGCAGCCACTACGGCAGCCTGGTGAGGCCCCAGGGTGTGCACGACGTGCCAAGGGAAGCTGGGATGGTTTGGCCTCTAGGATTTTCTAGTAAGGTGGTCAAATGATGTGCTTGCCCCTGGACTGGGGACGTTTCAATCCGTGGCGTATCTAAGAGATACTTGCAGCTGGCGCCACAGGAAGAGATGACGTACCATGACAGCCCCTTCAGGCCCAGCTGTGACATCCTGACAGTGGAGCTTGGGGAGGTGTCCCCTGGCCTGGTAAGCTCCCCGCACCTGCTGTAGGTACCACAACATCATAAGGGCTTTAAACCTGGGATGCATTGTCATAGGTCACCCCTTTGCAGGTGACCAGTCTGTCACCTTCAGAGCTGTCAAGATCCTTGGTGACAAGACAGCAGTGAGGAGCATGTTAAAGATAGTGTCTGGGACTCTGAGAGAAACCAAGGTTCTTGACGTCTGACTTTGGGCAATGCTCTCTGCTCAACAGGTGCCTAAATACCCACATCCTGCGCCAAACCACACTCCTCTCCTTCACTGACACATTAAGAAATAGTAAGCTCTGGGAACTTTGCAGATGGATGACCTCAGGGGTTGCCATAGGAACCACTGACTCTGTGTCTCTTAATTTGGTGTCTCAGATGCCTTTGCCAGCCCTACTGATTTTATAGAGGTTGCTGTCCATACGTAGGGGCTCCAAGCTCAAGAACGGCTACGCTAGATGAATGGCAATTCACAGAAGATTAAAATGTTACCCAAACCAGGCTAATAACAGGACCTTCAAGGAGAGAAAAACTCTGCACCATACTGACATTTATGGACCCACAGAACAACTGGACCCTCAAGGCATGAATGGATGTGCTAGCTGGTTCCAACCATCAACTTGATACAACCTAGAATTAACTAAGCACAGAGTGTCAGTTGAGGAATTGCCAAGACTGGACTGTGCAGTCTTGTGGATGAGTAGGAGGGCCCAGCCCACTGTAAGCATCACCATTCCCCAGACTGGGCAGTCTGAGTGGAAACAAGCAAGAAAGATGCATCTCTCTCTCTCTCTCTCTCTCTCTCTCTCTCTCTCTCTCTCTCTCTCTCTCTCCCGCTCCCCTCCTCTCTCCTCACTCTCTCTCTTCTCTCAGCTCCTCTCTCTCCTCTCTCCTCTCTCTCTCCTCTCTCTCGTCTCTCTCTCTCTCTCTCTCTCTCTCTCTCTCTCTCTCTCTCTCTCTCTCTCTCTCTCTCTCTGCTGTGGCTGTCTGCTTCCAGTTCCTGAGTTCCTGCCTTGGCTTCTCGTTGGTGACATGGAACTGTGAGACAAGTTAACCCCTTCCTTCCCCATATTGCTTTTTGTTCTGGTGTCTTAGTACAGCAGCTGAGAGGAAACTAGACTACATCAGGTAAAAGGAGGGCGTCATGGTTCTGGAATGGGTTGGGTGGAACAGTTGGAGACATTAGAAGAACTTGGACCCTCCAGTATTGGTGCAGCCAGGTATCGATGCCAGGGCAGAGACCAAAGCCACAGCCAAGCGCACAGCAAGTGGAGGGAGCCTAGGGAAGTGTGGGGTCAAGCCGCAGATGGAAACCAGGCCCCCAACTCCCAGCGCCCAGACTGAAGGTGAAACACAAGAAGAAGAAAAGGCCTATGTTAGATGAATGGCACCCCAGAAAAGTCTGTGAAAATATTAATAACATCAATCTCTACATGTCGTTGAAGAGCAGATATCTTCAGAGCCACATCCCTGACTGGGTCTGGTATAGCTCCACCTGGCTTCCACAACACGAGTTTCCTGTCACACTGGGAGCCAGGCCTCCCATGTGCATCTTAGTGACAACAAAATACAGACTGCAGCCATTAGTCCCGTTCCCTCCAGAAGCTCATGGAAGGGCCTTGGATTCCTGTCCTGTTGGCCACTACTAATTCTGGGCCTTACCTTGCCTGGTCCCCACTCCAGGCTGACTTACTGTGGCAGCCAGAGCCCGGGCTATTCCAGTCCTTTCTCTACTGACCCAACTCCAGCGGGACCTCTGCCCTGTGCAGACCAGATTGTGAGGCTGAAGACAGGGAAAGGTTGATTAGGCAAATTGTCCTCCAACAATGACATCTGGCATGATGTGCCAAGAGGGGTCCCTTGCAAACATCTTGTGGTTTCTAAAGCACAGCTGTGGGTTTTTGGGGTTAGTTTCTCTGGGTACACTATCCCTAACATTTTCCCTCCTTTCCTCCTCCTCCCTCTGATCCTGCCCAGGCAGCGACTTAATTCTTGCTTTCTCTAGGGCCCTGGAGATAGCTCTGGAGGTCCTGAACCTGTGCAGAGCCAGCACTTTTTAATGGGTCTATATCTCCTCACAGAAAGCAAGTCTTCACCATTCCTAGCCAGTGCCTTGGCACTTTGACCCAGGCACAGTACACAGCAGGTGCTCAATACATCTTGTGAAGCTGATCTAAATCACAGCCCCTCAAACTGAGTCACATCCTATGGGCTGGAGTGAAATGTGCTCCTTGTTACTCTGATTTCCTTGGAGAATTCTACAAAAGATGAGAAGCTCAACTCTCAACCCATTTCTCAGTAGAGCCAAAAACGCAAGCTCCCCACCTCTTCTGTGTGACCCTGTCTCAAGAACCTGGGCGTTCCTAATGTCTGTCACCACTAGACGCAGAGTGGGTTCCTGGGACAGAAGTATTGTTGACTGGGTGTCTTACAGTAGGGAGCACAGAGCCCCTTTCTCTGCCAGAGAATGCTTTGGCAGGATCCACCAGAGTATCCTGGGTCCCAGTGGTATGGGGTGGCCTTGGTTTGGTGGAGCAGTAGCTCCAAGAACCTCAGTGTCTTGGGAGCCATGTAACATGGCTTTTCCCTCCCCGGCCTCTCTGAGCATGGGGTGAAGTCTTTGTAGACATAGTGGCTGATATTTTGAGAAGTAGGAAGCCCAAGGTTATTTTTACATGAGGCTTGCTTGGTGCGGAGGTCACAGAACCTGATGGACTCAGGGGCAAGGAGCTCCTGCCTGGGTGAGCTCCCAAGGCGACCAGAGTCTGAGCTTCAGGTCTCCCCGCCCTCAGGGTTCATACTTAGGATCTTGCCCTCTGCCGTATCACAGGACAAGGTGGGGGGGGTCCATGGGTAAATTCTATGAGATCACCCATGGATGTGTTTCTGTCTGGAGGCTTAGAGATTCACAGTGGCCCTGACAATACACTCTGTCAGGGAAAGAATGAGGACAGGACTGTTCCCAAAGTTCCTGGTAGAAAACAGTGCTGAGCTATGTCACGCGTTGTTTTAGTTGGGTTTCCATGGCTGTGATAAAACATCATGACCAAAGGCAGCTCAGAGAGGAAAGGGTTTATTTCAGCTCACACTTCCACATCACTGCTCATCACCAAAGGAAGTCAGGACAGGAACTCAAGCAGGGCAGGAACCTGGAGGCAGGAGCTGATGCAGAGGCCATGGAGGGGTGCTGCTTACTGGCTTGCTCCCTCATGGCTTATCCAGCCTGTTTTCCTATAGCACCCAAGACCACCAGTCCAGGGATGGCTCCACCCACAGTGATGTTAGCCCTCCCATATCAATCACCAATCTAAAAAAAATGTAGCACAGGGTTGCCCAGAGGGCAATCTGATGGGGTCTTTTTTCTCAGTTGAGGTTCTCTCTTTCAAAATGGCTCTACCTTGTGTCAAGTTGACACAAAACTGACCAAAACACACGCTTTCCGCCCAAGGTCAGAACATACAGGAAATCGTGGTCCAACATGTAAAAAAAAATTCTTCTCACTGGAACCGAGTTGAGTGGCTGTGTGCTAGCTGCCCAGTTGTTTGGCTAATTAGATGGCTATTTGGCTGGCACTGTGGTTATCATGTTGGTTGGCTGGTTGGTTGCCTGTATAACTGCGCGTGGTTGGCTGGATGGATGGCTGGTTCACTGGTTGGTTAGGTGCCAACATTGCTGGTGCTGGCTCACTGGCTACTTGGCTGGCTGGCTGGCTGGAGCTTTGGTTAGCTGTCTAGTTTGCTGTCTTTGCCTGGCTGGGGACTGACTTTTTGAAAGGCAGTAGGATAGGATTTGGAATTCCAAAGGCCAACTCTCAGCTTAATCAGAAGGGGGAAAGAAGTAAGTCCTTTTTATTTCCTACCCTAAATTAAACTGAATCAGAAGTGCTTCTCACCCTGGTTCTTGCCCTCTGCTCATCAAGTTTCTTTTTAATCCAAAAGGACGAAGCCTGAAGACCTGCCTCTACCTCCTAGGCCACCACCTCCACAGAGCAGGAGGCTGAGTAACTTTCACTAGGTGGCATTCAAAGTGACACCGGAATATAGCTTCCTTCTATCCACGGTCTGGAGAGAGATTTCTTTAAATTCCAAAAGGATTTACGAAGTAGCAATATTTTGTCACAGCAAGATATGCATCTTTACAAGCATAAAATATGGTATGCAAATACATGCCATTAAATATAACGTGTAACACATATAAAATGTAATGCATGCCATGTATCTTTTTAAAAAGTATTTACTTTTATTTTATGTGTATGGTTGCCTTGCATGTATGTGTTTGCATCACATACAAGCCTGATTCCCATGGAGACCAGAAAAAGGCATTAGATCCCCTGGAACTGGAGTCACAGATGGTTGTGAGCTGCCTAGGGGTACTGAGAACCAAACCCAGGCCCTCTGCGAGAACAGCGAATTACTCTTAACCTCTGGGCCATCTCTCCCACCTTTGTCTTGTGCCCTTCTATAATATGAGAGATGCACAGTGCTTTTCAGGAATGCCTCGGCTCTTCTAATCCGTCTATAGCAGCGCATAATACACTGTTTACGTGCTTCCTTGACTCAGTTCTGAGGCCCTGTTGAGACCTACAGCCTCCCTTCACACACTCACACACTCCCTCCTCCATGGCTTTTACACTCTGGGTGACTATCTGTTGCCCTGATCCTCAAAGCCAGTGCTAGGTAGGCATCTAGGAACAGCTCCATACCCTCCAGCCCACTGGTGAGTTGCCCTGAGCCTGCTTACCTGCCTCGGGTATTACTTCCTGGGAAAGGCCACTGTACACCCCTGCCTGACCCTCATGGCTCCCTGTGCACCCTCCATCTACTAAGCTTCTGTGGGATGCAGCACTTCTGCTCTGAGACCTCTTGGCATGCTTACCTTTGCCACACCAAAAGAACAAACGCTTGCAAACACAGCAGTTGGCCAAGCACTCTCTCTCTCCAGACAAAGGAGCGGAGAGCCACACTGTGTGTGGTCAGGAAATCTGTTAACCTGACAGAGCAGGGGAGCATCTCTCTCCTTCTTCCCACAGCTGGCTAGAGGCAGACACTCAGCGGGATACCCTTGGCTGTGACCAGCCCTTCATGGAGAGGATTCTTGGAGCATCGCTGGCTCTGTAGCAGCAGGAACCGTGCTGACAGTGGAGAGAGGAGAGCGGAGTCTGGGCACCTCCGCCTGTGCCATCTCTGTGCCGTGCGTTACACCGTATCCAGCTCTTCAGTAGACCAATAGCTATCAGCCAAGGCAGGAGGAGTTCAGGCCCTGCAATGGAGCATGAGCCCCTGGGCCTGTCAGTTCTCATCCAGTACACAGTGGGACTGTGCCACTTAACAAGGATCTCCGTGATGTGTGGTCCTTGGCATGGGGCAGGTGAAAGCACGGGGCCTGATGCCCTCATGAAATGAGAGGTCATCAATTCTAAAGCAATATTAGTGGACAACATGGTACTAGTAGAGGAAGGTGGCTTTACAGCCTGGGGAGCAGTGTCATAGGGACCACCCCAGACAGGAACAGCTGCTGATGGCCATCCGGGATACTGCATGGGATCCTCCTGCCCAGCTCTGTGTCCAGGGTCCTGTATCCTGAGCTTTCTCCCCTTGCTCCTCTGACTTCATGTATGCAGCTAAACCCTGTTTCCCATCTGGCAGCATCCCCGAGCTCCTGGCCTCTTGTGTCAGTGTGGGCTGGGTGGGTCTCCTCCCTCCAAGACCCCAGTCAGACTATCACTCACCCCACAGTGTCTACTGCTCCAGAGCAGACCTTTCTGGGCACCACACCGAAATGGCCATTAGAAAGAGTTAGTGATTACAGCCATTTAATCTTTGAAGGAAAGCTAACTCAGAGAAATGCCTGGAAACTCCAAGCACTCTCTGGTGGGACAGTCAGTAACACGACTCTGCCAAGTGACAGTGATAAATGTTGTGCCCGTGGTCTGCAGGACTGGAGAAGGGTGGGTGAGATAGGGCTGAGTCTCAGGCAGAGCTCACTGGGAAGGATTCCCAACCCAAAAGTGATGCTGAGCCGGCCGAGTGCACACGAGCTTACTGGCTTCCTGAAACCCACCAGGAGCAGGACTCCTTGACACTGAGGAGCCAAAAACAGGGGCCAGAGGACTGGGAGATGTACCCAGAACCTAAGGGGTTCTGACTTCTTCTCCTTTCTTGAGGGTGACTCTTTGTCCCACCAAAACGTCACGGCATTCAATTGTCAGGGAATAAGCCATCATTGGAGGACTTTGCCCGCTCAGCCCAGTCTCTAGGGGCTAAGCTGCCTGCAGAGCCAACTCTTTCCATAGTCTCAGGTCTGCACCCAAGAATTCAACCAACTCCAAGTTATAAGTGGACTCCCAAACTGTTTCTGAATTGAGCCCATATGAGCATTTTTTTTCCCTCATAGTTCTTTGTGCAGCATTCATGTGCAGGTGAACATAAGCAGATAATGGCCTCAGTGTGTAAGGGGGGATGTGTGTAGGTGACGTTCAAATACAGTGTTTTGTACCAAGGACTTAGTATGTGTGGATTTTTTAAAGTTATTAATTATGTGTGCATGTGTGCATGCAAATGTGCAAGTACTGGTGTCTGTAGAAAACAAAGTTGTCAGATCCCCTGGAGCTGGAGTTACAGGCAGTTCTAACTTGGTATGGGTGTCGGGAGTTGATCTCTGGCCCTCTGTGGCAATAATGCATGCCCTTAACCACTGAGCCATCCCTATAGCTTCCCATGGGTGGATGTGGGCACCTGTGACGGGTCTTGGAACAGACCCCATGAATGCCAAGGATGGCTCTTCTCAGCCTCTATGGGATCATGAGGCTGGGCTTCTTGGAGCATCAGCCCAATGGGTTCTATCTCATCTAGATGTTGCCTTTGTGTCTGCTGGGTTACAGCTGGAAATGTGTGGCTCCCTGCTAGCCTGGAAGGAGGTGTTAGAAATGGGACCTTTAGTTATGCTTGGAGTTCAGTGAGCATCACAGCCAGCCTGCCCTTTACCCTGCAGCTCCCAGCATGGCCCCCTGCTTGAGGTCCCATGTGGCTATGATACATCCTCTGTTCTGCCCTCAGCATATGCACCCATGTCCCATTCTAGGTCCCCTGTTAGAGAGGCAACCCCAGAGTCCCTAGAAGCAGGTTCAGTCTTCAGTCCTCTGTCTGTCTGTCTGTCTGTCTATCTATCTATCTATCCATCTATCTATCACTTCTTTCTTTCTCTCTCTCCTCATCTTAGCCTCTGGCTTTCTGGCTGGATTTAGGAGTCAGGATGTGATTCTTAAGTCGAAGACTGGCAATGAAGTAAACTCCAAATGTTCATATGTGTGTTTGTGTGTGTGTGTGTGAGTGTGTGTATACATACATTGTCAGTAGCTAGAAGGAAAGGCTTGGCATATAAAGAAGTTGAAAAAATAATGACCAAAATGAGATAGCTGACAAGGTGACAAGATGTGTAATGATAGGTGGTGAGGGATGAAGATGCATCACTCAAACCTCAACGAGCTCATATTCTGCATGTATGACAGGATTTCCCAACTTCAAACTGCCAGTGCCCAATCTCACTGCTCTGGTGCCTCACTGGGTTAAAGTGTCTGACACTAATGTGGTTCTCTGGCTCTGGCAGTGCAGCACCACTGAGCCAAGAGCTGGAGGGGCTGAGGGGCTGGGGGAGAGGGAGAAGCTGGAGGAGAGGGAGAAGCTGGGAAGAGGGATAAGCTGAGGAAAGGGAGAAGCTGGAAAGAGAGATGCAGTCTGAGGAAGAGCCAGGGGTTTACAGAAGAGGGAGAACACTGGAAACATGTGACTGAAGGAGGGGCAAATGGTGTGATAAGGAGAAATGCTGGGGAGACATGATCGGAGAGTGACAAGTGTGTTTGGGGAAGAACACTCAAAGCCAGGACTTGGGCTTCCAGCTTTCCATCTCTGCCACCCAGGAAAGAGGCTGGCAGTCTGTTCTTCAGAGTTTCACATTCACAGGGTCCATCCTGAGCTGTGTGCTATTTTTTTATCTTCACCCCTTCCTTCTCCTCTCTGTTTCCTGCTTTTTGAGGGCCCTTCCTTGTAGCTCTGTACCCTGGTAAGCTTGTAGGGCCCCCTTCCAGGTCTGCAGCACGGGGCTCTAGAAACCACACTGTGAACACATCTCACTGAGGAGACCATGTTGGAGCCCCACAGTCAACTGGAGAGAAAGCAGCCTGAGACACTTGGTGGTCATTTACACAGCTCTTTGTTTTAAGGCACATATGTATGGAGTGTGTGTGTGTGTGTGTGTGTGTGTGTGTGTGTGTGTGTGTGTGTGTGTGTGTGTCTGTGTGTCTGTGTGTCTGTATGTCTGTGTTGTAGAGTGTATATGAGAAAGTTAGCGTGTTTTTGTATGAGAGTAGCCATCTATGAGCCATGGCGCATGTGTAACGGTCAGAGGTCAGCTTCAAATGTCAATCCTCTCCATTTACCCTATTTTGAGGCAAGATCTCTTGCTTCCAATATGATGGGCTGGTTGACCCTTGAACTTCTGAGGGGTCTCGTGTCTCCATCCCCGTCTTGTCATGGTATGATGGGATTACAGACATGAACAACCACCTGCAGCTTTACATGGATTCAGGGGACTGGAACCAGGCCCTCACTCCTTCACTACAGGCACCAATTTGCCCACTGAATCATTGGCCCATCCCTGCACGAGCCCTTTCTGCTGCCAACTCAAGCAACTGGGAATAAGATGCCAGAAGGCCCTAGAGCATTTTCCTGCCCCTCTTGTCACAGAAGCTCTGCTCTGTGACAGCTGTGATCTCAGCAGTAATGATGTCACCAGCCTACAGGAGCATTGCTGTAACTAAACAGAACGCCAGGCAGAATCAACTCAGTTACCCTTGAGTAACCTGTGCCGCCCTAGAGAGGCGCTGCCTGGGCCTTGAGGATGCATCACCCCGGCTGCTGTAGAGGCAGCAGGTTGCCACCAAGCAGCCAATGGCAGAGGTCCTCTCTGGCTCCCAGCAGGAGCTTGTTAATGTAATGTGGACAAAATTGGACATCTGCTTCACACAAATTACCACATCTGCAGGTACTTGTCTCCCACGCGTTGATGGGATCGGTAGGATTGGAAATTAGAGTGGATGTGCTTGGGGAAAGCTAGCACGTGAATCATATGTATTTGCTCTCTTTGAGCAATAGAAGAGGGGTTATAAAGTCACCCTGGCATTTTCCTCTAGAGTACACTGGAATCTGCTTATGGTTGCAAAACCAGCAGTCACAACCATCACGGATCGCCAGAAGCAGATACGTCAAGCCAGCACCCTCTGACTGCATAGTTCACGCTTGACATTCCTGTAGTCTGTGCTGGAGCTGGCACCAAGCAGCTACTGCCAAGGGATACCTAGTAGCCTTCAGCTCATTAATATTGGAAAATACGCAAATTGGGGTAATCAGGATTAGCATCTGTTTTCTATGCTGTTGGACTTTCTGGGGGATGCACAGGACTGGGAAACTAGTTGTCAGCTTACACCACTGCCTTCTTCCTGCTGCCCTGACCATGGTCCCTGGGGTGTTTTCAGGTGGCAAGAAGATGTTTGTGCTCAGAGGAGTCACAAGCATGACTGGGCACATGACCAGCTTCCTCTGACCCAGGCCCCACCCATGAAAACCATAGGAGCCCTAAGAACACCAGTCCCTTCTGGGTCCCCCCTGGATCGTGGCCCGTCTTTGCCTGGAAGCACTTCCATAAAGTGGCATAGTTAGACCCATTTTGCCAATGAGCCACAGAGCCAGCATGATTTCTTTCTGATTACAAAACTGGTACGGTCCTGTCTCCAGAGTCTTTCTGTCAGAAGCCCTGTTCTTGGATTAGAAATGTCTTCACCTGCATCATTTTCTGCTGCGCCTAGCCTACAGCAGCCAGGTGCTCGCTCGTTGTTGGCTGTTTCCAGAAAGCCTAGTTTGTTCATCTAGCCCCATCAGGTCGGAAAACTGAACTTCAGTTGGAAGTTCATTTAAAAAAAAAAAAAACCACTATTGATTAACAATTTGAAGTCTGGAGAGTGACAATTTCCTGGTTGTTTTCCATCTCCAAGAGAGACAGCCCAGAGCCTCCTCCTCCACCCTGTTCTCTCCGACTTCCCTTTCCATACCAAGGGCATCTCACCTGAGGCAAGAGACAACGGCTTCAGAGTAGGGGCCCTGAGCCAGCTTCTTGCCACACCCACTCTGCCCTCCACAGCGCTGCCTGTGTGTCTCCAGGCACAGTGATGATGTCTGCGTACACTCGAGGCCATACAGTGTGAGGAAGGTGGCCTTTGCTCACAGCTGGTGTCCCTGCCCCACCTGGCTGCACAAAAAGACCCTGGGCCTGCAATGCTGAAGTCTGAGCATGGAGGTGGCTCATTTGGGGACAGGTTCCCACGAGGACGCTGGTGTTAGGTGTCCAGTTCCCAGGCCCCGAGCTCCATCGGGGCCGCATGGGCAGAGCAATCATTCAAATGAACTGAAATCCATCATATAATGGGGCCCATTTGATACCCGTCTTTGGGGAGGAATGAATAAATCATTGTGCCCATCAGGAGACTTATGCACAAATTGGCCTGGGCAGAGCCACAGTGACACTTTGATGAGCAGGCTGTGAGACAGCAGCAATTTAATGATGAATGCCCCTTTCTGTCGTGGCTTCACCAAAGTCCCTGGCACCTGTTGAAATTAAAACTAGACCTGGGCACAGGGCGCAGCCAGTAGCCAAAGACAGACAAGGAACAATGCCGTCTGCTCTCACAGTCCTGCTTCTAGGGGCTGGCAGACATGCTGTGATGGGCACCGTACATCCTGGGAGGCCCTTTTTGCAGGGAGACAGTCTCTTCCTTTGCCACCTCTGCTTGTTCCGTGCTTCCAGTCCTACAGACTGTGGAGGGTCCTACCCAAACACAGCTACCCCTTGGGGCACCAAAGGCTAAGACCTCACCTACAGTCTTCATGCACAGTGCGACCACAGTGGCTGCCAGTTTTTGCTTCTCTGGATCGGGGTCTCTGGGTCCCTCCAGTCCTTTTTCATGTGCCTCCTTCATACATTATCATTTACATTTTACAATTCAATTTTATTCTTATGTTTTTCTTGATTGAGAATTTTGTTCAAGGATACGATGATTATATATATATTTGTATCTACTCCGTATCTACTCCCGATTTTCCACCAACTCCTCCCATATCACTCCCGACGAGACCCACACAATTTCATGTCTTTCTTTCTTTTTTCTTTTTCTTTTTTAAAGTTAACTCCTAAGTCTAGTTATGTGCAGAAGAGCTGGACCATCCACTAGGGCATGGGAATCCTATCACTGGTCACACTCTTTAAAAAGAGTTATTCTCTCTCTTCTATTAAACACTAAGCTACCAACAGCTCCTCAGTAAGGGGCAGGGCCTGGAGGTCATCCGCCCTGTCTACGCTGGATTGGCCTTGTGCAGGTCCAGTAGCTACAGCAGCTGTGAGGTCATGGTTATAGCAGCCATGCCCCAACAGCAACACTGCACAGCACTCCCTCCCCCCAGCACTCAAGTTCTTGCCTTCTTTCCCTCAGTATTCCCCCAGCTTTGGTTGGGGGCAGGAGGGGTGGTACAAATGTGCCATTTAGGGCCAAGCACGTGGTCTCTTATTCTATTGCTCTGCTTGGTCCCACACCTTTCTGTTTCCTGCTGCCCCCCCACAGAAGGTAGTTCCTCTGACCCGGGTTGAAAGCAGCTCAGGTCTACGATAGAAGACAACTTGACAGCCTGGCCACACAGCAAAATAACAGTAGCAGTTTTACCGTAGGATCTGTGAACTCCTCAGCCTCAGGCTTCTGACCAGCACTACAGGAACCAGGCCTCGGCCTGAGAGTCCCTCCTGGGGAGCAGGCTCACAGTATGATTTTGAATTCATTGTGCTACATATGGCTTCCTGTGGGTTGAAGCTGTAGGACTTAAGCTTATACTCGCCTTTGCTGCGGTCTGGAAATTGGATTCTCATTTTCCAGATGACAGTCACGGGATACGATTCCCGCATTAGTCAGGGGATGCTGGGTCCTGCTGCTGTAACAAACAGCCCAGACCTCGAGCACTTCCACTTAGGAAAGGAGCCAGGTGGGCTCGCAGGGGCTGCAGATACTTTTGCAGAATCCTCAGTGTGAGTTGAAGCTCGTCACATAGGGACGGGATGGTGGAGCCAAGCTCGGCACTGGAGGCTTGGTGGAGGTGTGGTGTGCCTTGATTCATCCCCATGTGATGGCCACAGCAAGATACGTGAGTCGCCCTAGCTTCCAGGAAGAAAGAGGGAGGAGTCCAGCCATCTGCCCCAGAAGGAAAGGCGAGTGTGTAGATGAAACTCCACTGACTGTGAAGAGCAGGGTGACCACACACGTTAACCCACGATGCTGGGGCCGTGTCTAGTTCTCATCTTGTGACAGATAGACAGATAGACAAATGGATGGACAGAAGGCTTAGAGCCCTACTGCTTTTAGTGTGTTCTCTTGACCCTCTCGGCTGTCCACTGGAGCTCAGCACTGCTGCTTTCTGGTCCTGGAGGAGTTTATTCCCAGGGACAGTGCATCACACTGAGCTTCGGGGTCACCTTCCTTTCAATGTGGGAGAAGGCAGCGAGTACAAAAGGAGAGTGGCTGCCTGTCCCCCAGCACGTGGTCTTGGCAAAGAAGACCAGGACACTGGAGGCCTGGACAGAAGCCCACAGAGGCCAGCTGGGTCTCAGGAGGCTGCCGTGTTGAGCTGTAATACGGCACCCATTGGCTCTAACTTGACGAGCTGATCTCTGGTGTCCCTGACTCGGGGAATAATCTCAGCCTTTTCTTGAGATCTCTCTGTCCTGCCCTCTGCAGTTTAATCTGGACTCTAAGACAGGTAGCACCTGATAACCTTTCCCCCCCAGGAAGTGGCAACTTTCAGTGCATCCAACATCCACATACCTTCTCCAAGTGGAACCTCCAGAGAACAGCGGGCAGAACAAAGAGGGACAAAGTGCCCCAACTGAAGGACAGGCAGGCCTGCTCCGTGCCCCAAGGCAGCACCCAGGACACTGGTACTACTGTACAGGCAAGAGAGCTCCCTGAAGTAGCTCACAGGCCCCCACACTACCCATTGAGACCTTTGTTGGGTGCCCAGAAAGACAGATGTGCCTGCTCTCAGACTGCTCCACCCCAGGGTCTAGGTGCCCCAGGGGTGCACCTAGAGGGGTCCAGGCAGGATGTGGCCAGCCCATCTCAACCCTGAGCAGCTGCTGGGCACTGCCATTCGGGAATCTGGTGATGCTGGAGCCCTGGTTCCCAGTGAAGCGTCGTCAGCTCTTCTGCTGTGAATTCCTGTTTTCGATGACTTATAATGAGGCAACTCTTTAAAACTGGCCTCAGCTGCTTGAGCTATATACAGCCGAGAGAATAGATCCTGGGGCTTTTTTAGGCACTCCGCTAACTATGAAATTGTTTGATTTTTACAAAACATATTTAGCAAACCGTTAAAAGTATTGGCTAAACACAGCATTTCATAAATGACATGTTGAGAGGACGGAGACGCGAACCTCACAATCATCTATCTGCCTTCACTGCGCGGCATCTTCCTCCATTGAAGTTCAGTGAGCACCCCAACCTGGCCTCACACATCAGAAGTGCACCGCTACAGGTTGTAAATATCACACTTCCTGATTACCTGATTACATTCATTTACATTAAATTTGTAATTAAATGTAATTTCATGCATATTGAGTGAAAGTGCTTGGGAAACTCCCCCCACTCGTGTGCAACCAAGAACAGTGGGACCCTGTACGTGCAGGAGCCTCCAACCACTCAGCTGTAAATCACAGTCTCCTACACATTGCACATCTGGTAGCTGGGAATGTTGAGGTGTGGAGGGCATGTGTGTGTGTCTTTGACCTTTTGGGGCCATGGGAGGTGGAGGGGCTTTGCATCCTGCTGCGATGCTATCTGTGCTGTGGTGAGTAGCAGCGGATTGCGCCTGCCTGTACTCTGAACTGTGTCTTTCGCAGTCTTTATCCAAATTCTGTCTCCTACATCACCATGGCAACCTTCATCTATGGCAAGCCTGAGGACATTAGGATCAACTAGGAGGAGGAGGCTCCGCCCTGGATTTGGCCTTGAGTGACTAATTGTACCTCTTGTGCACTTTGGCAGCAAGCAACAAGACAGCTCAGCGGCCAAGGCAGGCTGTGGAGGTTTCTTGCTGCAGCTTGGCCTCCTCTGACCCCATGATACTAAGGATGCCCCAGGGTGCTCTGCCGAGTCTAGCAAACAGAGATGGAGAAGTCCCCCAAAGCAGCTGTGTCTTAACTATGTCTTAACTATGGAGAGACAGTGCATTCCAGGGATGGTGCCCCAGACATTCTTGGCGAGTGGTCCCAAACAGGCTTCAGAACTGGACTTTGCTGACCATTGGTGCTCAGTGATGACATCGTCAGTTCCTGTAGTTAGCCCCTCTTCAGAGCATGAGTATGGCTCAAACAAAGCAAAACACAGAACGTTGGCGTAAAGCAAAACACAGAACGTTGGCGTTAAAGAGAGACGAGTGGTGGTAAACAAATGATGGTCAAGCTGTGTGCCTATCAGAATGACCTGGAGGGCTGGCTCAGCAGCTCAGTGGCACCTAGGTAATGCCAGTCCGCCTAAGTCCCCCACATGAGGCTAGGAACCCCTGACCTGAAGAAAGCGTCCTCCTACCGGCCATTGCACTAACTAGCTTTTCTCAATACTGTGACAAAATACCTGACCACGGTGTTCTTACAGAGGACCCAAGTCAGTTCCCCAAGCCCACATCACAGCTTGC
The DNA here is from genome assembly GCF_903995435.1 of Acomys russatus. Classification (NCBI taxonomy): domain Eukaryota; kingdom Metazoa; phylum Chordata; class Mammalia; order Rodentia; family Muridae; genus Acomys; species Acomys russatus. Next base: position 6,489,590 of record NC_067163.1, read on the forward strand.
AACCCTCCACAACTCCAACACCATCCTCAGACCTCCACAGGCATGCATTTGATGTACATATATACATGCAGCCAAAATGCTCATATGCAGAAAATAAAATGTTTAAAATATTAAATAGAAGAAAAATTTAAAGAAACTTAAGTTAAAAAAAAAAAAGTTGGGGTGTTTTGTTTTGTTTTGTTTTGGTTGGTTGGGTTTGTTTGTTTGTTTTGTTTCTGTTGGGTTGTTTTGTTTTATTTTGTTTTGTTCTTTCGTTGGATTTGAGGGTACAATCCACCATGGGCAGGGAAAATGCTGTGCCTGGAGGATGAGGTGGCTGGTCACATGCATCTACAGAGGAGGATGAGGTGGCTGGTCACATGCATCTACAGAGGAGGATGAGGTGGCTGGTCACATGCATCTACAGAGGAGGAGGATGAGGTGGCTGGCTGGTCACTTTCTCACTTTCTCCTTTTTATTGAGTCCAGACCCCCAGCCCATGGGAGGCTGCCGCCCACATTCACATCATTCCTCCTCAATTAGCCCTCTCTTGAGCAACACCCTATAGATATACCCAGGTGTGTCTTGTAGGTGACTCAAAATCCAGTCTGGCTGACAGTGAAGATTAACCATCATAGCCATGTGATCTGGTCATGTGATCTGGACACTTTAAGTGATTCTCACCACTGAATCCCAAAAGGTGTTGTGACCTCAGTCATCCGTCATTGCATGACTGGGACCACATGACCCTGGACCACAGGCAGAACCTGCCCTGAAGGCTGTATCCATGCTGCACTGCTACAGAGAAGGTGTCAGGCAACCTACAACATGCAGCTCCTGTTTTATAAGGAGTGATGTAGTCAAGTGTTCACTTGGGAAGAGGCGGGGGGGAGGGAGAGAGGAGGAAGGGAGGAGGGAGAGGATGTGCCTCTGCGGAAGACATAAATCTGCTCAGTGGGTGCAACCCCGTGGGTCCTGCATAGAGCTTCTTACTCAAGACATGTCCGGGGTTTTCAGGGGTCCCACACAAGTAAGACTTTGTCCCTGAGAGACCCAGACAACAATGTCTTTTGTCTGCCACCAGTCCCCGACCCAGAGAGCGTTCCCCATGGCAAAGGCTTGTACTTCAGGAACAGTATTCTTAGATATAGTTGCTTGTAAGTAACTCTCCCAGTCACAGTGCAGGAAAGGGAAGGGAGCCAGCGGTCCTTCCTCATATTTTGTTCCAACTTGGAAGAAATCACTGGTGGTGTCCTCAGCTCACATGGGTAAGCTCTCCTTGGCTTGAGACATGCTGTCAGCACTCAAAAGCGTTAAAGAGTATTTTTGGATGGAGAAGGGGTATTAGGGTGGCAGCTATGTATGAAGTCAAAAGCACTGTCTCAGTTTTGGACTGGTTGGAAGGAGGTACAGCATGGTGGGTGTAGGAATATTGTGTAGAAACCAGGTAGCGTCTGAGAATGCAAGTACAGTCACCAACGTGTGCTAATTCACTTGCGTCAAAACACTGCAGGCTGCTTTTCACACTGGAGGGCCAGGCTTCCTCTGCTGGCGAGGGTCTCTCACACAAGTGACCTCTGTGGTATGGCTCGCTGCTGCGATTTGCAGGACGGGACTGGAAAGCTGACCTTTAGTGTCGTTTCCCATGAGCACAGTGGTTCTCTGGATCACTGGGTGGCAAACTGGAACCCTGTGTATTGAATGCTTTGTTTGTATGGTCTTTTCAGGCAAGTGTGTCATTCATTCACTCATTCATTGATTCACATGTGACTAATGGTCATTGTGCCCAGCTAGGGTGGTGACAGTGATTTAAATTAGTTAGCAGTCTTTTGTGGAGACAGGTGAAAGAAGAGTCTGGCGTGGGTAGAGGTGAGAGCCAGCTGATCACCTTGCACAAGACCCAATTTCAGGCTTTGCTGGAAGATGCTACAGCCCCATTTCCCTGGACTTCCTTCATGGCTTTTCCCCTCCCTGCAAGCTCAGCCCTTTCTGGCTCCTCACTGAAATGTCTTCTATGTCCAGCTTGTTCCAGAGACAGCCTGGGATGCACAGTCTCTGCCGTCCTAATTCCATGGCTCTAACCCATTCCTAACCCTTGAAGTTGGGCTCAACTAAATAGTTCCTACATTTTGCCATCTGTTGGGATGGAGAGTGGCCTCGTTTCCTTTCTTTTGCTGTTCTAAGACAAAAAGGAAAGCTGGGCAAGAAGGAATGTATTTGGCACTAACAGCATCCACCATTGGCGGAAGTCAGGCAGGACCTTAAATTCAGGACTGAGTTCCACACAGCGCTACTTTTGACCAGGGAACTCACTCACAGCCAGCAAAGGACAGCAGGAGGAGCCATGCTTGTAAGCTGGCTTGCTTGCAGGTTCACACTTAGCTAGATTTTGTATTACAGCCCTGGGCAATCTGCCCTGGGAAGGGGTTGGTGCTGCCCATAGTGGGCAGGACCATTCAACATCAACTAAGAGTCGAGACTATGCCCCGAGAGACAGTCTCACAGGAAATCTGGTCTAGGAAGTTCCTCAAAAGAGAAATCCTCTGGGCTGTGTCGAGTTGACAGTAAAAGCTAACTAGGACCAAGCGTGTTGCACTTTGCTAGGAATATGGAAAGAGACAAGTCGCTTGAGACATAGAGGGGAGTTCTGCCTCTGAGGAAAGGAGCACAGTGCCCTCCAATCACAAGGGACAGCTGGTAATCAAAGGGCCATGTAACAGTGACTCCCTTCGTGAGGAAGGGTGCACTCGGAATGCACAGCCACGGGCAAGTCAGGGCCCCGGAAGGCCCGAGTCGATATCTCCAGTCAGTGGTAAGAGTGCATAGGGACTTAGCTGGCTTCTCTAAAGTCCTGAGAAAAGTATTTAATTACCAATATGCGCGATCGCTCAGGTGTCGTGATGAAACAGACATGTGTTTTGAGAACTGTTGAGGCTAGGAGCGGCTGCTGCCTAGTTTGAGGAGCATATTTCCAAGAGGAGCCAGAGGAAGGGCTTTTGGAGGCCACTATGCAGCTACAGTAAAGCAAGCAGGCAGGTGGGAGGACGCCCTGGTGCCAGCCCAGCCTCTCTCTAGTGGCCTCACAAAAGGAACCCTCCTCCACCCCTCCCCTAGATCCCTGAGTCTCAGCCTACTCCCCCCTTCTTTAGCATGGCACTCTCCCAGTGTACCCTGAAGACCATTTCCTTTCTCATCCATACATTTAACTATATATGAGCGATCGATTTGGGGTATTTCCACATAATTGGCACCATATCCCATGGCTTGTTCCTGGTATCATCGTCAGTGCTTCAATGCCAGTGAGGGAGAACTTTGTTTTGTTTTGTTTTGTTTTTGTTGTTGTTGAGCATTTTCTACTTGGCTGGCTGTAAACTAACCCCATGCCGCCCTCTGGCCTCAAACACCTGTTCTAAGGCAAGGTGACAGGAACAGTGGTTGTCAAGTCAGAGCAGCAGCCACATCGATGTCACCTGGGCACCGTTCTCAGCAGCTGGTGCAGGGTACATCCCTTAGCACCTGCCTCCCCATGCCGAGAGCAGAAGAGGACCCCCTTCACCTGAGCCACTTTGCTGGGATCACCCACACATGACTGCTGGGATCACCCACACCTGACTGCTGGGATCACCCACACCTGACTGCTAGGATCACCCACATCTGACTGCTAGGATCACCCACACCTGACTGCTAGGATCACCCACACCTGACTGCTAGGATCACCCACACCTGTCTGCTAGGATCACCCACACCTGACTGCTAGGATCACCCACACCTGACTGCTAGGATCACCCACACCTGACTGCTAGGATCACCCACACCTGACTGCTAGGATCACCCACACCTGACTGCTAGGATCACCCACACCTGACTGCTGGGATCACCCACACCTGACTGCTAGAATCACCCACACCTGACTACTAGGATCACCCACACCTGACTGCTGTCTCCTCCATGGTTTGAATGTTTCTAGGGCACCGCCTTCCATCTTAGATCCTTCAATTCATCGTGAAGCACTTCACGTAAGCAGTAGCAATTTTAGCAGCAGGACCCAGGGCCCCTCTTCCATCCTGGGCCCCACCCACTCCTCTGCTCTCTCCTCTGATCGCCCTGAACTCCTGGTGAGAAAGAGTCAGGGCAGAGACCAGCCTGCTTCCTGGATGCTTGGCCTTGGCTTCCAGCAGCCTTGCTCCCGGCCTGTGAGCATGGCTCCCTTCCCGCCTTCCTTCCTGGCTTTGTCCTGGTGCTGTAGGCTGAGAGCAGCACCAGCATCAGCCAGGCCTGTCTGCGATGAGCCCGCTGCTGACATTTCTGAAGCTCCAGGTGCAGGAGGGGAAAGGACCCCGCCGTGTTTCAGAGTCAGACAGCATTGTACGGCGAATGGCTGATTTCAAAGCCCGGATCAGGTCCTTTCATGCGTTCAGAATATATCAATTTGGAATGCGCAGTTTGAAATTGCTGGTTATAGAATTTGATACATTTGATTGTAGTATAATTTTCCAAGGGCTGTAATATCCAAACCCTAACCTGGGGGTGACGAGCTCACGTTCAGGTTTATGGCTTCTGCAGTCATCACCTGGTACGTGGAGAGTGCAGCAAAGGCTGGCTCGATCTTGTTTCAGGCTCACAGAAAACACCTTTGGTGCTTTGTGTCACTAAGGTAGGTACCTCACTGCCTGATGCTGCCCCTTCCCAGCTTTCAGGACAATTTGTGTTTTTCATATATATTTGTATTCACCCCGCCCCCATTCTTACTTGGTTCCTGCCTAAGTACATTTCATTGTGAACAGAACCACCACGGCAGTAGCACAGGTCGGTGTATCTGTGATTTGAGACTGTGGCTGGTGCCCAGGGAGCTACAGCAGCCCACACTGTAAAAGTACTGGCAAGTAAGTGTTTTCTCTCACAGTCCAGAAAAGGGCTGGCCAGATTCCTCAGCTGCAGAGGTATGGGAGAATGCTCCCAGAATCCTTCAGTAACAAAGAGCAACTCCCCACCCCCGTCTCTGGGAGCTGCTGGTCCAAACCTCTGGTGGACTGACTAGTTTGGACTGGTTTGTCTGACAAGAGGTGGACATCCCATCTCACTTCTACCATGCTACAAGCTGCACAAGAGAATGGCAGACCTCACAGCCACAGAGCACCTGGCCTGCCCTCCTGGACATCCCCACATCTGTGTTTCGACCACCCGGAAATGACAGATTGGTCTCCCAAGGCTGATCAGTTCCCAACATAGCAGTCGACACATTTTGATGGGCAGAACCATGCTCAAATATCTTTATCTTAGAGACAAAAAAAAATTAGAAAAGAGAAGAAAAGGAGAGAGGGAGAAGGGGAAGAGAAAGGAGAGGAGGAGGGAGAGAGGGGAGGAGGGGAGGAGAGAGAAAGAAAATCCCTCTTGTTAATAAGTCCAAGATACCAAAGCCTTGCCAGAGCTTTGGAAGTCGGCTGCCAGCTGGAGTCTCCTGCAGGTGAGACTTTCCTCGCCCGCCACTGTCTCGGGGTGCTTTCCACACATCGCCTTTTCTCTCTCCCCTCTGCATTTATTTATAATGTGCAGTTTTAAAATAACAAAAATAGAGCCACACTAAACGGTGAGCGTCCCCTCCACAGCGCCACACTCTATGGTGAGCGTCCCCTCCACAGTGCCACACTCTACGGTGAGTGTCCCCTCCACAGCGCCACACTCTACGGTGAGCGTCCCCTCCACAGCGCCACACTCTACGGTGAGTGTCCCCTCCACAGCGCCACACTCTACGGTGAGCGTCCCCTCCACAGCGCCACACTCTACGGTGAGCGTCCCCTCCACAGCGCCACACTCTACGGTGAGTGTCCCCTCCACAGCGCCACACTCTACGGTGAGCGTCCCCTCCACAGCGCCACACTCTACGGTGAGTGTCCCCTCCACAGCGCCACACTCTACGGTGAGCGTCCCCTCCACAGCGCCACACTCTACGGTGAGTGTCCCCTCCACAGCGCCACACTCTATGGTGAGCGTCCCCTCCACAGTGCCACACTCTATGGTGAGTGTCCCCTCCACAGTGCCACACACTATGGTGAGCGTCCCCTCCACAGTGCCACACACTATGGTGAGCGTCCCCTCCACAGTGCCACACTCTATGGTGAGCGTCCCCTCCACAGTGCCACACACTATGGTGAGTGTCCCCTCCACAGCGCCACACTCTATGGTGAGTGTCCCCTCCACAGCGCCACACTCTATATATATGTATACCTAGTTCTCGTGACTTTTATAATTTTTCTTTTTATTTGCACTAAAACATTTTCTGTTCAGTCTTTTAATTTGGATGTGAAATGTGCCCGCACAGTCTCATGCCTTTGGAGGCTAGGTCTCCAGCCTGCAGTGCCATTGGAGGCTGTGGAATCTCACTAGAGGAAGTGCTCAGAGAGGGCCTTCAGGCTGCATGGCCCTGCCATACTTTTTTCAGCTGTTTCCATCCTGATCTTCCGCGGTGTGAGAAGACAAGGAGCTGTGGTGGCACATGCCGGCTGCCTGCTCCTGGCCACCATGCCTTCTCCGCCATGCCTCCTGCCCTCTGATGGACCTTCCCATCAAACCACGAGCAGAAATACGTCTTTCCTTCAGTTTCTTTCTCAGGTACTTGGTTACCAGGACAAGAAAAGGACCAATACAGGAATTTTATTCCACTGTACCACACAGTATGGTTGAAAATCTAGCCCCGAGCATAAATTTCACTCATTCATTTCATTGGTTCATTTGTTTGTTCACTGATTTCTTTTCTCATTTCTTTTTTTTTCTGTCCTTTCTTCCTTTCTCTTCCTCCCTCCATTTATCTTTTCCTTCCTCCTTTGATGTCTTTCCCCATCCTCACTTGCCTTCTTTCTCTCTTTCTATGACTCTCCCCCTCCCCCTGCCCCGGAGTCTCATTCCTGTAACATGAGCTGTTGGGCATAAAAGTGCAAACCGAGCATGTTAGCATGGTCACGACATTGCACCCTGCTACTGATGCACCCCCTTTCCAGCCTTCATCCTACCCAACAGTCTGATCATCCCTGTGGCACTGATGACCCAGCCAGAGGGCAATCCTATCCAGTGGACCTTCTTGGACTGCACAGCCTTCAGACCATGGCCGGCATAACACAGCCAACATGTCTGGGGAATTAGCGAGGAGCTCTTGTAGCCTCTAAGTTTATGGAAATGGGGCTCTCACAGACTTGCTGCACACTGTGTGTACCGGTTCCCAGACTCAGTGTTGCCTCTACTTCCTTTTCCCCCATTTACAGAGCAGAGTGATAGCTAAATTACAAGCTTTCCTCAGCTCCATCAGTTAAATATGAATTCCCCTGAGTGCTGCCTTTAAAGGATTTAACCAGGCGTTCAAAATCAGCTGATGGGCTTGCTTGTTCCCCTCTACTGAGCAATCATGACCGCTCAACATCACTGTCTGCGTGTGTGGTGTGCCCCAGGTCCACGCACGCTGGGTCTGGTAGAACACTTCTAAAGGAAGCCTAGCTGTCACGCCTAGCTCGCGTCCAGTGCTTCCGTAATTCATGCTGCCTCCTGAGGGCAACATGGGGGTCAAGTGGAGCCAAGCCACGAGGACACCTTTGCTAAACTCCGGAGGCAGGAGAAAAGACATCCATGGCTGTTAATCTAACTTTTATGGTTTGTGGACATCAGACCATCTGCCCGTCATTGGTTTTCACTCCGGATGCACTTATCCCTCAGCCCGTTGAAGTGTAAGGAAACCTAGATTTTCCAGAACAAATACACTCCCGCACGAAATGGTGACTTCGTATGGGAGAGCAGGGCTTGCCTTTGCATGGAAGAACTGGTTACCAGTTGTCAGGGGGCAGTGTGGCCTGAGCAAGATGGCAGCAAGGACTGACTGTGGAACCCTTCTTCCAGCCCACAGCTAGTGGAGACTGTTAGATGGGGTGCCCAGACAATACAACTGTTTCCTCAGCACCCCACTCCCTCTGGTTTCCTTCCTCTAGTACTTTCAGGGTGTTTTCCTCAAACTTTACAGGGTTCATCTTGGCATGTGGATAAAGTATCTGAGGCCCAGACTCACACAAGGCCCACTCCTAGTCATGCCCTGGCTGCTAGAAGGAGGCCTGAGTCAAAGCCTGGCTCTCATATTAGTTGCAAATAACAGGGCTTTAAGTGTGTGTGTGTGTGTGTGTGTGTGTGTGTGTGTGTGTGTGTGTGTGTGTGTATAAAAATTCAAATGGGTCTTTTCCCCCTTCTGTATAAGACTTGTACTCTAGCTGGGGACTTGGAGCACTGAGCATCTAAAGCCACCTTCTGTTGCTGAGTCTTGGATGTGTGATGTGAAAATTTCCCATACTGCGTTTCAAAATCCGTGAACGTGCCCTGGATTGACAGTGCTAACCAGGGGGTCTAAATCGGCCCCACACTCCATCTCATGTCTTTCCCTTTGGGATTTCTGCATGGACAGGGCCTTGTTGTTATAAATTGGGTTTGCTGGGTGCTGTGCCAGGAGCCCCACCTCCCACTGACATCCGCCAGTAACTTGGTAAGAGCCCAGCACGGTGCACATGGAGGCCCCATGCTGTGGGCCTTGTGGCCTCTGTTTTGGTTTCCATAGTTCTCCCAGAGCATCAGCGTGGTTTCCTCCGGGGGAAGTGGGGCAGGTGTTCATGGAGCACACAGATTTTGATGGTGATGCCTTTATCTAACTTGTACTACAAAAACCAACAGGAGCATGTTAAATTTATTTTATCAGGCTTATTGCTTAAATGCAAAGGGAAATGAGTTAATTTGAAGAAAATTCAGTAAATGGCAGTGTGAGTAGATGGTTATTAATAAGAGTGGTTGGCCAGGGAGCACATGGCCTGTCCTCTTCCACACACACCCACACCCTAGCACTTAGCTGGCACTTGCACACACTTGCATACACTCCCATGCACCCACACATCTTTTCCCCTAATCCAACAGGAGAGGTAAAAGGTTTTTCTTCACAGTTTCTTGTCACCTGAGCATTAACCCCAATCACTTGTCTTCTTTCAGGAACCAATAAAAAGTCAGTTCCAGAGCAATTTATAATATGTATACATTTGTGTGTGGTAGGATTTGCTCTAACTATAGAGCAAACTCGTGTTTGTTTAAATAAAAAAAAATAAATAAATAAAAAGCCAGACAGAAAGTATACAGTAAAAAGAAACAGCTATTGCAGCCCAGGAAATGAAAATTGATTTTTCTCTCTCAGCACACACACCCACATACACTCACAGACTATGCAATTGTGTGTTAGCAGCAGTGTTCCCTTTGTGAGATTCTCCTATGTCCTAATTTCAGGGTCCCCCGCTTACACCAGGGCTTCTTAAATTTTTCACTCATGACCCCTTTTTTTCAGAGAAATTTTTACATGATCTCAGGTATACAGGCATATAAAATAGGTATAAAAATCAAGTACTTGCTGGTAATAATTTGCAAATTTATGTTTTAAAATTCTTTGGTGTACATATAACTTCACCTTTTATTAACAGCTAAATATTTCTATTTTACAGGTACTAATGCTGAAGGTGCTATTTTGTGTAAATGAGGAAAATAAAACAGCACAAGCGCACTCAGGGTCAGTCAGAACATTCTGTTTTAATCCTAAGCCAAAATTCATATGAGACTTATTAAGTCAGCACCTGAAACAGAAACACTTAAAATGGAACACCCTAACACAGTATAATCCAAATATATTTCATTCATTACTTTTTTATTACTAAACAAAACAACTTACAAAAGCTATATTTAAATTTTTCTGGTTTTAATATTAAATATAGAGGTATATGTATATGTGTGTATGTGTGTATGTATAGTGTGTGTGTGTGTTTATGTGCACCATGTATATGCAGTGCCTGTGGCGACCAGAAGAGGGCATCAGATCCCCTGGGATTGCAGTTACAGGAGGTTTTGTAAAATCATGTGGGTGCTGGGAATCTAATCTGTGTCCTCTGGAAAAGCGGTCAGTGCTCTAACCATTGAGCAATCTCTCCAGCCCCTACACAAAACAAGACTAGGAAAGAAGGACTTATTGTGGCTCACAGTGTGAGGGGACAGACGGTCTGCCATGGAAAGCAAGGCCTGGCAACAAGAGTGTGAGGCAGCTGCTCACATCGGTCTGCAAGCAGGAAGTGCAGAGAGACAGATGCTCTGTTCGGCTGACTTTCTCCATTTGCCTTAGCCCAGGATCCCAGACCATGGGTGGTTCTGCCTTCCTCAAGTAAACCTCTCTGGAAACAGCTTTAGAGACTGTCTCCTAGCCGGCTCTAAGTCCAGTCAAGTTGACAGTGAAGATGAGCTTTGCAGATACAGTCATCTGTACTCACATGCTGAAGAGTGACAGTAACAAATGTTAGAAGTCTTTACAAGCTTGTATAAGAGCAGCACACTTCGTATAAACAGTTAAAATACTGCCGTTCATAAGAGAATCCTTGATCCTAGACCGAGTGCTTCAGACGGTGTTTGTTGGCACTTAGTGTCGTGACAGTGTGCAGAGCAAAGTACCCATGGCGTATGTTCAGACCGAAGGCTATAATGAGGCCACCCAGTGCAACACAGATGAGTACAAGCTAATGATGCCCCCGATTCATTACACATTTAATTTTGAGCTAAGTTTTGGTCATTGTGCATTCAGAAATCTTTTAGAGTCGCTCCTGTATTCAGTTACCACCATATAGGCTTGTAACCGACATGTTCAGAGGTGGAGTCTGGATTCCATGCTTCCAAGAAGATGGTGCAAATGGCAGTTGTGATGGTCCATTAGCTGAGAGTCATTGTGTGCAGTACGTGCATTGCTTCAGCTCTCTGGTAATTGGCCAGCTGGTATGATACCCGCGGTACATAGATGTCTAAGCATATAGCTGTGTTGCTGCCTTTGTCCATAGATAGATGAATTATTTTATGAAATAATTACTTAGAAAAGAAGGAGGTGGAGAAGTGTTAGTCAAACAGGGATGAGGTAAAGACCAAGTGCTCGCTGTTCGTAGAGCAAGAACGAGGCGAGGGGATGCTGTGAGGGCATCCCCAAGGCATTGGCTGTCACATCAAAGGACTTTAGAATGTCTCCTTGTAGCTTTGAAAGTGCCCAGGGTTAAATGCCAGCAGCTAACCCAGACTTAGAAGTGTGGCATGGAAAACACACACATTCTGCATCATAAACGGTCCGGCAGGAAGCCCAGCGCGGTTCGGGCCGTGTGACGCGCACTCACAGTGGGACACGGTAGTTTATTTCTCAATATTTCTATTGTTCTAAATTATAGAGTACGAGATCAATATTGGTAAAACGCTAGACTAAATATAACTTTTTCTTTCTCTATTCCTCCTAACTGACAGTAGGAGAGTCCTTTATGGATTCTCAACAGTCTAAAGGTCACTGAACAGTTGGAATCCCCTGTTGACTGCTGAAGGGGGATGGGCAGGGCTGCAGCTCACATGGCCACTTTCTGCAGCAGCTCCAACATGCAGAGGAAGAGCTACTATGAGTCCTGAGTAAAAATGTTCTGCACTGGGTTTCCCTGACAGCACATGCCTGCCTCTCCTGTCATGTGGACGCAGCTCATGCTTCTCTGTGTTGCCCGGGAACCAGTGATGCGAAGGTAGCTTAAAACACACACACACACACACACACACACACACACACACACACACACACACACACACACACACACACCATTAGCTTCATCCCACAAATAGTACACATATATCTACAAGTGGGAGTTTAGATGCTGGCTATTGTGGGTACATGTTGGGCGTCTTTTCCTGGGGAGTCATGAACAAATGTCTACTCTAGATAGCGAATTGATAGCCGTATGAAAGACAAAGAAGGAAGGAAAGAGAAAAGGAAGCCAGAAAGAATCCAACCACACCATGCCCTAGTGAATCACTGAGTTTATTGGGGTTGCTTACAAGGATATGGGTGACTCAGAGGCTGACGCTGCGTCAAGTAGCCCACTCCTACCCAGCCTGGGGACACCTCAGCAAAGCTGCATCTCGGAGGTTCCCTACTGAGAGTGCGGCATCTTGGCTGGTGGGTCTTATTAGGCACATGATCTGGGGAAGGGGCTTCGAAAATCTTGTGAGCTTCAGAAACTTCCTAAGACTTGTAGATTTTGTGAAGTTTCTGAACCTTGTAAGTTTCATTTCCTTCCTACGTGAGTTAACAGCCTCCCTTCAGAAGGAAATGCCTGCTCCCTGCCATCCCGCTACCTCACACTGCTCAAAGATGGAAGAAGGGCTTTTAGAGACCAGTATTATTATTGCTGGTGCCGGGCTGGCTGGCCCTGGACCTTCCATATAGACTCTCCTGTCTCCATGGTCTAGTACCCAGTGGGGGAAACAGGCATACAATTCTAAGCCTTGTATAAGGATGGAGGGTAGGGTTGTGGCCACCTCTGGCACTTAGACTACTGGTGACATTTTCTAAGAACTCAAGAGGCAGAAGGGTGAAGGCGAGAGAAAGTCCCCAAATAATGTGCCTAGTCTGTGCTTCCTGGTGTGTTTCGGGGACCATCTCCCAGCCTGGGCACCCAGACAGCTTTGAAATCCTCTGCTTAGATGTCCAGTAAGAAGGCTAGGTGGTTTTTGAAGCCATCTGTGGCATGTGACCTTTCAGTGAGAGAGGAGAGAGAATTGGCATATTGCCGTTGACTGTTTAAGAGCCCAGCAGAGTCATAGAAGCCCCTCTGCCCACTTGGAGCCAACACTGTTCCATGGAAGCTGATGTAGACCTTCCCCATGTTTCTTGGTCAACATGACCAGTAGGCCATCCTGTGATCAGCGTGTGCTCCCCAACTCTAGGACTAAGTGGTGATTGCAAGTTAACCAGCTGGCAAGTGATTTGGTGGAATCAAAAGTCTAACCTACATCCGAGCTTACCTTACATTTGCATATATGTGGATGAATCTGCCTCTTTTTCCCAGTGCAAAGAGCTGAGCCCTACTTGATAGCCAGGTCTCCCACACCAGTCAGGATATAACTACAGAGCGAGGCCTTGGTGCTGCAGGTGGGCGGCTAAAGCACAGCACAGGGTGTGGGGTCAAGCAAGTAGAAGGCATCCAATAAACGTGTTGAATGCATGAATCAACTCAGCATCTACTTCCTGCATGCAGGGCCATTGTGGCTCCACTCCCATTTCTGCAGGAAACCAGGACAGATGAGGAGCATGCGCACTGATGGGACATACTCTTAGGACATGCCAGTTTTCATCTTGACTTCTTCACAGGGAGCCGTCCACTCTTGACTCAACTGGTGACATGATGAGTGGACTGTGCATGAGGTGGAGGTGACACATAGACAGAGACAGAATGCCCTGCATTGAGGAAGCCAACAAAATTCATATGCATCTGGTAACCTCACCGATATACCAAAGAACATTAGTAACCAGACTCCATCTCACTGTAGCAAAACACGTGTAACAGAACACCGAAAGAAACCCCTCTTTTTTCTCAATGCAACTGTCAAAAGTAGGAACCTATGTGAAGGCCAGGAGCAGCCCCTCTCATTGCCTAGGAACCCTGGCAGTGGACAGTCCACAGGTTTCCCACGTAGGACGGAGAATTCCTAAAGCACAAAGACTTTCAACCAGACAACCGTCAAGTAGCCTGTTTCTGGACACCCATGAGGGCCATGGCTTTCACTGCCACCCACCTCAAGAATGTGCTTTATCTTCCCAAATTCTGGGCACCAACCCTCCCTCTCTCTCTCTACCCTGGAACCACCGTCTACCTTGTCTCCAAATCTGACCACCCTAGACACATAGACAAGCAGAATACTCCAATTTGCGTCCTCTGTGGTGGATTTTGTTGTTGTTTGTTTGTTTTGTTTTGTTTTGTTGACTCTGTGAAATGTCCTCAAGGCTCACCCATTCCCCAGCATGGGTCAAACCATCCTTACACCAAAGGCTGAGTAATTCATCACTGTGTGCGGGCAGACTACACTTTGTCTGTCATTCATCCACCAGTGAACACTCAAGCTGTCTCCATCTTTGCTTACCGTGGACACGTTGCGCAGCAATGAGCATGGGCATACAATGAAACTCTTCTGTGGAAACTTGCAGGCTTTTGGAGCGGAGTGTGAGTTCTGAAACATCTCACCATCATTACACAGAGGCATGGTGGGCTGCAAGCAGCCTCAGGTCCAGCACCCGGTTGTGCTGCTGCTAATGATGTTGTGCTTGCTGTTGTTGTTGTTGTTGTTATTGTTGTTGTTTTGTTTAAAGAAGTACCATCGTATTTCAATAGAGACATCACAGCCAGGAAGGAAGTGGCTGAAAATGCAACTCTCTGAACACTCCTGGGCTGGCGCATGACTAGAGTCACATCCCCAGCTCTCTTCACTCTCACAACAATAGGGTATGGGTCAAGGTCTCTGCCATGTGCCACCACGCTCTTGGGGCAAGATGGAGACATAGCCTCATCTACTGAGGACAGACAGACCCCTGCGCAGGGGGAGGGCAGGTCAAGCTCGCCTCTGGGCTACTCCTGCTTCTCAGCCAGCTCCTCCTCTCGTCCCTCACATCTACAATCTCCAGGTCAAGCCGTCCCTCCCTCTCTCTCGTTAGGTAACCTTCTGCGCTGTCTTGTCTCTGCTGCCCATGGCGGGCCCGGGGTTTGCTACCTGCACCCTGACTCTAGTCTTCTAAGGATGCTATCCATTATAGTGTCAGCAAAAAGGGGCGTGGCATGGGCCAAGTGTCAACAGAAGGTGAGCAAGAGAATCAGCAACCATCTGAAGCTAATTGCCCTGCCTGGAAGTTAATTAAATACTTGTTGGGAGCAGCAGGGTAGATCCTAATTAAACGTGTCTAATAACAGGGCCCTGACGTTCCCTGACACTGGGGATTCCTGCCGGCTTAAATACTTCTGCCGAGGGCAATAAGAGCTGTCAGGCTGGCATGTACAGGCTGACTTCGAGGCACGGGGCTCCGTGTTCTCTGTACTAATTTGCCACATATTGAGCACTTCACATGTGTTTAATTTACACACATTTTAATTTGGGAGACCCTAGGTGGTTCCTAGTGATTTTTGTCACTTCTCCCTCTTTTCCAAGAGGAAGGGAATGGAAACTCAAAAGGCACTTGGGAGCGGTCAGCAGCAGCGTGGTGTGATTGGGCTAATGACCATGATTAATGCCTGTTTGCTGCTGCTTCTCTTGTGTAAACAAAGCTGTGGCCTCTCCCCCTCCGCTTCTGGCTAATAGGGCTGCTTCTATGTGGGCTGGGCATGCCCAGAGCCCCTGCCCACTGCGCCCCAGATTCCCAGGCGCTGTTGACATAGGTATGTTATGAGCATCCATCTTGTCCTCCTGTCCCTGCTCTCCAGCTATGGCCTGGAAGTACAAACAACAGGAATCTACCCAGAGTGAAGTGAAGCTCACTGACACCCACTGGCCGATGGGAAAGTGAGGGGTGTGGCCCAAGTGCTATAGCCCCGTCTGCTTTCTGAAGGTTAATGGTACAGAGTAGGTGGGAGGAAGTCAGGGCCGTGTGTGTGTGTGTGTGTGTGTGTGTGTGTGTGTGTGTGTGTGTGTGTGTGTGTGTGTGTGTGTAGGGAAAGACAGGCCTCAATCACTGGGCTCATTCTAGGGGTGGGGCTTCTCCTGGGGAGGGGGGGCTATGGTACCAAGGTTATCCTCATGTGCCCCAGTCATTCTCATGTTAGTTTTGGATGGTCCTTTTTGTCACATCAGAGCACCCAGTGATACCTACACTCTTTTCCTGCCTACAGAAAGAAACACTCTGAGCTTGGGTGGGGTGCCACTGTCCTAGCCATGCCCCAAAAGAGGAAATCTAACGGCCACTCTATGGTGCCTGGCACAGTTAGCCTCCCAAGATAGCCTTGCTAGGCTTCCTCGGGGTGACCAGCTGTTTGAAGGTGCACAGCTGGCCATCAGGGTCCTGGGGAGTAGTGCATGGGAGTTAGTGCCACTCTTAGTCCCCAGGGCTCAGCTCTGCTGGAGGTCTCCTTCTGGCCATGCTCAGCATATGGGTGGCAGTGTGGTGACACAGGAGTGAGCCCAGACCCGCCTCCCCGTCTTCCTTAGAGACAGGGCTACGAAGGGGTTAAGCCAAGCAGCCTTCTTACTTGTCACCTTCTCAACAAACAGCGGGAATTAATGAAAAGATGTAAGCACTCCGGGTCTTTTCTGGCAAGAAAGCTTGTTGAGATAATCAATTAACCTGGGAAGCTCAAATTGACAGGGCTTAAGTGCAAAGTCATTTAAGACGCCAGATTATCTAGCCAGATGATTGCATTTGTTGCAATGCAAGGAAGCAGCAAGAATGCTTTTGAGAAATTTCAAGCCTTCAGGAAGATTTAATGTTATTTCCCCACAGAATTAATCTGCCCATTAGAACATACTTTAACCTCTTACGAGTAATACCCTGGGACAACTTTAATTTACCTCTTTCCTTTCTTCAAACTGCGAAAATGATCCAAAGACAGCAAACATACAAATTGGTTTCAAGCTTTTGCTTTCATTTATTCTTAAATGGAGGGTTTTCTTTCAAAAATTAAATAAAATTTCAATTTGCATTGCAGTTTTCCCTCAGTTCAGGTCCTTCTGAGTCACCAAAGTGTCTCTTGGAAACCCTCTGTCTTGAAGGATGCTGTGCTTGCTCCTGACCAATCACCACAAGGAAGTTGTGTGGAAGTGTCCTAGTGACACTTGTCAGCAGTGGCCAGGACAGCCTGTGCATCTTTGCACATAGAACGCCGCACTGTGACAGTGTCAGCAGAGGCATCCCCAGGCTAGGCGTCGTTCTTTGTCCACTGGGCACATGCTGTTGTCAGGGACATTGGCATTCACCCAGACAGGTGGCAAGGATGCTGTTTTTAAAGACACCCTTGAAAAATGATGTTAGGAGCAGCCGGCTCTCACATAGTGCCTTACTCGCCCACTTTAAAAAGTCATTCATGGGCCATGAGGACCGCTATAATTTAGAATAGTAACTCAGCAGAGAGCATGCAATTCACACTCCAGCACCCCGACCCTGCCAAGCTCTGTGACAATTTTTGTTTCTTATGAAAGCAGCCTGTTTATTGGTGATTCCCGTAAATAAAGGAATTATTTTCCTAAGCAATTTGTCTTGATTGTGTGATGTCCTAGCTTTTCCTCTGCTGTGGAAGAAAAGCTAATCTTCTGCCTTACTATCTCGTGCAACAGAAAAGACAAGAGGAACTGAGGGAATTTTTGACAAGCTAAACTCCTAATTTTTGTGCCAAAATGTGAATGAAGATGATGAACTTATTCATAAGAGATGAGAAGTTTGAGATGAATGATTTATGGGTTGAGGCATTAAAATATATTAATTTAGTACAGAGGCAGCAGATCTCAACGCTGGCTTGCAAAGCGGACACGCAGGGTGGTTATTGTGGTTTGCAGAGAGCATGCCCTCAAGTGGTATGCAGCCCGAGTGGTGTGTGTCGAAGAGATTTTGGGGTTACCAAGCCGGTCGCAGTCACAGAGCTCAGCCAGATGCTCACCCACTGCTCTTGGGAGAGCCTGAGAATGTGAACGCACCCCCAGAAAATGCACCTCGTGCGCAGGTTGGGAAGGTGGCGTGGTGCATGGCTTCTGCACCTCAGTGCTTAGATCATCCTTTGGTCTGGGGCCACCCTGTGCTTTATAGAATGGCCAGCGGCCTTCTTGCCGTCCACCCATGAAGCACTAGCAGCTCATACTCTACTCCAGAGTCAGGACCATCAAAGCTCTCTTCACATATTTCCATATGTCCCCCTCCCCACCCCCCAAAGACTGGCTGAATGCCACCACTGTAATTCGCAGTCCTTATCATGTGAATACAGGCTGAGGCCTCTCAGGGGACAACGCCACAGTGCCATGAAGCATGGGGGCCACACCTTCTCAGCAACTGAGATGCACGTGTGTGTAGGCACTGGCAAGCAATCTCACCCGCAGCCCTAGCCCATTCCCGTTGGTAACATTCTATGCCTTATTGTCCCCCCCCCCTGACCTTCCTGACAGTCTAAGTTCTTCCTGGACCCTGGGTAGGTCTCACATGTGCCCCCCCAATATCCCTCCCGCATCCCTGAGGTCCGGTGCCATTTTTGGTACTCGTAGCCCGCAGAGCTGTGGGAGTCCATGTTTTCTTGAGCACACAGCTGAGCTGGGTAGGCGCGTTGGGTTGAGCGCTGGGAATCTGACCTACATCAGTGCACCTGGGCATGGGTACCACCTCAGAAAGCTTCCCCTGGACCTCAACAGAGGAGAAAACACACTGAGACAGGCATATTCTCAACCCAAAGCCATCGTTCGTAGCCCTCTGAGGCACCCAACCCAGGCGTCTCCATGCCTTGTGCCTAGCTGTGTGACTTCAGAAATGGTGTCACACCAGGTGATGGACTCAATTCGGTTATTAGGTCCTTGTGACAGCCAAGTGAGGCAGCATAGGGGTACAGTTGCTATGTTCTGGCGCCTGGGAAAGACTGAGGGGGCAGCCACATGTTCTGCCTCCTCATTCCTGAACACATGTTGGGGGAGTGAGAGACCCTGGGAAGATGGCTGCCTTTGTGTCAGTATGAGAGCCAGCTTGAGACTCTGTAAAACACTCACAGTCCTGGAAGAAGAAGCTAGGCAAGGGTGTCTGCACCAAGCACACCATGAAGTTATTCTTGTAAGTTCTCTCCTGCTGCGCACCTGTGGCCCTGGTCTGGAAACTGTGCACCTCAGCTGGCGCCCCTTGGGAAGGAGGCCTTTGCTGATTTGCCCTGCCCCCACACACACAATCCTTATCTCTCTCATTTTTTTAGCCCTCAGAGTAAAGCAGTGTAGACCTGTCTGTCAGCTACTGCCGATAGATAAATGAGGCACCTGAGACACAACTGCCCTTTGGGAGTGTCCCAAAGCCAATGTGGGAATCTAGCTTTACTATAGGAGAAGACAGTCATGTTAAATAAGGTCACCAAGAGTACTTCTGTGCCTTGTGACAAGTGTGAGGAAGGAGCCCTGACTGGCACTCCAGCCATGCCCTTGGCTCACAATGAGGTCTCTTCTCTGAGAGCCTGCCTGCTTGGCAGTGAGCCCCACACTTTGTCCCTGGCAAGAACCTCAAAGACCCACATTTTATAGTGTCACCATGTCCATGAGCATGAAGCCGCCAAGGGGTGGACAGAAGAGTCACCACTGCAGAGCCGCAGACAAGCTACACCTAATGCAGAATGCTTGAAAACAGTTTAGTTTGGGGACAACTGCCACCTTCCATGCTGTCAGCTCTTTTGTCACACTGGCTGGAAAACTGTGGCCTTAATATGGAGATCTGGGTAGGGGGCAGAAGTGCCTCTGCCATGTTGATAAGTGATTGGCCGAACGAACCTGGTCCACCGGAAATGATATGGCTGAGATGAGCAGATAATTCCGATGGCGTGCAAGACCCAAACCCTAAGCATAGCGGCAGCTTCCACTCTGGTTCTGAAAATGCACGTCTCTGTCCCACTGACTTCTTCAGGGTACCCCATGACGGTGCTGGTCCAACACCTCCTCCAGGGCAACCCAACCAAAGGCTGCAAAGGTCCAGCTACCTGTGTGGCCACAGTTTCCTTCTAGGGTGATGTACAAGCATGCAAAGGGACAGCATGGGGAATGCCTGGGAAGATGGGGCATGATCTATGTCATGTTCTACTACATACATGTATCCATGACAGTATGAAAGTCAGCCAGAGGCCCATGAGGAAGGCAGGGCCTCCACCCTGGTGTGTCTAGATCCTGAGGCATCTGGTGTCCGTATCCACCAAGATCAGGTATGCTCAATCCAAGGCCTTCTGTTTTAATCTAACTCTTCCTCAATAGCAGCAACAGACCGAAAGCTAATAGCCACAAGGCCCTCAAAGGGTGGGAATCATTTCCTCCAGCCTTGCTCCTGAACCTGTGACCCTCGTGACCCCTGCAATGCTCAGTGTGCCCAGCGGAGCTGTCCAAGCACAGAGCAGTTAGCATTCTGTCCTAGACACTGTTCTGTTGCTGTGAAGAGACACCACAGCCAAGGCATCTCTTATAAAGGAAATCACTTAACTGGGGGCTGGCTTACAGTTTCAGACCTTTAGACCATTATGGTCATGGTGGGGGTCATGGCAGTGAGCAGGCACATGCGGTGCTGGAGAGAAGCTGAGAGCCAAATCCTGATGATCAGGGTGAGAGAGAGAGAGAGAGAGAGATGCTAGCCTGGTGTGAGCTTTTTGGAAACCTCCAAGCCCACCCCCAATGACACACTTCCTCCATCAAGGCCACACTTCCTCCATCAAGGCCACACCTACTCCATCAAGGCCACACCTACTCTATCAAGGCCACACCTACCCCAACAGGGCCACACCTACTCCAACAAGGCCACACCTCCTACTCCTTCTCAAATAGTGCCACTCCCTAGTGACCAATCATTTCAATACATGAGACTATCAGTACCATTCTTATTCAGATCACCACACATGCCTTAACAGAGGAAGCCAGGCAGAGCTGCCTCCGAGTAACTATCTCCTGGAGCTATCTAACACCAGCCATGGCAGGATGGAATTCAAGTTCACGGAGTCAAGTCTGCAGGATGGACGTTACCTAGGAGACAAGATGCTGCTGGGGTTGCTAAGGAACCAAGGGCAGCCAGTCTTGGGTTCTAATCCCATCCTAGTGACTGGCTACCGTGACTGACATCACTTTCCCCCTACACAAAAGGTGCTGGCATTCACCTTTCTGCAGAGAATTCTGGAGGGTTCCATAGTTCACAGACCCAGCACCTGGTACTCAGTGCTCAAGAGTGCCCATAACCACAAGCCATGAGCTGCAGCTGCCACGGGAGTCAAACCCAGCACAAAGTAATACTTACTTTGGAGAGGGAATAGAAGAATAAGCCAAGTTTTAGGGGTCTGAGAACAAAACGGAAAACGAAATGGAGAGGTTTTTTTTTTTTCTTCCTTTCTAAATGAGGAAAGAAAATGAGAAGGGCTAGGCAGCACAGGAGAAAGGAGGAGCCTGGGCTCTGTGCAGGCAGAGAGAGAGAGAGAGAGAGAGGGAGCGAGCGAGCGAGCGGTAGCTGGTGGGCGCAAGGGCAGTGTGCCAAGTTCTGTAATAAAGAAGTGATTAATTGAGGCAGCCCAGGAGAGGATTAGAACAGAGCGCTTTTGATATCGTGCAGTTAGCAAGGAAGACTGCAAGGAATTTTAAAGCATATTTTAAAAAAATAAATAAATAAAAAGGAAAGCTGAAAAAAATTAAAGACCGTGTTTTCTGCAGGTTTGCTGTTCAGCCCCGCGGTGCCTACAGCCCGCCACAACCAGGGGAGCCTTCTGCTCTTCTGGGGAAAGCAAAGCTTCATTTGAAGAGTCTAAGCAAGCTAAATTCTAGGAGTGCAGTGTGAGACAGCCACATTATTTAGGCTTCTGGAGGATTCTCATGGTGGTGTCGGGAAGGCAGGGTTCTGTCCTTAAGCCTCCACGTCAGAGACCCCACATCTCTGTGAGGCGCGTGGATAGCTATCTTTCAGCCTCACTGAAATGTGCGTTTGCTGTGTAAGGGATTCTGAGCAGTTGAGCAGGGGCGCAGGCTGCTACAGCGAGAGGTTCCTGTGACTTCGACCACTGCCCTTCAAAGGCCGACTGGAATTTCAGAGAATTCAAATCCACACAGTGCCTCCCTGTCTCCAAATGGGGCATCTTTCCATCTTCATGCAGTGAGAAACATCCTGGTCAAACTGCATCCAAGAATTTTCTGAGCATGATGGAAAACTCACAGAAATAAGGGTGTGTTCTGGAAAGTCTGTGTACAGCATGATTAAAATACAATTTATTTCTCCTTTTGAAAGACTACATACAATCACTCTTAGTATCGAAGGGGATAAGAGCCAGGTCTCCCTGCACATACCCAGATCCACAGTCCTCCAGTCCCGTGAACAGCAAAGGCTGTTTCCATATCCTCCCCATAATGTGAAATGGCCCCTCTCGACCTCTGTCAGAGCACAGTGTGAATGCTGCGCATGGAGTCCTTACACTCCACACACAGTTCAGGGAGCAAGGACACGGATGTCCACATCCATGGAAAGGAAGAGAAACCTTTTCTTTCCAATAGTTTTGACCCATGGTTCATTGAATGGTCAGTGAGAAAGCCATAGATAAGAAGGGATAACTCTGTTTTTAAATTCCAGGCATGGATAGCTGAAGACACCTGACACCTAACTCCAGTTTGTATACTAGCTGACATGGAGCAAGTCAAATTCCTTTAGATATCATTTCCCCCCTCTGTCAAATGTGCACAGCAGATTTCTTAGACTCCTCTGGGGTCCAAGACACATGACACACATAGCCTCCTTCAGCCTCTGCACTCTGGCATTATGTGCATCAAGGTCAAGGGGAAGTTGATGGCGCTGAGACCTTTGGTTCCGCATGAGGCCAACAATGTGGGCTTGGATGTTCACACTAGTCATACTGACAATGTATATAAAAGCTGAAACTGTAAGAGATTCTGTGGAGAGCTGAGGTCGTGGGCCCCATGGGTTGCAGGCTGGGTCTTGCTTCTCTCTACCTATTCATGTGCAGAAAGGTGATCAGTATGAAAGCCAAAATGCTTGCCAACCGGAGAAGCCACAACCAAACCATCCAACCACTGAGGTGGGTCAGCGCCTTCCCCTCGCCGACAGCCTCAGCCTTACAACCCTTGATGTACACAAATCTCACCCCACCTGACTGAAAGGAGTTTTTCTCTGGCCTTTGTCTGATGCCTTGTCTCCCGCAAGGTTACCACTGCTTGTGGTATCTCTTATGTCTGCATAGGGAAATGGGAAGGGTTGAAGGTCAGAGAGGCCTGACCCCACAGACGCACACTCAGGGCTGGGACTCACCTCACAGGGCCTCTAGTGTGTCTTGTTGATGCATTCACTGTACCAAGTTGTAGAACTTTTCCAGAGTATTGTGCTAAAATGATACCATTACAGTCTCCGAAAACATTGAATTTTCCAAAATTTGAAGACATTTCGAAAAAAAAAAAATCCTGTGAATCTTAGTTCTGTCATGAAACGTAAATAATTTAAAGATGTTCCCTTAAACACAAACGTCCTGTGACGAAATCAAGCCACTCAGCTGTATGGTGACCACAGAACAGGAGACTCTGAAGGCTGCAGAGAGCAAGTGGCCTCTGGGTTGCGTGTGGAGTGGGGTCATCGGAAGCTGAGGAGACCCCAGTGGCCTGCCTTGCTGGTGGGAGGTGGGGTGCCCGAACTGTGGGCCACATCTCCAGCCTCGGCAATGCTCACTCGCCTCACTGGAATGAAAACTTAACGTGATGGTCAGTGCTTAGACAAACTAAGCCGGGTACATGGGGATTAGGTGCCTCAGGGCCCTGCTAAGCTCCGGCCTGGGAAACCTCCGCTCTCTGAAAGGTTTACTTTTCCATCTGTCAAGTGTGAACATTCTTGGAACCCTCTTCTCTGCAGAAATGGAGCATGCCTCTCAGTCTGTGGCCAGCCCTTGGTGAGCACCAAGCTTCCTGAATCCCAAATGCTGCCAATCAGGTCACCTTCTCTCCCTATGTCTCGAAGAGTCATTCAGTGCAGAAAACAGTAACTTCTCCTCAATACATATTCCTTCTCAGATCTGTTCCCTGCAAGCTCCATTCCAACCTAGGCTGGCTCATTCTGTGGACAGAAACAGTTGGTCTGGGCCACTCAGCTCCAAGACCCGAAGTCAGGAGGCAGTGCCCTCAGGGATTGTACCATGAGACATATTTAACCAGAGGTGAGAGCCGGGCACCTGTTACCGAGCAAGCATACGGGGAAAGGGCCCTGTGGTTTCCCGGTTGTGCAAGTGTGGAAAGGCATTTCATCAGAAGAAGGCAACACAGAACGAGGTTGTGGAGTTGCGAACAGCACAGGGGTCACTGTTGTAAGGAAACATTGCTTCTCAGCCTGAGCAGTTGAACAAGGAAGCACCACCTATCTGGAGGGTTAGTCAGTTGCTGGGAGTACAAGCTTAGAGACTCCATGTTGCTGCCACCTTGATAACCACAAAGGACCCGAGTCTAGAGAAAAACTAGCATAGGCCACAGAACCCACCCCACTCAGCCTCTGCACGTCAAGGCCATAAGCATGTGCTTTGAAACCTGTGAGTGCTGTTGTCAACAGAGGTACCCTCCAAGAGAAGAATCTGGAAATTACCAGAAGAGTCTAGAACAATCTACACAAGGCAATGGGATAGATGTTGTCCCGCCAGCTCTGCCCAGTGGAATGTCCTAGAAGGTCTGAGATGAGGGCACAGGAGTGACGCCTTCTGCAATAGGCTGCCCTGTGGGCCATTCCAGTCCTCACTTTTCCTCTCAGCACAGGGACTGGCTGGGTCCAGCCAGGCCTCGCTGCCCATATGCCAGTCAGCTCCTGTCTGTCTTTTTGTTTACACTGCGAGCACAATGGGAGCTATAGTCCCTCCAATACATCATTTATAAGTGTATTCTACCTCTGAATGTACAGACAGGGCTGGCTGTGGGTGAGTAAGCTCTGTGAATATTGCCAAGACCCCGTGCTTTGTTCAGCATTCTTCTTCACAATAGATACCACACTTTGGAAGTAATTTTAAAAAGAGAATCAAAATAGTGGTACTTTAGCCTTTGTTTCTTTTATACCACACTGCATTCTCTGTCTCTCATTCAGCTGCTCCCATTATACTGACAAATTAAATAAACCACTCCATTGCAAACGGCTTGGGCAGGCAGGACTTCACTCCACTGCAGCCCCAGGAAGTCGGATAAACACTGAGGTGGCTCCCCGTTGCAAGTCCAGCTAACTTTAGTCAAGGAGGAGGAAGAGGAGGCTGAGGGGAGGGCTCTGGGACTTGAGTTGGTCAGCAGCAAGGATGAACCGGCCTCTGAGGCAGGACTGACCACCGCCAGCCAGCCAAGGGCTGCAGCTTCCGGAAGTGTTGAGTCCCGCTGGCTGTGTGGCTCTGAGAGCCTGAATGGTGAGTCACAGGAGGGTGTGGGCACAGGGGCTGGGAGCCAGCGGCAGGCAGTGAGTCCCTACAGGGGGAAGCATCACTGGGCTGCGCTGAGGAACCAGAGTGTACCCCAGACCCCATAGCATTGGGATTAGGAACTTACTCTGATTTTTCAAGAGACATATTGCTTCCCAGAAAGAAGCAATTCCAACAATCAGTCTCTCCCTCTCTCTCTCCCTCTCTCTCTCTCTCTCTCTCTCTCTCTCTCCCTCTCTCTCTCTTTCTCTCTCTCTCTCCTATATCTCCCCCGTCAAACTATACTTATACATTTAGAAGGGTTTTCTTGTTTGTGCAATTACAACCTAATTTTTAGATTCAGACGGGGAAGGGAATAAGCGTGCAGACGGAATTTTCAAGTACAGTGTTGTTCGGGCTCTTTCTACAGACCAAAAATGCATTTGCTTGCCAAGAGGCAGCTCTGATATGTGGCCTTGAAACGTTTATTGGTTCTTGTGGGGGCCCGGAACTGTTTGTTTACAGATGCTCTTTTAGATTGATAACTGTTTAAAAAAGAAAAAAGGAAAGGAAAGAGGTACACACAGAGGAAACAGGGAAAGAGAGAAGAAAGGGAGGGAGGACATTTTCTCTAATCGGGCAATATAAAGTTGCTGGGGTCAAATTCCAGGCTTGTGGTTGTTGTTGGCTATTAAAAATCATGGGGTGGGGTTTGTTTCAGGAAGGAAAACAGGAATGTATATCCTAAGAAATCAGTGGTGGCGGGACTATACTGGGCACAAACAAAACAAGTGGGATGGGTGGGCGTTGGGGAACAGTGGAGTGAGGGACCCGGGCAGCTGGTTTCCTTCTGAAAATTGCACTGCCATAAAATGCCAACCAGGGTGGCTTTGAAGACACCAGCCACCAGCTAGGATG
Organism: Acomys russatus; assembly: GCF_903995435.1. Taxonomy (NCBI): domain Eukaryota; kingdom Metazoa; phylum Chordata; class Mammalia; order Rodentia; family Muridae; genus Acomys; species Acomys russatus. Next base: position 6,515,410 of record NC_067163.1, read on the forward strand.
GCCTCATCTAAAATGCAGGCCGTGAGGCCCGAGGGGGGGATGGCTCTGTGTTCCAGCAGAGGCGTCCCCTGGCTCCAAGTCAGAGAGCACCACAGGCAGAGGAAAGTATTGAGCCAGTGCGTTTTGAACGGAAGCGCCTGATTCTTCTGTTATTACCAAAGAAAGACTTGAAAGGCCCAGGTGAAATTTCCCTTCATTGTTTAGAAAAACTCTCTGTAATTTGCCCCCAGGGAAAGCCAAGCGCCTTGTGGCCAGGGCCCCCGCCTCACCCCTCTGTCACCAGGCCTGTCTCTGGAAGCAAATGTCTCCAGGGTCCCCGGAGAACAGCGAGGCCAGTGGGGCCACTGAAGGTCAGGGCTGCCCACTGCGGCCTGACTTTTAGCTAAAGAGGCTTCACTTTCCAACTGCCCTGTCGAGTCTAATTTGGTGGCATTATGTGAAGGGGTGGGCCGCTCCTGACAGGAGCGGGTTAAATGAGATTACAAGCCCGGCAGGCTGTCAGCAGCCACCGCTGGCTGCGATGGCAAATTGCAATTTAATGGTCAGCTTTATCTGTACAGTATCAGTGGAAATCGGCTGTTTTCAGCAACTTAATTGGCACTGTTTGCAGGAGTTTTTCGAGGAGGTAGGAGAGTTGACTGGATTTTAATGTTGAATTATTTAGAGAGCACACTAGCAGGATGCTGGTGGAAATCGGCGGCGGGTTTTGTTTTTCTGAAGCGCAGAAGCTTATGAATGGGCAAGACTCAGAATTCTGCCGCAGCACCCAGAACTTTCTAAAAATACTCAGAGGGTCTGATATACTGGGAATTTATTTATAGAGAAATAAACAAAGAGCAGCGATCGCTCTTCCGATATGTGTGCATGTCTGACTACTGAGGGCGTGAGGGTGCATGAAGAGGCAGCAGCCAAGGAAGTCCCCGTGCGCACAGTGGTGGCCTCAGGCTGGAGGACAGGTGACCCAGAGAACATCCGCAGTACCAAGCTGATGGCAGGGCTGTGTGAGCACATGTGCAGGGGGTGCTCATGTGTGCCGTGTACATGTTCTGTGTATAAATAAGTATATGCGACCATGAGTGTAGGTAGGTCTATTCCAGCATGTGAGCATATGGCGGCAGAATGTGTGCACGTGTGCAGACTTGGATATGTATGGTATATATGTGTGTCTGTGAGTGTGTACACCCATGTTAATGTGTGTGCATGTGTGGGTACAGATATGTCTGTATACATACATATGTATTAGAGCATAAGTGTGTGTGCTCATATGTGGTGTGGACACACGTGTGTATTTGGATACGTGTGTAAACATATACATGAGTTGTGGAAGTGAGTACATATGTTTGATATGTGTTTATGTGTGTGCATGTGTGTGGATTTTGTGTGTGTGTGCGTATGAGGAAACTAAGTCTCTGTGCACATAGAGAGATGAGTTAAACACATGTAATCATGATATGTGGATGCTTATGTATGCATGCATGTATTGTAGCAGGTATGAATATGCGTGTGTGTGGGTGTAAAGTGTGTGCTGTATGTTGTATATGCATGTATGAGGTGTGTAGTGGGTATAAATGTGTGAGTGTGATTTATGTATATATATTACATGCATTTATGTGAAAACGGAGGGAATATATATGTTTAGGTGTGATATGTGTGGTGTGTACTGCATGTGAAAGCGTGTGTATATGGGTGTACATATGCAGGCATGATACATGTATGGATACATGTGTGTGTTCATGTAGAAATGTAGACATAAATTATGATGTGTAGGATGAATTTATGTTATATATGAGAGAACATGAGTGTGTGTGTGTATATGTGTGTGTGATGTGTTTGTGTATGTGGACATGCATATGAATGTGTATGTGTGATGTTTGTGTCGTATGTAGTGTAGGAGCGTGCATGTGTACATGCATGAGATATGTGGTGTGCCTGTACTGTATGTAAGTACGTACATAGGGCATTTGCATGAGTGTACATGTGGGATGTTTAGATGAGTAATGGAAGGATGCATGGCTTTGTGCATGTGCCTGGTTATTGGGGCATGCGTATATGGGGATGGGGGCGGCAAGCATGCTGGTATGTCTGCGTCAAAGCTACATGAGTGAAGGTTGGAGCCTCAAGCCCCCCACCCACCCCACCCCAGAAAGCTGAAGCTTCACAGTGGTACCTGGTGAAAGCCATCTATGTGCACAGCTACAGGGAGGGCGGAACATGGCAGCTCCATGTGTGGTCACCTGTGTCAAGCAGGGAGTCAGGCAAGAGTCTGCACAGCAGGGAAATGGGCTGGCGGCTAAAATGGGTAGTGTGTGTGGCCGTGTGCACCTGAGGGGGGCTTGAGTCGCAAGGACAGAAGCGTGTGTGGTATCCTTGGAGAAATGAGACAGGAGGGGAGAGAAAACAGAAAGCACTGCGCAGGCAGACACCAGCATTGTCTGTTCCCAGTGAGGGGTCAGTTCGGCAAGTTCAGGATTAGTAAATTTAATATCCTGTCAAAATCCTCGTGATAATGAATGCTGCCTGGCCGGCTGGCACGGCGGCTCCTCATTGCAGCCGGCAAGATAGCGCAGCTAATTTATGAGCGAGGGATTGGGCTGTGCTGCCAGAGCAGGCCGGGTCCAGCAACAGAGGGCAGTCCTCACTGGATGGAGAGCCATCAGCTGGGGAGATCCCTTCAGTGACCCGCAGCACAGCATGGGTGACCCTTGCACAACTGGTTCCTCGGGGTGCTGGCTTTCAGAGAAGGATCAGGGCGGACGACACCTTGCAGAAACTGAACCATCTCTGTCTGCCTAGGTCAGGGGTCACGTCTGTCATCTAAAAGCTGAGGTAGATGGTGGACGCAGAGCGGTCTTGAAGAGGGAAGTGAGGTCAGAGGCTCACAGCGCCGTTGTGAGGACAGGCACACAGGGCAGGGAACTAGGGAGAGGATGGTGCAGGGCTACGACTGCCCCCCTAGAGCTGGCCAGGGTGCGTGGGTTGCAGGCTGCACAAGCAATGCAGCAGCAGCGTGCCGAGCTCCTCGACGAGGAACGTGCAAACGGCAAAGTTCCTGTGCAATTTGTCTGAGGCTCTGCACCTCTCTAAGCAGCTGTCACCGCTGTGCATGATGGTGCATTGAATCTGAATGGGGCTCTCCACATCAAAACCGCGCTTCCATTATGATAGCATCTCCCGCTCGGAGCTGTAATGCTTATTAATTCTGCGCCCATGCTCCCGGCTGAGGCAAATGTATTCCATCAGCCCAGCATTTAATTTAATTAGTACAGCTGGGTTCTCATTCTCCTGTCTGTGTCAGAGGTATTGTCAGCACGTTCTGCCGTAACACAATTACTGATTGCTTTTAGATAGGCAGAAATATGATTAGGGTATTGGGTGACTGTATCATAAGCCTTATTAGATTCATTTGAAATCTGGAGATAAATAGGAAACTTTTATTTGCAGTGTAATGAGATTATGCTTATTAGGCCAAGGCCTCGCAACCTTTTGCAAAGAACACAGCGTATCGGTCGGATTAGACCCTGGAACTACACTTTCTGCTCTCAGCTCTGAGCCGCCACACCGCCTGGTGCAGACTTAACTGTTGTACTGCGCATGGTTAGGATCACAAACACCTGGGTATCCTCCTCAGATAAAGGATTGGGGCGGCTCTTGTCCTTCTCCAGGCCTGAGGGGATGCACCCATCTTGAATTGGAAGAGGAGGGAACAGTATTAGAAACATTTTGAAAAGTCAATGTGCGGACTGAAAGGAATTATTTTTTCCGGGGTATACGTGTCACTTGTAGAGACTGGCATGTAGTAACCTGCACTCATTCCGATGGCGTCCGTCCTCCCTGTTGTCACGATGATAGCAAGTGAGTCCCGTGGTGCTCCCTCCTGCCTGCCCAGCATTCATCTGCAGCCTGGAGCTCTGATGTGGGAAGGGCTCCTGAAAACACCCCTTCCTGCCCGGGACGCATGCGCAAGGCTGTGGCGAAGATGCACACGTGGCTATCTCCCGTGTCATGAAGGGAGATAGGAACTGAGATGCAAAGTTTCCTGAGCTGAGTTGGGACCAATAAAGTTATTGGTTATAAAACACAGGACTTTCGTATACAAGGAAAATGATAACATTTCTTCTGGATATAAAAAAAATCGGTGGACAATGCATAAGTCTTGCATGCCATTTCCCTGACTCTTGTGATCTCTGACTTACTCCATTTACACCGGGTCACTCACAACATGCGTGTGTTTCAGTCAAGCTATGTAGGTTGTTTCCAGCCATGTGTGAAAGTTGCTGTTAACTTACACAAAGTGAAGGGCATTTGTTTATTTATTATTAAGGTCTCTATCAGCAAATATTAGCTATGCACAATAATAGATGTCATTGTGACTTCTTTATACCTGTAAATATTGTATTTTTATAACATTCACTCCTATCACCCTCTTTCGTCACTCTCCCTCTCCCCTTCTACTTTCATGTCATGTGTGTGTGTGTGTGTGTGTGTGTGTGTGTGTCTGTGTGTGTGTGCATGTGTATGTGTCTATGTGTGTTCATGTGTGTGTGTCTGTGTGTGCATGTGTATGTATGCATGTGTGTATGTCTGTCTGTCTGCATGTGTGTGTATGTGTCTGTGTCTATGTGTATATATGAGACAGAGACAGAGACAGAGACAGAGAGAAAAAAAGACCCAATGAGTTAGGCTTGTGTTTTGGTTAAATGTATGGTCAAATGAAATCCTGTGCTGGCTCCAAAACCCAAAGCAAAGAAGAAGATGGGGAAACCTGAAGGTTGTGGGGTGCAGAGTTTGTCTTGGGGCCGAAAAAGAAGCTTTGGAAAGAAGTAGCAGGACACCTTCATGTGGGAGTGTACATAGAGCTGATAATCTTGACAGTTCAAGTGTCAGGGCCTTGGGAGTTCAAGGTCTAGACTTGGAGAGTCCATCTGTGCACATTCCCACAGTCACCAGTCCTCATGTGGCCGTCGAGTTCTAAGGTCCTGAGTGGTCCTTCTTGTCTGCTAGCCATTGGGCATCTGTGAGTCAATCAAATAACTCCTGTGCAGTCACGTGTTCCTTGCCCACATGGTCCTTGACAAAGCTAGCAGGAAGCCGGAATGGCACAGTTTGCCTTTGGCATTGAGTCAGCTCATGTGGTGTTGAAGTTCAGTGAAGGACTGAGGAGGGGAAAGCGAGGTGAGCTGAGGACTGAGGAGGGGAAAGTGAGGTGAGCTGAGGACTGAGGAGGGGAAAGTGAGGTGAGCTGAGGACTGAGGAGGGGAAAGTGAGGTGAGCTGAGGACTGAGGAGGGGAAAGTGAGGTGAGCTGAGGACTGAGGAGAGAAGAGTGAGGCGAGCTGAGGGACAGCCCAGCATCTCACACTCCACTGGCACAAAGAAAGCAGCAGCAATCCTGCTGCCCTTGGCTGGTGGGCGCCCCTAGCTGCCTCCCCTTCCCTAGCCTGCCAGATACGGCTCCTCAATCCTGCCAAGAAATACATGACACACTGACCAGGGGTTGCTGCAGTGATTTAAGAGTTGTGTGCCACTAAAAGATGAGTGCAAAAAGAAGAAGAAAAAAGAATTATATTTTTAATGAAAACTGAATTGAGTATCTTAGAAAAACTAGATAAAAGCGAGTTGCTTTTAAAAATACAGAGGTGCCCCTATGTTCAGTCAGTGTAAATCCTGGGGTTGGGGGTCGGAGTGGGGCTGATTAGACCCTACGGTTCTGTGCTCATGGGTCTTCACATATGGTTTTGCTCAGCTTTCTCATTTTAAGAGAGCTGAGAGGCATCGCGAGTCAGTGTTGTTGAGACAAGAAGGGGGCTTGGTCAGAAGCTGCCAGAAGGCTGACCACTAAGCAGGCGCATTGGCGTTGCATCAGAAAAGTGCGTGTCCTTTCTTGGGAGGTAGAGGCAGGAGGCACAGGAGTTCAGGGCCAGGTTTGGCTGCCTAGATATTTAAGGGCAGCCTTGTTTACATGACATCTGTACCCAAACAACAACAACAACAACAAACAACAACACCAACCGCGCATGCTCCACATGAAGATGCTTCAGGCATGGGTCTGAGTTACTTTGTGCATCCATTCTCCTGTAAAACAGATCTGGCCACAGCCCCAGTCTGTGCATCTAGAGGCTTCCAGGATGGAGGAGGCTTGCCTACAGGCACCCTTCTGTGATGTTCTGTGACGTTCTGTGACCTTCTTGTGTTCTGCTGAGGTTAGCAGGAAGTGCTGTAGAAGTGGAATAGCAAGTGTATTGGGATGTGTGTCTGCAGAAGTGGACGTGGACAGGATGTGTGTCTGCAGAAGTGGACATGGACGGGATGTGTGTCTGCAGAAGTGGACGTGGACGGGATGTGTGTCTGCAGAAGTGAATGTGGACAGGATGTGTGTCTGCAGAAGTGGACGTGGACGGGATGTGTGTCTGCAGAAGTGGACGTGGACGGGATGTGTGTCTGCAGAAGTGAATGTGGACGGGATGTGTGTCTGCAGAAGTGGACGTGGACGGGATGTGTGTCTGCAGAAGTGGACATGGACGGGATGTGTGTCTGCAGAAGTGGACATGGACAGGGTGTGTGTCTGCAGAAGTGGACATGGACAGGGTGTGTGTCTGCAGAAGTGGACGTGGACAGGGTGTGTGTCTGCAGAAGTGGACGTGGACAGGATGTGTGTCTGCAGAAGTGGACGTGGACAGGATGTGTGTCTGCAGAAGTGGACGTGGACAGGGTGTGTGTCTGCAGAAGTGGACATGGACAGGATGTGTGTCTGCAGAAGTGGACGTGGACAGGATGTGTGTCTGCAGAAGTGGACTGGACAGGATGTGTGTCTGCAGAAGTGGACGTGGACAGGATGTGTGTCTGCAGAAGTGGACATGGACAGGATGTGTGTCTGCAGAAGTGGACATGGATGGGATGTACGTCTGCAGAAGTAGACGTGCACAGGGTGCGTGTCTGCAGAAGTGGACGTGGACAGGGTGCGTGTCTGCAGAAGTGGACGTGGACAGGGTGTGCATCTGCAGAAGTGGACATGGACAGCCACGGTTGGGATTCTGAGAAAGAGCTCAAAGAAAGGTTGGACCTTCCCAACCTGGGAACAGGAAAGTGGGGGTAGTTATTACACCCGATGTTCTCCACATCAAAGTCCCACCCCAACCTTCTCTAAAGACAGTTATCGGATTAGACCACCCTGTGGCAGTGTCACCTCTCTCAGCCTTCTGCAAAGAGCTGTCGCCCCCTCCTCCCCCCCTCCCCCCCCCCCTGATCCACTAGACTGGGACTTACGTGTCTCGGCAGGTGTACGGTTGGGCCTAGCCTGCACAGTGCTGACCATCACACAGAACAGATCTTCACACCCAACACTGCCTGTTGCCCTCCGAGCAGCTGGGAGCTGGGCATGCTGAGGCTCATCCCTGGGGCTCAGTGTCAGGGGCAGTCAGCTTTGCTTCACCATGAAAGTGTTGAGCGGTGTGTCAATCGTGTTCCCCAGTGAATCAGAAGACAGATTTGCTCTGTTGCTGAGTCAGGGATCAGGAGCCCACACCACACTACAGCACACGTGAAACCCAGCTTGCCAAGGGCACCGGAGGAGCCTGGGAATTAAGCAGGACTTTGGACTTGGCATTCGGCACACATGCCAAGATGATGCACAGCACCCGGAGGCAGCTTCTGAGTATGTTCTGCAGCCTGCCTGCACCCACAGGGCGTGGCTGGCCCACAGCTTAACAAGGGATGCCAGGATCAGAAACCCCAGCTCGCTCAGGCCCACTACAAGCAGCACACTCAAAACTGGGCTTGAGGTTGCCATGGTGTCTCCAGTCTCTTGGTGAAGGCTCTGCCTGTTGGAGCCGTCTGGTGCCCTGGGTGCTCCAGGACCCTCTCTTATGTACATCAATTGAAAATTTCCCCAGCAAATTTGCTTCATCAAAACTTAGCCCAGGCTCATGTGCCCATACCTACCCCACCTCTCTCTCTGTCTCACACACACACACACACACACACACACACACACACACACACACACACTGTCACTACCATAGTTAAACAATACATTTAACAGAAAAGAAAGCATCGGTGCCAAGGAAATGGCTCAGAGATTAAGAGCAGACAGTGCACTTCAGAAGGACCCGAGTTCTTACCCCAGCTCCCACATCAGGTGGCTCATAACAAAGTAACTCCAGTTCCAGGGGCTCTGGCATCCTCTCCTGGCCTCTGCACTCATGTGCACAAACCCACATACACAGACACACACATACATAGAACTTTAAAAATAAAATAAGTCTTTCTTTTAAAAAAAAAAAAAGGAGCATGTCACGTGATCTGCCTGACTTGTCTCTCAGGGACCTGAGAAGAAAGAGCAAGGCCATGCAAGGTCTACAGGAAGAAGGGGCCATAAGGAGCAGCACGGGGCAGGAAAGTGGAGAAGAGGAAATATCAAACTAGGTCTCCCCTCATTTCACAGCTCACATGTCTATCTACCAAAACAGCACACTAGATATCTCTAAATATCTGTGGGTTTTATTTTTAAAACATTCTCTAAGGGCTGTGCACACATGAGGAAGGACCTGAGCTCAGGCCCCAGCACCCATATAAAAGCCAGGCACCCCTGGAGCTCATGGTGCTGCAGTAAGCTTGGGAAGAACCATCCATCTCTTTTGATGGTCTCAACCCTTTCAAAGGGATACTGCTATTGGTCCCCATGCTGATGAAGAAGCTGGACTTAAGGGAGTAGCTTGTCTGAATTACTGCTGTTGCTCTCCAGTGCAGATGAAGAAACTGGACTTAAGGGAGTAGCTTGTCTGAATTACTGCTGTTGCTCTCCAGTGCAGATGAAGAAACTGGACTTAAGGGAGTAGCATGTCTGAATTACTGATGTTGCTCCCCATGCTGATGAAGAGGCTGGACTTAAGGGAGTAGCTTATTTGAATTACTGCTGCTGCTCCCCATGCTGATGAAGAAACTGGACTTAAGGGAGTAGCTTGTCTGAATTCATACATCTAGGAAGCTGTAGAGGTCCCATGTGCATGGTAATGGCCACTTTAGACACACTGCCATCAACTGCAGATGTGGCATTATCTCTTTTAAACATGGCGGCTCTATAGCCATAGTGACATCCACTGTAGACTCAATGATGATCACAGTAGGTATGGTGACACTCAGTGCAGTGTCCACTGTGGACATACTAACAGCCACTTTAAACACGATGATGCCATATAAGCATGGTGACATCCATTGGAAACACTTCAGATAATGACAGAGTGAAAGAAAAAGAAATCAGGTAAGGCATTTCAGAGTGGTGGCTGTACTCTCTGTGTCTCTCTTTGTGTGTCTCTGTTTCTCTCTGTATCTCTGTGTCTCCCTATCTATCTCTGTGTGTCTCTGTCTCTGTGTATCTCTGTGTATCTCCTATCTGTATGTGTCTGTCTCTCTGTCTCTCTCTCTCTGTCTCTCTCTCATGTGTGTGAATGTGCATGTGTGTATATGCATGTGTGTGTGTGTGTGTTAGCCATGGAGACACACCAGTGGTCTTCACTGAGGTGGCTGGGGAGGACTGAGTTCAAGCTCTCCGTCACTATTTCCTCTCCTGCCCTCCACTCTAAAGCCGGCAGCATCACCACAATAACTTCTCAGGCAGCCGAACACATTAAAGTGCATGTAAAGGAGTCTGAATCACTAGGTGCTAAATATATGTTTATCATGAAATAAAAAAATGATTTTCATCCCTGGCCCTGTTTTACAAGTAGATGTGACCAAGAGGAATATGACAGCCAGTCCTCCCGGAGTGTGGACTAGTGGAGGTGTGATAATTGCTATATGTTTGCTTGGTGTGGATTCAGAGGCGAATCACAGCAGAAGTAATTAGATAATTATTAAAGTGTGCGTTTAATCTGCAGGCCCCAGGGAATATTGCACATGAATTCATTGGAGTCTGTTCTGCTTCCTGTTAAAAGCACGTGGTCCCTCCAGGATCTTCTGCCAGCCTGCTCAGAGGGAGGGGGAGAGGGCAGCAGCTTGGGGTGATGCCTTTGCCTCAGGGCCATGTCTGGTTGTGCTGATCCCTGCCAGGCTACTTGAGGGCACCGTTGCAGCTCATCAGAGGGTGCACTGGTGTGTCTATCGTCATCTTCTTTGGCATTTGTGATAACTCTCTGTTTTCTAGAACTTTATCCTGAGGCTAGAAAACCAAAGCATTGCCCATGAAAGGCCCCTCTCTTGACTCTCTCCTTCCAGATCTGCCAGAGCCAAAATCCCCTCGAGATGGAATAGTGTGAAGTGATGAGATTTAATAGCTGTACTTGAGAGTCAGGCTTGCTTCTGGGCTTGTCCTGGGAATAGCCAATAGAAGGAAAATACTCGTGAAAATGGATGGCTTTGATCTGTTTGGAGCTCCCTGGGTTCTAATGCTGCAGTAAGGCCGTGGCAACAGTCTCATCTCCAGAAGCCACAGGTGGTGTGGCCCATGCCAGTGGTCCATGACTAAAGTGCACTGGGATGATTCATGACCAAGTCCTGCTCTGAGAGGCAGAGAGATTTCTGGTCTTTCTGTCACTATTTACATGGAAAGAAAAACATTTAACAACACATCAGGTAAAGTCACTCTACAGTGCTGCAGTATAGCATGGCCACACATTCACTAAAACGCCACTCCCTGTATCTATGTGGAGACTCGGTAGAAAATTTTTCTAATCTAGTATGTAAGGACCACGTGAGAGCTGACATAACAGACCTACCTTGAAGCCTGGAGTTTCCCTTTTCCTATACCCAGGCGCTGCGGTGACAAAGAGATCGCACAACCTCCCTAAGCCGCGTATTATCGCAAGCAGCACCGGGCTGGAAAGGACGCTTTGCCCAGTGTGGTTGGGAGGAATCAACAATTACATGACGGAGTGAGTCGCAGGACCTGTACCCAGGTGATCATCAGTAAATGTGAGCCAGACCTGGGGAAGCACCTCAGTTGCCACTAGAATCAAGTGATCCTCTTCCTCCCAAAGGTGGAGCATCTGCAGAGGCCTGAACAAGGAAAGGGGGCGGCAGGCAACCCATCATCTTCCTCTAGAGCCCACAGTGCCATTGTTATACACAGCGGCAGTCAGTTCCCCCCCCCCCCCGCCCAACACACACACTGCCTGACCTATGACCTTCCTAGGAGCTTCCAATCATGAAACCCAGACTCCTTAGCAATTCTTAGCAGGCGTCACTGATCTACCTCAGCTATCAAGAAGCTAATTGTGTACTCAATGGGCACCAGGGCTTCTCTGGGCTGGTTTCACTGTGACCTTGTAACCCCCAAAGAGCAAAAAAAAAAAAAAAAATAAGCTAATGGTATAAAAATGGGACAAAACTATAATAAAATGCTGACATGAGAATAGCCACCAATTCTTACTGTCAGACTTTTGTTTAAGTCACCTAACCAAAACAAGTTTCTAATAAAAGACTCGGGTTTCCCAGCTATCCAGACTGGTACTCCAGTGACAGTTCAGATGCTCGCTCCCCGATGGTTTCAGTGTGAACTTCCAGCAGGGGGTAAGGCTGGCTGACTTAATGAGAGCAGGACCAGTCTTGCAGACAGGCCAGCTTAGCCATCAGACTCACATCACAGCTACTAGGACAAGGGTATTTGCCTTTCTTCATATACAAACTGTGTACAAGAATTAAATGTCTATCTCTAGTTCCTGGAGTGTGCTGAGCCTACAAATGCATTTGAAGTCATGAATAGACCCAGAGTCAGGCAGCTACTAAAAGCAAAAATGGAAGGCCCATGCCAGTGAACTCTGGGATAGAATAGTTAGTCCTACATGAATTACTGTGTGTCTGTTCCTAGGTGGTCCTACATGAATTACTGCCCCCTGAGCATCTGTTCCTGCAATAAGCTCCAGGTCCGAGTCAAAAGCAGTCACCTCACTCCCTATGAAATGCCCATAACAAATAGCAAACAAGTTCCTGGCGCTCTCGCTACCTTGTCCCCTCTAACAGCGCTCCCTATGTGCGCAAACATCACTAACGGAGAGAGACAGAGTCACCCCACAAGTTCCTGGGGGTATCTACTTCTAGGTTCCTTTTATCACCTCTGTGTGCATCTTTAAGAGTAATGGAGAGGGTGTCACCCAGGACTAGAACTCACGGCTATGTTCTATCCTGTCGGAACATATCAGAACAGGAGCCTCCTGGCAGCCATGTTGGATGCCTTCATTGAAGCACAGGAGTGGGGCAAGAAGGGAGGCTGGATCAAGGAAGGAAGCAGCTCTGCAAGTGTACCACAGGGAGAAAGGACGCCCTGTAGTGTGGTGTTCTACCCCTCCCACCTTGTCTCTCCCTTCAAATGGATGCCAGGGGAGCCACATTTCTTGTATATCCAAAACATGCAGGGGGTGCAAGAAGCGGGGAACTGTGGCCATTTTGAAATCAAGGCATGAGGCCGTGTGTGGAGCAGACACCCCAAGGCTGAAGGAAATGCCACCTGCTCCCCAGTCCCCCACCTGAGGTCCCCAATGTTCAGACAGTTATTGTTGGCATGAGATCCTGATGGTATCACAGGAACACCTCCGTGATGAGCAAGGTCTGCTCTGTGGGTGATCACGATGCTCTTTTTCCAGGATCTCCCCACAGCCACGCTCTGATCACCATTACACATCAATACAGATGTGATGCGGCATCAGGATTTGACCAGAGAATCAAGTCACACATGTCCATTTGGGGAAGAGCATAGAAAGCCTTGGGATGGCTTCGCAGTCAGGCCTCCTCCTTGCAATATATGTTCCCAGGGTGAGTTCAGACACCACTCCTGAGAGAGCATTTTACACTTGCAAAATTAAGCATCTAAGTGAACTGTTTGCCTAAGGAAGGTGTGGGCTTGGGATGTCCTTGAGGTGGGCACAGAAGGCAGAAGACACTGTTCCTATTTCCCATTACACCCCACGTCTGCCTGACATGGAGGGCCAGAGAGATTTTATTCATGCCTTCTGCGAGCTACATATCCAGTGGAGACCAGATCTTTGTCCCTTCTCTGCATCAGGGAGGTGGCCCCTGAGGGGGTAAAAAAGACTCAAAGTGTGCCCTCTTTATGGTCATTTGATTATAGAATATGGAATGTAAGGTCAAAAAGATACTTGAAAATGTAACTATCTGCATCTGTCCATTGTTTAAACCTCAGTAGAGCTGTACTGGTTAATAAGAATAGGGAGAAATGCCATGTGGTTCCTGCCCCTAGCCAGCTTCCCTCCCGGGCTTGGTGGCCCTGGGGCAGCAGGAGATGGCTGCAGCCCCAACTTCTGAGTAGAGGTAGAGAAAGGTAGGTGGCTCTTCGCTGTGCCTAGAGATCTGGTCTGCTCTCCCTATGGTGGGCCAGCCAAGCAGGTGATAATCCACCCACAGGTCCCAGCATGGTCTCCTCTGTGTCTGAGCTCTCTCCAGAGCAGCACACATGGACACGCAGGGTCAGCATCTGTCTCCTGGCTCTGATCGTTTGGTGACAGGCACGGGGATTGGGCATCTATGTCATCCCAGCGAATTTTCTGGCTGAAGAATCAGGGTGTTTTCCTTTTGGACAGACTGAAGGATGGATATTCAGAGAAATGAGGTAGATTTGGGGATGGATCTATATACCTCAGGACCACCTGGTACATGACGCTGGGCAGAGGGAGAAGATATTGCTATGGAGGAACTAGGCCAGTCAAAAGTGAGAAGTAAGAATAGGCCAATAGGAGGCCCAAAAAATGCAAATGGACCAATAGGAGATGAGAAGTGTGACTGGACCAGATGGAGGTGAGTAGCCCAACCAGGAAGTGAGAAATGTGGGCAGGTCTGTGTGAGGTTAGACATACAAGGGTACCAGTGGGAGATCAGAAAGGTGAGTGAGTCAGTGGGAGATCAGAAACTTTAGTGGCCCAATGAGAGGTCAGAAAGAGGAGTGGACCGTACGCAGTCAGAAGCATGAATTGACCAATGTGAAATCAGGATCAGGAGTGGGCCCATGGGAGATGGGAAACATGAGTGGGCTAATAGGAGGTCAGGAAAGTGGGTGAGCCTGAAGCCACAGGGATGCAACGTGAGGCAGACACGGGCTGCACATGTCCTTATCTTGTCTGCGGCCCTGAAGGAGGCCAGTCCCCAGGGTACCCCGCTTTCTCATCGACTCCTGTCTCCTTTCCGGGCCCCCGCAAGTCTCTGCCACTCACCACAGCCTAGCTTTTTATCCAACATTGGTTTTTTCCCTTTAAATTACACTTCCTCTTAAATCTTAAATGAAGATTTTTCTCAAGCAAGAGAGTCCTTGTAGTCTAAACAGGTATCCTGTTCTTCTTAATTGAGGTGCTTGTTGAGCTCTTTTCAAGTCACCAAGTACCAGTCTAGTGAGGTCTGATTTGGAAGCCCAGACAAGGGCAGGGTAAGGCCACTTCCTACCTCACTGGAGCCATGGAGGGCCTCCTGTCAACATGGAGGAATGCTGGCTAAAGAGTCTGGGGTTCCCCCTTGAGGAGGGTGGAGCCCAGGTGGCCCCACACAGAAGAAGAGTTCCAGTAATAGGAGGTGGGAGAAGGCTGGAGGAAAGAAGCCACCAGCCGTGCCGTAGCCCTCCTCTGCATCACAGAGGAGAACTTTCCTATCACTAACTTTCTTTCTCTCCACCCCAATATCTGCTGTTGGGCAGGCCTCTCATGTTCCTGGGACGCCACCCACCTGATGCCTTAAATGTCAGGAATACATTGTCTAGGTTCCTTAGGGGGAAATCAAGATGGCGCCTTCAAGGCTGACTTGTCTGAGAGCTGTACAGGGAAACACTGCCTCAGGCCTCTCCCCTTGAGGTGTGGGTGACCATCTCCTCCCTGAGTCTCCTGATGCCACCTTTCCTCTTTGTGTCTCTGTCTGTGTCTCTGTCTGGGCACTGTCACAGTCGATGAGGCCCACCTACTCCAAGCACTGCTATTTCCTCACCTCTGCAGTGAGCCTGACTCCAAAGAAGGTCACACTCCAGGGCCTGGAGCTGGGGGCAATGGGTCAGTCTCAGCATCAGGACCACACCCAGGTCACCTCAGAAGTCTGTTTACACAACAAATGAGCGGTGCTGAGATGAGTCCAGATCACCCTTTTAAATACTAGATAATAAATATGTGCAGACAGAGCTGGTTATGTTTTCACGCATCTTTAATCCCAGCCCTTGGGAGGCAGGCAGATCTCAGAGTTCAGAGCTAGCCTGATCAAGATAATGAATTTAGGTCAGCCATGGTTAAATAATGAGAGGACCCTGTCGTTTAAAAAAAAAAAAGTATGCAAACAAACCCCAAATCTGTTGATTCAATGAACAAATTTCTGTGACTTCCCATCCAAGACACCGCCACAGACCCTCTCCCGTCCCCTGTGACCCTCTACCAGGCCTCACCCACAAACACTTTTTATACAACTTTTGCACCTCACTCTTTCTGCAAATCCTAACAACTCTCCTTCTTGCTGCCCTCGCGCAGTTCTGCCTCATTCTACGTGTCCCACGTGACTCTCCAGAGAGCTATGAGCTTACCCACCCCCCACCCTCCACCCCGCCATACACATACCCTTCGCCTTCAGTCCCTCACCTCTGTCAATTAACAGCCGACGAAGGAAAGTCTTGATGCCTTTTAATTTCTATTCCAGTTGGTCTGACATCCAAGTTTATGCTGTTATTTTATGGTAGGAGCAACAGGGGCAATTTAAATTCAGAAAATTTCAGCCATAGGTGCCACATTTACATTTCATGAGTCGTTCCCAGTGAATAGAGTTTATACACTCCCTCTGAATGGGACCAGCGGTGGCTGAGGCGGCAGGAAGGAGCCCATGAGGATGCCCGGGCCACCACATAGCAACCGCCAGGTTTCCAAGGGCAGATCGCTCTCCGACCCTAAGCAACTGGATGAGAACATCAAAACATGCCTGCTACAAGACGGCTAATGCCCATTAGTGTTGGGGACTGAACCTCGATCAGGAGTGACAGAGCCCTAATTATTAAGGTAATTAGAAGTTATAACACTGGCAACATGAAAGGGAGAACTTGCAGAGCCCATTAACAATGTTACTTTAAGTGATCTGGCTGTGAGCTGTTCAAGTCTCTAATTACATTACACGTCCGTCTTAAAGGGTGATGTAATTAACCGATGGGCGCGGGATTAATGTACGGTGACTGCTGTGTAAGCTCCGTAAGTACTGTTTTCACAGGAATGGGCTTCATGCATGCCACTTCGTTTTCTTCCACTAAACTGTACACATTATGTCACCCCAAAAAAATCCCTGACCTTGCTGTATTCATACGTGCTTTATGCACAAATATTTTGTGCTTTCCTGTCCCAATTAATTTGCTTCCTTATGTTGAGAGTGCATTCACATCGACATGGTTAAAGGTAAACCCAGATGCCTTCCATCATGAACCAGTGTACATGCTACTGGTTGATACAGAGAAACATGTTAGCATTAAACCTTTGCATCAGCAGCTGGATCTCCTTGTTTTCCTGCTGATGTAAAATTGCAAAGGAAATCTTCCAACAGTTAAGATACCCTTGAGTATTTGTACTGAGTACTAAATTTTATTCATTTACCGATTGATTGATTAATTACATTTATCAGTATAGTTTTCCAAAACAGTTTATCATGCTATCCAAATCACTTTTCTTAAGACAGAGTAAGGTAGCCAACGAGATGGTTCAGTAAGTCTGTTGACCTGAGTTTGATTCTTGTGACTCACATAGTTAGAAGGAGAAAACTGACTCCAGAAAATAGTTCTCTGACCCCCACATGGATGCTTTGGCATGTACACACACACACACACACACACACACACACACACACACACACACACACACACACACACACACACCACACACACACACACACTGGCTTGCCCGTGCAAATAAAGTAATTAATTTAATGTAATATAATAAAAGTGTAGTGACCCAATAAAATTTACTTATCATTTCTATGATAATTTTTAATTAAATTTTAATTTTTTGAGAAAAATAGGCTTCCAGAAAGAACAGTTTCTTGGGCTGTTTTTGTTTTTTAATTTAATTTAATCAATCTCATTTAATTTAATTGTGTTTGTGCATGCAGGCACGTGTTTCCACACCTGTGTGAAGGTCAAAGGACAAATTTTGGGAGTGGGTTCTCTGCTTCCACTTGCTTCTGTGATAGTCTCACCCGTCCTTATCTGCATGCTCCAGGCGAACTGGCCTATAAACATGGAGCCAGCTCTACAGTCGGCCTCCCATCTGGCCATGGGAATCCTGGGATTACAGATGCACACCACCATGTGCAGCTTTTCCGTGTGCATTCTAAAGGCTGAACTCAGGTCATGTGCTTATGTAGCAAGCACTTTTACCTGCTGGGCCATCTCTCTGGCCCCCAATTTGCTTTCATTGAGAGCTTGGCTTTCCATTTTACACGCCATTAGTCTTTCGAAAATCATCTACTGGTGCATGATAACACATGCACCGTGTAGGTATCAAAAACCAGTTCCTTCATTCAAAATTGGCTGTTTCTGTGTTGTTCCCATTGGGCCAGGGTACAAGGGTGACTGCCACTCTGTGGCTTCCTCAGTGAGGCGGTGTTATCCTCTGTGGTCTGGTCAATGTTCGGTGCTTTCTGCAGCCAGTGCCAGGAGATGAGTGACATTGGGGTGACCTTTCCTCTCTTGCAGCTTGTAGGGAGCTCCCTCCCCTCTCCTATTTGCTATATGCCTGAGTGGTAGGAAGGTCTCGGTGTCTGGAGAGACACTGTGCTCTCGTGCTCTCACTATGCCCGACGGCATTCACTCTGCAGTGATCCATGAAAAGCTGTAAGAAAAAAATCAGAGAGGCTACGGTTGGCGTGTGGCTACTGGTCATCCAAGTCCTGCTGGAGCATCTGCCTGATCACTGCATCCCTCGCTGGTTGCTGAGTCTCTGGGGATGGCATCTGAGAGAGGACACAGGCCCACTCCAGGGTCCTGCTGCCCGGGATATGGTGATGACCAACAGATGTGAACAGAGACTCCGGCTTTGGGTCTCCCCCTACCTGTGGGCATGGAGAATGACTGCTAGGTCTGAGTCTCCTCTCATAAAAGGCCTATTGACACCCATCCCACACCACTTCCCTTTTGTATATTCATACTAGTCCTTTGTGAGTTTTGGAATGTGTTTTACCATATTCAGCCCTCCCGAGTTCCTTACAGACCCACCCACCCCCCTTCCCTACCACCCAACTTTGTTTTTTTTTTTTTTTCTTCACTCAAGTCCCATATGTGTTGCCCATATATTCATGGATGTGCGGCCTTCCTCTAAAGGACGGTCAACCAACCAGGGGCAACACTGTTAAAGTAGACTGTTCTCCAGCAGCTATCAATTACCAAAAGCTCTTCCAGCACGGGTGGGATTGCATGTCCGTCTTCTCTCTTCATGCCGAGAGTTTGTGTAGCTTCTGGGCGTCTTGTGCACGCCATTATAGCTGCTGTAAGCTTGTATGTGTGCATCCCTGTTGTGACAGGAAGGTACTGTTTTCTTGTCGATGTCACCGCCTCTGGCTCGTGGTCTTTGTAACCCTCTTCCACCATAGCTGAGCTCCACCACCACCACCACCACCATCACCACCCTGACAACCCATGTTCTCTTAATAATCCACTCTCTACCTCTTTCCACAATATGAGTTCAAAGTAAATGGCCCAGGACAGCTTCAAGGAACATTCTAGATGGTCAGCACAGCCTGTGACTGACAGAACAAGCAGAAATACCAGCAGGAACTAAACTCAGCCACAGGAAGGGAGGGTCCCATCTATGAAAGCCAAATGTATCTGCAAAGGGGACTCTGACTGTGCCTTCAGTGCTCACAAGATAGGTACAATTCTGTCCATCTGTGTGGGATAGCTGTGACTGGCTTGCCGTAGCTCCAGCGACTTGCCTGTGCCTAGTTCTAGTCATCCCTGGGTCTCCGTGGGAACTGCAGCCCACCACGTATGCCCTGGAGCCAGATGCCCTGGTGTTGCCTCCTGTCTAAGCTGACGTTTCTGAGCTGTGAACAGCATGAAGATGAAGAAATGGCAACGGGGTGAACTGTGGGTGTCACTTGGACAATGAGGAAGTTCTGCTATGTGCATAGGGATCAGCATATTACACTGCACGCCACAAACATACACCCTTGTTATTTGTCAACTTAAAAGATTTTTTAAAACAAAATTGGACTATATGGGAAGGAATTTTTATTTTTTATTTTTAAAAAGTGGTCCTTTTAGTGAAGAGAATACAGTGGATCACTGTGACTCTCCTCCCTAATCCACCTCCCACTGCACCCTCCACATCCACCTCCCACTGCACCCTCCACATCCACCTCCCACTGCACCCTCCACATCCACCTCCCACTGCACCCTCCACATCCACCTCCCACTGCACCCTCCACATCCACCTCCACGCACCTCCACATCCACCTCCCACTGCACCCTCCACATCCACCTCCCACTGCACCCTCCACATCCACCTCCCACTGCACCCTCCACATCCACCTTCCACATCCACCTCCCACTGCACCCTCCACATCCACCTCCCACTGCATCCTCCACATCCACCTCCCACTGCATCCTCCACATCCACCTCCCACTGCATCCTCCACATCCACCTCCCACTGCATCCTCCACATCCACCTCCCACTGCATCCTCCACATCCACCTCCCACTGCATCCTCCACATCCACCTCCCACTGCATCCTCCACATCCACCTCCCACTGCATCCTCCACATCCACCTCCCACTGCATCCTCCACATCCACCTCCCACTGCATCCTCCACATCCACCTCCCACTGCATCCTCTACATCCACCTCCCAGTGCATCCTCCACCTGCACCTCCCACTGCATCCTCCACATCCACCTCCCATTGCATCCTCCACCTGCACCTCCCACTGCATCCTCCACATCCACCTCCCACTGCATCCTCCACATCCACCTCCCACTGCATTCTCCACCTGCACCTCCTACTGCACACTCCACCTGCACCTCCCACTGCATCCTCCACATCCACCTCCCACTGTATCCTCCACCTGCACTTCCCACTGCATCCTCCACATCCACTTCCCACTGCATCCTCCATCTGCACCTCCCACTCCATCCTCCACATTCACTTCTCACTGCATCTTCCACCTGCACCTCCCCCTGCACCCTCCACATCCACCTCCCACTGCATCCTCCACCTGCACCTCCCACTGCATCCTCCACCTTCACCTCTCACTGCATCCTTCACATCCACCTCCCACTGCATCCTCCACATCCACTTCCCACTGCATCCTCCACCTGTACCTCCCACTGCATCCTCCATTTCATTTCACAGTGCATCTTGCTGCATCCTTCCATTCTTGACCCAGCTGATCTGACTTAGAGGAAACAGGCCGTATTGAGACGTGGATTGAACAACATGAAGCAGCATGAATGCTGATGCTGAGAAACAATCCGTTTTCTCTTACTAACAGTGAAGAATCTTTAGGAGCCTGAGAGATGCTGGAGTTCTTGTTGTTGCCTGGTGTGGCTGGAAAAGGCTTTTCTGACCTCTGGTTCCTCCCTTAAGATTGCCATCTTCCGGACTGCAGCAGGAGGCTCAGCATCATGAGTCTCCTGACTGCCTGGTGAGATGTTATTCCTTGTGAATTATATGCCTTGACCATGTAAGGGCCAGGACTGATTTTCAAGCAACCTTCTTTTAAAAACTCCAAGCTCTCCCCCTCACATTCATGTAGAGGAAATGGGTTTAAAATATTCCATCAGTGACATCTCAGCATAGGAGACAGAGCAGGACAACATCTATGTGAAGGAAACAGGAAAGACTGCTGTCTACACTGCTTACCCTGGCTGACAGGGCCAGAGCAGCTGCACATCCACTCAGCACCGAGTGTGTCAGTCAGTCAGTGGCCTTGACTATGGCAGTCTCCCTCCTGAATTCCACTTACTCTTTAATCACAAGCAAAAATATATGTATTTCTAAGCCCGCTTTACTGATGCCATAGAGTAACTCAAAACTTTTGTTACTTGGTGCAAAGCTGCACCACCACTTTTCAGCCCATCTCTCCAGCTCTCTGGCTATGCTCCTGAAAACCTGTGGCAAGAAGCTTACAGAGCAGTGGGTTTAGGAGCCATCTTCTATAACGTGTCTGCTGAATTTCCATCTTAAGACATGAGTTGCAGTTTTATAAGGTATAAATGTCAGATTCTTGGGATTTTGTGACTACCTATCACCAAAATACACAAAACTGAATAAATAAGAATTTCATTAAATCTCCATTGCCTGCTCTGTCAGATGCACAGGTGGTGCAATGGACTGTATGCACCCTTTCTCCAGTACTCACTCAAGAATGGCGCATGACTCCATGAACAGCCCTGAGGTACGACACACATGCTCGCATGCATGCACACACACACACACACACACACACACACACACACACACACACACACACGAGAGAGGGGGGGAGGGGAGGGAAGAGTCACTCTTTCATGCCCCAGCATCTGACTGAGCCCGTGTAGGTGAGCCGTGCCTTTACACGTCTCCCTCTGCACTTGACGGCTGTTCATGCATGAATGAATCCACATAGGCCAAGACGGGGAGGTCACGCCACAAGCACACTGCAGCTGCCCACAGATGTGCTGGTCTCTCCTGCATGGTCAGAATGGCCCCACATGGACCCCGTGGTCTCTCCTGCATATCCAGAATGACCCCACGTGGACCCCCCCTGGCTCTCCCGCATGGCCAGAATGGCCCCACGTGGACCCCCAAGGGTCTCTATGTGTTAGGGCTACCTGTCCTCCTGTGCTTAGAAACAAATCCATTTTCTCCATTTCTAGTTAATCAACAGCCTGAAAACAGCATCTTTGTGACCAGAGCGGAGAGGACCTGATGGGCATTGTGTTTGCCCGTGACCTCTGACCTCTGCTGGCTTATGCTGCCTCTCCATAAATGTAGACATGGCTTTGCTGTAATTTTTTTCACTGGAGAGTTCACTCAGAATCTGTGGGAAAACCTGAGTCAGTGACAGTCCTGTGAGGTGTATAGGATTCTTTAGCTAAAAATCATTGACATCAACATTTAGCACAAAGGTGCTAAAACATCTTCATTTTCGAGAATGCCCTGTGGGCAGCACAGAGAAAACATGTGATGCTCAGGGATAGAGGGAACAGAATGCAAAGTGTGCTCTGGCGAAGTCGCCCTTGGCACCTATCCCATTCTGTCTGTCTGTCTGTCTGTCTGTCTGTCTGTCTGTCTGTCTCTCTCTCTCTCTCTCTCTTTCTCTGTGTGTGTGTGTGTGTCTGTCTGTCTGTCTGTCTGTATCTGTGTCTGTCTGTATCTGTGTGTGTGTGCGTGCGTGCATTCATGCGTGCGTGTCTGTCTGTCTGTCTGTCTGTCTCTCTCTCTCTCTCTCTCTCTCTCTCTCTCTCTCTTTCTCTGTGTGTGTGTGTGTGTGTGTCTGTCTGTCTGTCTGTCTGTATCTGTGTCTGTCTGTATCTGTGGTGTGTGTGCGGTGCGTGCCATTCAATGACGTGCGTGTCTGTCGGTCCCTGTGTCTGTCTGTCTCTCTATCTCTCTCTCTCTGTCTCTGTCTGTGGCTGTCTGATTGCCTCCTGCCTCCTCTCTCCCTCAGGCTCTCTCCTCCTATCTCTCTCTCTCTCTTTCGCTGTGTGTTGGTGTGTGTGTCCTGTCCCTGTCTTCTGTCTGTCGTCTCTTCTCTTCTCTCTCTCTCTCTCTCTCTCTCTCGTCTCTCTCTCTCTCTGGCTGTACTCTGTCGTGTCTGAATTGCCTGCCTGCGCTCTCTCTCTCTCCGCGTCTTGGGGGCGCGCGGGGTCGGGCGGGGCGTGCGGGTCCCTCTCTCTCCTCTCTCTCTCCTCGCTCTCCTCTTCTCTCTCTCTCTCTCTCTCTCTCTCTCTCTCTCTCTCCCTCTCTCTCTCTCTCTCTCTCTCATTACTAGGTATTGACCGTGAGGTGATCACAGACCAAGTCCTGAGGCACCTCCTCTTCCACCATGACCATGTACATGGAGGTAACTCCCTCAAGAAGGAGGGAGGCAACCTCAAGTTGTCTGGCCTCCACACACGCACCATGGCATATGCCCTTGGCCTATGTCTCTCCAGATCATTTCAGGCATTTTTGAAGCCGATTCTTATATAGCTCAGGCTAGCCTCAGATGGATTCTTTCTGTAGCCAGAGATATGCCCTTGAACTACTGATCCTCCTGCTGGGACCTCCTAAATGCTGGGATTGCAGACCTGCACCACCATACCATGGTGTGTGTGTGTGTGTGTGTGTGTGTGTGCGCGTGTGCGCATGTGTTGTGTTTATTCATGTGTGGGGGTGTGCACGCAGCACCAGGGTTTGCATCAGTCCTCACAGTTCCACCTTATTTGAGGCAGGTGAGCCAGGGTAGCTGGCCCACAAGCTTACGGACATTCTCCTGCCTCCACTACCCATCCCACAGATACTTGTGCTGCTGTGTCTGGCTTTGATGAGGGTTCTGAGAATCTGAGCTCAGGTTATGTCTCCAGCCCTCGGCCATTCTTGACTGCTCAGGTCGGGGCTTATTATACAGTGCACCTCCCATCGCTCTGCAGCCATCACAGTTAGTCTCCAAAACTTCTGCTTTTCTATCTTGAGCCATGCCCCACCCAGTCGCCATTCTCCATGACCCAGCTCCCAGCGTCCGCCATTTTCCTTTCTGTCTCTATGAACCTGGCCAGTCTGGGGGTTTTGCTCAGGGAGAATCGTGCAATGTATGTGCTTCTGTAACTGGCCTGTCTCATTCGCCGCAGCACCTTCAAGTTTCCTCTCGGTCTGCAGCCCTGCTGACACGCACCTGTTTTAGAGCTGAGTAACATTCAGAGTCATGGCTGGTGCCCTCCTCTGTGAAGTAGCCTTTGCAGGTCTCGGTGCATAGGTACCACTTCGAGGCCCTGAATCCTGTGGTTTGGGGCTTTATCCCTCACAGGGATCTGGCTAGCACGTAGTAATTCTATGCTTGATTTTCCTAGGTGCTGCCACGCTGTGCACCCAGCCACCACTCTGGATGCCATCCTACCTGTGGCACACAGGTCCCCTTCTTCACCGCCCTTGTCCCCACTCCTCTTCTTGTTGATAACGATCCTAGTGGATGAGAAATCACGTCTCACTGTGGTTCTGGCTTCCAACTCATGATGACTGGCGAGTGCTGCTGCACCTTTCCGTATGATGTGTTTAGTGCCTATCTGCACCTCATTTGGGGAAAAATGCCTCTTCGAGCCCTTTGCCCATGTATTAAATCTATGGTGTTTTTTTTTTTGTTTGTTTGTTTTGGTTTGGTTTGGTTGGTTGCTCACACACTGTAGGAGTACTTTTTATACTCAGGGTTTTGTCCTTGCACCCATGACATGCTTGGGGGCCGTTTTCAGAGCCTTTTGATAAGTTGTCGTTTTACTCTGTTGACAGTGTTTCTTGGTGTGCAGCATTTTTCATGTGCTGTAATTTAGATTACATGTTTTTGTTTCTGTTGCTGCTTGTGATTTCTTTTGTGTGTGTGTGTGTGTGTGTGACATAGCTACATAATTACTAGTGAGTTCTGTTGGTTTTTTGATGTAATGATGATATCGCTCAAAGCTTCCTCAAGCCCTCACCTCTTAGAGATATGTGCTGGAGTCTTGTTGATGAACACAGTCGTAGGTTAGCTTTATAGTCCTGAGAGGGCACTAAATGGGAGAGAGATGGGCAGGATGCGAGGCTGAGCACTGAAGGCTCAGGGGACCCTGCGTTATGCTTTGGGGTGTCTTTGAAATATTCCATAATGAAGGGGCTAGAAAGCCCAAAGGGTGGTGCACACATGAGCATCCTTTCCGGCTACCCGGTGCTGAAACCAGGAGCACGGGTCCACACGGGATTGGCTTCAGAGGTGAGGGCTAGACCAGTCCCCACTGAGTTCTGAGCACATGCCAGCACCGAAGCTTTCATCTCCCTGAGAGCCAGTCCTTTGAGGTTAGCCTCCAAGGAGCCCTCACTTTACAGAGAAGGAAATGGAAGCTCTCAGAAAGAGAGTCATTTTACCAAGGTCACAAAGCAATGAGTGTCAGGGCAAAGATCAGAATTCAGATCTGACCAGCCACAGAGCTGCTCACTTGGGCTAGGCCTCTGGATTCCCTTGGTGTCTCCTGCTAAGCTGTTCATTTCTCCTCCCTCCCTGGGGCTCCCATCGTGAGACAAATCCATGAGGTTGGACCAGTCTCCCGAAACGTGTGACACAGGACTAGTTCCTCAGAAAGCCACAGAGACCTGAGGGTCTATGGTGAGTCCTTGCTGGGTCCCTTGTGCCCACACAGCCTTGGCTGATGTGGGATGGCTGCCGCAGGGGGATGCCACTCAGCTGGGACCCGCTCCTATGGCAGTGTGTGTAAGGGTGCATCTCTCCAGCAACTTTGATCTGAGACTACTACAGATCTGTACCAGCTCCCTGTCCCTTCCTCAGCAAAGGAACCAGACAATGAATGATCAGGTGGGCGGAGCCTTGTGCTAGGGGCTGGGCTTACTTGTATTTTGAGGGGCTACCCCTATCCTAATTAGATTTAGCACATTTATAAAAAACAACCACTCATGTGGATGAAGTGCGGAGCCACCACACACACAATTTGCCATGTACCAGTGACATAAACCCACATGGTAAACACATTATAATTACTAGTTAAGATAAAGCCAAGGCAGTCCCCACTCTAACTGTTCATTTCACTGAAAGCTCCAGTAAACACTATATTGTGGTTCTGGAGTTGCCGGGGTGGCTTATTACACTGTGATGATGATGTGACCAACCAGTGCACAAACAGGATTTAAATATCTCACAAGTAATCTGCAAGGGTTCTCTGGATAGGCCGTTACCTGGCACTGGCATCCTTCAAAATAGCAGTTCAGTTCACGTTAGCAAGGCATTTACTTCCTGGTTTCAGACCCTATTCCTTTCTGTTAAAAAAAAAAAAAAAAAAAAAAAGCTTATAAAAGACACTCATAATCATATGCACAACCTCCAAAACAAATGAGGCGGAGCCACTGCTGTTGGCACAGACCTGAGAGCCTCACGATACTGTACATTTTCAGCCTAGCTCTGCTTTTGCCGGAATTGAAGCCAAAAAGCTTTCAGAACCCTGTATTCACCAAAACCTGAGGAAACTGCCAAGACAGGAACTGAATTCTAAAGATGTGCTGTGGCCCTGGCCACCATTCACTTTTATTGTCTTTGTTTGCATTTTTTTAAATGTATTTGTAGTCTGAAAGCAGAACACTGGCACACTAACACGTCATACAAGTGTGATGGTTTTCCTCCTTTCTAGGATTTTTATTATTATTATTATTAAACTGGTAGGTTTTCTGCAAGACTGGAAGGTATACTCCTGGTGGGTTTTCTATTTCTTTTTCTTTTTTTAATTGAATTGTGGTTTGGGGGGAGAGTTGGCTATAAATCTGAATTTCCTGAGTTGCAGTTGTGTGGTCTTTTTTTTTTTTTTCTTACTCCGCACTGAGTATGCAAAGACCTTGAAGGTGGTGGGAGGTAAGTGTCCAGCTGGCTCCTTGGAAACAGAGCAAAGCATTGCTCCGCCTCAAGCCAGGCTCAGCGCATGGACAAGCCCTCGACCTGTATGGATGAGGCTGGGACCTCAGGAACTGTTTAATCTTGCCTTAGTCAATGTCCAGTTCAGTGTCCAGTGCCCAGGCCCAGAGAGACTATCACACACTTGCTGCTCCTGTGGCACACTTGCTGCTCCTGTGGCATGGGAATCCACTGTCCCTAGGGCCTGCCTCCGGGTCAGCTCATTGTCCCTCAGGTTCTGAAAGGTTCTTGATGAAGTCACTGGCTTCTTTCTCTTCTTTTTTTTTTTTTTTTTTAATCTTCAGTTATGATCAGCTCTTCTTAAAATATGGCAAGCACAGACACTCAGGGGCCTGAAATCTGCATAAAGTCCTTGCCTATGAACTACATTCAGAATAATACCAAGATGACCCTTTCCTGCCCTATGTGCCGACACTCTGGGTGATGGTGCACACATAGAGTGAACTGCTGGGACCAGGGCCGCATCCAGACACAAGCTCCAGACTGAGGCACCCGCCAGCATAGTCTTCCTCACCACCTCCTGTTCATGGTGAGGAGGAAGGCAGGGGTAGTTTGAGCTGAGAGTGCCACCAGCACTGCTTCCTTTTTGTTTTCCAGCAGAGTCTCCAGTGTCACAGGGTGGCCTGGGACTCGCTGTGTAGATGAGATGACTTTGAACTTCTGATCCTCCTGCCTCTACCTACTGAGTGCTGGGGTACAGGCATGTGCCAGCACCTCTGGTTTATGGAGTCCTGAAGAGTGAACCCTGGGCTCTATGCATGCCTGGGAGGCACTCTACCTGCCACGTCACATCCTGCCTCCACATGCCAGTCTCACGTGCCTGTCTGTATGTGCATGGAGGCCGGAAGCTGGCACTGACTGCCTTCCTTTTCCACCCTCTGCTTTAGTTTTGAAGGTGGTGCCTCTTGCTGAATCTGGAGCTCACGGTGCGGTGCGAGGTAGGCTGCCTGGCCAGGGGACCCCTGGGGTTCTCCTGCCTCCATCCCCCACCCCCGAGTGCTGGGGTTACAGATGTGAGAGCTGGGCAGCTGGGATCAAGCACTTTGCCAGTCTGGGCTGAAATCCTTCCTCCCCGAGAAGGTGGTGACCAAGACACGGGGATCTGACTGACATTCTACTGAAAGTGAAAGGTGTGTCGTGTCGTTGATGAAAAGTGGCATGTCTGTGGCCAGTGAGTCTTTGGTTCGCCACGTGAGGATTCAGTCTTGAAAACTTGCTTCTCCCACAGCAAGACCAAAGCCCCCTAATTCTTAACATTTATTTCTGATGACGCTGTTGGAGTTGTCAAGCTGGTGGACGTTGTACGGTGACATGCGTCAATGACAGGATTTGTACCTGTTTTACAAATGACCGATGCATAATGTCATAAAGTCATAAACGTGCGTGACAGATCGCCATGGCTGCATGATGTGCTTCCTTGTGTCCTTGGGTGTCACATGCTGCTGACCTTCAAGGCCCCATCACTCATCACTCTGCGTTGTCAGAATGATACACCCACAGTTACTTGAGAAGACTCGGTGCATTCACAGCACAGAACTGCAGGTGACTGTAGAAGGCTGTATTTTCCTCATAGTATTTCGACCAAAACAACACATTGCAATACACAACATCTACGTGTGTGTGTGTGTGTGTGTGTGTGTGTGTGTGTGTGTGTTTTAAGATGAACTAGCACTCTTTCGAATGTTGTAGCACAACACCCTTACCCTTCATGTGCTGAGGGACAGCCAAGTCACTTCTCCTGGTAGCAGTTGTGAACAGAGCTGCAGTTGAAATGCGGACTGTGTCTGTCTTCCCAATGGTAGCTTTCTCACAGTGGGTATGAGATACATCACTGTCCTGTTCGGTCCTTATCTTGCCTTCTGTGCAGACTCAGAACGGGCAGACAGCAAACGTGACAAGTGAAGGGGACTCTCATTCTCCGAATGGGTTGTCAGTGGAGGCGGGATGCCAACGGAGAGCGGTCACTAGCAGGGTTTGATCTGTGTCCTCAGCAGGCCTCTGGGTCCCAACCAAGAGGCTGCAGCTTCGTGCTCCCTGAGGAGTCTATTTCTGACCACTCTCAAAACAAGGAGCCGAGTTCTTCCTCTTTCCTCTCTAATGAGGTCTGTTGAGTCCTTCAAGCTTTCTCCTGAAAAGAGCATCTGGGAGCCGGGCCCCGGAGCACAGAGCTGTGAGCTGGCTGAGAGCCAAACTGACTGATTGGCCATACTCAGTGGTTTTTATATAGACTACTCGGGATGGCTCTGATTGGCTGGGTGCATTTATTCAAATGAGGTGTCAAGTAAGGACCAATCAGAAGAAAGCCTGTTGGCCAGAAGAGGAAAGAAAAGGCTCACCAAGCCTGGGGAAAGTTTTTACTTGGGGCAGCTGCTCTGTCCCTTCTCCTTCAGTGCCTCAGTGGAAGCAAATTAGAGAGGCCGGGCATATCACAGTGGGCAGTGTCAGTTGCCAAAATGGCAGAATCTGGAGTCACTTGGGAGATGGGAGATGCGCTTGCCCGCGGGGGATCATTTTGGCAGTGGTGTGATTGAGATGGGCAGACCGTCCACTGTGGGTAGGACCATTCCCTAGGCTGCATAAGATGAAGAAAGTGAGTTGGGCACAAGCGTGAGTTGCTCACTCTCTGCTTCTTGACTGTGGATGTGTTACAAATAGCTGCTCAAGCCCCTGATGCCTTGATTTCCCACAGGAAGATAATGACATCAGCCCCTTTCATTTATCTCTTGATCTTTTTTTTTTTTTTTTTTTTTTTTTTTTGAGAAGTGTCTTTTGTCCATTTTTAGTCATGAAATTTTCACACTTTGTTGTAAAGGTTCTTTGTAAATCTTGTCTACTAAGTCTCTGGTCAGATCTATGTGTTCTTCCCAGGCTGTGTGTTGTCTTTCTGTTTTACTGCTGCCTTGAGGAAGCCCCGTCTGTTCATCTTTCCCATGTGCCGCTGAGCCCAGTTCACCAATGCTCCACTGGGAAGGTTTGCATCTGCATCCCTTGGAGCTATTGGCCCATGACTTCTTTTTCTTTCTGTAATGTGTATGTGTGTGCATGTTTGTGTGTAGAGTATAGGTGCACATGTGTGTGCATGCATGTGAAGACTGGAAACAACCTTGAATGTCATTCCTCAGGAATGCTGCTCAACTCCTGTGAGACGGGGTCTTTCATTGGCCTGGAGCTCACCAATTAGTCTAGGCTGGCTGGCCAACCCGCCCCAGGGATCAGCTTAGCGCTGAGATTACAAGTGTACACCATCTGTCCGGCACGTTTACGTGTGTTCTGAAAATTGACCTCTGGTCCTGGTGCTTGCCCAGCAAGCCCTTTACCAACTGAGCAACCTCCTCAGCCCTGATTCCCTTTTCTGATGGTGCCTTCCCCTGACCCAGGTGTCACCATGACCCCAGCCTTATGAAATGCAGATGGACACGTTCCCTCCTGTACTGTCCTTTGAGAGAGTTTCTGAGGCATCAGTGGCCTGGAGGTGGACCTCGGTGGCATGGTGCCTGCCTGGCGTGTATGGGTTCCAGGGTCCCTCCCTAGCACTGCACACAAACACTCTGGTTGTAGTGTTTCTGTAAACGCTTGGGAGGACCCTGTCACTTGGCTAGCTGGCCCGAGGCTTGTCTTTGTTAGAGACTTTTAATTACCACGTGCATCTGTTGTTGGTTTTGTCAGGTATCCCAGGCCATTCCTTCCCTTGCCATAGGAATTTACCCGTTTCCTCCAGGCTATCTGATTTGTTGGCCTGTGATCATTGCTGATGGTCCTTATGATCTCTTCATCCCGAGCCATCTGTCAAAGCATTTCCAACTCTCACTTCTGACTTTATCGGCCTCTCCTTTCTTTTCTCTAAGTCTGGGTGGGGGTATTGATTTTGTTTGCTTTTCCAAAGGATCAACTCTTGGCTTCATTGATTTTTTTTTTTCCTATGAATTTTCCATTTGCTTTCCGTTCTGATCTTTGTTGTCCTTCCTCCTGCTGTCGTTGACTTTGCCTGGTTTTCGTTTCCTAGCTTAATGTTTTCTGGGCTATTTGTTAAACTTCTCTTTGAACATAGGCAGCGACTCCTGCGAACTTTCCTCTTGTAGCAGCTTTTGCTGCATCCCATAGGCTTTGCTGTATCCATTGTTGTCTGTCTTAAGATGTGTGTGGGGGGGGGAGTGTGTGCGTATGTGTGGTGTGTGTAGTGTGTTTGTGCACACATGATTGTGTGTGTGTAGTGTGCATGTGTATAGTGTGCATGTAAATGAGTGAGTGTGTGTGTGAGAGTAAGTGATGTGTAAGTGTGTGTATGAAGGTGAATGTGTGTGTGGTGTGTATAGTGGGGTATGTGTGTATATTTGTGAATGTGTGTGGTATATGTGTGTTTGTGTATGGTGTGGTGTGGAGGGTGGGTGTAAATGTATGTGTATGTGAGTGTGTGAATGTATGTGAAGATATGAGTGTGTGTGTGTGTTAGATGTGTTAGATGTGGATGTGTGTGGATATGGAGGTGTATCTGTATGCACATGTTTGAGTGTGTGTGTGTGTGTGTGTGTGTGTGTGTGTGTGTGTGTGTGTGTGTGTGACTAACTGAAGGACATGGATAATTAAGGAGAATTAGCAAAGCTGTTGATGCCACGCTGTGGACACCCTGGCCGCAGTGTTGTTGAAAGTCCTGCCTTACTGTCCTTCCATTCTCCCACCTCACGCTGAGCTTTTGCCCCTTTTCTCCCCTTGCATTGACTCTTTGGCCCATTTGGAACCTGCCCCGCTGCTGTTTTTACCAGCAGGCCTCCTGTTGTTCTGCCTTGACTTCCAGCACCACTTCGTTCCCTGTCACTCGATGCAGTGACTGTTTCCGCCTCAGCTTTGCCCTCTCTGTCACTCCAAGCTCCAGCACCTTCCTGTTTGCATTGCAGAACCCTCCTGGGTTCATCATATAGAGCTAAGGTTTCTTCCTCATTGCTCATTTTACGATTTTTAAGTTGTTTTTTACACACACACCCCATAGGTGCGGGGAGCATAAGGGAGATAATTTGCATAAGGCATTTCTCTCCTTCCACCAGGGATTAAAGTCAAGATGGCAGGTGTGGTGGCGAGCACCTTCGCCCCTGAGCCATCTCTCCAGCCTAGGATATTATTTTCATTACTTATTTTCCTATGACCTTTAATATCAGCTTCCTCAGTTTTTGCTTTTGTTTTTTCACTACTTGTAGTGATTTTGTCTGGAAGGTGCTGTGTGCTCAGGGTAACACAGTGCTTCACATCACACACACACACACACACACACACACACACACACACACACACACACCACCCCGTGCTGGCACGCTTCTGCGACAGAGCTGCCCTTGCCTCTGCTCTGCTGCTTCTGTGAATTTCAGTGATGCTTCACAGCTTCACCTTGGGTGTTTGTCACATGGAACGTTTCTTATTTCTAGGGGTTGTTATTGATGGTGACGGTGCTATATTAGTCTCTGTTCCCTCCATCACTACGATGAAATACCTGAGAGAATTAACTTAGAAAGTGGGAAGGTTAGCTGTGACATTTCTCACCCACAGTGATTACCCGAGTTGATTTGACTGAGCTGGCTATGTGTTCCCTCCCTCCCTCCTTCCCTCTTCCCCTCCCTCCCTCACTGTTCCACACTGAGTTCTTCCCAAAGTCTGTGCTCTGTGGAAGAGGACATTGGCCTTCCATGATGGAGGAGTGCCGTTCTTCAGGGGCAGACAAGAAGTTGTGTTCCCCTGCTGACTGTCCAAGCAAGCTCTGGAAAAGATGTCTGGGCTCATGGTTTGATGCCATTGATTCAGGCCTGTGAAAAGATGCACACAGTGGTGTGCATGGAGGGCAGGGCCAGGGAGAGGAGGTGGAGTCTCAGCCCTATTACTGGCTTCCAGTACCCAAGGACCTCCCATCAGTCCCACCTCCTAAAAGTCCACAGACCTGCCCAGCTACATCACCCTCGGGACCACATCTCCAGTACATGGATCTCTACAAACATTCAACATCCAGCCTCATGCGACGTTTGTTCTTTCTGCTTTGATTGGCTGAGGTTTTTCTTCCTTATGTTTCAATTTGTTGTTCATATTTATGAGACATTTTTATTTACACACACATACACACACACCACAAACAAAGACACACACACCACACACACAGATATACCACACACACATACACGTGCACATACACACACACACATACACAACAAACACAGACACACACACACAGACACATACATCGCACACACAGAGACACACACATACACACCACACAGACACATACACACACACACCATACACACAGCTGCCCTGATCACATCAAGGTACACAAAATCATGAAAGCCTAAATAAATTAAATAAATAAATAACTAGCAAAAGCAAGATGACAGCGGGCAGCTGTGGTCATTAGCAGCTGTGTTAACAGGACGCTGATGTCTGCGAAGCCTGTGCCGTACATTCCTCCTTGCACTTCTGGTTTGGAAACCTACAAGGAGGTTTCTGGCTAAGGGGAGAATTGCATGTGGACTATAGGACTGGACGCCTGTCCCAGAGCACTGTAGCTACTGCCAGGATGTGTTGTTTCTGAGTATTGCAAGAGGGTGTCAGAATTATGAATGTACAGTTCATTCAAAAATAGTTTAGCAGCAATGAAAACAAAGCAAAGCAGCACATGCTTAACTGATACACATGCGCACAGGTAACACATGGTCACACAGATAACACATGTGCACACAGATGCACATATGCATACAAATAACATATGCACACAGATGCACAGATGTGCACAGATAACACATGTGCACCCAGATAACATATGCATATAAATAACACAGATGCACATATGTGCACAAATAACACAGATGCACACAGATAACACATGTGTACACAGATACTACATGTACACACAGATATAACATGTGTATACCCAGATAACCATTTGTACACAGAGATGATGTATATACATGGTTAACACATGGGCATATTAGTAACACTTGTGCATATGGATAACATGTTTACACACAGATAACACATAATAACATGCATGCAAACAGATAACAGATGGACACACATATATATGTGCATACCTCACATAAGTACACAGTTATCAAGAGAGAATGAAGGGGATGTGTTAACAGTTGTTGAATATCAAGTGTTAATTGCATAATTCGTTCAGATTTTCTGGAAGTCTACAAAAAATAACACAGTACAAAAACAGACTATGCGTGTAAGATGTGTAGCATGTAGCATGTCTTTAATCACATGCCCAGGAGACCAGCGCAGTTCCAGACAGCTGTGTGGTGCTTTCTCCTGCCCTCCCTGTAGGTTCTGGGTAAGTGACTAGGCCTTGTCTCCCTCCCTGAAAGTATCTTTAGCCTTAGTGTTTCCCTCAGATCCTGGATAACCAGCTCCAGTCACGGCTGAGAGGGACAGTAGGCTGCCAGTGGGAGCTGCTGGCCTGGCCTCTGCTAGACAGAGAATGGAGACCACTGACCTTGCCCTCTCTGCCGTGGGGATGTGCTATTTGGACTCTGAGAAAGGACCGAACAGAAGGGCAATCGTGAGTGAACACAAGGACTCTTATTTTACTCTCTGTCTGAGAAAGCCTCCCCAGAAATACTGTGGGATAGGTTCCAAGAGGAAAAGGCAGCAGGAGGGGGTGGGGACATCAAAGCTGACAGGCAGCAAATGGCCTGAAGCTCCAGGAAGAACTCTAGGCCCAACAGCATCATTTGGAGGAGCATCCTGAACCCTGAGGCTCCATCCTCCTACAGCGTCCACTCCTCCATTCTCATCACTGCGCTGTGTTCCAGCGGCATCAACCTCTTGATGCCAATACAGAACTGAAAATGAGGCCGTGTGGACCGGCATCCAGCAAGGAGCTGACTCCTCATCTCCACTTCCCAGAAGTCACAGGGGCTTGGAGTTAATACCATAAAGTGACTGGTTTCTCACCAGCCTCTGTGGAATGAGGGGCTCTGAGCCACTGTTTTGGGGCCTCTCTACCTGGCAACCTGGTTAAAGGGGTGTGGGTGTGGATGGAAAGATGAGAGAGCAAATCCTACTGTCTCACGTTGTCTCCAATAGTCACCCATCTGTCCATGTTAATGACCCGACCCCTGACCAAGCGGTGCCTATGGAGGAACACACACACACACACACACACACACACACACACACACACACACACACACACACCAAGGAGCTCAAGTCTCTCTCAAAAATCACAAAGATGTGGTCTACCAATGTACAAGAAGAATCTTGTTTGTCTTTTTTAAAGAAATAAACAGCAAAGGGTGAAATATGGGGGTAAGGAGAGGAGACGTGGGTGGCACAGATGGGCATGGAGAAAAAAGTGTCCACCATCTGTGAAAGTTACCCAAGGATATCCTTCAAACATCCTGCAAACTTGTTCTACATGCCC
Source organism: Acomys russatus (assembly GCF_903995435.1). Taxonomy (NCBI): domain Eukaryota; kingdom Metazoa; phylum Chordata; class Mammalia; order Rodentia; family Muridae; genus Acomys; species Acomys russatus. The sequence continues at coordinate 6,550,368 of NC_067163.1, forward strand.
CTCAGCCCCCCTTGAGGCCCCAGGGTATGTTCAGGCCCCCTACCACATAGGGTCCTCAAGACCCTGAAGCAGGGCCACAGAGCCACAGGGCCACAAGACCACAGGGGCCACAGGATCACAGGGGCCACAAAGCCACAGGGCCACAGAGCCACAGAGCCACAAGGCCACAGGGCCACAGGGCCACAGGGCCACAGGGCCTAGGTGCCAGGGGGCTTCATGCAAACTTCATGTTGTTTGGAGATTATCTGCAAGGGTAAAATCTCTTTAAGGCACTGACCTGCTAAGCCACACAGGAGTGGCTCCCTCTCTGTGGGTCTGGGTCCTAGGGATGGTAACGCTCCAGGTGAGAGCTGACAGAGCCATGTGAAAGGAGCCTGCCTGGAGAGAGGGTCTAAACAAGCATGCCCTGCGTCGCCCACAGATTCTCATCTTTTCTCCCCAATAATGTACATTTCCAACTGGCTCCATCCTCCTGGAGTGTTTGGGGATTCAAGCTACACCCTTCCACACACATATACACACATACGCCCCTCTAAGAAAAGGATCTTATTGTATCACGCGGGGTAGATGGACATGCCTGTCAGCAAAGCCCTTGTCCTCATGGAGGCAATCTGACATATTGTCACACCCACAGAGTTTCAGATGATGTCAAGGCCCAGGCAGAATGCCACCACCGCCAAGCCACATGAGCTAAAAAATCAATGTGCAGCTTCTGCGTCAGGCTACACGCAGCTTTGTTTTTATCGCTCCCTGGGTAGGGGGATCCTTAGGTAGCCCCAAGTGATGCTGGGTAATTGCTGCCGGGGAGCATGTGATCTGCCTCTCGAGGCTGGTCCTCACTCAGGAGCGTGGCTGAGAGAGCAGATGTCAACAGTGGGAGACAGAACTATCTAGTGTGGCAACAGGGAAAGCTACACACATTTATCGTCTCAGGAAGAACCTACACGCTGCAGCGGGCTGGGGCTCTGGGCCTCCCTGAGTGGTGGATTGGATTTCGTCCTGAGGAGAGAGCCTGCCTAGGTACCTGCGTGCAGCAGGGCTTTAGGGGGTCAGCAGTTCCCTTCACAGCTGCTGCTGAAGGCTTTTCTGGACCAACCTCTCAGATGAGTCTCTGAGCCCTAGGGAAGGGTAGGGACTCCAGGGAAGCTGCGTTGTTCCCAGGTGCTGGGGATCAGTAAAGGAACCCCAAGTATCTTCTTACTCCTGGGGGAGCACCCCGCATTGTGAAGGAATGCTTGTGCCCACTTGTTAAGCCCCCACAGTCCACCAGGTGCTGTCAGGGGAACTGTGCGTGCCTTGAACCTCAATGCTGCTAGCTTTTCTTTTTTAAGACAGGGTCTCTCTAGCTCTGGCTGGCTGCTGAGCTCACAGATCCACCGCCTCCGCCTCCCATGAGCTGGGATGAAAACCCTGACCCACTATGCTCTGACCTGTAAGTTAAATGTTGCCAGTTATCCCAAGGCTGTACGGGAGAGGGCTGAGTCCCAGGCTCGTCCTCTGCTGCCCTCGAAGCCTCTCCAGAGTGGCAGCTGTGTGGAGACACCTCCCACTATCAGTCACTGCCCTAGTCCTTACTGGCTTTTCTATGCCCAGACTGGACCGCTGCCTTCCCTGCCTCCACAGCCTGTTTCCTTTTTTGCAGGTGGTGATGGGTTAACACCCACCAACCAGCATCCACAGGTGTCACCTTCATGTCACCTGAGGTCAGCGTGCTCTCGCTCCTCAGCCTAGGTGTCAGATGGCCTCCTTCTGTCAGGTCACCCGATATCCGGAGCCAACCTGGACACAGACTTCACATGCTCTCCCTCTCGCTGTCTGTATCAGACTATGTAGCTTTTATATATATATATATTCCATTTACTGACTGATTTCGTGTGTGTGTGTGTGTGCGCGCGCGCGCGCGCGTGCATGTACATGCCATGGTCCACATATCAAGGTCAGAAAACAACCCTCAGGAGTTAGTCCTTTCCTTCTACTCTGTGGGTCTCAGAGGTCAAACTCAGGTTGTCTGGCTCTCACTAAGTGCCCTCAGCCTTCACTGATCAAGTTAATCTGTTGAGCCCTCTGCAACCTTGTTACAGGAAAGGGCTTTCCCCTGTTGTCTGTGTAACTGTTTCCTGTGTAAACATCTGGGCTTCTGGGTCTGGGCAGAGAGATGCCAGTTCGTCTTATTCAAGTCCACAGCCATGCCCGCCTGGTCCTCAGGAAATACCTGTGGAGCCTGGGACTCCTGAGAGTCACCTGTCAGGACAGATCCAGAGCCCCCTCTGTCTGCCTCCCTCTTCCGCTTCCTTCAGCCCTCTGCCCTTCTGGTCTTGTTCAGGCATCATGGTCTCTGTAAAGACTGGAAAGCACCGTCCTCCCACAATGCCCCGCCACCCTGTACAGCCTCTGCTTGCACTGTGCTGGGGCTTAGAACCCTCACATCTGGAGCATGCCTACTTTGACTCATTTTTCAGTTGATAAGCTCTCCTTGACACCCATGACTAATTCCTAGTTTCTAAACTGTAGTGGTAACCTCTCCTGGTGGCCCACCTTTGCTTTAAACTCACATAAGATTATTTGGGGTTTCCTATCCTGCAGTTTTCACCATCACTGCGTGTCCTGTTTGGGTGACTGTCTTTCTGTTCCATTTTACTGTCATCTTAGAGGTCGGGTCTTATTTTCGTTTATATTCCTGCAGTTTAAGGAAGTGCCTACAAGTCATGAGTGCTTCCTGTTTTTGTTAAAGGAGAGAGCTAATGAGTAGGTAGGTGAGTGAGTGAGTGAGTGGGTGAGTGGGTGGGTGAGTGAGTGAGTGGGTGGGTGGGTGAGTGAGTGGGTGGATGAGTGGGTGGGTGAGTGAGTGAGTGGGTGAGTGGGTGGGTGAGTGAGTGAGTGGGTGAGTGGGTGAGTGAGTGAGTGGGTGGGTGAGTGAGTGAGTGGGTGAGTGGGTGAGTGGGTGGGTGAGTGAGTGGGTGGGTGAGTGGGTGGGTGAGTGAGTGGGTGGGTGAGTGGGTGAGTGGGTGGTGAGTGAGTGAGTGGGTGGGTGAGTGGGTGAGTGAGTGGTGAGTGGGTGAGTGAGTGGTGGGTGGGTGAGTGGGTGGGTGGGTGGTGTGGTGGGTGGGTGAGTGGTGGGTGCGTGGTGAGTGAGTGGGTGTGGTGGTGGGTGGGTGGTGGTGGGTGGGTGGGTGGTGGTGGGTGGGTGGTGAGTGGGTGGGTGAGTGGGTGAGTGGGTGAGTGGGTGGGTGGGTGGGTGGGTGAGTGAGTGAGTGAGTGGGTGGGTGAGTGGGTGGGTGAGTGGTGAGTGAGTGGGTGAGTGAGTGGGTGGGTGGGTGGGTGGGTGGTGAGTGAGTGACCGACCAAAGGTAGCCCACCATCCCTGGAACTGATAAGATGAATCGGTGATATTTTAGCAAAACTGAGAATTGAATGACTTCAATGGCAGGTGCTAGGAGCAGTTACAGAGGAGACCTTCAGACTCTCAGAACCTGGAAACACTGACCCACCAACAGTTTGTCCCAGTCATCAGCGTGGAAGTCATCAACATGCCACCAAACAGGTTTAGATCAAGAACATACCCATGTCCACCTGTCCCTGGAACGACCTCAGTGGTCCAGCTCTAGTCTCTGTGCTGTCCTTTGTCCTTCTTTGGGTCAAGTCTATGTCCCACATCGTGGCAACAGAGATCCCTCCACCACAGTCACAGTTTGCTGCATGTCTATAGCATGGCAGAGGCTTGGGGAGGGCTTGGAGGACAACTTAATGACATTTCACCCCACCTACACCCAGAACCAATCAGAGTGTAGCACCGCACATTAGTCACCCCACACTGCCACTCCAATGCTCTTCTCCCTCTGAGGCCTAGCTTGGCTAACATGGGGCTTTCTAAAATGGCCGGCTGCCATTGGCCTGTTTGGTGATGAAGAGCCCTGGCTCTTATGCAGTCATCACACCTCTGCCATCTGCTCCTGTGTGAAAACATGCTACACAGCTTCTAGAAGGTTGTAGCAGCAGCCGCTGAAGGAACGCTGAATCACACTGATGGCTATTAAAAGCCTCGCTCAAAACAATCAGATGCTGGGACTCTGGGGTGAGGCCCATAACGGAGCCAGCGTCGTCTTCAGGAGAAAATGTGCCACACCTACAAGGTGACCCCTCAGCCCAGCTGTGGGGCAGTAAGAACTTGAGACAATGTCCCCTCGGAATCTGTAGTGCAAAGCCTGTCTTTGGAACCCAGCACAGGAAGCTTCAGATTTAGACCTGTCATCTAGAGAGCCAACAGCCTCGTCAGGCAAGGACTTCGTGCCCCTGGGAAGGAAGCTCCTCTCACTGGCCTAAGTAAATACAGCTCGCAGCTGACATGATCTGATACAAGCGTAACTCCATTCGGTAAAAACTAAAAGCTGGAGATCTGATCACCTCCTACGCTCCTTGCCAAAGCCTGCAGTCTGCAGCCTGCCTAAGCACATGCATCGGAAGAGGTATTTTGCATAAGTGATTTTTATTTGGGTCATTACTGAGAAGCGAGGTATTTGGTACTGATGCGGGAGTTCTGAGTGTAACAGGACCTTTCACGGCCCAGCTGTATGTAACAAGGACCTAAGATAGCAGATAATTCTTGGTCATCAGAAATAACCCATGGCAATGTCTCGTGCTCACTGTATCACTCCAGTAAAAAAAAAAAAAAAAAAAAAAAATGAGCTCTCATGGGGTATGCGAAGCAGAAGCACATCACGAAAAGCTTTATAAAGGATTTACATAAAAGTAAAAACTGGAGGAAAAGAAAGAAATTAAGTGGTGGGGGGGGGACTTGCAGAAGTTGGGAAGAGTTCCCAGTGGGAGGGAAAGTTGTTGAATTTCCTTTTCTCTGGGTGTTTTATAATAAAACTGGTCAGAAGCTAAGGATACCTTGATTGAGATTAGCTAATTCTCTAGGCTGTCATGGGCTGAGCCAATGGAGGGCACACATGTTCTACACATGTTTCCCCTAGCCCTCCCAGGGAGATGACCATGCAGTATTCTGTATGGCACACACAGTTATGGGGTGTCTGAGTCCCCCACCTCACCTCCACTCCACCCCCTGCCCCACCCCTGCCCCCACCCCAGCCCACCCCCAACCCCTACCCCACCCCCAACCCCATCCCCACTCCACCTCCAACCCCATCCCCCATCTCCCCTACCCCATCCCCCCACCTCATCCCCCATCTCCCCCACCCCATCCCCCTCCCCCCTACACCATCCCCCCATCCCCCACTACCTCATCTGCCCCATCTCCCCCACCCCCCATTCTCCCCACCTCCCCATTCCCCCCACCCCGGTCCATCTCTGACTCAGCTCTGATATTGAGCGTCGGCTGACTCATCCTCTTGCCACCATTACTGCTCTTCATTATTGCAAGTATCTCCAGGGCTACTCACCACACCAAGATCTCTTTGTTGCCGGTTTTTGCATCGTCGGCTTTTAGCTTTACCACGGCAAAGAGTTGCTCTGTCGCGGCCAGCATGAAGTAGCTACCGTCTATCTTGTCTACCTTATATGTAGCTCCTTGTCTATAGGGGGCTCTGAGGTGATCTGCTGGGTAGAAGCTTCCTGTTAGAAGCCACCTCAAAGTTTATTCTATCACAGTAGCTGCATTAGGAGTAATCATGTATGGATAACAGTAGTGCCACCACCGCCCACAGGGACAGCTTTGGGGGACAGCCAGCCTGTTCTCGCTAGCCCAGAACCCTGCCCTCTCCTTGTCTACCCAGCCAGCAAACCCTTTTATTCCTCTTCCAAAGACTTCCTCCAGGCTCCCCATGCTAACCCTTGGTCTTCCTTTAACCACAGCCTCTGTTCGCACTGCAACATGTGTGAGCCACTTCAGTTGTCACTGTGGCCCTTTTCCTTTCTACCTCCTCCTGACAAAGTCTGCATCCATACCTCCTCTGCGAGGGGCAGGCACTCACTTGAACACGCAAGGAAGATCACAAGAGTGTACGAAGCATGGAACAGCACCTTTCCTTCAGTTGGCCCAGACAGCTGCAATTTGTTACGATGCTAGCTTCAGCTTTTTGATAAAAGACTGGGTCTTTATCCATTGTCAACTAACCAAATAATTGATTTCTTACAGGAAGACCCGTGAGCATATTAGTAAAGTGCCCAGCTTTCTAAAGTCACAACAAATTAGAGCTATAAAAATTACAGGAAGTTGTGGGGTGGAGGTGGCACATGCCTTTGATCCCAGAACTCTGGGAGGCAGAGGCAGATGGGTCTCTGTGAGTTCGAGGCCAGCCTGGGCTACAATGAAAGTCCAGGACAGCCGAGGTGACACAGAGAAACCCTGTCTTGAAAAGACAAAAATTTTAAAGGGAAAACATTTTTTAAAGAAGAAAAACAGTGTAGTTGAATTGAATGAAGACGGAACCCTCAGAAACCAGCCATTTTATCATTTCCTAGGAAGAGAAACTGTGGCAATCTGGCCTCTCCATAAAGCTCTGCCCTGTGAGGGCCTGCGATGAAGTATGGAAGCATCACCTCAGAGCTGGCACAGGAGGAAGGTGAAGTTGCCTGGCACCTCAAGCTCAAGTCCAGCCCTCTCTGGCCTATTGTATGTGAGTAAAGAGGTCTGAGGAAGGTTGCCCCAAACACCGCAAACATGGCCTGGCTTGGAAATGGAGCCTTTGCCGGTGCTATTGGTCCTGGTGAAGCCATATTGTAGGAGGGCTGAGTCCAATCTTTCACGGCTGGTGTCTTTATGAGAAGATGAAAAGCCTCCCTGAGGAAGCTGACCACGTGGGACTAGGTGGACCATGAGAACACGTCGTTGCAGGGGCCAGAGAAACTAGCCAGAAGGCAGCAAGGCCTACGGCCACAATCAGAAGGAAGAAGAGGCCAGAAAGGATGCTGATGCTGGAAGTGTCCAGACCTTGGTCACTTTGGCTTCAGGCCTCAACCCCAGAACTGTGAGAGAGTAAAACCCAAATCACTCTTGCCTGGAAGCTGCAGCTGCCCTTCCTCAGTCCCCAGAGGGAAGGGAGGAAATCACAGACAGGGATGACCGTGCCTATAGGCCTGCATGCAGATCCTGTCCTTCCAAGTGTGTAAATCACAGATGTAAAAGAGAGGAGAGGGAGGAGTCAGGGACACTTGGCTGGACGGATGTGTTCCCTCTTTTCCCCACAGCTCTATTTAGTGTTGCCTGGCAAACTTCTGTGAAGGCAAATTAAGAAAAAGCATGCAAGAGAAATGGCTCTGTGGATCAGAGTACTGGCTGCTCTTCTGGGGGACCCAGGTTCAATTCTCAGCACCTACATGACAGCTCTCAATCATCTGTAACTCCAGTTCCAGGGTAGCCAGTGTCCTCTTCTGGCCTCAGAGACACACATATGGTACACAGACACACACTCAGGCAAAACACCCACGCGCACAAAACTTCAACTTGAAAAAAGAAAGAAAATGTGCAAAATTCACAGACCAGAGATGTTTTCTGACTTCTGTGGCCATGTTGCAGGGACAGGCAGAAACCACAGTTGTTTCTCCACCAGACCAGCTGTTTATCTTGATGACTGACTGCTTCATTCTGTCACCCTCACCCCCATCCCACTGGAGCATCCTTCCAAACCTTCTTTCTGGGAAAAGAACCCCATTGCTCTTTCAGCTGGCTTCCTTTCTCCGGATGGGGCCAGGGGCTCAAGTAGCCCAGGCTAACCTCAAGCAGCAGATGGCCTGCCTCTGTGTCCTGATTGTCAGAATTACCTAGGTGTACCACACACCTGTTTTGTGCCGTGCTCAGATGGAGCCCTGGGTTTTGTGTACAGTAGCTAAGCACTCTACCACCTGACCATATCCCCAGCTGCCCTGTGAATTCCTAATTGAGTAATAATATTTTTCCTTTCAAATTTGTAAGGTTTTTTTTTTTTTTTACAAATCACACAGCCTTCTTGACATTATTTTCCTACCGGGTCATGGGTCATGGTAGCTCTGGCTTCAGCATCTCTTGCTCTTGAGTGTTCTCGGTGCTCTGTCTTTTTTCATCTGATAATATTGGACAATATGTTTACGATGTTTGTTTTGGGAGTAGTTGAAAATAACAAGCAAGGCCCTGGGACTGTGTCTTTCATGATGGTAACTCTTTATGCTTCTGTAGTGCAGCTTGAGGAGTACAGGCCTGGAACCAATTGCTCCCAAAGTCTAGCCTTGACTTTTTCCCCATTGCAAGGGACCAGGATGCTAGACCATATCAGGACCCCACTCCTCTGGCACAGCCCTGTAGGATACAATGCCAGCCCGAAGCCGGGGTCTCACTTAGCAAAGCCCTCAAATTCTACAGCACCCGCCACAGTCCAGGTTTCACCCACTGTTTTCCACTCAGTCAGTGCCAAAACCCCCAAATAGCTTTGTGTTCCAGGGTCCTGGATGTAAGAGGACACAGACCTCTTCCAGATTTTGGTGTAGTAATTTTCCACGATCTTTCTAATTCTCTTGGTGCTGAGCTGGGCCTGGCTGCCTATCATGCGTGGAAGACAATTCTATGACTAGGTTTTTGCAAATAGAAAGGGCTTTGATTGGACACCAGCCAACAAAGAGGCAAGCCGCCTGCTGCAGTCTGTCTCCTTTCGCCTGGTAGAAAGTGGACTTACCGGGTACATATGTCGGCATGCCTCTTCATGCGTCACGTGTCCTCTAGTGGAGGGATTATGTTCTCCACAGGGGACTTTGAGCTTGTGGCATCAGAAAGTCAACAGCTGGGTGGGCAACCTCTGAGCATGAGCTCCTCGCTGGACCCTAGCTGGTTCAAACTCATCTCCCCACAGAGCCTGCCACTTGCCTAATCTGTACCAGCTCCACGCTGTTGCTTTACCTTTGTATTATGTTTATTTTACACTCGCCTGCCTTCTTAGACTACCCTCTGTGGGAGAGTTATTGGGAGTTACCTCGTCTGCTATTCTTGGAAGTAACTCGTCTTTCGGTGAGAAGTTCAAAGCGTGGGAATGCTCCTCCTTACAAATATTCCATTTAGAACAATTCAAAGTCCATTGAAATTTTTCCAGGTGACAATGTTTCTGGGTCACTCTCCCACATGTTGTACTACTGTCATCTGCATTTTAAGGGCTTGGAAACTGTGGCCTAGAGACATACGCAGGAACACAGGATGGTCGGGAGGGCTGCTCTGATTCGAACTCAGGCCTGACAGACCAGGAACATATATGCTCCTTCCCTGTGGAGTTTGGGGACAGTAGAAGACTAGAGTCTCCATCTTTTCTGTAAGGAGTGAGAGCAGCTCAGGAGCTGAGCAGCTACCAACAGCCAAGAAATCAATGGATCAAATAGGCACTTCTCTCCCAGTCTGTACCAATCACCTCAGCCATAAAATCTGACAGCTTGTAAGTGACGGCTGAAGAAATCCAAAGAGAAGAGGGGTGAAACGAATTTGGGGTTGATTGTCCCAGGTCTGTGGCTGTAACCCCCAAGTCTCTGCTTCCCAAGCCGGAACAGTCAATTCATGGATGCTTACTTCATGCCCATGCCCCTCCCCTCTCCAGCAGTGTCAATGCAACTGTCTGTTTATTTTAGGACATAGATAGGCTTGGAATCGAGTTTATATCTTTTAGTCAGAGAACTTTTTTTTCTTTCTTCCCAAGGGCAAGGCACTGTGGGAAGGCAGCGAGTAAGCAGGCTTTGAAAGTGTAAATATTTACACGCTCAGCTAAGAGATAAAGAACCTGACCCTGAAATAACTCAGGAATTGTCTTAGATGGTGGGCTTGGAAGAGCATCGTAACACATTTTATCATTATTTTAAAACATAAAACCATCAATCTGTGTAAAATGCTGAGTTCAAGCACACATTCCAGAAAAGCATCAAAAAACAATAGCTAGACATTTTTATTCCCTTCTGTTTGGAGATACACCGACGAGCCTCCACCAGTCAACATGCTGCACAGACTGCCTCTCAAAGTGTTCCAGGCAACACCCATCTCTGAGGAAAATTGAAAAGGCTTCTGGAGAGCCACAGGGCCTATTCCTTTCAGCACTCAGACTGTAGAGGGATCAGGAGACTTTTCTCCCACCAGCTCCAGCTGCTGTACTGCGGCAGGGGGGGGGGGGGTGGGGGGGGGGGGGGGGGGGGCGGGGGGGCAGGGGGCCCGAGTTCCAAGGGCACCCCCTGAAAGGGGCCATAGAAAGAGTAGTGAAAAGCCTTGTGAGTGAGCACACCAGTGATAAAGAATGTTAGCAAATTTGTCTACATGAACCAAATAAGACTGAGTTTGTCATTGGTCCTTTCGTATAATAGTCTGCCATGGTAAATGACTAGCTGTCATATAAAACAGATGTTTTCAGACTTCGCATTCATAGAAGAACAGTTATTTGAGAATATTCCATGGCCATCTGGAAAAGGGGTTGAGAGCATAGCCTTGAGGGGGGAGAAAGAGAAAAACCTTTGTAAGTGCACCCCATTAGAAGAAGAAGAGACAGCTGTGTGTGTTCAGGCATGCCTGTGCTTACATGAGTGTGCGTGTATAGTTCATGTACACATTAGTGATGGTGCACATGCCCACACTCATGCACACACATTCATGCACACAGATATGTGTATACTCACATACAAGCATGAGCACAAATAGATACACGTGTGTGTAAGCACGCAGGCAGGGACACACACGTATACACGCATGGGTGTACACATACATAGTGTGGTGGTTAGAGAGAGGCTCATATATTTGACCACTTTATGTCCAGTTGGTGAAACTGTTTGGAAAGAATTAGAAGGTGTGGCCTTGTTGGAGGAGGCGTGTCACTGGGGATCAACTCAAGTACCTTTGATCACCCACTTAAGGCCCCAGTAATAGTTACGTGCCTCCTCTTGGAATGGCTCAGCTAACCCAAGAATCCCAAAGGCAGCTGTGCAGCACTGGGCGACCAACAGTGCTACACTGGGCCCCACTGCTACCACCTACTCCCATGGGGCCCACAGACATTGAGTGGATCACATCCCTACACCAATGCAGGCCACATTGTGCCTATCCGGGCCCACCAGAAGAGCACCATACTGTGTGGCTTGTGAAAAAGGATATCAACACAGAGACAAAAGAAACAGAGGAACCTAAAATCTCCAGAAGAGGTTAGCAGCAGACACCAAAAGAAAAGGAAACTGATAGGGTCCTTGGAATGTAATTACAATTAATTTTTAACAGGGGAACTCAACAAGATACAAGACAGTTGAGTGAACTCAGTGACAAACTTCACACACAGTGTAAGAAATGCAGTGGCTACATGGGTCACAGAAACTAATCAGAGTCTTGGGGCTGTGCAAGAGAGAAGGCTCAGTTGGTAAAGTGCCTACAGAACCAACAGAGGTTTTGAGTTCAACCCCAAGAACCCAGGTGACAAAGCCAGGTGCAGTGTTGGGTGCTTGTAATCACAGTGCTGCATGGGGCTGGAGGGGACAATAGGCCGATCCTGTAGTCTCAAGGATATAGGTGAGTTCCAAGCCAGTGAGAGACCCTGTCCCCAAAGGAGCGAACAAAGCGGTGTGGTGGCTCAGGTCTTTAATCCTGGGAGGTAGAGGTAAGCAAATCTCTGTGAGTTTGAGGCCAGCCTGGTCTACATAGAGAGTTCCAGGACAGCGAGGGCTACTTAGAGAAACCCTGTCTCAAAAAAAACTAAACAAAATAAAACAAAAACAAAAACAAACAAACAAAAACCAAGGTAAATGTCAGCCCAAGCAACAAGACGTATGCAAATTAACATGTATGCACCCATAAACACACAAGCAGTCTTAAAACTGAAGAACTTATATTTTTAAAAGCACAGTGAGTATACCCAACAACAGACAATATCAGGCCAAGAAGGAAGAATTTATGAGCTTCACTGCTGGTCTTTTAAAATGACCCAATCAAACCAAAAACAGAACAACTTTCTTTTTAAAGAAAAGAAAAGAAAAATAAGTGTAACTGAATAGAGGAAGCTTGTAAGATTCATGGGACATTGTTGAGTGAGCACACTTTGATATTAAAGGTACTCAAAAAAAAAAAAAAAAAAAAAAGGAAGGTAAAGGCCATATACATTTATAGTAACTTATTTTATAAAATGATAAGTAGAACTTTCCAAACATAGAAAAGATATATTTTACATCCAGGAAGATCCAAAGATTGAATCAGACCAAATGATGTCAACTTTAAGGTATATAATAACAAACTACTAAAAGCCTAAAACAGAGAAAATTCTGAAAACAAGAGGAAAACATCAAGTCTTACCTAAGAACTGAAATGAAACCCCTATCATTGTAACCATGGATTTTCCAGAAGAAACCTTTAGGGCCGGGAGAGAATAAGTGTCATATCCAAGCTCCTGAATGAAACAGAGCTGGTACCTAGAATAGTGCAGTCGGTAAAGCTGTCCTTCAAAAATGAAATGAGAGAAAAAAACACATAAAGGATAAGCAGAAATGAAGGGAAGTCACTACCTCTGGACAGTCTTGCAAAAGTAAAAGTAAAAATATTTAAAGGATATAGACGCCTTGAGGTAAAATAGATAAAAATTACTATCACAAAAAAATACAAGAAAGTAAAAACTTTTACCAAGAGACCAGATATACAAAAGAGAATGAGGCCTTATCAGTACATAAGCAAGAGATGAATGAAGAGGTACAAAACACAGAAAGAAGATAAACAAAATTACTAGTAAGTCTTTAATTACCAATAATAACCTTATCTTCACACACCTGAAATCCCCAACTAAAATAATTAGACTTGCTGAATCTACTGAGAGAGAGGGGCTCAATGCTATACTGCCAGCAAGAAACTCACTTCCCCTGTCAGAGACACACAAATAGAAAGTGAAATATAATTATTTACAAAAGAAAACCCAAAGCCAGTAAGAGCAGCTATGCTTATGTCAGATAAAATAGACAAAGTTTTTAAAAAACTATAAAAAGAAACAGTCGCCATATAAAGACATCAACCTAATAAAAGGAGCTCAAAATCATAAATATACATGCTTCTAATATGAATACTCAGTCGTATAAAACAAGCATTATTAGGTCTAAAGGAAAAGGGAAAGACAGACTGCAATACAAGTTACCTGAAGAGGCCAATAAGTGGGGGATATCCATGGGAAACAGTGGCTGTCACTCTGCCACAGGAAACACCACCTTGTCACTGTGGCAACATGGACGGAGGTTAGAGGACACTGTTAAATGAAATAAGCCAGGCTCAGAAAAGCTAACACTGCGTGCTCCCATTCACACGGAGAAGCGAAAATGTTGACTTCCTTTAAGTCAAGAGACTGGGAGCGGCGAATAAAAGGAGGCTGGGGAGCAGGACACAAACCACAGCCACCCAGGAAATCAGCTCTCACAGGACACAAACCATAGCCACCCGGGGAATCAGCTCTCACAGGACACAAACCATAGCCACCCGGGAAATCAGCTCTCACAGGACACAAACCATAGCCACCCGGGGAAATCAGCTCTCACAGGACACAAACCATAGCCACCCGGGGAAATCAGCTCTCACAGGACACAAACCATAGCCACCCGGGGAAATCAGCTCTCACTTTCTGTGGCACAGCAAGCTGTTTACAATTCAGGTTATACACTTGATAAAGAGCAGGAAGAATTCAAAGTCCCCAAAACAAACAAACAAACAAAAACAAAAATGAAAACAGTCTGTGTCTAAGGAAACCAATGTTAATTGCCCTGAAACTATCACATTAAACTCCAGAGGACATCTTTTTGGGGGGTTGCGGGGGGAGAGCTGGTTGTTTTGTTTTGTTTTGAGACAGGGTTCCTCTGTGTAGCCCTGGCTGTCCTGGAACTTACTCTGTAGACCAGGTCAGCCTCAAACTCACAGAGATCCATCCACCTGCCTCTGCCTCCCTGCATGTAGGGACTAAAGGCATGCACCACCATCACACAGCTGACAAACCATCTCTTAATATTCATAATTTTGAATGAAAAATACCTCAAAGCCACACTGTATATATGCAGTGAATATACTTCCTTTTTCTAAGTATCAAAATCAGTCATTGGCTTGCTTTCTTTCGTTCCAGGCTGTAAGTCATTGAAAGTAGAAGACATGCAACCAACACTAGCAGGTAACCCTCTGTTGTTATGGGAAAGCTTCATGACCAATAATGGGGAGAGGGAGTAAAGAAAAAGAGAAGAGGAAGGAACCAGGAAAGGGAGAAACTGAGGAAGTCTTCACTGGGTGTTCAGCTGTTTCCCTCTTTTTGCCTGGTTTGGTTTTTTCAGACAGGGTTTTTCTGTGTAGCTTTGGCTGTCCTCAACTCACTTTGTAGACCAGGCTGGCCTCAAACTCACAGTGATCCACCTGCCTCTGCCTTCCTGAGTGCTGGGATTATAGGCATATGCCACCATGCCTAGCTGCTGTTGCCTTTTTTAATCTCAATAATGATGATGATGATGATGATAGTGATGATGATGGTGGTGGCAGTGTTGATGTGTCTTGGGCCAGCAAGATGGCTCAGTGGGTAAAGACACTTCCCACTAAGCACGATGACTTGTGTTTGATCCTCAGGACACATATGATGGACAGAGAGAACCAACTCCTTCAGTTTGTTATCTGATCCACACACATACCACTCCATATGGGCACAAAGTAAATAAATGTCTTAATTTAATGAAGTTTTTCGTTCTATATTTTTAAATGAACCTCAAAAGGTAAACTATGCTTAGTGGTAAAGCACATGCCTAGTATAGCAGGTTTGAGTCCGGTGCTTGGGTACTCACCATACACAGACACACACACACATGCACACATACAGACACACACACACATCCACACACACACACACACACATGGAAAGACACACAAAAATACACATACAGAGACAGACATAGACACACACGGGGAGAGAGAGAGAGAGAGAGAGAGAGAGAGAGAGAGAGACATACAGAGACACACACATAAACACACACAGACACACCTACAGAGACACACAAAAACACACAGAGAGTGAGACAGGGTGCAGTACCCCACAGTCCCAAGGAATCATTCAGTCTGAGATTGGCCCGTGAACTTCTGAGGTCATGCCCTTAGAGAGCAGTGTAAAATGACACAGAACCCATTACACACAAGCATCACTTGGTTACTGTGGGCCAGATGTTCCCACCCCTTAGGCACCAAGGACTTCTGGGAAACTGAGCAGAGGGAAGTAAACCAGCCCACAGTGGAAGAGGGGTAGGGTAGCTATTTCACTCCGCTCCTTGGCTAAACCAGTTCCTGGCTAGAAATGTAGCAACAGGCACTCTGTTTTAAAACTTAAAAGATTGAGTCACAAATTCACTGTGGGCTAAGCATTCTGGAAGCCCCCGATGCTGTAATTTGCTTGGTGATTAAATGTTTTGTTCACAATATGGTCTGTCACAATATGGTGTGGTTCTGCTCTGGGCTTGTGTTTTGTTTTGTGTATAAGAAACATTCTGTAGCTTAGGATATTGGCTTACAGGAGGATTGCTGAGCATGGAAGGCCAGCCTGGACTACAGAGTAAGACCCTCTTCCTTAAGACAAATGAACAAAAGAGAGCAATCAGCAAGGCCAAGGATTTGATCCAACATGGATCCATGAACTCTCCCAATTACGTCCTTCCTACATCGGCTGAGAAAGCCCTTCATTTCTATCAGATGCTGTTTCCTCCTTTGGGGAAAGTTGCAGGGCAGCATCCCGAGATGCAGGCCTGCTGCCTCTGCACACTGCCAGCTTGCCTCCTGTCTTAGTCCCCTTCCCAAGGAGCTCTCCATTTCCTGGTGATCTGGTGTGGCTAACTAGTTAGCATATCAATCCTTTCCTAGTTCTTGGCCCCCATAGGCTCCTCAGTGGGCAGCTTCTCACTCCCTGGATATCTTGTCTCCCTGATCGGTTTCAACACTTCCTTTTGGCACTTCCTGTGGCCAGTTACCTGCAGCATGTCTGGTATTTTTCCCTACCGTTTCTATATTTTACATGCTCTTGCTCGGAGTATGTTTAGTGCTGGGATCTGAACGTTGCCTTTTTCATCAAATGGGGCAACCATGTGACTGTTTCTAAGAAAGCAAGAGAACCTTCCGGCATGTCCCCAGGATGCACAGGTTCCCAAGACTATGCATCTTCCTTTGTTTTCTCTCTTCAGATGACACGCCGTTTGTTGGTATCTTCAAATGACTTGTTCTTACATCTCCTGCCTGCTGTTAAGCCCACCTGACTCCACTTTTACTGAAGCCACTGTACTTTTGCAGTGCATGGTTCTGCTTGGTTCTGTTGTCCTCTCTTCACTGAGCTCTCCGTTCTGTCTCATTTGTTAACTCTCCGGTTTCCGTCTATTCTTGGAGGGTGTTAGAAAGACCCATTAGAGCCATAGCCAAGTACAATGACTGGTTGTCCCATGGCTGATATCTGCCCCTTACTCTTCCTTTTTGATCATGTCCTGTGTCTCTGCCTGGTAACCAGAATTCAAAACCAAACTCTGTGCATGGGCTCTAGAGACCCTGTGCTCTGTGATCCTCCCCTCCTCAGACAACAGGCAGTTGGACCCCTGTGATCACCACGAGCTTGCCTTCACAGTCTGCAGCGCATTCACAAGTGTTTCAGGCTCTTCCACACTCTCCTGCACCCCATGTGTGCGTTTGCAGCCTGGCAGCAGCACAGCAGGCTCCGGCTTCCATGTTTGAGCGTCAACTCCCAGCCAGACTTGGTTAGCCTTCCTTTGGTCAGGAAAGCTTCACCCTGGGCCACAGGCTCGGGAGGGACCTTACAAAGACTCCCAGTGCTTCAGGCTGACCTGTTGCCGCTCTCTTACTGCGTCACTTGCACAGCCTGGCCGCTCTAGGAACCCAGACCTCCGCTTGTTGCTCTCTCTCCATGGGTTTCAATCTTCTGCCCCAGAGGAAGGACGCCACCCTTCTGCAGCATACGAGGCACAGCTCAGCTTGTGAGCTGCCTTTCAGTGGCCATGTGTGGGAGGTGGCCACTCTCTGCTGAGGCACAGTGGCTTCCTCACTTTGCAGCTAGGGCTCCAACACAGCAGTTGCCCACTGGTGCTCACACTTGCCTGTCAACACGTGCACAATGAGAGTCCACACTCTTGGCACAGACTGGAACATGGCTGGGATCGCCAACACTCATGAAACCCACAGTCGAGGAAAAAGCAAGTGCTGAGCAACCGTAAAAATACAGCTATGGCTGGCACCTTAACGGGCATGGCTTGTTGGAAGCACAGAACAATGAGAACTGGTGCCCCAGTGCCACCTGGGAGAAAGACACTTCAGACAGGTGACTTGGGAAGTGAGAGAGCCAGGCTTAAGATTGTTGCACAGTTAAAGGTGCAGAAGAGCACTGGTGGCAGGGGCTAGGGCAGCCTGGGAGAGAGGGCACTGGGTAGGGGAGGCATGGCGGTGGGAGGAAGCATCGAGAGCAAAAGCCAGGTGTGGCTGGACAGGACATAGAGGCCTGGTCTACCCTTGAAAAGAGGCACCAGGTCACCGTGTCTCCAGCACCATGCCATCTGGAAATCCATATTGCTCAGTGTGGATGCCGAAATCCTAGCTTGTGCAGCATCTGCTCTGAGTAAGCCTCCCCAAGATCCAGAGTAAACAAACCTTTCAGAGCACGGATCCAGGCTCTGTTGCCCTGGGCTGGATCTCCCCTCTCCCCCGTTTAACCTCCAGATGAGGGAGCCATGCCTGCTGCTCCCTTCACACAGAGTCTGTCCTTGTGCTCTGTCAGACTCAGCTTTATGTGGCTCAGTTTAGTATTCTAGGGGGAGGAGCTAAGATTCTAGACTGAAGTTGGTTTGGCCAGTACTCTGAGGGGGCTAAGATACGGGGAGAGTTTGGTGTTAAGGGTTAAAAATGTTCAAAGGGAAGGAGGGCAGACCACAAGATACTGTGTGCCAGCGGCCAGGTACTGCTGTCCTTGTTCATTTATTAGGAACCTTTATACACTAAGAAATAGAATACGTATATATTGCCTGTGTGTGTGAGGTTCCTAGGTTCAGAGAGAGAAAGAGAGAGAGAGAGAGAGAGAGAGAGAGAGAGAGAGAGAATCCCCTCTCCCAGGTTTCACTTTGTAATTTGAGCTTAAACACTTTAAATTATTGAAGGAAAGTTTTCAAATACAGTATCTATAGCTCATGTTGTTTTGGGGCAATCCTTCACATGAACCTAATTGCTTATTTTCAGGCACCCAAAATGGAAAAGTTTTGCCCAATATAAACAAATATCGATTATAATGGCCAATTTCAACCTTAATTAATTGATGATTAAAATATTTTCTTTTAGGCTGAAAGCAATTAATATTCATTCCCATGTCATACTTTTTTGAGCTGTTTTAAAAGGAGCCATGGGAATCAGAATTTCTAAAGAGATTTTGCTGCAGCAAAGGCATGCATTTTTTTTCTGTATAAGATTCCAGAAGGGCACATAGCTGCGTGCACTAGAAACAGCTACACGCCCATCGTGTGAAGACATAACCTGCTGCTCAGTGTCACGTCACATATGTTTTATTCAGCTAAATTGCTGAAAATAAAATGTATAGTGTGATATATTGCAGCCATATATTGTGTACAGTTTGTATATAAAAAAGAAAGAATGATTAAAAGTCGATGAGAGAGTGTTTATAAATCTTGATTGCTTCATAATTTTAACTTTGAGCAACATTTTTATCATAATTATAGGCTTTCTTAAAGCATTTATGCAGATTGTTGTTGCTCAAAAGGGGGTTTATTCCATTTTGGTATAAACTACACTTTTTTTTTCTTTATGAAATCACTCTTTGAGTTCCTAATACCCAGTACTCTGCCAGAGCTGTAGAATCCAAGAAACAGGAGGCGTTTGTCCCTATGAGGTGCCTTGTCCTTCTATGCCCTGGCCACTTATTGGCCGCAGACACAGGCTGAGCTGAAGCAGTCCCCACAGTGACAGCACTTCCCATGTGTGGCACTCCTGACCCTTTCCCCACACTTGTGTCCCCATGGGGCTGGTGAATTTCTGCACCCACTTCACAGATTGAGAAACTGAGTCCTGGAGGCTTAACCAATGACAGAACATCCCACTGGACATTTGGCCTGGAGAATGGACCTAGGAATACGTGGTAATGTGGTTGTATTTTTTTAATCTTGCAAAATTGAGGTCCCTGAAAGGCGATGTTACCTGCCCCGTATCGTGTCCAGACAGCCACTGCTGCTAGCCCAATGGACGCAGTGCAGCTAATATTCAACTTGAGTCATCAGAGATCTCAGCAGCTCATAGGTTTACTTCTGGGAGTGGGGAGTTTTCTTTTTTTGCAACATGGTCATAAACCTGTGAGGAAGGGATAAAGAAAAAGCATCGCTGGAAACAAAACACAAAGCTATGTGAAGAAGAAGCACAAAGAGGAGCTGTACCAGAAAAATATCCAGTGGACTCCACCAAAGCTATCCTCAAACCTCTCCACACCCCTGAGGACCAAACATGGTGGTCTTTTTCTTCTTCTTCTTCTTCTTCTTCTTCTTCTTCTTCTTCTTCTTCTTCTTTCTTCTTCTTCTTCTTCTTCTTCTTCTTCTTCTTCTTCTTCTTCTTCTTCTTCTTCTTCTTCTTCTTCTTCTTCTCAGTTTCCCTAGTTCATCCCAGGGCCTAGGATACTACCTAGAACATAGGAGGTGATCTACATATGTTTATTAGGATGGGGATGTGAGGATGGGTAGATGGGTGGATGGGTGGACAAGGATGGGTAGATGGGTGGGTGGGTGAGTGGATGGATGAATGGATGGATGGATGGATGGATGGATGGGTAAATGAACTGATAGATGAGTGAGTAGGTGAAAGTATGGTAATATGTTTATGTAGATGGATGGTTGGATACATGGATAGATGAATGAGTGGATGAACATCTGAAACAAAAAGAATTAAAAATTAAACAAGGGGTTTCTATAAATAAAATTTGACGTATGAATTCTTGTTATAAATTCACATAATATGATAAGCCTTTACCAATAAGATCAATATAAACTTTAAGATAAGATACAACTACTCTTATTTAAAACAAACAAACAAAAAGGCAGAAATCAAGACAGTGTACAACCAGGTGCCCTCTTGTTACCGTTGTTTGCATGCATGGCATGTTTAAGAAGTCCCCGAGAAGGGGAGGGCTCATATCAGGCTAGGGTACTCAGGGAGTCAGAAAGACGAAGCACGGTGTTCAGTCACTGCAGACTGACTGCCAGTCCAGGGAGGAAGTCTACCTAGACCATGCTTCGAGAGCAAGCCCATCCTGTCTTGCCAGAGAATCGAGGTGTTCCTGGTTTGACGCCATTGTCTCCCAACACAGAGATCTAAAGAAGGCCAGGGTGTGGATGAGGAGGAGCGGTCCTGTGAGCAGAGGGGCTGGGTGCTTCCTGTCAGATAAGCCCTTAGTTTCAGCAGTGTAGAGTTGGGGGCTTAGCTTTGGGATTAGGAAGCTGAGGATGAGAGAAGTTAAAGAAATCAGCAACACTCGCACAGCATGGAATAAAGCCAGGCTCTGACACAAACCATCTGACCATTTCCTAATTTGTGAACAAACACATCAACACATGTGGGGGTTTCAGCCACCGTTCCAGGTGATCCTACTCAGTGGCCTCCTTCCAGAGACTAAGAAAAGTCTGGAAGACTCGTCAAGACCTTCTCATACCAATGTCACTTCCACCTGGCATAGTCAATGTGCATTAGAAATATGGTATGGTTGCTTTAACACTGTGAATAAATTTATCTTAATTACAAACTATCTGGGCAGGTGAGATGGCTCAGTGGGTAAAGACACTTGCCACCAAGCCCAACAACCTGAGTTCAAGCCCCAGGACACACAGAAGGGAAGGAAAGAACCGACTCCCACCAGTTGTCCTCTGATTTCCACAGTCAAACTGTAGTATGAATGTCAGACACACACACACACACACACACACACACACACACACACGCACACACTAATTCACTAATAATTGAACCAGGTATAATGCACATACCTATAATCCTAGCACCTGGGAGGCAGAGGCGGGAAGATCAGGAGTTTAAGATTATCTTTGTGTGCATAAAGAGCTCAAGGCCAACTTGGACAACATGAGAGCCTGTCTCCAAAAGAAATCCAATCATAACAGTGAAGGCCTTTTAATTAACATACTACATAATTCTGTGTGTCGTAAATATTGTTCACGGTGTGCCGTGCTGTTTATATCACATTGCATATGTTATGCCTATACCCGAGAACTCATGCTGCAAATGACAGGCCTCAGGTTCTCCGCCACAGATGGCACTTGTTCAGCTGAGTCAGAGAATGTTTCAAGGCACCAGTTTTATTCCTTTCCAACAGCCTTTGGGTTTGGTCCTGGCTTTGTCTGGTCTGCTCTGTGGGTTGAGAGCTGAGAGAGCAAGAGAACCTGACCAACAGGAAGAAGCTGTGTCCTGTATCTGGCTAAACAGGAGGATGCACCCAGGCGGTGGCGACACACACACACACACACACACACACACACACACACACACACACACATTGAGGTCGTGCTGGCCGTCCTTCAAGGATGCCTTCTTTATCCTTCCTGAGCCATTTGCAGCCTTCAAGCCTCTGACTGCAGGGTGCTAACCCTCCTGGATTTGCTGGGCCTGAACCCCACTGTCTAACCTGGAACCCCGCAGTTCTTGCATGTCATCTTCACTGCCCACGGGGACACTGAGCAGAAGCGCCAACCGGCCCCCCAGGGCTTGCCTTCTTCGTGGATAATATATCTAATGAGGCCCTGGTCCTGTCCAGGTTTGCCCTGTGGCAGGCTCAGATGTTCTCTGCACTAACCAGGGGTGCCTGCTGAAGGAGACCCCTGTCCTGTTTCAAACTCTCCTTCCAGGAAAGCAATGCGCTGTGGGAGACCTGTGATCAAGAACCCAGGCAGAACGTGAAAAATACGTGTCATGGGTACATTCAGAATTGATTAATCCTGTGGACCCAGGGATTTAAAAACCTTATAGATCAGCCAGGTATGATGGTGCAAGCCTTTGATCTCAGCACTTGGGTGGCAGAGGAAGGCAGCTCTCTGAGTTTGAGGTCAGCTTAGTCTACAAAGTGAATTTCAGGACAGGCAAGGCTACACAGAGAAACTTTGTCTCAAAAAACTAAAATTTTTTAAAAATTACATGTCTACTCCCCCCACCCCATTAAAATGTCATTAAAGTCAACAGCACAGAAAAGCTAGGAACATTGGCCACTGTAATTATCTCTCTGTGTGTTTGGGGTTGGAAAGTGAATAGTGTTTTCTTTGCAGTCCCTTAAAGAGACCATCAGGGACCAGGAGGGTCTGTGTCAACTGTGTGTCCTTCATCCAGCACCAAATTGAATGGGTCTCAAGCTGATCTGAGAGTGAGGAGGTTACAATGACAGGACTCTGATCACCGCCTATTGCAATGTAGACACTGGCCAGAAGGTCCGCCATCTTCCAGAACACCTCCAGTGCAGGACAGTGCAGCAGGATGAGACCCATTTTCTCAAGGGGAACCAGGAGAAGTAAATCTTCTTAGGCCACATCTTGTGTTACAACCTAAAATTTTTATTCCACCTTCCAACCTTCCAACTTCATGTGTAAATTCAAGAGGGGGTGGGGTGGGGGGAGCAGACAGGACAGAGAGACAAAGAAAAGGACAATGTCTGCCCACGGCGGCTGGTGTCCTGTACAGGCCAAACTTTACCAGGAGGAGCAAAGCCCTGTCATTCAAGTTCTTACTGCTGAATAATCCTCTCCTGATGGAGGAGAAAGGGTAGACAACCTGATCCACAAACCAATACAAAAGCCACATGGTTCCCCTCCAGCTGTGTGTGTGTCTGTGTGTATGTGTGTGAGTGTGTGTCTGTGTGTGTGTGTGTATCTGTGTGTGTGTCTGTGTGTGTGAATGTGTGTGAGTGTGGGTGTGTCTGTGTGTGAGTGTGTGTGAATGTGTGGGTGTGCCTGTGTGTGTGTGTGTGTGTGTGTGTGTGTGTGTGTGTTTAATGCAGCCCCATGTAAGACCACCACCGTTGTGTCTGGCTGGCTGTCCAGACCTTTAGAGGAACATCCCGCTTGTGTGAAAGGAAGGCCCTGGAAGTCTGAAGATGTTCCTTTGAGTCTCTGCCTTGAATCCAGAGCCTAGCATCTTTTGATCCTTCCCCTCTTCTGTAGCAGTGACAAAGCCAGGTCAGTCTCAAATGCCTAACTCTGGAGAGGAAAATAAAGCCAAGACAGTCACTCTGCACTAGCCTCCTGGCCTCCTTGGCTCAAACGTGGTCTCAGCCAGGCTTAGGGTAGGCTCTGCCTCAACCACAGGCCTTTTTGAGATTTCTGCAGACCCAGTTTCCCTCCTAAAGCCGAGAAAGGCTTGCTTCAGCGGCCAGGGAAAGCTCGCGGCTGCTGGGCTCCCCGCAGCGCCTGGAGTTCTGCAAGAACAGCTACAGTCTGCAAAACCAGAGCTAGGAGCATAGGGAAGTGAGAGAGAGGTGTGTAACGTCTGACCCCTGACCTATAAAACTGGTTGACCCTGGCTTTCTTCTCTGCCTGAGCCACGGAGGCATGTCCTGGTTTGGACAGACTCCCAAGGTTGTACAGCCAGTGCAGAGGGCCAGGATTTGACTTATAGGATGCTGTGCCTCCCCGGAACTGAGGACCCGAGTGCACACCAGCTCCCCGTGATGAGGGTAAACTCCACTTCACAACCCCCATTGATAAGGGTTTGACATCTGTTTGCCAGAGTGTTTTGCACTTAGGCTAACACCCACTATTAAATGACAAAACTGTGGCAGCCTGTCAAAGCCAGCTGACTGGCAGCTGCTCCGCTTACAAAAACCATTCAAATATTTGCAGGTTCTGAGTCTTTATGCACTGTTGTACCCAATCTTTCAGTGATTTAACATGTAAAATATAAGTCAAAGTTTTAAATCTGGATTCCAAAATGTTTCCATTTTCCATACAAAAGGAAAGAGCTTCCGTGCGCCTGCTGGGATGACTCCAGTTCCAAAGAGTCTCCGCATTTCCTGCCCCGATTCCTGCACAAACCCGGGTTTTAAAGCATCCAGGGCCAAACTCCCTCTTTGGTGTTGCGGGCATTTGGAATAACTGAGCTAAATTACTTTAAACTCCAAGGGAATTTGGTTTCTCAGAAATAGATTGAAAAACAATGCCTCCCCAAGGGCTCCACCCGCTTTATTCCTCCTCTCTGACCAGCGTGTCTTTTGGGGGGGAAAGCCTCGCTCCTAGGCAAAGTATTCCTAGGCAACCCGTCAGTCTTTGGCGATTCCCAGCACACTAAATCCTGTATTACACTTCGAAATCGCTCAGTCCGATTAAGAAATAATTTACAAATGACAAAGTGTTTGCCTAGATTAAGATCCAAGGAGGGAAAGTCATGTGGGGTTTTGTCTCTGAGGTTACAGCCAGACACCAATCTGCCGAACCACCCCCCCCCCGCCCCGCCCCGCAGCTGCCAGCGGGGGGTGGGGGACGGGAGCATACTTTTGCGTTTGTCCACGAGAAAGTTCCAGATAAATACACACCACCAGCACCCCAACTGGGTAAGCAAACACTTGGTACTGTCCCGTGTGCTGTTTGTACATTTAAAAAAATATATTAGTGAATGTCTTTCCTAAGGTAGTGAGAGAATTGTAAACCCTTTGGGCGGAACTTGGGGGGGTCATCGTCCCTTTAAGAAGATGGGGGGAAAGTTTGCTTTTGAAACATTTCCTAGGTGTCGCGGAGGCTGTAGGTCTTAAGTCCAAAGTGCTGACTTCTTCCCATAGTTAGGGACCAAAGGAAAGAGGGGGACGAAGGGGGAGGGGGACACTGAAAGCCAGACTTGAGCGGCTGCAGTGGGCGCCTTCTCAGAGGTTCTCTAAAGCGCTAAGCCTTCTGGCTGTGCTCCCGGCTTCCAGGCGGACTAGCCCGCAGCTCCAGCCTCGCAGCAGAGGCCGGGATAAGGACACGCCAAAGCAAGGACTGACAGAGTGTTGAGTGGGTCCCGGACTGCAGCAGACCCGCCGGCCGCAGCCCTCAAGCAACCGCTGCACTCTCCTTCCCGCTGTGCGCACCGCGCACCGGGACAGACTTCTGTCCCGGCGACTTTTTTTTTTTTTTTTTTTTTTTTTTTTTTTTTAACCTGGAGAGCTTTGTGTACACACACTACTGCTTAGACACTGTCTTTCCTTCTCTTGATGCCCCTTGGTAGAATGAGTACTGGAGGGGGAGGGGGGCCTAGTGAGGAGTGCATCGTAGGAGGTGGGGGAAATCTGCCTCGCTGCTCCGGGGGAGGCCTGGCGCGGCGCCCACGGCCAAGGTGTCCGCTCGGCGAGACAACAAAGCTCCAGCCGGGAGCAGAGCTGAGAAGCCCTGGGGCGAGAACGGGGGCGGGGCGGGGGGGGGACCGTGGGTGCGCCGCTCAGATCCCGCGCAGTGACCGCGCTGACTCAGGATAGCGGGCGGGGGCGTCCCCCTGCAAGAGGTAGGGAAAGCCGGAAGAGCTGCTCCAGGTGAAAGTCGCCGCCCGTGGGATGCCACAAGTGACTACTGACGGGAGCTGCGGGGGTGTGCGATCGCCTCTTGGGGAGGGTCCAGGGTCCCTGCGGTCCCAGGGCCCCAACCTCTGCGGTCGGGCCAGCGGGAGGGGCGGTGGGCGCCGGCGAATGGGGAGCGGCAAGGACCCGACTGGGGAGCGGCTAGAGGAGGGCGAGCGGCGGCTCCACCTCCCCGCTCCGCTCGGCGTCCCAGCTGCTCGCGAAGCAACGGCTCCCTTCTATTCACTGCCGAGCAGGAACAAAAACGCGGCTATTTATTAGAATACTTGTTTGGTATTGTTCAGTGCCACACAAAAGGCGCTTCATTATGTGGCGGGATCCCCCTTTTCCAGAGAGAAACAATAACCTGAAATTGTCTTGCGAGTCTTTTCTATCAATAATAAATTTCATTTTCTTGTCTCTCTCGCCTACAGTGTGTGCGTCTGCGAGTGTGTGTGCCGAGCGAGGAGTGAGGAGCTTGTGCGAGCGAGTGTGCGAGCGGGGGTGCGCGTGTGAGTGTGCGTGCGCGTGGCGCGGGCGCCGTCGCCGCCAGGAGCCTGGCCGGGCCGGGGTCCGCAGGCTTCAGCGCGTGCGCTCGGCCTGCAGGGCGCCCAGGTCCCACGCGCCCCGCAAACAGACAGGGCTGCGGAGGTGCAGGCCGGTCAAGCGCTGCGGACCCGGCGGGCTGCAGGGAGAACTAACTGTAAGTGTGTCTCGAACTCGCGCGGGGGCTTCACCGGCCGGGCAGGTAGTGGTGGCGGGAGAGGCTCGAGGAGGGCCGCGGGTCTCCGTAGACACTTTCCGCGAGGACGTACTAGGTGCTCGCAACCTTCTGGTCTCAGTGGAAAGCGGCAGGGTAAAAGGCGGTGACCTTCGCGAGCGGACTCGCCGGTCCATTGGTCATTTTCTTATCTGTGTGTTTACTCCTCCCCTGGTCCTCAGCCTTTAGGATTGGCCACCGCCCAATGGCCCAACGCCATGACTAGGTGGGTCGCCCTTCGAGGCGGAGGTGGAGGGAGGTCGAGCCAGTGGCCGTGGGGGCAAGATTTAATGGGTGGTGGTACCCCTTTCCCTCTGGTCGTCTGCCCAGCTCCTCCCCCGGCCCTACCGAGGTTAGGCTGCTCGCCCTTTGCCACCACTCTAGGCAGCGTCAAGAACTAACCCCACGGATTGAAATTACCATCTAAGAATTAACATGTTGAAGCGTGTGCCACTTAGTGAGAGATGTTTTGGGCAAAGAATCAATTTAATTTTGACTGACCGACAGACTTGACTGTATTAATTCTGTTACTAAAAAAAAAAAATCAATCAGCCGAGAGCCCTGGACACGACAAGAGTGCCTTTGGACCGGGTGCCTGCCCCAGCGACACCGGCTCGGCGGAGCTCGCACGGCAGCTGGAGAAGGACTCTCGCAGTCCCGTTCTGTGCACCGCATATCTGAGGGGTCGCCCTAGGTAGGGGTGATCCTGGCAAAGAGACCCAGCCAGGGTAGTGGCGTCCTCCGTCATCAAGCGCACCATTCGTCTTTCGGTTAAACTTGTGAGAACTCAGAAGTCTCCAGGCCCCACTTGGCCACCTTCATCTGCCGCCTCTTTAACCCGGTTCCCCTGAGTAGCAAGCGGATAGAAGCAGTCTGGGACTTTCAGAGGTGAAATGGATTTTTGGCGTGGCCATGAGTCGATGACCAAGGCGGGCAGACCTAGCAGCTTCGACCTAGGCAAGGACCAGACAGGCCTCCTCCACTGGCAGGAAACAGGTGTTTGAATGCGATAGAGGCCTCCAGTCAATTAACCCATTAAAGGCCCGCTTTGTGCCATTGATTTCCTGCAGTGCGGAAGGGCCCGGCTTTCTGGGTGTGCCTTTGTGAAAAGACGGAGTTGGAAAGGAGATGCATTCGCGGCACCCTAGTAGGTTCAGAGGAACCTCAGGAACACTGGCCTCCTCAGTGGCTTGGACTGAGGCTTTTCCCTCCCGCTGGAGCTAGAGAAAACAGTCCTGCTTGGTCCTCCGTACTCTTAGCCAGGCAGCCTGGCGGGTGGAGGACGCTGGTAGCAGAGTAGGAAACACAGGCACCAGCCACAGGTCCAGTACTACTGAGCTGTGAATACTGAATGTAGTCAAGTTCAGGATCGTCAGGAAAGAGCAAGAACTGTCCCTCCCCTGGACTCCGCCAGGTTTCCTTGCCTAAGGAGTCTTTGGGTGGAGCAAGGCATTACCTGAACAAGGACTCCTACGGGGATGTTTGGGTGCCCAGTGGAGTTGAACCGGAAGCCACCTGGGGGCCCTACTGGGCCCTACTAAGGAGTTTGAGCCAACCGCTTGGGAGTTTGAGACTGAGGAAGGGCTGGAAAAGGGGACCCGGATGGCAGGAAGTGATCTCTCACGGGAACCCCTCAGGTGGTCGGCTGTGCTTCCAAGGCTCACCTGCTCCTCCGAGCTTTGAGCCTAATCCTGAAGTGGGTCTAGAGAGACAAAACTCCTTGTGGCTGACCTGAGAGAAGAGAATCAACATCACCCCACCGCTCCCCCAGGGGAGGTGGTGTGGTGAGCTCTATCTGGAAGAAACTGTGTCTGGGCAGTCTGAGTTACAAGCACAATCTTAGCGAGCGGGAAGGCTACGAACAGCTGGGGTTCAAACGCTCCTCTTCTGCCTCCTGCTAGGATTCTTTGTCCCCCTGAAATCCTGAGCCAGCGTCTGACCCAGGAGTAGCCTGTCCCTGAGAGAGAGATGGGGCATTTCTGAGGACAGTGATGGGGGGTTGATTCTAGCCCTTAACCAATTTTATAGAAAACTTACCTCTTTTCTCCTTCACTCCTGAGTTAAAAATTAGGATTCAGAGACCATCTTAATCTCTCCCTCTCTGTCTTTCTGTGTCTCTGTCTGTCTGTCTGTCTGTGTCTCTGTCTGTCTGTCTGTCTGTCTGTCTGTCTGTCTCTCTCTCTCTCTCTCTCTCTCTCTCTCTCTCTCTCTCTGTGTGTGTGTGTGTGTGTGTGTGTGTGTGTGTGTGTGTGTGTGCACTCGCCTCCTGTCTCTCTGAACCTCCTTTACAAGGGCACCCAGAAAAGTAGGCTGTGATCTTTCCCCAACCCTCCTGTCCTGAGTGTGCTGCTCCCAAAGGTTCCTGTGCACTTATCAACAGGCCTCTCCCTCCAACTTCAGGGAAATCTACACCAGCTGCTTTGTATCTTTGCGAGAGAAAATGAATGGCGTTCAGATGGGGCCCCAGGGCCCCTCCATTAGCCCCTCACAGGGCAGTGAAGCCCTTCCCACAGCCTCGAGATAGTCACGGACCTACTTTTCCAGTTAGCTACTTTCTGAAGTAAAGCAAGGCACATGACTGAAAGGGCTTGAAATTGTGTCAGAGTGATGTTTTAATCTCATTGAAAAGTGTATTAAAGGACAAGATGTGATTTATGTGAGCTGCTCCGATGAAAGGCGAGATTGGAGTGGATGGGTTCTCCCTGGCGTGAACCTCGTGCCGTGTTTATATTGCAGCCTGTGTAGCTAATCTAATTTGCAATAACTGGAATGGCCTGTAAGGAGGGGAAAAGGGATCTCTGGTTTCACTTTATTCCCCTTCATATAGAAATTCCTTATGACTTGTCTGCCCTTGTGAGTGATGCCTTTTCTATTTGGGAGCTAATGAAAGAGACTGTGAGAAAGGGCTATGCATCCTCCAAGTGCAGCTTCTCGCACACAGCCCTGGCCACCTATAGAGCATTGCTTCGGAGAGGTCGCCTCTGCCACCCCTGGCAAGTCGCTCTCCTTGCCCTCCACTCTCCAGGCAGCAAGGACTGACCAGCTGAAGGCTTATCGGCTCAGCCCAAGAATTGTGGTGTTAAGGGTTGTTTTTGGAATGTCCCTTAATCAGACATCTCCAATGCTCCTGGGTTTACCCTCTGCAAATTTTGACCTGAGCAGTTGTGAATGAAACTCCACTGTTCAGAAAAGTTTTAAGTCTTGTGCACAAGCTTTGCACGGCCTTAGGGGAAAGCCCAGCACCCCTCTGCGGGGAGGAGAGCTGCGTCCTTGCGATCACATCTAACTCAAGCAGCGGTCTTTATCAGGAAGACACAACATGCATTGGAAAATTACAACTTTTGCACAATGTAAAAAAAAAGGTGTATTCAAACTGTTAATTACGGGGGGCTGAGTAAATGAAACTTTCACAGTGACCCGTTTAATTTTGCAGTAATTGCTGACAAAATAAGACACGGATGAATCACAATACAGTATATTTATCTTGAAGGAGAATATTGTGTTGATGTAGTTAAACCAAAGACTAAGAGAAAAATTTAAGAACGGCGGGCAGAAAATTTTAAAGTATGTTTTAAAAAAAACTCTCACCCAGAAAACATCTGGGTTAAAACCGCGGAAAGCGCAGCTTCCGTGCCTTTTCTGAAAAGCACAACCAAATTACGGAGGTGACTGCGTCCCTCCTCAGAACCCAAGGCTCACCGGAGCCCTCTTCTCTGGGAGAGGATCAGGGTCAGATTCCGACTCCGACTCCCAGACTTGAGCACAAATTTTGAATGTACTAGAAATCTAGAGGATAGGAAAGAAATCCCCAGGCAGAATGCGGTATCTCACAGATGCCCGGCGGAGCCTGGTGGCAAGCTGACCCTGAAACAGCGACTCTAGCCCGGGCCCTACTTGGCAGAGAAATGGGAAGGGAGAGGAGGGGGCATTCGTGTCCCTGGCACAATTCGGTTCCCACAGGCAAGTCCAAACAGATTTTTGCTTTCTTTTGCAGGAAGGGAAGCGGGCCCACACCCACTAACTGCTCCCCTTCTCCTTCAGCCCAAGGCCAAGTAACGGCCCAGCCAAGGGCAAGGGGGCAAGGCATTGGGCACAAGCCTGGGCACCCACGAGCCTGGGCACAGACACGAGAGTGCGGACAGTCTGCTATGCCCGGCGCCTGGCGCACCCAGGGTGTCCCACAGAACCACACGGGTAGAGCTGCTCTCTGCCGAGCGTGGGTGCCAGGGGCGCTGTGGACGCCCAGCCGGCACTCCCGACGGGAGGAAGCCAGGGGTAGCGCTAGCCTTTTCAAAGCAGCTGCTGGAGGCTCAGCCCTCCTGTAGGGATGGGTTTGGGCTGAGTGGATAGATTTCGGACATCTGGCGCCCAGGTGTACCCACAAGGTAGGCCTGCTGAAATTCTTGTCAGAAAATTTCACGCGTCAGAAGTGGGGCGCTCGGTTCCAAAATCCGCGAGGCCTGGCACCGGGAGGAGGCTCAGCCCCACTGGCATTTTAGTCTCCTCTTCTCCAGTACCCGCAGCTCCACTTAGAGAGAGCTCGATTCCCCCTTGGGTTCCAAGCTTTCCTCGTTTCTTTCATTCATAAACCTGGTGGCTACAGACGCAGCTTGAATATTGACGTCTCTCCCCCGACTGCTCCGCCGTTAACCCAATTACAGAATTCATCAAGAACTGCGTTGAATTATCTCTTTCCATACAGTATCAGCATTAGCCTAATTAAAAGCTATAATGTCTGATATAATGATTAAATCGTTAGCTCTGCTGTAGGGAAGCAATATTTTGTTTTCCCTTCAATTAGAAGCTGATTGAGGTTTTCAGAGCAGGTCAGCTGTGAAATTTGAATTATATGTGTGAGTACTGCTCACAGGGTGAGCCCCTACTCGAAGCTCCCAGAGATTCTCCGAATACTTCCACCCAGAGAGCCAGGAGGCACGCACGCACACACAGTGCAGCTCCGGATTGTGTATGCCGGTCGCCAGGAGAACGGCTGGAACCAGAGCGTGATAGCCTAGACCAGAGGACTCTATTTCCGCCTTTCCCACAGGCGCTGTTGCAACGGCTCTCTAAACTTGGACGCGGTTCGGGTCGAAAAAGAAGAGCCTTTGCTTCTATGCCGAGAACGGCTCAGGAGGGGATGAGCTCTGAGGGAAGCTGGTAAAGACGGTGGGATCGCCCGAAGTTCTTTATTTGAGAATGATTTTCTTCCTTCGTCCGCATCCCTGACTCTTCCCCTTCTAGCTGATTTTTCCCGCTCCCCTCCTCCCTTTTAAACAACCCGGCACCAACAAGCAAAACACACAGTTTTGTGATTTGGCTTCGTTGGCTGTTTGGGAAGAAACCCCCAAGCTAGCCCGGGCTGGGCCCCAGGAGATCGGCTGAGAGAGACCAGGAAGACTCAGGAAAGGAGATGTCCCCTTAAAGACCCGGGTCAGAGGCTTGCACTGAAATGCGAACACCGAACTGAGCGCCGCCAACCCTCCGGTGATTCTGTCTTCGCACTAGCTGGGTGAGGGGCGCCTCTTGCCAAACCAGTGACAGCCCGAGGTGGCTTCGCGAGGACACAGAGGGTAGTGGCGGCCAGCAGACGGCGATCGCGGCCCGCGCCGCGGCAGGGTCCGCACAGACAACGCCTAGGGGCTTCGGGCCCAGCAGGCTGCTCTCCACCACCGCCTCCTGCGGCAGGTCCCCCGACAGAGAATCTCAGCCTCCGGGCCCGCCCCCCTCAGAAGCGCTCTCCTCCCACTTCGCCCAGAACCTGCGCCTCCTGTTGGCCGAGGTGACCTCAGAGACCTCTTCCAAAATTCTTTCCCTCTCCCGGGTTTTCTTTGCCTCCCCCCCTCCTACTAAACATTACTCTTTCTCCCTCCACAGTCCCCCTTAGAAACTGCCGGCTCGTTAGAGATCTCCAACTCTTCTCTCAGCCCTTTGACTGTACTGAGAGCTCTGCCCCTGGGAGCTCCCAGGACCTCCACTCTGTCCTCCACGTGCCCCACCAGGCTTTATAGGGTCTTGTTCTGAGCGTGGGCAGGAGATTGTCACCAGGGCAGACAGTCTGAAGCCCACAGGGAAAAACCTCAACATACCCAACTTGTTTGGAGCGCGAGGCAAATGCTGAGATTAGAAACCCACATCCACGTATGGATGTCCCAGAGCCAAGCATAAATAAATAAATAAATAAATAAATAAATAAATAAAATAATGAGGTGGGGGAGGACAAGGGATTCTGCCCATAGGGGCCCTCTCTGCCTCAAGGATTTCTCATGAGCACAAAGGAGTGTGTAAAGGAGTAATTTGGTTATTTATGTCAGAGGTTCTAGTTTAGGGTGTTGAAAACCTAGTAAAGGCTTTTTTGCAAGAGCTTAAACACATCATTTCCATATATGCACACACCTTCATATTTTACCCATGGGCATTTGCATATACAAGCACATATACATGCGCACAAAAAATTTCCTTTAGCAATGGGTCAACCTGAGTATTTGAGGGTTGTAACCACGGGTTCAATACAAACTCAGCCATATTTTAAAGTCTGTCTTTGGCATTTTGAGCAACAGCACAGCAAAATTTCTGAGTTGCTGAAAGAACAAAGTTGGTCAGTCAGCAGTGAAATTAATCTCTGGCCTTGGATTCTGAGATTTTTCTAGTTTTATTAAGTAAATTGGTTTTCAAGTTCTCAAGAATATAGTTTTTAGGAAGCATTTGGCTGGAAGACAGCCCCACCAAGCTGATGGGGAGAGGACAAGAAGCAAACAGAAGTATTTGTCAAACTGGTTTAGATTGTTCTTTTAGTGTGTGAAGAGCCACTGGGGAAGTGAGCATGGAAGGACCTGAGAAATGGAGGGTTCTGGAAGTCGTCACTGGCAGAAGACGTAATGCCCCTCACTGCTCATGCCAGGATGGAAGGCACAAGGAGGTCTGGCACACTATGGCGACCACTGCTTAGTTGGCACTGGCTGCCACCGCCAATCTTCGGTCACTTGGCAACAAGTGACACCTGCGTCTCTGCTTTCATGCTTCTGCAGGTGGGCACCCACAGGGCTTGCACTAGCTGGGGCTTGTCTTTTCCCATCACCCACAGCAGCTTCTGTATGTGGCGCCATTTACCTCCTATTTAGATGTTCTGGAAAACATGGGTAACATCCTATTTGGAAACAATGTTCAGGGCTATGGTTGGAAGAAATGAGACCATTTCAAAGTCATCTATCCAAGTTCCCTAAAGCATAAAGCATTCCTGCAAAGCTCACTGGAGTGCACGGTGTTTATAAAATAAATTGCCCCATTGATATGGAAAATAATGTGCCACGCTTGATTCATACAAAGCATTTTCAGGGGGTCTTTGGCTACTTAGTTTAAAATCCAAATTAAAAAGCACAGGAAAGAAATCTTTCAACTGCTAAGTGGATAATATGGTTTATAATTTGTAAACTGTTTCCTTTATTTCAGTCTTGCTGACTTCCCCTAACACCGTGGATGTCTCCACACACTCAATGACTCCTAAATTTCAAAGGAAAAAAAAATGGTTCTATGGCATTCTCGAATAATATTCCTGTTTGTTTTGTTCATTTACAATGTAACTGATATTTGTAGGTAGTTCATGAAACAAATCAAAAGATTTAATAAACTTGATTGCTGAAATAAGAAGGTAGCTGAAAACTAAGTTTATAGCCTAGATGTTTATCAAAGAAAGTATAAAACGATGTTGCCTTTCTAGCATAAGAGTCTATATTATTTGATGAGTTTACTAGTAAATACTGAATGGCCTGAAATGAAAGCTCAATCAGCAGAGAGATGGATTTGCTGCTGCACTGTGCTGTAGCAACCTGGGATTAAAAAAATAAAATGAAATGAAATAAACCTATGTAATAATCTTAGCAAGGAGCAACGGGGTCAGGAAATTTATAGCCTCAGATTTTTTTGTTAACAGAAAAAGACCTGTCACGTGTTCAGCGTCCAACACATTGGGACACCCTTATTCTTGCTATTATCCTAGTTATCTCCGTCATCAGAGGAGGCTCTGCATTACACGCGGGGCGATCTGCAGGCATCCGTCTAGGCCTGATTTACCCACCAGCAACCTCCTGAGGCACCTTCATCTTAGAAGCAGAAACGCGCCATCTTTCCCTTCCCCCACTACGCCCCAGGACATCGAAAGACCTTGTGAGCGCTAAGGGTCTTTCTAGAAGAAGCCTTTAGATCAAGCCTCCATCTTTCTCTCGGAAATGGCTTTCTGAACCCGAGTCTGGGGTTGGGTTGGAAATCTCTTGTACACGCCGGAAGCATACTTGTTATGAGAGTCAAGAATTACAGCCGTTTGTGTATGCCTTCCTTCATCATCCCCAGAACTGGCTTTTCTTTTTCACAACGTAGGAAGAAACAAAAACAAAACATAACGGTGGCACTGTCACCCGGTCAGAGGGCACCGCCTTTCAATTCAGTTTCAGCACCCGCACCCACCCCCACCCCTGCCCCCAAACTCAGAGTTCACACGGTTTTCGAATTCCTTTGGCAAACAGCTTCAGGGAGAATTCGCTCCAGAGAAGCACGGGGTAGGTAGGTAGGTAGGTATTCTTTTGCTGTTTCAACAAACTTTTTTGGCTGTTGGAGTAACCACATTCCAGATAGATCTTGTCTTTTAACCTTCGCAGAAATGCAAGAGGAGAAAGAGTAAATTGGGAAGAGTATCTGACTATAATACCCCGATCCATTAAAAGACCCCCCACCCCTAAGAAAGTTCGGGGTAGATAAGGGAGCTACGAGCCCTGCACCACACAAAAGCGGCCGCACCTTCATCCGTGATGACCCGAATTATGGATCCCGAATCAGTAAAACCTCTGAAGAACGCACTGAGTGCCTGAGGTGGGGCAGACTAAGTGGCCCCGCTTGGCCAGAAGACCAGCAGTGATACTTTCTTTCGGCTTAAGCTCCCCCTGGGAAGATCTCCCCGCACCACTGTTATTCTGCATTCCGGCTGAGCTGAGTGCAAAGTGAGGCCTCCATCTCCAACTTTCCCCTTCCCCGCGGGCGCAGAGTTGGCTGGCTGGGGACAGGGGAGGAGCCGGGTCTCCAATGAGCGCAGTTAAACACGACCTAGGGCTGTATTCCCCCCGCCTCCCCCGACAGCGAGTCTTTCTTCCTCCTGGTTTTCAACCCAATCGTTAATCATTCGGAGCGCGCGGGCGGGGAGAGGCGAAGGGGGTGAGCTCAGGGTTCGCCACCGTCGCCGCCGGAGCGCGCGCGCTCAGGAAGCAGTGTGGCTGTGACCCCGCCCCCCCCCCGCGCCCCCTTTTCCCCCTCCTTCCTGCCCTTGCTTCCCCCCCCCTCCTCCTCCACCTCCTTGCTCCGCCGCCCGCGCCCAGTGTATCTACTCCCTCCCAACGTCACTCGCCAGCGCGCCATGCAAATCACCGCCGCCGCCAGCTCCCATTGGCCGCGGCGCTCTCATTTAATGGCAGCCCGGGCCCGGCGTATGGCTGCTGGGCCCCCCGCGCCACCGGCCCCGCGTGCGCCTCCGCTCCGAGCGCACGGCCCCGGGCAGGCAGCGGACAGCTTGTCCTGGACACAGCGGCCGGGCTCTCTGGCTCTCTGGCTCTCTGCACGCGTTGGCACTCCCACCGCTGTCCTTAACCCCCTCCCTGGCTGCACCGCGATCGCCCCCTCTGAACCCCCCTCCGAGTCCCCCTCAGCGCCTGGCTCCCCCCCAGGCACCTGGGACCAGCACATGCCCAGCGCACGCGGCGCGCCGCCCTGCTAGAAGTTGCGGCCCGGGAGTTGGAAGCTAGCAAGGAAGCCAGCACAGGAAGGAGACTTCGAGCCATCAAGAGGAGGCAGCGAACCCCGTGTTGGGCCCAGTGGCCCCGCTTCAGACCCAGAAAGTGGAGCCTCAACTTGGCCACGACTGCACCTGTTTGCACGGCTCAGCCGAAAGCGACCGGACTGCAGTAGCGGCGGCGGCGGCGATCATCTTGGCCCGCGGCCTCTTTGGCAAGTGGTTTGTGCACGCGGAGAAACTTTCCACCTGAGAGCTGGACCCGCGCTAAGTGCGTGTGTTTTTGCCTCTTTTTTGTTGTTGCCTTCACCCAACCCCCTTCTCTCTGCTAGGCACCCCACCCCCCAGTCTCTTTGGGCTGATCCTCTCTCCACCCACCCACCCCCACCCGGCCGTCTATGCTCCAGGCCCTCTCTTTGCGGTACCGGTGAACCCGCGAGCCGCCCAGATGTACAGCATGATGATGGAAACCGACCTGCACTCGCCCGGCGGTGCCCAGGCGCCCACGAACCTCTCGGGCCCGGCCGGGGCGGGCGGGGGTGGTGGTGGGGGCGGGGGCGGCGGCGGCGGCGGCGGGGGCACCAAGGCCAACCAGGATCGGGTCAAGCGGCCCATGAACGCCTTCATGGTGTGGTCCCGCGGACAGCGGCGCAAGATGGCCCAGGAAAACCCCAAGATGCACAACTCGGAGATAAGCAAGCGCCTGGGGGCCGAGTGGAAGGTCATGTCCGAGGCGGAGAAGCGGCCGTTCATCGACGAGGCCAAGAGACTGCGCGCGCTGCACATGAAGGAGCACCCGGATTACAAGTACCGGCCGCGCCGCAAGACCAAGACGCTGCTGAAGAAGGACAAGTACTCGCTGGCCGGCGGGCTGCTGGCGGCCGGCGCAGGTGGCGGCGGCGCGGCCGTGGCCATGGGCGTGGGCGTGGGCGTCGGGGCGGCGGCCGTGGGCCAGCGCCTGGAGAGCCCAGGCGGCGCGGCGGGAGGCGGCTACGCGCATGTCAACGGCTGGGCAAACGGCGCCTACCCCGGCTCGGTAGCCGCGGCGGCTGCGGCTGCGGCCATGATGCAGGAGGCACAGCTGGCTTACGGGCAGCACCCAGGCGCGGGCGGCGCGCACCCGCACGCGCACCCGGCTCACCCTCACCCGCACCATCCGCACGCGCATCCTCACAATCCGCAACCCATGCACCGCTATGACATGGGCGCCCTGCAGTACAGCCCCATCTCCAACTCTCAGGGCTACATGAGCGCGTCGCCTTCGGGCTACGGCGGCATCCCCTACGGCGCCGCGGCAGCCGCTGCCGCCGCTGCAGGCGGCGCGCACCAGAACTCCGCTGTAGCGGCCGCGGCAGCTGCAGCAGCCGCATCGTCCGGTGCCCTGGGCGCCCTCGGTTCTCTGGTCAAGTCAGAGCCGAGCGGCAGTCCGCCGGCCCCCGCGCACTCACGGGCACCGTGCCCCGGGGACCTGCGCGAGATGATCAGCATGTACCTGCCCGCCGGCGAGGGTGGCGACCCGGCGGCTGCAGCAGCTGCAGCGGCCCAAAGCCGGCTGCACTCGCTGCCACAGCATTATCAGGGCGCGGGCGCGGGCGTCAACGGCACGGTGCCCCTGACGCACATCTAGCGCCGCGGGGACGCCGGGGACACTGCGGCTTGTGGCCGGCGCCCCGGCGACAAAGAGCTTGAGGCCTGCGCCCGAACTTCCAGAGCCCGACTTTGTACAGACGTCTCCGCGTTCTTGTAAAAAGGCCGCTCTGGAGAGCGAAGCACCAGGTGACATCTGCCCTCTCTCACCTTTACCGGGACTCCTAGGCGCTGACACCAGACTAGCGTCTTAGACTGAACTTCGGTGTTTTCACGAGACCTTTTGTACAGTATTTATCGTCCGCAGAGGAGGCACACAGTGTTTTCTCGGCTCGGGAGGACAAAAGACAAAACCCAGCGAGGCGATGCCAACTTTTGTATGACTGCCGGCAAGCACTGTAACTTTCTCCGGGCTTTACTTCCCGCCGGCTCTTCTGCCTGAGGCCGAGTGAAGGTCCTCGAGCTCTTCTCACTTGTTATAAATGTAGTAAGGCAGATCCAAACATTTACAAGTTTTTTGGGTCTTTTCTTTTTTCTTTTTGTAGTTGTTACCGCTCTTTTGGGTTGGTTGCTTAATTTATACCGCAGTCCCCTCTCAGACGGTGGAGTTATATTCTGGGTTTTGTAAAACTCTGTATCTGAGCATTTCCATTTTTTGTTTTGTTTTGTATTATTTCTTGTAAACGCGTTGTGGCATTTTTTAAGGTGTTGCCGTACGGGGGAAGAGGGGTCAGATTGTGTACATAGCCTGCAAGTCTTTCATCGAAAAACGAAAAACAAAGAGAGATTCCCTCCCCCAACTGCATCAAAAGTTGAATCAATACATTTAAGAGAGAAAAGCCCGTTTCCCTATGAAATTGAAACGTGCTAATTTTATATGCATGTTTTATGAGTTCAAAATACAATTAGCAATCTGTTGGAGGAGAAATTATCAGCCGGGCCCAAGAGTAAGGGAGCCCCACCAAGCGGAGGACAGCCTTTCGGTGGCTTTATTCAGTGGGGAAAAAAAGAAAGCTAAACTCCATAGATTATTTTGTAGAGTTAAAGTTAGCACAGAAGGGAAGTTATTACAAAACATGTCCGAAAGGGTTAGCATTTTAACTGCAGCGGCCCTGGCATATTTTTGCATTTCTTTGCTGTGGCTCTGCCCTTCACCTACTGTAGCAGTTTTGAGGCAGCTAGGTACTTGGTCGGAAGGAGAAAGGACAGTGCTCAATGGTGGGACAAGGCCAAGGG
This sequence comes from Acomys russatus, assembly GCF_903995435.1. Classification (NCBI taxonomy): domain Eukaryota; kingdom Metazoa; phylum Chordata; class Mammalia; order Rodentia; family Muridae; genus Acomys; species Acomys russatus. The sequence goes on from NC_067163.1 coordinate 6,589,195, forward strand.
TGGGGGACAATGACCACCGCCTTGAGAGCGTGCCTTTGATTGCTCTGTAATTGGAATTGTGAGTGAAATTATCTTCCTGTGGTTCAAGGAAGTAGTCCTGACCCAGAGTCTCTCACCCAGGTCCAATTCCAGCCCCTCCCCCTTCCTCTCTGGGAAAATCCAACACAGTTTTGCTGATTTTCTTACACACACACATACCCAGAACCGACCACCCTCTCTCCTGTGTGAACCGGGGATGCAGGTTGCAGGGAACTGTAAACACAAAATAGCTGTGTTTATAATTCCTGACCAGATCTTAAGGTTGTTTGATGCTTTAAATATTTTTAATTATATTTTTTCTAGGTGTTTATTGGTACATTGCAGGGTTTTTTTTTTCCTGGAATTTAAAGTTTTCTGTAAAACTTTGTCTTCAAGTAACCTGACAGCATTAAATATTGCATTTAAAAGTTATACTGTAGCAAATATGTTTTAAAATTAATCATGACATTAGAATGAAAATTTATTTTTGAAGGAAATTTTCTTTAAATCCAGATGGGAAATAATACTAATTTCAGCATCCTTCCCCCTCGTTTTTTTTTTCTCTTCTCAATTTCTTTTCTTGGAATGAGTATGGACTAGCCATTCAAAAGTGAGCTCACTCTAACAGCGCAGTAAGACTTGAGCTCGGCCTACATCGGAGAATATCTTTCAGTATAAATGCTAATCTTACAAGTGACATGTGTGATTTAAAAAAAAAAAAAGATATTTTGATGATTTTACTCAAACCCCTCATTCCTTAAAGTTATTGCAAGAGATTCAAGAATGACACCCACTCCTTTCTGATAAGGTAATAAAAGGGCACACACACACACACACACACACACACACACACACACACACATTTCCCATTTATTTTTCTTTTAGGAGTTTGCTCTATTCTTTCTTAGAACTGCTTTGCTTAAGGAGTCTAAGACACTGAGGCAATCTGGGAGGAAGTGCCCCCAGGAGCCTCCTCAGGGAACTTCTAGGGTGCTTTCAGGGTCCAACCACCTCCCCTTAAATGCACATGGGCCTTTGCCAACTGGCCCTTACCTGGGGGTCAAGGGTGACCACACTGTTATGCCTGGGCTCCTGGGGTTCCTGTGTGTACCTTGGCTGTGAGCAACTAAACCAAGCCTTTCTGCCTCAGGAGCTACGGCCCACTTTAAGTGAAGCGCCACGTAAAGTTAGTCACCTTTCGAGTCCCAGACAGCTCAGCCCCCTCTTTTTTTCCCCCAGAAGACTTCAGAGTTTTGTGGGTGAGCCCCACCCAGCGAGCAGGGACTCTTTGTGCCAAGGCTTCCAAGCCACCTTCCTTTGGGTTCTACTGATGTGAAAGACATGGAGAAATTCTTTAATGACTTACTTGATTTGAAAACAATACAGGAGAATGGGGGGGGGGGAGGGGGCAGGGGAACCTCCTCCTGTGATTCAGGCCAGATTTGGGCAGGCTCTCTCCAGTTTAAATAAGTGGAGAGAATTTTCTCCTAAACCTTACTTAGGGCCTAACTCAAGGAAATGCACTTTCTAACCAAGTAATACACATTTCTGTTAAAGGGAGCTTCTTTTTGGTCATGATTATGTGATAACGCACTTCCAAAGCATGGGCAGTGTTTTTATTAGTGCAATTTTGTTTAAAATCTGTGCGGAGAATGGGACAGGATCTTTGTAAAGCGTGGATAAAGTTTGCATAACTTTGTGTAGGGCGCCTGGGTGGCTTCTAAACTCACGGGTACACTAAGCAGGGCGATTTGCTTGACAGTCACCCCCCAACCGCCCCCCCCCCCGCAGCCGCCGCTGCTGCGGTGCCCCCTCTCCTCTCTCCCCACCCTCTCTCCTCTTCCCCTTTCTTTCTCTCTCATTAAAAAAAATTCACTGGCCCCTTTTTATTGTTGCCACTGAGACTTTGACACCCTCCCTCAAAACCACTAGTAGGCAGATGAAACGAATTAATTTTTTAAGGAGTTGCGGGCGCAGCGCGCCTGATCTGCAGATGTGTCGGGATGTGACTGATAGGTCTATTAAAATCATGCGTGTGGGAGAAGAATAACACTCATATTCACGCATTTCATTTTCCCCCCCGACAAAGACTGGGCACTGCCGCGCTCTGTCTCCGGAAAATTCCAGCTTATTCGAGAATCCCTCCCCAGCACTCGTGTTCCAGGGACGCAGGAAAGCAAGCCCTGCCCAGCCTCGGTCCAGCACCGCTGGATCGGGGGCCCCTGTACTCTTGTGGTCACGCCCTCTCTCCCACACAGCTTCCGCAGCGGGTGTCCAGGAGCCCAGCGGCGGAATCTAACCTTAGGGTAGAGTCCTGGGAAAATTCAAGAGAAAAGCAGACTTGGCCTTGGTGCAGGAAGGAGTTGGCGAGATTGAGAGACCTGGGCGGATGGGGAGGAGGGATGCAGAACGGGCACCCGGAACGAGAATGCCAGAGTCCTTCTGTGCAGGGTGGCCGGTGGACTAGTAGGAGCCTGGCCCTCGCTCAAGCAGAGCAGCTCAAGGCTGTCCGCCGCCCCCCTATGCCCCAGCTAGAGGCTCGGAAGCTGCACCCCTCCCTCTCCCCCCTGCCCTCACCCTCCTCCCTCCAGGCCTTCCTCCCCAGCTGCTCCCTGCAAGACACGACTTCACCTGCCCCCAGAACCAGCGGGACAGTGCGGCTGCCCACAGCGCCCTTCGCCTCGGGTGTTGGGGCCAGGACCCCCCTCGGAGAACGGGCGGGTTTCCCGTGTGCGTGTGCTCAAGCGCGGACTTCACTCTACCTCTGGAGCCCCGAGTCACCCATGATTCTGTAGTTCTGCTCGCCCGCCGCTGAGCCCTACACTTCGCTGAGGTCCCTCTCACCACCTTCCTGTCCACCACTTCCTCCCACCCTTGCCCTCACCCTCAGCCTGCTGTCTCTGCTTTCACTTGGCTTTCCCTCTGTACGCTGCCAAACCCTCCCTTTGTCTTGGTGCTCCGTCTGCTTCCCGCCTCCGAGGCCCCGTCTCCTCTCTCCTCGCCGCTCCTCTCTGAAGCCCAGCCGCCCCGTCTGAGGCACAGGTTCAGAGCGATCCGTCCTCTCTTTGAGTTCGTCCATCCTTGCGGGGGTGGCAAGTGAAGGCTTGGCGCCCCCCTTGCTCATGTCCACACTGGCCCGGAGGCCGTTGGGGAATTAAAAAATGAGATGTTTTGTGTCTTAAAGACTGCTGGGTTAGGGCAGAGAAAAGTCCTGACCTGGGGTCAGCCTACAGCCAAACCCTTTTTACAATCAGTGGGGGAGCCAAGCAGGTCCCGTGCGGGACCGCAACAAGTGGGCGCAGACAGGGGGAGGGGAGTCAGGCTCTCCAGACAAGCAGAGAGAAGGAAGAGGCAGAGTGGCCCGCAGCTACTGGAAGAGCTAGGCCCTGGGCAACAGTGGGCACAGGCAGACTCTCTTGGGCCTGGGTCTAGGCCTGGACAGTGACTAGCAACCTTCAAAGGTTTCATTCCCAGAGAAATGTGTGCACTGGCTAAATCTGGGGACCCGCCTGCGCGTTGCTCTGCCCAAGACGTCCCGTTTTTTATAAACGCAACTGAGCATACTTGAGCAGCAACAAATAAGTGAATAAAATAGGACCAAGTCCTTGAAAGCTGGAGTTAGCAGTCCTTTCGTGAACACCTGCTTTGTTTTACACTCTGTTCAACCCTTCACGCCTTGGGGAGCTGTAGAAGAGGCAGTGCTGAATGGAATGCATCACTAAGGCAGTTTTGCCGCCAGACCTGGTTCTCAACACCGGGTGAGTGAAGTACTTAAGGGCGAAAGCCATTGTTTGTTTAAACTGATGGAGACCAGGAGTGATGGGCCAGAGGGAAGCTGGAGGCAAGGAAGGAAGTAGGCTTGTCCTCTTTAGAGCCCCAGAGGAACTGAGATGGTACCACTGGTAATGCCAGGCAAATGTGGGAAACATTCGACCCCAAGGAAACAGTATATCCTCAAAGAGCTTATGTCTGGGGAATAAAAATTTTTTAAAAACACAAAATTGCCAAATCTACATAATTGCCTGCACACAAGCAAACCCCACCAGCAGGGAGAAGGTAGAGCCAGTTTTCCTGTGTCTTTGTTTTTGCTTTAAATGACACAACTCTTGGTGAGCTTGCACATCCTTGCACAGTGTGCACACCATGTGGCCTCTCACATGGAGGTAGAAGGTGTGCTCTGAGTTCAAAGTTCAAGACGGAAGACCGGAAGACTGCAGGGACCAGCTGCTAAGTGACCTCTAGGGGAAACTTATCTGTGGTAGGGACAGTGGCCATGGAGTCTTCCTGAATGCCCTGTGGGCAGCTTGTGAGGGTTTAATTGCCCTCTGCCACTTTAGAACAGCCTGTGGGGACATTAAAGACGCTGTTTGTGGAGAACAGCGGGTCACCACACGCAAAGCCTTGGAATAGTCAGCCAGTCAAATCAGTGGAAAAATCAGCTTTTGTTAGATTTTGCCGTTTCGGGAATTAGACATTCACTGTAGAGCTGCAGTTGTGAGAAATTGCAATGTCAGGCGTGTTCCCAGTGGGGAAATATTGTGAGTGTGGAGGAACGCGAGATTGGGCCTGACAATGGGGAAACTGACAAGAGCCATCACCCAGAGTTGTTTCCTTTCCCAGCACCCCGGAAATGCTAACAAGGGATGCTACTTGGCAGCAGTGGGTCTGCACACTGAGTGCAAGAGGCACACACAGTGCAAGATCTGACCCCAGTTTCACATGAGTCAGAGAATCCACAGGCAAAAATTCCCTGTAGATTTTTTTTTTTAAAGCCACCTATATATCAGTTAGAAGCAGCATAAAGTCTAAAAGAAGAAGAAAAAACAAAACAAACAAACAAACAACAATTAAGTGGCAAAAGAAGAGTCATCCAGGTGAGCATGTTGAACCTGGGAGAGGACTGAGTGGACTCCGGGCTTTAATAAGCTAAGCCCCCACAGGTATGTTCACTAAGGCTTGAACCTCCCTGCTGGGTGGAGAAGCTGGAATCAGGCCTTTGTTTCTACATTGAACTGAAGAGAAAACAAGGCCAAGGTACCTGCTGTCGGCCTTGGAGCTTTCTCAACTGTGGGTCTGTTCTCGCATGTGAAAGCAAAGCTACCAAACACCCAGATCCTCGGGACATGCCTGCCAGAGCTGCAGAGCCCAGCAATCAGGAGGCCCCCGGAAATGGCCAGGTAATATAGAAGCATATACTCACAAGACCAAAGCGATTGGTGGAGCCTGGATCTTAGGAGGCAGGTGTAGCGGAGGTGGACTGCGGAAATAATCTGCTCGGTGCACAGGAATTCTCAGAGAGCTGTCTCGTTCCCTGTCTGCTCAGCAGATGTCATATGTCATGACTGGCCTGTCACCAGGTGCCCATGATTTTAAGATGAACTGGACAAGGCTCGCTGTCTCCAGGGTGAGACACATGTCACACAGGAAGGGACGATGATGTTGCAGTCGTTTGACAGAGGCACACGCCATGAGAATCTGGTCTGGCACACAAAGCCATGTGGGTCCTGTAACTGCTTGGTCCTCCCTGGGCGGAAGGTTCCCTGGGTGGCTTGCATAATGTTGGGTTGTGATTGGTGACAGTGATGATGTGACCCTAAGGAGAGCTGCCTTTGTTATGGCAGCTTTGGACGGGGGCTTGTGGCACCAGATGCAGACTTGGAGCTTTGCAAGGGTGCTGGCTTCTCACCCTCAGTACTCGGTACTGTGACCAGGGCCCAGAGAGGCTGACCACCGGGGCCACAAGAATGTTCCCTGTCGTGGACATAGTCAGGGAGGTGCTGTATGCTGACCCTGGAGGACACTTGAAAGCCTGTGTTTTAAGATGACGATGATGATGATGATGAGTGTGTGTGTGTGTGTGTGTGTGTGTGTATACAGTGGGCTACTACCAGGGCTATGTCAAAATCATTAAGATCAGAGCAGGATTTGTTATTTGTAAAGTGCTCATTTGATTCTTCAATTAGTGAATTTTAGGGGAAAAAAAAAAAGATAGGGGAGGAGTCCCTTTATTTGTCTGGAAGGAGTGAAGGAGTTTGTTTCCTACTTCTGTCTGGTTGTCTCAGCCCACCCCAGCCCACCAGACCCCATCCCACCCCAAACACAGCTGGGGTCTCCTGAAGGGCAATCTATGCAGACCAGGGGAGGCAGGCACCTACACATGCATATGTTTTTAGAAATGGGTGAGCGAAATGCCTGCTGGGTCCAGACAGTCTTCTCAGTGCCTTGTTTTTTACAAGATGGGTTCGCATATGCATAAACTGGATCTGGTGTGCACCATAACATTCCTGCTAGCCAGGTGGCAGGGGCACCATTTATTGGTGTGTACAAAATGATCACACCTTTGTCCTCAAATGTATCATAACTACATCTGTGAAATGGGCATGCCGTGTCATAGTGTCTCACAGGAAGAGCTGTGTACATGAAAGCACTATACGTAGATAAACTGGCTCTTCTCAGCAGGGTCAGTGTGACAATGGGGTGGCCTTCACTGTATCCATAGGTACAGCTGCTGACCACCATGTGGCCCTGAAAGAACGCAGCGTCTGATTGGCAGGTAAGTAGATTTGAAACCAGAGAATGGGAAGTCTTTTTCATTTTAAAATTTAAAATGTTCAATTAAAACAATAAATCACTTATTTCAGTGTTCTGGGCTGGGGGGAAATAAAAAGGTGTGCAAATGTATAAATGACATGATTTACTTGCTAAGGGAAATTATATGTAACATAAAAAGTAAGATGACACATTATTATTCTAATGTAAATAGATCATATGCACTCACTATTTTACACAATGGGACGCCACCTAAAGTCACAGTTCAAATTAGATTATTCAGTTGTATCAAGGCATTAAATATAAATAAAAAACGGGCACACTTAAAACCAATCCACAGGCTACAAGTTTGATATCAATGTCAATAACATACATTTTAAAGTGAAGCTGTTTTTGAGGACATTCAAATACATTTGAGGAGAACATTTATGGTAACATTTTCAGGTGACTTATTTAGGTTTTACTGTAACTAGTCCCCAAATGGTCACCTTCCCACACTTGCTCTTTCAGTCCCTGCGGTTGGCTCTATGTGAGTGGAGCTCTTCCTCAGTGAATGTCCTCGGAGGGAGTAGAGGTCACATGGGGACAGACACCCCAACATCACCAAGCGCCTGTCAACAAACCACATGCTGTGAGCACCGCAACTGTGTCTGCTTTGGGATTTTACAAGTTGTAATTTCCAACACAGCCGGCTTCTGTGCACATCACAGGGAGACAACATAATCGTTTAAGCGAGTTGAGTTCACAGGGCAGACTTGCGTGGATCACAGGACCAGGGTCGAGAACGCTGGCCTGCTTCCAGGGAGCACTTTGGCCTTCTGAGTGCAGGCCGACCTGCAGTCCAGAAGTGGGACTGTGGAACATCTGCCGTGTTCTTCTGGAGTGGGTCCTGGCTGTGGCTCTGGTTCTGCCTGTGGCTATCCTAGGGAGCAGCTGATTTCAAGAACTGCAGGAGTGGACAGAGGAGCTGTCTGGCTTCACCGCTGGGCAGGGGCGTGTCTCATTCCACAAACGGAACCAGAGAACCGGCTCAGAGCTTCCACTGTGGCCTCAATACTTGCTGAGCAATAGGGAGCTTGCGCTTTGCCTCAGAATCCCCTGGAGACTTGCTACATACTTGGGCACCCCATGAGTTCGGGGTGCTCTGAAGTGGCACCGTGCGTTAAGATGGGTTTTCCTTGAGGACCATGTGGCAGAGCCTCTCTTTGCGTTAGAGTGCCTCAGGCACTTGGAAAGGAAAAGCAGGTCCCACAAGGTCCCACACCCCTGCTCTGCTCACCCACCCAGCCCCTCACAGAGTCTGAGGGCTCCTGTCATGAGGGAGTCTAGATGCCGGCATAGCCACGCGGACATGGATTGTGAGCTGATCCCAGCAGACTTACCTCCAGGCATCTGGCTTATTAGCCCTTATTGTGTGTGTCTGAATGTGTGGCCTGAGGATTTAAAATCCCTAAACACAAAACCGGTCCTGGCTGTGGAGGTGTCGCAGGGGAGGGGAGCACGGAAAGCTACTGCTGAGTCTGTCCCTCAGGATCGAGCCTGCTCCCACTCTGTTCTCCACTCCTAGGGTTCCCAAGCTCCAGGCTCCTCAAAATCCCACAGTGAACTCAGTAACAGTTCAGAGTGCTTAATTCACAGAGAAGTCAGGGCATGGCTGGAGGTCGTTCTTGGCCCCAGTGTGAACGTGCAGTTAAATCGCTGTGGGTGACATCCCAGCTTCAGGAAACTAGGTTTTTGACAGACAGTTTTGGTGTTAACACCAGTTCCTGCAGGAATGCGGAGCAGACCAGGAAACCCAGTGCCAGCCCCAGCTGGGCAGGACCCAGCAGAGCGGTATATGTGGTTAAGAAGCAGTAATGCCAGCACCCCAAACTTCTGGTGGAGTGACATGCCATTGTGATCTTCAACCGTGTCTGGATGCACATTCCGTTATCCTGGAATGCATGCGGCGCATGGGCAACAGGCTAGACACACTACCGTAGAGCACTTTTATTCTTTGAAGAGTAAAATGAAAATATTTTAATATTTTTATAGCGCTTTATAGTGATTGCCAAGCTACGATAACAGAAACACATATTAAATTGATTGGTCTAAATTAAAAATATTTTAATCTTTATACCGCTTTAAAAATGATTGCCAAGCTATTAATATATATATATGTATATATATATATTCTTTTTTTGCTTGGTCTAAAGAATTAGCAGGCCTGGGAGCCATGGACAATGTGAAATTTTACACTGTTCACAGCAGCATTGAAGCTCAGCTCATAGATTCACTTAGAAATACACGTTGCTTGTGCCTACATGCAGTTGCATAGCTCAATTTAAGCTGTGGCTCCAAATACAATCTTATTTTTTTTTTTTCTGCGAAGAATTGCTAGAGGTGATATATTCATTCTGGAACGATAAAATGTTGGTTTAATTAGTTTTTGAGAATTTTATATAATTTCTCTTACAGAGTGGATAATTTACTTTATTATCCAAATTTCATAGTCAGTGTTTTGAAATTGAGACGTCTCTAATAGTATTCTCAGCTTAAAGACTGAAATAAATCATCTATTTATTTTTTTAAATGAGCAAGAAAGCTTTTGCCTTGGCATCTCACTCATTAATATATCAGAATTTAAATCAGGGAAGACAGAATACAACTAATATGTGAACTCTGGCACTTGTGCCTGTAGCTTTTTGTTGAGTTTGGGGGCAAACTCACCTCCCCAGGATGTCCACTCTCTACTCATGGATGTTTGTCTGCATGGGGACCCTCAGCAAAAGCTGTGCCGAGTTTTCAAACTTCATGTCTCTATGTTACTCCATCTGTCCTAATATAATCAGTGTGGACTAATGTGTTCTTTCTTTTCTTGAGCGCAGGCTGGTGACTGTGTCTGTGATCTGGGTGTGTGGGCAGCGTACAAGGGGCAGAGATGGTGTTCATACCATGGCTCTTGCAAGCTCAGTGTGTGAAGGAGCCCATCCCCAGCACAGAGGGAGACCAAGCAGAGCAGTCAGAGTTACCACCATTGCCCTGAAAACCCAACATCTGAACAGCATTTTTAGTTTCAGGTTTTTTTTTTTTTTTGAAATAGTTTTGTCTTATATGTTCAGCAAATATATATATATTTGCAAGTATGCAAGTCTGAGAAAACACTTCCCTTGAAAGTGGTATTTCAACATTGCTTATTAAATTACTTTTTGCCAAAAAATTTTGTTACCTTAAATTGTATTTTCTTCTTCTGTTTTGTTGAATAAAGTTGAGGAGACTTAAGAGGGCAGAGGAATCAAACAAGCCACGAAGATGGCGGACAGTTTGGCTAGCATTTGCTGGACTCTTGTTTGAGGGGGAAAAAAAAGAAAAACAACAACAACCTGACTCCATTCTCTGTTCTCTCCAATGACCAGCAAAAATACACAAGGTAGTTTAGAATCTGTGAAAACTCCATTTGGGCAGGGGAGGCTGACCCTGGGCTCTCTGTTGTTAACTTCTAATTGCCTGTAGATGGTACTTTTACTTTCTAAAAACACTTGCAAGTGTCTATCACCAAGACTAGACCATAGAGAACATAACTTTAGTCACGTGTAATGTTAAAGGATTTTTTTTTAAGAGGTTTTCAAGAAGGAGGAGGGAACTACAGGCGGGGAGACAAGACAGGAAGCCACTGCCAGGAACCAACACTAGAAAGGCAGTGTTTTGGTGACAGGGCCACATGAGCAGACACTGGGTCCTCAGGGACCTCTCCTCAGCCTGGAAAGAGCACATCAAAGGTTCCAAGCAGATTTGGAATTAGGACCCAGCTGTCCGCACACTGCTGGAACTGTTTCAAGTCAGAGGCTTCCGCGAACTGCTTGTGCAGCCAGACGCCCACTGGGCCGGTCTGTGGGACTCCCATAACAGAGTCCCATGCGAGAAGCCTAAAAGGACAAAGCCTATCCTCCATAGCGCTGGGAAGAAGTCTAAGCTCACCGTGTGGGAAGGCATGGCCACTCTCGCCAGGGCTCTGGTGCTGCCTGGGGAGCACTGCAGAGGCAGCATTGGCTTTCTGCCTCTGTCTTCCTGATATAGAAGCTCCCCCTACCCCCACCTCCATCCCGGGGATGCCGGCATCTGAGGTCCCTTTCCTTTCTCTTCCGTGTTTCGTATATGAGTGTACACATGTTTGTATGCGGACAGGATGTGAACACATCTGTATACATGCATGCATGGTTGGTCAACCTTGGATGTCATTCTTCAGGTGTAGGCCACCCTGACTTTTGAGACTGGGTGTCTCACTGAGCTGGACTTCACCCAGAAGGCTGTGAGAGCTGTCCAGTGCACCCCGAGATCTGCCTGCTACTCCCCAGCATGAGGACTGCCCTTGAGGGCCACCTCACCTGTCTTTTTTTACGTGGGTTCTGGGAACCAGGTCCTCATATTCTTGTATAGTAAGCATTTTGCCGACTGAGTTATCACAACATTTCCCCAAACCCCTTCGTGAAACTGAAGGCTGAGCGCCTCTCGGATGACCCTGGCCTGGCCTGCAAAGACCTTGCTGGCCACCAAGTGTCCCTGGGTCAAGGCTTCAAGCTCTCTCTTTCTGGGAAATGCCATTCAAGGCCTGGTGTTCACTGTTGACTGTGCGCCATCTTTCCTGGTAAGCCCTGTGCATGCATCCTGAGGCCCTGTCTGCCTCCAGGGAGCCCTGCAGGGCACAGTCTCCCAGGCCTCCCTCTGCAGCAGGCCCTTCACACAGCTGGGCAGCTGCCCTCTAGTTGACCTGGGCCACCCAATTTAAAAATCAAGTCCCTGCGTTGTGGGAGTTGCAAAAGGATAGGGGGGAGAGATGGGCAGCACCAGTGGGCACATACATGGGCACATACATGAGATTTCCCCTTGGGGACACAGTGATAGAGAGAAAGGAAACTGAATAACTCCAGGGTGCCATGCCAGACTTGCCTTATTTTTTTTTTTCTTACTTTTTATTAACCCGATTTCTTTTGTGGAATTACCTGAGCCGCTGTAAATCACTTTCATCCCTGTGGAAGAACACTGTGCAGAGACGATACCACACAGCCTATGCCAGCTCTCTCTCAACCCTCACGCTCTTCTGAGCAGTCAGTACAGTACGTTAGGATTGAACCCTGGGCCTCCAGCGTGCTAAGAGTGCACTCTCTAACTGAGCTACACTGGGTCCTCAGAAGAAACCAGGAGTTAAGTGATCCACCAAAGGGCATGTCACTAACCAATCTAGAGTTGATGAGGTTATGGTTAATGTAATGCACATGGGTGTTGTACAAAAGACCAACAGCACTGCCAGGCTTTCAAGGTGCCAGCAGCTCCTCACTTCACTCATAGTCATCTTCCTCACATCTTCATACGCATATTTCTGCATTCTGTGCTGGCAAATGCTGTCGATTTGCTCACTTTAGTCATTACTCAGTCAGACCTTTGTAGCAACCGAGACTTTCCTGTTGTTTTTTTTTTTTTTCCTCCCTATCTCCCCCACCACCCAGCTTTCTCACAGCAGGTGAACCCTGGTTTGTTCCACTGACATTTGGAGTTTGTTTTGAATAGACAGAGCTATTATGGCTGACCCCATGGTAAAGCAGGGTCGTATTTCCTTTCCTGTGAGACTGCATTCGCTGACATCACTAATGGCTTTGTTCTGTGAGGTTGCTCACCTGCCTGGCCTTTTGTGTTTCTCGCAGAGTAACATTTACTGCCAGAGACACAGCAGCAGGAGCACCATCAGCTCAGCTTCTTGGTGCCAGCCCTTCGAAGGCCACCTCGTGTCTACTTGCTTCCAGTTGGAGGATGCCGCATGGCCAAGGCCCTCACACAACGGTCCATCTCTGTTCCACATACGTCTCACATTTCTGGACTCCTTGCTGATAATTGTTTGGGGCAAGGTCTTGTGCACCTCACACCATCCTCCAGCTCTCTGTGTAGCTAAGAATGATCTTAAGCATGTGTTCCTACTTCTCCGCTTTCTGGGTGCTTGCATGGCAGGCATGCGCTGTGCATCTGAGTTGTGTGGTTCAGGGGTGGCAGCCAGAGTCTCATGCATGCTAGCTAAGCTTTCTACCAGCTGAACTACATCCTCAGACCCACTGGATCCCTTACTTTTTTTTTTTTTTTTTTTTTTTTTTTTTTTTTTTTTGTCTCCTTGTTTTCTACCCTTCCTTTGGCCGGTGATGTCTTCTAAATGATGGCAGTGCAAGAGTGGTACTTTAGCTGGGTATAAGAATCAAGTAAAATATTGGTATGAAAATATCCCCTTGAGATTTTGTCTTCTCACCTATTGTGTCACTTGAGAGTCCTTACCTTACCTTTTTTTAAAAAAAAAAAATAGTTTGTTTATGGTTGTTTGACTTGTAAATAAGCTGTGCCTAATACAGTACAAATCTGGTACAGTTTGACAGAATGTCAGGAATACAATCAAGATAATGAACACATCTACCACCTTCAGGTGTTCTTCGCTTATCCTTGGACCCCACAGCACTTCCATCCACAGACAGCCACATGCTGCCTTTCATCACTACAGAATGTTTTGCAATTTCTAGAAGTTTCTATAAATGGAATTTTATAAACTTTCTTCTTCGCCTGATTTCTTTCTCTTACCATAATATTTTTGAGATTCATCCACATTATAGTGTGCGGATCAATAGGTTGTTCCTTTTTTGGTTGAATAATATTTTGCTGTACAGTGATACCACAGTCTATTTACTCACCAGTTGGTGAAGATTTGTTTTCAGTTTTATATCATTTCTTTTCTGCTAACCCCAAGGATTAAAAGAGTATGTCCTATGTTGGGTTTGTTTAATTTAAATGGCAAAAAAAAAAAAAAAACGTGTTTGAACTCTTCTTCTTCCTCCTTATCCTTGTCCTTCTCCTCCTCCTCTTCCTCCTCCTCCTCTTCCTCCTCCTCCTCTTCCTCCTCCTCCTCCTCCTCCTCCTCCTCCTCCTCCTCCTCCTCTTCCTCCTCCTCTTCTTCTTCTTCTTCTTCTTCTTCTTCTTCTTCTTCTTCTTCTTCCTCTTCTTCAGAAAGTCTAACCCAGGCTGGCTTCCACCTCCCATGAATGAAGCTGACAATAACCTTGAACTCTTGATCTCCTGCCTCCAACTCCCAGGTACTAAGATTTTGAGTGTCTTTACCATGCCCTCTTGCATGTCCTAGGAGTCAAACCCAAGGCCTTGTGCATGCTTGGCAAAGACTCTGCTAACTAAGCATATCCTTTCACTGGTCATATCTGTTTGCTTTCCACAATGACATTGGCAGGCCTGAGGGTTCCATTTACCCACCTCTGTATCCACACATGGCTGAATATGTAGAATTGTCCCACTGGAGTTTTAATTTGGTTTTTTTTTTGTTACTACTAACCCTGGCATCATCTTTCCAGATGCTTCTTAGTCATCCTGACATCTTCTTGGGAATATTTTGTTATGTTTTAACCACATTTGTGGGTTATTTTTATATTATGACATTTTAGGAGTTACCTTGTTTTGCTTTTTGAGACAGGGTCTGCTGCATCTGAGGATGACCTCGACTCTTGGTCGAGATTCAAGGCATGAATCATACCTTGCTAGAGATGTCATATATTCTGAACACAAAGCCGCTGCATGACAAATGCAGTGACTTTTGAAGAAGAAACATTTTTAAGGAGTTTTTATGAAGGCCTCCTTTACTAACTTCCTTTTATACTCCAAACTTTTTGTATTATAACTAAGAAATTCATGCTAAAATCCAAGTTATTATAATTTTATTTCTCAATTTCAAATTAATAGCCAATTATTTTAGGCAGCTATTTAAATTCAACATGTAGGGGGACCAGAGCAATGGTTCAGTGGTTAAGACCACCTGTTACTCTTGCAGAATAATTGGGTTTGGTTCTCAGCACCCACATCATGGCTCACAAGCGTCTGTAACTCCAGTTCTAGAAGAGCCAACTGTACTTTCTGACCTGCAAGGGCACAGCATGTAGCGCTGTGCACAGGTATACCAGCAGGCCAAACACCCATATATATAAAACAAACAAATCTAAGAAAAGTAAATTTGGCAGACATCATGTTAAAATAAATAAGCCAACCGTAGAGGCATATAACTTTAATCCAAGAACATAAGAAGCTGAGGCAGGAGAATCACTGTGAGTTCTAGGCCAGCCTGTTTGCCATAGAGACTTCTAGGTCAGCTGGGGCTGTCTCAAAACAAACAAACTAACTAACTAACTAACTAACTAACTAACTAACTAAAGCAGTGCCTCTTCGCAGCAGCCATATATGCATTCTCAGCATCCTGAGGTAGAGTGGGCTCTCCAGTAGTCAGGGCAAAGGAAGTTCTGTCAAATGACATGAGCATCACATAGCCCTGCTCACGCGCCGGTCATGGTGTGAGGGAAGGGTGTTGCGTGTTTTGTACAAGATTACTTGCTCTCGTCTGGTATTTTGAAGGCACCATCCTTTCCCTTCCACTGCCTCAACATCTGTCAAAAATCAGTCAGACCAGGGCCTGGGGAGATGGCTCAGGGGTTGAGTACTTATTCTTGCAGAGAACCTTGGGCCGGTGTTACGCACCCACCCAGCAGCTAACAACCATCTGTAACTCCAGTTCCATGGGATCTGATGCTCCTCTCTGACCTTTCTGGGCACAAGACACAAACGTGATGTATGTATGTATATATATACATACACTTATACATAAAAAATTAAAATCTTTTATAAAAAAAGCAATTGGAATAGCCATATATGGTGGCCCATTAGCCATAATCCCAGCCTGTAAGATTAAGGCACGGAGGATTAGGGATTTGAGAGTAGATGCCTGACCAAGGCTAGCCTGGGCTTCATACTAAGACCCTGCCTTTAAATAAATAAATAAACAAACAAACAAACAAATAAATAAATAAATAAATCACCTTCCCTCCAAATCAACTGGCCATATGTGCCTAATCCTACTTTTTTCCCCCCCTGAGACAGGGTTTCTCTGTATAGTCTTGGCTCTCTTGGACTTGCTTTGTAGACCAGGCTAGCCTCAAACTCACAGAGATCCACCTGCCTCTGTCCCCCGAGTTCTGGGTTTAAGGGTGTGCGCCACCACCGCCTGGCTTGCCTCGTTGTACTTTTAGGGCTCACTTTTGCAACATTGATCCACTGAGCTGTCTTTGTGCCAATGTCACACAGTCCTGCTGTGTATGAGTTTGTAATAAGCCTGGAAAACAGGTAAAGTTCCCCAACTTTTCCCTCCCTGTGCTCCCCTCCCCTTGTCAAGGTGTTTTGGTTCTTCTGTGGGTTTTGAATTTCCATATACAATTTTTAACTTTGCCCTCAAATAAATATAAGCAAAGAGATTTCTTCTGTTTGCCAGGCATGATATTATATTCCTCTGTTTCTAACTGCCCCGGGAGGCCAAGGAAAGAGGACCAAGTGTTTGAGACCATATAACTAACCTACCAAGACCTTTTCCCTCCTCCTCTGGAAGGGTGGGGGCATGGGTCGGCAGTAAAGGGTTTGCCTGGCATGGACCAGGCTCTGAGTTCTCCTTCCTGCTGAAAAGACGGAGGCAGAGTGCACACTCTCTGCAGCTTTGTCCTCACCATATCCGTCTTTTAGCCCACTTATTTAAATACTCTTTATTTTCTCTTAGTTATCTTCTGCAGTGTCCTTTGTCATATTTATGCCAAACTCTTTCCTTTTACATTGGAGGTGGAGAGGGGCACCTGTACCTTTTTTCTTGTGTTATCACATGGTCACAGTGGTAGACAGAGTGAGACAGACATTGGCTCCTGGCAGGATGCTGCTGGCCACCGCCAGTCTGTGGTGCTGGCTCTAAGCAGGCCAAGCTGCGTCCTAATCCTTTATGTGTGACCTAGTTTGTTTCTCTTGCTTGGTTTTGAAATCCAACCTACAGCCTTTCTAGGTTTTTATTTCCTTAACTTCTGGTTTTTGAAATCGCACCGTGGTATGCATGGACACAAGGCTTTTCTTATCCGTTGTCCTGGAAATTTGATGTGTTCTTTCAATCTTAAGGAATCATACGCTTTGATTCTGAGAAATCCGTGTAAAATATGTCTTTAAAACCTGTTTCCTCTGTTCTCTCTTTGTAAAACTCTTATTAGGGTGATAACTTCTGTATCACCTTGTGATTTTCATAATTTTCTCTCCTATTTTCCTCTTTCT
Organism: Acomys russatus; assembly: GCF_903995435.1. Classification (NCBI taxonomy): domain Eukaryota; kingdom Metazoa; phylum Chordata; class Mammalia; order Rodentia; family Muridae; genus Acomys; species Acomys russatus. The sequence continues at coordinate 6,605,902 of NC_067163.1, forward strand.
CTTCTGGTTTCGTTTTATCCCACAGTTCCTCGTTCCCATCACTCCTTTGTTCTATATCGTTTTATTTGGTAATCATTACTTATACACCCAAGACCTTCCTCCCAGAGCTTGCCCTTTTGTTTTAAATATTGTATGGCTTTTGTTTAATGAATTAAATGCTTTCTGAGTTTTTCTAGGAAATACTTTCTATTTTACCTTTTCTGAGTCCCCCTTGCTTGTCACCTTTAGATGCAGTCTTTCATATGGAGGCTTTCTGAAACCATCTAACAACATTTAATATGTGCTAAATTTCAAAGCAAGGCATAAAAAAGAAAAAAATGTGGTGGTAGCTTCAGGCGTGGGATGCACGACACTTGGAAGCTTTTCAGTGGCCTCTGACTTAGAGGCTTTGCTGCAGGAGTGCCCAGATGCCAGCTATTTATGATTGTTTCCCTCAGGAGTTCGGCCTCGGCAGAACGTTTCTCACTTCACCAACAGTCAGTCTTAGCACTGAGTGGCACGGGGTCGAGGACCTGCAGTCCAGTCTGTGGATTTTACTCGATCATCGTTTTCCCTCCATTTTCTCTTTTTGCTTAGCCTGTGCCTGTGGTCTCAGCATCTACTCCCCACTCAGCCTAGTTTTCTGTAGAGAAGCCTACTGCGCTGTGGGTGGAGTATTTTCCAACGGCAGGCTGGGGAGGGTCCTCCTGGAGTACCAGTTTTCTCTGGGCTTTAGATGGTCATTTCAGAACCTAATGTTGTAATCTGGGCCTCCCTGACTCTGCATAAGGACTAGTGTGTCTCTTATGATGCTGTGTACTTGCCCTTGGCTTTCTTAAGCCTTCTCACCCCTCCACATCCCTCATGCCCTCAAAATGTATCATTCATAGGTCTCTCCCTGCCTGTCCCCTCTCTTCTCCCCTCTCTCTCCTCTCCTCTACTATCTAATTCTCATATTTCTGAAAAGGAAAAAACAAACAAACAAACAACTGTTGTTAATCCACTGAACTGGCTAGGAGTTCCAAGTTTTAGAGCAAGCAACTTTCAAGTCATGCCTGCATCCCCCTAGTGGGAACACAGAGGGCATCTGTGTGGCTTCAGGCCTTTGCCTTGTATCTGTCTTGAGGCTCTGCCTTGCTGGCTACATTAGTTCTCTCTTTTGTCGGGTTGTAGGCATCTTCTGTTTTTCTCTCAAGCTCCTCCCTTTCCCGCCTGTATCCCCCACAAACTTGATCACTTGTGAGAAAAGGAGGCTAGTTCCAGCCTCTACCTCTGTGTTGAGCTCCTCTACTTCTGGGGTTTCATGTATCAAGCCTTGCGACACTGCACCACACTGGCCTTCAGTCGAACCAACCCATGGAAAGAGGGAAGCGATCCAAGCTCTTCCAGGCTGAATCATGAGGTGTGGCCCATTCTCCTGAAGTGTTTGGAGCCACTGCACCAGATGTGCACTGAAGGCCATCAGGCCCGGAGAAGCATCCCAGATCTACCAGCCCTACTTCTTCCTCATCTAACCCCTAGATTGACGGCCTATGGTCCAGAAATGTTCACGTTAAAGTCCCTGGATGACAGGAGTCTTGTTTTAGAAAATGTCAGCAGTGATTGTTGTTAATTTATGCCATGGCTTAATACCCCTCATTGTCACACCTCTCCCTTTCAATGCGAGGAGACTCGATCCATGTGGCGTTAGGAAGGAAGCCAGGTATGGGTGCACAGGAGCCATGGCAGCCAGCACTCACAGGAACACTGCCATCATAGAACTGCCACTAACGAACAGCCTGTCATGGAGGGCTTCTCAGAGGACCTGAGGTAGAAGAGATGAGACACAGTGACAGATGCTACCATGGTGGGTGACAGAAAGTCTACTTACTATACACTGTTAATTCATCATTCTCCATCCTTAAGAAAAGGTTTGGTTAAAGACCCTCAAATAAAGTCAACAGGAATGACTGTGGCTAAAAACCGGCACAAATTTCCTGAACATAAAAAGGAATGGATTTAGAAGTCTTTTATGGCACTATCCAAGGTTCAGAACTTGAATAGAGGATAAGAAAAGCCCTGTCCTTAAAATCCATAGGTGCAGCCCAAGAGGTCACCATGATTAATCGCCCCCTAGATCTGTCTCTCTATAAAGACAGCTAACTGGGGGACAGTCAGCTGTGGGGTGATCATGGGATCATGTGTGGCAGGCATGTGCAAACAGGCACAAGACTTCCCAAAGCATCATCTCCCCATACAGCTAGGACGCCGGCAGAGAGCACTTGTGGCTGGCTTCCTGAATCCCACAAGAAGCTTAAACAATGTTAGATCGGAAAAAGCTTCTGGAAATCACCTATTCCCAGCTCTCCTGCAATGAGAGCTTCACATCAAAGTGCCAGACACTCAGGAGTTCAATGAGAAATCGACTAGATGAACTCATAGAATTGGGGGGTCCTTTGCTAAGTTAGCGTGAGGATCAGAGATCAAAAGAGGGTAGTGAAACTCTTTAGAGGGCCTCCCAATCTGATTTGGGGGGAAAATGAATTCATGAACCAAACCCGCTCACGGCATATGTTATTATGTGGTGACTGTGAGTGAGATGCTCACCATGTATTATTTACAAGGATGAGAGGGCTAGAGACCCGGAACCGCCTCTGCAAGACGGCTTTGCCATCCATCCAGGAGAACCCAGCTGAGATCAGGTGTCCTGGTTCCCACATCATTAATTTACCAGGGCCCACGGCTCAGAGCCAGTGTCCCTCAGACATCTGCCACCTGTTCCCCCACCCCACCCCATGCACCAGTGAGTGGCACCCACTCGCAAACATGACTCTTGCCTGTTTTTAACAAGGATCTCACTATGTAGCCCTGGCTGGCCTGGGCTTATGTAGACCAGGCTGGCTCACAGAGATCTGCCTGCCTCTGCTTCTTGAGTGTTGGTGTGTATCACCACACCTAACCAAACATGATGGTATGAGTCATCTGATGACAGTTTGCTTTCAATAAAAAAAAGAAAAATTGGGAGGAATGTTTTTGCATTTATTTATTTATTTTGTTTGTTTGTTTTGTTTTGTTTTTTGAGACAGGGTTTTACTGTGTAGCCTTGACTGTCCTGGGCTAAGGAGAGTGGTGTCCACCGGGCACAGCACCCACCTCGCCAGTGTAGCGTTTGGTTGGGGGGCGGGGGAGGCGTTCCTTTCTCAAATGCTTCCCAACAAAGGGAATGCAAACCAGGCTCATTTGGGCAGCTTCCTGGAAATGCAGCTTCCTTCCCAGGAGCAGATGCCCAGGCCTGGTCTCCTGAGGAAGGGCATGTCACAGCACTCTGCACGTATAACAACCTATCTGACTAACTCCCTGCTCATGAGACTCCAGGGACCTCTCTGCATAGGCCTTCATGCTCCTCTCAACATGTTAACTAAATAGAGGGAAGGAAAAAAGTAATCTCACGGGGCTCCCCCAGTGCAGTCTCGTCATTGCAAACTCCAGAAGTTCAATCAAATCTTCCAACATTTGAAAAAAAAAGTCAGATTTTTGCAAATGGACTCTGAGACCTCAAAACCATGGAGCTCTACTGAGACGGTCAGTTTATGTTGACTGCTGCAGCTGAGGATATTAGGGTTGAATTTGTTGGCTTCCCATGGCTGGTAGCTGCCTCACTTGGTGACCTGCCAGGAGGTCTTGGAGAGTCAGTATGGTGTCAGGTCACGATGGCTCAGGATTCTGTAAGGAAATGGAACCAATAGACCACCAATGTATAGATTAAAAGGACATTTATTATATTGGCTTACAGGATGTTTGTTTGCTTGTTTATTTGTTTGGTTGTTGTTGTTGGTTTTCTTTTTTTTTTTTAAGATTTTATTAGCTGGGCACAGTGGTGCACACCTGTAATCCCAGCTTTTGGGGAGGCAGAAACAGGTGGAATCACTGAGTTCGAGGCCAGCCTGGTTTGCAAAGTGAGTCCAGGATAGTCAAGCTCACACAGAGAAATGCCGTCTCAAAAACAAAACAAAACAAATTTCTTTTATTTTTAACCATGTGTGTATATATATGTGGGTTGTGCAAGAGTGTGGGTGCCTGCAGAGATTGGGTTGGAGTCACAGGCAGTTGTGAGCTACCCAACTGCAAAGAACAGTGTACATTCTTAACTGCCGAGGGGCCTCTCTAGTTCCTTTCATGCCCTGTCGGCCACCAGAAGACACCTATCACATCCAAGGTGGCTTTTCCTATTTGAAATAATCTGATTAAGAAACAGCACTCCTTCAAAAAAAAAAAAAAGAAAGAAACAGCACTCAGGAGGCAGAGGCAGAGTTTGAAGCCACTCTGGTCTCCATAGTGAGTTCCAGGTCAGCCAAGGGTACACAGAGAGACTCTATCTTGGAAAACAAAACAAAAATCCTTCCCAGGAGTGTCCATGGCTTTGGTTTTAGTTGACTCCAGATGCTGACAAACAAGATTACCCCCATCCTGCCTGCCTAGGGTGCACTCAGGAAGGCATGGTGCACGCCCTTGCAGGGAGGGGCTGGGGTACATGTGACAGGACTGCCTCACACCTTTGTCTTCACAGACAACAATGCTGTGGGCAGAGTGCTTACGGATACTTGTTTTAAGTGGGCATCGCTGATAGTCATGTTTCTTATTTCTTGACATACCTAATAATTTTTAAATTGTACACTGACATAATGGGTACCACGTTACAGAATGTCTCCATTTTTTAAAGGAGTATTGATTAGCTTAATTTGCACACGCATGTGTGTGCGTTTGAGTGCTTATGCACACATGTGCACAGAGAGGCCGGAAATTAATGCCCTATGCCCTCTTCAGTTGCTGTCCACTTTATCTTTCGCAGCAGGATCTCTCACTGACCTGGAGCTCACTGGCCAGCCAGTGAAGGCCAGGACCCACCTCTCCCTTCTCCCCAGCACTATGGTTACAGGCAGATGCCACTATACCTGGCTTCTGTAGTGCTGCTGGCATGAGACTTAAGTCCTCACACCTACAAGGCTGGCACTTTGCCAATGGAGCTGTCTTCCCCAGACCTAAGCCTGATCCTTCAAGACTGCTCTTAAGCTTTCCTAGTGCAGAGCAGTCTCCAGGGCTGGGCCTTTGTGCAGAGTGCAGCCTCTTTGGGCGAATGCACGCGTGGAATGTGTGTTTAGGATGCTGGGTGCACTTGTGTATGCATTAGCCATGTTTCCAGAACATTGGCTTCTTTTTTATATCAGTGACATTGGAAACTTCCACCCTCACCCTTGTTCCAAGGATAAACTACAGACTGAAGGTGTCTGCTGGCTCAATTGTACTAGCCTCTGCCACTTCTCCACCCTCCTCCTCCTTCTTGTCTGAGGTAAAGGTGGTCCTCCCACCCTGATTGCCCACTGCCTCTGTCTCACCGTGGTCCTCACCACTAGGGCAGTGGGAGGAGGTTGACTTGTGAGCCATTCTCACCCCAGGTCCAGGTCCAAGGCTGAACTCCGCTGTATGGCTGAGTCACACGGGGTGAGCAAAGAGCTGTCCAAGTTGACAAGGAAAACTAGAAGTCACCTGACCTGGTGAACTCTGACCCCGCTAAACACCCCAGCCCAAACTGCCACACCCATTTCCCTGATCCCCATTACTCCACCCCCTCTAACTTCTCAGGCCTTGGAACCCCCTCATAGCCACACCAGTGCCCAGCCCTGGCCAGGGCCAAGCATGCCAAGGAGGCTACTCTGCCTCCTCCTTACCTCATGTGGCTCTGGCTCACCTGGCATTTCACAGCTCCCTCTGAACTCCTAATTCCCCCATAATGACACACTTAGAAGCCTTCCCCACCTGGCCACCTAGGCATTTACATAACAGCTCTTTCTCACCCAAATCTCTAGTTTCTTTCAGGAGACCTTCCTCTTGCCTTGGCTCTGTTGCATTCTCTCTCTCTCTCTCTCTCTCTCTCTCTCTCTCTCTCTCTCTCTCTCTCTCTCTCTCTCTCTCTCTCTCGGGCCTCCAGGTCCTGCAACTAACAAGCTACGGCTCTCTCTGCACGGGGCTGTTCACAGGATAGCACTGGGCACACAGGGTGGCATTCTAAGGCCTCTTGCGACAGGATTCCTGGCATGTGAAATTCTACCTTCATCTTTCAGTCTTTCTTGATATCCCAGGTTATGGCCATAACAACTTCCTTGCTCACCCTGTGGGACTCAGCCTGAGTCTGTGGGCAGGTAAGTGAGGTCCTCTGTGGAGATGTGCGCTGTGGGGAAGAGAATGTGTTTATTTTCTCAGAGGCTGTGTTTTATCTGGGCTGCTTGGTTCTATGGTCCACAGCAGGAGAGCCAGCCATACACTGGCCTGCTTGCCCACCACCCCTCAGCAGCAGGCTCGGCAAATATCAGGAAACACCAGGCTGGGCCCAAATCCAGGACTCTCCCCACATTGCCTCTCAGATCTGGTCCAGGACGTCCCTGTGTCCCAGGTCTCTGAGCGTGTCTCCCCAGTGCACACTCAAACCCCCACAAAACAGGTCCAAAGTCTAGGGAATTCCCCGGGGCCTGAGGCTCACAGTGTATTAAAATGAGGCCAGATAATTCCACAGACTCAAGGACTAGCGAGAAGTTCTGATTTTTGAAGCATATTTTTTTAATAGATCTGTAGGCATAATGTCTATTGTAGGTGCTGGTTTGGTGTCAGTGACTAATAAAAGTGTCATTTCCTGTGATTTTTATCAATTACAGTAAATATACCAGTAATCACCCACTTTAGCTGCTGTCTGGAGTTGAGGCTGGGGACCTCTCAGAGGCCTCAAGAGGTTAGCCCCACAGGTGTAGACTGACATCTAGGCAAACAGTAGTTAAGCGTGCTAGAATTTGGAGAAGGGGAAGAGATGTTAAATGCATGTCAAGTAGACAAATTTGGACTTTTCCATGAGGGTCTGACACGTCAAGCAGGAAATAGGCAGAAATTACTCTAACGTAAAAATCTTGTCATTTACAACCTCTAAGCAAGGGGCTTATTTAACACGTCAGCTCACGGGTAATGATCAGCGAGACTCAGCTGGTATTTATCCCACCTTTAAAGTGTAGACACCAGGGTAAGCGCCATGTGTCTGCAGAGGACCCTGTGGTGACCAGTCGGGCCCTACAGCCGCAGAATGAGTCAGACTGCCCCATGGGCTAAGATGTGAGAACCTTTCAGCTTCTTCAAAAACAAACAAACAGGGGGGCTGGAGGGATGGCTCAGAGGTTAAGAGTACCGACTGCTCTTCCAAAGGTCATGAGTTCAATTCCCAGCAACCACATGGTGGCTCACAACCATCTATAATGAGATCTGGTGTCTTCTTCTGGCTTGCAGTCAGGATATTGTATACATAATAAATAAAGAAATCTTAAAAAAAAAAAAAAAAAACAGACAGACAGACAGACACGGCTGGAGGTGACGCGGAGCGGGTAGTCTTCTAGTGAATAACGTCAAGAAGGTCCCACCTTGTTCTGTTTGCTTGTTTTCCTTGGAAGCTGTTTGGAGTCATTGGAGCTGAAAATGTATTTCGACCCTTGAAGCACGTGTGTGCATCCTCTGCAGTCATCCCTGACCAGTTCTCAGCCAATCACCAGAGCTCTCTATTTCAGATGCCCCAATATCCACCATTGGCCTGGCGCAGCTCAGCGAGAGGCAGGAAGCAGCACTGCCCAAAAGCCAAGATGAAAAGAAAGAATCGCATGCTGCGGTGTAAGCATGAGCTGCCAGATGGGCAGAGACAGTGGGCACATGATGAGGAACAGCACAGGTGCCCGCCCCACCCCTGCCCCCGGAGGGTGAGCGCTGAGACCACATCCAAGGCGTTGGTAGGAGCAGCTGGTCTCCAGAAAGACACTGATTGACTCAGATGCATTTGCTAGTTTTCTCTTCTTTGTACCTCTTTGGTTTCCCTTCCACCTGGGTTTCCCTCAGGCAGCATTACAAAGTACTGCAGGTTGCTGGGGTGCGGACTCACCCCTGAACATGCACACACCTTCCCATGTACCTGCCATGCCTGTAGAGATGCAAACCTGCATAGATAACTGTCTATACCTGCACACAAACACACTTGCACAGACCTGCAAGTACATGCACACACACATACACCCCTGCCTACACCTGTTTATACCTGCGTACACAAACATACCTATATGTACCTTCAGGGACACACATATACCCCGATATGCCCCCATCTGCACAGATATGTATACCTGCCCATACCTGCATGAACAAACACATCTACATACACCCGCAAGGGCACATACAAGCTCACACCCACCCACATGTTATCATACCTGCAGAGGTATACATATATATACTTGCATGGGGCATGCATACATAATACAACAACTAATAGTAACTACTAACTTTTCTCTTTTTGTGTTCTTTTCACGTCTACCCCCGTCTGTGAGGTCAAAGTTGGTCCCCATGTCTGTCTTCAAAAACACAAGCCATCATTTAAAAGGAATTTAAAATTAGCTCCCATTGGTAAATTGCTGATGTCTGAACTTAGCATATTTTGAAAATAATGGTTAGTAACTTTCAAAGACAACCAGTGATCTCACCGGGTGGGGAAGACGTCTTGGTGATGCATACAAGACACATCCAGGTGAAGAGCCGGACCCTAGCCAGGCATGTGAGCTAACTTCCTGTAGCTGAGGAAGAGAGGCCAATGGGATCAAGTGACCATGTCACTCCATTGGCTCTGGAGTTCTAGGTTAAATCAAAAGCCAACCAAGGGCCCACATGACTCACTTCCCTCAGGCACAAGAGTGTTCCCATGAGGTGACAAATGGGCTTCTTTAGAATGTGGGCCTCCCAAACCACTTGAGCAATGGGCTTTTTCTGTAATCTATGTGCGTGTTTTCCAGAAAACCTGCACCACTACCCGGACTTGGGGAAGTATTTGTTTTTCCCAATGAGTAATTTATTATGGTTATTTGGTTATTCGAGACAGGGTTTCTCTATACAGTACTGGATACCCTACGACTTACTATATAGAACATGTTGTTTTTAAAGTGATAGGGACCTGCCTGCCTCTGCCTCCCAAGTGCTGAGATTAAAGGTACACACCACCATGCCCAGCTGAATGAATAATTTTAGAATGCATGTGCAACAGCACATGTATATTGCGTGTTAACCACACATTATTGTTAGCATGCTTGTTAATTCCTAACAAGTTAACTTTCACAGAACAATGGACGTGCTTTTGGCAAGATGCTGTGGGCTCATTATTCAGTTAATTAAGCCTCTTGCCTCAATTGCCTTGGGTTCTGAGACACACGTATGCAATGTTCTTATCTTCCCTATAGGCTGATGTACCCTCAGCTTCAGCAGCGAGTCACTGGAATTGCTTATTTTTTTTCTTTCCCGGTGGTACCCGGAATGGAAACACACCCCAGGTTTGCTGGAAAACCCAGGACGCATGCATGCCCATGGAGGTAAGCACTACAGCGTTTGTATCCATATGATCTAGAATGAAAAGCAGTCTGTGTCAAGATCAGCTATTCTTCCTAATACCTTTTTATTTAGCAGTTGTAAATTGCCCTCCCTTTATTTCAAAAAACCTTTTCCCATATGTATCTAACAGAGAATGCCGACTCCACTACCAACTGAAAAGGCTACAGACAAACTTTAAAGGTTTCTCAAAGAGTGAAGCGAGCCATTGGCTGCGTTTAGTTAACGTACGGATTTTGAAATGAACGTGCAGGTTTGAAACAGCTTGCTGTGCAATGTTCTTTAAAGGCCATAGGCACCAATGACTGTGATGCCAGGAACACCACCATAATCTTCCGCCTGCCACCAGCTTACCACTCTGACCCCTTCTGTGTCTGTTCTCAGAGCCAGGAGTTGTAGAGGGAACAGGGCCAATGGCAAACACTTAAGTCATGCTGAGGTTGTGAGAGGGGAATCGTATGCTTAGATACTGTTTGATGGTCATCATTGTCTTCATCATCATTGTCACCATCATCTTCTTCATCGTCGTCGTCAGCAGCAGCAGCAGCAGCAGCAAGAACAACATCCTATGATCAGGATTCCAGATAGAAGCCCTGTTGGTGCCACACCGGAAGTGGGTCTCCTTGTGAGCAAGCAGGCCAAGCCACATGCAGAAGCCACCGCTGTGAGCTCATGGTGATAGGCATGTGGCCTGAGGGCTGAAGGTGAAGCTGCTATGCTTTCAGCCCCTGCTCTTTACCTCGTCTCATTTTTCCGGGACCCTCCTATATGCACGATTTAAAAGGAATTACCTATTACTTCAATTATTTGTTTCTTATCAGCTGGTGTTAAACTACAAGGATTTGCATTGAATGGACACAAAGAAAGAGCAAGTCACGGCACATCGCCAAATGAAAGACTGATGTTCTGGCGAATTTAGCCGAAATAATTTACTGCTATATAAAAGTGGGGAAGTGGAAGGCACAGCCTTTGACCAATAAATCCCTGCTGCCCGTGAAACCCTTATCTGGTCCCCTCCGATATATTCCACACAAGGAAGCCATCATCATTGGCTCTGGTTTGTTATTTGTAAACCTTGATCTTCTGCACTCGGTGTCCTAAATATGGGTAATTAGCATCAGTTTATCGCACTTCTGCATATTTTCCCGACTCTCCAAACACGCGCGCTTCCATTGGCTGCCATTCTGCTAGAGAAGATTATGAAGACAGATTGCAGAGCACGAGTGTGCTAAGCGAGATTAGGAAGGAATAGAAATAGCAACTTGGCCAATAAATTCCTCGTGAGAGCCTTATCATGCAATTACACGTTGACTAGCTTCACACTCTCCCAGCTTCTTAATCCAGTGCCCCTACCAGGAATAAAATTTCACTAATTTCTGGATTGCTGCAGATCCTCCTGACTGGAATGAGAGGTGCTGCGTGAAGCGTCGTGTCAAACTTCCCAACGGAAAAGTAAACTTCGAATGGCATTGTGGGTGGCATTGCGTTTGGGATGCCCGAAGCATGTGCAGTCTAGGCAATCAGAGTCATTCAGCTTTTCTTTGAGTCCCACAGGCTCTCACTTGGGGATTGTGCCCTTCCCAGCTTGTCTGAAAGGGAGGGTTTCCTTGCTAGTCCACTAGACTGCAAAGCGTGTTTAAGTGCAGGCAGAACAGCGCACCAATTGCTGCTCCTTCTTGCTGGGCTGACAGTAGCCGGGATACTACTGAGCAACTCTGGGACAGTCTCTTGACCCCTTTAAGTTCACTTTCCCCCTTGCTCAGACAAGCTGTCTCTCACACCTTCTCATGTGCTCTAGCCCCCCCACTGCACATTAAGGTGTATAAATAGGAAAATTCCTGCCCACTCTGCACCGTAAGAGTGCAACCAAGAACACTGTAATAAGACTGCTACCGGGGGAGCGTGATTCTTGTTCCTCCCTGCCTGTTAATGTTATTCTCCCCAGGGCTTTATAATAAGTTAGGTATTTAAAGAGGCCCATTAAGCCTTTCGATCTACCAGGGGACTATTTATAGCATAGAGCCACAGTTAGACATCATGAGGCCCCCACAGAAGCAAGGTGCTGCAGCAAGAACCCCACAGACTGAGCTCTTTGATGGAGGGCATATATGGACAGCCAGATGCAACACAAACCACCTATCCGTGCTCCCAGGAAAAGACTTCCCATTCAGGGTGGAAGGAATTCATTAGCTAAGGAACTCCACGGCCATTGTGAAGCAAGCTTTGTGTGTGGACTACAATATGGCCTCTGCTTTCTTTTCTCCAGGCGATCCCTATAGGGATTTACTGAGTAAAGGGTCTCGTGAGCACGCCAGGGAAAAGGTTCTAGCTTTCCTTCTGGAAGGTTCCTCAAAAGCTGAGTTCAGATCAGCATCCACGGAGTGAGCGTACACCTGTGCCTCTTCCACAAACACGCTGCGTGCACTGTTCTAGAACCTGCCGTAGCTGCCCAACAAGGAGCCCTAGATGAGCAGCCACTCAGAACTCAGGTGTGCCTGGACACTGGGAAGGACGGCCCTGCCTTCCACAAGGATCTCATTTTCCAGAGAGGAGCCTTCACTCACCTTGAGCAGAAGAGAAGCAGCCTGTGAGGCACATGAAGATACTCGTCTGAAGGAGCTGACTCTTAGAAAATCAGTGCCCAGGTGCCTGAGGCCGACTTAGGAGAAATACTTGTAGTGGCTGCCGCCCAGAGGGCACCTCCATTCCTGGAGTCACAGAGAAACAGCACCACTGTGTCTTGGAAACAGTGCTTGGAAGAGTGCTGCCTGCTGCTCCTCTGAGAGAAGGGCCAGGGACACCTGTTGCTGCTGAGGGGACAGGATGGCAGGGCTCCTGCTGGGCCCGCTTAGAAGGAGCCAGGTGCTTAGTGGTTCCTTCTGGAGCCCGGGTTGGAGGCTCTACTCAAGCAGAGATGGGCTTCAACTGTTAGGCCTAAGGCACACGTGGATGCTGGAGCTCAGCTCAGCAACTGAGAATGAAGGACCCTCCAGAGCCCCAGAAGACCCCGTCCTGGGGGGGAGCTATTAATAACTGCCCTCCCCTCACTGTCATATTTCCTGAACTGGTGAGCTTTGTGGAGGGGGTGGAGTAGGAGGGAGCCGCTTGCCATTAATCTGGGAACAAACAGCTAACCCCGGTGACTGGTATTTTCGCTTTTCTTTTCTCACTTTTCTCAGTGTGGGGAAGGCGATTGTGAGGCGCTCTGCTGGAATTTGGCAGCGCGGAGGCTTGGAGAGCAGCCCCATGCTGGCTCCTATTCAGCCGGCCAGTTTTCCTCGAGCTTTGGAAGTTTCACTCAGCCGTGCACTCAATGGCTTCACAAAGCTGATTACAAGCTTCAGCGCATTCCTGAAGGAGCCAAAAGCGACGCAGGTGCAAACGAGCCGAGGGAGCCCCTTATCCCGGTGACAGAATGGGACAAGCTGGGAAAGGCTTGGACCACACAAATCCAAGGCTCACCAGGCAGCAGAGAGCTTGCCTTGGGAACCGGGGGTCATTATCCGCCCTATTCAGCGGGGCTGGGGAGGCCGGCCGGGCGCTAGCACCACCGCCAGTGCGCGCCTGCGGCAGTGGGGACCCCGCTGGGCGTTGCAGTCCGTCGGGATATTGGGCGCTGTGTTTGTTCCCACCGACAGTGGTCGGTGAAATCCATCCTGCTCGTGAAAGCCGATGTCCACGCTAACCGGGATACAGGAGAATGAGGGTGGAGAAGATACTGGATGCCTGGACAGTGCGCAGCTTCGGCTATCGAGGCCGCACTGACCTGCTCCTCCCGCCGGTCACTCTCAGTCCCACCCCCATCCCCCTCTGGCCCTGTCCCTCTCAGCAACTCTTTCTTCTCTAGGAGTCCTACGGAGAACGACCTCCACAAAGTGCGGTGGGTGGGGGCGGGGAGGGGGTTGAGGGGGCCCGACGACAGTGACCGGTGGCAGTGCAGGATTGGATCACGAGGTGGTCCAGTGCACCTAGCAGGGCAATGGTGAGCGAGGAAAGCTGTTTCTTCCTGGGGGAAGTAATGACATTATTGCCGGCGACGAAAGAACTGCAGGCCGCAGGGACAGAGCTTGCAGAAGGGACCAGCGTGGGACAAGCTGATGTGGGAGCGCTGGAGTTCAGGGGCCGAGTGACCTGGCCCGGTAGGCCATCCCTACCCCCAGCCCCGCCCCGTCCAGGTTAGCACAGCACTAGTAACACCAGCCTAGCGCTCCCCCCACCCTCCTCCCACTCCCCGGCCCACGTCTCCAGGCCTCAGCCCAGCCCCACGCTTTGCCCGGCTGCACCCTGAGGTGCCCGCGTGCAGGGCGCGGGCGGGCAGGGCGCGCTTGCCGACGTTCTTTTGTCTGATAACTAATTTGAGTTAATGCGATCTTTATGTAAAGCTAACAGCGGATAATTGTCTATTTTCTCGCCAACAGTCTCCATCACAGTCACTTATCTGGAAACCTGCGGCTGGATTAATCGCTATATTCCCAAGATGCGGTGCTGCAATCCGCAGTGAACACGGGTGGGAACGCGGAAGCATCCCCGAGGTTCTAGCGGCACCAGCAGCCGGCCAGCTCCCGCAACTGATGCTGCAGGCTTGCTAGCACCTATCTGGGCTCGGGTGGGCTCCTCAGGCACAGAAGTGCACAGATGTGGAAGAGGAAGAGACAGGCTTTGGGGACCCCAGTCCTAGTTGTCCAGCCCCTCAGCCTACCCACAAGAGTTAAAGATGGCGGCCTGAGGTGCCAAAGCTCCAGGGAGAATGAATGTTCTTGTCTACAAAATCTTTCTCAGCCGAGGCCAAACATCCGCTTTGAGGGAACAGTCACTTGGTGGCGGAAGGAGCTGCGCCTGCGCGAGGACCGTCTCTGGAGGTGTGAAAGCTTGTGAGGGAATCAGCACTGTGTCTAGCTGGACAGTCACTTGAGAAAAACCCTCTGCCCCTGAGTATTTCTACATCTTGCCTTTGCTGCTCCCACACTGGTGTCAATTTTTCAAGATGTCATCTCAGGGAAAGAGGAGATTCTATTTTCACACCGTGACTTGAGGTCATAGAGACGGAATCCGTGTGCCTCAGTTTTGGCAGGATAACTAAACATCCAAGGGTGAATGCCCATCAGCCTATCACTTTATTAGATTGTTAGATGAGGGGGTACCCCAGGGTGATCCCCCAACAGGCTTCTGCAAGCTCCCCTTAAGTGTCTTTGTTGTCCTGCTCCGGCAGCCTGAAGAGGAACTCTTCACAAGCAAACGTCAATTTCTGCAAACTAGCTCCAGCTAAGGTTCTCAGGACACTTTCTCCTCATATGCCTTTGGATGTCATCCCACCTCAGCTCTCACCTGAATCCTGTCACCTCTGCCATCTTGAAGTGATCTGTGGACAATGCTGAGCTGGACAGGGCCCTGGTCAACCAGGCAGAACAGTCTATGCAAATGCTGGAGGCCTGCCCTGGGAACAGTGCACCCATTGTCCTGGGCCTTTCAAAGCCAGGAGCAGCTGCTCAGACTTGCCGCCCTGGACCCTGGGCTGCCACAGTAATGTCATCATTGCAAGACATCAGACTCTGAAAATTATACGGCCCGAATTCATGAGCAGCCTTGCCTCAAGTGTTTCTGTCTGTGACAACGTTTCAAAGTCCAGAGCTGCTTCTGTTGCTGGGGGCAGGAGGAAGGCAGGAGCAGGGGCGGGTCTGCCGTCCGTCCTTGGGCTTCTAAAAACGGCTGGGCCATTTGGCTCAAATGTTTAAAAGTTTGAGGCTTTTTCTGTTGCTTTTTCTCTTGCTGCTGCTTGCAAATTTAAATGCATTGCAAGAAATAAGGAGGAAGAGATGGAAGAAGAGTGCCAGCCACAGGGGCTGAAGTTGTTCTTATTAGCTTGGACTTCAAGCCCCGCTCCACCTCTTACTTCAGAGAGAAGCAGGCAGGATGACTGGGTCAGCACTCTCCAACCACCTCAACTCTGTGTCCCTTCACAGAAGCATCAGTGGTCTCATGTAATCACCTCCATCTTCCCTCCTAACCATTCTCCCCTTTCTGGAGCCAAGACCAGAAAGGATGCTCTTGCGCCAGGGGTTGGTGGTTCCTGGTGTGGGACATGAGTGTGGGGACCAGCAATGGGCAGCCTGTAGTATGCCTGTGTCTCCGGGCACAGAGCCTAGCGGGGAGAGACTCCAAGGATTTGGGGAGGCTCAGGGGCTTCAGGTAAAGCAGCTTTCTCCTCCTCATCAATATGTTTGGTCCCAGGGACCTCTAGTGTACTGCATTTTGCTTTGCTTTGGGTCTTACTCTGTAACTCAAGCTGGCCTGGAACTCACTGCAACCCACCTGCCTCAGCCTATTGGGTGTTAGTGGCGCAGGTCTGTGTATGTTGACCTCTTCCCTGCCTCTCCGCAGGGCTCTCGCTGTCCTCTATGCCTTCTCACTGGGTGGAGCACATTCCCAGGAAACACCAAGGAAGCCACCAGGCCAGTTATAGCAGAATCAAGCCCAAGATAGGGAGGCTGCAGAGCATGTCTGACCTCCCGTGCTGGGTAAGGCATCCCCTATGTACTCAACCCTCCCAGGGAGCCTTCCCAACCCTTCACAGCCTGAACAGGGAGGGCTTGGATGGACGTAAAGCCCAACAAAATATCGTTTTGTAAACACGAGGGGAAAGCTGGGAAATCAGTGGAGAAGAAATAAGTGGATGGCGAGGCTTATTTATTTGGGTTTGGTTCTCTTGAGCGTTTCAGGCTGTCTGAAACCAGGCAGACCATGGATAGGGCAGCTATTTTGGACATTATTAGCAGGAAGGCCAGTATGATGTAAGCGGCATGGACAAGGTGGGCTCTCAGTATGAAGCAGTCTCCTGAAGGAGTGCAGAGGTCCTGGGTGGGAGGGCTGGTGGCGCTGGTAGCCAGAGACATCATGTGACCCTCCCCATTGTGTTTGTCCTTGCCTCTCTCCCCTTCCCACATACATGTGGGCGCTCATTTTCACACGTTCATGCATGCCTGCACGCGCAAGAGGTCAGACCTCAACCCTTACAGGCTGCGAGCCATTCACAAGTGATGGATCCACACTCAGACACAGGGCAGCCCTCCCCCCCCTCCCCCGTAGCTGTGTTCGAGTTGAACCCAGGATGGTAGGGCCTGAGGACCTGACCTCCAGGCAGAACTTGAAGAACCCTGGGTTAGGCACACAGAACAGAGTGAGTGAGTCCAAGACCAGAATGTCCAGGGCCTTTCCTTCTGTCCTCTTGGCATCTGCTTTTGTCCCAGGTTGGACAACTCGTGGGCTGGCTTGTCAACTTGTTTTCTGTGCTTCCTGGGTTGCACTTTCTGTCTGGGTTTCTTTCTGGATTGCTTTCAGAATGCCATTTAGGCTCCATGTGATCCAGGAGGGTAGCTGGCCACCACATACGGGCTCCTGAGCACCCAAAGTTCAGAACGTCACACACGCTAGATTTTAAAGCTGCCGAATGAGAGCGACTCCCTGATTATTCGAAATGTTGGCTACAGAAATGACTGTGCTTGGAATATGCTGCATTCAATAAAACACATTATTAAAGTGAGTTTCACCGGCTACTGCTCTTGGAAGCCAGTGTGGCTTTGGTACTTCTCTTTACTGGCTCCTGCCTTTCACCAACAGTCTTTGGTCTTCCCATGAACCCCTAAGAGATGGAAAAGGAAGAAGCAAAAGTGCAGGAAAGGATTGGGCCTGCCATCCCAGGAGCACAGGGCAGCTGGACCCTCCTAGCTCCTTTCCAAGTTGCGCTTGTAACAATCAGGGCATCCTTGCAGCCAGCGGCAGGAAGAAGCATCACACATTGTTGCTGTTCCACCAATCTTATTTTATCTTAGCTTTAATTCTGTTTAATTACATCGTGATCTCAGGCAGTGGTCCATGAACCGTGCAGCAACCTTTGAAGAATCTTGCTGCTAACGCTGAACAACAGAGGGATATTGATACTAGATGTCACTATGTGAATTACATGGCATAGTCAGGCAACTTCTTTTTGTTTTTGTTTTTCAAACTTTTAGTCAGCAGTTGACACTTTCTGGCTTTAATTTTGCCTTGCAAACGAGTCACCAGGTCTGACTGCCACCACTCAAACAAAACAAGAATTCTGAACAGAAATTTGTCTTCTGTGAAAACAGTCTATTCCAACCAAGAATGAGTCCATCCTAGAAATTCCTTTTTGGGGCTAACACAAAGCTTTGGGACTGTACGGAGTCAGACTTGAGCCCCGGAGGCCACAGGGAACACATTTATAAACTTTTGTTTTACACTTATTCAGTTATTGGGAGATGTGCATGCCGTGGTGCACATGGAGGTCAGAGGACAATTTTCAGATGTCACTTCTCTCCTACCCTGTGGGACCCAGGGCTCTACTCAGGCCATCAGGCTCGGTGCTAAGTGCCTGTGCATGCTGAGCCATCTTGCTAGTCCAAGTAAACTTTAATATTAAAGATTTAGATATTAGATGTCTGAAGGTGAAATCATGAAAAATAGACATTTTATTTTGTGATTTGGTTATAACAAATGGAGAAACAACTGCTCCAAGCTTAATAATGTCTTTAATATATTCTATTAAAGTACACCATGAAAAGCTTACATGCATAGGCTTGGAGTATTACAATGTATTTATTTGGGAGCATTGTATAATCAATATGAAACAATTCAGGAAAATGTTAAGTTAGGTCCGCCATGCAAATAAACTGGAAATGTCTCAGAGATCATTTTGAATAAAATTAAAAGTATTTTTCATCATAAAAGGGGCTGTCATTTTGTCCATTATTTGTATGTCCATTTACTCTTGATTTTGGCTGAATTCTATCTAAGAGAAAAATTATAAAATATCAAACATTGTCAGGGTTTTATGGGTAAATGAACTGATATGGTTTCTTTGGGGAATGAATTCCTTGCAAAGTATCATTCTTGGGATTTTCTGTTTAATAAGAAATTAATAGCAACATCTTAGTCTCTAATCACATTGTTTCTCGATCTGTCTATTATTGTTTGCTTGAGATGGATTCTCAACTATCCCAGGCTGGCCTCTAACCTACTGTGTAGGCTGAACATGAACTTGAAGCTCTGATCCTCCTGCCTCCTCCACCCCCCAACTCCCAAGTACTGGGACTACAGGTGTGCTCTACCACGCCCAGTTTTAGGCAGTGCTGGAGAAGGAACATAGTTTGGTGGGTGTCAGGCAGGCCCTCTACCAACTGACCTATACTTCAAGCCCCACACTATATTTATTTTTAATAGTTGCCAAGAAAATACCTTCAAAAGCCAGGTGCAGTGGCACACACCTTTAAACCCAGCACTTGGGAGGCAGAGGCAGGGAGATTGCCAGCCTGGTCTACAAAGTGAATCCAGGACAACCAGAGCTGCTACACAGAGAAAACCTGTCTGGAAAAGAAAACCAAAAAAAGGAAAACACACACACACACCAAAAAAAAAAAAAAAAAAAAAAAAAAAAAAAAAAAAAAAAAAGAAAAAAGAAAAAGAAAGAAAGAAAGAAAGAAAGAAAATACCTTCAAAAGTGGTCCAAATGGTCCCTTGAACATGTAAGATGCATCCCTGGACAAGGTGCTTCTGTCATGACCTCTCAGGTTTGCTCTCTCTCACACTGACCCATAAAACTGCGCCCCCCCCCCCCCGCAAAAAGCAATGAGACTTTAGCTACTATTCTCCCAGAGCTATGTAGGAATGAAAGAACCCAGAATGTTGAGTAAGACAGAGGAAGGATGAAGGGAGAAGTTGCTGGGGGCAGGGTGGAGCGGGGCGGGGCAGGGTGGGGCTGAGTGCAGATCCTACAAGTAGCTGATTCTCCGGTTTGTTGAGTGAGCACATTGCATGGCCTAATTTGCTTCATCGTCTTCTAAGACCACGGAGACTCTGAAGGGCCTTCTGTTCTCCTTCCCCCACCGGAGATTACAATGGTTATGCACTTTCAAATATTCACAGGCAAGATGTTGTGGATAAACAGCCCAAGATTCACTAAATTAGGTCACTGCTCATACGGGGCCAGTGTTATGTGCCCCTTGTGTTGGAATTATCTGGTGTCAGCAACATTGATTGAAAAATTGAAAAAGCACTGCAGACCAGGGGGCGGGGAGGTCTTATTACAAGATGCCTCAGAAGCAGATAAGGAAGGAACAAGGGCCTCCTGTAAACGAGGCTCTTCTCTAGATTTTAATATGACAGTAAGCAAATTATACATGTTTTTGCAAGTAAGATAAATTACATAGGGAAGCAGACATATCTAAAGTTCCTGAGATTCTGTGCTAGCCATATATACTTTGTGTGTTCTTCAAACGTGTGTGTGTGTGTGTGTGTGTGTGTGTGTGTGCGTGCGTGTGTCCCAAGGCACGTTCCATCTGAGGGCAGACTCCTTAGCAGGGTCAGGACACACTATCTGGACAATTGCTCTCATTCTAGAAGAGGTCTCTCAAGACACTGAGGCCAGCAACACTGTAAGAGCCCTTGGTTGAACCTCCTCATCAATGACACCTGCATCAAGCAAGTTTCTCAGGATGGCTGTCCCAGGGAAACTCTGGAACCTGGCCAGGCTGTGTAGACACAGGTGAAGTCAGAGGTCGGCAGCCCCTTCTCACCAGACAGCTTCTTAGTAAGGTTCTGGGAAACCAGTGATCTCGGTTGGGTCTCTCTCGCGCCTGTTGTCCTCCGACCAGCCAAACTTAACTGGTTCTGTATTCCACAGGCATTTAATTGTTTACGTTCACATATAGTATGTCTCAAGACATCAGCACAACAGATAACAATGGGACTATGCCAAGAATGCATTCCATGGCCCAGAAGCTTTGAACCCTGGAGGATGTCCATGTGTGTCCAAGGGGTGTAACAATGATGACCTTCCCCTTCAGGTCAAAATCTTGTTTCTGTCGGGAACGGAGCGGAGCGTTTGAACATTGCAATGAGATCTAAAGGAGAGAGGCTGCCTGCTGCCTGCTGCCTGCTGCCTGCTGCCTGCTGCCTGCTGCCTGGGAGGGCGGCAGTGAGCTCCTATGGCTCTGCAGGACGGGTAGGGAGACAGCTAGCCACAGCTGCGGTGGATGTGAATGCTGCTGAAACAGCTGCCAAGACAGGAATAGAAAACAAAGACGTTGGAGCCTGGGGTCTGGAATAAAGAGTGTTTAAAACTTACAACATCCAATTTGGTGTGTAAAGAAAGGAGCCGGACAGTTAAAAGTCACCCCTGAAGAAGCTTGAAGGCCTCCGTTCCTGTCTGGCGTGAACTGGCTTCAGAGAATCCACATCCTTGGGAGACCTAGCGCCTCTTCTGGGGCCACAATGGTGCTTGCTGTAGGCGTCTGTGTCACTCACGTGTGGGGAGCGGTGGGTGGGCCTCTGAGGCAGGAGCTGGTGTCTCTCCTTCTCCTTACTTAATGCAAATTAAGTAAAGAAAACCATACCTTTAAGAGATGGTGCCCATGGCTCTAACAGGCATGCCTAGAACCAAGGCTTTCGAAGCCGCTTTGGGCCTTCACTGGCTTGCCCCTGCCTAAGCCATTTAGAAACCTCCCAGTTGGCTCACTGAAGGCAGTGAAACCAGGACTTTGTCTAAGAGGTAGGCACAGGGCTATGCATTTCTCCCAGACTTTTCATACTCCCCCCCCCCCCCCAAAAAAAAGCTTCAGGAAGACAAATCAGTTCCCAAGAAAGGATACTTAGTGAGGGATGATAAGATGGCTATTGGGGAGTCCTTCACTCAAAATCAAGGCTCTGTCCTGAAATGGGAAGAAGAGACAAAGGGCAGGGAGGTTGGTCAAGCTCACTCCAAGGGAGTCTCGCTAACGCCTGAAGGCCCAGTCTGCATGGCTCCCTGCACATTCCTCCATGTTGGTTTTCATCCTGATAAAACAGGAGGAGATCTGTGTTAGGGGACACCGGAATGACCTCGGCACGAATGACAGTGGGCACTTCTGTGAGAGGCAAGGAGGACCATGGCCATCTTGTCCTGGGAGCACAGCAACTCCAGGACGCTCAGCCAAACAGGACAAGCAAGAGTGAGGCCTCTCAGGTAGGCGAGCAGCACTGGCAAAGGCTCAGAGACAGACACTGGATAGCAAGGGGCCTGCAGGGAGCTATTAGAGGGCTGCTAAGAAGCCTGTGAGGGAGAGGTAGCTGGGCATGGCAGCTAGGCTGTGCGTGTACAGGGCCTGGAGAGCAGACTGGAAAGGAAGGCGGGCTGGGGCCAGGAAACAGGCTGGACTTTATGCTGCTGGACAGAGGGAGGCACATAAAGAGAGGTCGTGTTTCTTGATCTATTCAGTGGAGGAAAAATGTAAAGAAGCCAAGCTTAACAAAGGCAGTGTGGACCAGTGAACACACACATGGGTACCAGGCCAGGAGCGGGGAGCCTTCGAGGGTGCATGATAGAGTGACCTCCATGGGTATGTACAGAAAACAGTGAGTCTGAATGCTGCCCCTGGCTAACTGAACGTGATTCTGTTTGCTGAAGTATTTCTGTGAGCGGTGGTGGGGCGGGTGGGGTGGGTGGGGCATACAGGAATGTGCCAGGCGTTTCAAAAGTGCCTTCCAGGATTTTAATGAAAACATTGATTACCAAGGTTATTATCTTGGTAAAATAAATTGCTTCTCCCACTGTGGTGGGTTTTAAATTAAAACACTGTCACTAAAACACAAATGTATAATTCATGTTTAAATATTCACATGAGTTACTTTTGTTCCTGTGTGCATGTGTTCAAGTGAGTGTGGGCTTTGTGTGTGTGTGTGTGTGTGTGTGTGTGTGTGTGTGTGTGTGTGTTGGTGGTGGTGGTAGTCATGGGTCAACACTGAGTGTCTTCCTCAATCATTATCTTCCTTATTTTTTGAGACAGGGTCTCTCCCTGAAGCTAAATCTCACGGACAGGCTAGAATGGAAATCTGTGATTTTCCTGGTCAGTGTGTGCCACTATGCCTGGTTTTTACCTATGTTCTGGGATTGAACTGGTTGACAAGCGAGTTTTCAATTAAAAAAAAAAAAGTGAAATTAGCTATTTCATCATCATTTAGAAAAATGGTCATCGTGCCTGAGATGAGGGCAAGTGCACAGGTCACATGATCCCAGCCAACAAACCAGCACTTCCTGTGCCTTCAGCTGGATCACCTTGTCCAATCCTAGGATGCCCCACAAGGCAGTTTATAAGCCCACAATAACCAGCTTGCTGGCTAGGAACCTGGGGGTGTCACTGGATTCAAGATAGAGACTACCAGGCCAGAAGCCTACAGTCACTCATCTTGCCTTCCACGTTGCTCTAGAGACACTGCCTCAGCCAACGTTCTCTTCCTGGGGCAAAACCCTGGAGAATTGCAGCCAATAAAGGGAAAAGGTTTATTCTGGCTTCTGATTTCAGGACCCTCAACTGATGGTCAGTGGCTCTATCATCTTCAGGGCTGTGGGGAGGGAAGCTAGTGGCTTCCTAGCAACCAGAAACCAAAGAGAGAGACAGGAAGGGGTGGGGGTTCCAACACCCCTACAAGGACACACCTCACTGACCTAACTTCCTCTCCTTACCCCATGCACTGCCCTATGTACCCTGTCTACCACCTTCCAAACGTGTGTATCGACAGCCATAGAAGAGGCCTGAGGTGGGGGCCGGGGATGCTTGTGCTCCACCAATGCTGTTCTGAGAAATACAGGAGAAAACAGCAGCACCCTTCTATCCCAAGCAACCCACACGGAGTTTGTTGCCCCTAACCAGCACAGGAGCCCTTGTTTTCCTGCTTTCGTTTTATTGTGCCACCTACAAATGGGAGGCCTGTGACCAGCAAGCTTTGAGCAAGTCTGTCATCTTTCCTAAAGGTCATATCACTGCTGGCACTTGTTAGCCACAAAACATTTTGGATTGAGATATGCTATTTTGATCACCATCTTTAATCCCAGCACTCAGGAGACAGAGGCAGGTGGATCGCTGTGAGTTCGAGGTCAGCCTGATCTACAGTGCGAGTCCAGGACAGTCAAGGATACACAGAGAAACCCTGTCTCAAAAACCTCCCCCCCCACCAAAAAAAAGATATGCTGTTTGAAAGCTGGAGTGCTTTTGCACACTTACAGTGCAAGCACATGTTTTATGCACAGAGAGAACAAAACACATGTGAAAATTCCTTTACTATCAAATCTGCTTCATCACAGTGGTCTGACCTCATGGCTGCAACATCTGTGGAACACACAGTACTGGCAAGATGTACACGAAAATATAAAGTTTATTTTCTATTACCTGTTCTAGCTCCCAAATGACACAGAGATCTATTATTATTAATAAGCTTTAAAGCACCACGGCTGGGCAGATACTGATCTATACTAACCGGTCCATACTGGCCTGGCCGCTTCCCAGCCAGATCTCGCCGTGGCTGCTCTGCTCCATCTGCCTATCCTCATAGTGACCTTCTCATATCTCTCTCTCTCTCTCTCTCTCTCTCTCTCTCTCTCTCTCTCTCTCTCTCTCTCTCCTCCCTCCCTCCCTCCCTCTCTCTCTCTCTCTCTCTCTCTCTCTCTCTCTCCTCTCCTTCTTCTTCCCTGGTCCCTACCCGACCCGTGACTAGGATCAGAAGTCCCGCCTCCTGTCCTCTCTGCCCAGCTATAGGCCAATCAGCATCTTTATTAACCAATCAGAGATGATGGGGAAGAATTTTGACACAACACTGAGACAGGAGACGACTCTTCATAGAAATGACACTGCCCACGTCCTGACTGTAACCAGATCTTGGGGCACAGAAATCAGCATCTGAATACACAGTGCGCAAGACCATCCCCCAATGTGGGGAACTGCAGCTGTGCTGGTACTGACCATTACTTGTTTTTGTCTGCAGTTGAAACATTACTTGTTTTTCTCTGCAGTTGAAACATTGTGCTCCACTGGTTGCCTTCATTTTCCGTGTTTTGAGTCTCATTATTTGGCCCTCGGTTTGCTACCTCTTGGGGACTTTCCACAGTGCTGCTCCATTGCTGCTTCCTCCCCTATATAAGCAGTTCTGTTACTCCCAATAAACGGCCTTCTCTTAGCAGGAATGACCCATTGTTGTGTCATCTTTTCAATCTGCAGACCCCAACATGCACATGTGGACAAAAATAAATAAGGAAGTGAGGCTGGGTTTGGTGGGACATGCCTGTAATTTCAGTCACTGTGAGAAGGGGGCAGGAGGACAAGGTGAATCCTTCAAGGTCATCTTCACTTACATAAGTTTGAGGCCAGCCTGAGCTACGTGAGACCCTGTCTCCATAACAGATACACGTCATCTGGATATTTCTGTTCTTAATACACAGATACCTAGAGAAGAGGCCCCTGCAGTGAGCACAATAGGAGAGTTCTGGTTTGGATTTGAAGTGACCCCAGAGTCCACATTTGACTATCAACCGATAGTATTATGTGTTGGAAGTTGGTGGGAACTTCAGAGAGTCAGAGCCAGAGGTAGGAACTAGGTCATGGGAGGGGGGGGCAGGTGTCCTTGTCCCCAAGTCTTTCTTCTTCCTCTGCTTCCTGGCTGCCCAGGGCTGAGCATCTCTGATCCTCCACCACTCCCCACCATGACTGTGATGCTCTCTGCCTGGCCACAGGGAACCACAGAACTGAGTAGCTATGGACTGAAGATGTTGACATAGTGAGCCACACTCTGTTTCCTCCTTGCCACTGATTTTCTTAGTCCTTTATTGCAGCACCAGACAGCTAACTAACGTAGACCCCTGCTCCTCACCCTGTCCCACCCAGGACCAGCTTGTAGGAAGGAGCACATGGATGGACAATCCTAAGAGGAAGAAAAGGAGGGGAAGGCTCCGGAGCCTGGATGGTGCTCATGAGTGCACTGTGAGGACCAGGGATTTTCTCACATAAGAAAGGGCTTCCAGGCTTGGTACTAAGAAAGCAGCAGAGAAAGGGAGGCCTGGGCAAGGTGCTCTGACCGTCAGGGCAGCACACTCCTGGGTTGAGTCACGACCACCACCACCCCTCCAGCCTCTGCTCCATGCTCAGAAAGTATCCCTGTTAGCACCAGCAATGTAAGTGTAATTGGTTTAGATGAGATTCAGACCCTCAGGCAGCTCTGAACCCAGAATGACTGAATAGGAGCGAGGACACACAGAGAGAGACGAAGACCACGTGAGGGCAGAGACCAGAACGCCAGAAACTGCCCACAAAGCCCAAATGCTGTTCAGAACTAGGAAGACTTCTCTCCTGATGTGTTAAGCCCTGGCTGCTTCCTTTTTTTTTTCCCCCCTGAGACAGGGTTTCTCTGTGTAGCCTTGGCTGTCCTGGGCTTGCTCTGTAGTCCAGGCTGGCCTCAAACTCACAGCAATCCACCTGCCTCTGCCTCCCAAGTGCTGAGATTAAAGGCACGCACCACATGCCCAGTTCCTAGCTGCTTCCTTAAGCTAAGATTTTTCACTCCCAGAACCGTGAGGACCCAGCTTGAGTCTGGGACCGCAGCCCCAGACACTGACTTAAAGCCCCAAAGAGAAAAGGGCTGACAGAGAACAGATGAAATCTCAAAAATAAGAGGTCACAAGGGTGCCGGAGAGGGCACAGTCTCCAGGGGCCAGAGGCACAGATGGAATGTTCAATGCTCAGGACAAGCATCCCAGGACAGAAGACCTCAGCCTGAGAAAAAACGGCGGCTTGGCAGGAAGTGGGCAGCTGGCTCCACCCCTACAACTTGTCTGGGAGGGGTCCCCTAAATCTCACCTGGTTGAAGTTCTGGAGTGGGGAGCTCTCAGATAAGTTGGTATCCTTACCAGGTGAAAGGCTGAGCTGGCCTGACATCCCTGCAGTGATGACCAGGGCACACCTCCATGCCAACTGCATGCCTGTGTCCCTGAGGGGGACTTAGACATCGTGAAATAGCCCATTCGCCTTTGCGGAGAGGAGTTCAGCAAGTAGTGTGGGTGAGCTGGGGGGAGGGGCCACCCCTACCATCCCCTGGGTGCTATGGGCACACGGATATGGAGGTAGTGAGGTCTCTGCAGCCCCATAGTTCAGGAGGCATTAGGAAGTTCTTCAGAGGCAGACGCTGGAGCCAGAGTGGAGGCAGCAGGAACTCAGTAGGTCTAGTGCTTACTCCAGCATGCATAACGCCCTGGGCTCAGCACTGCCTACGACCAGGCAATACACACCTGCTCCAGGGGTTCAAGGTCACCTTCAGCTACAAAGTGAGTTCTAGGCCCTCCTGGGATATACAAGGGAAGGAAGGAAGGCAGCGGGGAAAGAAAGGAAAAGGGAGGGAGGAGGGGAAGGAGAAAGCTCTGAAAGCCACGTCGATGCTGTGTTTGCAGCTATACACATAATACCAGGACCCTTTCCCGTCCCCTGAGCCGGGAGGTATGGCTTCAGGTACTTTGTCCACTTGTCTTGGTGGTGGGCTAGGGGCCTTTAGAGTAAATTAGACCGAATGGGCCACCTCTTCCAACCCCTCAGCTCTGGTGCATCGCGGTCCCCTGCTCCAGGGGTGCCATGCAAGTCCGTGACAGGCAGAGATGATTTCAGATCTGATTGCGGCAAGCAGGGCAGTGTAATTGCCAATCAGGCGACAGGAGGTGAGATTCAGAGCTGCGTCTCTGGCAGCCCCACCTTGGAGTCCTCCGGAGCAGGCAGCACTGGCTACTGCCACTCACAGAGCCGAGAGGCAGAGAAGCCCTAGCATTGTCACACTGAGCTGCCGGACCCCCCGCTGGGTCCCGCCAACCCCAATCAGGGGCCCCTTCCTGAGATTGCAGGGGAGGCCAGGGTAGCCTCAGGGTCCTTAATGAGCTTAACACCAGCTGCAGACTGAAGACTCAGCTGACACCATAGTACCAGGCCTGGGTGCAAGGCCTAGGGGCTGCTGCTGGCCACATCTGCCTGGCCTCCAAATGGGTTCAGGCCGGGACACCACCTGAGGTGAGAGGCGTCTCCGTTGCACCCGCAGTCCTCTGCAGATCTCTCAGTGAAATCACACATTCTGAATTTGAATATGAAGGCTAATAAATGAGACATCGTATATCAAATGCAAACTGCACAGCAGTCAGGACTTTAAATAGATCTGTGGAGATAACGCTTCAAAATGGGCGATCTGGATATGAAAGCTCAAGTGGTATGGGTGACTTTGGGGAGCACACAACGCAGGGCCAGCACACAGCAGGTGGGTCCTGCTCCTGCCTATGACACTCGGGGTTGTGTGGACTGTGTCCGTCCTCCATGGTCAGAGCTATGGTAGGATCTTTGCTTCTGGTTCCCACTTGACCATTTAGAAGCCCCCGACTGCCGCCCCCAGGGTTTGTCACACCGAACACGCATGGCCTCTTTTTCAGTCTCTTTCACCCTTTATTTAAGGCAGGACCCCTATCTTAGTGTGACTTGTGGCTCCCACACTGAGGGGCAGTGCTCTGCACATGCGGACCTGGCTGCAGGGGAGGGGGTGGGGGGTAAAGAGGGAGAGAGACCTTAAGAAGAGAGAGAGGGTAAAGAAAGAGGGCAAGGAGGAACAGAGGTGAGGAGAGAAGGGAGAAGGAGGAGAGAAGGGAGGAGGGGGAGAGAAGGGAGGAGGGGGAGGAGGGAGAGAAGGGAGGAGGGGGAGAGAAGGGAGGAGGGGGAGAGAAAGGAGGAGGGGGAGAGAAGGGAGGAGGGGGAGAGAAGAGAGGAGGGGGAGAGAAGAGGGGAGAGGAGGGAGGAGGGAGGAGGGGGAGAGGAGGGAGGAGGGAGAGAGAAGAGGGGAGGGGGAGAGAAGAGGGGAGAGGAGGGGGAAAGGGGAAGGGAAAACATATGAAGAGAGAGAAGAGGGAGGGGAAAGTGGGAAGGGAAGAGGGGAGGAAGGGAAACCAAAGATTAGAAATAAAGCTAAATTCCAAATATGGCGACACTGGCTTTGGTTTCTAGTTTGCAATGTTGGACAGAGAGAGCAGGCCCTTTTCAAGACGACACCACAGAGATTCAGGCGCTGGGACTTTGGAAGGAGTGGCACACATAGGTCTCCCCTAGACACCCAGTGCCACTTGAAAGGCCAGTCCCTGCAAGGCACAGCAGACACCTTACAGATGGGTCTCCTCCTGAGGTAACAGAAGGCCGCCACCGCTGGGGCTGGAAGACGCAACCCCTGAGGAGCCCTAATATTAGAATGATTTGTCTGTTCCTAATCTGTGACTGGAGACTCTGCTGCCAAGAGCGATAGATTCTCAGCTTTAAAAAAAAAAAGTTTGTTTGTTTGTTTTTTAGAGATTTACTTATTTTATGTTTGCTTGCACAACTGTATGTGCACTGTGTGCCTTCACAAGTGTATGTGCACCTTGCCTGATGGTCAGACAAGGATGTCAGGTAGCATGGAACCAGAGTTATCCATGGTCGTGTACCCTCACGTTCTTTGGAAGAGCAGCAAATCCTCTTAAACCCTGAGTCATCTCTCCAGCCCCTAAAGTCTCAGTGTAGGTCCTGAG
Organism: Acomys russatus; assembly: GCF_903995435.1. Lineage (NCBI taxonomy): Eukaryota > Metazoa > Chordata > Mammalia > Rodentia > Muridae > Acomys > Acomys russatus. Next base: position 6,634,694 of record NC_067163.1, read on the forward strand.
CTGTGTTGCTGAAAATGTGGGTGCAAAGAGCTTTGATGAATGGGGGGAACAAGTCATTTTACTCTTTTTTGTTGAGGGGTTGGTTTTTTGAGACATTGTTTCTCTGTGTAGCCTTAGCTGTTCTAGACTTGTTTGCAGACCAGGCTGGCCTCAAACTCGCAGAGGTCTGCCTGCCTCTGCCTCCCGACTGCTGGGCTTAAAGGCGTGCGCCACCACTGCCTGGCGTCATTTTACTCTTGAGTCAAGGCCGTGGGTGGTCTGTGGAAGTTCTGACTCCATGGTCATTGCATAGAGGAGCTGGGCTTTCCAGGAAGTGTGGGCGTAAAGTACATAGCCAGTGACTTCGGGGATGGACAGGTCCTGGAACTTGCTGGCTTTCTGCAGTCTCCTCAGCCCTTGTTGACATCTCTTTCTACATGTTCAGACATCAGCCGCCGTTCTGTGCCACACGGGGGCTACAGGTACCAGGGGTGTTTTAGAAACCCCCGGTACAAAGATTTGCACGGTCATTCTCCAGGAACAGTCATTTAAGAAGAAATAGTGCCACAATGCTCTGAGACCACGCTCCCTTCAAGGCACGTGGAAGTACCGCACAGTTGCTGCTGGCTTCTGGAAATTTGCATTAAGCAGCACTGAGTTCCTTGTGCAGTTTCCTATTTTAGGAAAAAGAAGGAAGAAATGATGGGTATAATAAACAAGTGTCTTCTCTTATGCCAATTCCAAAAACCTTAGCGCTATGTTCCATGCCAGGGCGAGTGTGTGCGTGAGTGTGTGGTGTATAGGTTAATTAGGACAATGGACTGCACTGGTGTGCACAGGTATTTCTGTGAGTGCATGACGTATGACTGTATATGAGCATAGTGAAGTCAAGACTGTCGTCATTGAGGAACAAATCCTGGGGAGACGTGAGCAAACAGCTACTAACCTAGATAGGGAACCGTGTGGTTTGGTTCTTGTCACGTGAAACAAACCTAGACATAGCTAGGAAGAGGGAAGCTCAGGTAAGAAGTCGCCTCCATCACACTGGCATGCAGGCAAAGCTGCGAGGCATCTTCTCGAAGACTGACTGTTGTGGTAAAACCCAGCCCATTGTAGGAGGCGCCACCCATGGGCAGTTGGTCCTGGGAGGTAGAAGAAAGCAAGCTGAGCAAGCCATGGGCAGCAAACCAGAGTCCCTCCATGGCATCTCCTTCAGTTCCTGCCTTGAGTCCCTGACGTGGCTTTCCTTCATGGTGGACCCACACATTGTAAGCTGGAATAAACTCTTTCCTCCCCAAGTTGATTTTGTTTATGATGTTCCATCACAGCCATGGATGGAAAGCAAAGTAGGACACCAACTAATGACAGGCCAAGGTAATAATACCACAAGAGGGCTGGAGAGATGGCTCAGAGGTTAAGAGCACTGGCTGTTCTTTCAAAGGTCCTGAGTTCAATTCCCAGCAACCACATGGAGGCTCACAACCATCTATAATGAGATCTGGTGTCCTCTTCTGGTGTCCAGGTGTACATGCAGGCAAGAAAATTGTATACATAATCAATAAATAAATCTTAAAAAATACACCACAAGACCCAATGTGTTTGTTTGGCTTATTAACAGAAGCATAAGTGAGCAGTCACGTACAGAAAGAACTGACTCAAAGAAAGCTGCATCACCAAAACCACTCTAGTGTGGGTGACAACTCAAGAAAGCTTGAAACATGGAACTTGCTGCACAATTTGCAGGCAGCTCAACTGGCTGAAGAGTAAACCTTCCATGCCTCTGGGCGTCTCTGAGGTGTCTCTAAGCAGTCCTTACAGCACCGATAAGCTTGGGGAGATATGAGTCTAGTGGAACTGGTCAGTTTCGGGGACTTTCTGAAACTTCTAAGTTGTTTACTCTAAGGAGACTAATGCTCTCAGAGGAGATTGAGAACACACACACACACACACACACACACACACACCGGGGCGGGGGCGGGTTTTAATTCCTTTGTCCTACCTAGAAGGCTGCCTCACTCTCTCACTGAGCAAACCCCCCTCTAGTTAGGTTTGCATCATAATTTTATCAATTAGAAGTGATTTGGGCAGAACCAAACTTTCTAACTTTGACATTTTAAAATTTTCCTTTATAGAATTAGCTTCACATCGTATTTAAGGACATTTTATCCAACCAAGAATACAAAGTTGGTTTGTTGGTTTTTTTCCTACATTTCTCTTTAAATATTCCCATTTGGGAATATTAGAACAAATTTTAAAAGCTGCTGGCTGTGGTGATGTCTATCTTTAATCTCAGCATTTGGGAGATACAGGCAGTCTCAAAAAACAAGGTTGTTATTGTTGGTTTAGACCACTTGTCATAAGCATTTTTTAAAGTGATGTGTGTGTGTGCACACGCACATGTGTGTGTGTGTCTGTGTGTGTGTGTCTGTGTGTGTGTCTGTGTGTGTGTTTGCACTTTCAGTTTTTCTGACTAAATATCTGGGATTGAGAGCACAAGTTCTTGCAAGATTCATTTTAATTTCATAAAAATTCTGAAAAGTGTTTGCAAAACGTGTTGCCAGTTTGCCTGTGTGAGAATTCTGGTCACTTTGCAATCCCACCAACAGTAAAAATTGCAATAAGAAAAAAAAATCCAGCCATCAGCAGGTAGACTACAAGCATCAAACACAGCAGCATTTCACCAGTGAATAATGAGCCTGGGTATTTTATAGGTGTGGCCTGCTTCTCTGTGTGACTTTTCTTTGGTAAAGTGTGTCTTCAAATATTTAGCCAACTTTGCCAGCAGGCAGATTGGTCTTGTTGATGGATTTTGACAATTCTTTCTATACCTGCATAAGCTCTTTGTCAGGCAGTAATTTAAAAACATCTCAGGGCATCTGCACCTTTTACCTTTATTCTCCCAGTAGTGATTTGGGCAGAGCCACTTTTGAATTTTGATAATTTTATTTTCTCCTTTAGAGATTATGCTTTTCACATCAAATTTAAGAACAATTTATACAGCCAAGAATGCAATGTTTTTTCCTACATTTCTCCTAAAACTGCTACAGTTTTATATTTAACATTATGTCTGGGATCAATTTGTAGCTATGAAGGGTTTGTTTTTCATACAGCGTCCAGAGGCTGCAGTACCACTCACTGACAGGGCCATCTCTTCTCCATTGAATTATCTTTGTGCTCTTGTCAAAAATCAATTGTGTGAGTCTATTTCTAGACTCCATCCTCCGGTATTGATCCCCGTCTGTCTTTTTGCCAATACAGGCATTGTTTTGATCGTTGCAGCTGTAGACTGAGGTTTGGAATTAGGTAGTCCTAATTGTGTGCTTTTTCAAAATTATTTTTATGTTTCTAGACACTTGTCTTTCTACATAAATTTTTTGACTCTGTTGCAAAAGAATCCTGTTAAGGCTTAATTAGGACCAGATTCATATCTGCAGATGGAGTTCCAGAGAGGTGACAAGCTGGTATTATCTTCTGATCTATGCACAAGTAGTGATCTGTGTGTGTGTATTAGTGTGTGCACATCAGCATGTGCACATCAGTGTGAGTGCATCTGTGTGCACATCAGTGTGTGCACATCAGTGTGTGCACATCAGTGTGTGCACATCAGTGTGTGGGGGCCTTTTTATATCATCCTATGGCTTTTAACGTGTTCTGTCCTCTATTCTGTGATATAAACACCTAAATGTTTCATTTTTGTGATTCAGTTGAAAGAATTGTTAGAAGTTAATTCCCAGTTATTTGTTGCTAATATATACATATATACGTGTGTGTGTGTGTGTGTGTGTGTGTCCTTTCATATTGCTGTGATAAGATTTTGTTAAATTCACATGTTAGTCTTTTTTATGTAGATTTTGTAGGGTTTGTGTGTAGTGATGACATCACTGGAGAACCTGTGTCTATTCTTACAGGAAAAGATTCTTATATGAAACAGAAATAAGAGGTTAAATGTCAAGCTGGGCTTGATGACACACGCCTTTAATACCAGCACTTGGGAGGCAGAGGCAGGTGGATCTCTGTGAGTTTGAGGCCAGCCTGGTCTACAAAGCAATTCTAGGACAGTCAAGGCTACACAGAGAAACCCTGTCTCAAAAAAAACAAAAACACAGCCCAAAGAGGTTAAATGTCTTACCTTGTTCTGGTTTGGTTTGGTTTATTTGTCTGTTTTATTTGTTAAGGCAGCATCTTGCTCCCCTCCACACACACTCCCCACCCCCCCCCCCGCTGTCACTGAACATACTTCCCCCCTCCCCCCCCCCCCGCCCGCTGCCACTGAACACACTCCCCCCCCCCCCCGCCCCCCGCCCGCTGTCACTGAACACATAGCAATCCTCTTGCTTTCGTTTCTCCTGTCATTACAGGCGTGCACCGCGGTGTCCCACTCATTCCTAGTGCTACAGGGGAAGCAGCCAGTCCTCCAGAGCCTGCGGGAGGAAAGCTGCAGCTGGTGGGGCAGACTGGCTTCATTGGATGGAAATTCCTGCTTTGCTCAGGTTCCCACCGAAGTTCAGTGTGTTTGGTCCTCAGCCTCTGAGAAGACAGCTGTGTCAGTTTTTTAGGGAGCAGAGGAAATGGTGAGTGAACGATGTGTGAACACACATGCACATAAAATATTAGGAAGAAAGAAAGAAGGAAGGAAGAAGAAAAAAGGAAAGAAGGAAAGAAAGAAGGAAAAGAACCCAAGAAGCCAGAGGCTTCACGTCGCTCCCACCCCTCCATCCAGCTTCCACCCGTGTTATCACGTTTGTTCACCTCTGTGACTAAATACCTCACAGAAACAACGCATGCAAGGAAGAATTCATTTGACACACGCAAGGCTTCCATAGCAGGAACTTGAGGCTGGTGGCCACGTTGCATCCTCAGTGAGGAGGGACAGCTGCTCTGCTGGCTTCCTCCTATTTAGTCATCCTAGGCTCCCAGATGGCACTGGGGATGGGTCTTCCTCTCTCACCAGATCCTGCCTGAAGACATCCTCACAGACTGCGCTGGCTAGTTTTATGTCAGCTTGGCATGGGCTAGAGTCATCTGATCAGAGGAGACCTGAAATTAAGAAAATATCTCTGTAAGATAGGGCCGTATGCAAGCTTGTAGGACATTTTCTTAATTAGTGATTGATGAGGGAGGGCCCAGCCAATAGTGGGGGAGGTCATCCCTGAGGTGGTGGTCCTGGGTGCTATAAGAAAGCAGGCTGAACAAGCTCTAAGGAGCAAGCCAGTAGGCAGCACCCGCCATGGCCTCTGCATCAGCTCCTGCCTGCAGGTTCCTGCCCTGTGTGAGTTCCTGTCTTAACTTCCTTTGATGATGAACAGTGATGGGAAATAAATAAGACATAAATTAAATAAGCCCTACCCTCCCCAAGCTGTCTTTGGTCACGGTGTCTCATAACAGCAGCAGTCAGCCTAACACACAGAATTACCCACATGTGCATTTCCCCGGTGATTCCAAATGTAGTCAAGCTGACAGGAAGGAGTAACCACCACACCACCCTACCTTCCATCTGCCACAGTGGATAGATACTTCTGTTTACGTTTTCTTTATCTACGCTCTACTTCTTTTATTAAAATGTGTGTGGGTGAAGCCTTATTTCTACTTCCCGCTTTTAGAAAAGGTAGCATATAAGCACACTCAAGCATCTAAAACAACAACAACAACTTGCCTGGAAAGCTCTGTGTGATGTGCCTCAGCATTCGATCGTCTGGGGCCGTAATTACAGGATGATGCTCCCGCGCTACAGCGCTAGGATGTGTGCGCCTCAGTCTGACCCCTTAGCCAGGCCAATTTATTTCAATGTCTTCTCTCCTCATTGAGAATTGAGCTTCTTCTGCCCTCTCTCCTTCATGCATAGAGAAGCAGCCACCTCAGAAGAGCCATTCCTTATGGCCGTTGCTTAACCACTAGTCACTGGACCAGGAACGGAGGCTGGTCTTGGCCCTGTGTATCCTGACCATGTCCCTCACTGATCATGGAAAGGCATTTTTCTCCAAATGCATTCCCTGTCCCCACTGCTCTGCCACAACACCGCCTGACACTGACTCTTTAGCCATCTCCAACTTTTTATTTAAACAACTCGCACGCCTTATGAAGGCTCTAAAAACATATTCTGATAAACTAAATGCTACCCAGGGAGTGAGGAGAGAATGAAGGCAGAGAGCGAGCCGTGAGGGACGGGGTAGAGGGAACTCTTGCCCACAGTTGGTAGGATGCAGACAGCTTCTATAGAAAATACCATACGTGCCGAGTGTGGTGGCCCATGCCTTTAATCCCAGCACTCAGGAGGCAGAGGTAGGAGGGATCACTGTGAGTTGGAGGCCAGCCTGGTTTACAAAGCAAGTCTAGGACAGCCAAGGCTACACAGAGAAACCCTGTCTCAAACAAACAAACAAACAAACAAAAAAAAGCCATACTTATGGTTCTGTGAAAAATTAGAATATACTGCTGCGGTACCCAGACAATCAGCACGTTGAAGCAGCCTCGCAGGCCCATGCTCCCAGTTACTCACTATGGCCAGGTCTGGAATCAACTGACCTATTAGCAGTGGGTGAGTAGATAAGTGAAAGGTGCCCGAGATCTGGCAGCTAGGACTTTAACCCTTTCCAAGTGTGCGCAGGTAGTCAACTGGCACCGAGTAAGAACTAGTTACCTGGAGCAAATGCAGTTTTCACTTCAATGTTTGAGTACAGGAGAGCTACCCACTGCTCAGAATAATGTGCCAGAGCTAGCCAGAGCTAGCCAGAACTTGTTGATTTTGAGGACTGTAGAGATGGTCCAGTGGTTAACAGCACTTGGGGGCTCTGCAGAGGACTTGGGTCCAGTTACCAACATCCATATAGCACTCACAAACATCTATAAGTCCACTTCTAGAGCATTTGATGTCCTCTTCTGGACTCTGAGTGCACTAGGAATGCATCTGATGAGTGTACACACATGCAGGCAAAACACTCTTATACAGAAAATAAAATAAATCTTTTTTATTTTTTTAAGTTGTTATTGGATCTCCTGGAGACTGTGGAGAATGAATGGATGGATTGTGGATGGCTTACTAAGGCAGAGCCTCCTATCCCTGTTGCTATCCTGAACATTTATTTGTTTGCTTGGTTGGTTTGGTTTGAGACAGGATCTCACCATATAGCCGTAGATGACCTTGAACTCACAGAGATCTGACTGCCCTGCCTCCTAAGTGCTGAGGGTAAAGGTATGCACCACCACTCCCTGCCTGAAGAGGGATCTTTTGAGGAAACAATTAATACAAGGAGCGCACCTTCTTACACTGTATGAGAACTAGCTGGTGTTTCTTTTAATAGTCTCTTAGCTGCTGACTCCAGAGACCAATCACCACTTGCAGTGCTCTTCACTGCCCACTCTTTGTAAAAAGGTCGCATTACAAAATGTTTCTGCGTTCTGAGCTAGAAAAGCACCTGTAGGATGTGCAAGGACACCTAAAGGGACATGATGGGAGTTCAGGCAGGCGCCATGGCCAGGCATAGTTACAAAATTCTCGGGAGCCTGATGGTTAGGTAAGACACAGACGCCATCCAGCAAGATGAATGAGAAACAGTGTGCCAACAGCCTGCCCATGCCTCTAAACATTAGAACAATAGTCAAGGAGTCCAAAGGAAATCACCTTGTTTAGGTTTAAAACAAGACACTCCCAGAAGCCACAAGATCCAATGCCAGACATGCGCTACTCTCTAATTGCTGTTGGCCCCAGAGACTCCTGCTGTTTCTAGCATGCCAAAAGTAAGATGGTCAGGCTCCATTGCTGAACATATCTATATATTTTGATTGCAAGACATGAAAAATCAAGCTGGGACAGAACAGGAGGCTCCCTCCTTGCCAACTAGCTTTTATTTTGCTAGAAGGCGTTATATAGAAGGCGTTTTTTTACAATAGTCCTGCTTGGCTGCAGATCCTGCACGCTATGTTGTCAACCTGCCCGGAAAGGTGCGACTGCCGATGCAATAGTGGCATGACTGTTAGGTGTATAGCCAACTGCTTTCCGATTGCGTTTGAGGCCTGTTCTGCATCTGGTACTGTCAATATCCAGTGCTTTGTAAGACCTAGAATGTAGTGAGGAAACTACCACTGTTGTTTCAGTACATGGATATGCTGTACCTGTGAAGTTGCCTTTGAAATATTTATATTTATGATCGTAGATGGCTGCTACTGTCGACCATATCTAGGAAATCTTGTATTTACAGTGCCAGTTGCCGTGGAGACATATAACTGGTCAAAGTACCTAGAAAAGGAATTGTTGAATGCCCAGTCCTAAATAGGATGCCTTTATCACCCCTTCCAAGGCTCACTGCTTACTGCAGAAAAGGGAGCAGAGGGAATGTAAGAGCTTGAGGGAGGGAGGGAGGGAGAGAGGGAGGGAGGGAGGGAGGGATGCAGTGCTGTAGAACACCATCCTCTGGGCATCTCGCTCACTCAGCAGTTGTGATTTACCCACAGGAGACCTGCATAAGGCTGAGCCTGTTAACATTTAATCACAGAGGGAAGGGAGGGGCTAAAGTGCTGTAGACACATGAGGTCTCCACCCCTCTTCAAGGTATGTGAGAGGTTATCAGCTGCTGAGGGGAGGGCTTCTCTCTCATGGTGTGGCCAAGCATGTTCCTGTAGGTGACCCCTCAGCCAATCTCTTGTAAGTAATCCCTACTCCAACTCATTGTTTCACCAGGTTAGACTCGGTGCGTTTTGTTTGGTCTGCTGCTAGTGTCCTAGCATGACTAAGTAGGCGTTCATTAGGGTCTCGCCAAGAAACAGGACAAGAGGTCCTGACATCTCCCCATGGGAGGGTCAAGAGGTGCGGCTTCTACAGCATTAGAACTGCCGCTTAAAACCCCATTATATGCCCAGTGTGGGATCACACGCCCTTAATCCCAGCACTCAGGAGGCAGAGCCCAGCCTGGTCTGCAAAGAGAGTCCAGGACAGCCAGGGCTACACAGAGGAATCCTGTCTCAAAAAACAAACAAACAAACAAACGAACAAACAAAAACTCCATTATGGGGACTGGGGAGATGGCTCAGTGGTTCTTAACTCACTGACTGTTCTTCCAAAGGACTCTGGTTCAATTCCCAGCACCCACTTGGCAGCTCACACTGTAACTCCTGTTCCAGGGGACCTGACACCCTTACACAGATATACATGGCAAGCAAACAGCAACGCATATAAAATAAAAATAAATTAAAAATGAAGTGTGCCGGGCTTTAAAAACTAACTAACTCCGTTATGACACCTGGGAACTAATTGCTGGTCCGGGAGCAGCTGTCACCGCCTCTCTCCTCGTGCTGTGTGCTGCTCCTTCGTGTTCTCAGGGAGAGATTCCGTGTGTGCTGAGGGGACAATCTCTAAGTACTGGCTGCAAAAGAGCTTGTTTTCTGAGTTACTTTGTGGCCTATAGCTCTTCCACCAACCTACTCAGAGGGCAGAAGACCAGACAAATGACTCCTTCCTGCACCCTGGACTCATCGTGTGTTCCTTGGTTTCATGGCTTAACAAAAGTCTGGATAGAAAAGATTCAAACTGCATTGAGATTCTGGCCTTAATTTTTGGATCTTAGTTCCTGGCCCGTGGTGAACCAAGAACATGTTTCAGGAACATGAGGCTCCCGTCACGGCAGGCAGGAAGCAGAGAGAAAGAAAGACCCAGAGATAGAAACCCCCTCTGAAAGCCTGCTCTCCAGTGACATGCTGTCCCCACTGCCTGAAGTGCCCATCGGGTGTGAGTTTGACCCTGCGCCAGCTTCCTTTCAGCTACTGAGCACCAACAGCTTACGCCATCACCGGCTCCCAGAGGTGTGCCACATTTCCACCGTTGCTGAGTTGTATTTTCTTTTGTGACACATGCACCCTTTAAAGGGACCTGGCCACGCCAGATGCTCTCTCTACCTCTCTCTCATGTCCCCACTCCAAGACAGCCTTTTGCTCTCCCCCTGCCCCCATAAACCTCTTGTGGTAGGTCTGTTGTGTGGTGTAATCTCTTCGCAGCCCACTTTGCCCACAACCTGCCAAGGGTAATTTTCCGCCACTTTATTCTAACTAACTTTTGGTGATAAAGACTTGGCAGGCCTCCTGGTGCCTGCACGTCCGCCCACCTGCAGTCCGAGCCACGCTAGGACCCTCTCTGTTATCTCCGGTCTGCCCGCAACGCCTTCACCTTCCACCAAGCACTGGATACCTCATCTGATTGATCAAAATGGGATGAGCTAATGGTTGAGATGAAGCTATATTATATAAATGCAGGTTTATTGGGAGCAGCTCTGGAGGGGGAGGGAGAGAGATGCACGCAGAGAGAGGAGAGCAGAGGAGAAATACAGACAGAGAGAGAGGAGAGCAGAGGAGAAATACAGACAGAGAGAGAGGAGAGACAGAGGAGAAATACAGACACAGAGAGAGGAGAGCAGAGGAGAAATACAGACAGAGAGAGAGGAGAGCAGAGGAGAAATACAGACAGAGAGAGAGGAGAGCAGAGGAGAGGGAGAGGAGGAGGAAAGGGGAGGAGAGGAGAGTGGAAAGGAGGAAAAGGCAAGGAGGAACCAAAATGTCTGGATTATATAGTGAAGGGTTTCAGGGAGAGGGGAAACCCCACCCCTAGGTAGAGGACAAGGTATGCCAGCCATGCCTTGAGGCAGGTAGGGACCTATCACTAGCAATCGGGGAGTTCTCCCTCTCAGGTGGTGTAAATGCTTCTGCACCTCTGGCCGAGGTCCTCTGACCATTTACCTTGGGTGAGGCTTTGTTTTCCAGCACAGTTTTCGCCTTCCAGATTCATTTGAAAGCCCTGATATCAGGTATCCTAACAACCACCTCCCAAAATAGCGCCACCAGCTGGTGAGCAAACAGTCAACTCCTGAGCCTGTGAGGGACACTTTTATCTCAACTCTTCCTCTGGGAGTTGGGCTATTTACCTGGGCCAGGAAACCCTCACCCCTGATGGTTTAGGCTCTTTTTATGAAAAAAGTTAGAGATGCAGCTCTCCAGGTGTCTGTTCAGCAGAATGCTACCTGTTCCAGCTCCCTCAAAACACCGACCTTTCAGGCAGCTTAAGGAGCCTGCGTGGGGAGGAGGGCGTGGAGAGAGGGAGGGAAGGAAGCCTCCTGTGCAGACAGAAGCAGGGAGCCCAGCATGTGCTGCAGTGTCTGAAGCAGCCGTGGAAATAAAACCATGTGGTCAGTCTTAGGATCCCTATGCCTGCACATCATTCTGAAGGGTCCTGCAGGCTCTGTAAGAGGATTCACTGTCCCTCACCAACATGGCGGTTTCCTTCAGCAGATTACAAGCGTGTCCAGGCATCTATAGGCAAGCAAGTCCCAGATTACAGGCTCAGTGGTGCTGAGTTCTGGGTTAGTTAACAGGACATATTCCTTTGTTGCTGTCGGTTACCTCACCAGCTGTCTCACAGAGATGCTTAAGCCAGTTCTCATAAACACAGGGAGCAGGCCTGGGCCACACAGCAGGACATTCTTTGTTTTAAAACCCAGAGTGTGGAGGCGGCCATGACCCACAGGGACATTTTCTGGCAGTTAGCAAGTGACCAGAGGAGTTTAAAATCCTGGGGGGTGAAATCAAAGGCCCTTAAGAGAAAACACACAAATGAAAATGACCACTTGGTCATTAGTCACCAGGAGTTGTCTGACCTGGTAGTGGGACAGTATTATAGCTATTATGAGCTATACAAACGGAGAGAAGAAAGTAATTACCTCCTTTAGCTCCTGAAAAGTTAATGTTGAACCGCTTGTTACCATGGACACACAGGCCGTTTGCAGCACTGGTCTGTCCATGGTCAGCAAGGTGGCTCCGTAAAGCCAGAAAACCCACTATGGCTCCTTGTCTCAAGGCACCCTTCCAAAGAGACGCCATTGCACACAGCCTCGCCAATAAACACAGAACTGAGAAAGATGAAGTGTGCAGGAACCAGCTCACAAGCACAGTGCTGCAGCTCTGTGGGACCCCGAAAGTAACAGGGATGGCGAGAAAAGGGAGGAGGAGAGGAGGAAGGAAAAAAAAAGGATGTGGGGAGGAAGAATGGGGGTTGGGGGGGGTGGTGTGAGAAGGAAGCAGCTAGGCAGCAGTAGCAGTCAGAGAGCCCTGTTCCTACAAGGAGTCCCAAGCTACTTGGTCCTGTAGACTTAAAAGCATCTCCTCAAGGTCTTGGTGGGAGATTCCGCTGGTAGAGACGGTCAGAGATGTCCTTGCTCATGAGCACAGGGAGTGAAGGAAAGCCTGTTTAGAGATGGATGTCGGTGTTTTCAAAGACCTCTCTTCTGTTGCTGCTGTTCCGGGTGTTTCTAGGTTTGGGGCCTCTTCCCCAAAGAATCTAAATAAAGGCTATCATGGATCTGCAAAAGCAGAAAGAGCAAGGCCATAAAAAAAATTTTAAAAAGTTGGGAACCCAGGACACTCAGTGCAGTGGGCATATGAGTGAAGAGATTCCAGGAGCCTGGTCATTGTTTGAGGTTTCCTTTGATGAATTTTAAGAGAAGGAGGTTTTGTTTTTTGTTTTTTGTAATAATTTCTTAATGTTTTTAGATCTATTTATTTTGAGCGTTTGTATGTCTGGGTTCACATGCGTCACCATGAGGATGTGGAGGTCAGAAGACAGGTTGCAGGAGTCACGCTTCTCCTACCGCGTGGGTTCCAGGCATCCAAAGCAGGCCACCAGATGTGGCAGCAAATGTTTTCATATGTGCTGAGCCATTTTACTGACTCAGTTCTCCAATTTGTTTGACAAGTTTAGATTATGTAGGCCTTTGTTCACCTTCCATGGGCTTTCCCCTATGCATCTGATTTTAATTATACATACATGTACAATCCATTGGGCTAGTCATAGGATGATAAAAAAAAGGGGGGGGTGTTCTTCTTAAGTTCACGCTGAGGACCCTTTGTCTTACCGCATCCATAGCCAAGGCCAGCTGAGCATGGACCGACCTTTCCTTTCTTCATACCTGAAAACATTGAGAACATATTTGAACACACACCCAATTTGATTATCATTAGGAAAGACCAAACCCTGACTATTGTTCAACATGAGTGCACAGGTAGCCAGAATGGGTGGGGGAAGGCGTCCACGGTTGCTAGGTGCATTGCTTGGAGAGTGGTGTGTGCACCGTGCAAGTGAAGGAGCCAGACTTCCACGTCCTTATTTAGAAGAGGAGAGGCTGCGGTGATCGGCAGAAGTCCTGAGTGAATGTGTGGCACTGACAGGAGCTCAGCCATGCCAAGGACACCAAGGCTCAGACTCGTGGGAACAGCAGGCTCCTCCTCTGGTCCAAGCATAGATGTTAACGAGTGGTTGACCTGTGGGTAACAGTACCTGCCCAGCGTGCTGACTGCATGGCCCAGATCCCTTCTCTGGAGTGACTGCATGGTCGTGATCCCCTGAGACCGCTCCCCTACCTGGAATTAGCTCACACACGTCCTCGTTTCATGTCGTACATAATAAATGTGCAGCGCATCCGGGCTGCTGGCGCATCTCCCTCAGAGCGCAGGGCCACCCAATCCTGCCTTTCCATTACTTGTGTCTGCACTCGACTCTCCTGCTGCCCTCAGTCAGGTTTCCAAGGCCCAGGCACATGGATCATGGCTCGGTGAGCAAAACCGAACGGGGTCCTAAGGCTACTAAACCATTTCCTATGCTTGCCCACCTGGTGTCCTTTAGATGTTCACCTGTAGCAGGCATGGTGGCTACCATCTTACTTTAGAAAGCAGAGACAGGAGGATGGCCGAGTTACATAAGGAGTGTGAGGCCAGCCTGAGTCACGTAACAAGACAAAACAAAAACAAAAACAAACAAAAAAACCCAACAACCCCTTCTGATAAACAAAACAACAAAACACGCCACTGGTATTTACTAGTGTGACTGCTCAAGTACAGATGAAAACAATGCAGTCCCAAGGGAGTGCTCCTTTAGTTTCAGAAAACAGCTATATTCTCTCTTTGTTCTGAATGTCCTGGTAATTGTGTACAAGGAACAATGCCCCCTAAAAAGAAAAGAAAAGGCACACTCATGCCTCAACGTTGTAATCTAAATCAGTGGTTCTCAACCCTCCTAACGCTGTGGCCCTTTAGTTCAGTTCCTCACGCTGTGGCGACCTCCAACCATAAAATTATTCTCGTTGCTACTTCATAACTGTGATTTTGCTACTGCTATGAGTCATAATGTAAATATATGCTATGTAGATGGTCTTAGGTGACCACTGTGAAAAGGTCATTCGACCCCCTAAAGGAGTTGCGACCCACAAGTTGAAAACCATTGATCTAAATGACGCCACCACACTGGGCAAGAGGCAGCCAAAGCGAACATCCCTTTTTTGGCAGTCCTAAGCATATTCATTGCCTGAATGGTTGAATGGCTGTCCGGCAGAATGCACCCCAGCTACCACCAGGCTCCAACTGGCTCACAGCTAGCCCGCTTTTCAGATTGAGAAACCCCATACAAGGAAACAGGCACGCTCAGACACAGAACTCCAGGTGTCTATAGCAATTTCTCAAGGAGATAATAATACAGAGAGGGTAATGCTGACTCTCCTGGTAAAAACAGCCAGGCTTGGATCACTTTGCTTTTTCAGTAGTTTGTTTTCCTATGCCTTTTATTAGAATTGTCATTCCGTGACAGACAGACCTGGAGCCACAGACTGATGACCTCAACCACAGAGTGTGCACCAACTCAACAGCAATGGTCAGAAGTGATTTTAAGGCTATGTGTGTATATATATATATATATATATTCTTTTTAAAAAGATTTTATTTATTTATTTTATGCATACAGTGCTCTATCTGCATGTACACCTGCATGCCAGGGAAAAGCATCAGATCCCAGTGTAGATGGTTGTGAGCCACCATGTGGCTGCTGGGAATTGAACTCAGGATTTCTGGAAGAACAGATAGTGCTCTTAATCTCTGAGCCATTTCTCCAGCCCTTAAGGCTATTTTTTTTTTTAAGCGGATGGGAGAGATATGTTGGTTAACTTTCCATTGCTATAGACTATTTAAGAAAATCAAGCTAAAGGACTTAATCTGGCCCACAGTTTCAGAAGTATTGGCCTGTTGCTTTGGGCTTCCAGCAAGGAAAAGAAGTCATGGCCAGAGCACGCAGCAGAACAAAGCTGCTTACCCCGTGGTAGGCAGGAAGCTGAGAGAGGAAGTCTGAGTTTTCAATACGTTCCTTGAAGACATGCTCCCAGTGACTTCCGGTGTGGTCTGAACATCTCCACTGTGGGCCTCAACTCTCACTTCCCCAGCCTCAGTCTCGGCCTGTGGGATGCTCACATCAGCCATTCTTTCTCAGCCCAGCTCCCACCACCTTCATACCTCCTGGTCACCAGGTCCCGCCTGGGTTACCAGCCTGCATGCCTCAGTCACTTTACATACTTTGCATGAGCCAGACCAGGAGGGACCCTCCACAGAGACAGGCTGCTTTAGGCCACTCTTCCAAAGTCCAACTGTCTTCTCATCTCCGCCCCTTACTTAGTCCCCCCAGTTGTAGCCATCTGCCCAGGATCCCCCAGGCCAAAGCTCGTGCTGTAGCGATACAGTCTCCTAGCAGAGACAAGAGCTTCTCCCATGGAGCAGAAGGGGCACCGTGCTTTCAGAGACCACGAGTCCT
This sequence comes from Acomys russatus, assembly GCF_903995435.1. Taxonomy (NCBI): domain Eukaryota; kingdom Metazoa; phylum Chordata; class Mammalia; order Rodentia; family Muridae; genus Acomys; species Acomys russatus. The sequence continues at coordinate 6,650,274 of NC_067163.1, forward strand.
GAATCTGGGTGGTTCTCGGGGACCCACTGATTGATCGAGGGTCACTAGGTGTACACGAGGGCACCCGCTTCCACTTTCCCCCATCATGCAGCTCTCTACAGTGTCCTCTCAGGCCAAGGGCTCTTTGCAGCCGCACTGTGCAGGATACTGTTATTGTTCCTAACCTCACCTACGGAGGCCCGGACTGCCCAAATTGACAAGGACAATTCCGGAAGCTCTGGGAGGCAAACGCCCTTCCTCTAGAGAAGTATGTGTCCTGCAGCCACAGCCAATCTGCACCCTGCAAGTGCAGGCAGCCCCCAAAAGTTAGCCCTCTGGGGCTCCTTCCCCATCACATTTGGAGTGACCAGGACAGGTCACTAGGGAATCCAAGGTGACCGCTTCCTTCCAGATTTTTTTAAAAACGTATTCAGCTATGAGCTGACGTGCAAGTAAGGAAAGTTAAAAATAAGGCTTTTGCTTCATTGTGGCTATTTCCACTTCTTTACATTGTCAAAAAAAAATTATTATTTGTTCGGATTCAAAGCAGTCCTTCAGCTTTGATTCTAAACAAGGCTCCGCATTTGGCTGCTTTCCGTATTCATAAGCCTTTATTCATGCCAGCACAGTGATATTTAAATATGCTCACACACAGGTATTAAATTAAGTGCTTTACTTTTTGTTTGTTTAATCAGTCATCTGTATCATCCCCCCAACGCTGGCGAGCACACCCGGCATCACCAGCTTCTTTGTAGGTCTCCAGACAGGAGGAATGTAGTTTTGTCAAGAGGCAGGGCTCTGCACTACTCTGTCCCCTGCCTGTGTACCCGAAAGCTGGGGTGGGTGAAAACAAAGACACTGGAGCTTGTAGAGTCTTTTTTTTTTTTTTTTTTTTTTTTTTTTTTTGGTTTTGTTTTTAATGAAGACTGAGAACTGCCTCAACATTAACTACTACACAGCCAATTTTGCCTCCCATCCTCTCCTTTAATAGTGCTCCTTGTGCACACGAAAGTCTCAGAATCTTCCTACAGCGTCCTGTGTTGCTGAAGTGATGTTTGCGAAGATTTGGGCCATTGTCCCGCTTCAACCACACTGTCAGGAACCAAGCAGGGAGTGCAGCCTCCGCCAGCAGGTGTCTGAGTGGGAGGTGACATTCCCAGCCCGCAGAAGAAGTTCCCGAACACTATCAAGGAAGGGTTCCCTGTAAAGATGTCGGTGAATCTAAAAGTCCCACATGCACCAACTTTAAAGGCATCCCTTCCGCTCTTGGCCACAAAGTAGAAATATCCTGTTAAAAATGGTGATGTGCACTCCACACCCACACACCCACAACTGACCTTCACAGCAATCTATGGGTGTGTGCATCTGCAGATGCGTTTGGCTGCATAACCACATTCGGACATATATATCCTCCTAAGGCCCTGTTTGCCAAACTCATACTGATTTCTGTAATTATACACAGAATGTATTTTCCCAAACACACAAAGGAGATCTTTATGCCGCCACTTAGGGTCTAGATTGAACTTAAACCACTACTTAGTCGATCTCTCTTAATAGGATACTAAAAGGAAATTTTATGACAACATTATCAGTAGCATTTTGCTGATAATTAGAATAACAATAATAATACCAAGATATTTTTTCGGTAATAATGGTGTTATTAATGAGATTTTTATGAAAGACAGGCTTCTTTGCTATAATTATGAAAATTGATCTTTTGCATTTTACTTGTTCGCTGAAATCAGATAAGTGGCTTAACTACATGTATTATTTCTAATAAATATTCAAAAGAATGCATTTAAACAAGGCTCCTCATTCTATTCTTGCTCATATTCCTTGCATTTAAATAAAAGTGTAATTGCTCTGCTTTTTAAACTGCTAGTTTGGATTAGCTGTCTAACCTGCAGAGGGTAGCTGTTTGCTGTTTGCATTTTTAATAGCTTTATTACCATTTGGTGAAGCCTTAATTTCTGACTCCCTTGAAGAGTCCTGCCTTTAAGTCAGCACTACAATTTAACCAGCAATAATGTGTCAGAATAAGATAAAGAGCCATACCGGAGGAAGCGCAGTGTTTCTGTGTAGCATTCTGTCATTGTTAAAAGCAAGATCCTAGTGTGTCAAAATGTAACCTCCCAAAGTTTCCTAAACTTTATAGCATAACTTCCTGGTTCGAATTTTTGCTCACAGGCTCCCTTGTGCGTTATCTCCGCCAGGGAAAGCAATTGTAGCGCAGATCTCGTCATCTGAGTGTGTGTGCCTACGGACATGAGCAGACTGTCCACCTATGTCTGTTTATGTTGAGCACGTATACCCTCAAGAACACCCCACACAGAGAAAGAAAAATCTGTGTTTCGGCAGTGGAAGTAGTCTGTTGTCTGATCATGTGAGCCTATGAGTGCCTGTGCGTGCAAACATGTGTGTTTCGTTTTTAAACTCCTGTGACACCCACAACAGCGCCGAGGATAGTGCTGAGCCGCCATCTGCTAAGCATTGTTTGTTCCCTACCCTACCCCGGCAAATCCCAAATGTAAAAGGTTGTACATAAAGATTTGAGAATGAACCCTCAAGGAAGGATTCTCTTTTTAAAGTAAGGTTATGTGAAATCTAACACTAGTTCATTCACACCATAAAATGCCTGATCAGCAGTGATCTCTCACTGTTTTGTTTTGTTTTGTTAATTTGCCTTCTAACTCAAGTTAAGATGAACATAAGACTGGCACCATCGTGATTTCAGATATGTCCTGACTTTTAAGTTGCAGGTCTCGCTCACCATTCCTTCACTCTTCCTCAGTTTCTTGTGATTTACTCCTGGGAAAGCAGCCATCCGTCCCATCAGCCACCCATCCCCAAGGTGAGGTGCCCATGCTTTCCCCAGTTGCACTCAACTTCCTGCTCTGCATGTCCTCTGAGCTGTGATTAGATCGGGGCTGGTCAGATTCTATTTGAGGTGGACTTTCTGAAGGTTCCGAGTCACCTCATCCTTTTTTGTGCTGTGAGTTACTTACGCTCAGCATCTCGAGAGACACATGAATACATTTCAGCTTTCAGCAAGGCCAGACCCTAGGGCCATCACTCTCTCTGCTCCTCCACTTACCAGCTGGACACATCTCTAAGAAGAACATTTTCCTGACATTTTAAGTCTGGTTACAAGTTGTGCTGTTTATACTGGGGAGGCAGGGTAAGTATCTGATACCTCTCTCTTTATTTACTAGTCGTTAAGATAACGACTCATTCGTTAGCATCTTCCACTGGCACCAATTATTTCTCAGTTTAATTAAGAGCTCATGGATTTAAACATATGTGTTGCATTTCAGCTTCTCCAGTTATACTCTGATGATCAAATTGTCTGCTTCTGGCCATCAGAAGCCTATCACTGGGCGGGTGGGACTCCAAGGAGTCTGGCTCATCTGGCACTGCTGTCTGGCCTAGGCAATCTCCCCCGGTGCTGTTCTGCTACACCACCCTTGGGTCATGGGAGCTGAAATCTTCCTGCCAGAGTGAGTAGAGTCCGTTGGGAAGAAACTCCATAAGTTGGATGCTGTCTCCGGAGGAAGGAGCTCAGCCTCTGAAGGTGCGGCCAGCTCACGGGCTTCATTAATGGGTCAGAGAAAAGAAAGAGAGCTGGCAGAGGCAGGCTGGACATATAGGCCAGAAAGGCAGCTAGCTACACAGGCCATGCCAGCTCTGCACATTGCTCTGCTCTGAAATGTTATGAAAGTGAAGTCTTGGTTCTCTGAGCCCTCTGGTCCACCTTCTGCCCTCCTCCATCCCTTGAGTGTGTTATAACTTCATTCACCGGAGAGCAGATCCCCCTGAACAGCCCATCTTCGAGCAGTTTACACACTGTCCAGCCTCCATCCCTCCACAAAACCCCACATCCCACATCTGTGCACGCCCATCCTGTCCAGGGCTCATGGTTCCAGAGAGGCCTCCCTCAGCAGTTTCCACCACCACCACCACCCCCGCACACACACTAGCCCATTATATTCCTTGAAGCTCCTCGCTATAACTGGTGAGTGTGTGTGTGTGTGTGTGCGCGCGCGCGCGCGCGCGCGCGCGCGTGCGTGTGTGCTATCTTCCACACTAGGTATTTGCCGGCACTTGATTTCTGCCATAGGTCACACACACACACACACACACACACACACACACACACACACACACACACACACACGGAATGACTGAGCTTCCTTGAGGATGCGATACCCTCAGCTGTGGAGCTGCCCAACTATGGGGCTCCTCTCTGGCTCCTTCTGGATGACAAAGTCACCTGTGCTTTGTGCAGCATAAGCAGCCACATCCTCTCTTGACAGGACACAGCTCTAAATGTGAAGGGAAACCTGGCCAACTATGCCTGGATTTCCACCGTCAACAGCTGAGTAGCTGGTTTCATGGTGCCACATTGACAAGGTGCCTTTGCTCCTCACAGGGACTGAGTCACTGTCCTACGGCTGGAGGAGGGGCAGAGATGGGAGGAAGTCACCGAGATTGCTGTTGCTGCTCTGAATAGCATCAGGGCACTTAATAAGTAGGAAGTGTGAGCACAGGGTTCTGTGGGGCTTTGGGAGAGGCCATTCTTTTCTTCACTGAACCTGAGCCCTGGGCAATGGACAACCACGTCATGGAATACGTAGAACCAGTTCTTCAGGGCCCAGAGGCGATCCACACAGTGGAGTCAGGAAAACAGGCAGTGGCAGAGAGTAATCCACCCCTCTTCCAGCCCCCACTCCTTTGGACAATGAGGGAGACACCCCTAGGCTTCTGCCCAGAGTGCCTCATCAGCAGAGGATGGACACACAGATGCCAGTACACATGACTCAGCTCTTCAGAGACAGGGGTGAGGAATGCTGTGCAGGAAAACCAGAGAGAGTGAATCATCTGACCTAGTGGATGCCCTTGCCTGAAGGAGAGAAGGGGTGGGGGCAAACCTAATCAGACGTCACACCTTGCCCTGCCCTACCAAACCCCTGCCTCCCTTGCCTCCTCCGCCCAGCCCAGCCTAGGCAGTAAGCTGTTGAGTGTCCCTGCTGCTCCCTCCCAAGCCAGCTGTACCCTCAGTTAGGTGGTGTGACACCTGCTCTGAGCCTGGAGTCCCTGTAGTTCAGCAACAGTTGAGCTGCAAGGAGGTCAGTGAGCATGCGTCCTGCTATGACCCTAGGCACCCAGGCAGCGTCAGGCTGTGCCTTCTCCAGCAGGCTGTCTCCTTCATGATCTGGCTGTCCAGCAAGATGACGAGGACCAGGGGACCCAAGGAGACAGTAGGGCTGCTTCACCTTCTCCCGATAACACACAAAGTGCAGGCTTCAGAGCAAGTTCTTGCCCAAGGGGAAGTTCTAGAAAGATCACCACAGTCCCAGCCATCTCACCTCACCTCTTCCTGGAGGGCTGAGTGACAGATTCTCTTTTCTGAAGAGGAGGCTTGCTGCCATTTAAACTCAGGTGGCCTCCCAGGACCCCTTAAGCTCACACAGTGTCTCCAGCCCTGGAAGGCCTGAGATCACGGTCCATGCATCTTCGTGGCACCTGTTCTACGGGTTTTACAGGTCAAAGGTTATGTGCAGTTAGTTTCAAGAGCAAAGGGTTTTCAAGACTGGGTGTTTCTCATGTGTTCCTGCTTGCTGTTCTAAAATATTACCTTGCTGAGGAGAACAGTCTATCTGGAACGAGTGCTAGTTGTCATTCTGTGGAGCAGTGGCATGCTCAGTGTCAGCTGTGGGCCCTGAGGCAAGCCCCAGAGTCCTTGCTGGCCACAGGGATTTGGGGAGTCTCTTTCTTTATTTTCCAGTCTCTGGTGCAGCCCTGAGGGCATATTTGATATAGATATTAAAGGGAATCACAGAAGTGGCACTTGTATGTGCTGGTAGACAGTTAGCGGGAGACATAGGTGAAGGAACGTGGCACTCATAAGCCAGCCACACTGTGGCCGTGCAGACAAGTGGCCCAGTTGGCTCTTCATGATACAAGAAAGAAGGTACCTTTTCAATGGGACAAACGACTTCTTTGAGAGTAAAGGAGAAGGGGGCTAGAAAGTTGGCTCAGAGGTTAAGAGCACTGTCAGTTCTTTCAAAGGTCCTGAGTTCAATTCCCAGCAATCACATCTACAATAAGATCTGGTACCCTTGTCTGGTGTGAAGTCACACATTCAGGCAGAATAAATAAATAAATAAATAAATAAATAAATAAATAAATCTTTTTTAAAAAGGAAAGGAAAGGCTGAAGAGATGGCTCAGTGGTTAAGAGCACCTGCTGCTCTTCCAGAGGTCCTGAGTTCTGTTCCCAGCATCCACCACTGGGCAGCTCATAACCGTCTGTGATTCCAACACCAGGGGATCTGATGTTTCTGGCCTCCGCAGGAACCTGCACCCATATGCACACACCCACATGCAAATACATACCCACACATAATTAAAGGTAATAAAAAATAAACCTACAAAAAGGACCAAGAGCGTTTTCTGTGTCACCAATTAGGGCCGAAGCGTCCCCAGATTGTTTCTCAAGGCGAAGGCCATTGTGGGTGTGTGAACTGGTACCTTGAGAGTAACCATCTCGGAATAAATAGTGTGTTTCCTGGACACATGGAAAGCCTGCTGCTGACTGGGGATGGGAGAACCATGGCAACATCATGCTACAAGGTTCTGAATTGCATGTGACAAGGAATGAGCCTTGACAGTCTCCCCAGGTGAACAGGGCACAGTGGTCAGAAGCAAATGTTCAGGCCGGAGCTCAACCCAGAGGGTCTCAGGAGTTCTTTGAAACCTTCTCCCCCACATCACTGCCACAGGTTCAGGGGAACTGGATCTGGATTGTGACAAAGCCACACACAATGAACTTGACAACCAGCCAGATTTCTGTTTTCAGTCAGTTTAGGGTTACTATAATCTCATTATAATGCTTGAAAGACGACAAGTAATAGAATCTCACAGAGCCGGTCTGCTCTTCGAGGCAGCGGCTTCCCCTGATTACCTGGTGGGCCAGATCGGCTTTCAGCCTGCTGCGCTTGTGAGAATAACCACGTGATCAGCAAGGGTTCTCCTTGCAGTCAACAGTTTCAATGGGTCCACCACCAAATTAACCCTGAGCCCCTTCCCTGGGAACGTCACATGCACGTATTAAACCACCCACTTCTCTATCGCTGGACCATGTGAGTCAAGGCTTTCCGGTGCTGTTCTGCATCTTCTGAGGTGCAAAGCTGCCCTCTCATCATCTAAAGTACACCAGCATCAGCACCAAGCATCATTTAATGTTCTGTGAGGGCTATGGAGCATGTTGGTCAAGGCTGGGCGACTTGTTGACTGAGCTTTAGGAAGGGGGTGGGGGTGGGGAATGCTTCTCTTAGGAAAAGTTCCTGAGAGAGATTTTCCTTGCAACCCTGTTGCATTTGACCTTGTTGAAGAGATCCGTCTTTGAGTACTAAATGCGGTCAGATTTTAGGGGTGGAAGGACAGAGCCTGGAGCAGCCACGGGCTTTCTCTCAATGTGGTAGGCACAGGCTTTCTCACAATGCGATATGCACAGGCTTTCTCATAATGCGGTAGACACAGGCTTTCTCACAATGCGGTAGGCAGCTACAGAAACAGTGCAGTAGTGCAGATGGGAGCCTGGCTCCCATAGGTGGTTTCCAGGATGTGCCGGCATGTCTTAGCTCTTTGACACTGCAAAGCGGGAAGCACAGGGTTCGAGAAGTCTGGTTGTCTGGGTGATCGGTCAGCAGTACCTTCATGCTGCAGGAACCCAGCGAACGCTGACAGCATTGTGATTGTGAAGGAAGAGGTTGAGTCCTGAGGCTGCTGCTGCTGCTGCTGCTGCTGCTGCTGCTGCTGCTCGCACAAGGACACAAGGTGTGCTGTGCTGTCTGGGTTCTGGGACACAGTGAATGTGTTTGGCCTTGGTGCAAGATGCTTTTGTTTTCTCCCAAGACTGCAAGAAAGTTGTGTGGGAAACACGAACGAGACAAGGACGTTGGTGAGCAGAGAAAGTTCTGGGCTGCCTCCAGATCCCTGCTTATGCTTATGGTCTCAGCCACCAAAACAGAGTGCAATAGCCCCCTCTCTAACCCAGAATAGGACCAGATAGAAGGCCTGGGACCTTTTGTTCACCCAGCCAGAAACCCTCGTGGCACCCTTGATGAGGCTACCCAAACACACACAGGCCTAGCTCTTGCTACATGCTTTCACTGCTCAGTGCTGGACTCCAGACCTCTGTGCTGTATCCACATCAGGTGCCCATACCTAGGTACCATAGAGGTGACAAAAGGGCAATCACACGGATGTCCTCAGATCTGCCTCAGACCCCAGCTCACTAGTAATGCGAGGTAGACATGATTTTTGTTTTGTTTTGTTGTTTTTTGTTTTTGTTTTTTTGGGTTTTTTTGTTTGTTTGTTTGTTCGTTTATTTGTTTGTTTGTTTGTTTTCTGAGACAGAGTCTCTCTGTGTAGCCTTGACTGTCCTGGACTAGATTTGTAGACCACGCTGTCCTTGAACTCATAGCAATCTGCTTGCCACTGCCTCCCAAGTGCTGGGATTAAAGGCATGCCCTACTGCCTTCGCCACTGCCTCTGCTGCTGCAACCGCTGCCACTGCAGCCGCCACCGCCGTCCACCGCCACCACCGTCCACCGCCACCACCGCCACCTGGCTAGACAGTACATTTTTTAAAAGTAGGTTGATACAAAACAATCCTATGCTTATATATTTATATGCCTGTATCTCCCCAAAATTAGGTCATGCATGTGGGGTCTTCCTGATGGAGTCTACACCACTGTAAGAAGAGACAACACAGAATTTGCTATTTGTCTTTCTGTCTCTCCAGCTCACTCTCTGCCACAGGAAGACACAGTAAGAAGGTGGCCAATAGACTGGCCAGAAGGAGGGTCCTTAGCAGGAGCTTCTGGGACTGGAACTCCCCTTGTAGACTTCCAGCCTAGGGAGCTGTGGAGTAAATGCCTCTGTTTTGAGCCCTCAGTCCCAAGCTGACCATGGCAACTGGCATTGGACGGCTGCAGCAGGATGAGCCCAGGCGTTGTTTCTGTATGACGTCACAGTCAGGCTCAGACTCTCTGACCTGGAAGGGGGCAAGTGTAGGCTGCCTAGGGACAATGCGGCCACGCCGTCAACTTCCCACAGGGAAGGCAAGAGGAGATCAGACACACTGTGACTGTACATATTCCCTTCAGTGGAATATTAATTTGAAGTATGAGACGTGGGTGAGAATGTGCCAGAGTGAGGTTATTAAGAAGACAATGCTGCACAGCTGTGTGGCACTTCTCACTCGAGATGAGATTGACAAAACCAGACCCGAATCAAACAAATATGTGTGACAAGCCACCTGCACTTTAAAGATGAAGATAAAATCAGCTAGGGGGATGGGGGATCTCACAAGGTCATCATCAAGGTAATGGAAGAGCTGGAACTATCTCAAGGGCCCACTGCCCTCCTCCCTACCCTGCACTGCCTGGCTATCACACTCGGTCGTGCTGAGGCAACAAAACACAACGCCCTTGGATCTAGCACTTTGCTCTAAGTGTCACTGGTCCTTGAATTCCTTGGAACAAAGTCCAAATGTTTCTCTTTCTGGGCAGTGGTCATACCTATGGCTGCTAAAACCAGAGAGTGCAGACAGGATGGTCAGCATCATCTCAGCCTCTGGCGGTAGGAGCTGGTACCAACAACCTCCAGAACAGCAGCCAGCATACTGCACCCCCGCAGGACTCTCCTTCCAAGTGTGGTAACTGGAAAGCTTTATGGCAAATGGCAGCCCTAAAATAAGAGGTCCATCAGCCACTCACAGAAATCTCAGACTTCCAGAATGCTAAGGTCTCAACTGTCTCTCCAACATGTGAAGTCCAGACCACAGCAAGTCTGTCTGCAGCCTTATTTGGAAGTGGGTTTGTGGTAGTAGGAGCTCTAGTCCAAGTTGAAAAGTATTCTGTTTGTTTGTTTGTTTGTTTGTTTGTTTTTCGAGACAGGGTTTCTTGTGTAGCCTTGGCTGTCCTGGACTCACTCTGTAGACCAGGCTGGCCTGGAACTCAGAGACTGACTTGCCTCTGCCTCCCGAGTGCTGGGATTAAAGGCATGCATCACCACCGCATGGTGAACGGTATTCTTATAAGAACAGACACACGAAAAGACAATGCTGTTCGATGACACAGCAGAGTGACGTGCTGTAGCCAAGGATTTCCAAGAGCCACCATGGTCACTATGGGAAGTCAAGGGACTCCCAGGGGCACCAAGAATTGCCAAAGGCCACCAAGGGACTCCAAGGGGCACCAAGACTTACCAAAGGCCACCAGGGGACTCCAAGGGATGCCAAAGGTTGCTTAAGATCACTAAAGGTCACCAAGGGATGCCAAAGGTGTTCAGTGGACACAAGTGTCCCCAAGGGACACCACTGGTCACCAATGGACACCACCAGAGTGCCAAAAGTTGTCAAAGGATACCAAAAGTCACCATGGTATGCCATTGTCATCAAAGGACACTGAGGGCTATCATGGTATGTCATGGTATGTCAAGAGTTGTGCCGAGAGACTACTAAGGTAACCCCACCCTTGAACTATCAAGAAGGGTGGCATCCTTGGGAAAGGAGGATCAGAGAAGCCTCACCTGGCAGGAGGAGAGAGGCCTTGGATGCCTTCTCTGAGGCGCTGTCATTCCTAGATGAGTGCGGGGGGGGGGGGGCGGCGGCAAAGTCAAACCTCAAAGATGAAGTATAACTTCCTGAGCACCCTGTGTATTGTCATCTCCACCCTCACATGGTCAATCCCATGCTTTTCAGTTTCCACAAAACCAACAGATCTTCCCAACCTCGGGCTACCCCAGCTCCAGGAAGCCTTGGCCCTTCGTTTGTCAATAACTGTCATGTTCTGGTGTAGTTCAGCACCACCTACGTCCAACCCTGCTCCACAGTAGCAGTCAGTCTCACTTCTTGACTTCTGTGCCTGGTGTGTGCACCTGCTGTGGTCTGTGCTGGTGAGTCACCTGTGATGCTATGTCCTCTCCAAGGAGTTCTCTTGTGTGTTACAAGCTGCCTAGTACACAGATGGCACTGTGGATGTGAATAAGTAGAACAGTGCTGTGATGACGGGTGGTTCCATCCTGTACACTAGTATCTTGGGCTGGGAAAAAAGGAAAAAAAGGAGAAAGCCTTGTGTGCACTAAGCAGTCCCCTCACCCCTGCTTCTTTATTGTAGATGCAATGTGACCAGCCATCTCTGCTCCTGCCACCACGACTGCCCAGCACAATGAACTGTCACCTCCAACTAAAATAAATCCTTCCTTCTAGCCATGCATAGTGGCACATGCCTTTAATCCCAGCACTCGGGAGGCAGAGGCAGGTGGATCTCTGTGAGTTCAAGGCCAGCCTGGTCTACAAAGATAGTTGCAGGACAGTCAGGGCTGTTACACAGGAAAACTCTCAAAAGACAGACAGACAGACAGACAGACAAAAACACCAAAACCCAACCAACCAACAACAACAAATCCTGCCTTCCTTCAGTTGCTTTTGTCCAGCATATTTCACAGTAACCAGAAAAGTAACAAATAGAATTGCTAAGAGATCTGACTACAAAAGTAAGTTTGTAGAAAATAAAAGAGGGGTTCAGGCACTGGGGGGCCCACTAGGGTCTCTCCTGAATGCAGGGGCTTGCGTACATGGCTGGGCATCAGACTCACCTGGAGACTTTAAAAGCTCTGATCACAAGGTCTCATCTCAGGCTATTTGGATCAGAATCTCTGATGGGACTCTTTAAAAAAAAAAAAAAAAAAAAAAAGCAAAACACTTATTTTTTTTTTCTGTGTATTGGTGTTTTGCTGCATGTATGTCTGTGTGAGGGTGCCAGATCCCCCAGAACTGGAGTTACAGACAGTTGTGAGCTGCCATGTGGGTGCTGGACATTGAACCCTGGTCCTTTGGAACAACATTCAGTGCTCTTAAGCACTGAGCCATCTCTCCAGCCAATGGAACTCTTTTTTTGTCTCATACAAAAGAACATTTCCAGGGAAATCTAACTTGCCCCCAGATCGAGGCCAATGGCACAATCTCTTCAGGATGCGTTAGGCCAAAAGAGGAAGGGGAGGGTACTTCCTATTACTAGTTAGGAACCATCACTCCTCCCCAGAACAGAACCCCTGAGGGTATTCTGACTTGAGGGTTCTCCCTGGGAATTAAGGTGCTTTCCCAAGGTACTCACTGAGTGGAGGAGCGTCATGATGGATGGCCATCAGGCTATCGGCTTTGTGGACCTCAATGTCCCTGTTCATGAAGCGCCATCTGCAGACAGTTGTCAAACTTTGGAAATTGCTGGGCCTGGGGACCTGACACATGGCTGAGTGTACACTCACCTGAGGGTCCCAAGACTCAGTGCTTGACTAGAGTATGCGTAGCACACTGCTCTCCTGGGGTTTGTTGTAGCAACTGTATGGTGTGGCAGGCAGCACGATCTTCCCAGAGGTCAGGCTTGGGCTGCCACCTGGCCCTAGAGGAGTGTCCCAGGCTCAGCTGCTGGGGTTCTTGATGCCACCAACGGTCTGGTGTTGCTGCCTCCATCTCCTGGCTGGGGTCTGGGATGAGCACTGGGAATACAGGACCAGGAGAGAAGAGACAGCATCACAGTGCCCAAAGCAGGTAAATTATGGGTTGCTGCTGACAGTGAAGCAGCCTTCACTTAACAAAGGGTGTGTCACAGGGCTCACCGAAGTTGCTTTAAGCCGCTGTCTCCATGTGGAGCTAATCACTTGTTTAGTGATAGTTAATGCTTCAGTAGAAAGGCGAGAAAGAGACTGGGAGCTGAAGTGTGAGCACCACCGTCAATGGAGAATCAATCAAAAAAAAAAAAAAAACAAAAAACAAATAGAAGTGGCCATCTAGTCAACTGGAAAATGGGATTGGATTTACATAAAACTCACAAACATGACTATGCATGAAGGCAGGTAATGTCTGCTGAGACAAAGGGCTCCCCCGCACTTATTTAAGACTACGGCTAGTGAAGGCCCTTTCTCTCATAAGCAGGAGAAAGTGCTCTAAGGTTTAGGGACCCTCCTGCCAGTCATCAGAATTTCAACACAGCTTCTCTCTGCACTTGACTTGACTTGAGCAAGTCAGCCAGCTGATGGGCCACTTGCAGACCAAGCTGCCTGGGACATCTATTAATATTGGGTCCTTCCCATGGTAACTGAGAAGCCTAAGATGCTCTTGCTGATTTCTGGGCACGTGACTGGGGGAAACAAAGTTCTGGTTACTCTGTGAAGTCCCTCGCCTGTAGTTACAAGTTGTAAGAAGCTTCTTGTGCTGGGGCTGTTTTAGCTTCTCAGTGGAAATTGTCATACTGTTACTGTTTTTGTTTCTGCTTTGTCACTGAGCCCACCAGCCCTTGGTTACTGACCCATCTTGACAAACTGAGTCTTGTGACCGTGCCGCCTGCTCGTGTGCTTCAGAGCCATGGCCACTAAGGTCTCTGCTATGAGCATTCTTATGTTTATGCTTTCATTTGCTCATTACCCATTTACCCGTTGTTCACTGATAGCTTTTCTCAGCACAGGCAAAAGGATCTTTAAAATGTGAGCGTGAGCGTATATTTTACAAACTCAGCCTGACAACCTCTTGAGTTTACTTCGGAAATTTATCTTGTTCACATTTAGTGTAATAACTGATGTGCCTACATTTCATTCCTGTCTTACTTTCTGGTTATTATTTGTTACACTGTATCTTTTTCTTCTCGCTTTGGATAGTTTGAGCTGGTTTGCATTTCCTCACTTTTCCATGTAACTAGTGACTGTGCTCCGAGCCTCACACTAGTAACACAGACATTCAATCACTAAATGAAACCAAAAAGCCAGGTGCTCTTCACCCTCAGTCTTCCCCTCACACAAAGCAGGGAACCCACAGCGCTCACACACTCTTTACCTCTCAGTCAAGCTCAGACTCTTCATCATTCCCAGCTCCAAGGGCCGATTAGACTTCCCACTAACACACGCTGTGCCCCTCTTAAAACACCACAGTCAGCTTCTCACTGCAAAATTTCAACTTCATTATTTTTAATTTGGAATGACCTCCGTGTCCCAATGCTCACGGAAATCCATATTGCTCCTTTGGCTTACCAGTTTCCTCTTGCGAAGTTGGTGACAGGTGGAAGGAGGAAGATTTCTTCCTTATTCTCTAAGTAGCTGTGTGGGTGCTGTTTCGTTACTAATAAAGATAAGATGAAACAACCCTTGCATCTGGCCAGCTGGAGACACTGTGGGAAGGGTCCCTGGATAAGATGATGAAACAACCCTTGCATCTGGCCAGCTGGAGACACTGTGGGAAGGGTCCCTGAGTCCAGGCAGCTCGCTGTACTCCACGGACGACATCCTTGCATCCAAAGGCCCATGTCTGAGTGTCCGCTGGCTTTACCCTAGCCTAGCATTATGCCAAGCTTTATTACCAGTATTTTTGTTCCTAACCTTTGAGACAAACTTCTTAAGGCAATGTCCCGCTACTAAATATGGTTTTCATTCCAGGTGACCTGACATGTCAAACTTGGGCTGAGCATGGGATGGAAAGGCCGCTGTCTGCCCTGGGCTGCCACATATCCTAGAAACCTAGAGAGTAACCCAGGAAGTCCTGGGAAACTGGGACAAATGAGTACCACCTTGTAACTGCCGCACCCCCACCCCCAAGTAGCCATGGTAGCCATGAGTCAGGGACAGCACACACTCTAACCTTAACTCTCTTCCCATTTTGCTGGTGAGAGGCGGGTTGAGGGGGTAGGGGGTGAGGGGCGGGGCTAGTGCGGTCTCTTGTGTGCAGCCCTCAGGCTCCGATGTTTCTGTTTCCTGGGTGATCAAAAGAGTCTCTCCGTTTGGATAAGGTGAGGGCGAAAGTCAGTAAAAGAGGCAGCCATCCAGATGTGAACCGAACCGGCAGGAGGACGGCATGCAGATGTGTCTTCCAGGGTAACATATGCAAACTCTGTGTAAGAGGAACACCAAGTTTCTTTGAGAGCGTTCGTTCCCTTTCGGCAGCTTTTCAGGTTATTTCTTCGGAGCTGAGGGTCATCCTTCACAGAGTCTGGACGCCTTCAGTAACTGCTAGCGAGTGGAGGTAGGGTGAGGAGAAGAGCAGTGAGGCGGATACGGCGGAGGGGCTGGAAAATGGGTACCCAGAGTGTCTTCTCTCAAGGGTCCCGAGTGAAGTGACTGCCTGACCCTCCCTTGTGCGTGTCGCATTCACGAAGCATTTCTAAGCAGGGTCAGCAGCAGGCATGCTGTCACAGGAGCCTGGGTGAGAGAATCTCCACAGAGCTGGGAGCCCAAACCACCTGAAGGCAAGGCCATCCAAGTCCAGCTGTCCTCCCCTATCCTGGGCTGTGGCCCGACTCTTCCCTGAGCCACAGTGGGCACCGAGGCTCCATACCTTGGAGTGTGGGCAGCCAGCATCAAGAACCTCGCCATCTGCATCCAGGATTGTGCCCAGAGAACATGGCGTATCTGGTCAAAAGTCAATGTGGAAAAGCAGGTTGGCTTTGCTCCCTCCGTCCCAGGGAGGGTGGGGACACTCACAGCTCATAGCTCCACCCCCGAAACACTGATGTCTGGTGGAACAAGGCCAGTCCTTTTGTCCTTCCAAGGCCTGCCACACATTCCAGAAGAACTGAACTTCTCTGCTGGCTCACACTCACTTTTGCTTCACCCTGTCTACCCGTCACATGGCCAGGCTTGGCCCACAGTTCAGGTGATAGCATGCTTACCTAACATGTATAAGGGCCCTGTCATGTAGTATACATGGAATCCCAGCACTCAGAAACATACATGTAATCTCAGAATCGTGGGGCATATGTGTATAACCCCAGAATGATGGCGCATACGTGTAATCCCAGGGTGATGGAGCATACATGTAATCCCAGGATGATGGAGCATACATGTAATCCCAGGATGATGGAGCATACATGTAATCCCAGGATGATGGAGCATGCATGTAATCCCAGGATGATGGAGCATACATGTAATCCCAGGATGATGGAGCATGCATGTAATCCCAGGATGATGGAGCATACATGTAATCCCAGGATGATGGAGCGTACATGTAATCCCAGGATGATGGAGCGTACATGTAATCCCAGGATGATGGAGCATACATGTAATCCCAGGATGATGGAGCATGCATGTAATCCCAGGATGATGGAGCATACATGTAATCCCAGGATGATGGAGCATACATGTAATCCCAGAGCTCAGGAAGTGGACACAGGAAGATCAGGAGTTTCTGAAGGTCAAATTTGGCTACATTTGGGACCAGCCTGGGATATGTGAGAGGCTGTCTTTCTTTGGATCAACATTATCCAACAATCACAGCCTGAGAATCGAGAGCACAAACAAGGGACTGTGTGTCCTGGCTGGTTTTATGTCAACTTGACACAAGCTAGAGTCATATGAAAGGAGGGAACCTCAAGTGAGAAAAGGCTTCCATGAGATGCAGCTGCAGAGCATTTTCTTAATTAGTGATTGATGGAGGGAGGGCCAGCCCCTGGCAGGTGGTGGCATCTCTGAGCTGGTGGTCCTGGGTGCTTTAAGGAAGCAGGGGAGCAAGCCGGTAAGCAACACTCCTCAGTGGCCTCTGCATCAGCTCCGCCTCCAGGTTCCTGCCTGTGTTCCTGTCCTGACTTCCTTCAGTAATTGACAGAGAAGGAAGTGTAAGTCAATTCAAAACCCTTTTCTCCTCAACCTCCTTTTTGGCCATAGTGTTTCATCACAGCAATAGTAATGCTGACTAAGACAGACAGTCACCCAAGTGTCCTCAAGCCATCATGGCAGCACACGCAGTAGGCTCCTTGTAATGGAAGAGCAGCTGTTCTGTGCACGCTTGGTGTGTCCACCCCCCGACCCCCGCAGGACTCTGAAGGCAGCTCTCTGAAGGCAGCACCCGGCCCTCCAGATATGGATGAGGACAGCAAGGGCCGGATACCAATGTCTATCCACTTGCTTTCTCGCTGCCCAGGACGGGAAGGAGGGTCTCCTGCAAGCCAGGCGAGCAGCATCACGGAGCAGCACCACGCCACTGAGCCACACGCGGGCCAAGCTTAACTCCGGATAGTCAGAACCATCGCTGATTGGTCTCCTGGCCCAGGCGGCTCTCTCCTGCCAGCTCACCACATGGCTGCTCAACCTTGTGTCTGTCTCCCAGGGACTCCGCTCCCAGATTCCCACACAGTCTGGCCACTTCCAAGGTGATTCGGTCTGACTTCGGCACAACGTCCTCCAATCTCTATGCCAAGCTAGTTTAGAAACTGCCAATGCGAGGGTCACTTGGTTTTACAGAGTGCGGCCACCCCTTGTACCTTCCAGCCTGGAAATTAAAGTCTCTGCCTCACCTGCCAGAGAGTAAATTCCTACTGTCAAGTGGCAAAGGCCTCTGACTTTTCACCTTTAAAAAGTGAGTTTCCATGGTAACAAAAACCTGATGGACAATTCACAGTTCAAAACAAAAAAACAAAAGAAAACAAGCGTGGGCGCGCTGCACCACGGACCCTGTTTTTTTTTTTTTTTTTTTTTTTTTTTTTTTTTTTTTCACAAACTGGGCACAGGAAACAGTGGCTGGATTCGGATGCCCGAAAGAACCGCTGCCTGGGACTCTGTCTGCAGTAAACCCTTGAAATTAAATTAAAGGTTCTTCAGCCTTATGGCAGGTGACCTTCAAATATGGAGCAGTTGGCTGACGGTAGGCGGAGTACGCAATTGTTGCCAGCAGGTTTGCAGCCCCTGACCAAAATCCCAGGTCAGTTAGGAAAGCCCTCGGAATCTGCGCCTCGCTTTCGGGGTGGCTTTTGCTTGCCATGTTTAATTACACGGCTAGGTCCAAATGAAGGACGCAATTTATAGATCCCAGCTCCTCGGGGAGGAGGGAGGACGCGATCTATTTGCAGCAGATAGATTATTTTTCAGGCACTTTAGGAGACACCCCACCCCCCTCGGATGCTGACTGTAAAATAAGAAAACTGTTACCCAGCTGGGCAACAATGGGCTCCCACGGTGCTTTTCTGCGCAGCCCGCAGCTGCAGCGAAAGTGGAAACTCAGCCGCGGGGAGACATTCTTTCCTGCCGCCGTTTCTATGGGCAGGGAGGCCTCCCACTGCTCCGGTGTATTTTCTATGCAAAACTGCAGAAGAAGTGACATTTTAAAAGTTTTGACCTTTTTTTTTTTTTTCCGCCTTGAACCAAAGCATACATTTTTTTAAGCTTTCTGATAGGGTATTTGTAAGAAACGGTAGTAGCCATTGCTGAATAATAAAATGTTTCGAAATTTGAAATTTCTATATTGACTATAATCAGGTACCCTGTATCTGGAAACGGATAGCGGCGCACGGCCTGGAGTCACTTCTGTATTGTCCCAGAGAAGCAGATTATGACAGGTTTCAGACATATTTGGGAAACAGTTCCCCGGATGTCAGGTTTTCATATGCTGATTTCAGACTTGCGTGCTTTGCAAGCGGCCACCCACCCAAAACAAAACACAAAAACTTAGGAGGGGCTCACACCCCTGTTACAAGGTGTTTCCACCTGTGCCAATGTTTTTTGCTAGGAAAACAAAAACAAAATTCCACCAAAAAAAAAAAAAAAGAAGAAGAAGAATACTAGTTTTATAATCCTGTTTGCGTCCCAGCCTTTCTTAAAAGTTCAACACTTTACATACAAAGCTTCCAAGGGAAAAAAAAAAAGAACAAAATGACAAAAAGAAATGTATTAAAAATTTTTTAACCTAATTAGTAATGGGCAAGAATGTGTGTGCATGGGGGTGGGGTCATGTAAAATACAGAGATATAGGGAAGGAAAAGAAATGAGACTTGGCTTTATCATAAGCAGCAGAGAGTCCGGCAAAGCTGGCCTCCTGACCCTCAGACTGTCCCTAGATCCAGTGGAGGCTCAGCAGCAGGCTGGGGCCACTACCAGGAGTGCCCAGTTGGCCAGACGGTCATCTGCAGGACATTTAGACTGAGAGTTTCAGGACACCAGTGCCAGGGGTAAGGGAGTTTCTCTTCTTAAGGTTTCAGAGCAGGGAGGGTCCTGGCCACTTCCGTGCAAAGCTGGCCTGACTGAGGTGACAAGCACTGAGCCCCAGATGCAGCTGAGTCTCTACCTGAGCTTCCCTTCTTGTTCTAAGCTGAATGTTTGTTTGTTTGTTTTCTCGTCCATAGACCTCGGAGTGCTTGTAAGTTCACCTAGTCTAAGCCCCTTACAAGGAGAAGCTGGGTGTCAGGTTTACACACACAGGAACAGAGGTATCAAAGGCCAAAAGAGTACAGAGAGTAGCCTCTGCCTCTGAATGGACAGGTGCCCTTGCCAGCTCTTAAAAGCGTTAATCAGGTTGGGCAAGTCAATCTCCTGGCCAAGGGACCTCTCCTCATGAAGGTGGATTCACCTTAAATCACGCTAAGGAGATAGGAATAATTACCCCCTTAATGAGAACATGAACAGTTCCTTCCAGGATCCCAGTGTTCTGTGCACTAGTTTATGGAGTTGCAGCCATGCGCCTGGGTTAAACCTGATGGCTTTTCTGAATTACTCAGAATTCAAGTATAACTTTTGCCAAAGCCTGAATGTGCTTTTCTTTTCTGTGAGCTCTCCTTTTCTAAGAAGTTTGTCCCTGTCTCCATCTGCTTTTGCCATGTGGGTGCTTACAGTGCAGTCTTCTCTCTTCTTTCTCTCCACCCCACCCCCACCCCCCACCCACCCCCACCCCCACCCCCTCCAGCTTGTCTGACCTGTGCTTTTTCTTTTAAACTCAAATGAAATTGCTCTCAAGTCTCCTGAGTCTGCTCTTAAATTCTTTCGTCAATGAGACTAAGAACTCTGATGGGGATCCCCAATTCCTGTGCTAACAGGAGGTCCCCTAAGTCTCCAGTGACATATTCATTGTCTTGTGTCTCACTTTGATTCACAAAAGCTCCTGCGCCATGTCTGTCCTGCCCTGGGACAGGCTGCTGTGGCCTGGTCTGTGTTCTGACCCCAGATACTCCACGGAGGCAGCAGTTATTCACCACAAAACTTAGAAAGCAACCAAGAGCTTGGCCGGCAGGAAGGGCCGCAACTGAGAAGGCACAGGTACAAACCTCAGGCAGACACAGCTGATGTACGCCAGAACAGAAAGCAAGCATATGCTGTGCTGAGGGTGCTGTACGGGACTATTGCTTTACATAGCTGCTAGGCCTTAAGGGCACAGGCAAATGTGGCTGGTAAACTCCCCAGGGCTTCTAGGGCTCTGGATGAAAATCCCCAAGAGGCAGCCCTCAGTGTCCCCCCAGTACCCAGCATGCAGAGCAGTGTCTCAGGAAGCAGCCTGCAATTTCAGGAAGTTGTGATTTTTGTTTGTTTGGTTGGTTTGGTTTTTTTGTTTGTTTGTTTGTTTTTTTGTTTTTTTGTTTTTTGTTTTTTGAGACAGGGTTTCTCTGTGTAGCCTTGACTGTCCTGGGCTCACTTTGTAGACCAGGCTGGCCTTGAACTCACAGCGAACCGCTTGCCCCTGCCTCCTGAGTGCTGGGATTAAAGGCGTGCGCCACCACACCCAGCTGGAAGTTGTGATTTTGACTCACACTACATACGTTCTCTTTCTTTCCTTATTTTTATTTTTTTCCCATTACTTTATTAAGCAATCATTTCAGGAATCATGTCTGACTTGTAAAGGACAGTGAAGTTTTGAGAGAGCCACACCCTGCCATGCAATAGTGCAAGCTGCCTTTTACTGCATGGTTTACTTTTCAGGACGTGCTCTAGGCTGGCTTCATGAGGCCACCAGTAAGTGGAGATCTGGTAGACCACTCAGTGTGGCATCAGTGTCGCGGAAGCCAGCATGTTTCTGCCTTCTAAAGATGAAGAAATGACTACTAGAAGGTCTGGCACACCGTCCTGAATGTCCCCCTCACCGGAAGAGTCATCAGGAGTAGGTCTTGGACACAGAGTGTGGGTCTCACCATTCTCGTATTCTGCAGTCTCTGATGTGTTGAGCCAGGGCCTTCAACCTTTAAACCTAAGCAAAATAAACCCACCACAGATGCTGGGCTGGGAGCCCCTCTTGCCACTGACAGCCTCCATCTGCGCTTAAGAAAACTTACAAGGGAGAAAAAAAAAAAAACCATAGGAAGACAGGGCAACAACTGTGTATTTGAACTAGAGACAAATATTGTGTTTAATTCCCCAGCCCTCCCTTTCCACGGTTTATTTCACCATGTTCCACTTTTATTATCTGCAAAATGGGGATAATAATGGTGTTTTCCTGCTGGATGGAAGACAGCTCAGATAGATAATGCCGCACTTAGCACCAGCTCAGAGTAATGAAAGATAGTTTTTTTACTGTGGGGAAAAAAAAAAGCGTTCACACAAGGGGGAAAGATGGGCTCAAATAGCTCCTTAGAGGAAAGGAGAGAAGTCTTACAGAGACCCCATAAACACACCATTCTTGCAGAAATCCCAGTGAGGGGAGCTGTGCACAGCTCCTGCACCCGCCTTGGTGTCTGGAACAAGCCTTTCCAGGGCAAGTGGCCCAGCAGACTTTTGGGGGCACAGCAGTCTCAAAAGTTGAGGGTCTTTATGCTCAAAATGAAATGTGATCACAATGGCTTGTCTTTGTCCGTCAGTGATTTCCGGTAACTTCCTCATGCTGGCTTGGTGTCACATTTGCATGACACAAAAGGCTAGGCATGCATATTAACGGAAGTGATTACAATAATTAGTCACATGTCCCCCAAGTGGGGGAGACTTTAATGCAAACTGTAGTTAACTGTGTGGCTTGTGGACGATCATTGTTCGCACAGAATGTGAAAAGCTGCAAATGTATAAATTGCCCTTTAATTAGATTTCACGTGTCACTAGTTCATTTAGCTGAAAGGGCCTCACAGCACTGTGAACAGAACTGTGAACGTGGGCTGTGAGATCTGCTGGATTTCAGCTCGGGGTGCAGACCTCAGAGCCAAGTAGAAATGTTTGAGCAAAACCTGCCCTTCTCTCAGCTTTGTCTCTCAGCCTGTGTCTGGGTCTCTCTTTGGCCCTTTGTGAGAGCAGGCTACCTGCAGAAGGCTGGCCCACTGCTCATCCTAGAGGCGGAGGTGGGTCTCCAAGAGCAAGCTCAGATGGAGGGTTGAGATGCCTACACTCAGGTGCCTGAAGGCCTCCTGGGCTTCTGTGTGCTCCAGCCTGTGTGTCCCACCCTTCGCGCTCCACAGGAACTCTTTTATTTTGTCCAACTACTGGGGACATTAACAGGTGGTCTCTCAGATGACCAGTAAAGTGAGGCCAATACGTCTGCTGGTTAACGAAGGTACTGGGGATGAAATGTGAACGGTGGGTGACGATAGAGCTGCCCCAGCAAATGTCTGTTAACATTTTCTTGCAGGTTTTCTACTTTGGAGTCTTAGCTTATACTGTGATCTCCTTTCCTGAGAGGTCTCCTTCCCAGCTTCTTAGCACGTTCATCAGAGCCATTATAGAATAGGAATTCCTAATTTTCCCTGCCTCCCGCTCACTAGGTGAGCCGATCCTCAGTCCAGAGGGTCATGCTGCCCACCTGGTGGTCACTCAGTGGCCACCTCAATCATGTGGTTGACCAGGGTTTCTGCCAGAGTGGCCCTTATTTTACTGGGGCCTTGGGATGGACCTTCCAATGTTAGATAGCCATTGGTTTGCCCAAGCCAGCGCAAGTCTGCAGCTGTGTTCACATCGGCAAACCCTGAGGGCCTCATGAGATGTGGGGCATCTCCGGTCTACCTAAGGAGTCGGCCCTCTGGAGCCTTGTGGATGCAGAAGATGCTCAAATGTGCCTCAGAAATCAGCAGCTCTCCATGCAACGTGAAAACAAGGAGGGGTCATGGAAAGTTCAGCGGGTGAGGAGGGGAACACCTCTCCCAGTTGCCAGGTGAAGTGGGAACTGTTTGTATAATTATTTGAAATTAGTTCTCCAAGATCTGACTGAAAAGGCCTCTCTGTGCTTAATACATAGGGTTTTCTTTTTTTCCATGCTAACATGTAAGTAAAAGCACTAAAGGCTCGCACTGCCATCTTTTTAAATGGCTGGGGGGTGGGGGAGGAGTCAGGTGGGACAGAGTTTGGCCTCTATTGTGTGAGGAGGACAAGGTCACTGTGAGTATTCATTCCTTACTGTCCCTCATGGCTGTGGTCCACCAGCCATTATTGTCTGACCTCAGCCAAGGCTTACTGAGGCCCACAGACTTCTGGGAACTTGCTATGTTCTTGGCATCTTGCAAGGCATCTTCCAATCCTTGCATGCTCATCTGGGACTTAAGTGGCCTGACCCCAAGCTCACCAGCACTGTCCTTTCTCTTGGTCTCTATCTCCCTCTGGGTTGTCCCCGAAGCCTAGTTTGAGTCTATTACCCAAAGATACAAGATGTTCATTTTAAAGTGGATGCTTGGGGCACGAGAGATAGATGGCTCTGTTGGTAAAGCGCTCGCTGCTCATCACTCAGGAGGATCCAAGTTTGATCCACTCGGCACCCATGTGAAAAGCTGAGTGTGCCCATAGAGGTGTTATCTGAGGCGGGGGGGGGGGGGGGAGGTGAGTTGGGTAGACAGCAGAGCTGGCCAACCAGCCAGCCTAATCTCTCAAGGTGGAGAGCAATTAAGGGAGACACCGACTTCAGCTCTGTCCTCTGCACGTATGAACATGCACATGTGCACATGCAGTGAAAGTGGGTGGTCATTTGGATAATACTGACCCAGATTAGCATATTTGGCTTCCCGAAGCCAGAAGGACTTGAGTCCAGGCTCAGAACGCTGTTCCCACAACACTCTCCACTCTGGAGGCTCCTATGGGATCACCTGGCCTTACTGAGGGCTCATAAGCCCCATCCACACACTAGAATCCCCCAGCTGGAGAGTGCCTGTGAAAGGCCACCTTCAGAAGCTATCCTGGGAATCACATCCCTCTGTTCTAGAATCTTCCTATGAGATCCCCAGACAATATGGTAGCTGGGAGGAGCAAGGCTCAGGTTGGAAAAAGCCCAGGGCTGAGGTGTGGCTTGAGGAAGGGGAAGCTCAAAAGAAGTCCCTGGTGGCGCACAGGAAGACACTCCTCCATTGTGCATACCTTCAGTAGACCACACACTGCATGGCAAGCCAAGTGACCTGTCCATCATGTCCAGCCCCGCGTCACCCTCCCCCCACAATGTGCTGTGCTGTGTTGTTGTTAGTATGCTGAGGGGACAGTGGAAACCCCACCTGCAGCTGGGGTTCTAGAGCAGCCAAGAGCTTTCCTGATCACTCAGGGCCATTCCTATGCCGCAGCCAAACACTGAAGAGCAGAGGCCCCAACATGACTCTAGCCTAGGTGACCTCTGAGAAGAACAGAAAAGAGCTCCCTCCAGGGACATTGGTTCCTAGGAGATGACAGCCTATGGTCCTTCAGCGCAGTCCTGCTTGAGCATGTGGGCCAAGCCCTCATTTTTCTGAGTGTCCGTGGTGGTAACTGAGAGATTGAGGACTAATAGAAGAAAGGCAGGCAGGCCAGGGGTCCCCTCCCATGTTCTGTGGGAGCAGGGGTTGATGGGAGAATTCTCTTGGCCCCTACCAGCCACCCAGCACCAGCTGGAGCCAATTTGGCGCTCTAAAACCTTGGCAACAGTCCCATCATCAGGGCAGGACATCAACGCCCCGCCACCCCCAAACCTGGGATGCAGTGTTCCTTCTAGAAGGTTCCAATCAGGACACTGTAAAATGCTTACTTTGTCAGAGACTAGGAAATATTTCAGTAGAAGGGGTAGTACGCGGGAGCTGGAGGCAGTAGGTGTGACCTACGAGGAAGTCATGCCTCTTAGATGGCAGGGGTAGATAGTCACTCTGAACCAAAGGGACAAACTATCGCTACACTCCCACCTTCGCCCATATCCTCAGCAACATCCGGGTCGTAGTGGAGCCACAGACTTAATTGAGAGCACTTCCGGGTTCGGTGGGCTCTCTCTTGATTGGTCCTTACCTTCTCTAATTAACATATACAAGTCAAACCCACTTCCTCTTTTAAAACCCACTTAGAAATCCCTGGGCAACGCTTCTTTCTTGCCGCCAGCTTCAAGGTCCTCCCTTAGTGCTGAGAAGGTATTTTTTGTTTTGTTTTCTGCTTAATAAACCCTTGCCTGTCCCACTCTTTGCTCTCCGTGCACATCATACTATAAACTTAAGAGACAAGGACTCAACAGAAAAGGGGCTTGCACTATCAGGCTGGAGGACTGAGGTGAGCATGCGCGGGGCGGGGCTTTTAAGAGGCGTCGGAATACAGGCCCGGAAATGAAAAAGACCTGCGGAGCCGCATCAGGGAGCAGCCTAGACGAGTAGGTGTGCGGGTCCAGGTGGAAGGTGTGGCATTTAGCAGTAGCTAGAACAGCGGCTCTCAGCCCCAGGTTCTCATATCCGCTCTTTCCATTACGATTCATAACATTAGGAAAGTTACAGTTATAAAGTAGCAACGAGATAATTTTATGACTGGGGATCAGCACAACACGAGGAACTGTATTAAAGGGTCAAAGCGTTGGAAGGTTGAGAGCCACTGGTGTAGGCAATGACAGAGAGCTGATGGGATCCACAGCAGGTTGCCGGGGAAGGTGAGCCCGGTCCCGCCTAAGATTTTAGAAGATAATGCTGGTACTGACATAAAGAAGTTTTCAGTGAGGCCAGAGACGAGGGCATAGAAGAGACTTGGCAAGCACGCAGACCGGAAGACGACAAGGAAGGAGGGCTGATAGGCCCAGTGTTGCCAGCATTTGGGAGAGCAGCCATCTCAGCAGCCACGGCGGGTGAGTGGGTTCTCCAGCAAGATCCACAGGAAACGAGACACAATTCTGCGTGTCTCTCGAAGTAAAAGGAAGGTGGCTCTTCCTATCCTTTCCTCAGTCACAGTCTACTTGGATCCAGGTCCTGGGGCATTGCACCCTAGGTGGCCTTGGAGCAAGGACAAGGCCCAAGTGTGGCACAGCCATGTCTCTCTCTGAGGAGATCTGTCCAGATCTGGAATCGGAACAACACCTCTGCCTTCCCGCCTCTGCCTTCCCGCCTCTGCCTAGAATGTCTGCTTCCCTCTGTCTCTCTTTCCTTTCCTGCTCCCCCTCCATCTCTGCCTCCCTCTATTCCAGGCCTCCCTTCTTCTGTCTTCACCTCCCTCCTGGTGCTCCAGACTCCCCTTCATAGGGACCCGGTTGTGATGGATAAAGCACCCCCCCCCACTCCAATGTGACCTCATTTCTGCTTTGCCAGTTCCATCTGCAGAGAGTGACCCCATCACTAAATAAGGTCACTCACTGGAGGAGCTGGGGTTGTATGTAGGACTTCAGCCCGCTTTGGTGCCGGGCACGGCCCAATCTGCTTTTTAGAGGCTAATGTTTTGGGTTATTCAAAAGGGAAACAAAGCTCCCAGTTTCTCTCTGCCAGGACTGCGGAGCAGATGCTCCTGCAAAGCCCACTCTGAGGCTCGCTTGGGCTGCAGAGCCCTTGTTTGGGCCCATTGTGAAGCCCATGAAAAACTGTTTACTTCCTCGGCTGCCTGGATCAGCCAACGTTCTGGACTTTGGACATCTTGGGCTACAGTTGAGGCTTGGATCCCTTCCCGGGCAGACAGACAATAAAAGGACCACACAGAGAGACAGACCTGGCTTTGCCAGCTCACATGGCCAGAGAGGCTGCCACCCTGCCAAGCAACTCAAGGGCAAAGGGACGGGCCAGAAGCGCAGGGTGCACCTGTGACGTGACTCCTGAGAAAACCCACACACCGCTGGCTGCTTACATAAGAGGCAAAGAACGGCCCTGTCTCCTCCACTCCCGACCTGCCCCCACTCGAGTTCATATGAGGTCAGTGTGGCTGAGGTACTCCAGCCACCAACTGTGCCCTTGTGAAGAAGGAAGGGGCTGACTGAGGGGTGGGTGTTGGGGAGGACACGCAGCCAAGACTTCACAGTCCTTAAGGCAGAGAGGCGGAACTGGCAGTCAGGACTGCCAGGCAGCACCCCTCTCCTGTCTTAAGGAATGTCCACACTACAGGGACTGTGGACAGGTGGCTCTAGAGCGCACCGCCCCCTGACGTCCTGGATAAACGGAGAGGAGAAGCAAGCAATTAACTGAGAAGAAAAAAAAAAAAATACTCAAGGAGCTACAGGAACTCGTTAAAACAAAAACACAAGCCAGATAATTGCTTAAAATGCATCCACCGACTCAGGAACAGAGAGAGGCTCAGCACAGAGGGAGCAGATGGATCCGCGTGCTCCACCCAGCCAGCAACATGGGAATGTGGCCTGGGAAGAGCAGAGGTCCATTACAATGGAAATGAATCTCAGCCTTTGGGGGGTGGGGTGGGGAGGAACTACTGAGACTGCCAGGATTTTCACAAGAGGGTCCAACCCTGCAGATTGAGGGTGAACTGGGAAGGCTTTTAATTAACCACTTCCATTACTCACACTGAGAAGAAAGGGGTTCTTGCAAACATGGCTGCCAGGACAAGGACAGCCTAACTTGCTAAAGAGCCATCTCCTTCTGTTAATTCTCCCCGTAATGGCCCGGGTCTCTGAATATAGTCACGGACAAGACATAACCAGCAGAACAGACTCTGCAAACACACAAGTCATCTACAAGGACGATTTCAGCTACTTGGATGTTTGATGTGATCCCTGAAGATGACAATATTGAAGGTGAAGAAATGACAGGAGGGAAGGACAGAAGACACTTTGAGGAAAGTCCAAACCCTAAAGCAGCTTTGGCGTCTTCTTTCCACACACTTCATTGTGATTGACCACAGTGTCCCAGAAGCCACCCAAAGATTGATCAATGCACCTTCCTTCGACCAACAGCTAAAACCCATCTGTGTCTTTAAAAGGGGGGAGGGAGGCACTGTGACAAAAACATTAACTAGATCTTCAGGTCAGAAAAAAGAGAATGGAAGAGTGTCCTGTGGGTGTCTGAGGATGCTGCTGTAGCTTCTTGACTGGTGTGAGAAATTTTTCACACAGCCCTTCCAGAAAGAAGCCTCCTTCTACCTTTCTCAGCTCTTTTCTCTCTACAGTTTCCTCCCTGAGCTCCCATGGGAAGCGCATGCTCCGTGGTGGCGCTCTAGCTAGGGGGGGGGGGCTGCCTCACTAGCTAGGGGGCCATTGGTTTGTTGAGATGAGAGTTGGAGTTCACATCACACAGAGAAGGGAGAAGGGAGGGCAAGTGGCTTGGCCTTAGCCGCTCCTGCCTCCTCATGATTCTTTCTTCACTGTAGGGTAACCACATCTCTATGGGACTTGGGGGTGAGCAGAATCAGTGGGGGCAAACACAGAACCCCATATGTCATTGGGGGATTGGTTCTAGGACTGTTCCTAATTAAGATCCACAAAGCTAGAATCCCATGTAGGTCATGTGTTTGCCCATAGTCCTTTGCCAAGGCTAACAGCAGCTCAGATGTCAACTCAAGATAAGCTTTCCCTGCACAGTCCTTACCGAACATCACCAGGGAGTGAAGACAAGGACTGCCCCACACAGGTCTCGTGTATTCCATATATATTGTGTGCTTTACTGCTCAGGTGCAGAACCCTAAGCTGTGGACACTGACAGGAACTGAAACCCATAGGCTTAAGTGGCATTTTCTTGTTGGTTTATACCTTCAACCAAGAAACGTGCTTCAAAGCTGAAGAGTTGGGAGCAGGAACCACAGAGAACGCTTCTGGCTGCCAGGCAGGACTATCTGCCTAGGGAATAGTGCTGCCCACAGTGGGCTGGGCCCTCTGACATCACTTAACAACCAAGATAATCACCTACGTGCCCATAGGCCAAATGGTCCAGAACCTCAGAAACTGAGATTCTTCTGCCAGATGACTCTAGGTTGTGTTAGGTTGACTGCTGAAGCTAACTGTAACAGAAGCCAAGGGCCAGATTCATTCGTAGGCCTCACAGCTGCCATTCTGGCAGAATGGTGCTAGGTTTTATAGCTAAGTTAGCATGTGTGTGCAGGCATGTGTACATGTGAGCCATGTGTGGGCACATGTGAGGTCCTGTTCTCTGTTGGGGGATGGTCTTGCACACTGTGTATTCAGATGCTGATTTCTGTGCCCCAAGATCTGGTTACAGTCAGGACATGGGCAGTGTCATTTCTATGAAGGATCTTCTGTCTCAATGTTGTATAAAAATTCTTCTCCATCATCTCTGATTGGTTAATAAAAAAGCTGATCAGTTTATAGCTGGGCAAAAGAGGACAGGAGGCGGGACTTCTGATCCTAGTCAGGGGGTGTCAGATAGGGACCAGGGAAGAAGAAGAGAGAGAGGAGAGAGAGAGATGAGAAGGTCACTATGAGGATAGGCAGATGGAGCAGAACAGCCACGGCGAGATGTGGCTGGGAAGCGGCCAGGCCAGTATGGACCGGTTAGTATAGATCAGTATCTGCCCAGCCGTGGTGCTTTAAAACTTATTGATAAATCTAATAGGTCTCGGGTCATTACTTGGGAGCTAGACCGCGAATAGAAAAGGCCTCTTCTTATATTTTGGCAGTTCTGAATCTGTAAAGCAGGCAGCAAACTACTGTTCTGTCTCGACGCCATCTGAGGGTGGCGACCATGTTCTTCCTGACAGAATAGAACATATAACAAAGACACCTGCAAAGAGGCGAGTGTGACCTCAGCCAGCTGCTCAGGTAGGTGTGTGCATGAGGGAGGCATCCCCCAAAATGGTCGAACAAGACGTGTGAAAACCTCTGAATTAGTTTCACTGTCTCCTAGGGGCTTCTTGTATTTCCAGTATGTTCGTTTCCTTTACACGATTACAGGTCGTCGTCGTCATCATCATCATCATCGTGAGTGAGTGCACACACACCCATGCACATGTGGAGGTCAGAGGACAGCTTTGTGGAACTGGTTG
Organism: Acomys russatus; assembly: GCF_903995435.1. Lineage (NCBI taxonomy): Eukaryota > Metazoa > Chordata > Mammalia > Rodentia > Muridae > Acomys > Acomys russatus. The sequence continues at coordinate 6,680,096 of NC_067163.1, forward strand.
TTTCTCTTCGTCTCCCTCTATATAGGTTCTGAGGATCAAGTTGTCAGACTTCCACAGTAAGATCTTCTTCACCCATTGAGCCATCTTGCCAACCCCACTTATAATTTTATTTATTCTTTACTGAGGCAGTATTTATTTATTTATTTATTTATTTATTTATTTATTTTTCTTTCTTATTATTGATTCTTTGTGAATTCCACATCATGCACTCCAATCCCAGTCATCTCCCTGCCTTTCATATCTATCTTCTGCCCCTGTAACCTTCCCCCGCTAAAGAAAATAAGATAGAATTAAACACACACACACACACACACACACACCCATCTTGTCGTGGAAGCTGTAGTGTGTCACAGTGTGTCCCACAGTATACCCTTTAGTTCACACATTTTTACTTGCAAATAAATATTCGAGGCCTCTGGCTTCTGCTGCACTATGAACACCGGAACCTCACTGGGACTCCTGTTGGATGCCCTGTTGTTGCCCTGTGTCATGGAGATCCTGCAGCTTTGGGTCTGCAGGAAGGGCCCTTTCACTACACTCCAGCAGATCATATATGAGGTAGATGAATCTGGGCCTGGGAGGTAGTTGAGCTGGTCAGCTGGCCACTGGCTCCCCAACACTACCTTGGAAAGCTCACCCAGTGCTGCCACCTTGCAAGGGTCAGGGTCAGGTCTTCTGCTCTTGTGTCTTGGGGCTCCGCTCACCCCGTCCTTGCCACCAGGGTCAGCTCCACTGTGTTGTCCAGGAGAGGTGCAGGTCCTGCTCTCCTGAGTCCTGCAACTTGTGAGGGGCAGGGATAGCTCTCCTGCTCTTGTGACCCCAAGGCCAGGTCTCCCACCACGGGTGGTGTGGGGTGAGAAGTGGGAGGGCATTTCTCCCTTGCCCATGCCACTACTGGGGTAGTAGTTGTTGTTTTGTTTTTCAAAACAGGGTTTTTCTGTGTAGCCTTGGCTGTCCTGGACTCCCTGTTGTAGACCAGGCTGACTTCAAACTCACAGTGATCCACCTGCCTCTGCCTTCCAAGTGCTGGGATTAAAGGCATGTGCCGCCACTCCCGGCTTCTGGGGCAGTTCTTAAAAAGATAATTTCAACTTTCAAAGAAAATGATGAACATGGTGCCTGTCGTTATGGCAGATGCTGTGGCCCTGGGGCCTGAGACCTGTGCACTGCTGTAGTGCAGTGAGAGAGTCCTGGAGGGGCTGGGCTCAGCTCCTGCCTCCATGGCTTCCAGTCTGTGTGCTGGTGTGTTTGGAGACCACTCGACGAAGTGAGTTGGGCTGTGACCTTGGAGCAAAGGAGCTCAGTTTCCAGGAAGTAAGCAGCTGCCTAAACACAGTTGATGCCGATGCCAGGCAGGTGAGCTTCTAGAATCCACCTACAGACAGGCTCGAGCCACACAGGTCTGCTGCCAAGACCTCTCTAGCCTCTCACTTGATACCTTGCTGTGTGGGGAAGAGGCCACTCACAGCTGGTAGTCACAGCCCTTAGTGGCTGCAATGTTCATATTTCCCAGGGGCACACAGACTGTGACTGCGGGGAATCCGGTTATTTTTCCCACTTCTGTTTCAACCTTCCCCAGCAACTCATAGGACTGCACCTTCTGCACGTTTTTTGTGGGTTTTGTTTGTTTGTTTGTTTTTTAACACGGCAGAAGACCCTATGGGGAGTGCAATGTGAAAACACACAGGCTGGGAGGTTCCAGCTGCAATGGACTTGCAAGCTCACCTGACACCCTTTCTCCTTGGCAGCAGGACTGAGACATCTGAAGGTTTACAGACCTTTCCAGACGCTGGTCATGTCACAAGGCACCTACCCACTATCAGAGTCAAGACTTGTTTATGGACCCTGAAATAAAGCCAGAGTTCCTGAAACCAATGTTGAAAAAGTGTTCCGAAAGAGGCCAAGCAGTGCTACCTGCACAGCAAGAGTAGACTCACAGGGCAGAGCTGGGAGCAGCAGGGGCCCTGCCACCCCTCGGGAGACACAATGGCGGTTCCCTAACGTGTCCAGCTACACACATGCTGGAAGATAAAGCCACTCTCCGTCTGTGTGTCCACGATAAGCGTGTCTTAGTTTTCTTTCCTGTTCTGTGATAAATTACACCAACCAGGGGCTGGAGAGATGGCTCAGCGGTTAAGAGCACTGTCTGCTCTTCCAGAGGTCATGAGTTCAATTCCTGGCAAACACATGGTGGCTCACAACCATCTATACCCTCTAACGTCCTCTTCTGGCATGCAGATAGAGCACTCATATACATAAAATAAATAAATAAAATCTTTTTTTAAATGACTAAAGCACCCATGGAAGAAAGACTTATTTCTGCCCATAGTTCCAGGTTCCAGCCATCACAGCAGGAAGCTGCAATGGCAGGAGCCTGAGAGAACTGATCACATGGCATCCATAAGAATTGCATTCGGCCCACTTCCTCCACTCTTACACAGTTCAGGACCTCCTGTCTAGGAGATAGTACCACCCACAGTGGACAGATCTTCCCACCTCAACTAATACAATCAAGATAACCCCCACATGTATGAATCGCAGGTGATTCTAATTCGGTCAAGTTGACAGTTCACGCCAGCCTTTACCCAGTGGGAGGCTGTGTCCCCCACAAAGGCTTTTTCACAGATCTTCATGGCAGTCTGTTAACTGTATGTGTGCACACATGTGCTGTGTTTTGTGTGTGCATCTGTGTGTATGACTTAATCTCGATATATAACCCAGGCTGTCTTATGACCAGAAACTCACCTGTCTCCTAAATACTGATATCTCAGGCACCCACCATCATCACCAGCCAGGAAAGTTATGGACTAGTCATACCACTGTTGTTGTTAATTTACCAATACAGCCTAATAATTGTTTTTTTTTTATCAGGCCTATTAATTATTATTATTATGACAGAATAACCCTCTAGCAATCACTCAAGACAAAGATACCTGTTATATTTTAAAATAGCCTTAGTTTATCTGGGACAGGGCAGTTATCAATCCCCTAAACTACTTCCATAGTGGGGCAGGTATGGGATCCCTGCCCCAATCCCATGCCATCTGTTTCTAATAATGTCTACCAAGCCACCTCCCATCCAGAATCCCAGATACTTGCTAATGTTCTTCATCTGAGCCAAGTCTCCATCCACACCGGCCATGTGCTTCTCTTCCACCTAACCCATGGCGGCCTTCCTCTCCTCTCTCTTCAAGTCTCTCTTCTTCTTCCCAAGATCCTCTCTGTCTCTCTAAGCCCGGGAACCTTAGCCACACCTATCTCATTTGCCCTGCCCAGGTGCAAAGGCTTTTTATTACTTAGCATCAAAATACATCAGACCAACCCCCAACACACCACAAAACATGTGGCCGGGTTGAAAAAAGTAATTCACACAGCGACACATTCCTGTTGTTTCTTGGTTCCCTTTCCTCAGTTCTCTTTCCTCTCTGTAGTCCAGGCTGGCCTCACTCTGAGGCAGTCCTTTTGCTGTACCTCCCCAGTGCTGAGACCACAGGTGTGCACCCCCTTGGTTTTCATCTTAAACTCCAGTGCCCACAACTTGAGGACCAAGCCTATGTGTTCAGCTATTTGGGTTGGCGAGCTGCACTTACTATTATCCTTCTTTCTGGCTTCTTTTGGAGTGACTGAGATGTCTCCCTTCCGTTAATTCATTTCTTTCCTAACCATTGGCATTATGTAACCCATTCTGTGCTTAGTCTAGAATTTTCTAATGCAGTTTTATTTCAGGAGAATCCAAAGACACATGCAGTCTGCAGCCTTAGGGCGCTGTCCCTTTCTGACTTGTAACTGTGCAGACAGACATCTTCCCTGGTTTCAGAGGGAGAGTGGATCTTGCCTAGAGAAGGCTCCCTGTGACAGCCTATGCCTTGGACAGGGAGTCCTGTGGTCATCTTGCTGTCCGTGGCCCTGCCTGGCCATGGACCAGGGCTCCCCCTCTCCTGAGCAGGGCAGACTCAGACTGAAGAGCCTACATTTAGGCTTCTGGCAGACAGCAGGGGTCCTCGGCTTTCCATCTGGCTTTTCTTCTAAGTGGATATTATTTCACTAGAAGGAGAATCAGTTGGAATCACAGGAGGCTCCTGCGCAGTCGCAGTCGAGTGCTGAAAGAGGTTTTAAACCCTGGGGGAAAAAAAAAGAAGAAGAAAATAAAAAGAAAGTAAGCCTCTAAGCATCCTGGTGCTAGAGACCTGCTGTTCTGACTCCCCAAAGGAGGGCTGTGACCCTTCAAGACCATTTCTGTCCCTGCTCATAAAACTGGACGGTGTATTCTGGACATGAACGGAATACGAAACTCATCGCTAGTTTCCATGTACATGTTGAGGAAACTGAAATCTCAGAAACTAGAAACGTGAGGTCCAGGGTGAGCCCTGAAAATCAGTCTCCCCCCAACATGAAGGTGAGAAACATACCTGCCCCACCCTGCTTAACTTAAGGAGGAAGAGAGAGCTCAGCGGGGAACGGTCCTTCCCTCCCCCCCAACCCCCAGTCATCTACTGCCTGCATTTCCTCAGACCTCCTCACTCCCATAGCCGGTGCCTTCTCAGAAACAAATGGATTCTCCTCTCTACCCTCTACCCCTTCTTTCCCACATCCCCCCACCTGGCAGGATAGTGGTAGAGCAAAAATGAAGGACAAATCCTTTCACTTGTCCCTCCCTCCTTCCCTCCCTCCTCCCTCCCTCCCTCCTTCTCCCCTCTTCCATTCCTCCCTGTCTTCCTCTTTTCCTTCCTTCCCTCTCTCCTTTTGTTCCTCTTCTGTCTTCCTTCATTTTCCCTCCCTCTCTCCCTCCCTCCCCTCTCCCTCTCCTCTTTCCCTCCTTCCTCTTTCTCCCTCTTTCCTTTTCTTCCTCCCGACTACTAAACCTGCTTTCTCTGGCCCTGTAGTGCTGATGTTGCGCCTCCCTCCATCATCCCTAGGTAACTCTGGTCCCCTCCTTCCCTGATTTGCCTCTTCTGAAAAGTGTGTGTGTGTGTGAGGGGTGCGGTAGGATTGATACAAACATTCATCACAGCCCTAATTATTTTGGCAATGGAAACAAATGGGAATCAAGTGTCTTTTTCCTGTCATGGAGGTGATGAAGGAAATGTCAATAAAACGAACAATTTGCTTAGAGACTGCCTGGCTCACCATCCTAGAGTACAGCAAAAGAAAATGCACCCATAGGAGATAAATTCCATCACTCACTTTCCGACTTCAAGCCTTGAGTTCTCTGTGCTAACAAGGTCACATCTGGTCAAGCACTCGCTGGTGGTGGAAGCCACAGCTGTTGGTCACCATGTCTGCAGCCAAGAGCACAGATGTGCTTGCTTTCAGACATCCTAATCCACCTCTAATGTCACTCGGGGTCCCTGGGACTGCAACGAACGTTTAGTCCCAATGGCTAGAGGCATCATAGGTTACCAGGAGTGGTTTGCAAATATGTGTGAAGATAGAGAGACACAGAAGGGGAAGATATGAGGGAGGGGGAGAAAGAAGGAAGGAAGGAAACAAACAAAGAAACAAAGAAAGAAGAAGAAGAAGAAGAAGAAGAAGAAGAAGAAGAGAGAGAGAGAGAGAGAGAGAGAGAGAGAGAGAGAGAGAGAGAGTTTTAGAAAGTGCATTCAAGAATTTCCTGAGAAAGAAATCCAAGCATGCAGTGACCTACTTGAGTTCTGGTCATTAGGAAACGCTTCCTGTCGTCCTTGAGGAGCCTGGCAGGAGGGAAGTGTCAGCTGGACAGGACACATCTCGGATCCAAGGGTCGGGAGTCTGGAGTCTAGGTCTGGAGTTAGCCTGCAGGCTGACCTCCCAGCTCATCTTTCAATGACAGGCACGGCAGGGACAAGGTAGCTCCTGTTACACCAATGTAACACACACAGTGTGCAGGCTAGGAAAGCTTATAACCAGCAATCCTAGGGGTTGGGAAGACAGGGTACAGGGTACTGGCACCAGCAGGGCCGTGTGTCGGTGGCATGTGGAAGGCCCAGTCTCTGCTTCCCTGTGGCTGTGTCCTCAAATGGCAGAAGGAGGGAAGGTGTGTCCCTGAGACTCCTCCAAAGACACAGGAGAGAAACTTCCCCAAGGGCCCTGCCTTTTAGTGCTATCACACATGGTCTTAGATTTGGGGACACACACTGAGGCCAAACTCATCTCTCATGAGTACATTTTATTTTGCTGTACTTGCTAGAGAGGGCAGGCTGCCATGCTTTCAAAGGTAATGGCTACCTCCTGTGTCCCTTTAACTGGGAGGCTCCTAGCTGGCTAAGGGTGAAGGACACGGACTTCCTGCCCGAGGGCTGGCTGCTCCTTTGCTGTCTTTGGGGATGACAGGGTATATCCACACCTCCACCTTTGGCTTTATCCACCCATCTGCCCCCCAGCAAACAGGGAGCTGCTAAGAAAAACAGCCACACAAAATCTCAGAACCAACAGTGGGAAGTTTAAGTGTCTTCCATGTTCACATTGGAAGCCATTTCCTCGATTTCGTGGTGGGCTTCTGTGGGCTTTTACCTGCTCCTCTTCAGGGAGGGGCACAGCTGTGGATACAGGAGTCTGCTACTTACTGACTGGGAGGTTAAGGCCCTTTACCTCTCTAGTCCTCAGTTTCCCCACCTGTAGTGAGGCACTAGAACCAAATTCTTTTTCACCTGTTAAAATCAGGAGCCCACCCTGACTCCAGGCCAAGCAGCCAGAGATGAGTGCTTCCAGAGCTAAATCTCCAGGAAATGGAGTGAGGAGCGGGGTCCACTGGGTGTCCTCTGGCACCAACTCATGGGAAGACTGAACAAGGGGTTCCTGCCTGTCGTTGAGGACCCTCAGCCCTCCCATCTTAGTGCTGCCTGTCCCACCCCAATCTGCGCACAGCCCTCCATATCCTTTGATCGCCTTCGAGGCTCCAGGAAGTTCTTCAGCTTAGATGCTTTCTGTTCCTGTGGGCATGTGGCATGTGGCTCCAGGCTCTCAGGCTCCCGCAGTCTGGTCCTTGGCTGCCCTGAGAACTCTGTGCAGAGAGGGGAAGTGGAAGGGGGTGCTTTAGCCCCCAGACTCACGTAGGAGATGCCCACAGCAGGAGTCCCTTTGATCTTTATTCTCCGGCTCCCAAATCTGTGCCCTGGGCACTCACCCCTGAAAATAACCTCTCTAAGCACCCCCTGAGGACTTCCTGATCACAAAAGGAGGGGCAGCCAAGGGAAGGTACATCGTCCCACGCCCTGCCCTCCACCTCAGGACAATGGGCCTGCTGGAAGAACTGCCAAGTCAGAGCTGTCAGAGCTGGGCTGGGGACACCGGAAGCTGTGTGTGGCAGCCAGGACAGCGGTCTGGAATGCCCTTTTCTGTGACTCCCTTCAGATCAAGCACCTCCAAGCACCTCACAGGAAAGCCCACCACTCATCACTCTAGCCCCTGCGGCTTCCAGAAGGAAAAGGGAATTGAATGGATCTGAATGGAGTCGGCTGTGATAGGGAGTGTGAGGAGAAGCCTCTGGGAAAGGACTTAGGAAGAATGCTGGGTCTGAGAGGATGCTGTCTACAGAGAAGCGACAGGTCCTGCCTGCGGTCCTTCATCTACTGTGCTGGCTGCCAAAGAAAGGAAGGTGTGAGAGCTGACCTCTGTACTCACAGAACTCAGGCAAATTGAAGAATTAGCCACCACCAGCCTACAGGAAACCTTTGCAGCCAGGTGTGGTGACACACGACTTTAATCCCAGCCTGGTCTACTAAAAAAGTTCCAGGACAGCCGGGCTGTTACACAGGAAAACCCTGTCTTGAAAATCCAACCAACCCACCTTTAGTCTCAGCACTCGGGAGGCAGAAGCAGGTGGATTTTTGTGAGTTGGAGGCCAGCCTGGCCTACAAAGCCAGTCTGGGACAGCCAAGACTACACAGAGAAACCCTGTCTCGAAAGACCCCCCCCCCAAAAAAACATATAAATAATAAATAATCTCATTGTTTAAAGGAGATTTGAAGTAACACCAGATTCTAGGTTTAGGTCTGTCTCGTGCCTGTGCATATGCGTGTGCCTGTGTGTGTGTGTGTGTGTGTGTGTGTGTGTGTGTGTGTGTGTGTGTGTGTGTTGTCAGCCTTCTTTCTCTCATTAGACTGGAACTCACTAAGCAGCCATTTCCCTCCCATTCAGCCCAGGGATTCTGTCTCTGCCTCCCATGGCTGCACTTAGAAGTATGCACTCTGCAGTGTGGGTCTCGGGAACCAAACTCAGGTCCTTATCGCTGCAGTGCCATCCCTTTCCCAACTGAGTCACCTCCCCAGGCCCCGGCTGCTTTCTTTAGCTGGTCATAGCAGCTGAGAGCACCCAGAAGCCCAGAAGCTAGGTCTTCCAGTAGCACTTCATGCCCACTGCAAGCCTAAGCCTGCATCTATTCCTTCCATAGGGCCCTGTTCAGAATTGCCCTTTACAATACACATATGCACATACAGATACACACATGAGGGCAAACATACATGCATACCCACAAATCAACACATGTACACATAGCAACACATAAAAGCAGGTTCCTCCATACACAGCTACACCCTCACAAGGGCCTCATGTTTATGCACACATGCATGCACACAAAGCACCATACATATATACACCATGTCCACATACTTGTACATAAACCCTCCTGGGCACAAATTATAAGATATATATATGTCCTACAGGCAAGCCCACTGAGGCGCATAGGCACACACACACAGCACATGCAGAGAACGCATGCACACAGAAGCTTCATGTACGCACACATGGTGCTTCTATGACAGCCTCTGATTTATAAATGTCATTGCACTGGGAGAAAAATCTCTTCCCAACTTCCCGTTCCATACCACCTAAGTGTAATTAGAAATTCTTTTCCACAGAAGGCAATGGTCACACTGATTAAGAGGAAATTAGACTGAACTATTTGGGGAGACATATTGTCCATCATCAGTTAAAATCTTTAAATAAATTCATTTACTGGTTTCAGAAAAGCAGATTGGGAGTCACCAGGGAAAACCCTGCTACACACGAAGATTCCTTAAAAGACCTGTCTTGCTTCCCCCCCCCCCCCCTCTGGCTCCTTCATCCTCCCTTCAGCCTGCACATACACATCTATCTGTCACATGCACACAAGCCGACTGGCCTGATGTCACCAGACAGACCTTTTTCCACACTAGATAGGGAGCCACTGGGTTTGTTGCCTACAGGGCTGATGAAGGTTTGCAGGTGAGCCTCCGAACCCCTGCTCTCGCCCTTCTGAGGAGCAAGAGACACTGTTTTGCATTCATTCTCCCGGCTTCCTCCCTCCTTCCTCTCCTCTCACCACACAATATGAAAATATCCTGAGACCAAGAATTGCCTGTTTATTATGCTGTCTCACAGATACATATCCCATTATATGGGAATGGATGAAAAGAGAACCTGCACGGGTCTATTTTTAGCAGATGGCTTGAATGCTATAAATTTTAGGGTGCTTCGCGTCCCTCCCCCTCCTCCGCCCCTTCAAGCCTGTCAGCTGTGAAATGGGTCTCTCTTTAACCCCTAATGGGTCTAGAAGATGAAAGGTGAACTCCTGAATTAGTGGTGCTGACAGCCCAGCCAAGCCCGGCAGCGGGGAGTCTCTTTTGTCCGGGCCACTCTGACCTCCCTCGCCCTGTCTGTCGGTGGGAACCCGACCAGAAGAATGCAGGGCGGAGTTAGAAAGCACCAGTGGCCGCCCTGCACTGGGCCACCCGCCGGCCCAGCCCGCGGGAGAGTTGACGTTCTTCATCTGTGGATATTGTGACATCATCGCACACCTCCACCCTGCTCCAGCCGCTCCGGCCTTCCACGCTTAGCAAACGAGGACAAAGGGTCCAGGGGCAGAGCCACCCCTAGCAGAGAAGGGGGCGCTTGCTTATGTTTATTTGAGCCTCAAGTGTTTCTCGGTGTTAAAGCTTGCCTTGGGAAAGCTTAGCTGAGCTGGCCAAAAAGGAAAATTCTCTTCATACAGAGTCGGCTGTGCTCAGATCTGCTTGGCATTAAGGTGGGGTGGATCGGAAGGGCTTGTGTCTCACAATATGGTGTACACGCGGTCCAGCGGAGGCCCCTATAGATCTCACAGATTTTTTTTTTTTTTGATTTGTAGTAAAATTTTCTTCTGAGAGAATATGAAACTCTATCTATGAAAGACCCACCCGGCTTTAGAGGGTGCTGCCACAGCTAGGCAATACAGGCTTTCCTTCAAGAGCTGGCTATGCAAGGTGTGAGCAGGCAGAGTCCCTGCGCTGACCCCTGGAGCGGCCCCGTACCAGCTCTCAGGAAGTTCAGGGCAGCCAGGCAGCCTCGGTTCTGAAACCGGAGGAACCCAGCACCTGTTTGCACAGACTTCAGGGAAGCAGAGCAGCCAGCCACCAGGCATAGCTTTGCTTGGTGTAGCTTCTGCTTTCAGGGACATGTATTTGGACTTCAACTAGCAATCTGTGTGTTTGTATTTGTATATTTGGGAGAGTAATTTTTTAAAAAAAAAAATTTTTTTTTTTTTTTGGGTCTGGGAAGAGCCATGAGAACCTCTGAATTAATTAACTAATTAATTAATGCAGCTCTTTTCGTGATCGACAGCAACATGTCCTTTTTACCCTGAAAACACAAAAACTATGCTATGTTTTATTGTAAACGGTGAGAAGCCAGCCAAGCCTGGTCCGGGGCTCCCGAGAGCAGGGTAATCGGGGCCCAGAGCCGGCCGGGAAGAGAATGGGAGATTAGTATTCAACTCTGCCCTGGAACCGTCAGACCCTAGCCCCTCACAGAGAGTCGCTGCACTTCAAGGGCCGACCAGCTCTGCGAGGGACGCTTTTGTGTTGCTAATAAACAGCACAATACCGGCCTGCTTTCGGGTACAATTTGGACAGAAATTGAGTTACCAAAAGCAAGGTGTTTTCTTCCAGATGTGTGCCAGGAGCTCCGGGATTCGGGCCGATCTCCAATCCACAGTTTTAATTTGTATATAAAAAGAAAGGAAGATTTTTAACTTCTTTTAACTAAAAACATTATTCTGATTGATACTGCGTTCGTTTCCAAGAACTCTTCTTCTACAGTGACAATATTTAAGGTTTTGTTGCGTCACTTCTAATTTGTCACAAAAGGAGAAGGGCAATTATCAACTGAATTTTCTGGAGAATGATCTTTAAAACTTCATTCAGTATTTTGGAGAATCCAAAAGGTAAAATACCGGGTGTGTTCTTCTGCGACAGAACTCAGTTTTGGAAGGTTTTACAAACAGGTTGTTTACATTTCTCCTTAAAAAAAAAAAAAAAAAAACATTAATCTACGTTATTTCTTAACGCCAGAGGTAATTTCTCACACTGACCTCTAAAAGGGTCGAGAAAATAAATCCCCCTCCTGCGCCCCGCCCACTTGAAGTTAGAACTGCCAAAGCTGCTTGGGGTGTTTGTGCTGGATTTTCATGGACCTGTTAGAATTTCACTGCTCAGGGATGTTTACTCAGTAGGAGGGGACTGCTTTAAAAGACAGAAAAAGGAAAATAGGGAGATAAAGGTAGGTAAGCGGCAAGATTCACCATGCTTGATGAGTCTTTTTATTAATCACACATGTTTTCCTCCTTTTCAGATGCAAATTCTGGCATTGGCTGATTTGTTCCTGGCACCTTCCTGCCTCTGAGAGAAAAGCACCCAGCTTTCCACTGCTCCCTGGGTCGGGTCTGAGCTTTGAGATTTTCACTAATGTTGAAAGCTGGTTTTCCGTCCTGCAGAGAAAGAGAAGAAACTCACCTACGGGTCCAGATCCCACCCACAGGCCAACGGTTGTGAAGCTAGGAGCTTGTCTGCTGAGGACTCGGGGGTGGGGTGGGGTCAGGGGAGGCACAGCTTAATCTCGTGCCAGCCTAGGGTATGCCCACCGATAAACTAGCGCTACAGTTGGGTACAGCATTGCATCTCAGGGACTTCGGACACCACCCAACGGACCGACTCTCCAATGTACAGATGGATAACAAAGTTTAGGGGTTATAACAGCTTTTGAAATCTTTATTTTATTCTTATCCATGTGGATAGAGCTTTTAACACCGCAGTGTTTGCCCTCCCGCCCAAGCTGCCCTGGAAGGTAGCCGAGGATGAAAACATTGTGGACCGTGGAAAGCGTCGGGGGAACGGCCCTGAGCAAAGTAGCCAGACTAGAGAGAGAACATGCTATAGCCCAGATCAACAGGGCTGTGCCTTGACCAGGGCTGCTTAATTATGCAAACCTCCTGCCCCCTGCTGCAGTTCCTCTGTTCAAGCCTAAAGCTCCCCGAGGAGGGACGTGGAGATCCCTGGAATAATGTGGCCACTTTGAATAATTGTCTTCATTTCTGGTGGGGTGGGAGACCCAGACTAGTCTGTGTGGGCTTCTGGTGAAGTCAGAGAATTGGGAATTAGGTAAAGGAGTAAACTGGAGAAACAACATGAAAAGTGTCCGTGGGGTGGGACTGGAAGCGGTCTCCACCTGGCTTCCTGGGGCAAAAGGAGCGTGCTCAGGTAGGCTTTCAAAGGCGACTGGGAGCCTTTCCCCATCTGGGCTTCATGCAAGGAAGATGAGGTCCATAATAAAAGGATGGACGTGCTCATGGCATCTCTCTTTTAATAAACTATCTCTTTCCCTGTAACTACCCAATGTCTCTAGTACAGTTCATTGTGTGGGGGCCACCAGGACCTGGGAACCCCAGTCCCTGCCTCTCCACATTCAGACCCACCCAGGCCTGTTACAGAGTGATCGCAAATGAGCAGGACTTTATCTTAACATAGTCCAAGGAAAAGCATGGTTAAATTAGCTTGGTTAAGCAGGTCACACTTGTAGAGGAGAGTATACGTGTGTAGTCTCGAGACCCAGCTATGACCTGGGACCAGCGATGTCTCCGGGAAAGAAAGCCTGCATCACACTACAAAATGCATCCATCTTCCATCCCCACCTCTTCCCCAAGGATGTCTAACCCACATCATAGCTCAGCATGTGGCTGCACTGTGAACAGCATTTGGCCGGTGTGGCTGGTTGAGAGGAGGCTCACAGTGGAGCCAAGGGCTCTGACCTGGACCCTGCGTGACTGGGATTCTTCTAGAAAGAGAACTGGAAAGACCCAGGTGATGATGGAGGCAGAGATGAGACTGACATGCCTGCAAGCCACAGAGTACGAAGGATGGAAGGGCCATGCCCAGGAAGCTGGCAGCGGTGGGGGGGGGCGCGGGGGGGATTGGAACAGCCTCCCTCAGAGCCTTCCCTGGGAGCCTTCCCTGGGAGCCTTGATCTTGGTTGGACAGTTAAGTGACATACTAAGAGTGGCTTCAGTAACAAAAAGTTTTTGCCTCAGGCCTGAGAGAACTCATGCATACACATGGAGTAAAGACTGGTCACGCAGGAGAGCAGCACGCTGGTGCATGCTAGCATGACGTCATGCTTCTTCATACACAGACCAAACACCTCTCTGTGAAGACTGACTGATATTGTGATGAGCAAAGCTTGCTCTAAGTTACCTGAAAAGGACAAGTCAAAATGACCAAGGATGTGGCTTGGTTCCTTGCGAGTTACTATCAAGAAGAGCCCTATCTGAAGCAAAAAACCAACATTAGAGGCAAACTTACCCTCATTTAACAGGCAATAGGTCTTTTTTCTTTAAGCTTTAATGATTGTATTAAGCCCCGCCTTGCAGCCATCCCCCAACAACACTCACCCCTCCCTGCTCCAAACCCTCTGTCTGAGTCACTGTTCTATTGGACACTATGACCAAGGAAACATAACAGAAAGAATTGAGTTGGGCCTTGTTTACAGTGTCAGAGGCTTGGTCTATGACCATCCATTACAGGAAGCATGGCAGCAGGTGGGCAGGCATGGCGCTGGAGCAGTATCAGAGTTCATGAGAGCAGCAACGTGAAGGCGGGGGGGGGGGGGTTTGAAACCCTAAAGCCCACCCCCAGTGGCATACTTCTTCCAACAAGGCCACGCCCCCTAATCCTTCCCAAACAGTTATACTAACTGGGATCAAGTATTTACACATATAAACCCATGGGCCATTCTCATTTGAACCATTATATCCTCTTCTTCCTTGATTATTTTGGAAATTCTTGTGTTCTGAGTCTAAAATGTCCCCCATCCTACCTTTACATACCTGTGGCATTCTGGGTCTCCTTTGCAAATGGTGAGGTGTTGTTCACGCCCCAGTAGGGACTGCACTGTTCAGCTGTCTGGCACATCTGATATGTGAACAAATCTAGCTTACCCAGCTGTCCCCATAATGAGGGCAAAGGTAGCTTAGCCATTTTACTTTTATTCTGATTGCTGTTTTCCGCTGTGCCAGTCATACAGTAGGCCGCCCATGGCTGCACCACTCACATCTCCACAGCTTGGCTATGTGCACACTCAGGGAGATGCTGGTTTCCAGCGTGGCTATGTGCACACTCAGGGAGATGCTGGTTTCCAGCGTGGCTATGTGCGCACTCAGGGAGATGCTGGTTTCCAGCGCGGCTATGTGCACACTCAGGGAGATGCTGGTTTCCTAATCTTGTCCACTTTGCTTCCCCTCTTGGCACATTTCTAGAGACATCTGATGATGAGAATGTTTTATGATTTAGCAAATATTTATCTAACAGATACCAAGCACGTTCAACACTTGGCCAGAGTCTGACGGCCATACCTCAGGTCAGGCTGTGGACAGTCCACTCTGCATGCACCCATCACCCTGTAGTCCCCTCTCAATCATGATGTGGATAAGACAGCTCCTGCCGACTGCAAACTCTGACATACCTGCTTAGCACCTTTGGCAGGGTCTAAAAACCACTCCCTGTGTCATGTGGTGCCGTTTGAGTAGCCTGGGCAGCAGAGGAAGCTGTCATTCTTTTCAAATGGGTTCTGGAGAATGTTGACACCTAAGCTTTGGACTGGACAAGTGCCCAATGCTTAGAAAATGATTTCCTCCTTGGATATAATTCAGAAGGTCAGAGGTGGTAATGACGTCATTGGCATTGGCACCATGGTTGTATGATCTGTCTTCCTCCTAGTCCCACTCCCACAGGCACATGATGTCCAGCCCTGCTTACAGTGTGAGTAGACAGGGTAAACTGAACAGAGGGTGGTCCAGGAGCAGGGCCTACAACCAGATAGCTAATGCTGAAGTCTCTGGCTCAGTGAGTCATACTTTGTGGGTAAATGGTCCTGAGCTCAGGTTCGGGAATGGGGAGACGCTTCTCACCATCAGCCCCTTTCTTGCAGCACAAAGCTGTGTGGATGTGGCTCGGAGGCCCAGAAAAGCTTTGATTCTGATGCCTGAAAAGGGTGACATTTCCCCACCAATAATTAGGCCTCGTCACAGGCGCAGCTCGTAAAGGTGCAGACACCTTCCTCAATGGCACTCGGGTGTGTGTAAATAGCATTGATTGGAGCCCAATTTCTGATGAATGACGTGATCAGATGCCCCACAAAGCGCCCAGGTGTAGGGCGCATCATCCCGCATGGCCTTGTTCCCTTGGACCTGTTTGGCTTGTGCAACCCACACAGCTCGGGTGAGAATAGCTTCTGCAGACAGGCTCTCCGTTATGGCTCCCTCCCCCGTGGTATAGGCGGTCTGAGCTCCTCTCCCCTCAGCAGCCCCTGCCCCAAGAAGGAAAGAGATGATCCCACCATCCTGCAGGGGTAGACTGGGGATCCCCAGGCTCCTCAGAGACCAGCTGCATCACCCAGATTCCCTTTCTTACACTAGGCAGGGATGAGATGCAAGACCCATTCAAGGGCTGGAGGTCCTCACAATTGCCTGCCCCACACCCATCTTGTGGCTTTAACTGAACATACAGCCTGCACCTGCTTGGGATCATGGGTGAGAAAATCTAAGCACATACACATTGGACTATAAACACATAGATCTAGGCATGTGCTGAATAGTGTTTAAATTGGGTGCACTGTATTTTTTGAGGGTTAAATGGCTGTCCATGCTCAAGGGTCAAGGGCCCTTCTACACTCCTAAGCACTGTCCTGGACTCTTCTTTCTTAGCTGTGTAGGACAGATGAGGTGGAGGGGAGCAATCCTGCCTCCTGCTGGAGGTTTTCTAGATAAGGCCAGAGGAAGAGGCCACTGTGGGACCACATCTAGACTACCCATAGAGGAGTGGCTTGTACCCACTTTTCAGACCAGAATACTGAGGCCCCAGATCCATTTTCTGAGTGGCAGGGCCAGGCTGAGCTTAGACACCTGAGCTCTGTCCTTCACTTCTACGTGTGCCCAAACCCTTATCCTCAGATGTCACCAAGCTCAACCTGCAGCTCACAGCAATAGAGCAACTCCCTGGAGAAGGCAGGTTTCTTTGGCGCCCTGAGGATAGACCAGCATCCACAGAGCTGGCCTGTGCAGCGGGCAGGCCTCAGGAAAGGACCAGTTCTCCAAAAGAGGAAGCCACTTTGGCCTTTTAAAACACACACAGCAAAATCAACAAGTAAGGCCTTTGAAATGGAGCCTCCCAGGGTGGCCACCAGCGGGGCCACCAGACCCTGGAGGCAGCAGGGATGGTTGCTAGCAAAGGAGAGGCTTCAGTCAAGTCCCTGCTTTCTCTTTTCCTCAGGAGAGGAGGAATGGGAGGAGTACATCCAGGTGGAAACGGCATTTAAAGTGAGGCTTGGATCTGAGCAGGTGTGTGGCTGTCAGCCGAGCTCTTCCGCTGGGGGAAACATGGAGCAGACATTAAGCAGTCTTCAAGGATGAGGGCAGCCGAGACTCCCCGACCAGCAGGGCAGTGGAGCACAAGTGAGCTTGTGGCCCTGGTTTCTAAAGACTCCCACAGCCCAGGCTGGCTTTAACTTCTCTATATAGCTGAATTTTGGATCCCCTGCCTCTGTCCGCCTTGTGCAGGGATTACAGGTGTACGCTACCACACCCAGTTGATGCAGCTGGAGGGGCATTAAACCCAGGGCTGTGTGCACACACGGGCAGGAAGAGACTGCACCAACAGAGCTGCGTCCTCAGCCTTGTCAGGATACTTTAAATTAAAACTCCTGGAAGCTAAAAGATGTCCTTTTAAAAATATTTGGGAAAACACCCAAGTATATGTGTATGTGTGTGTGTGTGTGTGTGTGTTGCAAAAACCACGACACTTTGGAAGCCTCACAGTTGACTAGGCATTATGAGAAAGGGAAAAAGGAAAGGGAGCTGGGCGGTGGTGGCACACGCCTTTAATCCCAGCACTCGGGAGGCAGAGGCAGGCGGATCACTGTGAGTTCAAGGCCAGCCTGGTCTACAAAGCGAGTCCAGGACAGTCAAGGCTACACAGAGAAACCCTGTCTCGAAAAAAAAAAAAGAAAAGAAAAAAAGAAAAAACAAGGAGAGGAAACAGGAAACACAGACAGCTCACCGGATATACCCCCTGACAACGCTGGGAGAGTCTCCATGAAGTCAGAAAAGGTTACATGTTATCTGCAAATTAAAGCATCCCAGAAATAAGAGTACCCCCAAATCATTCACCTGCTTAGAAGCAAATACAGGTACCTCTCCCACTCAAACTCAGGGAGACACGGGGGATCCAGAGTGGGCTGAGGCAAAGGGAAAGCTTGTTTAACAAAGAACAAGGCAGGAATTAGAGCTGGCTCTGTCTGTATGTGGGTGCCCTGTGCTTAGCCAGAGAGAGGGCGGCCCCTGACAGATTGCCACCATGTCCTTCAACAACAGACTTGCCTGACAGCATTATCCGTGAGGTGAACTGTGAGGGCTTGTCTCTACTCTGGTGTCTGGAATTGCCCAGTGTGAGGCAGAGTTTCCACTCCTTGCAAAAGAATTGTATTATTCAAAAGCCTGTTGCCAACTAACTGCCTGTTCACCTCAGGCAGCCAGCTCTGCTCGATAGGAGTCACAGAGGCTCTGAGGGTGTGAGCCCTGTGTGTACCTGTGCTTGTGGGTTTGTGTTTGTACCTGTATACACTGGGATGATTTGGGTGTGGTATATCCCCACAGGCTCATGTGTCTGGATAATTGGTTTCCAGCTATAGGTGCTACTCTGAGAAGCTGTGGAAGCTTCCGGTCTGTAGTCCAGCAAACTAAAGCAGGCCACTTGGGTTGGGGCTTGACAAGGATAGTCCCCTCTTCACATCCTATCCACCAGTGAACAAGCCACACCGAGCTGTTTGGTTGTGGTGCCCTTCCCACCATTAAACCCCCTCCCTCTCCCTTAACTGGCTTCTGTCAGGTGTTCTGTCACGGTGACAAGGAAGGAGCAGCCTGTGCTTATGTGTATGCAGACATTATGTGTGCAAGTGTTTGTGTGTGTGTACATGACTGTGTATACATGTGTATGTGTGGGTGTGCACATGTTTGTGCAAACCTGTGTGTATGTGTGTGTGTCTCCAAACAGTACAAGTAAAACAGGCGGACGATCATTCCTGACCCATGGTAACATTGAATTTAGAGACAGCTCTATGTGGTGGATGCTTTCTGCTCCAACCTCGGGGCCAGAGCTTGCCCAATGGGATGATATTCGTATACACCCACCAACACTACAAATGTCCAGCCACTCAACTGCCTGGGTCACAATCTGAGACAAACATCCGTGTCTGGCTACAATATATAAAACTTAATAATAGATAATATTAAAACACAGTCACCTGCACTATGATTTGGGCATGAGACAGACTCACTTTGGGAAGAGCCTATGAAGGTATTTGAAGGTACACAGTTTGCAGAGGTGAGTGCTCAGTGCCCCCGTGAGGCCAGAGGAAAAGAATTTGGAGTTTCTTCTGTGTGGCTTGAGAGGGACATCACCATCCAAACTGGAAAATGATGACAAGGAGGGTGGGAGAGGCAAGGAGAGGAAAGGAAGAGAGAAGGTGCAGTGTCCCTGTGTCCCTCTAAGAAAGATCCACAGAGGTGGAAGAAACAATGGTGGCTTCCTGAGTTCACCCCTGGGCATTGCTGAAGCATCTGGCTCTATCCCCAATGACAGTGACCTCAGCAGGGCAGGGGACCAGGGCTCTCCATGAGAGCAGAGCTGCAGGCCTTGCATTGGTGGGGTATTTAGAGACATGCCTTCTCTCCTTGTTACCTTCCAGTTTGTCAGCCTTTTAGATGAAGTTACAAGAAACTTCTTCCCTCCTCCCTTCCCTGAGGGGCTACCCCCCCCCCCCACCCCCCCCACCCCACCCCCGCCGTCTGTCCAGTACCCTTCTTGTTCCTAACTTATAAGAAAACAGGAGCTCAGAGGGGATCTTGCCTGCATGGATTGTATTTTTTTTTTTTTTTAATATTTGTTACAGTGAAATCTTATTGCACTTTCTGAGTCTGAACAAGATCCACTCCTAGAGAAGTGAACGCAGCATCGGTGGGTGTTAGTGCTCATAATCTTCACCAGTAATTGTTATAACAGTTCCTAACGATTACCACTGGGAAAGGCTCCATTCATTTAACTAAACAGTCTAGAGTTTTCATTTAACAAAACTGTCCAAGCATGAGCAGAAATGAAAAACAGAGAATACTAAATACACCCTTAAATATAGACGCGATTCTATGACAAAGTTATTTCTTGGCTCAAATCAAAATTTTAAGCAGTTTACCTCCTTTGTGCCTTCCCAAGAGTTTTATATAACAAACTTTCAGTGTCATGACTAATAGCCTCTCTTGCCAAGGATTGCTCTCGTAAAACTGCTACTCAACCTTTGTGATCGCGGTACACTCCTTATTATGGGATGCATTATGCAGTAGCTCTGGCTCGGTGATGGGACGCGGCAACCTGCTGTGAGACTGCCTATCAGAGCTTCTCTTAAGGCCTTTTCTCAATTGTCAGCAAAGTATTTTTTAAGGTTAAAAGGTGTAAAATTATTCTGAAATGCTTTTCTGACCTGTCGCCTATCACTGCAAAAAGCTATAGTTCATTTTTTTTCAAAAATTGTATTTTTTGAAATGCAGTAATATTATAAGAATAAGCTTTATATGAGGGAAATAGTCTCCTGAACTGCTCGTGGTATTTTTGCACCCTTCTTCCCCAAGGACTGAAATATTAATCATTGCTTGGAATGTTAATTTCAGATTCAATTTTCCTTATCTCAACTGTCCATTTCTGTGGTGGAATTAATATGAATGACCAATGCTCACCTTTGTGCCTCTCTCTCTCTCTCTCTCTCTCTCTCTCTCTCTCTCTCTCTCTCTCTCTCTCTCTTGTTGCTTCATATTCCATAATGTCAAAGTCAAATTCACCACCATCAAGAGCTATAACCTCATTATTCAGAGGCATGGGGGGCCAAGCTGTCGTTCTCAATACTGCTACACCCGCTTGCTGATTGTGCCCACACTGGAAGTCAGTGGGAATGCCCCCCAAGGGGTGAACTGGCTCCCCATATCCGCTGACTTGGCCTGAGCAAGTCATTTAAGGTCTGCCATCCCATAGTGTGTCGGTCCCCTCTGTCAGGAACTGTTCGTGCTCGCTGACTCCACCAGGAGATTTTTTCAATTCAGTTGTTGAGTCTGAGATTCAGAGACAACCAGGCTGTGAGGAGGGTGTCCCCAGAAGACAGTGGCCTGCTTGGCCCCCCTGGAAGTAGAGTGGCACTGCTCACCAGCACCATGTGAGGCTGGCTCGAGGAGGATTCCTTGGTGTGGCACGGTGTAGTGTGTGCCAACTGTTTCACTCGCATCACATTACCTGGGCAGGAGCGAGGTGTGGTTCTGTTTGTTTGTTTGTGTTTTCTGTATTTGCACAGGCGGCAGGGAGCATACCTGGTGCTGCACCCTCTCCTCAAGTGCTGAGATTAAAGGTGTGACCACCATGCTCAGCTGTAGTTAACACTCTTAAGACCTGGTTTCCCCGCCAGGCAGCACTTGGGAGGCAGAGGCAGGCAGATCTCTGTAAGTTCGAGGCCAGCCTGGTCTACAAAGCAAGTCTAGGACAGCCAAGGCTACACAGAGAAACCCTGTCTCGAAAAACAAAAACAAAAACAAACAAACAAAAAATTTTTAAAAGATATGGTTTGCCAAAGAGCGACAAGTCACCTCTCCTCATAGGCCATACTCTGAGTACAGACAGCGCTATAGACGGCGCGCAGAGTTGTGCAGGGGGTGGCTGGACAGGACAGAAATCTCTGTGCAAAGGCATGCCACCCTCTGCTTCCATCTCCCCTCTGCCCTCTGAACTCTGGTGTCCTCCACAGCGGAAAAGGCTGCTTGGAATGCTCATCCTCTGCTGCTCCATCTTCTCTCAAAAAACAAAACAAAACAAAAAAACAAAAAACAATGTAAAAAAAACCCATTTACTAGATAGTAATTTAAAAAATAATCAAAATCCACTGGAAGAAGAAGTGGACCATGCTAATATTCTCTTTCCCTGCAGAAAAGGACGTGAGTCCGGGAGAGCTGAGAGAGGAGCCTGAGGGACCCTAGACAGCGAGAGGCTGGGGCAGCTGCCATAGCAGCTTCTTCCTCATTCTAGACCTGGTCGCTCTGGGAGGGTGGCCTCTGCTCTGCTGTAGATTTTGCTGACTTGGAGTCACTCTATTTCATGTCAGTCCCAGCAACACTGGTCACTCTTCTGAAGAACACACACACATACACACACACACACACACACACACACACACACACACACATGCATACTCACATGCGCTCACACCCACAAGCACAGGTACATACACCCACAAGTACACACACACAGTAATCATGTGGAGTGTGGTGCTCCTTGCCTGGAATCCTAGTAATCTGAGCTACTGGCAAACCTCATAGTCAAGACCAGCCAGAACCTGTGGGGGAAAAAAAACACCACATTTTGCCAATGTGAGGGATGTTTTAGATGCTAACTGCTCTTTTCTCACACAAGCTATGTTTTCCTATGTGCATTGCTACGTTCACTGAAGGCATATGTGAACATGGATGTGTGCATGTGTGTGTCTGTGTGATTACATGCATTGCACTGCACGTGTATGTATGCCGGTACATATGTCTGTGCATATGCATGTGTGTATGGGTGTATATGACTGTGTCCATTCTTGTGTGCCTGAGTGTGCGCATATGCATGTGTATATCTGAGTGCATGCATGTGTGTATGTGTATATGCCTGCATACACTCACATGTGCATATGAATGCATGCCTGTATGCCTGCATGAATGTATATATCTGTATGCCTGTGTATATAGACATTGCCTGTGTCCATTCATGTGTGCATGTGTGTACCTGTGCATACACATGTGCGCACATATGTGTACATCTGTATGATTTTGTTTGTCTCATACCGAAAATGCACACTCATTTCCAAGCCCTGCCAGCAACTTGGTCTCCCAACACTTAAGGTTGTTGCCTGTGGTTCTGGCCTACCACAGAGAGATTCACACAGGAACACACACAGATTCATGAGTGAATACATGCCAGCCCGTGGCTGAGAGCTCGGAACGGGAAAGATGCTGAGGTGACTGAGTCTCCCTGAAGCACAGATGTGCCGGCTCAGCTCAGGAAAAGAAGGGGACAGTGGAGACACCTTCAGACTGAGACCCGAGTATGTCTGTGGCTGAGTAACACATTACAAGCTTAGGTCTGAATTCCTCCTTTGTAAACAACAGTCGAGTTTGTCTCTGGCTGCTGGGATGGCTCAAGTGGAGAAGATCTTACCTCAGAACCCTGACCACCTGGGTCCACACACATGCCTCCGCCTCACCTCACACGCAACAACAATAAGTAAAATATCTTAAAAATAAGAGTCTGCCTCCTGAGGGAAGTGTGAGATCAGTATGCCCAACCATTCAGCTTAGCTGTTGTGCAGAAGCGGTTCAGCCGAGCTAGCTAAGGCACACACGTCAGTAACGTGAGCATTTGAAATAGTCCCATCAACTAGGCTACTGTAGCAGGAAGAAACATTCAAATAAAAAAGTCAATCAACAAACACCCTGATTTGCTTTGACTTCTATTCCAGGACAATGCCTAAAATTTAGCAGCCAGGCAAGTGCCAGCTAGCACAGATTCTCCAAGGCTAATGAGTCAGACTTCAAATGGTCAGTCTAAATCAGCTGTACTTTCCATCAATTTCCTCTTTGAAACAGGGTTTTGCTATGTAGCCCAGACTGGCCTTGAACTTATGGCAATCCTCCTACCTTAGACTCCCAAGTACTGAGAGAATAGGTCTAGCCACCATGCCTGACTCCTTTTATATGCTTTTGGAAGAAATTTGGGTTCCTGAGATAATCACTGGAAATAGCACTTCTATAGTCATGACCAGAGGTGCCCTCGGTGGACTAGCCAAATCTTTTCTTGTTGTGCCTACGGAGTGGACAAAGCCCCACTTCGTTCTCTATGAGAGAAGCAACCTTAGTCCAGTTGTATGAGGTCCTTCTCAGACCCAGTGTGTCAGGACAGGGTCACAGAAGCATATCGTAGGCAGGACATGCCCTGCCTCTATAGGCAGATCACACCATGAGCAGCCCGCACAGGGACATGACGTGTTGATGACAGATGCCCTGCCCCTGGGTCCCTGATTCTGAACCACCCCCTACCCTCATCATAAGCTGAGTCACCTTGCCCGATGGGCACCTAACAACTTCCTGGATGCCTTACCCTCCAAAATAACTGAATGTTCCATGACAGATGAAGGGGGAGGGTGGTTCTGGAGTGACTGTTAAGAGGCCTAGAGCAGGCCACATCACAGGCCCGCCATCTGAGCATGCTCAGTAGTCTATCTCTTCCTGCCATTCAGGGTAATAGCAGCTGGAGCCAGACTGTGCTGATCCTAAATTCCTAAACCAAGCTGCTGACATACTCCAGCCATGCCCTTCCTGTGGCCATACTGAGCTCTCTGCTGACACAAACACTGCCTCCATGAGAAAACACCCTGACTCAGACCATAGTAAGAAGTTTCTGGAACTGCTAATGTAAACTCTTGCATTATTCTTCTGTGAATACCCTCCAGTTATTTGCTATGCACAAGCCCAGCCCATGGCATCTGCCACACATTGTCCTTGTCCTTACTAGCCCTGTGCCCAGAGTCACTCAAGGCACCTGCCCAGAGGCACCTGAAGCAGGCACCAGCAGCAATGCTAGCCGAGCTCCTGAAGGCAGCCTTGCTTTCTGTCGCATGGGGCTGCCCTTGCTTGAACGGGACTCTGTAACAGCAACATCACCCACAATGTCACTGTTGCCCATTTTATCGGAAGCAATCATGCGGAGACACTCTGGGCATGGTTGCACGGGGAAGCTTAAAGGTGCTGCGAGGGAAAGGCTTCCTCCCAGAGAGATCTCTGTTCACCGTCGGGAGAAAATGACTCGGCTTTTGATTTAAGGCAGATGTCTTCCTTCTATTGACCTGGGCCTAGATGAGTGGAGAGTTGGTGCCTTCAAGACAGGCAAAGGCTTGCACTGTGATGCCTCTGAAAGCCCAGCACTGTCTGTGCCCTGCGGCCAGTGTAGAATTGTCTATGACTCAGGAAAACCTGAGTGTGAGTGGAGGTCCCACCCACTTTTTTTTTTAATAAGGAAGGATTTCCCACTGTTAGCCAAACCATCATGTCTTTTTTATGCCTGCCAAGTGTGAGATTCATTACAGAAAGGCGTTTTTTTCCCTGGCACATGTGACACTCCTCACATTATCTGAGAGTTACCAGTTCTGCGAATAGTCTTTTTTTTTTTTTGAGACAGGGTTTCTCTGTGTGTTCTTGACTTCCCTGGACTTGCTTTGTAGACCAGACTGGCCTTGAACTCAGAGCGATCCTCCTGCCTCTGCCTCCCAAGTGCTGGGATTAAAGGCATGCGTCACGACGCCCAGCTGAGAACAGTTTTACTAAGCACTTTAAAGATGAAGGCTATAGTAGTTGGGCACGGTGGTTTATGGCTTTAATCCTAGCACTCTAGAAACAGAGGCAGGAGGATCTCTGTAAATTCTAGGCCAGCCTGGTCTACAGAGCAAGTTCCAAGATAGCCAAAGCTATATACAGAAACCCTGTCTTTAAAAAAAAAAAAAAAAAAAAAGATGGTAGCTGGAACTTCATGATGAGCTATGAAAGCACATTATCCAAGACCCTTAGCTTAGCAAAAGGAAACATAATTTTGTAATAAGAGTTAATTTAATAAGACAGAAAAATGCATCTATTCATTAATTCTTAGCCAAAAACACCAATTAAATAAATATATATATGCATATATCGTACACGTGAATTTTTTTTCTAACAAAGCATCTATATAAATCTACTGGCTGTATGATTTCTTTCTGCTTTGTGACCAAACAATTAGTTCTCCAAGAGACTTGAAGGGCTTCTTCTGCTTTCCCAGGGTTCCTCCTGCTTTTGAGTTTCAGGCATCCCTTTGGAAGTATCCTCGGGCCAGCTTCCTACAGATTCTCTCCTGCTCAGTGCACTCCATTCAGATCAGCACTAGCCAGTGACTTCTAGAAGCATCTCACACCAAAAGGGCATGCTGTCTCCACACTATGGCTGCTTCCTTGTGGCCACGTACTGTGCATTGTCCTTGCGTCTAAAGGGCAGTGAAAGCATCCTTGTCCAGTGGGGAAGGTCAGGGTTCTATCCACACAAGCAATCTGTCTAGTGTTAGTAATTATTTCTGCTTTCCCTACACAATCCTGAAGCTGCAAAGACTTGGATAAGTGATGCTCCCACGACTGGGAGGGTCTCCTCATTCAGTGTCACCACTGGGTCACTCGGAGAATAAAGCCATGAGAGGGGCTCTCATCGAACCCTGGGCACAGCTGGTGTTCATCTGTCACAATGACCAAGCACTTGGTGAGTGAATCAGGCACTCTGGTGAGTGACTGTCCTAGAGACTCAGACTCTCTCCATCCTTCCCCAATCACCAAGTCTTCTATACCCAACAGTTCCTTAGCGTGTGTGTGTCACAAAACTCCAGGTAGAGTCTGACTAGTCCCTGCAGCGGGTAAAGCTACTCAGAACACTCACCACCTTTATTCCTAACATCCTTCTTGGGAATTTGTCTTCAACTGTCCACACTGGAAAACTGGTTAGAAACCAAGTCAGTAGATCCACTCCAGAAATATCCCCTTCATCTGTGAGTCTTCATAACTGCCAGTGGGGCCTTGCCTGCTGTATTTCACGCTGGGGATGCCTGGTCTTAGGAGTTGTTCTGTTTATATCAGGCCATACTGTCACAGGCCCTGCACGGGAGCACTCAGGGACGTAAAGCTCAGAGGCCCCCTTTACTTTGCTATACACCCCATCAGGATGGCTACTGTGGTTGTCAGCACCACAGGATTAAGGGACCTTTGAAGATGTGTAAGGGCGTTTCCAGGGAAGAATATCTGAGAAAAGACCTGCCCTGAATATAGACATCACGATCCCATAGGCTATGGTCCCCAGTTAAAGAAAAAGAAAGATGAAGGCCGACATTCCCCTGTCTCAGAGGAAGGTGGAAAGTTCCTGGACCACATGTTCAGATGCTTAGCCAGCTGCCTGCACGTTTGGCCTTCAGAGCCAAACCTACCGAGTGCTACCCGGTCACCCTTCAGACTTCCTTTTTTAGATTTATTTATTTATTATGTATACAATGTTCTGTCTGCATGTACAGAGGGCGCTAGATCTTATTACAGATGGTTGTGAGCCACCATGTGGTTGCTGGGAATTGAACTCAGGACCTTTGGAAGAGCAGCCAGTGCTCTTACCCTCTGAGCCGTCTCTCCAGCCCCCCTTCAGCCTTCCTAATGGGACTACTGCTCCCTCCACCTTCTGGCCGGTCTGCTGCAGATGCTGGGAGATCAGTCCTTCCACCTGTCTGAGAAGCCACCAACCGAGGTAGCCTAGTCACTTTCCTCCACACTGGGCTAGCAAGAGGTTTCATCAGTACTCGTCAGGACCGCATTCTTAGCCGACATGGCTGGAAGGCTGAGCTCTGAACGATCGCCATGGTTCAAAGCATTCTCAAGTTCACTCCATGATAGCTGGAGCAGAGACGCAACTGTCCTCTCTAATCTGACAAGTGGCTGGATTGCTGGCTCCTTGACTCGTGCTTGCAAATTAGCCAGTTCTTTTCTGAGCTTAGCTCTTCCTTGTACTGCTTTGCCAGACGCAGACAATACCCACTGCCGAGGCTGAATCAGGCGTCTCAGAAGGAAATGTGGATGCTGTAATTCTCCATGTCTGTCCATACGGGCTATTTGCGGAACAATGTCTTAAAGATGAACTCAGCTTAGAATGAGCTTATTATGGGTTAGTGATCTTAAACCCCATCCTTGTAAACAGGGAATTATGGACACCAAGGGGGAGTAGGTCATACAAAGACACAGATGGACACAAGAAACATCACGTAGAGGTGAGGCAGACACAGGAGTGACGGGGCTACCAACCAAGGAGTTCTGAGAGCAACCAGGGGCAACAAAGGGAACCCTCCAAGCCCTTCACAGGTGGTGGCTTTGCTGCCCACACATGAGCTTTAGTCTTCTTGCCTTCACAACTGCTAGAGGGCAAATGTTGACATTATCAATATTTAATACTGATTTATAATTTTAACAAAATCAGTGGTTACCCCTTGACCAGTTATATACCTAAGTAACCATACAGAGAGACTAGGATCTATTTGATTAGCCTAGAGCACAGTGCTGCACAATAATTGCTCCATCCTAAACCTCCAGGCTAGTATCGCTTCCTCCCATTCAGATTTCCCACATTATACTTGCTTTTTACTCATCTCCTAAGTCCAGTTCACTTTTCCTGGTGCTTCCCAGGCCTCTCCACATGCACCCCTCCTGTCCTTCCTGCTCTTTCTCCTCCCATCACTGGACCAGGATGTCCCACCGTATTCTCTGTTATTGCTCAGCATTGGCTAGTTGGCTTTTATGGGCAATACAGAGAACAAATGATGGCATGTTTACATAAAACTGAGACAGAAAATACTTAGAATACACATCACATTGCAATGTCAAGATTGAAACCAGATAGTGGGGTAGAGAAATAAGCCTTTGAATGAACAAAGGTAAACTGTACACAGTCCACAAGAACGTTATGCCAACAGGAAAACTATTGTCATTTCAAGTGACAGTTATGATAGTTTTGTTGTGGCTGCCCCTGTATAAATATATTGCTTGGGACTTATTTCTCTGAAGCCACAGGGCAGTCCAAACCTGATTCCCCAGCTATGCCAGCTAGGGGAATGTCAACTTGACACAAGCTGTACTCATGTCAAAGAAGAGGCAGAGGCAGGTGGATCTCTGAGGCCAGACTGGTCTACAAAGTGAGTCTAGGACAGATAAGGCTACACAGAGAAACCCTGTCTTGGGAAGGAAGAAAAAAAAAAAGAAGAAGAAGAGAAGAAGGGAACCTCAAGTGAGAAAATGCCTCCATAAGAACAGGCTGTAAGCTGGGCGGGTGGTACACGTCTTTAATCCCAGCACTCGGGAGGCAGAGGCAGGTGGATCGCTGTGAGTTCAAGGTTCAGTCTATAGAGTAAGTCCAGGATAGCCAGGGCCACACAGAGAAACCCTGTCTCTGAAGAAAGAAAGAAAGAAAGAAAGAAAGAAAGAAAGAAAGAGAGAGAGAAAGAAAAGACCGGCTGCAGGCAAATCTGTAGGACCTAATTAGTGATCAGTATGAGAGGGCCCAGCCCATTGTGCGTGGTGCCACCCTGCCTTAGTGGTCCTGGGTTCTATAAGAAAGCAAGCAGGCTGAACAAGCTGTGAGGCACAAGCCAGAAAGCAGCGCCCTCCATGGCCCCTGCATCAACTCCTGCCTCCAGGTTCCTGCCCTGCTTGAGCTCCTGCCCTGGCTTTCTCTGATGATGACCAGTGATGTGGAGGTGTGAGCCAGACGAACCCTCTCCTCCCCAGGCTGCTTTGCTCAGGGTGTTTCATCACAGCAATGACAGTTCTACCACACCCACTGTAGGAGAAGATCTGTTTCTTCTATTGGGCCTCAGGCACAATAACCCTTTCCTTTCTTCCCACCGACTGACTGCTGAGATGACTTAGAATAATTTAAGGTCCTTTTTGAACTGCAACACCCCACTTCTGGTATCGATTTCTAGGCTAGTCAGGATAAGAGTATATTTTTGCTACAGTAACAAACAATTGCCAGACATCAGAGTTCTAAAAAGAACAAAGAAACAAACAAAAAGCCACCAAATGATCGCCCTTCATTCTTGCTGGTGAAGGGAGAGCTGGCTGCTGACGCTCCCATCTGGGGCCTGGCTAGTGAGTAGCTGGTGTCAGCATCACAGTGGTGGGTAAGAAGCACACCTGTTTATCACCTGTACACGAGAAGCTTCTGGTCGCCTGAATGCACCTGGGTTCAGGGACGGACATGAACCATCCTCCATGAATCGGAACTAATTGGTGATTATCACAAATTGCTATGCAAATTCATCAATTTTTTTCATCAATTAAAAAAAAAAAAAGATCTCTTACGTTTGTTTGTCTGTGCCTGTGCCCGTGTGTGTATTCGAGTGTGCGTGCATGTGCCACAGCACATTTGTGGAAGTCAGAGAACAACTTGCACAAGTCAGTTTTCCCTTCCACGATGTGGGTCCCCAAGCCATCAAGCTCCTGGCATTCAATACTTTTACCTGCCGGGCCATGTTGGGGCCCCAAAGCCCCAAAATCATTTGTTGTGTTGTTTTAAAAGGTGTCTTGAAAATGACATTTTTAAATCCATAGAAATATCATTGCCTTTTGATCTGTAATCTTGATTCTCCAATATCAAATATAAATAGTTGCACATTTTGTTAATTTTCTAGCTGGGTGTGGTGGCACGTGCCTTTAATCCCAGTACTCAGGAGGCAGAGGCAGGAAGATCTCTGTGAGTTTGAGTCACCTTGGACTACACAGTGCGTTCCAGGCCAGCCAAGAGCTATATCGTGAGATCCTGTCTCAAAAAACAAACAAACAAACAAAAAACATGTATATGTTGTGTGTTCCCATGTGGAGGCCAGAGGTCATTGTCTGGTTTCTTCTTTAATCGCTCCACCTTATTTTAGACAAAGTCTCTCACTGAATCCAGATCTTTGCGATTCAGGGAGGCTGGCTGACCAGGGAACCCCAGCACTCCTATCTCTGACTCTGCAGTCCTGAGATTACAAACTTGTGACACAGAGTCTAGCTTTTTACAGAGGTGCAGGACCCAGACTCAGGTCCTAATGCTTGTGTCGCAGGATGTTTCATTGACAGAGCACCAACCCACCTTGGTTTTTTGTTTTTGTCTGCATTGGTTTGTTTGTTTGTTTGAGACAGGGCTCTCTAGGTAGCCCCCACTGGCCTTGAATTTCTGGCACTCCTCTTGCCTCAGCTTCCCAAGGGCTGAGATTATACATTTATACCACTGTGTTCAGTTTTCTTTTCTCTTTTTTTTTTTTATAAGTGATCAAGTGTCATCTTGGTATTTTCATTATTTTATTTCTATGTGACTAACTAATAATGTTACTCATTAATAAGAATTCTGTTTTGAATTAGTGAATACCATTTTATGTTTAATGTGAAAAAAAATCACATGTGCTAATTTTATTTAATACCTCTCTCTGACCGCAAAATATTATCTTTTAAAAAACATATTTGCTGGTAGCCCACGCCTTCAATCCCAGCACTCAGGAGGCAGAAGCAGGTGGATCACTGTGAGTTTGAGGCCAGCCTGGTCTACAAAGTGAGTCCAAGACAGCCAA
This sequence comes from Acomys russatus, assembly GCF_903995435.1. NCBI lineage: Eukaryota > Metazoa > Chordata > Mammalia > Rodentia > Muridae > Acomys > Acomys russatus. The sequence goes on from NC_067163.1 coordinate 6,710,623, forward strand.
GGCTAACACAGAGAGACCCTGTCTCGAAAAAACCGAAAAGCAAAACAAAACAAAACAACCCCCCAAACAAAAACAAAAAAACAGATTGAACTCTATCACTGAACTGAACTGTATAAAAGACCAAAGTAGGTGAAGTACACAGCATTTTGCTAGTCTGTTGCTTGTAGTTGTCATTGTTTGTTTGGTTTGAGATAGGATCTTATTGTATCCCAGATTGACCTCCAACTAGCCATGTGACCAAGAATGACCTTTAATTCAAAATCCTCCTTCCTTTATCTCTTAACCCCTGAGATTACAGGCATGAATCATCAAGCTAGTCCAGGCACTTAAAAAAAAATGTTAAATACAAAACACAAATTTCCAACATAGATGCAAGAAACAGTCCACCTTCCATAGTGTGTTAAAAAATCCACTGTGCCAACTTTAGAATGTGCCCGCCTTCTTCCCTTAGAAATGAATTTGATCTTTGGTGTAGAATTCCTCTTATTGGTGTTAGGATTCTGAAGCCCGTAAAACCGGGATAAAACCCTTTCTAAGTGCAATTTACAGAACCTGATTGCAAATGAGACCGAAGTCCTGAGGTCTTTCTTAGTTACCAATTATGGAGGACGTTGCTTGGGGTGTGGGAACTGAAAAGTAAGCGCTGAGAGGATTCTCTCTTGCATGACTGCAGGTCGGGGGTGGGGTAGGGGGTCAGAGATGCCAGAGATGTCTCCAGTTTATTTTGGAAGATTTCCTGCCTGACCGGACTTTTAAAATCCACAATTCTAAGGCACTTCCGGGCATCGGGCCCCATAAAAATGATGTTTCCTCCTTTTCCCTCAAAAGCTACCCCGCAGCACAAGTCGTCAAAGGAGAGAGAAAAGGGCGCAGCTTTTCCCTGGAAACCTCAGAGCCACTCGCGGGAGCCGCGAAGTAGCAGCACCCTCTTCAGAGAGGAGCCTCTGTCCCCGGAGCATCCGAGAGGGCTTTGGCTCCTTTCCTCCCTTACCCTCCGCTCTTCCGACGACACACTTCGCTTTCAGCTTTGTAACAATCCGGCACACGGTTTTTTTTCCCCCTTTTAAAAGGAATCCACTCCCTGCACTACTCGTTCAGAATTTTCTCTCCGTGTCTGCTTCACCGCGCATCACTGGTCAGCACCACACGAGATTAAGAGCCATCACCGCAAGCTGAGGATAAATTAATTACACTCCGCATAATTCCTTCTGGCAAAGCCAAATCTAAATTCTGCGAAAGTTTCTAATTTCCAAGTTTCTCTAGCGTCAATACTCCAATTAGCGAATGCCACTAGAAACAATTGTTTCGCCACTCTGGGTGGGTTTGGTTTTGTTTTCTCCATTTCTTCTTTTTCTCCTCCTCCTCCTCCTCCTCCTCCTCCTCCTCCTCCTCCTCCTCCTCCTCCTCCTCCTCCTCCTCCTCCTCCATCTTTTCTTAAATACTCTGAAGCTCATTTAAGAGTCTGGGCTCCGTGTTCCAAAAGCATAATAAAGATTTAAAAATTACTCTGATGACCTAGTCTTTTAGGGACAGGATAGTGGAAAGGGGGCCTTAGGTTGTGAGGTGGAAATGCAGGGATTTCAAAGTCTGGAGAACAGGGTTCAGTGTCTGCTCCCAAGATTTACAGAACCAGAAAAGAAAGGATGTGAGGACAGGAAAGGAATGGTGAAAAGAAGGGAAGTGGAAAGGGAAGGAAAGAGACGTGACACAGGAAATGGCTAACTAACGGGACAGGGAAAGTCAGATGAGTACCACACTCAATTATTTTACCCAATCAAAGTGATGTTTCCTCTTCGATGCAATAGCCTCTTTGTCAAGTTTCCAGAAATGGTTAAGCAAACCTTACAGATCTTGCAAAAGCCAATTCCCTTTTTTCCTGATAAGTGGGCATCTGCAGTGTCTAAAACTGCTGATCTCAGTGGTGTTGGCTTAATCACAGTGAAACACGTTTTATACTTTCATATTTGGGGAAGCATCTGTGCTTATGTCTTATCTTTGTGTGTGTGTGTGTGATATTGTTTTGTTTGTTTTTACTGACAGTGTTTCTCTGGCTACCTCTTCAGAAGTAGCAAGTGTTGACAGTTCTACTTTGTAAAGCAAAACAAAAATAACTAGAAAAAATGAGAAGTGAAGATATATAAAAGCAAGTCCCAATCAGAGGAAAAATGGTATGTGAGATCAGTAAGAAAATTTCTGAGCTTTGAGTCACTGTGAATGTCTAAGGTACCTTAAGTTTGTCTATATTTTCCTTTCTTTCTTTCTTTCTTTCTTTTTTTTTTTTTTTAAGTTTTTCTTTTTCAGGTTTTCGAGACAGGGTCTCTCTGTGTAGCCTTGGCTTTCCTGGACTCGCTTTGTAGACCAGGCTGGCCTCGAACTCACAGCGATCCACTGCCTCTGCCTCCCTAGTGCTGGGATTACAGGCATGCACCACCACACCCAGCTTGTCCACATTTTCAAGGGATGTGTGGCCATGTTTGCCCCAGGAACAAGCATCCTGCTGCAGGGCACCACCACAGCTCACCATGACAGTCTGCCATGCCTCTGTGACATCATGCTTTTACGAAGCCGGCCTTTCAGCCAGTGCTTTAATAAAAGCCAAGTATCCCAAGGGGCCATTCCAGGGTCCACAGATGTCCAACGCTTGCATACAACCTAAGCACTCACTTCCATACACCTTAATTCATCTCTCCATTATTTTTAATCACGATTGTATTATGGGTACTATGTGAATACTATTCTGTATTGTTCAAGAAATAATGGCAAAAAAAAAAAAAAAAAAAGGTGGTCCATGAACAATGCAATGTCTTTTTGAGCCCTGCAACTGTAGCCTGTGTGAGAACTTGGGCTTGGACAGCTTAGAAAATGGCTACCCTACTTTTACCCCAGAACCCAAAAGTTCCAAACCCTGATAGATTCATGCATGCCATTCTAAAGAAATTGTGGCAATTTGGAAATAAAATCAAAGTGCGTGCTTTTCTCTTGGTTTCACAAATGCCTATAATTTGAACACGTGTAGTAAGCAGACTGTTTGTGAAAGGGTGCTGGGACACTGACGTCACCCTGGGAGGCTGGGCTCACATCTTACCCACGTACCCGTTCCGTGAGCTACAAACAAACTGGAACACGTAGACAGCAGGGCGCGTCCACCGTCAGGCTGGTCCCTGTCTTTTGTGATCAGTGGCTTGAGTCTTATATATAGTCCTCAGTCCTCAGTTCTCTTTTCTACCTCGGAATCTGTTTCCAAACAAGAAAACGTTAACTCCTCTACATCCTTGTCTAGACCTTTCTGGGCCTGTTAACATCCCAAACATTCAGATGTTATTTGGCTTGAACAGGGGATTCTACGGAACAAAGCATAAGCACCCTGGTGCCTCCGTTCTGAGAAGAACTTGCCCTGGGCGCACTGATTTGAACAGGGACATTTTTTGTGGAAGAGAGCCAGCCAGCAGGCACCCCCGGGGTACAAGGGGGTTCAGTCTAAGAGATGGAATGATTAAAACTGGAAATGTTTGAAGCTCTTTGGATTGCTCTCTTCTCAACTCTCGTTAATCCTGGGCACTTTAACTAATGTTTTCTTTCTTTGACATTTGGACCCACTAGACTTTTAAAAAGTCACAAATTGTCCCTAATAACCGCACAAATTATGTAGGCTGTTGACTGAGCGTTTCTTAGCACTTTGTCTTCTGCTTGCTACAAAGCAATCATTTTCATTAGCCATTCCTCATATCCAAACAAGGTGGCAGTTTAGCATAATAATAAAGCAATTTCCTGCTCTGCTGACTGGGAAGTGACACTTTATGGCTAAAGTCACCAAGCAGAGAAGTGCCGAGGCCTGGGGAGAAGGCAAATTCAAGGACCGTGGCCTGGGGACTGCTCTGAGTTCATCCCACATGCCCCATGCTACAGCATCCTGGGCAGTCCCTGCTCGCTGGCTCTGCAAGCCCAGCATAGCTTTAGGCAGAGTGACCTCTCCCAGTGACCAGGAGGCTCTGCTTGAAAAGAGACCACTGCAGAGTGAAATCAAGAGACAAGCACGTTATTGCAGTCAGGGAGAAAAGGAGTGAAGAAGAAGTAAGGAGGGAGGGGTTGGTGTCAATTTAGAAGGAAGCAGAAATCTGTGGAAGCCAGTGTTTCCTTGTGTCACGTAAGTTATGCTAGCAAAGGAACCAATCAACACTCATCAAGACAAGGCGGCCAGCACCCTTTAGATGGCTTGAACAGTTGGTACCTGCAGCCAGTGCGGACAGACTCACCCAGCAAGCCCTGAGCCGAGACTAGCACTGCTGTCATGCCATTCCTCTCCCATCTTTTGCCAACTGCTGGGCCACCTTGTCCTCACTGAAGACAGACCGGAATGGCACAATCACCTGCCTGGGGACACATTATGAGGTGGTAAGGAAGCTGCAGGTCTCAGGTCAGGTAGGAAGCCCTCCTGAGCAGTTGGCACTCCCTGTAGTCCCCAACCCCCACTCCTTTTGGGCCTCCTCCTCCTCCTCTTCCTCCTCCTCCTCCTCCTCCTCCAGCATTATCCTTGCATCTCAGGCTCTGGCGGATCCAGCTGTGTCCACACCAGCATGATCAGTGACCACAGTGGCCCACAGCTTCTGCTGAGGGCTGTGAAGAGGACCATGGCAGCGGGAAGATCAAAATCCCAGCCATAATCCCCAAGTGATATGTGCAAGCCCTCAGGGACTTGGTTCTGTCACCCCCTTCCCCAGGTGCCGTGTCCTTTTTTTTTTTTTTAAATGTCTTCAGGTACTAATGCTATAAGACAGGAAGACAAAAAGGAAATCAAGGCAAGGTTTACTCCAGGTTCCCAGCAGACCTGAAAGGAAACCAGATGAGAACGGTGATCAGGTGGAACACCCGACTCCATGGTCCCTCTGTCTGGTCCCTTCCCTGGTTTCCACAGGTGACACCTTGGCTGTGCTGGCTGAAGAGAGATCTGTGGTCTCAGGCAGGTTGATGCAGACAGTGTCCAGTTAATCTCCAGCTGCTGCTGCCATTCCTGGGGTCTCAGGTAGAGGCCTCCCGCCCTTCCTATTTCTCAGCTCTGGTGCTTTCCACATCTCTCCTCTGGACATCACCTTGCTTCTGCTCCTCAGATGAAGGTTGGCATCTCCTAGTTCTCTGATGTCCTGGTATCGAAGGCTGACTCACCTGCTATGCCGTACCGTAGAAATTTTAATTTAAAACATGGTTGCTCTGACAAGAGATCACATCCAAAGACCTTTTAGGTCTGTGTGATCAGCTGGAATACAGACATGCCTTTAGCCTTTAATTCTAAGGAAACAGAAGCAAGCGGATCTCAGAGTTCAAGGCCAGCCTAGTACAGAGAAAGTATCAGGTAAAGAAAAGCTTAGGTCCAGGTGTAGTGGTACATGCCTTTCACCCCGGCCCTCAGGAGATAGAAGCACATAGACCTCTGCGTTCTAGTCAGTTCAGTTGAGTCAGTGAGCTGAGAGGCAGTGTAGTGGAGCTGAGTTCACGGCAGTTCAGCTCATGCTATTCTGAGGCTGTTTTACCAGGAGAGTCTTACAGAGACAGGCTGAAGAGAGAACAAGCTAGACACGGGTGAAGACAGAACGAGCCAGAGGATGAGGAGGTTAGATTAGAACAGATTGCCACAGTTAGTATGAGGCTAAGCAGAGCAATTCAGTCAGAGGCTGAGAGAGAAGCCAGATTGAATCAGTCAGCTTGGAGAGGAGTTTGAGCCAGAACAGCTAAGTTGAACCAGCCAGCCAGAGTTCAGAAAGAGCTAGAAAAGGTGAGCTTATTCAGCAGTAAGCCTCAGAGGCTGGAAACATTCTAGGCCTAGAATAAGTTGTATAGAGGCTAGAAGCTTCCAGGACTAGGCCTAGGTTAGCAGACAGAGGCAGTAAGCCTCCAAGATGATAATAATATCTGGCAAATAAAAGTTACTCTTACATCCGACCTCTGCATCTGACAGATCTTGCTTCCTCTTGCCCACGAAGGCTGCAATCCCTGTGGTAAGGGCGGGCATGTGGCTGACCAAAGTGAAAGATGCTATGCACAACATCAACACGGAAAATAGCTTCTTTTTCAAAATATTCAATATTCTTTTAGCTTTTTTCCCCCTAGTTTTTAAATCTCTCTGGCCTTGTTCTACTTTTTAAAATATCTTAACTTTTTAATCTATGTTTTTGTGTCTGTGTGAGTGTATGTCATACCTGTACAGGTGCCCAAAGGGGTCAGAGGGCATTGGATTCCTGGGAACTAGAGCTATAGACAGCTGTGAGCCACCCAGTGGGAGGGCTACAAACCAAAGTCAGGTCCTCTAGAAGGCCAGCAGGTGCTCTCGGATGCTGGGCCATCTCTCCAGTCCTGCTCGCTCAACTCTTGAACACTGTCTCCAAACTCACCTTTTTAACTATTTCTTTTTTTTTTTTTTTTTTTACATTTTGCAATTCATTTCATGACAGTTAACCTCAAAGATGGAAAATATTTTCTGAGTTCTTTTATAAGCATGCTCCTTGCCATAATTTAATTTTAGATTTTATGTCACAACACTGCTGCAATCCGTATAGAATACGCACACATTGTCAAAGCTCTTTGTGCCCACTTGCACATATTCAGAGTGATGCATGACTCTAATAGTTGAGCCGCCGCCTTGAATACAGGCCACACATCCCATCAGAGCTTCTTAGTGGGCCACACACCAACCAAGCATCCTTTTAGCTCCACCCTCAGGCCCCACACACTTCCTCTCTACCACTCTTTAATCTTCAGAGCTAGCTTCTCTACTGAATCATGTCATTCTGAAAAAGCTGCACTGATGGACACGAGAAAGAGAAAAGTTAAACTGTGTAGTGTACAGGATTCTCCAGAAGCCACCACGGGTGTGATCTTCCTGTCTTGCTTAGTTATACAGAAGAATCAGCCCACAGGCTTATGTTGGGCCCGTGGGGCGTGTCCACAGGCTGCCCGCTGACAGCTCCATCTGGAAGGCAGGCTACAAGCTGGAGGTGGATTGCCCTCTGCTCTGGGCACAGCCTCAGAGATGGGGGCCACCTGATTCACCGAAAGCCAGATGGCTTCCATGCTCATGGCACCTACAGGCCACGTGTACATCAACCCTGGAGCTTACTGAGACCACAGGGTCCTGCCCTCGTCACACTGAGAACCAGGCTCTAGTTAACCACTTCTCAGGCAGCAGAGCCTAAGTGAGTTGGTGTGTGGTACCCAGGGGAGTAAGGCTACAATGCTCATGGATTTCAGACCCAAGTCTCAGACACGCCACACACAGGGGGCATGGGAGCACTCAACATGCCACACATAGGGGCATGGGAACACTCAACATGTCACACACAGGGGGCATGGGAGCACTCAATACACCACACACAGGGGGCAAGGGAGCACTCACATATGCCATTCAGATCTTTCAGTGACCAAGATATGCAAATAACTGAATTAGAAAAACTAGAAAATGTCTGGGTGGTGACAGCACACGCCTTTAATCCCACCACTTGGGAGGCAGAGGCAGGTGAATCCCTGAGTTTGAGGCAAGCCTGGTCTACAGAGTGAGTTCCAGGACAGCCAAAGTCTACACAAGAAACCCTGTCTCAATAAAAAAAGAAAGAAAAGAAAAAGAAAAAAGAAAAGAAAGAAAAGAAAAAGTAGCAGCCGCTTGACTGCTCCACAGTGTCCATTGAGTGTGGAGACCCAGGCCTGCAATGCCACAGCACTCAGGAGGCTAAGGCAGGAGCTTTGCCATGAGTTTGGCTCAGCCTGGGATCTAGTGTCATGTCCTATCTCAGAGAGGACATGTGGGGAGGAGCTTAGAGGAGAAAGGGGAGGGGGCTTCATAGTCAGTGGAAGAAAACGGAGGTTTCCCTAGAACCTTGAAGTGACTATTGAAAATAAGGCAGTTGTCTCAATGGTCTGAGTCAGCAGTTTGCCTAATAATATGCGATGTCATATTTTCCCTTTTATAGTATTCTAATATTTATACCAATAAAGACTCAGGAGGCAAAACCTGATAGCTCAGCATGGTGACTATTTTCTGAACGATATACAAAATGACTATTTGCAAGCCTGATTCTACAACTAAACTGCTGGCTCTTCAGAAAGCTTTCTATCTGTGTCCTTCTACCTAGCTAGTCTACCTTTCTCTCGGCTCCTCCAAACCCACGAGGACTCCGTAGCTCTCTTTCCTAGAACTCTGTTTTGCCTGTGCCCTGCCAGCTGCCTCTCTGTGGTTCCTGCAAGCCCAGAGAATCCTATGTCTTACCCAGAGCTCCTTCCATGAGGGCTCTTCTCAGCCAAAGAAAAGGAGCTCTCAAAGGTCCAATTGCCATATAAGAAGTCTCTAGCTGGGCTGGAGAGATGGCTCAGAGGTTAAGGGCACTGACTGCTTTTCCAGAGGTTCCTGAGTTCAATTCCCAGGAACCACATTGTGGCTGCTCACAACCATCTATAATCTGATCGGATGCCTTTCTCTGGCCTGCAGATGTACATGCAGACAGAGCACTTATACATAATAGCAAATAAATCCTTTTTTTAAAAAGTCTCTAGCCAAGTCAGTAGAGGCTGAACCATGTCACCTTTACTGTGAGGCAGCTCAGGGCCACCCAATGGACTTTGCCTTCAGTTATAGAGCAAAGACCACAAGACCCCTCCCAAACAATTCTGTCTTAAAATAGACAGGAACTTTCCATTCTTTAGCATTCTGATCTATGGAGGCTTTCAGAGGCACACCCAAGCTGCATCTATCTCTTCAGGACACACCTAACTACATCTGACATCCATTTAAACTATCTTTTTTGTTTGTTTTGTTTTGGGTTTTGTTTTTGGTTTTGTTTTTTGGAGACAGGGTTTCTCTGAGTAGCCTTGGCTGTCCTAGACTTGCTTTGTAGACCAGGCTGGCCTCGAACTCACAGAGAACCGCCTGCCTCTACTGGGATTAAAGGCATGCGCCACCACGCCTGGTTTCCATGTAAGCTTTTCTATCTTGCTAATAGGTTTTCTATGTACAGTTATCAAATATCCTGCAACATGATGTCCCTTAAATTAGATTCTGGTGCTGTTCCTGTCATTTTCTACATACTAATTGCAGGACCCACAGGAGTTAGTAAAGCAGGAACAATCCAAGGGAATTGGGGATTTCTGTCCAAGAGAAAAGGTCAATATAGCAGTTGGCTACAGACCCCCTGGGATGCAGTGCTGGAGAGATGGCTTCAGGACTAAGAGCAGAAGATCCAAGTTTTGTTGCCAGCACCCACATCAGAACATCAAGTAGCTCATCACAATTGCCTGCCACTCCAGCTCCAGGGAATCTGATGCCCTCTTCTGGCCTCTGTTTGCACATGCGAGCAAGTATGTGCACGCGTGGGTGCTTGCTTGTGTGGGTGTTTTCAACAGTCCCAGGCTGGTCATCAACTCCTGAGGGATTGAGGGTCAGTTCTCACCACCTTCTCTGAAGGGTAGTTGTTTCCTAATGTTCTGGATCGCAGTCTTCCTCTTAGTGAACAAGGCTAGAGTAGCCACTCACACCTTACACTGTCACAAATGCCGATCTTTCAAGAGCCTGTGCAAACGCTGGTAGAAGTCACCAGCTTGTCTTCTCCAGCCAGGAAAAAACTGTGGTGTTGGGGCACTACTCTAAGCCTCTTGCAGTGTCTGTCTGTCAGAAATTTGAGGCTGTAAATTTGATTTGTTGAATGATCCTAAGGCAGGCGTTTTTGCTTTTTCTTCCTTTTTTTTTTTCTTTCTTTCTTTCTTTCTTTCTTTCTTTTTTTTTTTTTTTTTTTTTTTCTTTTTTTTTTCTCTCTCTCTCTCTTAGAAATGGAATTTTAAAACAGCCATGAACTTAGGGAAACTCGAAGGATAACAGTCCTAACAATTTACATAATGTGAGGGCTGAGGAGGTGGACAGAGGAAAGCCGTCCTTTTAGATTGTGTGACACAGTTTAAAATAGTGAACCTTGCCTGGCACAAAGCCGCTGCACCGCTGGCACAATTAGAAAGCACTTAAGATGGCTCATCCAATCAGAGGTCTTGATTGGCGAAGCATCCCTAACCTGTAATCTCTCCTCCCAGGCCAGCCCAACTAAGGAACTGCTTCCTCAGCGGTTGTCAGTGGTGGCTAATGCTCACCCACCCATCCCTGTCCCTCTCCCACCCTGATCCCCTACCCACGTCAGGATCCCCCGCTCACTGGCGCTAATTGAACTGCTCCTCCGGATGTTGTCCGAGGGGTCAAATGCTCATTTCAGAAACATTACCATTTGTGATTCCTATGCTCCCAAAATGCCAACCCCGGACGAGGGGCTTCATTCCCGCTGAGGACGATGGGTCATGTGGAGGCTGCTGGCTGGTGAGGCCATTATCTGAACATGAGGCGGCGTGTACCAGATATATCCTGATTCATCACCATTTTGTAGAGACATCTCACTGGGACGCAGGGTTGGTGTGACACTGGCCAGGCTTCAGGGAAGTTACTTACGGTTGGAAATGCATGGCCAGTGGTGGTTCTGTTTATCCTTCACCCATCCAGCCAGCATTTCCTAAACACCCATGTGGAAATGGTGCAGAATCAACCCCTGGCTTCCAGTCTTCACGCCAAGCTACCAAGCTCACTCTCTTGTGTGGCAGGCACACTTGTGGACACGTGTAATGTGTAACATCTGCACCAGGAGCCACTGATGTCATGCAGTAAGAACCCATGTGAGCCATAAGCAGTCTCCTCAGGAATCAGGAGTCAGACCTCAGCTCTGCGGCATCCTCAGGGTGGGTGACCTTGAAGGCTCTCCTCAGGCATGCCCTTGCCAGCCAAAGCGCCAAGCTTGTCTTGGAGACAGCTGGGGTGGAGACTGGGTGGTGTCCCACTTGTAGTGTCCTGAGAACACTGCAGGGACCTTTCTAGGTCCCAACAAATGGGAGCTCAGAGTCATCCTCCTAACTGATGTCTGTGTGAAGCCAGCAGTGCCACTCAGCCCTGGGCTCCATTGTTTACAAGCCCAGGTTGTCATGGGTGTCAGTGCCAGGAAGATAGGCATGACTTCAGTGCGCGCTGTTTCTGCAGGGTGTGGGCTCCAGGAAGGATGGAGGACAGCCTCGTCTGTATCCTGCCCAAAGGAGGGTTTATGTAAACAACTCTTTTTTTCTTTCTTTTTGCTTGTGAGAAAAGAGAAAAGACAGGGAGGCAACGCCAGCCATATTTTCTATAGGAACATTGAGACCTTGTCTCAAATAACAAACACAAAACAAACATGTATGCTTCTGCATACATTCACACAGCATACAGTGAAAACACATGCACATACCACATACATACAGGCATGTGTACATCTGCACACAACTCACACTGAAAATATGCACACGCATACACACACAGGCAGGTGCACACGCACACAGCACACACTGATACTACATGCACATGTGTGTGCACACATAGGCAGATGCCATGTCTCTTTACTGTACAAGGGTGACCTTGTGTGATCTTTTCATCCTTTCATGAATGAAAGGCACTGTGCCACGCTGGCTCAGAACCCGCCATAGACACTTTCAACATAGTGTTAAAAGGTTTGTCATCCGACAGCCTCATAATGTTTGAGCTCGCTGTGCCACGCACCATAATAGAAGAGCGCACAGCACTTAACCAGGGATCAGAAGCCTTTCCCTTTGCACTGACGTGTGATTTTAGGTGCCAGGTTGCTGTATGCTAATGTCCAGATATTGCAAAAATACAGCAGAAGCCAAAATTACACACCTCTGCACATAAAGTCCCAGCAAGCAGCTCTGCATCCATGTCAATAGCACACGGCGAACACTTTCCACAGAAGCCTGCAGCTCCAGTTACTGCTCCACAGAGAAGCAACTGTGATGTCAGCGGGGAGAGGGAAACACCTTGTCGGGGTCTGCAAAGCTGGGACCAATATGGAGGTGGCATATGGACATTTACCAAGCTGCACACCTGTGGCGGACAGGGAGTCACTGGACACCGGTGAGGACGGAGGTCAAGCAGGTCTCACTTCCACCCCCACCACAGACATCTCAATGGACCAGAGCTCTTCAGACTATATCCGACAACTGAAATCAACTCAGAAAGCTGCAAGCAGAATGGGGGGGGGGGGATTTTAAAAGTTAAATATGGCAGTTTTATATGTGTCTACGGGGGGAAGATGAATGTGTGAGTGTGAGTGTGTGTGCGTGTGTGTGCGCACACACACATGCACACACACATGAGCACACACACACACACACACACACATGAGTGGAGCTCAGAGGACAGCTTACAGAAATCTGGCCTCTCCTTCCACCACATGTATCTCAAGCATGGGACTCAGTCATCAGGCAGGCAGGTACCTTTACACTGAGCCATCTCAACAGTTCTAGGGGAAAGGCTTTTAATATTAGCATTTTCAGCTTGAATCTGACCAGTTCAGCTGGGCTCACATCTCAAGTCTTTGCTTTCCTTGGCTAGTGGTACTCTTTTTTTTTTTTTTTTTTTTTTTTTTTCTTTTTTTTTTTTTTTTCTGAGACAGGGTTTCTCTGTGTAGCCTTGGCTGTCCTAGACTCACTTTGTAGAACCAGGCTGGCCTTGAATTCACAGTGATCCCCCTGCCTCTGCCTCCTGAGTACTAGGATTAAAGGCGTGCGCCGGCTAGTGGTACTCTTTTGAGAGACTGTGGGAGCCCCTGGGAGGCAAGGCCTAACTGGTTGAAATAGGTCACAAGGGTCAGGCCTTTGAAAGATATGACATGGTCATTGCTTCCAAAATCTTCTCTGCTTCGACAGTCTGCAGAGTGAATGTTTGCAGCTGGAGTGGCAGGTGTCCAACACCTGGGGCAGACTGATGGAGCTTTCATCAGCAAGGCTCCTTCATAGCCAAAATCTGCCCATGGGCCATCAGACCCAAAAACAGCCAGCTGCCTAGTGCCACACACTGCAGGGCTCCTGGTCCCTGATGACCATCCAGCCTGACCATGTCATCCTGAGGTGGATTCTCCAATAAATAAAACAAACAAACAACAAAACAGACCTGAGAGCCGGTCGTGGTGGTACACACCTGTAAGAGGCAGGTGAATCTCTGTGAGTTCAAGGCCAGCCTGGTCTAGAACAGGTTTCTCAGAGATAACAACCAAACAAACATGAAAAATAAGATATAATAAAATGAAACAAAAACTTTCATATCAGAAGCCGGGCATGGTGGCGCACACCTTCAATCCCAGCACTGGGGAGGCAAAGGCAGGCAGACCATTGTGAGTTCCAAGCCAGCCTGGTCTACAAAGAGAATTCCAGGACAGCCAGAGAATCCCTATCTTGAAACTACCCCTCCCCAATAAAAAACCCTTTCATATCAAAGTTGGACACAGCATCCCAACAGCAAAAAGAGTTCCAAGAGCAGACAACAGAGTTAGAGATGCTTTTGTTCTCATAGTCAGGAGTCCCATAAAAAATGTTAAAGCTAATAGTTATATAGTATATATGCAGAGGACCTGGCATAGCCCTATGTAGGCCCTGTGCTTGCTGACTTAGTCTCTGTGAGATCCTATGAATGGTTGACTCAGAGGGCCATGTTATCCTGGTGCCGTCAATGCCTCTGACTCTTACAATCTGCCTCCTCTTCTGCAGAGGAGCTGAGTCCCTCTGCCCTGAGCTCTGAGGGGAGAGATTTGATGGAGACCTCCAATTTAGCCTCTCCCTCCCAACATAATGTCTGGCTGTGGGTCTCTGGTCACCTTCATTGATTCCAGGAAGTGTTACAATAAATTGTATCTGTTCTGCCTAGGAAGCCAATAACTGACACAAAGAAACTGAAACATAAGTCAAAGCTGCAAGCACTATGCTGGGCAGAATCTAAACTGCAACTAATCTAAAAATAAACTAAAATAAACTACTCTAATCCTCATAACCTACGTCTATCACAAGCACTTGCCAATCTGATCTTCGGCGGCTTCTCTCCCCCAATACTGCATCAACTGTCCACCATCCACTGCCCCCACCACCATCAACTGTCAACTCCTGGCTCCGCCCCTTTCCAGGAAGTCCTGCCTTCCACTTCCTGTCCTTCTGCCCAGCTGATTGGCTAAACAGCGCTTTATTGACAGTTGTTACATCCACTCAAGACATTCCTCCATAAGGAAGTTTCCACTGCACAGGGTTTCCACACCACCCCCAAATGACCCCCAATTCCAACCATCTCTCCCCATACTCTCTCCCTCCATTTCCCTACTCCCTCAGCCCACCCTCATGCCTACCCCTGTGCCTGGTCCTACCCCCTCCCCCTCCCCACCTACCTCCAGTCGACTTGTGTACCGGCTGGTTTTGTGTGTCATCTTGACACAAGCTAGAATCATGAGAGAAAGAAGTAACAGCTGAGAAAACACCTCCATGAGATCCAGCTGTAAGACATTTTCTCAGTTAGTGATCAATTCGGGTAGAGCCCAGCCCTTGTGGGTGGTGCCATGCCTGGACTGGTGTCCTGGGTTCTATAAGAAAGCAGGCTGAGCAAGCCGTGGAGAGCAAGCCAGTAAGCCGTAACCCTCCATGGCCTCTGCATCAGCTCATGCCTCCAGGTTCCTGCCCTGCTTGAGTTCCTGTCCTGACTTCCTCTAATGGGGAACTATGATCTGGAAGTATAAACCAAACAAACCCTTTCCTCCCCAACTTTTTTTTTTTTTTTCTTTATTTTGTGATAGTGTTTCATCACAGCAGGGAGATTCATGAGTCCTTCCTAGACACCCTACTCCTTTTATTTTTATTTTAAATTTTTTATTCATTTATTCACTTTACATCCTTATCCCAGATCTTATTTTGGTCTTTTCAGGAGTAAAAATAACTCTTCTATTCTTATTTTAACAAGACATTATCAAAAACACGTACTAGATTTGGTCTGTGGCATGTCTGTGAGTTTCAAGAAAGGAAAATGGCTCTTTTCTTCCTTCTATCTATAAAGAGGGCAGATGGCTGCAGTTTTCTGGCATTAGACAGCATGCATACATAGACAAGTCACTGGTTTGGCTCTATGGTTTGGCTTACTGGCATTTGTGTGGGGACTGCGCACTTACAGAAATGTGTAACGTTGGCATGCACTGCTCATGAAGTCTTTGGTTATCACAGCATGGAAATCTGTGCCTGCGTCTGTGCACATTTGTAAAGCCCAGCTCACAGGAACACTTGCAACTTTGCTTTCCACTTTTTGGTGATCCACTGCATCTGTACTCCGCTCACACTAGAACAAGTGGAGACAGAGTGGAAAGGTCAGAAAGGGACGGAGCCTTGGCAGAGGCAGCAAGGCAGAGAATAAAGAGCTGGTGGAGCTCCCTTGAGGAACAGGAGGGATCTTTGAGGTTGGTTCTCGAGGCAGAGGAGAGAGGCTCCCATGCACATAGGGAGCTGGCCTGCCTCTGTTGGCCACCTCTTTGCACCTGTTTACTGTATATCGGGTGAGTTCACACTCAGTTGAGGAATCTCCCATGTTGTAAATGCTGTGTGCATTTCTTTCACAGCCCCAGCATGGTGACACAGCAGATGCTCTAAGGGCACCCACAGCAACGGGTTCCAGCCCCTGCCCAGATCCCTCTGTGGAGAGCCTGGCCAGTACAGGCCTTTCTTTCTCCAGCTCCCTTATCTCATCCACGCAGACATGCCGGGTCCTCCATGCTCCACACTAATCTTGTCTTAAGCTGGTCTGTGCCAGGGCCCTGGCTGCCGTCTGCATGGAATTCTTGGCCTCTCCGTTGTGATAAGTGAGCGGCCAGGCTGAGCCCCACATCTCTATCAGTTACTAAAGAGGCTTTTCTCGCCCCTAATAAGCTTGGCAGAACAGAGAGTGCTTCCTGTTGGATGGACCTCTCGGTTCCACACAGCATTCTGTCTTCCTCTGAGTCCTCTGATTTCTGGTCAAAGGTCAATGTGTAGTGATAACCATAATATTCCTATAATGTTAGTAACAGGAGGTAGCATTTGTATAGAGACCCTTTCTGTAACCTCCACTTTCACTGGAGAGACAGTTTTTGTTAGTGTTCTGTGTTTGTTGTTGTTGTTTGTTTTCAAGACAGGGTTCCTCTGCGTGATAGGCCTGGCTGTCCTGGACTCACTTTGTAGATCTGCCGGCCTCTGCCTCCCGAGAGCTGGGATCACAGGGGAGTACCACCACCGGCTGGCCGCAAATCTTCATATAGTAAACATTTATTTTAATTCAGCTCATCATATTTCCACTTCAGTCTTATTCTTGTTTTGTTTTTGTAAAAGATTTGTTTTGTTTTCAGTCTATCTGTGCATATGTATAGCTACATAGGGTATATGCATGAATGCAAGTGTCTCTGGAGGCCGGAAGAGGCCACTTGTGGTGGGAGATGGGGGGAGGTGGGAGGGTGGGGGATGAAGGGGTAGGGAGGTGGGGGGGGGTGATGGGGGGCACTAAACTGGGGTTAAGAGCAATGAGTGGTCTTAGCCCCTGAGGCATCTGTTCAGCCTTGAGTTATTTTTATTTATTTATTTATTTTTTAATTGCAGGCATTTTATTCAACTTTAAAGCATTTGTAGATTATTTCAGTGTTGTTTATTATTCTACTATTTATTATGTACAGAGAATATGCTTTGAATAGCTCACAATTAAAAAAAAAAAAACCACTTTAAGCTTTGCTCTAGGCTGTAGAATATGTTCTATCCTGTCCTACATTCACTTGAAGAGAAAATACACCCTGCTGGTTGGGATGGGGTTATATGTATCAAATCTGCCTGAGTCCTTCAGTTATCTCTGTCCTTGCTGTCTGTGGTGGCTGGTTTTTAGAGTTTTCTGAGAGAAGAGAACCTCAGTTGAGAAGATTGAGAAGATGCCTCCTTAAGATCGAGGGCTGCAGGCAAGCCTGTAGGGCATTCTCTCAATTAATGATTGACCTGGAAGGGCCCAGCCCATGGTGAGTAGGGCCACCTCTGGGCTGGTAGTCCCAAGTTCTGTAAGAAAGCAGACCTGGCAAGCCATGAGGAGCAAGGCCCTCCGTGGCCTCTGCCTCAGCTCCTGCTTGAGTTCCTGTCCTGCTTGAGTTCCTGCCCTGACCTCCTTTGATGATGGGCTATGATGTGGAGATGTTAGCTGAATAAACCCTTCCCTCCCCAAGTTGCTCTTGGCCTTGGCGTTTCATGACAGCAATAGTAACTATAACTAAGACACTGTTATGGGATGGGGCAGAAGATCCACATGTGGCTGTGGATTCGATTATTGGCCGTTTACAGGTGTGTGTTTTGCTTTGTAAATTCTGGCGTTCTTCTTTGATATCCATTTATATTTGACCGTGCCCTCTAGGTGACCAACTCTGCTTTCCCATCCCTGGTTATCACTTATTCTGCAGTCAGTCTACCTCATTTGGTAGCACACAAGCAGTCAGACTTTTTTCCCAATCATGTTTGAATCTTTTATATACTGTGTATGTGGGAGGGGAGGCAGGTACACACACACCATAGTCCATGTGTGGAGATCAGAGGACAGCCTATTGTTGGATATTTATTAGTGCTAGAGGGCTTTTCTATGAGGCAGCTAGTTCCCCAATAATTGAGATGGAGACCTATTTATTCACTTGAACAGCTTTAAGCACTGAAATTGGGTAAGTGAAATTTAAACTAACTTTCTAAGCTGGTCTATCAACCTCCCCAAGTGACTCACCAAAACTCGTCTGTCTGGGCTGGATCTGCTCCATCAGGCCATCTCCTCCCAAGAACCAAAGCCCAGCCTACTTCTCTCTTGCCCAGTTACAGGCTGCCCAGCCTCTTTTATTTAACCAGTCAGAGAATATTGGGGGAGGGCAAAGTCTGCACAACATCATTCGGTGTACTCGAGAATGCACTCATCTGCACTGCAACCAGATCTTGGGACTCGGAACTTAGCATTTGTGTACAAAGTACCAAGAACAGCCTGTGGGACTTGGCTCTTTCCCTCCTCCATGTGGGCCATGGGGACTGAACTCAGGCTTGGCAGCAGGTGCTTTTATAGGTTAAGCCAGCTCTCTGGCCCCATATTTGCATGCAATCTGTTCTGACCCTTTTGCTTTTGGCTTGTTTTTCTACCTTAAAGTGGGTTTCTTGTTGACAGCATATAGTTGAGTCTCTGTGGCTACCCCAATCTGACATACTTTGCTAATTAGTTGGTGAGTTTGGACCGTTTATATTTCATGAATAATTGATATGTTTGTATATTATACTAATAGCATGGTTTGATTTTTGTTTATCTCTGCTCTCTTGATATCTCTAATCTGATTTTGTTTTAATTTGGAATTTTCTGTATTGTACACTAATCTATTGGCTTTGCCACTATGCTTCTGTTTGTTTGTTTGTTTGTTTGGTTGGTTGGTTGTTGTTGTTGTTGTTGTTTTGTTTGTTTGCTTGTAGGTTTTTTTCTTTCTTTTAGTAGCTGATGCCCCAGCACTCCTGGGTCTCCACCCTGCTGACCTTCAGACTTGAGTTACTTCACTGACTCTCACACTGACTCAGTCCCTGTCCTCCTGTCTGCCCCTAAACCCTGAAAATTATAGGATTTTTGTGGTCTTTATAATTATGAGTGCTGATTTCTTCAAATGAAATTTCTCAGTATGAACACTGGCTGCTCTTTTAGAGGATCCAGGTTCAAGTTCTAGCACTTAATTGGTGCCTCACAACCAGAGGATCTAATTCTATCTTCTAACCTCCCTGGGTACTGTACACGAGTGTTATGTAGACTGTATATGCAGGTATATACAGGTAAAGCATCCACACACATAAAAAAATGATTTTTAAAAATCTATCTCCCTATTGTGCATACATAATATGTATATATCATATGTGTGTCAGTTTACCCTATGTGTATCCTACGGTTCTATTCCCAGGTCATACTGGGTAGAAACATATTTTGGTCCCTTGCTAGAACCTAATTGTCTACTGTAGGAACCTTGTCTTTCATGGTACTGAAGTATGGACATGCATACACGTGCTGAAACACACACATACTAACATACTAAACACATACTAACATACTAAACACATACTAACATACACACCTTCAACCAGCCCATAAGCAAACGCATTCCTTCAGTCAGAAACTCAGGGTAAATGAGAATGACTGTCTCCAGAGGAGTGACCAACAGCCCATTCGACAGGCCTGGGCCCCTCCTTCAGATGCCACTGTCAAACAGACCTCCAGGACCTACAGTTAACACGGGGAGAGTCTGGCAGCACGGCAGCTAGTCGTCAGAAGAAAGAAAATGTAGCTCACACAGCTCTGCTAGTGGCTCAGCGGCCCCTCGGCCCCCGTGTCAGGCCTCTGCTCCCTCTGACTACTGTGTCACAATGATCTACTGCCCATAGGAGTTCAAAGCAGGTGACATTTGAAGGCCATGTATCCCTAAGATGTGACCCCAGGAACAGAGAGGTCTCCGTGCGAGTCCCACAGTGAGGGCTGGAAAGATGTTACTGGGGACTAGAGAACAGACTGGTGGTGGTGCTGGTTCCAAAAATAGTGTGTGACAGCCTGCCTCAAAATGAGTATTTTTGAATCTCTAATGGAAAAAAAATCACATTTTTGTTATTTATTTTTATGTATTTTTGTGTGTTAACATAGTGATAGTGGCAATTAGCATCTTTGTGTATTTATTGAAAACCAGCACCAAGTCTGTATATTTACAGAAAAACGTCGTAGACATAGATAATAGCACAATTCCATGTTTGTGAACTGACAGTTCCCTCTAAACACAGAGTGGAAATCCAGCAATTATCACTACAGCTGTTTGTTAAAGTTGACAATAGATAAATAATGACCAGAAATCAATCTTTTCATTAAAATTCAAGAAACAAAAGATATCTAAAGGAATCTCATGGTTTCTTTAAGAAGTCTAGGCCGCTCTGAAGGAAGCGGCTGTACATACAGTTACCACTTCTGTGGTTCACAATGGTCTCCTTCCGCAGATGCGGGTCAAAATAAAAACGGCTTGTTCCGGTCAGGTGGAGAGGCTGCCGGTTCCTCTCCTGCCACAGATCACTGCCCACCTTTCTCCCCATGACTAGGGAGTATGCGCACGCGCGCGCGCGCACACACACACACACACACACACACACACACACACACACATGCTCACACACACACACACACACACACATGCTCACACACATGTCCGCATGCATTTGCACACATGCACACAGATGTACTCACACAGCCTCACACACAGAGAGGTGCATTACAGTCTCAGGAGTCCTGGTACTTGGATCAAAGCGCACACAGGGGTTATCCTCTCTCCCAACAGGACCAACAAGTTTGCTCTTTGTCCAGGGTAACGCCACCCATTCAAGAACAAAAGCCAAAGGCAAATCACAGCCTTGTGTTGCAGATCTTGACTCCCAGGACACACTGGGCTCCGTCATCTGCACCTGACATTAACTGTGCTGTGGGCTTTTACAGCCGACCCAAGAACAGCAACCACAATCAAAGGCAGATCATAGTCCAGGAGGGCAAAGCAGACCTGATGCCCCGCCCCCCATTCTGCTAGAAGAAAAGCAGCCATGGCAGATGGATGGCACAGACCAGGACACGCTGTGCCCAGGAAGAGCTTACTCAAGGAGACCCCAGTTCCCTGACTTCCTTTACAGGGAACACCGGTGGCTGAGGCCCACTGCAGGTGCAAGCCATTCCTCCCAGCACCTTACACGTCCCCCTCTTCTCTCTCTCTCTCTCTCTCTCTCTCTCTCTCTCTCTCTCTCTCTCTCACACACACACACACACACACACACACACACACACACACACACACGTGTCTCTGCAAGCTTGAGATAAAGTCCATCCCTGATCACAGACTTGGAACAAGGCAGTCACTCAGGCTGGAAGGGCAGGTCCCTTGCAGCACATCCCTTAAAGGATGCATAGGACTTTATATTTTGAGCCTTGAGACTGGAGACTCTTCCTTTCTTCTGTCTCCCTAAAGGGTCCATGGGGTGGGTACACTACATCATACAAGGGAAAAGCCATTTAGGAACTATGATGCTGATGACCAGTAGGACCAGAAGCATGCAAGTGGTCTCTAAATGGGCTGATGCACACCTCCTGCCTTCGTGCGATGGTCCCTGAAGAGGACCTTCATGCTATGAGACACACTATGAACTTCAGTTGAGCTGCACCCTGGGAAAGCCCAATACTGAAGAGAAGCCCAGGCTGTGCTGTGAGAGTGAAGGTGCAGAGAGAAAGGGGCCATGGGGGAGGGGCCGTGCGTCTGTTAGAACTTAGCCCCAGAGGTAGGGGGATAAGCACTGAGCCTGATCTTGGCATGTGTCCACATTAGGATGTGGGTGGGAGGAGCTGCTGCCCCTCTTGGTGCAGCTGGCAGACAGCAACCATTGGTCAGAGCATGTATTCTGGGTGCTGGGTCTCTGTGTAGGGTACGGATACACCGGCTCAGAGAGACACATCGACTTCTGCTCATGCCCCATTTGCTTGCCTCATCCCCACTTCTGCTCTGCTGGTGATTCCTGCACCCCAGTTTCTAGGCTTCAGGACTTCCACTGCACCCCAGTTCCTAGGCTTCAGGACTTTCACTGCACCCCAGTTCCTAGGCCACAGGACTCCCACTGCACCCCAGTTCCTAGGCTGCAGGACTCCCACTGCACCCCAGTTCCTAGGCTGCAGGACTCCCACTGCACCCCAGTTCCTAGGCCACAGGACTTCCACTGCACCCCAGTTCCTAGGCTGCAGGACTCCCACTGCACCCCAGTTCCTAGGCCGCAGGACTCCCACTGCACCCCAGTTCCTAGGCCGCAGGACTCCCACTGCACCCCAGTTCCTAGGCCGCAGGACTCCCACTGCACCCCAGTTCCTAGGCTGCAGGACTCCCACTGCACCACATCCCACTGCACCACAGTTCCTAGGCCACAGGACTCCCACTGCACCCCAGTTCCTAGGCTGCAGGACTCCCACTGCACCCCAGTTCCTAGGCCGCAGGACTCCCACTGCACCCCAGTTCCTAGGCCGCAGGACTCCCACTGCACCCCAGTTCCTAGGCTGCAGGACTTTCACTGTACCCAGTGTGTGTGTGTGTGTGTGTGTGTGTGTGTGTGTGTGTGTGTGTATACAAATTATATGTACATTTAATATGAATATGTATTATAAGCAAGTGCAAATGTGTCCAATTGTATATATTATATACACATATGTATATCTATACATGTGCCTGCTATGTGCATATATTTATCCATTGTGTATATAAATAGATATGTAATTATATATGTAAATATGTGTGCATCTTTATCCATTATATGTTCCATTTAAAGGCTAGATAAAGGACAGGCATTTAACTCACCATCTAGCTAGTAAGTTTCCTAAGAATAAACAGAAATTCAGAACAAAGCTATTCTTCTGAGGAACGACCCTTGCAGACCAGCTGTGAAGCTTTGAGACCTACAGTGGACACACACAGGATGCACACCAACCCTACCTGAGCAGGCTCCTATAACTTTTTTGGCCCTTCATCTCTGCTTTGCTGCATGTTCCCAGCTCATCTGCACCCTGGCTTTATCGTGGAAACCCCTCTACTAGCCTTCCTGGCCACGTTTTGACGGAGACAGTGTGGGTGCTGCTTTGCCCAAGCTCCCACTTTCCAGGTGGGCCTCTGTGGAACCGTGGGCAGGAGCAGCCAGTTCTGTCCCTCTGCCTGGTGTGGTGAGTCCTCTGCTTGAGGGGCCTCTTGGATCTGAGCAATTGTCAGTACCTGCTATCTTGAGGTGAACTCAGTCCTCAAAAGACATGCTTGCATCCTGGCCCAAGATCTGTGAGCGCACCTGTCTCCGCAGATGTCCCTGCACACGGTGAAGGCACGCTGGATGGAGAGAACCTGGATGGAATAGTAACCTGGGAAACAGGGGATCTGGATTGCACACCAAGGAGGTTCACTTATATCCAGGGTAAGCTAAGGAGGAAGAATGCAAGCCCAGCACCACCCTCATCTCCACACCAGCCTCTGCTTTCCAGGCCTGTATGGGCAGCCACTATGAAGCTTCAAATCAGCGCTGGCTTCGTGGTGCAAAGGTGGGTGCAACTGGTGAGGCTTGGATGGAGCTTTGAAGGAAAATACTATCTTGCTTTTTAATTTTTCTTAGATTTATTTATTTATCATGTATACAGTGTTCTGTCCATATGTAATGCCTGCACGTCAGAAGAGGGCACTGATTCTTATTACAGATGGTTGTGAGCCACCATGTGGTTGCTGGGAATTGAACTCAGGACTTTTGGAAGAGCAGGCAATGCTCTTAACCTCTGAGCCATCCCCCCAGCCCCTATCTTATTTGTTTATGAAAGTACTTATTAATGAAGGCGACCTCAACTGACTGGGTAACCTCATACAAATGTTCACCTACATCTGCCAGTTGTCGGTTTGGAATCCAGCCTGCTACCACAGATGCAGGCGCATGGGCAGGCAAGCTGGTGCGACACGGGTGATTCAGAGTGTCTGTGGTGATACTCCGTGGCTTATCTGCGGTGGCATCAGGCAAGTCACAGAACACTTAGGGCCCAGAGACTTTAAGAGAGTAAAGCAGGACAGAGGCGAAATTTTATCCTTTTATTTTTGAAGCATAAACCTCCGTGACCCAGGGAGCAGCTTCTTCATGTTTCCATCCGCGTTACTGGAACTTCAGGCCACTGGCCATTTTGTTCTGCTCTGGAGCCCAGCCAGGTGCTCAGCATTTTAACACCACCCTAGAATAAGGGCTTCAAGAAGTTCACCTTCCTGGTTCAGACAGAACTGCATTTCCCTGTAAAATTTTATTTTGCAATTATTGAACTTTAAAAAAAAATCAGCTTCATGCCACAAGATGCAAAGTCCAAATTTTTTTTTCTTGCTCGTCAGCCTCCTTCTCAGAGATGAGGGGAAGAAGACAGAATAGACAAGTTGTTCTGTTGAATCAATACAGCGTATTATCACAGCAAGATCATAATTCAGGGCACAATACCTGTGTTCTCAGAGCGCAGCGAGGAAGTCCAGACACAGAGAGGCGCAGCGGGCAGCTAATAGCAACAGAGTCACCCAGGCTTGTCTTCAGGCAGCAGAGCAGGGGCTGAAGTCAACACACAAGACTGAGATGGGTGTGGAGTTCTAGGTTATAGGTGCTCATTGAGGCACTGAAGAAAGCCCAGGCTTGCCTCGGGACAGGAAGCAGTTAGTTAACAGTGGTAGCCATTTAGGAGGCAATAGACAGGGCATTTTCCTCTAAGCGTGTATGTGTGTGTCTCTTTCTATCTCTCTGCCTCTATCTCTGTCTCTCTGTCTGTCTCTGTCTCTGTCTCCCTCCCTCCCCCCCTCACCTCCTCTCTCTCTCCCCCCTTCCTTCCCTCCCTCTCCTCTCCCTACCTTTCTCTTCCACCTCTGCCCCTACCTGTCCATCTCTTTTCTTTTCTACTTTCTCCTCCCTCCCTCTTTTCTCTCCTCATCCTTCCTTTGCTCTGGGCTCCCCTCTCTTCATACCTCCCCTGTGCCTGGTGCTGGCCAGGGTACAGTCTCTTCCCAGAAACAGTCTTATAACATAACAGAAGAGACCTCAGTTCCATATGATTCACTGCGTGCACAGAAGATGCAGCATCCACATGTCATTTTAATGTAATCTTCAGGCGTCTTCTGGCCCCAGAGAACCCGTCTTTAGAACTTAGCCTACACAGTCACTCCCTGCAAGAGTCAAGTGCAGACCCAGGCCAGCCTAAAGGCACCTGCTGCCAAGCCTCATAACGTAAGTTTTGTATCTGGGACCCACATGATGGAAGGAGACAAGCCATTCCCAAAAGTTGTCCTCTGACTTCCACATACATGCTGTGGCATAGAAATCTATCCAAACACCTACTTAAATAAATAAATGTAATCACTGTCCTTTACTACTACTATTAGTATCATCGCCGCCACCATCATCATCATCACCATCATCATCATCATCACCACCATCACCATCATCACCATTATCACCACCATCACCATCATCACCATTATCACCATCATCCTTATCATCGTCATCATCACCACCATCATGATCACCACCATCATCACCATCATCACCACCACCATCATGATCACCACCATCGTCATCATCATCACCACCATCATGATCACCACCACCATCACCATCATCACCACCACCATCATGATCACCACCATCATCACCATTGTCACCACCACCACTACCATCATCATCATCATTTTAGTTTTTTTGAGACAGGGTATCTTCATGTAGCCCTGGCTGGTGATGTAGACTAGGCTGGCCTGAAACTCACAGAGATCTTCCTGCCTCTGCCTCCGGAGTGCTGGGATTAAAGGTGTGTGCCACCACACCCTGTGTAATAATTATTTTTAAAGCAGACACAAAATGCAGAACAATGTGCAGGTTGCCTGCCAGCCAAGACTTCACATAACATCCATATTATGCTCAACCGTGCACCAGCAGATAGATCTCCCTTCCACTGAGCCTTCCAGCCAGCTGCCGTACAGGGTCCTGCCACAGACAAAATGGCCACAGTCAAATGCCCCAGTCATTACTGTCTCCAAATATGGGGCCATTGCAACGTCTTTAGTAGGAACCAGCCTTTGTAGGTACGTAGGAGGACTGGTGATGATGGGGAAACCATGGCTTCCAGCTGCTATCCACACCTTGTGAGGGCCAGACACAGCCTTGGAGACTGAGCCACCTGCCAAAGAGCAGAATACAGCACATACTGCCTTGGCAGGAACCCAGAGCGGCCCAGGGGTCTGCACAGGACCCCAGTTCAGTGTGAGAACATGAACTAGGTTATGAGCAGAAATTGGGACAGGGTTCTACAAAGTGTGTGTGGAAGCTGGTGCTCTACCCATGACACTGTGGACAGGAAGCAGGCAAGGCCAGCGGGTGGGGCAGGCTGCGGGGGAGAAGTGGATGATTTTAAATCACAAATTACCGGGCTCTGTCTCACTTTCACACTTACTCCAGCCATCTCTGGTTTAGCCCCAGGATCTGCTTCATGCCTGTGAAGCTGCAGGACCTGACACCTGGGCCCAGCTGGTCTCCCAACACTCTCCATCCACCACCCAGTCAGAGCCTAACTCTCACACCCTTCACAAGTCCTTGGCTAGAAGCTCCCCAGGCTCTTGGCTCGGTGGCTAGGCTCCCCAAGGGATCTCCCAGCCTTTGGGGGACTGTGGGACACTGAAGCAGGACCAGATAGTGCTGCAGTAAAGGAAGGATTCTGTTGGCACATGCTGGGGCAGAGTCCAGTCTTGGGGGACACAGAGTGGTCTACCTGGCCTAACCTTTTTTTTCTTTTTTCCGAGACAGGGTTCCTCTGTGTTAGCCTTGGCTGTCCTGGACTCACTCTGTAGACCAGGCTGGCCTTGAACTCACAGTAACCTGCCTGCCTCTGCCTCACGAGTGCTGGGATTAAAGGTGTGCACCACCACTTAATCTTAATGAAAGCTGCTCAAAGCAGGGCCAGAGAAGCCAAGGCGATGGCAGAATGCGGTCGAAGGCCTTTAGCTCATCTGCCTCTTGAGTGCCACTGGCATGGGGCAACTGTGGGGTCACCAGCCTTCTGGAAAGTGTTCTAGCCCAGGTTGTCTTCTCCTCACAGCAGGAAGAGACACAAGGGTCCTCACTCGTGTTCTCAGTTTCAGCTTCTGCCCCAGCCCAGAACCCCCCAGATCTCTCCTCAGAGTCCACATCTCTCCTCAGGACCACATAGAAAGTCTTCCCCCTCCTCCTCCTCCTTCTTCTCTTCCTCCTCCTCCTCCTCCTCTTCCTTCTCCTCTTCCTCCTTTGCACCCTGCCCCGCCCCCTGAATTTGCAGGCTTCTGGCCCTGGGAGGTTCTTTGCCCGATTAAGATAAACACTATGTTGGCCGGATCTAAATTATATCCGTTCAGAGAAACTGAGGCTGTGCCCTGGGTCAAGATAGAGTCAGGAAGCCCATGAAACTCCTGAAAGTCAGAGTGTGAAACTAGCGCACTGGGGTGTCTTGGGGCTGCCCTCCGAGATGCTGAGATGTCAAAGAAATGTTTCCTTGGCCTTCTTGGCCACAGACACAGGGAGCCCGGTGCTTCCCAGGGGCTAATCTCTGCTCTTGAAGTTGTGTTCCTGCCCATTTGTAGGGCGCATGCTACTGGAAACCTCTTCTGTCTGGAGCAGAAGATCCCAGCCCATCTCTGGCAGTTTTAGGGGCTTTAATTTAATTAACTTTAAAAGGCCCAAAGCATATTGGTAAAAGGTACTCCCTGGTTGCAGCCACAGGACTATTAAGAACCTGCCCAATTATGGGGGAGGGGCGACCCCTCGCACCTGGTAATTAAAATTGCTAATCACCAGCAATTATCCAGCTGAGCCTGGGCAGGGGAGAGACCATTTGACCCTTTACCCACCGAGGGAACAATGTTTGCAGTCCATTGCCAGGCGTTCTGCAAAGCTGTCCCCAGCCCCTGCCTATTAAGTGCCTCTAATAGGAAATCAACAAAAGAGCCTCGACATCTGCAGGACGACCCGGGCCCCAGGTCTGAGAGCACAGGTGCCGGCCATGAGGCTGCCAGAGAGGGAGAGCAGGGAAATGTGTGTGTGTGTGTGTGTGTGTGTGTGTGTGTGTGTGTGTGTGTGTGTGTGTGTAATTAAAGGAGCTGTACTCTGCAAAGCTGGCAGCCTGAGCTCAGCCCGCCAGGGCCGCTGGTAATTAGGTCCCACCATTGGGGAGAGCCAAACCGGGAGGTGCCCTTTGTCATCAAGCCTGGGATGGGGGCTTTTTTTTTTTTTATCTTTTTCTTTTTAATGAATCTTCTCCCTGCTCCAGCATAAATGAGAGATGTCTGCTTTAAAAGGAAGTCGGCTGAGAGGGTCTTAAGTGTGCAGCCTTTTGTTTGCACTGAGGTAGGGTGAGTTCTACTCTGATTCCTGGAAGAGGAGGGAGGTGGCAGGGAGGTTCACAGAAGGGACAAGCATGAACTGTTCCTGGGGCAAGTTGTGTGACAGTCCACGTTCCCACAGGGCTGCTTTTTGGGAGCCCCCAGCCCTGTCAGTCCTGTCACACCTGTATAACCCCAGCACATGAGGCAG
Organism: Acomys russatus; assembly: GCF_903995435.1. Classification (NCBI taxonomy): domain Eukaryota; kingdom Metazoa; phylum Chordata; class Mammalia; order Rodentia; family Muridae; genus Acomys; species Acomys russatus. The sequence continues at coordinate 6,738,646 of NC_067163.1, forward strand.
TGGAGACTGAAGGATCTAAAGCTTTAGCTACCTAGGAAGTTGGAGGCCACAGTAGACTGTGAGACTAAGTGTCAATGAACAAACGAACAAACGAATGAAAGAACAAACGAATGCATAAATAACTCCCTTGGTCCATCCCTCAGATTCATAGGCCTTCCTGTTTGTTTTTTTTTTTTTTTTTTTTTTAAGAATGACATGGTCGGGCTGGAGAGATGGCTCAGAGGTTAAGAGTACTGACTGCTCTTCCAGAGGTCCTGAGCTCAATTCCCTGCAACCACATGGTGGCTCACAACCACCTGCAGTGTGATCTGATGCCCTCTTCTGGCCAGCAGGTGTACATGCAGGCAGAGGACTGTATACATAATAATAAACAAATATTAAAAAAAAAAAAAAAAGGACATGGTCAAAATTCAGGCACACATCCTGGGAACCTAACTACTTTGCATCTAGAAATAACAAGGAATTGAGAGAAGCCGGAAGGACACCTGAAGAAGAGCCAAGGCAGATGGGTCAGGAAAACCCCACTCTGACCTAGTGGGGCGAAGAGCGGGACCACCCTGCCTGTACAGTCCTCACTGCTTCACAGGAAGTAAAAAGGCCTCAGTTTGTTTTGTTTTGTTTTGTTTTGTTTTTTTACAGTTTGCATCCTAGAAATGTAGCTAGATTAGTTGGTAAGAGTGTATCCTCAGCACGCACAAAGCCCTGGGGTCTGGCCCCAGTACTGTGTAAGCTGGCGTAGAAGTACACGGCTATGGTTCTAGCACTCAGGAGGTAGAGGCAGGAGAATCGAAAGTTCAAGGCTACCTTCAGCCATGCAGCACGTTGGAGGCCAGTCTGGGAGACGTGAAAACCTGTCTCAGAAATAAGTGTATAAAAGCTGGTTTTGGTAGTACATGGCTCTAGTCTCAGTATCCAGGAGGCAGAGGCAGGAGGATCAAATAGAGTCAGTCTGAGGAAGACAAATATGGTTCCTCTCATGCATGTTTTCTAGATTTTACATAGACACATAAGGCTGTGTGTGTGTGTAGGACAGAAAGGCAGAAGTAAAACTGCCTAAGGGGCTAACATGGAGGGGAAGTGGAAAGAGGGCTTGTGGGGGGCTGCCAGTCAGAATGTGTTCAGCATAAAATATACACTAGTATGAAAATTTAGAAAGAAATTTGGGGCTTGAGAGAGATAGTTCCATAGTTAAGAGGGCTTGCTGTTCTTTGAGAGGACTTGGAGCAGGAGGAGGAGGAGGAGGAGAAGGAGGAGGAGGAGGAGGAGGAGGAGGAGGAGGAGGAGGAGGAGGAGAAGCCACTTGGCAAAACAGTAAAAGTTCTGAGTTTCATTCCCAGCCTGTGAGTCCTGGCCGAACAGGATCTGTGGGCACAGGCTGTGCCCCCAGGCACATATGGGCTGCCATGTTGAAAGCTCCACTCCCACCAGTCCAGCCTTGATTGTGTCTTGCTTGCTAGGGGTGTTACATTCAATCAGCTTCCTTTCGTTTCAGGCTCATACCTGACTTTGCAAGGCCGTAAAGTAAGCTCGCTTTGACTATTTTGAGTCTGCAGTGTTCTCATGATTAAATGAGAATTGTTTTTATTATAAAGTATGGACCCTCATTTCTTTGGGGGCAAATGACATTGGCAATCTCTATAGAGTCCTTCTGGGCTTGGGACGTGGCTGAGCGGGATAGCACTTGCCTAGTCTGCTCAAGACCCAAGCTTCTACCCCAGCAAGAAAGAAAAGCACTTCTGCTACTCACCGAGGCATGACTGTGCCTGGGGTGGGGGTGGGAACCAGGTGTGAGTTGCCAGCTAAACTAGCCTGGCTTTCACAGATGAGCTTCAGACACAGGCAGTAGAGCTTCTCCCAAGATGACAGCATTAGTTTTCCCCATCAAGAGCAATTGTGACGGTATGAAAGTGATAAAAATTTAAGCTTTCCAGGGCTACATACAAAACATCGATCTATTACACAAAGCCTGACAGATTAATTCCTCTGGGCTTTCCTGATGTTCATGAATGTGACTAACAGGACATGCTAATATTTGGAAGCCCTGCGTAGGCCAGCATGCTGGCAAAGGGGCTACTTTACATGTAAGAGAGCAATAGCTAACAGTAACAGTTTAAAAAAAAAAGCTCTTAGATACAGTGTTGGATTTTGCAGTAACTAGCCTTTCAGAAGTTAGCCCTGTGACACTTTGGTGTGGCATCTGTGGAACGTGTCTCTAAATGAAGCAAGAATCATGTCTCCAGCTCCCATCTTTAACCAGAGGTCGACACAGATTCTGTCCAGCCCCTGTGAAGCAGTGTGGCTCAGAAGCAGGGAAATGCTCAAGGCTGGTGGAGAAACTTAACAGCCTCGTAAGGCTCCTTCCCAAGGCAGTGTAAGACACAGCTCCAGAGAGCTGACTGAGAGCCGTGCGAGAGACGCTAGGGATGCAACCACCACATTCCTGCAAGGGATCCCAGCAAACTTGACTTGTTCACTAAGCTAGGCATGGGCGGAGCGGTTTTGCTCTGTCACTGTTGCCCTATCCAGGGTGAATAGACATTTATTCACATTTTTTCTAGGAAAAGTCACACGACATAGAGCCATGGTGAAGAACACCCAGGAGCTGTACAATGGGCCTCAACACCCACAATGAGATGGTTGACCCAAGCTGGCTTTCCTACCACAATACAGCTAAGACCCTTGGCCAGGACCCCTTTCCTCTACAGTCCAGTAACATCTTTATTGGTGCAAATCCAAGCGTGGAAGGGAGCTAACACAGTGTTCTTCTTTCCAGGATGTTCAACAAATGACGGCTGTAAACAGTCTATCAGTTAGCCAGATAGCTCCTAGCAGAAGAGTCTTCTGCATTTACCATACACACTCTAGAACGTGTGTGTGTGTGTGTGTGTGTGTGTGTGTGTGTGTGTGTGTGTGTGTGTGTGTGTGTTTACACATGCATGCACTTGCATCAGGAAAACAGAGAATAAATGTCTGGTCTTCCCAAGTCCTTACAATTGCTATCAATCTAACTATCTATCTATCTATTATCTATCATCTACCTATTCTATATCATCTATTATCAGTCATCTATATCTATCTACTATCTGTCAATCTTCTATCTTCTATCTATTATCTATCAATCATCTATCAATCAATCTTCTATTATCTGTCTATCTTCTATCATCCATTTACCATCATCTATCTATTATCTATCTATGTACCTTCCTACCAAACGTCATGTATGTGTCTATACTTATAAAGCTATCTATTAGCTACCTACCACCTAAGCATATACCATATGTCACCTATCTATCATGTTTTTTTAAAGAGTTATTTATGTATTCAGTATTCAGCCTGTATGTGAGCAGAGAGCATCAGATGGCTATGAGCCACCATGTGGTTTCTGGGAATTGCACTTCAGGACCTTTGGAAGAACAGGTAGTGTTCTCAACCTCTGAGCCATCTCTCCAGCCCACCTGTCTATCATATAGCTAGAGACTTCTTATTGCCTATGTGCCTCCCTCTGTAAAGGCAGCCCCAGAGCCACTGGAAACAGCCCTCGGACTGAAAGAAGGGAAGTTTCTACAGTGTCGGTCAGCTTCCTTACCATGCTTTTCTTTCTAGGCAGATGGGCATTCGTTTTTGTTTTGCACATTTTACTGAGAACTTCTCTAGTTTACCCTTGGGAAGAATGTGACCTCTGTTGACCTGTAAGTGTCCTTCACAACATTCCTTTTTGGGGGGCTGGAGAGATGGCTCCATAGTTAAGAGCATGGACTGCTCTTACAGAGGACCCCGGTTCAGTTCCCCGCACCCACATGGTGACTCACACTGTCTGTAATTCCAGTTCCAGAGGACCAAGTGCCCACTTCTGGCTTCAGTGGGTACCTCATGGTGCGCACATGCATGCATGCAAGGCAAAACACTTATATACATAAAATATAAATAACTTTAAAAAACATTCCCTTTTCTTCAGATGTAGACATCTAAGCCATGAGCTAGAATAAGGCAAGCACAGATCTTTGTGTCGAATGACCATTTCCTGCCCTGGAGCTGCCCCAGCACCCATGTCCTGCCCAGGAGCTGCCCCAGCACCCATGTCCTGCCCTGGAGCTGCCCCAGCACCCATGTCCTGCCCTGGAGCTGCCCCAGCACCCACATTTTTCCCATCTTTCCTCTTGGCCCTCCCAGGCAGTTCAGGATGACCAGAGACCCATCTCAGAATAACAACAGACAAGCACAACACAAGACACCTGCGCACATCCTGGGTTCTGACAAATAGCGAGGCACGAGGCACGCCATCACAGCTTCAAGGACGGCCTCCTGACGGCTCATCTGCTCTTAGAGGCTGCCTTCCAGAATGGGGTGATGTCCGCAGAGTGAAGAGGCTACAGGTGGGTCCTGCCCAAAGGGCTGAGCCCCCAGAGAGAGTACACAGATCTGTCACTGTTGTGAGGAAGTGACTCCAGATAGGGTCCAGGAAGGATCACCTCATCTGAGGATTGTGCACTAGACCCGGCATAGCTGCACCAGACTGGAGACAGCTGCTGCCAAGGCTAGCCTGTGCACCCTCCTCTTTCCATGATCCTGTGAGGATGGTAGAAGACCCATGCAATATCCCCCACTTGCCCCCCTCCTCTCTGCAGCAATGGCTAAAGAGAAAATTCCCTGAATTCTACCAACTTTTGAAAAGGGGATGTTCCCAGCCCTTGTCAGTTGCCCACGGCAGGAAGCTCCCCTCATTTCCAGCTTGGGCTGTTGACCAACACGCTTGGGAAGGTTCCTCAGGCTAGTTGTGAACTAGCAGTATAACTTCCGGCTCACTGGCTGGCCCTCGCCATGCCATGCTCTGAGATGTGCAAGTCTTGCTGCGAGCTGATTACCTAATTTTTGGAGTTCTTTTTAATCATGCTAAAACCCACTAACAAAACTCGCCGCTTTGCCTGGTTTAGGACGCCTTCTTCAGGACTGCTGTTGTCTGGTGGATTGACAAACTTTCTTATCTTGCAAAACTAAGGCTGTCCCCATTGAACACTGTCCTACTGCCAAGCCTGGTAGCCACATCAGGCTTCAACTTTTAAAATATCAGTCCTTCCCAAGTCTCCGATGGGGTTGAAGACCAGATAGTTTAGTCTTACAGCTAAGCTTAGTTGGTTAGGGGTTAAGGTGTTTTTAGACCAAGATAGATGTTTTAAGTTAATAGAGATGAGATATGATAGATACTGATTTTCATTCAGAATTTTAGACCCAACAAGATAGGAAAGATGTTTACTTCAAGTTTGCCAAATACAAATAGCCAAATCAAGCCGGCCGTGGTGGCACACACCTTTAATCCCAGCACTCAGGAGGCAGAGGCAGGCGGATCACTGTGAGTTCAAGCCCAGCCTGGTCTACAAAGTGAGTCCAGGATGGCCAAGGCTACACAGAGAAACCCTGTCTCAAAAAAACCAAAAAACAAAACAAAACAAAACAAATAGCCAAATCACTATGAATGTAACATTTATATAATTCCTGATTGTCTGGTGGTTCTTCCTACTGTATGTAGTTTATTTTATGTATGTGTAATAATATAAATGTATATGTTAAAAAAGAGACATAATAAAAATATGTTACACATTTGACAAAAGAACACACACAAAAGACAAAATCATGGCTCAAGGAACCAGTGTTATAACGAAGAGCAAGTTCCTGTGTGCCCCTCTGTAAGGGGCACACACACCCACACACCCATCAGGGGCACGGAGGATCACGGGGCGAGGCGAGCAGCAGCTGCAAAGACCTTTGTTGGTAGCTTGCCTGTCTCCCTTCAGTTTGAAAGATCCAAACACTGATGGCTGAAAGTGCAGGTGCACACCACCTGCCCCGCTTCAAAACCCATCCTCCCATGGCCATTGCTGCTCATCTCCTGCTCAAAAGGAGGAGAGTATTGGTGAAATCGAGTTCTCCACTCTGTCCTCTCACCATCTCCCAGGTAGTGTCAAATACCCAGGATTGCTGGCTTCTTTTGCACAGCACAGGTCAGAGCCAGCGGCTCACGTGAGCGGAAGTCTTGGGTTCAGTCACCTGCCTCTGCACGGATTCGTCCTAGACTTGCAGCTCTGGAGGCACAAAGCGGCTCCGTGTTCTTGCCAATTGCCGAGCACCAAACAGCTGCATTTACTCTGAGTTTCTCACACTGAGTAGTTGATGTGCTTCACCAAGAAATCCACAAAGCACGAGCTGGGGAGACGGCACAGCTCAAAGTGCTTGCCTTGTGAGGGTGAGAGGCTGCCCTCAACACCCAGAGCCCATGTGAAAATCCAGCTGTGAGAGTGGCATATGTCTTTCTCACGTACTCTGGTGCCTCACATTTGACCACGTCCCCTGGAGGGGAAGACCTGGTGGCACTCAGAGGAAGGACAGCAGGCTACCAAGAAGAGACTTGATACCCTATGAGCATATACAGGGGGAGGTAATCCCCCTCAGTCACAGTCATAGGGGAGGGGAATAATGGGAAAATGGGAGGGAGGGAAGAATGGGAGGATACAAGGGATGGGATAAACATTGAGATGTAACAAGAATAAATTAATTTAAAAAATCAGTAGCCATTCTATATACAAACAAATAATAAACTGAAAAAAGATTGTGGACACACTCCAACTTGCATTTGTATCAAAGAAAATAAAATATCTATGGGAAAAAAAGAAAAAAAAAAAAGAAAATCCAGGTGTGTTTCACCTGCTTACAATCCCAGTGCAGAGGAGACGGAGAAGGGGAAGGAGTGTGGAGAGGCTACCTGGGCTTTCTGGACAGCCAACCTAGCTGACTTACTGAATTCTAGACCAATAAGATACGCTGAGTCATAAAAGTAGAAAAAGATTATTCCTGAGGACCAACATCTCCATAAGTGTATACATGTCTACACACACACACACACACACACATACACACACACACACACACACACACACACACACACACACACACACACACACGAGGGTCAAATCAGGCAGCAAGATCACTTCTTTGGGAGAATGAGATGGTCGCCTATTGAGTTCTAGGCAGGCAGCCCAGCCCTCAGCTTTGACTATACATCTCTAATAGAGACTTGGTGGGCAGCACCAAATCTTTAGAGTATGGCCTCACACCTTGAAATCCACAATCCCCCCACCCCAACCCCAGTCCCTTCTCATAGCTGGGTTCTGTAAAGCATTTGGGATGTCTACGCCACAGCTCTACCCAGACAATGGAAGGTTGGTCAAGCCAAGCATTCGGGCTGTGCCTGGAGTTGTCACATTGGATGATACTCACATTCACCTGATCCCAGAGAAGAGGCCAGGAACAGTGTCCTTTCTTCCCCATAGCGACCATGGGAGTAAGCAACACAGAAGCCCCCACTCCCTGGTGACAGTGCATGTCTGCAGGGGTACACGGTGTGTTCCAAGGCTACAGAAACAGACCCCTTCTGGGGACGCTGGGGCATGGCGCCCTCCTCTGGCTGTGCAGCCTACCATCTGTCATCAAGGGCTACAGAGAAGCCACCCTCCACCCTAAGCTGGGGAGCTGGAGGCAATTACCTGTGATTGATAGCAGTAAATATGAAACCACATGTACCTCATCCGGGAAGCATGGAATCAGAGACACATTGTTAGCTGAGGAGATGGATGGAACTCAAGATAACCCTAGCAAATCAGACGTATGTTAGCATGGAGCTCTGTCAGTAAGCAGGCTATAAATTACAGGCATATTGTAAGTCCATAAACTCGTCTAATGAATTGAATGGCGGTGGTAATCCAGCGCGGAACATACTGCTTAACCTTCCTCAGAAGTAGCCCTGCGGCCTCTAGCAGGCAGCCAGCTGATGCAATGTTAAGTCGTCATTAATACATCCTCAGAGAGCTTGGGCCGCGAGACAAAAATAAACAACTGTCTCGGTCCTTTCTGCATTTTGAGAAAGAAAAGAGTCTGTATGCAATTCGGTTATATCATAGTTAAGTTTTGAGGGTCCCCCCCCCAGGACACAGTCACCATTATCTTTCTCTTTTCTCTACATTGACGCTGTTGACCCTGCCAAGTGCACGGGAGCCCTGAGCTCCTGCGGGCTGCACACTTATGGAGGCCACAGGAGGCTACAACCAAAGGCTGTGTGTGTACCCTAAGCCAGGAAGGGAGCTGTAATCCCACACACAGCACTGCCTGTGGTATCACACTGCAGCAATGACGTGAATCTGTAAACAAACATAAGATGGAAGGCAGATGCGCTCTGGTCCCGTAGATAGAGGAAGAACACGCTGGCAGCTGAAGCAGTTCCCCCGGCTCACTACAAACACTCCAGTTTACTTGTACGGAGGAATAACTGACAACTCTGAGTTGGTCAATATCAAATTTTAAATTCAAATGGGGATGTTAAAGACAGTATGCCATTAAATGAGCAGTGTTGACACAGTAAAGAGCATTCTTTGATTCTTACTCAAGTGGAGGCAAAGCAACCAGGGCCAATGAATATATACGTACGTACATACATACATACATACAGGTATAGCTGCTGGTAGCATGTCAGCAAACTGGAATTTTGCTAGTGAACTGCCCTGTACTGTGTGTTTCCTGTACTCTGGGGTCTGCTAACCTGAAATGTGATGTGCTTCTTCGCTGCTCCTGCTGCCATCACTGCCTGTGGTAGATCTCCCTGACTGGCAGCTGCAAGCTCTACAAGGCAGATCTGAGAGACAGTTTTCTCTGGTTGCAGAAAAAGGCGTTTAGGAAAATCACTGTTAAAATAAACCGTGGTGTTTTCTTTGTGCCAAATGGGAAAAACAAATAGCAACCACCAAGTCTTAGAGTCTACTTCCACCTGTAGGATGATCTTCAGGGACTTTGAAGGAAAGTCCCCTAAACCCACCCAATTCAGCCACTCGCACACTGTGACCAGCAGAAAATCTGAGTGATTTACTTTTTAAAATCTCATCTAAGAACTCTGAATAAAAGACGGAGTGCTCAGCCCCAACTCGGACTGTCTTAGGGCACATAGAGGAAGAGGAGGTGGAAGGAATGTAAGATGGGTGCACAGGGACTGTAGACCCTGAGGTCCTCAGAAAAATAAAGATCGTGACCGGGGACTACGCCCATGGCTCAGTTGGTAAGGTGCTTGCTGTGCAAGTGTGAAAACCAGAGTTCGGTCCCCACAAACTCACATAAAAGTCCACTGCACATGGGTAACCCCAGTGCTGGAAGAGGCAAATCTCTGGAGCTCAGTTGGCCAGCCAGCCTAGCAAAGCAGTGAGCCCCTGGTTCAGAGAGCGCCTGAGGAAGACACTCAACACTAACTTCTGCCCCTGTGGGCACACACACGTGTACACTGTCCTCAGACTCTGACTATCTTGTGAATTTCACAGGTCAGATTCTCAGGACCTGGTAGTTGCCCTTTGTTCTCCGGTAGCACCCTCTGCCAGCCAGGAGCTCTACTCAGTTCATGCTCAAGGCAGAGAGGAATGTGACATCATTTCTGTCCCCTGGAAACTTGGAGGCCAGATGGTGTTGGCATTTTGTGTGTGAGCTGGGAAACTGGCAGAGCAGAGGCCATGACTAGCTGGTCCTGAGGCCCACCCCAGCATGGACCTTGGCTGGTAATGTGACTCATAGGCTACAGCCCCAAGAGTTGAGTTCAGGGGCTATCAGGAATATGTTCTCTTCTGAGGAAAACTAGCATGCCAGGTAAAGGGGTGTCCATCAGGTGTCTCCAAGGACCCTCTTTGTCCATCTTACCAGCACGGTGCAGATGCGTCTCAGTGATGGACAAGAAGAAAACTGCTTTCTGACCATGGCTCCCTGGCCTGCTGGCAGGACCACAAGATCCAGATATCCCCTCCCCAGCGGGCAACCTGTCTGTCTAACATCGTTGAGTTCATGCCACATTGAGTCATTGCTCGGTCCTCAGGCACTGGGAAGATGTCCAGAGGTGAGACCGGGCCCTCCTATAGGCAGTCCTGGTCCGGACCTCCCTGCTGTGGCCACTGGATCACTTCTTCTGCCTCTGTCTACCTGATGGACCCTGGGCCACACCAAAGCAGCCAGGACAGGAAGACTCTGTGGCACTTCAACCCCATCTCTTGGGTGGGGTTTACCACACATGCCGCCATCTATTCACTGTGTCCCACGGGGCTCCTAACTGTTAAGTCCTTGTGTCCACGCCAAGCTGGCCTTGAACTGTCACCAGCCATTACGGTGGCACCTCACAGCCAACTCCCTTACATTCTGCAGCTCGGACCCATATCGCCCCCACACCAGGCACCTGCCCTGTACTTGGATAGCCTCGCGGGAGATGAGGGAGGCTCAGCAACATGATTCGAAAGCTCTTTCTTCCTCTTTACACAGGTGCACAGATCACCAGGAGCACCAGATTCCATGGCTCAAAACAATGACATACTTCTGCCTCTCGTGACCCTGGACTCGGCTAATGGTCCCGTTGGGTGGTGGTTGAGACATTTTTCTTGCCTGTCCGGGCTGAGCTAGGTTGGCCAGCAGAGTTAGGTTGGCCAGCAGAGTTAGGTTGGCCAGCAGAGTGATCATACTCAATCAATCCCCCCCCCCCATCTGTCTGTCTAAAGGACAAAAGTATTTGCTCCTTGCAGTGGTCTAGTGCATGCTTGCTTGTTTGCACGCTTGGTGTCAGAGGCCCTCTGAGCTGTGGGTTGCAGTGTAGGCTGACACTCAGGCAGACAAAGGAGGAACCTTCCCGAGAGGCCAAATGGATCTGGCCTCCACCTGTTGTGAGTGCTGAAGGGACAGAGATGGCAGCCTTAACCCAGCGTGCTGAGTGCTTTTCTGCCCTGATATTCTCCCACTTCATCCCAGCAAGGGGTCTGCTGTGATTCTGGGATGAGCCTTCAAGACAAGCGGGGGAGGATCTGGAAGGGTTCCAGGTGCTGACCACAAGTTTAAGCAAGTGTCCAGGGACCTGCGTCCCTCCGAAGATCACTGGCCACTGGCCTTTCAGAGAACAACAGGGCATGCCAGTGGGGGAGGTGGGTGATGGGGGACAGCTTAGAAAGTGGGCCTTCCTCAGATCACACAGCGTCTGTCACATCCACAGGGCACTTGGAACCCTTAGGGATTCAAGGTGATGGGGTGGCTCGCACATGGAAGAGGGCTGAGAAGCACTCTGGACAGGTAGAGTCCTGCTGTGAGGCTGCTGGTGATCTGGCTGCAGTCTCACTCCAGGAGTACAGAGACCCTCACAGTGTCAAGCAGCCACCCCACACCTAGGGTAGGACCAGGGGTACTGTAAATGTGTTTCAGGTAGTGCCCAGGGCTGCTAGGCCTCTCTCAGAATGACCTTCCAGGTAACACGCTGCTCACATCTGCCAGAGGTGAGTTTGCCTTGCCTGTTACTATGAGTGGTTTAAACAGCTCATAAATATGCCTATGCCAGTATGTCTGCTACATGGATATCCCTGACACTGCATGCCTGCATATGCGGCCTCCGGAGGGATCCCTCCATCCCTCTGGATGCAGAAACAGTCCACAAGTCACTCCTTCAACACATGAAACACAGAAGGCCAGCGACACTCTGGCCTGCAGCTTAAACTATCATCTTCTGTATGCCTGTGGCCACACTGGCTATTTGTATGCTGAAATGTGCACTATTTTGGAATTAATGTTGCCACTGCGGTTTATTCGGGTTAATTTATCTTGTTAACTTTAAGGTATGCTCAGAGATGTTGAGTAGAGAGCCAGCTGTGACCTTCACTCCGGGTAAAGGGAAATTATGGCATTTGTGAAGGACAGAGGTGCCTTCATTTGGGATGTGCTGGCCTATTAACTACTTTGCTATGATAAAACACTATGACCAAGGCAACGGAAGAAAGGAAGAAAGGAAAGAAGGAAGGAAGGGAAGGAAGAGAGGAAGGAAATAAGGAAGGGCTATTTAGACTCTGGTTCCATAGGGATAAGAGTCCATCACCATTGTGGTAGGCAAGTGTGGCTTCAGACACACGTGATTGGCTGGAACAGCTGAGCGCTCACATTTTGAGCCAAAAGTAGAAGCGTGTTCTCTCTCTCTCTCTCTCTCTCTCTCTCTCTCTCTCTCTCTCTCTCTCTCTCACACACACACACACACACACACACACACACACACACACACACACACACACACACTGGGGGCCGGGAGAAGAGAGAAAGAGAGAGGGAGGGAGGGAGAGAGAGACTTTTGAAACGTTGAAGCCTGCCCCCAGTGATACCTCCAGCAAGGCCACACCTACTCTAACAAGGCCACACCTACTCTAACAAGGCCACACCTACTCCAACAAGGCCACACCTACTCCAACAAGGCCACACCTACTCCAACAAGGCCACACCTACTCCAACAAGGCCACACCTACTCTAACAAGGCCACACCTACTCTAACAAGGCCACACCTACTCTAACAAGGCCACACCTACTCTAACAAGGCCACACCTACTCTAACAAGGCCACACCTACTCTAACAAGGCCACACCTATTCTAGCAAGACCCCTCCTAAACCTTGCCAGGCAGCACCAGGAACTATAGGCCAAGTGTTCATATGCCAACCATTCCGTGTGGAGACCACAGCTTTGGGTGGCATACTGAGTTACAAGTTAAAAGATTAATAAAGGGGCGGTGCTCTATTTCTCTCCAGGAAACCCGGGCTTCTGGCGACAGATGTACAAACAGTGCCTTAGCTGAAGCAAAGAGTCACCCACGGCCCCCTCATGCTCCAGCTTCTCAGAGCTGTCACATTCCTGAGCTCCGACGCTGTCCCACCAACACAGCAAATGCCCAGGAGTCTGACTTTTAGCGCAAGCACCAAAAGGATGACACTTTTGGAGACAAGGAAGCAGACCCTACCTAGGTATCCGTGAGCTGTGGAGCAAGGAAGCAGACCCCACCTAAGTAGCAATGAAGCTGCGCAGCATCTCTTAGATGCTCCCCACCACAGCCTCAGGACCACCGGCTCTGCGAGAGGGCACCAAGCCTGACGCTTCATCAAAATACTCGTTTTCCCTGAAGTTATTTCAGAAATTCCTATTGGGAAGGCCTCTAAAGTGTACATCTCTCTGCTGCTTCCACTGACACCCTGCCACACAGGAGCAGGAGGACCCTGCCTGTCCACCAGAGCAAAGGCATAGACTCTGGTCTTAGAAGACTAAGATCTTCAAATGCTTTCAGGTGATTTGCACCCATGGGCAAGAAGAAAAAGCGTGGCAGGGGTAGGCTCCCCAAGAATACATATAGGCCTCTTTGTGAGCTCCATCTGCCATGAATGTCCACCCTGAGGCCTTCCTGCTTGGGGCATCAGGTCCCTCTAAACCGTTCTGCATTCCTTCATCCGCTGAAGAAGCAACAAGCTTCTCTGGGTTTCTGGGAGAGATAGCGTGCAACAGCTCAGCCAGGTAGGACTAGGCCTGACAGCTCTGCCAGTATCCAGGATCATGGTCCTTGGGATTGGGGCTGGCTACTTGGGGAGTCACCAAAGCGCCATCCTATAGGTCTGAGATCTGTGCCAGGGAGGCCGGAAGAATGGCCATGGGGACAGTAAAGCTCCATCTGGCACTCTCGGGACAGATGGAGAGCAGCACCATCGGGCCTTGGCTCAATGCATGGCCAGAGCAGCACCCTTCAAGCACTGGTGACCAGGGCCCCAACCTCTGCGGTCAGATGGTGGGGGAGGAGGTCCCCTTCTGTCAGAGGCCTAGGGGAGGGGAAGAGGGCAGAAGAGGGAGGCAGAGTGGGAACGGGAAGATACAAGCGAGGAGAGAACAATTGGGATGTAATCTGAATAAATTATAGTGAATAAAAAAATTCTTTAAGCCAGTTTGAGTTTCAGTGAATTCATACCCTTATGTCATTTCTCTCCCTAGGGACAGGAGTGAATGGCACAGAACCATACCAGCCACTTGCAGAGGGCCCACACCTTCTTTCTAATAGAGGCGAGCAATGCATGCACTTCAGAGTACATGCCCTGTAAGGGACAGGCCTGTACCCAGCACAGCTCTAACATGAAGAAAGGTGACACTCTGAAGATCCGAATTAAAATTTTTTTTTCAAGACAGAGTCTCTCTGTGTAGCCTTGGCTGCCCTGGACTTGCTTTGTAGACCAGGCTGGCCTTGAACTCACAGTGATCCGCCTGCCTCTGCCTCCCGAGTGCTGGCCAAATTAAATTTTTAACTGCATGCTATTCCCATAAATAGAGTCAAGGGAGGCTGTGCAAACCAAAGTGCCTGAGCCTTTCACATTAGCTGATAATAACACAGGCCTCGTGGCCCTGGGTGCCCTGTAGCCTCAGCATCCCAGGTCCTGCCCGGCTCTGCTCGGGAGCTAATAGCAGGCATGCACCCCAGGATCTGTGCTCGGGAGCTAAGAGCAGACATGCACCCCAGGATCTGTGCTCGGGAGCTAAGAGCAGGCATGCACCCCAGGATCTGTGCTCGGGAGCTAAGAGCAGGCATGCACCCCAGGATCTGTGCTCGGGAGCTAAGAGCAGGCATGCACCCCAGGATCTGTGCTCGGGAGCTAAGAGCAGGCATGCACCCCAGGATCTGTGCTCGGGAGCTAAGAGCAGGAAAGCACCCCAGGATCTGTGCTCAGGAGCTAAGAGCAGGGCATGACAAGTGCTGACACTTGGCCTTGGTCTGTGTCCTGCTAAGCTTTGGGCTCCAGTGAGATCTTGAAATGAAATTAAGCCTGATGTTCTTCATCCCAGTGGGAGCCATGCGGCTCTACTGCTCTTGTCTTAATGGCTTCCTTCCTCCAAAGCTCCGACTGAATAGCCATTTCCAAGACGTAGAATTAAATCTACTAGTGTAAATCGATGGAAAGGAAATAAAAACCAAGTGGCTAGATTGTTTTTACTAATCACCCTGTGCAAGACAGGTTTGCATGGCCCCTCTCGCCCACCTGGAGACTCTGAGCTCCCTGTGGCTGGGTCAGGCACACTAATGGATGAAGCAGCCTTTGAGAGCAGAGGTTAAGGGCGAGGTTTATTACAATGGGATTACAGTTTGGCCTGCTCCCCTCCCAGAGCGACTAGATATCAGAATGTGGAAACAGCCTCACTGGGCATCCAATTTCAATTGGACATGCCAGAATAGTGCCTGTCCCCAGGGCCCGTTGCCACATACCTTTGTGTGTGTGAGGCTTAAATACCCAGAGCCCTTAGTCCCACAGGGATAATGAGACTGTCAAAAAGGAAACAGTGGAAGTTCAGAGTTGGGTACCACTCTAAACCTGTACATTCACATATGCACAGCACACGGGTGCACATACTTGCACATATATATAGACACACATGTGCATCCATGCATGTATGCCACAAGTGCACACACTTACACACAAATGCACACTTTGTACCCTATTAAGCGCTGGCCTGTTCTGCCCCCCCAAGCTCTAGCCAACCAGTAGGGGCAGGGGCCTCAGTGTCTTGGGTAACTCTCTCCTACCCCAATTCCTTCAGACCCACCAATTCTCCACAACTCTCCGCCTCATTGGAAAGCCATTTCCTAAGTTATTTTCATTCAACCCTAAGTTATTTCATTATTTTCATTTCATTCGTTGGCATCAAGGCTGACCCATTATTAATTGCTACCCTGCTCCATACATAGCATATGATTTCCCCCCTGTTTTGTGTGTCTCTGTGTCTGGGTGTATGGATATTCAAATGTACACGGGCACCGGTGCAGAGAGTCCTAAAGGCGACATCAGCTGCCTCCTTCGGTTGCTCACCATTCATTTATTGAGGCAAAGCATCTCACTGAGCCTAGAGTTCACTGACTGCACCAGTCTAGCCAGCTACCTTGCACCTCAAAATCCCCCGCCTCTGCTTATCAAGTGTCCCACCTGGCCAGGTTTTACGTGCAGTCCCCACACTGCCAAGACAGTGCTTTATCCACTGAGCCAAATCCCCAGAGAGCCTGTGGTTCGTAAGTGGTCCCACACAACTATTTCAAACAGAAGTCTAATAGTGAAACTTCAGCACCTACGCTAATGAAAAAGGCTCCTCTGTGCCCCTGGATCCCAAGGAGCTGTGTACTGTGTCGACATCTATGGGTGGTTCTGTGAACTGCAGAATCCCTGCTGCCCTCGCACTTGGATCAGCAGAAGCCGCCATGGGGCAGTTGTGAAGGCCTTCCTGGTCCCTCCAGTCAGTGCTCTAGCTCCAAGGCTGCATGCAGACTCCTGTTCTTAGCTGCCGCCTGGATGCAGCGGGAACTGATGGGTGGTGCTGGGCGTGGTTTCAGGAGGAAGAGAGCTTAGAATCACTGTACCATCCTATGAGGTTAGCCCCTGTTCGGCATGAGACACGCCAGCAGGCAGAACTTCTCTGTGGGAAATTTGAGTAACTGGAAACAATCTTTGACCCATAGGGGAAAGATTCTCTTTCCTGTAACCTTGGAGTTGGATGAAATTACCAGAGGAGCAGAAAAGAGCTCAGGAGGGCATATGAAAGAAACTGAAATGCCAGGGTCCAAAGTGCGCATTTGTGTGTAAGTGTGAGCCCGTGGCATGCATGGATGCACATCTGTGTAGACATATATGTGGAAGTGTGTGTGTGTGTGTACTTGTGAATGCACATGTGTGTATGTGCACAGGTGTATACAAGTGTGTGCATGCATATGTATGAATGCATGTTTGTGTCTATATCTCTCCGTGTGTGACAAATGACTGGCTCTCTGTGTTTTGAGATAAGATATTTTGAAGACTGTTTGCTCTTCTGCGGTTGGGATCTTTGGGCCTTGAGAATTTCAGCGACCTTGGCATCTCCCTTAATGATGACTTCAAGAAGGAAGACACGTCATGTGTGAAGTGACAGTCTAAGTGTAACCTAAAACTTTAGTCCCAGGTGACATGCCTCAGCCAAATCCCCCTTCTGTTGGCGAGGCTTGGCCTGCAGGGGCACACAGCTCAGCTCCTCTCAGCCCCACACATCTCCAGCACCTTTGTTCTGAGTTTTAAAGAACCCTGACTAATTCACTTTAGCGGAGAGCTAATCCTACACTGTAAGGCTAAGTATAAAACAAGTGACGTTCTCAAAGGGGTGACAAAAATGAGCAGGGAGGGGTCATTAAGTGCTCATTAGCTGCGCGTTGTCACGTTAACTATGGGGTGTAACACCAATTTTCTCTTCTTTGTCACTTGCCAACACTATCCCCCTTCACAGAGCAGTCTGGCAGTGAGAGGCCCTCAGCAGCTGCTCACCCTGCTCTGCCCTGTGGGGGCCCCTGAGCCTTGCCTCCATGGCCATGAGCCCCAGTCAGGGGAGCCACCCTAGACCAGTCATTGCCAGATCTGCTTGTCCAGAAAACAGTACCATGTTGAGAGAAAGAAAACCCTCCATGGCTTCTGAGCTACACTGTGGATTTGAGGTTTTTTTAAAAAATAGTTTTGGGGGAGCGCTGGAGAGATGGCTCAGCAGCTAAGAACTGCTCACTGTGCTTGCATAGGACCCAGGTTTCGCTCTCAGCATCTGTCGGGCAGCTCACAGCCTTATAAGTACCTGTTACTTCAGTTACAAGAGATCCGACCTCTCTTCTGGCCTCTCCTTGAGATCTTAACGTGCCTGAACTCATCCAGGCTCACACACATACACTTAATTTTAAAAAGATAAATCCTATAATGTCCCACAGTGAGTGTGCATGTGTGTTCTTGTGTGTGCAAGTGCACATATGTGTATGCACGCACACATGCATGTTGCGAATGGGCCAGAGATCAACACTGGGTGTAGGGCCCTGGGCAACATTCACTTTTGTTGTTTTGAGACAAGATCTTTATCTAGGACCTATGGTTCACCAGTTACAAGCTGGCTGCCCAGCAATTTTCAATCTCACCAGTGTTGAGCTTTTTTTGTTTTTGTTTTTTAGGTTTTTCGAGACAAGGTTTCTCTGTGTAACTGTCCTGGCTGTCCTGGACCAGGCTGGCCTCGAACTCACAGCAATCCGCCTGCCTCTGCCTCCCAAGTGGTGTTGAGCTTTTTAAATGTAGGCTCTGGTGGACCAAATTCAGAAATTCAGGCCCCTTTATTAGCCAAGCCATCTCCACAGCCTCCCAGTCTTAATTCTTAGTTACTATTAGTCCCAATAACTGGAGACCTGACCCATGAGTGGATGCCACAGAGGGCATCTGAAGTGCTTATGTCCTGTGCCCCACAGCTGCAGGGCCATGGGAGGGGTGCTGCAGCCCTGTCAGCCAGAGCTTTGTGAGGGGGCACTGTACCTTCGGTCTCTTGAGCGCTGTTTGTTCTTCTAGTTAATGATGCTCTTAAAAAAAAAAAAAAAAAAAGGCAAAACAAAGCACAAAACTGGGGACTGGGGGGGATGGCTCAGTCAGCGACCTTGCAGAAAAGGCATAAGGACTTGAGTTCGGCAGTAAACGGCAGGGCTCATGGCACTCCCCTGTAATCTCAGCCTAAGGAAGGCAGGATGAGAAGTTCTGGGGTTCTCTGACCCGGCTGTCCAAAGAAGTGAGGTTCGGGTTTAGAGAGAGGCCCTCTCTCACAACAAAAAGGTCTAGAATACCCGAGGCTATCTAGTGTCAGGTACTCTGCCCCCCCCCCCTTCCCTTGCTCTTGCACCCTCTCCCCTGCATGTATAAATCCATACAGGAAAACTGCATTTCAGTTGTGCCAATGGAGTAACTTTCCCTTTCAGCAGAAGCTTCCTTACACAGCTGCTCCACTGTCCGAGAGCTGTGTTCTGTGTTTTGGTCAAGAACAGGGTGTGGGGAGGTGACAGGAAGCTACCCCGCCTCAGGATTCACAGCTTGCATAAGGGCACTCTGATGGCCACACAGCAATGGCATCACTTACGTCATATCACCCCTGAAATGTGTCCAGGTAGCGACTACGTTTGATTTTGCCAACATTCTCTCTTACAGCGCTATTGGAAGCCGGCGCGGTCAGCACCGCATAGCGTGGGCCTGACCACTGTGAGCACATCTGCCTGCTGCTGGGCACTGTCCGGAGCAGCTCCCACACTGGTGGCCCTGGATGTCTGCCACACAGCACACATTGGGTGGTGTTGAACTGGGGGAGAAACTGACCACTCATCTAATGTCCGGTAGTATCAGTGAGGAACTGCTGGAAGCATTCCCGATGAGAGGCAGAGGAAAACGAGTGAATGAGTGAATGAACAAAACCAGAAAGGGTTTCCTTGCTCAGCCAACCTTTCATTGTTGCTTCCCCAGAAAAGGCAAGCTTCCTTGGCGCTTCTCTGTCACCCAGCCCTCAGTATAGGGGTCCTTGGAACAGAAAGCTATGGTGGTCTACTGAGGTCACACCCTTACCACAGAGTCTGTGGGGGTACTCCATAGCAGATCTGGATGGGCTCCCCTGTGACCCTTCCTGGAGGGCACAGGCTATTAGTTACAACCCCACAGTGACCCTTATGAGATGGAGCTGGTCTCTTCTGCCTGCTGCAGCATCTTGGCGATGGCTTCTTTTGCTTCTGTAACGCTCCAGAACTCTCACCCTGACACTGTGCATCATCCGGGAGCTCTATTTAAAGCTTTCTAAAGACAAAAGTGAGGAAGACAATTATACAGATTGCAGGGACCAAGGGAAGGAGCTCCAGAGAAAGAGAAGCTCAGAGCCAGTAACAATGCAACACAAACAGCTCAGCAAATAACAGAGCAGTTCCCAGCTAATAGGACGGAACACCTGAATCCATTCACATGCCTGAGCAGACACCAACAACGCACACCCATAGAGGAAGATTATAAGTTGTAATATGTCTTCCCAGAAACAGCGGCTTAACCACTGTTTGTGTACTTCTCCAATTACATTCCTTTAATTCTTCCATTTAGAAAACAGTTTACATTATAATAGCCGGCGTCACTTCTGTTTTTAAAACAATTGGTTGTATGTATATTGCCAAATTATGGGGTCTGTGGGATATTTTCATAAGCGAAAACAACACAAAGGGGCTTTGAGAAGGATCTTCAGTTGGGAGTCTGTGACCCGAGAACGTGCAATGTAAAGGGCATCTGTGTGCCCCCCCCACGCCCGGTGCCCCCCACCCCCACCCCCACTCCTGCATGCCCAGCCACCTAGCACTCACAAAGGGGTGGAGGCAGAGAGACCCTGCTGGGCTCTGGGCCTGGCTTGCCTCTAATCCTCTTCTGTCAAGACCATGAGAATATGCCAGAACCAACCTTGAGAGACAGGTCATCCATGTCACCCCAGCTGAGAGATGACAATGACCAGAGTGCATGGGAGCAGTTGAGCGAGCCCAGCCCTGAGTCACATGTCCCACTGAACCCCACAAGGCACAGCCCACGGAGTTGAAGAGATGGCAGAGCTCTCAACACTGAGCTTCTCCGAGGCCTCCCTCTGCCCTGCAGTGTTAGGGGGAAACAGTGGCTCACCCTGAGAAACTGTGGTGTGTGGGTGAAGAGGACGCTGGGGCTCAGACTTAGCCACACATCCAGACCATTAGTTGGTAAGTGGCTGAGCCAGGAAGTAAATCAGGCAATCTGACCACTCAGGGGCCTTGGCCACAGTCAACATGGCCTGTCCAAAGAGCCACTGGACTTGAGACATCTCCCTCAGGAGCACCCTTAAGCAGAAAGGGACTTCTATTGGAGGGAAACTGAGGCAGACATCTGCTTTGCTCTTCACCCAGGGTACTGTGCACAAGATGAGCCTAAGCAAGTTTCAGAACCCACCTGGAAACAGGAGGTAGGCTGGGATCCCCAGGGACCATCAGTCCCACAGATCACTGCCTGTAGCAGGAGCCAGGATATTTTCTAAGCTATCACCCTTTTGTGTTTCAATTGCTCGAAGTCTCCATGATGAGTACGTGCTAAATTATTTATTAAAACAGCAAAATGCTCCAAGGTGCTGTCAGTGTTGAACATCAGAAGCAAGGATGACAATTTTCTTCCTTCTATCTGAATTTTTATATTTCTAAGTTAAAGCAATAAAAAAAAAAAAGAAAAGAAAACTGGAGAGGGGGTGGGGAGCGCCATGGGACTAGAGAGATGACTCAGGGCTAGGGTTAGGAGTTTGTCCAGAGTATTGGGGTTCAGTTCTCAGCACCCACATAGTGGCTAAAAACATCTATAACTCTAGTTGCAGGACATCTGACACCCTGTTCTGTGGTGCACATATTATATACATGTAGGCAAAACATTCATACACATAATTATTTTTAAAAGAGCCATACCTGGGCACGATGGCCCACACCTGTGATCTCAGTGTTTAGGAGGCAGAGACAGGAGGATCAGGAATTCAAAGTTATTCTTGGCTGCATCCTGAGTTCAAGGTCAGCATGGCGTACATGAGACCCTGCCTTTATGGGATTTTTTTTCCTTTTAATTAAAAAGCTACTTTAAAAAAATATTTGCCTCTGTCTCCTGAAACCATCCCAGAAGATGCAGGGACCGAATACCTGGGACTCATGTCAGCCTTTCCACCGAGGTTGACGCAGGTGGGCATCCACATGTCCCAAGCCGGATGTGTGAGTGAGTTAAAGTACTTTCAATGAGATGGGTGCCAACAGATCAATTTTTTGAATCCCCTCCTGATCCCGATGCCCCTTAAAAAAATCCATACAAAGGAAAGAATATATAAGATTTCTGCTAAAGGGCAGCAAAGATCAAAGAAAACTTTGGAGGACCAGTCTTTAGATTTGAATCCCCCAAAAGCAACTGGTAGCCTGGCTGCCTCTCCCAGGAATCCCAGTGCCCCTGCCAACAGGCAGCAAGGGGCCTGAGCAGTTACCCAGGGCCACACTAGACAGTTTAGCACTGCAGGGCTAACCCAGAGCGTTACAGAAGATGGATCACCTCAGTTTCTTTAGGGGACCAGGTTTTAGGATGACTGACTTTTGGAGTGAGCTGGGCCAGGTTCCTAAAGCGAGCACTGGTCCTGCGGAGCCAGCATAGATGGGTTCACACTAAGGTATGGCATTTGACTTCCTAGACAGTTGTAGAGGTGGCAGGTCACAGCTGCACCACTGGCCGTGCATGTCCTCTGGCTACATCTATCTTTGTCTTTGGTCATTCAACTCAGTCACAAGCTTGGAGAAATGTGGCCGTGTGCCTGGATCCTATTTCAGACCCTTTATTAATTCATAGGGCGTAAATCGTGACACGCGTTAAGTCCACAGTTCTCAGTGTCTTTATTGATACTGGGGGGGGGGGCCTAGAATAGGCTTCACTCTTTGAGGTTGATGAGTTACCAGCATGTCTACCAAGAAAGCCTCACACACCATCACGGCCACAACTCCCTACACCGACAATAAAGAGCAGAGGCTTATGGTAGCCAGCTGTCCTAGGGTCCCCACTAAATCTGGGAGACACTGTTGGCCTCTGGTGACCAGGCCACTTCCTGCCCTTCATCCCAGCAGCTGTGCTGAGGCCATGTACACACGAGTGGAAGAGATAAGGCGTATGACACCACGCCCGCGGGGAGGGCCCACAGGGAGTGTGAACGGCCAACAGCACTGTATAGGGCAATGAACCCCACAGAGAACAGGATCCTAGCTCACTTCCTAAGCATGTTGTCGTTGGTCCATGACGTAACACATACTATTGGTATGTATGAGGCAGGGCGGTACGGTGAAATGGAAATCACGCCACCCGGCAGATGCATTTAAGAGACAGTCTGCAGATACACGAAGAAGAGCATAAGGTGTTCCCTTTGGAAGCTACCTAGTGAGCGCATGCGTAGAAAGCGCACACGCATGCGCAGATGGGTGCACACCTGGTTTAGGGGACCTAAGTCCTGCCCTCTGGCGGTGACGTGTTTCTGATGACTTGCTTCTGGAGTGGCTTTGGTGTTGCCTGTTTTCCTACGGGCATCAGGGCCTTTGGGGTGGCTGTGTTGCTGCCTACACCTACACGCTAATGTGGTAGGAACCCAGGTCAAGTCCTGTGGTGATGTCACAGGTCCCTGACATTCCACGTATCCAGGAAACCAAGGCTCGGGAAGCCGAAGACCTTCCAGAGAAGGGCCTCCTCCTGTAACTAGAGGGACCATGGCAGCGAATAGGGGAGCAGATACCTTCTTTTCTGTCCTTCTGCTGTGCTGTTGGCGAGGCGCTGAGCTACCGACAATCAATACAACTTTAGGTGGGTCGCGCGGAGGCCGGAAGGCATGGGGGGCTTCCATCATTAGGATTTGGGGAACGGAGAGAATTGAAAGGTTTTCTTTCTCTGAATGCATTTCAACCAGGAATGCCATGGGGCAGCTACATACACTACCCACGTTCTATTAACTTAGTGGAAATGTTCTAACTTACTCCAAGGTGGAGGGATAATGTCAGAAACCGCCATGTGTCCATCTTCGGTTTTAAGAGCTACACGTGTCCCAACTTGTTTTTATACACATATGTTTGCATGCACCACACATACACGTACACGGATACCCACATATACACGTGTACACGTACACACATTAATACATACACACACCAAATGCTTTCGCGCGCACACACCCTCCCTTTGGAGGAACAGTTAGCACCGTCTCTATGTCCCACTGCTCTCTGTGAAGTGGGTACCATATGTTTATCTTTGTCACACTAACAAAGTTAGCTACATTCTTTGTCGCACCTAATACCAGTGCTTGTTAATGATGGCCAGGTAGCCAGGTGTGGTTGCGTACACCTTTAATCCCAGCACTAGCAGGCAGAAGCGGAGGCAGGTAGATCGCTGTGCATTTGAGGCCAGCCTGGTCTGCATTAATCAGGGTGGATGCCACCGGGTTCATGGCCCAGGAATGACAAGACGGGTCCAGAGCCTAGGACCAGGCAGGTGGTGCATGCAAGTTTCTAAGAGGTCGAGTAATTCTTTGCTAGATGACTTAAGAGTGCTCAGATGGGGGGGGGGGGGGGGGGGGGAAGCGCTCAGATGTGGGCACAGTAGGAAGGAAAATGGGGAAGGGGCCACGAGGTCAGGCATTGCAATGGCGATGGAACAGTGACAAGGACTTTCACAGGCACTGACTCTGTGGCACGCCTGGGAAGGCTAAAACAGAGCCTAGGTCAGACAGGCTTAGTTAGAAAGACCCAGCTGGAAATAGGTCCAGAGTCAGTCCCTCTTCAGTGTTTGCCCTTTGAGCTGTGGAGTAGTTTTGTGAGTTCCCTTGTGGGATTTGCTGTTGGACAGCCAGGAGTGTAGCAAGGACAATTTCTGTGAAAAGGAAGAGAAAAACCAAGACAAGCAATTTCCATACACAATACATTTAAAAAAACATTTAAAGAGCCACAAACCAGGTATTGTATGGCAGCCCACACCTGTGATTCCAGCATTTGGGAGGCAGGGCCAGGGCGACCGCGAGTTGCAGAGCCTAGAACAATGGAAAGGGTTCCCAGCCACCAGGCCAGAAGCTGCTCTGGCCAACAGCGAGGGTGGAAGTGGCCCACTACAGGCAATAGCGTGAACGCCAGCATGGGCTGTTTGCTGTGCCCGAAGAGTGCGCAGGAGCGGCTCCTATGTCTCAAGTTTCTCCGGATGAGCCTCAGTGAGTGCAGACTCCAACTGTCAGTGCCAGGTCAGGAGTGAAAGAAAACACATACAACCGCAAGAGGAAGGGCTGCCCATGGCAGGCAGCAGGAGAGCCCAAGTTCAGGACACAGTCTAGATTGATGGCCAAGGGAGAGAGAAAGAGAAAGGAAGGAAGGAACAGAGAAAGAAACAAAGAAAGAAAGGAAAAAGAAAGTAAATTAAAAAACAAAGAAAGAAACAAAGAATGGAAGGAGGGCAGGGAGAGATGAAGTTTACCAAGAGGTCAGTGCTGAGACTGCAGCCATGGCAACCGCATCCTGATGTTATGTGGGCCCCGGGATCTGAACTGAGGTCCTCGTGTTTCCACAGCAAGCTCTTTGCCATCTGAGCTATCTACCTGGCCCAAGAGAAATAGCATTGTGTGGCTGGAGAGATGTCTCAGGAGTTAAGAGCACTGGCCGCTCTTCCAGAAACCTGGGTTCAATTCCCAGCACCCACATGGCAGCTCGCACCTGTCCGCGACCCCAGTCTCAGGGGATCCAAGACCCTTTTATAGCTTCCACTGACACCTGGCATGCAGGTGGCTCATAGTCATACCTGAAGGCAACCAGCCCACACACACAACACAAACAGGTTATTTAAAAATTAAGAATAAAGAGTAACATGTTATTAAAGTTATGCAAATGCTTACATAGCAGTAAAGAAGTGTTGATAGAGACCCTAGAGGGATCAGGTGAAGAGAATATCACTGCTTCTTTTTTTATTTGTAAAAGTGTAATTATGAGGAGGCAAGAAAGATGGCTCAGCAGTTAAGACCGTTTGCTGTCCCTTGTGCCAGCGCCCATGTTGAATGGCTCACAACCACCTAGATATCTAGTAATCTAAAACTCTTCCGACCTTCATAGGCAAGCATGCATGCACATGCACACACAAATAAATAAGTAGATCTTTAAAAAAAAAAATAAATGGACTTTTAAAAGTATAGTTTCCGGCTGGGCATGGTGGCACAGGCAGGGGCAGGTGGATGTCTGTGAGTTCAAGGCCAGCCTGATCTACAAAGTGAGTTCCAGGACAGCCACAACCGTGGAGAGTGGACCCATCTCCAAAACCAAACAGACAAAAGGAGCGACTTCAGAGTTCCTCTGCCTTAGAGGACAACTGTCTTTGAACGTGCAGAACAAGTGCCAAAGCGCTAACAATGCTTCAGACACTTGGAAACCATAGCTACCCTTGACTCTGCTCCATCTGGCCACAGTCTGTACGCTTCAGGGACCCATCTGCGTCTTCCTCTGTCTGGGCAGGATCCTGAAGCCCGTTAGGCAACCTCGGAGCCATACGCAGTCTTATTCTGGTCTCTGCGTCAGTGTCCTGAGACTCCTTAAAAAGAAGCGTGGGTGACAGCTGAGTGTGCCCGCTTTCAGGAAAGCACCCGAGCAAAGTAAAGGAGCCAGGCCCTGAGACCTGCCTCAGGCACACCATTCTGTGGTTAGCAGGGAGAAGCGGCCATTCTCACAGCCTGCGGTGTCTTTGCGTCAGTGAGTGCGATGAAGGCTGGTCATGCCGGTCCAGGGACCTATGGTGGACAGTGAAGACAAGGCCCGGTCTCTGGAGATTTCATGCAACCCCTGGCACCTGACGCACCTTCACACAGGTGTGCTGCAAAGGATTCAAGGCTGCTCGCTCACATGACACTTACGCTAGTCAGCTCAAAGTCTGTCTTTCACACGATGGCAGGACAACCCCCTGGGGGACTTTCCAGGGGCCTCTGGGAAATTTCAAAGTTAGCTTGAGGTCAGAAAGACTGCGTTTAGCATTTAATTCTGAGGTGTCAAAAAATTGTCAGGGGCTTTGAAGACTTCCCTGAGATCGCAGGTTACTAAGAAATAGTACTTAGCTACCCAGCTAACCAAAATGACTAGCTTCCCAAGGAAACTAGAGGAAGAAACGTAGGTGTTAAAAGGGGAAAACAGCCAACCTCTGCTCTCAATATTGAGAGGGTCCCACTTTCTTAAGTAATAAAGAGTTTGAAAAGGCAATACGAGGCACAGGAAATTATTTTGGGAAGGACAGAACCTTTGTCTACAAGGGAGGTTACTCAACGGGTAAAGAAAACACTTAGAATCTCTTATTAAGAGGCGGCCAATAGTCCAAGCAACTGTGTCCTTTCAGCAGAGAGAGACGCTCAGACCGTTCCACATGGGCGCACATCTCCTACTGAAGCTCATTTCAGAGCCTGGTGACAATGGCCGTCCATTTAGCCAGCCCGGCCACGGGAGATTAGATTTCTCTCTCTCTTTTTTCTCGTAGACCCTTCACACCTTACCCTACCCATTTAGGCTTTTTGTTCCTTTTTTTTTTTTCTTTTTTTCTTTTTTCTTTTATTAAATAACTTTTAAACTATTTATTACAAAATGACTTTCTTCTTTCCTTAACAAAGGTTCGTCCTTCATGTCTCTCAGCTTGCCTTATCAAACACAGGCCGCTTTCACTGGAACCTGCCTGCAAAGCCAGTCTCTCCCTCCCACGAGTCATGGGAGGTTTAATTACCCACATAAGTAGTAATTTTAATGGAGAAAACTTAGAAGCTATGAATTATTGGCCACATTTTGGCACTTGGTGGCAAGTTTCTTGGATCTCCATCTTACAGAGCTTAGAGTCATGGTTGTGTCATTTTAGTGTGTGTGTGTGTGTCTGTGTAGGAGGTTTGTGCATGCATACATGTGCATTCACATGTGTGTGGAGGTCAGAGGTCCTGTGCTGGTCCTCAGATGCCTTCCACAACCTCTCTGAGACAGAATCTCTCCTTCTGGAACTTTGTCATACAGGCCAAGCTGGCTCCCAGGCTCTGAGGAGTCTACTCATTTCTACCTTCCCTGTCACCATTGCTAGAAGTGCATGCCACCACATCTGGCTGCTTCTGCGGGTTCTAAGGGGTGTGAACTCAAGACCTCATACTTACAAGGGAAGTACTGTACCAACTAGCCCATGTCCCCAGCCCCATCACTCATAATTTTTAATGTGGAGAAACAGCAGCATACTTATTAGCAGACCCAACTATATTTAGCTTCTCTGCATATAAAAAATAAGAAGGCAAGAGTATAAATGTAAGCTTGTGCTTTGCAGCGGATGTCTCAAGAGTTTAGATTATTTAGACGTTCTATAAAGCCCTACTAGTTGTGGGACCATTAAGCTGCCTAGAAGTTGCCTGGAAGTAGCATCTTTCTTCCTCTCAACCCCCAAAGACCAGACAGGGGACTCTGAGATATTCACAGAGCATCACAAACCACAGACCTCACAGGTGTGGAGAGACGCTTCAGGAGAGGAAAGGAGCACATGTGCAGGAGGGAGTGTGGGCTTCTCAGGGCAGGCTTGAGTTTAAGCGTCTTCACCGTGGCTACGTGCATGACCATTGGTGGCCTTTACGATGACACTGTCTTAAGGCTGCCGTCTGTCTCGGTACACTTGCTTTTCTCTACAGGATTTTTGTTAATATGTGAGATCACAAGGCATTCTGGGGTACACCGTAAAGACCTACAGGCCAGCAAGACAATGGGTCATACATGAGTGAAAAGGATTTCCCACAGGTAGCTCATGACATGTCTAAGCATAGGCTTTGACTATAAACATGGATTGTCTTGTTTGTGACCCTCAAAAGAGCAGTTTGCCGAGAAAAGAGAGCAGTGAGGGCTGACCTCAAAGGATCAGAGTCATTTCAGCCTTGAGCTGTCTCCACACACCCTACTTCTCTCTCAGAAAAGGGCCTTTGTGCTTTGCAGGTAACTGAGTCAGCCATCTTTGTGATTCTGAAACCAAATCCAGGGTTAAGAGGCATTTTCCTTTTCTCGTGTTCCTTTAGTTTTCTGTCTTTCTAGCCTGCCTCAGAAACCCAGTCCATACTGAAGTGTAGTCTCAGAACACCTTTCAGGTCAGCTGAAGCCAGACCACAAGCAGCGGCCTAGGTCTCTCTTGTTCTAACACACTCCTGAGCACACTCAGGCCACCCCCTTCCCCCATTTCAGCCTTCCTCAGAGAAAACCAAGGACCAGGGCTCACAAAATGAGCCCAACGAGGGTCCCCAGCCCCATCTCTCAGGGTGAGCAAATTATCTCTGACCCCTCCATACGGTTCACTGAGCTCTCTGAGTACAGCATGCTGTGCTGGCCCCAAGTGCTAAGAGCCACAGCCAGTGCTGGTCCGGACAGGCCAGTCTAGCCTGGTTTACTGTTTGTACAAGGGCAGGTGGTCCCCATGGTCCAACAATGGCGCGAAATATGTCCTTTTACTTACGTTCTGGGATGCTTGCTAGAAAAGTGTTATGAGGTCCTGGGGCTTGGAGGGCTTAAAGTTAGTATAGTGCACATCCTCACTGAGGCCTCTGCCAAACCACGTGTCCACGCCTACACAGAGCTGCCCAGCCCAGCTCTTGATCGTCCCAGAGCAGGTATTTGTTGATGAACTTGCTGCTGCTGCTGCTGCTGCTGCAGTGGTGGTAGCTATGGCTGTGGCTGTGGCTGCCGCTGTGACTGTGGCTGGCCACGATCTCAAAGCCTTGATAACATCCAGCATCTTCTCCAGCTAGAGGCCTGGATGACTCCTGAGGTTTTTTAGCAGCTTACGGCCTGGATGAAATCTGGGCGACTCTTAAGGTCCTCCCAGCTTGAGACCTGGCCATAGCTCCGTGTAGCCCTCAGGGTCGTCTTCAGTTGAGCCAAAGAAAGAGCCGTTGCCACGTTTCCCTGGGGTAACCCACGTAGCCTCATCCTGTCCTAGGGCACCCCCACTGCTTGCCAGAAGAGGAGTTGTGGCTGCTACAGTGTGTGGGTCGTGGGTCCCTCACAGGGAGATGTTGGCCACGGAGAGGAAGGACAGCAGTTGATATGACCCTCACAGTGGAAAGAGCCGTCCACTCTATTAACCGGAGCGAACTCAGAACTCCACAGCCAACTTCACGCAGCCAGAATGTGCTGATGTGGACAATGAGAAGTCATCAGAGTGTCCCGACCTTGTGAGTGTGTGCCGTCTGGAGGCTGCGACTCTCAGGAGGAGGTGACGACAGGAAAAGCATGGTAGAGCAGCTACACTTGACAATGCGCGTTAACAGGCGCGGACAACGTGAGCATACACACCACGCATGTGCACATGGCTGACTTGCACAATGCTCCCATTGTGATTACAGGACAGACACGAGATGAAAAGAATATTTTTAACAAAGTGCTGGCGCTGCGCAGCTGTACCCATTCGTAATGATCCATTAATGTCTCGTGCAAAGAGAAACTGTACTGTTTGTTTGGTTTACCGAGGTCAGCACACTGGGAAGCAATTGTCATCACCATCACAGACCTCCTTACATATTTCCCATTGTTCTGAGCCATGCAGATGAGCGCATTGGGATGCAGATTGTCCATCATTAAAGCCTTTGAGAACAGCTTTGTCATTGGTTTAGCTGCAACTTTAGTTCTCCCAGACAGAGCTCTGTACCCCAGAAAGGGAAGGTACGGTGGCCCTGCTTGTCGTCTTTGGGGGTCCCACGACCTGGGAGCTGGAAGAAGAGGTCAGCCTTGAGCTCAAACAAAGGGATGTACCAGATCAAGAGACACCACAGGCCCTGACGGAGGGGTCATGTCAGATGGAGGAAGTGTGTGGTGGATGCTACAGGGAGAAACTGGTCCTCAGACTTCCCATGGTGTCCAGATCTAGCTAGGACCATATGCCCGGGGACATCACAGATAAGACAGCCCTGGGCTCTGGTGACAACGGCCATCCAGAACTCTGCAGCACACTCAGCAGACTCCACTCCTTACCTGCAGCCAGACCACCCTGGAGGGCTCTGCTCATGCAGGAGGAACCAGGTGACCAGTCTCTGGTCCCCATCTTCCATCCCCATAGGACCTCTCAGGTGGCACAAGCGTGTGTGCAGGGCCTCCCAGGGGTCTCAGAGAAACACGCATGAGGTGTCTGCACACAGGATAAGCGAGTCCTTGGCTGGCGACGTGGGAAGCCTTAGTCAGAGGCTGGGCAAGTGCTTCTCCTCACTGTGTGCTGAGCTGGGCTCTGGCCTGCTCGGGTGGGACCGGGGCTGGAGCTTCCTGGCCTGGTGGCCACTCAGATGGTGTCACCAGCCACGCAGGAGGCAAAGCACTGCTTCCTACAGAACGAAGCATGTGACCCTCCCCTGAGGTAGCGCTGAATTGTTCCTGAGCATGGACACTGTACACCATCCACCATGGTGGCTCCAGTGACCGGGAGACCAGGCTCTACTCGGGGCATCTGGGAAATCATGGGCTCCACCCACACGGCTGTAGGATGGTAATGCCTTCCCATTTTTCACATGCGAAGCTCAAGTCCCAGAGGGCTTCCCTCAGCACACATGGGAAAGACCCGCACTCCACACTGAGCCCTTTCTCTAGAATAGGCTGGAGCCATCCCTCACAACTGTCCGTTCTCAGAGAGGTGGTTGGAAATCGATGACCGCTGTTAAGCTATGGAATTTTATCCTCTCCCAGGTCCAATCACTGATGACTCATTAAACTCAACTACTGACAACATACCTGAAGTATTCGGTAAGGATTCCCCACCTGGTGGGGATGCAACCTGGTGTGTGTGAGAGAATGGGTGGATGCTGCTCAGGGGACCTCTGCCAAACAACCTGTCACCAGTTGCAGACATTGGGGAGACTGACTTGTTTTGAGGCCAGAGTCAGGTTCCCTAACCTGCACCTTCATTGCCAATAGCAGTCAGATTTACCTTACAGTGGGAGTACCATTGATTGGACTGATGCTGCTACATTTTCTGGAAGCCATATTTCAAAGACTATGGAAGGGACACTAGCTGTAACCATCTGGACCAGGCTCCTGACACTAGCATGGGCAGCTCACCCATGGGCTCTGTCCAGCACTGTTCCTGATCCAGAAAAGCATATGCAGAGAGAGAGAGAGACAGAGAGAGAGAGACAGAGAGAGAGAGAGAGAGAGAGAGAGAGAGAGAGAGAGAGGGAGAGAGAGATAAAGAAGAAGAAGAAGAAGAAGAAGAAGAAGAAGAAGAAGAAGAAGAAGAAGAAGAGAGGAGAGAGAACAGGAGAGAGAGAGAGAGACTGAGACTATTTTTAGATGTTGCTTATTTAGCTCCCACTGTGGTCCCGCACCGTACAGGGTGCGCCTTATAAAAAGATAAACGTGTCCCGGATTTTACAGAAGGGCCACTGAAGATCGGAGAGGTAAAGAAAACCATCGGAGATTCTGTCTACTGAGAACAGACCTAGATTAAGAGTCTGAGTTCATTTGGCTTTGCATTCAGGACACTTATGTTAGTGGCTTAATAGGAGAGATCGGAAGAGCACAGTGAATCAAATACGGTCAAATTTAGGTAAAAATAAGAAAAGATGCTCGTTCATATGTGGGGACAGATATGGGATGGAATGACAGCAGGGTAGGAAGAAGGATCATTATGGCCATTGCTACAGCCAGGCTTTCTGTGTTTTGTTTTGGAAGATGTATTAGTCAGCTTCATGTCACTGTGATGAAATGTGTGAGGTAGTAAACTTATGACGAGAAAAAGGGTGATTTAGGCTCAGTCTGTGGAGCCTTGTTAGCCTTGACGCTGAAAACGCATATGTCATGAATGCAGTGAGCGGTGAAGCGAAGTACCCAGTGCACACCAGGGAAAAAGAGGGCACACCTCAGTGACCCAAAGGCTCCACCGCTTCCTAATAGTGTCGCCCTGGCAAGCAAGCTCTTAGCACATGAGCTATGATGGCTGCACTTGGTTGAGTACTTAATTGGATGGGGAGGTGTCTAGAAGATCAGTACAGTACAGCTCTAGGCCTTTGAAGGAATTCCAGAACCAATCACAGATGCTCTGACTGCTGAATGGTTCAATCCACAGGATTCTAAACTTGAGCAGACTAGTAGGAGATGGTAGAATTCTGGAAGATGGGACCAATCAGAGGAAATACATTACTGTGTGTCCTTGGGTGCTATATCCTGCCTTGGCCCCTTCTTGCTGCTGCTCTCTGATCGGCTTCCTCTTGACATGGCACATGCTCCTAACTACCATAAAAATTTTGCATCAACAAAGGCCCAGAAGCAAATGGTGTCGAGAGCTGTAATTGGAATCCGTGATGTAGGGTCAGTGCTATGACTAACTCTGAAATTATGGTTCCTTAGCCTCTGGAACTGGTTTGCATGTGGGGGGCAGAAAGCTTGAAGGTGTGAACTAGAGAGACCTTGAGGTACTATGAACGTGCACAAAGCGGGTGATTCTGTTAGGAGCTCAGAATGCAGTAGGAATGTAGACCATGGAGGCCAGGAGTGCTGTGCGTGCGCGCGCGTGCGTGTGTGCGTGCGTGCGTGCGTGCGTGCGTGTGTGTGTGTGTGTGTGTGTGTGTGTGTATGGGGATGTGGGCTGGGGTGTGTATGTGTGTGTGTGTTTGTAGGTGTGGGGGGGATGTGGGCTGGGGGTGGGGTGTGTGTGTAGGTGTGGGGGGATGTGGGCTGGGGTGTGTGTGTGAGGGTGTGGGTGTGAGTGTGAGTGTGTGGGTGTGGGAGGGATGTGGGCTGGGGTGTGTGTGTGTGAGTGTGTGTGTGAGTGTGTGTGTAGGTGTGGGGGGATGTAGGCTGGGGGTGTCGGGTGTGTGTAAATGTGTGTGGGGGTGTGTCAGCTTGACACAAGCTAAAGTCATCTGAGAGAAGGGAACTCAATTAAGAAATGCCTCAGTAAGATCGGGTTGTGCACAATCCTGTCGGGCATTTTCTTAATTAGTGATTGGTAGGGGAGAGGAACAGCCTCTTGCTCGTGGAGTCATTCACCGACTGGTGGTCCTGAGTTCTCTTAAGAAAGCTGCTGGGCAAGCCATGAGGAGCAAGCCAGTAAGCAGCACCCTCCGTGGCCTCTGCCTCAGCTCTTGCCTCCAGGATCCTGCCCTGTGTGAATTCCTATCCTGGCTTCCTTCCATTACGGACTGTAATCGGCCATGTAGGCCAAACATGCCTTTCCCTCCCCGCCTTGGTTTTGGTCACAGCAGTGGTCACCCTAACTAAGATACCAGGCTCACAAAGTTCCATATGAAGTGAAGACTATATTGGGAACTGTACTGAAGTCTGTACATTCTCACCAGGAAACTTAACCCTCTTGCTCATGTCTTGCGGCTTTGTGGAAAAGTGAGTTAAATGTAGTGAGCTAATTAACCCAGCAGAGGAAATTATAAGTCAGTCCCACTTTTAGGCTACAGCACGGCTACTACTGGATGCTTTTAGACATCCAGTGAGAACCATAAGCAAGGCCAGAGCAGAAAGACTTGAAAATCGTGCAGGTTGATCAGAAAAACCTGTGTAAAGTTGGCGCTAAGGAAGGCATGGTTTCTGAAAAGAGTGTGGCTATCAAAAAGAAGCCAAGGGCCCTAATGTATCAAGGGCCTTGTGGGAGTTGACCAGACCCACCATAAGCTCAAGGCTGAAAGGGCAAACTTACTTGATTTTTTTTTTTTCTTTTGAGACATTAATGACCCTGGGGCACAGTGCTCACCACTCGGGCTGCCTGGGAAATTGTTTTCTGGTATTCTTTTCACAGTGCTTAATCGCCTAGCCCTAAGATGCCAGTGTTGCCAGGGTCCAAGTGGACACAGATGTTGCTTAAATTGTCAAAAAAACACCTTGTTTTCATCCACATGGTGCTGGCCTTGTGGACATGGGAAATGCAAGAGTTGCAGTTTGATGGAAGTTTCCAGCCAGACTCTTCCTTCCCTTTCCCTCACTCCATGAGGGAATGGCAGCAGTGAACAAGCCCAAGCAGTGGCTTCTTGCAGGCAGCCACCGTGAAATTGGTGGCTGGTCCAGTGTTTTCCTCTGTGTGTTGTGTATGTGAAGGCATTCCCACAGATGGTGAGATCATGAAGGCTGTGACATGATGGCTCCTTTAACGTCAGTGGGTTCCAAATTTGAATAGATTGTCGGGATGCGATGGAACTGTGCTGTGGAAGATGAGACATGAATCGGAGGAAGTGGGTTAAGGGGCATCTCCTTCCCAGTCTTCTTCCTGCTGGTCTTCCTGCTGGTTTTCCTTCCTGGCTGCCACAACATGAGCAGCTTTGTGCATGCCACGATGGGCCAAAGCCGCTGAAGCTGGGAGCAAAATGACTCCTTCCTCCCTTGGAGGTATTGGGCCACAGAGATGTCAACGCTAACTGAGACATGGATGTGCAGGGGCAAGGTTGAGGAGATATCCAGATGTTGTCCATCTTTTTAAATTAGTTAGGGAGGCAGTGGCCAGCCATCTAAGATGGGGTTCTCGCGAGAGTCCGTGCATGCCCAGGATTCCTGCTCTCTACCTACAGTATCCACAGGCTGCTCAAAGTCCAGACGTGTCCTCCTTCATGGCTCTAACATGTTCTTATGTCCTTTCAAGATGAAATTCTATCCCAAGAGATTTTGGAGCCAAACACAACAGCAGTGTCTGAGACACTGACGTCAACAAAACTAACGACACAAGCCACATCACAAACCAAGGAAAAAAGCAAGTATACCCCCCTTTTGACCCCTATAATTAATTATATGTGCTCCTAGAGACCTAAGGTGTTGACTGTTTGACTTTATTTGATCATTACTTGAACCAGCTATGTCTACATGAGAGAAGCTGTGGTCTGAGGCCAAGGAGAGAGTCACCTCTAAGGCAGCGTGGCATACTTTGCCCTGGGATGATCTCTAAGTCACTTTCATGTTCCTACTGGGGCTCAGCTTGTGAATGGGGCTCAGTCACTTCAGGAACACAGGATTACAGAATGAGCCACATCCTGGGCACCACACCACCACACTGCATTCACCCTCCAGCCCCTGAGGGGCACAGCCCTTTGGTTATGCCATGTGGCTGAGGTAAAAACCAAGGTTCCGTATATGACATGCCAAGACTGAGAAGAGCAACGGACAGAGACAAAGTGCATGCTTTGCAACGCACAGCTCCACATTGCGAGGTTGCACAGAGATGGTGCGATGGGTATTAGCAAGGAGAGGTCTGGCTGAAGAAGAAGCCCCCAGGCTCTGTGGGAAATGAAATGCTCTCAAAGGCAGGACGTCTCAACACTTCCTGGGAGTTTCATGTTCAGATGTGACTAGACTTCAAGCATTTGTCACTCCACACACGCCTAGATACAAACCACTGGGCTCATGGTAGCTGGGTGATACTGTGCCATTTAAAGTATCAATTTCCCAACACGTTTTCAAGAAGGACTTGAACACTCTGCCGTCCTTCCAGACCAATATTGTAAAGTAGGGATTATCTGCCACCCTCCCACAAAAAAAAAAAAAAAAAAAAATGTTCACAAGTGTGTAACAAGGAAACCTTTCCCACTTTCTTTCCATCTTCTTCATCCAAGATCTTGGTGCTGATGAGAGCTACCAAGAGGATGCCTCTGAGAGTAACTATGGATCGCAGGAGAATTTAGAACACTCTGATACGCAGAAGGAGAAAACGGAAAATAATGGTAAGTATGACCTAGCTGTCTCCCTGCTGAGCTTAGAGGCTATGAGGGAGGGAGCCAGCGTCAGATGTAGTTAAGTTCCCCTGCCCTGAGGCTGAGAGTCCCCTGCTCCTCAGCGCTGCCCTGGACTCAGCCCTCCCCCAACCAGCAGGTGTGTGGGAAGCCAGGAGAGAGAGGGGGGGGGGGAGGGAGGGAGGGAGGAGAGAGAGAGGGAGGAGAGAGAGGGAGAGAGAGGGAGAGAGAGGAGAGAGAGAGAGGCCTTGCTGCAGGCTTCCAGCTAAGTCAGCTCTGCTTCCCTGGCAGAAGGAGATGGCAAGACTGAGGGAGGAGTCAGGAAGGGCTGCCTCCTAACAGACTGAGGGAGGAGTCAAAAAGGGCTGCCTCCTAACAGACTGAGGGAGGAGTCAGGAAGGGCTGCCTCCTAACAGAGGCAGTGTGCAGTGGCTCTGGCAAGTGTGATGTTCCGGGGCCAATAGAGTTTGTTTTGTTTTGTTTGCCCTAAATCTTAGATTAGATTAGACCAAGGCTCCAAGCATGGTGGCTTCCGGCACTGGGCAGAGGAGGTCAGCAATACACACCCCTGGGCCTGCTGTACAGCTCTGGTTGGGCCCCGGATCCTGCCTTTCCCACCTGCTCCCCACATAGCTTCTCCAAGGACTAGTCTCCGGTGTCTGGGTGGATTTAAGTAATAGTTTCACGGTGAAATGTCAACAGAATTCTGTTTAAAATGAATGTCTGACAGCCCCAAGCTCAGTACAAATTGCCTGATGATTTGACACTGTGTCTGCCGAACAGAGATTCTTCGTCTTCCACTTAGCATCACTTAGTAGTTAGGATTCTGAGCCAGGCAGTAGCCGCCGCTTCTTGTTTCCTCATGATCCTTGCACAGTCACTAATGTTGGGCAGTCATGGCAACCATGGTTGATGACAACTGTAGCCGAGTTACTTCTTCCTGTGCTGACTTCATCGTCCTAGACTTGGCCTATATTCACTGTCCACCCCCAAGATGCTGTGGTTTATCTGGTGCCTGCCTGCCCCTGCCTAGCTTTTTGATAAGCCGCTTTTGCTAGGTAGGCCTCGCTTTTAAAAAGACCAAGAACCAGATAGG
The DNA here is from genome assembly GCF_903995435.1 of Acomys russatus. NCBI lineage: Eukaryota > Metazoa > Chordata > Mammalia > Rodentia > Muridae > Acomys > Acomys russatus. The sequence goes on from NC_067163.1 coordinate 6,775,636, forward strand.
ATGACATTGCTCAGCAAGCCAAGTCAGGAGGCCTGTATACACACCACAGCACACACACACCACACATACCACACACACACATACACACACACCACACACACATATACACACACACACCACACACACACATACACCACACCAACACACACATACACACACCACACATACACACACACCACCACACATACACACACACCACCACACATACACACACACACACACACACCACCACCACCACACATACACACACACACACACACACACACACACACACACACACACACACACACACACCACCACACACACACACACCACACACACACACACACACCTTTCAAACATCTTCCTCCCTCTGACCTCCCTATAGTTCACGAAACCACAGGCCTGTGCAGGGTCTTTTCAGTCTCTGTCTTTGCAAGCAGATATGACTATTTAGTTGCCTAATGCTTAGGGATTTTCATATACTGGAAATGTATCCATGGGTCAGCTCTTCACCAGGGATGGGGGCGTCAAAGGATGAAGGAAGGAGGGCAGGTGCAGTCTTCACATGGTGACTTCTTAAATTCATTTTCAGATAAAGCTCAGAAATCATGGTAGCATTTCAACCAGCATTTTAAGACGAAAGCCTACCGGTGTTTACCAGTGTATTATTTAGAAAATGATCCTTCTTTGTTTTGTTTGTCTGTTTTTTCATGTTCTTCATTGAAGACAAAAGTATGGTTAAAGACGACAGCCCTCAGACTAAGCCTGAGCCTCACTTCTCTTTTGAAGGTGAGAACAGAATCCGAATTAACGGTCCCCCACCCTACCCCACCACACCTCCTACCCCACCCCACCCCAGCCCCCACCCCCCATCCCTGCCTTGCAGGACTCCTGGGAAGCAGCTCCCCCACGTGCAGCCTCCGCTGGGGCAGAGGTTTCACCCTCAGGTTTTCATGGGGGAGGGTGCTGTTTCATGGGGGAGGGGTGCTGTTTGGGGTTGTTTTCATCTGCAGTTCTCTAGTTACAAATGACTTTTTGTTTCATATTTAAAGGCCACTCTCCTATTGCTTTTATAAATCTGTTTCTATTATTGTCTCATATATGTTAGTTTTTTGAGTTGTCTTTTTTTTTTTTTTTTTTTCCTCTTCAGTTCTGAAGTGCATTTTTGGTAGGTTTTTTTTGTTTGGGGAGGTGCAGTTTGACATGTAAACAAACCAAGTCTGTGATGCTTATAAATATGTTTTGTTTTGTTTTTTCTTCTCTCGAATTCGTCAGTTGACTTTACTTTTAAAAATTATTTTATCTGTATGCATGTGTGTTTTGCCTGCCTGAGTTTATGTATGCCACATGTGTGTGGGGGCCATGGAGCCCAGGAGAGGACATTGGATTCCTTGGAACTGGAGTTACAAGTGATTGTGTTACTAACTCTTAGCCGCTGAGCCGGCTCTTCAGCCCTAGTCAATGCACTTGTGATGATGCTTTTGACTCTTTAATCCAAAACCCCCACCATTTTTGTGTAGCCCTAATAAATACCCCCTTTGTTGTTTGTAATAAAGCATCAGACGAAGCCAACACTAGAGAGGAGCCCCCGCTTTCCTGTGCTGCACTTACGTCACCTCTTTGGTCCCACGTGATCTCTAACTGCTTTGGCATTTATCTGAGTAAGATGCCCTTGAAATTCATCTCTTTTTTTTTTTTTTTTTTTTTTCTTAATTCATCTCTTTACAAGTGGCTCCCTACGTCTTGTAGTGTGACTTACCAAAGACTGTCTTGTCCCCATGATCTGCAGACCCAATACACCACAGCCCCAGATGTGTGGCCGTCTTTTTCTGGCTTGTGCCCCATGGTGATGTGCTGATCCCACACAGTTTCATTAAGGTCTATTTAGCTTCTTGGGTGCGCACACACCCTCCCTCTCCTTGGTTTTCCTGACTATTCTTGCATTTTTGTGTCTACTTTCCTTTTTTTTTTTTTTTAATGTTATTTTTATTTCTGCTCTGGATTTATGCATCAGGAGCCATCTTATTACCTGACTTTTTCTTTTTAAGATTTCACACCCCTTTCTTCTCTCAGTGGAGATGTTTACATTGTTCAGGAAGTGACTCGGTCAAGCCGGAAGTGTGTGTTCTCTTCTCACTATAAGTTGGTATCAGGGCCAGGCGTTCTTTCCCTGATGTTTTCCTGAGTGTGAGACGCTGCTGTCCTAGGTCAGGGTGGGTCTCCTACAGGGTCTTCAGCTTGTACGGGGAGCTGTGAAACACCCTACAACTGTGGGTCCTGCGCTAGGGCGGCTCAGGACCGCTATCTGGGTTTGCAGCTTCTTCTGCGGGACTCGCCAGCAAAGGTGCAGGAACTCACCTGTCTCTAACCTGCTCCCTCCCGCAGACAGGCCTGCTGGTATCTGTTCTTTATACATCGGTCCTGGGAATTTGAACTCAGACCTTCGTGCTGGCATGGCAGTGAATCCATAAAAGCGCAAAGGACTTGTGTTCTTATTATAAAAGCTTTCTAATTGCATTACTTTTTAAAAAACAACTTAGGAAAAGAATTGACCCTTATGATGTTGAGGTGTTCTTATCAAAAAAAAAAGTCCGCTTTCGTATATTATGGGATACTCTTGGTTTTCTTTGTGTAGGCTTTGGGTTTTTGTGTTCAGTTTATTGCTAACTATGTAGTCTCCCTTGTTTCTTCGTAAAGGAAAGTTCTTCTGTACATATGTTCATCTGTAAATGATTTCCTAATATCAAGTCAACCTTGCATTCCTGGACTGCACTTGATCAATCTTATAATTTATTAGTATTTATTCTTAAATCTAAATGAAGATGTGGCATTATCTGTGGGTTCTTCAACTCTGTAGCAGGCTGCACTATTGGGGTGATACTGTTCTGTAGTGAAGAATAAAGATGATCTTCCTCCTCTTCTTCCTCTTCTTCTTCTTCTGCTTCCTCTTCTTCTGCTTCCTCTTCTTCTTCTGCTTCCTCTTCTTCTTCTTCTTCTTCTTCCTCTTCTTCTTCTGCTTCCTCTTTTTCTTCCTCCTCTTCTTCTTCTGCTTCCTCCTCCTCCTCCCCCTCCTCTTCTTCTTCTTCTTCTTCTTTTTGACTCTGGGGAAATTTGTAGAGCATTGAAAACATCTGGTTCCAAGGTTTATTAGAAAGGCCCCATGCAGTGACCTATTCTGGCGCTGCTTTCTGAGGTGCTCCTTGATGACTAGTCCCTCTAGACAAATTTATTTCTTAGTTCAAGTGTTATTCTTGTCCATCTGTATTTCCTTGGGAAATTGTCCACTGATCCTGACTTTTCACCTGTAGTCTTGCAAAGTCCTTAGGGTGTCTCAAGACATATGCCATTTTTATTGCTTTTCTGTTTTAAATTCTTCATACCTTTTATTTTGCAGATTTAACCCGTTTCCCCCCCTTTTTGATTCCATCACAATGGATTGTCTCGTTGGCTGTTTCCCCGGGGTTTGACCTATGGATCCCATTGCATTCTGTTCTTCAACATTGCTAATGTTTCGCTTATGACCTCGTATTCTTTGCTTTGCTGCCCCTTTTCTAGTTTTTAGGTATGAATAATTCTTTTATTACCAACAGCTGTCTAACTCCATCCATTGTTTAATGACTCCTACAGATTCTCATTCATACTTTCTCACTATTTTTCCAGAAGTTCCATCACTTTAGTTTGTAGATTTAAAAAAAAAAAAAAGAAAACTAAAACAGGCTTTCCAATAAAAATGTCTAATGTTGCTTTACAAAGGTAACATACAGTTTCATTAGATCATGTTTAGAACACAGCATTTGTAACAGTACCACCATATAAACTCCATCACAGCCACCAAGCACATGATCACAAACCATCATAAAGGAGACATGTCCCTAATGTCACCATGCCTCGAGAACTCAAGGCATGTTTGTGACTTCTACTTTATTGATCACACTCTTTTGGCCTCTGCGCTCGCTCTCTCTCTCCACGCCCCCCCCCACCCACCCATCCACTGAATCTTCTACTGAGAGTCCTGCATTGTCACCCTGACACAAACATCTTCTCCATGTCTCCATGTTCCTTTGTAGATTTTACCTCCTAAGTGTGGTATCTACTATTTTACACATAGATCTTTGTGGATATTTTCTATTTGTTATGACTCCCAGGTCTTGGTACTAAAAAGAACTTGCCCTGTGGTTGAAGTTTTAGGGTCTGTGTTTTGCTCTCTCTGGCATAAGGATCGCTTCCTCTACTTTCTGGTTGTCTTAGTTTGTCTGATATATTTTTGTCCACTCTTCAGCATTTAATTCACTTACATTTTTCTTCATTAAAAGCACATATGTAATAAAACTTGCCATCACAATCGCTTTAACTGCACACTCCAGTGACATTACATGTGTTTGTAATGCACGCTTGTCACCACACCTCTCTCCAGAGTTCTTTTCATCTTTTTTGTTTGTTTGTTTGTTTTTGTTTTGTTTTTCGAGACAGGGTTTCTCTATATAACAGCTGTGGCTGTCCTGGAACTAGCTCTGTAGTCCAAGCTGGCCTCAAACTCATGGAGATCCGCCTGCCTTTGCCTCCCTAGTGCTGAGATTAAAGGCATGCCCCATCACCACCTGGCTCATCTTTTTTTTTTTTTTAATTCTTATTTTTAAAATAATTTATTCAGATTACATCTCGATTGTTATTCCCTCACTTGTATCTTCCCATTTCTCCCTCTTTTACCCTGTTCCCCTCCTCTAGGCCTGTGACAGAAGGGGACCTCCTCACCCACCATATGACCACAGCCTATCAGGTCTCATCTGGATAGCCTGCTTTCTCTTCTTCTCAGTGCCACCAGGCCTCCACACCAAGGGGAAGTGGTTCAATAGGGGGCACCAGAGTTCGTGTCAGAGGCAATCCCCGCTCTCCACACAACTGGGGAGAATGCGCTGTCCATTGGCTAGATCTGAATAAGGGCTTTTTTTTTCATCTTGCACCCATTAGATAATGACTCCCTAGCGCCCCTTAGCTCCCCGACCCTACACCCCCTGGATCCACGATTCTTCTCTGTGTTTCTACGAGGGTGTCTGGATAAGTTGACTCATGCAGTTTATGTCTTTTTCACAATCTACTTAGTCCACGTACCACAATGTTCTTACAGTGACCTGTGCTGTACTAGACTACATATTTTCCTTCCTTTTTAGGGTTGAATAACTGACAGGTCATTACCCTATAAAAGGGGTCATTTCTAGGATATGTGGAGAACTGAAACTTAGCATACACAAGCAGCCTCGTCCAAGATTGGCGAAGGACTTGACTATACAGTCCAAAGAAAACAATACACCGCTAGACAGCAGCTACCAGCAAAGGCACCGCCACCATCAGTTATGGTGTCATGCAAATCAGAACTGCAGTAGGCTTCCCAGCTCTGCCTGAGGACATGGAAGCTGCCTTTCGATGGGCAAGAAGCCGGTGATGAAAAACATGGGGCTTGAAGACCTCAGTGGCTGAAGGCGAGAGGAAGACAGCTCTGGAAATGGTCCAGGCGGCACATGGTATGTGTGGTCTTCAATGAACACCACACCCTGGGACACTTTCTGCAGTTCATGACTATGAGGAACCAGAAGTGGGATGTTGTGGCCACGCTGCCACCTGCCTTTCAGAGGGCAGAATTAATTTGCTTGTTCCGACCTGGGGTGGGGGGGGCGGCTCTTCCAACTACGGAGCTATTTCAGAAAGTCCTGAGAGCTCACGAGCGCCTGCCAGCATGTGTTGTCCCATGTGCAATAGGAAAGACTGCTTTTATGATGGCGCAGAACTCAGAACTGGAGTTTGTGATTACAGCCCACGCTGTTCTGTGGGAGGAAGTGGTTCTAACTGTTGACCTGTTACAGGTGTTGGACTTTTACAAGTGTATTCACTAAATAAATAGATTTTCAATTTCAACAAGGCATCATCTTTGTCACCAAAATGGTGAACAATAATAGCAATTGTAGAGGAAGATGTAGAGAAATGGGACTGCACGCCTTCCCTGTGGGCAGACACAGTGGGAGAGCCGCAGGGGGAAATAGTCGAGCACTTCCTCACAATATTAAGGATAGATGTGCCAGTGTCACACGGTGCCACAGTTATACTTATGTACATGTACCCAGGGGAACTGAACAATCTGGAAGGTGTTTTTGCCTGCCCATATTCATAGAACCCCAATTCCCAACTGCTTGACTGCTAGACTCCCCGGCAACAGCTGAACTAATAAGCAAAACTGGTGTACCCACGTCTTTTAACCACTCAGCGTCTCTCTAAGTGCACAGCGCATACTTGGGTCTTACTTTCCAAGGAAACTATTTTGAGGACTAGTGAAAGGCCATTTCCACCAGTGATGTGACCGATGATAGCTCCCTCTCGCTGCCACACGCACACTGGGGTTGCTGGCCGTCTGTATGCATATACCAAACTCCTCAGAAATCCTACACTACACTCTAAAGGATGATGGACTAGTGTCACCAAAGCAAAACAGTATGAAGCCCATGCCCAGTGATAGCATCTTTCAAAGTTTTTCAGGAGAATGAGCCAGAATAAGTATCATTTACAGTTCTGTGGGATTAGAAATGTTGAGAGAGCCTGAAATATGGATGGAATAAAAGTGTCAAAAATAGATAAATAACTGTTGCTGGCCTGGCCTCTTTCTGTACCGGCTTCTACGGCGAACATCCCTAAGATCCGCCAGACATTCTGTGGGGAATGTGCCAAGCACCAACTCTACAAAGTGACACAGTACAAGAAGGGTAAGGACGCTTTGTATGCCAGGGAAAGCTGCATTGTGACAGAACACAGAATGCCTATGGTGGGCAGACTACGTCTGTCTTCTACAAAACAGCTAAAACCATAAAGATAGTGCCAAGCCTGGACTGTGTTGAACCCAGCTGCAGGTCTGAAAGAAGGCTGGCTAGTAAGAGGTGCGGGGATTCTAAACTGGGAGGCAATAAGAAGAGAAAGGGCTGACCGATCCAGGTCTAAGCCAGTTCTGTTATGAAGACAATAAGCTTTTACTCACCTCAAAAAATAAATAAAGGTAGAAAGCCACTTACAAACATTAAATATATCACTCAGTCACCAAAATGGGGGAAGAAACGTAGGAAAGGAGAGAAGGAAGAGGAAGGAAGTGGGAGGGAAGTGCAGGAGGGAGGGAGGGAGGGAGAGAGGGAGGGGGATGGAGGGAAGGAGGGGAGAGGGGGAGGGAGGGAATGCATAAAAGCAGCAAATACTTGTCCTCAGCAGCACAGGGGAGCAGCAGCAGCCACTTTAAGGTCCTGCTGGAAGCCTGAAGAACACAGTGATAAGCCGTGGTCCTCTTATAAAGGCCAAGCCCAGCAGTAACAATTCAGGGTGTGCAGGACAAGTCAGCAGAGGGGACTAAACAGAGTCATTAAACAATTGAGGGAAAGGAACAGGAGGCAGAAGAAGATGACCATGAAGAGGAGGAGAAAGAGGGGAATAATCTTCAAATCTGACTTTGTCTCATTTTCCACAGCCACATGTGGGCCACTCCCCAGCACGCGTGGGCGGCTCAGCCAGGAGACCAGCAGCAAACAATTTAGAATAATTGAAAGCGCACCAAAACCATTCTCTGGCCACAACATAAATAAATGAGAAATGAACGATATAAAGAGACACAGGGAAATTGTCTAAATATTTGCTAATCTACACAGCATGCTTCTCAATGACCCACTGTGCAAAGAAGTCAAAAGAGGAATTTGGAAATATTTTTAATTGAATAAAAATGAAAACACATGCTGAAGTTTGTGGGAGACAAATCAGTGCTTGCGTGAAAACTTAGAGCCGGAAACATTTCTACTAATATGTCTAAAACCATTCATACATGAGAAAAAGAACTGAAAGCAAAGTATTGAGGTAGGAAGAAATGAGGAAAGCACAGTGCCCGCCCGACTTAGAATGACAGCCCAGCTGAAGTGTGGTCTCTCTGTGTGCCTTGATGAAGAGGCTCAGTCACAAGGAAGCCTTGTCAGTGGCGGAGGAGGAATGGCAGAGTGATATGCAGAAGCAGGGAAGAACAAGGAGGTGGCAGATGTGGGGGACACACCCTAAGATCCCCCAATTACAGCAACAACACAAAGCTGCCCTCATGACAGCGGCCCACGTGGCGGTGTGGCTAGGCAAGGTCTCCCCAGTGATTCTCCACCGTGTTCTATTAATAATGATGCTCTTCTCCTCATCCTTGGGCCTCAGGCTCCACACGAGAGGATTCAACAAACTGGGAATCAGAAATATCCCCCCAAAAGAGAGCTGTCTGTACGAACATACATGGGGCCCTTTTCTTATCACGGTTGCTTCATCCACTCAGTTAAGCATTTGGATAACATAATGTATCACTGCTCATAAGCCATCAGGCTGTGCTTCCAGCTATGGAGAGGAGCATCATCGGGGTCACACACAATGCCACGGGGACTTCTTTGGGCCTGGGGACACAATGGGCACCCGGGAAGTGCTCCTCTGCAGAAACTGCAGGCAGATCCCCTGCTGTCCTTTCTCTCCGATCTAAAACAAGGCTTCTGAGACATATCTTAAGCCACAACTCTCCTTGTCTTTATCCCAGAGAAGTTTGGGTACATCTAGGGTGAGGGGATGACAGAGCCCTGGGGTGCTCTAGACAGCCCGGGGAATGGCAGAAGAAGCCCACAAGGATGATACATCCCCAGTGATACTCCAGGTGGGAGGGGCCTTAACACTGAGAGAAAATTGACCTTATAGCCCACAGCCTCCCTCATGGGAAAGGCCTAACACGGCAGAGCCTTCAGCTCCACTTGTAGCCTTCTGTGGCCCCAGCGTGGGCAACCACTGTGGCTCCCCTGCCTCCCACAGCCTGAGTCACACCTTGTGATTTTAGAAAAAGCTAAATGGAAGCAGCAAGGCGCAGCTCCCAATTTAGCCTTCTCCTAAAAATTAAAAGAGAGCTGTCAGGTGGAGCTCAGAGCCACTGGGTTCGTGGGCATAGGAAGGATTCTGTTCCTGCTTCCTGCCAGTGTCTGCTACCCTGGAGTGTGAGTGTCCATTGTGGAAACGGCCTCCTGCAGGAGCCTGAAGCTCTTCCTCACTGCCCCAGTGGGTCCCTGACACAGCATGGGCATGGTTGACAGGCTGGATGAATGAGTGAGCTTTCACACCGAGGGGCACACAGAACTCCAGCCGATATTCGGCTCAAGGCCCAACAGAGACACTTCTCTAAGACCTGACAAGCAAAGAAAGGTCCCTAGACTCACTGGCAAGGAGAGACAGCTCCAATCTCTTCCACACCTGTGTGTTATCTACGTGCCTGTGCAGAGCCTTGTAGGAACAACTAAGAAATGGCACATTGGGAGGAGTCGAGGGGAAGCTCTCCCCCACACTCACTGAAGGCAGATACAACGGAAACTGCAACAGAAAGGCTCAGACAAGGAAACCCAAGCAGCAGCAAGGCGTCTTCCCCCTGACTTAGGGCAGATGGCCTCCCTTGGCTCCACCTGCCAGTTTCCAAACTGATCTAACCCAGGAACAGCTCTTCAAAATCTCCTAAGTTGGCTCCAGCACTTTTTTTAAAAGTGCGAACACTGAGAGTGGATTTGGTCACAGCGTGAATTTTCTACTGTGAAACCCGAAGAAAGTGGGGGCTCATTGTTCAACTATTGAATCACAGAGATCCAGGGTATCCATGAGACCTGAGAAACCATCTTGCAGAGCCACTTACAAACAGTGGCAGCCTTTGTCATGGCACTGAAGTTGGGGCAGCCACTAACTTGGAGGGACCCCACTGTCTGGTCTACACTGGAGGCCACTGGGCTCTTGGGAGATTGTTTTGTGTTTCACATCTTTTTGTTGTTGTTGTTGTTGTTGTTTGAGACAGGGTTTCTCTGTGTGGCCTTGGCTGTCCTGGACTCCCTTTGTAGACCAGGCTGGCCTTGAACTCACAGAGATCTGCCTGCCTCTGCCTCCCTGGGATTAAAGGCGTGCGCCACCACACGTGGCAATATGCTCCACATCTTAATCAAACATTAGCCTTGTCATCTCCACATGGCAGTTCATCTGTCACGCCTGTGTCCTGGGGCAGTTCTAACAAGTGTCCACATGCCGTGTGGTTTCGGTCACAGACATTCATTCTCCCCTGCATCTAAGAGCCTGAAGTCTGAGGTGCCGGGATGGGTGGAGCTGGTTGTCCTGGTGGCCATCCCTGCTTTTCTGGTGTCCTTCCTCTGTCTTCACTCAACATTCTTCATGGGTGTCTGTGTCCAGATTGTCCAGTTCTATAAGGACATGGCCACAGTGGCGTAGGGCCAAACGGTTCCTCTAATGCAACGATCCTCAACCTGTGTGTCACGACCCCTTCGGAGTCTCATCCAATGTTTACATTGGGATTCATAAAATTAGCAAAATCACAGTCATGAGGTAGCAACAGAATAATTTGATGGCTGAAGGTCACCACAACACGGGGAACTGTCCTAAAGGGTCGCAGCTTTAGGAAGCTCTAGGTCCTCATCGCAGCCAGTTTATCTGCAAAGGCCGAGTCTCCAGGAGGTCACATTGGAGACTATGAGTCAGCGTCCAAGCTCTTCTACAACTGTGATTTTTCTCACAGGGTCTTGGATATTGGGGGTTTGTTGTTGTTGTTGCTGTTGGTTGTTGTTGTTGTTTTTGTGTTGCCACAGAACATACCTTGCGCCTTGTTAACACCGTTAGCTGGATAGTCAGCTACCTGAGTTTCTGGAGTTAAAGAGAAAGGCACCGTGTTGTGCTCATCCATCAAGGTGTGGTCACAGTCTGTTTTTCCCCACAGAAAAGAAGAGTTCAAGCACTGATGGGAAACCGTTTGTTCTGGAAAATGCCCTTCAAAACATACGAAGATCTGAAGGCAGCCTGGAACTAACAGGCAAGTGACCCCAGATCAGCTGGCCCCCTGCCAGGCCGGGGGGCAGCAACCAGCCTCTTCAGAGCACAGCTGAGATGAGCTGGGCTTTCGCAGGGGGATCTGACTCTGCAAATCCAAATTAAGAGGTTCTCAGCCAAATCACTGAGGGGCTTCCTCCGTCCTCAGCCAAATCCCATGTGTGGTTCCCCCTCCTCCCAGAAACAGTTAGCGCCCTCGAAGTGAGTGTCAGCCATGCCACAGTCCCAACCGCCGTGCTTGATGGCCTGTCCCAGTCACGACCAGGACATCTGTTGGATCTGCTCCTCTTGGGACTGACTTCTCCCACTCCTCACCCTCACATGGCAGAGCTCCACCCCGCCTCACCCCTGCAGCTCCATCTCTTTCACATTTCCCATGTGGACTGAGAGGAATTGGCTTGGTAGCGGGGCGGGAGTGTGGCCTCGGCAAGAACACGGGCTCTGAAGTCGGCCCGACCTGGGTTTGAATCCGAGCCTGGCTATGATGAGGCCTTACACAGGTCTTGGCCAGCAAAAGCACGTCCTGCACTGTAGCTCTGAATACTCAACGCAATGCAACTTGAGCTCCCGCCTGGTGGTCAGGATGGAGTTATGTTGCAAGGCATGAGTAACGGCCTGGCTCCAGGGGAGCGCTCAGGACCCACCTGCCCTTCCTGGGGGAGGGGTCATATCTGGTAACTGCCAGGGGAAGCCAGTGAGGGTTAGTAGATATCTGAAGACCCCCTTTAGCAACTCCACAGACCAACAGGCTCTCTTGGCCTGAAGGGCTCTGTCCCTCGGTCCAGTGTTTTCTGGGGGCTCACTTGGACTTGGCGACAGCACAGCAGCCGTAGGGCAAGGAGTGATGGCTAGCTCTTGGCCTGGGAGGCCTGGGGTCTGTGCATTTGCTTTGCTTTAATAAATGGCTGGCCTGTGCAGGGCCTCTAGGGTGACCCATGGGGGCTATGGAGGGACCGGATGTCTTCATAGCCCTTCTTCATCATAGCCCTCAGAGTTACCCATAGGCCTCCCTCTGGCCCCAAGCATCATCCCTGACAAAGGATACCACCACAGGACCCCAAAGGCACAGTTTCTGTTAAGGAGGCATCTGCTTCCAGCACAGGGACTCATAACCTAGGCGGCACCTCAATCTGGTTACTACTGGCCAAGGGTGGGCGAGTGGCACCTGGTCACTGTATGTCCCTGAGAGCCTCATAGTGACCCCTTAGAAGAGTGTAAACCTTCTGGTGCTTTAAGTGGAGACCGCCTGCCCAGAAATTCTTGCCCACATCTGGCCACACATAGATAAAGGTGGCCTGTTTGTTCTCAGCCTTGTCTAGGAAATGATGGCAAAACCTGCTCTTTCCAAACAGAAAGCATCTTTTAGGAGGAGAGGACCAAGCCCAGGAGAACAGCGTGGCGCAGGCACTCCTGAGCTTGCAAAGGCATGAGGCCACTGGAGAGCAGCACACCACCCAGCCTTAGGAAATGCGTATCCATTCATAAAAGACAATTGTTTTTTCCATGTAATCCTGATTGAATTATTTAGGTGTTGAAGGGCATGGGTTTTGCGGAGTTCTGTCTTGTTTATAAATTACCACAGACTGAATCTCCCTTTCCAAAGTTCTTATTCTAACCCCACCACATCCCGGATTATAGCTATCTTCAAAAGGAGAAAATCCTCTGACTTCGCCAGTCTCTTCTCCACAATGACACCACAGCCCAGTGCAAAACATTGCATCTTGGTGTCTGCAGAACTTGGATGTGCTTAAGCATCCACCGAGAGCTGTCTGTAGACCCAATTTTCTTAACCAGAATATTTTATTAACAACTTAGTGACCAAGCCTACTTCAATTATAACCCGATTAACCAAAACAGTAGGAAATGAGGATTAATGGACACAATAACAAAACCTTAAGGATATCAGTTCCGAGGAATGATTCTCCAGTCAGGAGCCGCAGGATTTCTTCCACTGGAACCTGGGGTAACCAGACCCCAGAGCCTCAGCAGGAGCTGGAGCTCTGAAGCCTTCCCCTCGAGTGGTTCTCTCTAGGACCGTCTTGAAGGGCAGCGATGAACAGCAAAATCTATCCCAAGTCTTCAATCCACCCCGCTGCCAGTTCTGGGCTCATTTATATATCTCCTCCCAGAGTCTGTTCACTGGATCTTTTCAGCTGACAGCAATTAAGCTCCTGCACAAGGTGGTTGCTCTTCTAGTAAATTAACATCACCTGTTCTCTCAAGAGAACGTTCCAATCCCACACTTGGGGTCTTAAAGAACAGGTTTTTCTCCATCTGTCAAATACACAGCCCCTCCCCACCCCTGGTCACATATTGTTAAAAACCAAATCCATGCACAGAAGTGAGGGTTTCAGCTCCGCTAGCAAAGTGCAAGAGATGAGCTGGCTGCAGTTGGGCAGTGTACAGTCGGCCTCAGAGGAGTGAAAAGCCCTTGCTGGAGAAAAGGTCACACAGTTATACAGACATGGCGGCACTTAGGGGCACAGTTACCCATGATGCACACTACAGCTGGAGTGACCCCTTGTTACCACAGTCTGGGGAAGATGTTGAAAAATAGGATTTTGGGTTTTCCTGAAATTTACTTCCTGGCCACATATGGAAGTTTTTTGTTTTTGTTTTTCACTTGGAGCACAAAAGATGAGTTCTGCAGTTACAGCATCCAACAGAGTCAATTACAGTTTACCAATCACATAGAAATATTGTTATGTGAATATGTTTTTTGCTTTAGTGCCAGGTGTAGGACATGGGACTGCTTCAGATTGCCCACAGCAGCTATGATTTGCCTCGTGCTCTAGCCGGGCCATGATTTTGCCAGTTGCAGATAATTTCTCCAAGTGTATGACTTTTGGAATTCTGGGGACTCTTGAGAGGATATATAAATATGAGAGCCCTGAGAGTGGCTGGGGTGGCTGCTGCTGCTGTTGTTCCTGCTGCTGCCTATGCTGCTGCTACTGCTGTTCCTGCTGCTGTTGCTGCTGTTCCTCCTGCTGCTCCCACTGCCGCTGCCACCTGTGGTTGTTGTAGTTTGTCAAGTATATGCAAAGGGACCAGAAGAAGAAATTGGCTATCCTGTCGGCCAAAGATCAAAAAGCATATTCCTGTAACATTTCTATGCTTTCAAAGAAGCCAAAAAATTCTCACTACACCCACATCAGTAAATTCCCCTCCTCTCTGAGTCTTGACCCCTCATGTTTTGTCTTGGTAAGATGGATAGATAGATAGATAGATAGATAGATAGATAGATAGATAGATAGATAGAAATTTATTATACATATATCTATATATTTGTTTTCAGCCGACTAGCTAGTCAGCTATAAACCAGTTCACCATTACAGAAATGGAACTCTATATTGAGCTAGTAGCTCAGATGGTATGGACAAATAATGAAAGAAAAATGTTCAAAGGGAAACTCACAAGACGTGGCTATTTTCCTACCTAGCTGGGAGGAGGGGCCGAGAGACGAGACCTCCCTCATAAGTGATGCTCTTCTCCTATCTGGCTCTCATGAAGGACAGCACTGCCTTACTCCGCAAAAAGGGAAAGAGATTTCCCCTGGGTCATTCACTGACTAGCCACCATGAACCAAGGACCAAGAGCTGCTTGTAGAGCAGGCGTCATCCTCCAAGCATCCTGAGACAGGGAAGCATGGAAATCAGGGCCAGACGTGCCCTAGGGCTTATTCAGTGTGCCCCAGGGGAAGAAGGGCAGGAGACTCTTATCTGACAAGGTATGGGGGGACTGAAGAGGATGGAAGATGGCGATTCAGAGTGATGGGGGTCTGCTTTGTCTGCTTCACTGGGAACATGTCTTTGACTACACCCCCTGGGAATGGTGGCAGGGCCATGAGAAAGCCATGAGGAAGAGATTCTCCCTACCTGGTGCAAAATAAGTGATTCCCAGGCACACCGGATCAAAAGGCACCATGTGATGTGTCATTATTATTTCAAGTTTTTCCTTTAACTGTGTGAATGGATTTTAACTGGCTCTTTTTAAGGCAACAAAACAACTGGCTGAGCACTACGAACTACAAAGCCCGAGTGCAGCTACTGCTTGATTTACTTACGACGTTTTCCATCCCCCAAGTCATCCTCAGTCAGGAAATGATACGCTGTCTCCTGCACAGCACAGCAGAGCAACCCAGGACCCAGCACTGTCCCATGGCCCCTGTGCCTTAGAGAGCCGTGCTGTATATTGCCAGTTAGAGAGTGATATCAAAGCCCAGTATACAGTTCTTGCTGACCATGCACTGCAAAGCCTCCCTCAAATGCTCGATGCACACACTCATTTGCGACATGCGCATATCTTGTAATTCTTTCACAAACCAAGCATCCGGATGTTGTGGGTACCCACTTTGCCCATCTGTTTAGCATCCTTGATGACTACAGGTCTGGGTGGGTTTTCCTGTCTTCACGGTTGTGGTAATCAGTCCTCTTCAACTTGACTGGATGGAGAATCGCCATGGCAACACATATCTTTGGGTGTGACTGTAAGGTGTCTCCAGAAAAGACTTAACTGAAGAAGTAAGGTTCCCTTTAAACATGGCCCACACCATCCCACGGGGTGGAGGCCTGGACAGGACAAGGGGAAGTGAACTGGACATCAGCATACTCTCTCTGGATGTAATGTGGCCAGCTGTTACCACAATGGCAGTTCACACCAGGAAGGGTGCCCACCAGAATCTGTGGGATACCCAGGTATCTTTTGTGGAGTCTGTGAGGGCCAGACTCTTTAATGAAGGCTGGCACTTGGGATGGGTGGGTGCTGTGCCCAGGCTGAGTTTGGGTTTCTCCAGTGAGTGACCTGCCCTGGAAACAGCCTCTCAGAGTCAAATCCGTCTGTGGGACAGGGCTGGGAATGGGAGGCATTCTGCTCCTGCTTCTCACTGAAGTGCTCCAGACCTCTTTCTGGACAGCCCAGGCAGCGTTTCCTTTCTTCATCCCAGGATCACACACTAAGAAAGACAAAATAGAAAACATTCTACAAACATTAAAAGTCTCGCAGCCTTACAAATTCAAAACACCTTAGCAGTTATCTCTTTAATAATATCTAGTCTCTCTTAAAATCAAAAGTCTCCGCAAAACTCCCAAATCTCTTGTTTTTTTTTTTTAAAGTTTCAATCTCTTGACTGTGGGTTCTTGTAAAAATAAAAAATAAAGTACTTCCTTTCTTCAAGAGAGAAGAACTGGACCACACTCACAATCTGAACAAGGCTAAGCCAGGCTTCAACAGTGGGAATAACTCAGTGCCCAGTAGCTGGGATTCATTTACAATGGGCTCCAGCTCCGCCCTCTTCAGCACACACAGACAGTTTTGTAGGCTCCAGCTGGCTCCACTCCACCAGCACTGCTGCCCTTGGTGGTCATCCTGTAGTGCTGACATCTCCAAAACGCTGGGGTCCTCCTCTGCAACTGGGCTGCACTCTCACCAGTAGCCTCTCCTGCGCTCTCTTCATGGTGCCAAGCCCCTAGAATCCTGGGGCTCCGGCTGAGACCTCAGCTATGTCTTCACCAATAGCCTTTCCTAGCTTCTCAAACTGCCAAGCCTCAGCTGCTCTCCATGATCCCTCGAAGCCTTCAAAACCAGCACTGAGTTCAGCTGCCAGTGCAAGGCACAGCGCTGGCCATCTCTGGAACATGGCTTCTGTATGCTGACCCCGAGGAAACACTTCCCAGAAGATCTCACCCCAACAACGCTGGTCTCTTGTTGTCACTGCTAGCTTCTCCAGTTGACCACACTCCACAGATCCCTCACACGAAGGCCCAGCAGAGTCTTTGTTTCCGACTGAGACCTCACAAACCAGGCTTCCGTTGTCAGCATTGCTATCAACATTGCTGTCTTCCAAGCATCTACAAGAACAACCCACTGGCTTTTCTAGCCTAAAGTTCCAAAGCCCGAAGTTCCAAAGTCCTTCCACAAACCTCCCCAAAACAACATGGTCATGTCTGTCACAGCGATACTCCATTGGTACCAATTTTTGTCCTAGTTAGGGGTATTATTGCTGAGATCACACACACACACACACACACACACACACACACACACAGGCTTTATTTGACTTACATATCTAGAGGCACAGTCCATTAAGGAAAGTCAGGACAGGAACTCAAACAGGGCAGGCTGGAGGCAGGAGCTGAGGCAGAGGCCATGGAGGGGTGCTGCTTACTGGCTTGTTTCTCACAGCTTGCTCAACCTGCTTTCTTATAGAACCCAGGACCACTAACTCAGAGATGGTGCCACCCACAATGCCCTGGGCCCTCCCCAATGGATTGCGAAGAAAATGCCTTACAGGCTTGCCTACAGCCCAGTCTTAGGGAGGCATTTTTCAATGGAGGCTCCCTCCTCTCAGACACGTTTAGCTTGTGTCAAGCTGATATCAAGCTAGACAGCACACTTAATTTTAATTTTTAAAAATTTAATTATACATATATATATGTCTGTCTGTCTGTGGGTTTGTGCATGTGAGTGCAGTGCGCACAGAGGCCAGAGGAAGGTATCAAATCCCCTGGAGCTGAAGTTACAGAAAGTTATGAGGCACCTGGTGGGGGTGCTGACAACTGAACCCCGGTCCTCTGCAAGAGAATTGTACGTCTTAACTACTGTGCCACCTCTCCAGTTCTGTTGCTTCAAAGATCTCATGGAACAGCTGCCATGTTCAGTCATGGTACTCGGGGGCTCTGGTCCATGGTCACTCATACTTAGCTCCAGAGTAAACCCTCTGCCCTCTGTTGAAGTGGGAGCCACATTACTCAGCGTGACTAAGCAGTCACTGTGCCTCACAGGACCCCACAGCTCTCTTGGAACACACCCATCACGTCCACTGCACCAGATGTTTTCCGGTTGTATGTCCCATCCTTAGTACTCCCTGACAGCAGAAGTAGCACACTGTTTCCCTATGAAAGAAAAGTTTTATCTGAGCCTCGAAGGCTACAAGCATCAGGCCAATGAGACGGTTTAAAAAGCCATCCTGTGTAAAGTGGCTGACTACTTGTAAGATGTGTTTTCTAGTTGAAGTCCCCACGTAACACTCCTCGGCTCCGTTCCAATCATCGGGGATAGAGCTTTACAAAGGGCCTGTAACACACACCCCATAAGCAAACATGGGCATCGGGCAGGTGGATAGATGAGGTGTGGCTGGGAGGGGACCTCAAGGCAGCCCCAGCTCCCCCACAGTGTGACCTGCATGCCTGGCCAGCATGGTGACTCCTAAGCAGAGTTTGTTTTTCCTCAAAACTGAAGGTGACAGCTGTTGCTGTAAGAACTAATACAGACCGAGAAACAGAAGCAACAACGTTTGAGGATATAATTGTTATAGCTAATAGGAAAGCTGGGCAGCTGGCTCAGTGGTTGCAGAGGCCAGTAGGTCCGATGTGGGGGACGTGAGCATCAAGGCTGCAGACTCACAAAAGAGCCTGAGCTACAGTCATAGAAAGGGAGACGCCCCCTCCCTGAGGATGACAGTCTAGTACATTGTTAACTTTGGGACATCCAACTGGGATCGGGGGGGGGGGGGAACACGTGGAATGCTGTGAGGTAGCCACACTGACACATCTTCACTACCCAGGTCACAAACAGGCACCTGCTGATCCAGGCGCTGCCCTTGTCCATGACCTCAACAACTGTCCTGCACTGCCTCCCCATGGATTCTCGGAAAATAGCAGCCACCTTGCCCACCAAGGGAGGTCCAATCTGACAGGAGGCCACTAGAGGGCCTCTGCTCACCGGGGTGGGGTGGGGGAAGTGCTCTCAATCCCACACTCCCACCTGAAGGTTCCTCATCCTGACACGAGCCATGGGGCCTCCAACAATCTTGCTCCTCAGCAGCCATCAAGAAGTGTTAGATTCACATACTGGCTCCCCAGCCCCCATCTCGCTGTGTCTGCAGCAAAGCCCACAAAGGACACAGAGCAGGACACAGCTGACTCAGGGAGGTGGTCTGGTCTGTGGATGGACCTGGTTTGAGACCCTCCTCTTCCCATTCACAGAGATACTGCCGTGGTGGGAGGGACCAGAGCAACAGGGGGCTGCCCTGTGGTGCATCTCAGGGGTCAACATTGGGAGGAGCCACCAGAAGGACTCTTCCCTGTTGTCATTCCTCCAGCTCAGGGCACACCAGATGAAACCAGGAAAAGTGAGCCCAACACAGCCAGCCCTGGGGAGAAGAAAATGGTTTGGAGGGGATCGGGGAGCTAGGAGCAGCCCAGGGAAGTCGAAAGATAAGAGCTAAGTGTCACATGGACAGCCTATAAGGAGGACACCAACACTGAAAGGGGCTATGGGGACACCCAATGGTGGACATCAAGGTGCCATCCTCACTGTGTGTACTCATTGCCGGGGGGGGGGGGGGGGGACATGGTCCAGAACTTAGAACCTTCACCAAGGGTGCTGGACACCTGGACAGGGTCCTGGTGATCCGGTCCTCCAAGGGTAGCCCCGATCCCGTGGACAGTCTCAGAGGGAAAGAGGCCATTATGGTCTCATCCTGTTTGTGACCTTGGAGCTCTCTCTGCAAGGGCACACAGAACTGACACAGCTCTGAGGTTTTGCCATCTGGAAGTCTAGTGAGTTGGGGGGGGGGTCTCAGGAGTGCTGTGGAGGAGGCAGGACTCCCCCATCACAGACATCAAAGGCACGCTGACTCCCTGCGGCAGAGGATACCAGTTCTCTTTGAGACATCTCTAACTCTCACTTCCTGGGCACCAGATGTGGCTGGACAGAACGGAGGACACGTTGACAGGTGTGCTGGGCTGACCTGGGCACAAAGCCGAGGGGAGCCAGGTGCTCCAGGTGCAGCTTGGCCTGAGCTGTGAGTGACTGCCACGATGAGGTCATGGCAACATCCACAAGGACAAGCCAGGGTCCATCCACAGTAAACACTTCCTCCTGGGCGTATGTGCCTCCAGGTGGCCCCTCATGCCCACCCCAGGTGTCCCTGCAGACTGGTTCTCGGTCCCAGTTGGACCCAGTAGCTGATGTCCCTGCACCCTTTAGTGGCAGATGAAGTGCCCATGCCGGAGGGCAGCCAGTCCACATGGCATTTCTCACCGTGTCTGCGGCATACCGCAGGTGTATGAGGACACCAGCCATTGTGTCCTGTGCTGCTGACTGAAATCTCTCACCCTCTGAAACTGCACACATTGCAAGCCTTCCTCTAGTCTGCCCATGCCTAGCATCTCCTCCAGGATTTGGGGACACGCCTCATCGATTATTTCCCACAAAACAATGTCATTGCACATCCTGATGACTTTCCCTATATGTCACTGCACACATGTAGTCGCCATGAGGACTTTCAGAACTCAGTCCCTCACGGGTCAGATATAGCAAGCACATTCTTACTCCCCCTCAGATGGAGACTTGGATTTGAGGGCTGGGTAGTTCTGTCGCCTTCAGGTTAGTGGCTGAAAGTCTAACTTCGAGGATCTTACCATGCAAATGAAAATATCCAACGGAAAAATGGCAAATCACAGTAAGTCCTCGCTACTGTGCTGTTATAAAGGCCGGCTACCCCACACTTGTCAATTTAGATGCTTGTTAACGTGTTAAGGATACTTAGGCTGCAGATGCAGCTCTAGCTGGTGCTGCAGAAAAGGGACGCCTGAGAGGAGCATGCAGGCTTTCTGCTGCTTCCAGGGCCCACAGGCTGCCCCAGGCTGCAGGGACTCCATCCTAACCCTGCCTGGGCACAGACCTCAGACTGGCCCCAAGCACAGAGTTCCATAGAGACTCTCTTCTGCTCTCATTCTCCCCAGGGTCGGTTGGTTTGAGCACGGTCCTTCTCAGCCTCCTGGGCCTTATGACTCTGCAGGGCTTCACTCATCAGCTTGCTCCCCCCCCCCCCAAGCTTATCACAATAAACATTTCCACTCCCATCGCAACAGGTGGTAGCTCGTTGAAGAAAAGGGCAACGGTTTAAAACATGGTCTCCTCAACTGAGCCACACTGCTCACTGCTGTCAGCTCCACAGGGTATCTGTGGGGAGGAGACCCCAGGAGCTACGGGGAGCTTCTCAATCCAGAGCCAGCACCTCCACTTCCCGTCATTCGACACCCAATGGGGATATTGACACAGTGTTTTGAGCCCTTGTTCTATTTTTAAACGCTTGATTTGTGCCTTTTCAGTTGGATCTTATTCAACTAAAACTGTACTGTGTGCTCAGCTGAGGGAGAGAAAACATTCCCCGGGGCTGTGGCAATGTTTGCACAGACCTCAATTACAAAATTAACAGGGCAGATTGCACTGTCTGTTGAGCTCGGGAGATGACAATAAAAACCTCTAATGAAGGGAGACATGAGAAATAAGACCTACGGACAATACTCAAAAGAATGCCTTGTTTATTTATCAAATTTGATTTACTAGCCAGCTGTGTGACTTCAGTTTAGGGTCACCAGAGAGATGGGCCTTGCTCCACGGCAGCAGAGCCCCAGTCTCAGCCAAAGCAGGAGGCAGGAGGTGGAGGGAAGGTAGTGACTGGATGAGGCCTCCCACAGCCAGGTTGGGTGGTGCTGTGGCCCAAGTCCAAAGTTTCACGTGAGATTGAACAGCGCTGCACGCGTCTTCTGTCTGATGCATACTTGGGGTCACAGGATTGCGGGAGGCAGGAGGGAGACTCAGTCTCACTGGTGCATTGAGGTCAGGGGGCCTGGCTAAGAGAGCCATAGATGGCCGCAACCGCACTCTCTAGCCCCATCCAGAATACCTCTCAGACCGGACTCTATGAAGTCATGGAGGTCACGCAGGATCCGAAGGGACCCAGGAGCCTGACTCTGCATAGACAGGAGCCCTGTAGGTCCAGCCCCATTGCAAAGCCAATGGCATACTGGGAACTTGTGCCTTTGCCCTGGGCCCCCAGCTTCAGGATGCCCATCCTTGTTAAGTCCAGTCTGATCACAGCACGGCAGAGATCCTGGGGGACAGGATTGTCCAACTCACCCATCAACAACTTCCACGAGGGAGGCTGAGTGTTGCGTCTGGAGACACAGAGACTGTGGTCTCCAAGCGCCAAGCCCCCAGCCTGTAGAGCCAGGCAGCAGCAGGGAAAACACAGGCTTGGCAAGGCTCTCTCCACTTCACAGGAAATTAATAAATGTGTGTACAGACCACACCAAGAACCCCTGTGAGCCACTACAGTGAGGGTTTGAGGTGAACTGTGGTGGAGCTGCCCTGGGCTGACTGCTAGGGCGTCAGGGACAGAGGGGCTCAGCAGGGGCAGCCCCCAACTGCTTATTCCACAAAGCCAGCCAAACTTGCTCTCACCCCAAGGGTAGAGGCCACATAGCAATAGTTTGGATACTAAACTGCTACTTAAACTTCCTTTTTAAAGGTTAGCCTCTTTGTCAAAACTCAGGTGGCTAAAGCTGCGTGGGGTTATGTCCGTGTCCTCTATGCCATCCCACTGATCTGTGTCTGTTCCTGCTCTGGTACCACACTGTCCTGCCATTACTCTTCATGCAAAGGGCTGAAGCCAGACACGATGCAATGTTCCCTTGGGACCGCTGTCCAAAGTTCTGCCTGCACACCTCAGAGACTCAGATTTGTGCCCAACGTCAAAAACAGGTCCTCACAGGGCAGACCTCAGGCTGTGACTCTCCAAGCCCCCCAAAGTGGTAGCTCTCCTGGTCCTCACTCAAAGCCCAGCCCCCAGCTGGGGACCTGAATGCTCCCCGCTCATCTCAGAGTCACCTGCTTCCCCGCCATGCACTCCTGCCTCCCCTAGCTGTCTGCACACCACTATCAAATGTTCCTCCAAGTGCCAGGTCGACATTGCCCAGCTTCATCTTCAGCAAAAAAGCCCCCTGCCCCAGCATGGCTTGGCCAGTGGGTAGAGCATCTTTCTGTTCTCTGTGCTATGTTGACCACATAGAACCCGATGGCCATCACTGGCCACGTCACTGTTGCCTCAGGGATACCTCCCGCAACGTCTCTAAGGCCTACTGTGCTGCCTGGGGCTCACCCAGCCCCTCCCAAGCTGTAACCTGTAGCCCTTCCTTCAGTCTGACTCCATAAACTCACTGACACAAGATGGACTGAAGTCCAAAGCGGTTCTCCTGTGCACAGAGGAAAAGAGATCAGGCCCAGGCCCATCACTTCCTAAAGCTGGTCAGCCCTGTTCCGACAGAAGGGATACACACAGGGTATGTATGGGACTGGGGACATTGGGCCACACACGCATAATCATACAAGGTACATTCAGAAAACCGGCATTAGGACAGCATGGAAAGTCGGGCATGGTGGTGCACGCCTTTAATCCTAGCACTCGGGAGGCAGAGGCAGGCAGATCGCTATGAGTTCGAGGCCAGTGTGGTCTACAAAGCGAGTCTAAGATAGCCAAAGCTAACACATAGAGACCCTGTCTCGAAAAAACCAACCAACCAAACAAACAAACAAAAGACAGTATGGAGGAGAGCTGATTGGAGAGGTGGTAATCCCATCGCTGCCTCCCCAGTGTCCTCAGTACAGGTCCACTGGTCTTATCAGCACAGGCCAGGTTCTGTTAAGAGGTGTCCCCAGGCTCAGTAGATAACTGCTAAGCATCTCCTAAAGCGGTGCCTATACGAATGAGGAGATGTCATTCTGCCACACCCTGAACTTCACCAAGAAAAAGGTAGGAACAGGCAGAGAAGCTGGGGGAGCAAAGGGAGTGTGTTGCTCTCAGAATGAATGGCCTTTGTGTGCCCGCTCTGCTCACACAAGCCGCAGCACGCAAGGTGGGAGTGCAAAGCCACGGTGGCACAAGCCATGAATGCCAGCCTCGTGCTGCCCGCTGTTAACTGGTGGCCATCATGTAAAATGTAAAAAGAAATGGAAGATAGGGGATGGTAATACTTAATGTATCTAGAACATTATCAATTCGGTAGATAACATACAACTGATGACTAATAGGTTGCCTGGGGAGGGAACAGCCACACACCTGGCCCCAGTGCCTGGCCCAACCCTTGGTCAACATAGGCTCTGCAGGGACTGCTGGCAGGGGCAGTTACAGTCTGCTCGAACCTAGCAAAATCTCGCTGAATTACCCCACAAGACAAGCAGATGAACACTGTATCCTAGCAACACTGGGGTCCCCATGTACTGTCTGCGTCTGGAAGACCTCAGGGTTGGAACGGAGGCTGGCAGGCAACCGACTTCCATATAGATTACATGGGCATCGTGGTTGCAGGCTTTGCTGCTCTCTTCCCCAGTGACACACAGTGGGTACCACCACCCAAACCTCCCTCACATCCCTGCCGATACTCATGCCATCTGTCCCTCAAGGAGCTTCTGGGTGATGCCAAGGAAGGGTTCCCGGGGGACAGCTCTGCTCAGTTGTACAAACAGAAAGGGTACCACATGCTTCTGGGTTCCCCCAGCCCAATCCACTGCTGCTCCTGTGTGACAGAGAACAGCGTGCTCTGAGGACTCCAATACACAAAGCCAGGCCTGGCACTCGCCTGCAACCCCAGCACTAGGGAGGCCAAGCAGAAAGAGTCTGAGTGTGAGCGTGAGGATGAGTTTTCAACAAGAACTGTTGGGACATTTGTACATGCCCTACTGAACTAAAACTTCTGAAGGGCGGGGATAAGATTTTAAATCTTGCTGGCAGCCATTTCTTCCTTACAGGAAAATAAGGGGAAGGGTGGAAGGGTTTTAGGAAGAGCTGTGCGGCTGGAAGAGGCTTTCCTGCTTCTGATGCATCTGCTGCTGTGCATGATACAAAGTGATAGATACTTCAGCTCAGCAAAGTTTCACAATGACTGGGGTGCCTGGAGAATAAAAACGAAAAACAGAAAACAGTTCCTCAGGACTGAAGAGCCCATAATGGTGGCGCACGCCTTTAATCATAGCACTTGGGAGGCAGAGGCAGGTAGATCTCTGAGTTCGAGGTCAGCCTGGTCAACAGAGTGAGTTCCAGGACAGCCAGGGCTACATGGAGAAACCCTGTCTTGAAAAACCAGAAGAAAAAAAAGAAAAAGAAACAGAAGGGAAAAAAAAAAAAAAAAAAAAAAAAGGACAGAGCCATGCCTTGCCTCAGCAGCTGCACTCCAGACTCTTGCCAGGAGTTCTCCATACTGTCAGCTCGGCTGAGCCTGTGTTGAAATTGGTCCAGTAAATACCTGTGCTCTTGGGTAAATGTGTTGAACTGTAAATTTTGACAAGCAACCAAAACTCACTGACTGGAACATTTTGAACATGTTTTAAAATTGGATTTCCATATTTCTTAAGTGTTTAAGACAGAGAAAAGCAGAGACACACATCATCCTTATCAACAAAATCATAAAATTTTATGTTTCCGAAAATCCATTTTCAAAATGTTTTCTCACAGATGCGTGTCTTCTGAGAGTTGTTTTCTTCCTCACTCACTGTCAAAACATCATTTGTAGCATCTACCCAGGAGAGGTGGGTACAATGTTCCATGCTTTTCAAACTATCTGCCCAGGGGCTCACTCAGAGTGCCATCTGCCACCACACATAAGACTGGCAGAGGTTTTTTTTCTCCTCCCCCTCCCCTTTTTTTTTTGGTAAGACAAAATGCCTGTTGCACAGCTCTGTCTCTCTGCCATGCCACCATGAGTTCACTGGCAGTCCCACTTGTGTCCCAAGGAAAATGTGTACCCCCTCTGAGGCCATACCTCCCTCTCTGTATGGTGAAGGAGTGCGTTCCTGCAGCTGTCAGCAAGCAACAGTCACTGGAAAAGCCTGGCAACACACAAGAGGCCTGGGCCAGCCAGCCTCTCCTGAGAAAGGAGCCACCCAAGAGCAGAATGTGGGGCTTCTTCTGAAGCCTAGCCCCGGAGCAGCTTGGAGTAAGACAAAAGCAGTGCTCATGGTCAAATGACACTGGAGATTCTCTGGGAAATAAACCACACACGGAATTTCCAGAAGGACCTGGTATAGGGACCTAAGGTACAATTAAACTAAAGCTGTGTACTAAGGACTGGCCTTCATTGTGGACTCACAACTGTCACACTGAGACTTCCCAGGGCCCTGGAACTTTAGACAGATCTGGATGCACTGCCAGCTGCTGGTGGGGACCAGTGCACAGCAGCGCCTGCCTGCACGCCCTCGTACTCCACGTCGCACAGCTTAAACCGCGAATGCACTGTAGCACAGCCAAGCCAAGTCCATCAGTTCCCACGCACAAACCCAGCAAGCAGACATGTTTCCCAAGAGCACTCAAGAAACACGTGAAACATCTGAAAGATAATGGTCTTTAATTCTCTAAGTTCTCACTTATGCAACATAAAAAAGGCATAATTATGTGACCGGATAGGACATTTTTACAAAAAACCAGTTCCCTCCATCATCTGGTCAGCAATATATAAATATTTACAATGAAAAAATAGGCAAGGAGAAGGGAAGCCTTCAATATCCAAGTTGACTGCTCTCTAACACTCATCAGAACTTTGAAAACAGATCAGTCTCAGCCTCGCCCCGTTCACGTCTGCACAAGGTCTGCACGGCTGGGCTAGCCTAGGGCACCTCCGCTCCACACGGCTCCTGCTCTTCTGGACTGTTTCACACATTATTTGAGATAGCAAACTAAATATAAAAATGTAAACTTTGGAAGAGAAAGTGAGAACAAGTGTAAGGCGGTGCTCGGGTGTCGGAGCCCTCACCAGGCACCTGTTTTAACTCTAACCCAAAGCAAAACACTTGGTGTAATTTCTTAGAGACATGTTTCAATTTAGTGTCATCATGATAACAAACACTGTCCCTAGGGAGAATGCTAAAACAGAGCAGTGACATTACTCTTCGTTTATGAACACACCACTGCTTTGTTTTCTGTGGCCAGAAAGTTTGTTGTTGTTAGTTTTTCATCTTTTTTTAACTGACAACTATAAACTACATGGTGGAAATAAGATGTTCCAATGCGTCCCAGCGTCTTTCAACCATCAAGACTACATTGTAGGCGAGTGACCTGCTGACCTCGGGAACATCACAGACACTCAAGTCCGGTGGATAGCGAGACTTCTTCTATCGGACATAGTGCTGGAACACTGTGGCCTGTGTGCAGCTCCCAGCTGCCTGGACGGACTGGGCTTGAGTGGGCATCTGCTAACCCCAAGACAGACTCACGTGTGGGAACTGCGCCGCCCCCTACTGCCCAGAGAAACCCGAAGCCTGGGTTCTCTGGCTTTGTAATGTTCGTTGAAATCCAACCTGAAGCTGAGAAACCGGAGACTTTCATCAGAGCTGGTCGTCAGCAACACCAGAAACTGCTGGACAACACCCTAGGAAGAGACCACAGGAAAGGCGGTCGGTCAGAACCATGTCCTCCCAATGCCACTGCTACCAGGAAGCCTCGAGCAGGGACTGAGCCTATGTGGCTTCCATCAGGAGTAACTGTACAGCTAGACAGGCAGTGCACACACTGTGTGCAAGAGCAGCTGGCCACTGCCATCCCTCTGCACTCACATGCTACAGGGATGCGCAGTCAGGGCCCTGCTCTGTGCTGAGCGGGAAGCTTGGTGTCCACTGCTTGTCTTTTTCACCTCAATCATCATCACTCAAGCCCAGAACCATTGCTGGGGCTGCACACCACTGTGAAAGGCAGCCTTCCGGTAGGCCACAGTTCTGCCAGATGCTGATCTAGCAAAGTCACTGTGACCATCCATGGCTTAGATCTCTCAAACAAGCCCACGCTCTGCCTACACCATCCAATGCGACGGCACTCAATGCAGTCACTGTGAAAAGCATGAGAAATCACAGGTCCCCAGTGCCCAGCTCCCACCGAGCTTCTTGTCCCAGCTGTACGGCCGCCCTGAGGAGAGCTAAGTCAGGATGAACTGGCAAGGGTGAGTCCTCAGGGGACCACCAGCTCCCACTGCTCACATGACAAGAATGAGCCACAAGTCCAACCCTCTGGAAGCACACACCAGTCAGGAAAGAGGACCCCATGGCACATGCTCATGCATACCTGGTAAAAGTGCGTCAATATTCGCAACTGTGAACACATCTTGGGTATGGAGTCCTGGAATTCTCGGATCCTCCTATTTTCCTCCTCTTCCTCTGCCGCCGTCACTCCCCACTGGCCCTAGAAACAGAAGCAGCAGCAGGACTAACTGCTGGATGCCTGTCTGCTTGGATACTAACAGCATTGTACGCGCAGCACATCGCTAGCCAGTCTCCTCCTGGCTTGGTGTGCCTGGCACAGATGCCCCGTGAGCCTCCACATACCCCATTCAGACAACAAGCATGAAGGGAACTTGTCAGTCCTGAGTGCTGGGCGCTCTTCACTCCAGTGGGAACGCCTCCCTCTCCTTGGACTGAGGTGTTTCCCAGAGACACATCCATTCATTCTCCCTCTACCAGGTCATTCTCAGCCAGGCATGCATGTAGACTGTAACCCCACCTGAGGCCAGAGAATGGGTAAGTTGGAGGCCAGACAGGCTGTACACAGTGAGCCCATATCTCAACACCCCTTCCCCCCAGAAAAGGTTTTTCAGGGAATGATAAACTTGACTGAACACAGTTGCTCAGCCAGCCTGTTCTCTTTTCATCAATGAACACAGTAGATTCCATTTACGAGACTCTCTGATCTGAACCTTGGCATTTCTGGCATATGCCCTGGACGGGGAAGCTGTTCATTTTGCTAGGGTATCTCACATGCATTTAAAAAAAAAAAAAAAAAAAAAATTTATTATGTATACAGTGCTCTGCCTGCATGTACACCTGCATGTACACCTGCAGGCCACAAGAGGGCATCAAATCACATTATAGATGGCTGTGAGCCACCATGTGGTTGCTGGGAATCGAACTCAAGACCTTTGGAAGAACAGCCAGTACTCTTAACCTCTGAGCCATCTCTCCAGCCCAATCTCACGTGCATTTTATCTGATTCAGAACTCAGACTTGTTCATTCTGAGTCCATAGGCCTCGGGTACTTTACACAGTCTGGCAATGAATGGCGTTGTTGTAACTTGGCACTGTCACCAAGTGGGGTGGGAGGTTTCCCAGCAGCGCCAACTGTGCTTTTGACAGCTTACTCCCCTTTAGGGTATCCAAATGCAGTCCACTTTGGGCACCTAGAGCCATGAGTTTCAGTCTATTTCCATAGACTTAGGGAAAAGACGATGCTACTTCTTTCTCGATGTCTTTACATGTGTGCTTTCCCCTCTCATTAGGCATTAGCTAGACAAGTCAATAGCTTACAGACCCACCATCTCAGCAGCCCAGGCCTGGCTCGTGAGGCCTGCAAGAACAAGGACTATGTCAGAAACTGTGATGTTTTAGCCAAAATTTGACTTCATTGCCAGTGTCCTAAGATGTTGAATAACACTGAACTTAAAGATAATGAACTAATTAGTTAGAAAGGTGCATGGACACGCTTCAAGAGAAAAGGCAGCTGTGGCTGTTACAGAGCTCAGCACCATGAAGGAGAAACCTGGTAGCCTGCACTGGGACATCAGGAAAGTGTTTCCTTGGGGTTAGCACACAGAAGCTGACAGACCTGTGGGCCATGGGGCCAGGCTAGACTTCTAAATGAGGGCTCTGTCTATGTCCTATTGATTTTCAAAGTATAAAAGAAAACAAGAAGGAAGGAGTGGTAGCAAGCAGCTGAGGTCAGGCACTATGTGACAGGGCTGAGGTCCCCAGAGAAAGCAAGCCCACAGAGGCCACTCTGTGAACTTGTGAGGATGAACTTAAGCTGTGGTAGAGACCCCAGTGTGTTGTGGATGCCAGGATCACGGGACATGTGCCAGGAAGAGCAACAGGCCCAAGCCTGAGATGCAGTGTGTGCCACAAGTGGAAGGGCTGAAGGAACGGGCTGCCTGAGGCCTACAGAGTCCAGCCAGCTTCCTCATGAGCCCCAGGTGCTGGACATGGAGCTACAAGGTTTGGTATTAGCCCTGCTGGATTTAAGGTTTTAGTTTGATTATTCCTTGCTATGTCCTTGATTGTTTCATTTTTAAGTTGGACTGTTTATTCTGTGCCATTATATATTAGAAGTATGTAAGTTGTTTTTGATCTTATAGGAGTTCACAGTTCAGTCTTTGAATTGAAATATTGAAAATTTGCAAGACTATGGAAACTTTTAAAATTAGACTGTATTTTAAATTATGAGAGTAACATAAGACTTTGGGGGCAAAGGGTAGAAGGTATGATGGCTAATTTTATGTCATCCTGATGTTAACTGTAGTGATCTGAGAGAAGGGAACCTCAATTGAAAAAAACGCCTCCATAAGACTGTGCTGTAGAAAGGCCTGTAGGGCAATTGATGGGTGAGGACCTGGAACAGAGAGTTGACCAAGCCCATCTCCCCGAGATGCTTCTGTTACAACTGGAAAGAAAACTAAGAAAACCAGGGTCCACGGGGACTGGCTCCAGGGTCCACGGGGACTGGCTCCAGGGGCCTCACTGACACTGAAACTCAAGGAAGCCAGGTCGTGTTCGGTCCATGTTGACAACATGCAGAACACATGGACCTTTAGTGGCGATCTCATTCTGACCGACACTGACACAAGAAAACAGACTCCTGCGTATCTGATTCCCAAACACCCAGACACTCAGTTCATGCTCACAACCTCTTTGCAAAAGGCCCTGTCTCCCTGCCATGCTCGCACTGGTGGGACTGTCGGTGCATGGTGTGCCAAACCAACAGTTCCCGGTTTCACCTTGGGAAAAGCTCTCAGCACTTCAGCAATGAGCAGGGCTGCCATACAGATCTGTAATCAGATTCTACTTGGAATTATTTTTCCCTTTCCTCCTTATAACTGCAAAAGTGAGTTATAACAACTTTATTAGACCACTCCAAAGAGTCCTGTACTCCTGGAGTAACCTGAAACATTCGGTATTGTGCCCTCCGTTTGGTATGTCAATTAGCGAACATCTCTTGGCGCTCACATTCACGTTCTAACACACAGAGCGCAGCAGCAGAAATGAAGGCAGTTAATCTGCTCTGAGATGACGGGACGACATGGAATCACCGCCTCACAGGACAGGACGGTGTTGGTTCTGAACACACTTGCCTAGAGGGACAGACTCTCAGGGATGGAATAGCCACTGTCTTTTTCAATTACTACGGCTGGTCCTGGTCCCAGAGCCACACTGAACACAGGGGTGTGTACAGGAATGTGGGTGTCACAGGCAGCAGGAACTAAGTATGCTAATGCTAGAACCAAGAGTGTCAATGTATAAAATGTATTTTTTAAACTAAAAGAAGTAAAAGCCCTTCAATCCTAAATTTGAATTGGAAATATCATAATAACTGAAGTGGTTTTGAGAAGAAAAGTGGGAAGCGAGTAGAAAGGAGCGGTGGATTGCAGGAGGAAGGGCCTCTGGGACTGCTCCACCTAGCAGCGGCATGTCGGAAGGCGGAAGCCAGCCTCCGCAGCGAGGCGCTCAGGATGCTGAAACCCTTCCAGGTGCTGGCTCCATCCTTCTGAGCTCAATGGACCCACACCTGAATGACTGCTGCAGGGTTATCTTACCCTTTGAATGTAAATAAACTTGGCAGGCAGTTTCAGCTGTGCAGCTCTCCGCAGACACGCAAGTGTCCCTGGGCGGAGCACCCTTGCTAGCCCTGTGCTGAGTGGGCGCCATGTCCCCTCCGCTGCAGACCGATGAACCTTGTGAGCTGCCACCGCACACACAGCTGGCCGCCATGCTATCATCAGAACAGTCAGCTCTGCTTGCTTGGGTTCTTGACACAGGGCCTCACTATATACCTCTGGCTGTCCTGGAACTCACCGTGTGGACCAGGCTGGCCTGGAGCTCGTAGATCTACCTGCCTCTGCCTCCTCAGTGCTGGGATTAAAAGTGTGCACCACCACTGCCTCAGTGGGCTGTTATATATAGTTTAACAACTTTCTAGATGGGTGACCCTGAGATCACACTGCTTATCATGATTGCTTTACAAGTCACGTCACAGATGGCAACTCTATCAAAGGCAGATGGTACTAAATAGCTAGGGCGGAATCCTGCGTTTCTCAGCCATACACAGGCTGCTAGGCATGGATCAGGAGATTATGTGTGTGCCAATCAGTGGCTCTTCAGAATTACCCACAAACCACTGCAGCCATGAGATACCCCATTGGCACCAAAAGGACACACACTCCTGCTTCCAAACTCCACCCTTTGGTGTCTGTGATGCAGCTACCAGACCCCTCACGTGGGCATTACAGGAACAATAAAGTAGAACCAGCCTAACTGTGCTTCCATTACTCCAATCCTAGGCATCCAGAAACAGCAGAGACAGTTCCAGCCCGATTGACTGATGGGTCTCACTAACCCCAGGCCGCTGGGAACACAGAAATGTCCTAAGGAAACAGAGCTCATGTGGCAGTACACCTGTCCGGGTGCCTGGTCCCTCAGCTGCGAGTCTCACAGAGACACTGGGACGCCACGGCCGCTGGTATGACAGCAGTGGTGACCTCTCCAGCTGACAGCGCACAGAGCTTCCTCTGACTCAGGGCAGACGCACACAGCCTCAGTCTGTGGAGATTCCAGCAGAAACATTCTGGCAGCTACGGCGCTCATGGTAACTGGCCAGGAGTGAGAAAGCAGGAGTTTAAAACCCAAACCTCAAGCTCACGCTGTTTCTTCTTCTCTTCAAACTGCAGCCGCCTCTGTAGTTCCTCCAGAGCAGCTCTGTACATCGCATCTTGGGCATTCTGAAGTTCAATGATCTGATCAAACACAGCTCTGAGCTGATTTAAAAGTACCTGGAAAGACACAGCGTTTTTAAATGAACAGAGCCTCAACATGCTAGCAAGGCACCTACTTACTGATATACTTGTGCTCTGGGGGTTGGTTCCCTGTCTCCTCTAAAACTCAGGGAAATGGTCCCCAATGTAACCATGTTGAGAAGTGGTGACTAAGAGCACTTGGGATGAGGCCTCCACCCTGACAGCAGTGACCGCTGTTCACTGGTGCTGCTGGGTTCTCACAGGACTGATGTGCCTCTTGAGAGCGGGCTGTTGTAAAGTAGCACCTGCTGCACAGAGTGTGACCTGAGGATGTAGACACACTGACTACCAGTGTGAGCTTTGAGTGTACAAGTGTGCACACACCTCCAAAGCCTCACAGCACCACAAAACGGACAGGCTCCTCCTACTCCTTGCAGTGCCTTAGTTACTACTCTGCTGCTATGAGGAAATACCCTGACCACAGCAACTCATAAAGACAGCCTTGAGTTGGGCTTCCTTAGTTTCAGAGGGTTACTCTGTGATCATGGCAAGAAGCAGGCAGGCATGGCCCTGGAGCTCTACATCCTGATGCAAAGGCAGCAGGCAGTGAGAGACTGGGCCTGCTGTGGGCTTTTTGAAACATCATCGAGGCCCACTCCCAGGGACACGCCTCTCCCAGCAAGGCCACACCTTCTAATCCTTCCCAAACAGTTCCACTGACTGGGGACCAAGCGTTGGAACATATGAGCCTCCTCTTTCAAACTACCACACAGTGGAAGACATGCCCCAGGCAGCTTGGAGAGAAGATGATCTCCACAGTTAATGATGCCCTGTCCTGCTGAGATGCCACGCAGCACCACTGACACTGAGCTCACCTAGGCACTCATGCAAAACAGGGCCTTCAAGCCTCACAGCGATTAAGGGAGACAGAAGGGCCAGGTTAGGGGACGCCATTACTACAGGCAGCCGCTTGGCTCGTGCGAGAAACATGCTCAAGCAAGCGTCATCCTGTTCTTTGTCAGAATTTTATTTTATGACAAAAGTAGACAACAAAGAATGGAGATGGTTCTGCTTACATTCTAATAAGGATGTAATTCTTTAGTTTATTTCTCTATTGCAGTCATGTAAAACACAGCTTATTTTTGGAACACTGCATTGCACTCGAGGTCACTAACTGATATGTCCTTTAAGTAAAGTGTGCACTGTGGGCTTCTCTGGTCTGTGACCTCACACTCGGAGCACCTACAGCTTGCACCTTGTCACTGTGCTGCTTAGGATATTTTCCTCAACGCTGCATAAACAATGAGATACACACACACACACACACACACACACACACACGCACGCACACAACTGTCACTCCTCCCCCTCCAAGTTCACTATGTATTGTGATAACTGATTTTCTCACAAAGTGACATACTGAAAAATACCATGTTAAAATTAATACATCCATAACAGATTGCCTTGCTCTGTTCTATGTAACAGATTTATTTCTTAGGAACAAACAATGACAAAAATGCCCAAAAGCCACAAGTGGCAGTTCATATCTATAATCTCAGCACTCCACAGGCTGAGGCAGGAGGATTACACTTCCAGAGCAGTCTGAGCTACAACAGCCGATTGCTTCATTAAGCAGCTATGAGGGCACAAGGTCAGGAGGCAGGGCTCCGTCAGTGAAGCTGGCTGACGCACCACAAACAGCTCTTCTCCAGCACTAGCTCCCGACAGGCAGGTAGCACAAGCTTCTCTGGACTTCGCTCATATCCACAGCTCTTCTATCAAGGCAAGGATTAGGATGTTCCAACTTGTCTCACAGACGTCTCCCATCCTTTGATGAGCTCAGCCCATCTTAGCAGAGCCCTGGAGGGCACAGGGTGACAGCGTGGGTACAGTCCTTAGCAACGCCAACATTTTCTGAAGAGCAATACACCTGGTGACCTCACACCTGTCTAACTCATGCAAAACAACATCAAACACAACTTCAACAGCTTGAAGAACAGCAGCTACAAGTCAGTTACCATGGTGAATCCTATAATTCCCACAAAGTCACATTGCGCCTCTGAAAACAGGAGAACCCTGGAGTCACAAGAACCTGCCGTCTGTCTGAACACTGAAGCTGACCCATGTGTGGGTGCTCCATGTCCGTGGCACAACACGGAGAATGGCGGAGGACCTGCAGGTGCCATCATACACTCCCAGGACACTGATGCCATCACATTCATAACAAACATGTGCCAAGTGACAATGCAATACCCACTGCAACACAGAGACTGCACTTAGCAAGAATGGCCAACAGGACCCAGACTACTTCAGATGCACATCTCATGAGTTAGTAATTATGTTCAACATATATTAAGCATTTCTATGACATGACTTCCATATCTAGAAAACAAATTCCACATAGAAGTACCTTTGAATCACCATATGTTGCACATATAACTCAATAATTCCACCCACCATAGTGGGCTAATGCAGACCAAGAGGAAACAACACAAAAGCCCTGGTAAAGCCCAGGCAGAAGCATTCCCCACAAACCCAGAACGTGTCTCGAGCAGTGCACACTGAGAAACGCTCAAGACCTCAACCTGATGGCCAGTTTACCTGCTTCAAGCTCAGAGAGTGGTCATTCTCCACCCAGACCTTTAGAGGAGATGAGAGCTCCAAGAAAGCCCTGCTGCTCAAAACATGTACCTTCCTAGAGCAGGGGCTCGCTACAAGAAAGGAAGTCAAGGAGAAAGCCCGGCCTACGATGTGCTCGCGGGTAGTGCGCACAGTCTGTTTAGAGTCATGCAGCCATATGCCATTAACTAAAGCCACTGTCCCTAGACCAAGAGAATCAAACAGTAGACTTGGTGTGTCTAGACACAGAAGGCCAGGACTGACTCCCAGCATGAGGAAGGAGGACGTTGTAATCTCTCCACTCTTTGGGACTTTCATGCATGCCACCACTGTTTTGGTGTTTCGATGCCTTTCTAGTGTCCATCCTGCCACAGCTCCACAGGACATCATTCATGACGACGCCTCCTATTCCGTACACCATCAACAGAGCATTGCTGCTTGCCCTGTCGTCACAGCCACCTCAGATGCTACAGCACACTCTCATCTCACCAATGTTATTCCAATTCTGTTAGGAAGTGACCCTCAAACTCCAAGTTTAATAAGCCTTTCTTTCAGATGTGGCAGAGCCTAACAACTGGCAGTTTCAGTCCTGGTTTGCAGGAGTGAGCCTTACCCTGGAGTCGCTGTCCAGGAGACAGCGGGAGGTGATGGTGTCCAGGAATGCCTCATGTGCTGCAATAATGTGGTCCAAGTCCTGAGCCTGCTGCACTCTGTTCCAAAGCTCATCCCAAGAGCACTCAAGGACCTGAAAGGACAAGCTGAGGTGTTGGGAAGAGCCTAGTCGTCTCCCAGCTCTGAGCCACACGGCAGGGGCAGAGGCCGGCTCACCTCGAAGGTCATGTAGTACTGCATCTGATGGATGAAGTGCACCATCTCAGAGGCCAGGATGTGGCACTGGTGAAGCACCCCGGAGAACTCTGCAAGACACAGAATGTCATCAGGGAGGGGACACGCTGGTGCTCACACAGTCCTCTCTGCCTGCAAGCTGCCCTCTAATTCCAGACACCGAGTGGGAAGCGGCTTCCAGCTCACGCCTGTGCTTCAGCTAAAGGAGTGCGCCTTGTGGGCAAGAGCACGTCTTGGCAAGCACGCAGACTTGAGTTCAGATCCCCAGCACCCATGTAAAAGGCTGGGCATGGTTACGCATGCCTACAATCCAGTATCAGAGGGTCAGAGGCAGGAGCACCTCAGGCTGGCCAGGAGGAAAGTACAGAACAAGAGAGAACAGCAGACGCCCTCTTCTGGTCTCTATGCCTGTTCACCAGCACTCATGTACACACACGGCTAAGTACAAATGCTTATTTTATACAAGTGAGCGTCACGCATAAATAGAAGCCTTATTTTATGTCTTCTCTACAACTGGTCCATCCACCACCAAGGGATAGCTATTTCCCCTACTCATCTGGAGACCAGAAGAGGGATCTGCTGTGCCCACCGGCACAGGACTCCACGGGCCTCTCCCACACTCTGGAATCTGTATCTATGAATACAGCTGTTGTATAGCAATTATTTTGAATAGAAATGGTCCCACCAGACAGAGGAGGGGGGTTCATGAGACAGTAAATAAGCCTCCCCAGTCCAGAGAAGCTGAGAGGCCCATCTTCTTTACAGGAGGAGGCTTGCCAACCTGTCAAGCGGCCTGCGTGTCTTCAGGGACACAGGTCTGCAGAGCTCCGGGAATTCACCCGGGTTAGCTGCACCCAAGCCAGGGTGGGTTTTCAGTGATGCGGCTGAACGTGAGTCACGTGTGCTCCTTCGAGCAGCCCCTCAACAGTACAAGCCGACCAACTCGCTAGTTGGCCAGGCTGGACTCAAGGTCACACTACTCTGGTCTGTCTAGAGTGAGCAGACGCTGCTCACACATGCCAGGAGGCTTTGCTTCTCCGTTTCCTAGACAGAGTGTGGTTTTTCTCCACTGAGGCTGGGCTATCTAACCTAATCCTCTAGCCATGCAATCACCTTGTTCCCCATGCAGAGCACAGGGCCACCTGTCCCAAGGCACTACAAAGTTAGACACGGTCATAACCTCAGAAGAAAATACTCTGCAGAGGACTCTGGTTTTCACCAAGAGCTGGCATGAAAGGGCTCTGCCTCTCCCACATTGATGATGCGTGTCCCAAGGGACCCTGAAACACAGCGGTGCACACTAAAACATCCATGGAGCTGGGCGATAGCACCTCACATCTGTGCGCTTTGGGTGCATTCTGCAGCACCCCCAGGCTGGGTGAGCTGTTTGCATTCACTCCACCCCAGTACTCAAATCCTGCCCACAGAACCTGCATGACCAGGGCCACAGTGAACAAAGTTAACACGCGTGGTCTTCCTTCAGTTTTCACTACACAGTGGACATAGTTTTCTTCCTAGGAAAGCCTGTCACTTCATCTTCTGAAGGAGACATTCTTCTATGGTGACACCTGACAGTGAGGTCACTGCCTGTTGAAAAACACAGTTGCAAGCACAGATCCTCTAGGCATGACTGCAATCAGCTACCCTCACGGCTGTCCTTTCTGGCCAAGGAGTGAAAACATACTGCCAGCTCTGTGCGGCTCTCAGGAGCACGGGCTTGAGTCAAGGCACAGCACAGTCCTGTACCCCTGAGGACTTAACTCGTCCCTGCTATCCTCAGCTCTACCCAGTACCCTGGAAATGCATATAGAATACAAGCTTAAAGCAAGAACCCTCCCAATTCTAAGACCGGCCTCAGTGCAACACTACACTGAGAGCAATGAACATACAAATGTACCCTAGGGGGTTAACACACAATCTTACACACACAGTTAGGAAGATCTACTGGGGCTGGAGAGAGAGCGTAGCAGTTAAGAGCACGTTCTGTCCTTGCAGAGGACCTACATGCAGTTTCTCACCACCCACACAACGGCTCACAGCTGTCAGTGATGCCAACTTCGGGAGGGCCAACAGCCTCTTCTGGCTCTGAAGACACCAGGCAGACGCACACACAGTGCACCTACACAGATGCAGGCACACCCTCAACACACAATGTAGACAAGCCAATCTCCTTCCTAGTGACCATTTTGGTTGTCTACTGCCCTCTAAAGGCTCCCGAAAGACCTTCAGAGCAAGCTGACCCAGCTCTGTGGCCCAGGCGTGTTCAGCAGGCCATACCTGCAGCAGGAGACACCTTGCCACCCTAAGTCCAAGATTTCCTTAAAGAAATACCCTGGTGTGATCATCACAGCTTCAAGATCTCCTCCACAACTTGTACTTCCCCTGGTGCTGCTGTTAAGGTGGCTCAATCAAGTATCTACCCATTTCCCCTGGTGCTGCTGTTTAAGGTGTCTCCATCAAGTATCTACCCACTTTCCCCTGGCGCTGCTATTTAAGGTGGCTTGATCAAGTATTTACCCACTTCTCCTGGCACTGCTGTTTAAGTGGCTCGAGATCAAACACTTAACCAATTTACTTTCCAATGCTTTGGATTTAAAAGATGCTTTAAGAACCAGCATTTTCTGCATGTTTTGTGTTCAACATCCAATTGCCCTCATACCTCTCCTGATGGCATTCTGTGTGTGTGAATTACAGGTAAGAGTCACTCACACAGACAACAACTCACTGTTAGACTCAGGCTGGGTGCTGATTTCTTTGCAAATTTAATCCTGGCAACCCTAGGCAGTGGCACTGTCAGACCCAAGGCAGGCACAAGAGCTGTTCAACTCTAGACACAGAGACTCATCGAGTTACCCACACGAGTTTTGAAGAGGAAGGCACCTAAGGTACCACCTTTGTAAGATGTATCACTATTAAATACATCACCACAAAGAAAGCAGCTGCCAATCAGACCAGCTTGTGCTACACTTCAGTCTGTGGCCTCAAGTCACTTCTCAGCATCTGCCCTGCTCCCTCCCATTACTAATGCATACCGCCTCTCTACACTTCAATCCAGAACCACTGTGCCGTCCATCTTTCCAAAGGCAAGTGACCATGCTGTGGCTGGCACACATGCAGGCAGTGCAGTCCCTGGATGGCTGCAGTGAAGACAGAGCAACACTTCAGAAGTAATAGAGTACGGGTAAAAGAAAAACCAACAAAAAGAATTCGGAGCTACCTTGGCTTCCCATGGCTTTTTAATAGACAATGAGCTGGCTCAGCCTGCATACTGCTACTGTTTGTGGTAGGCACAGGCTGAACACAGAAGACTGACTTGTAGGCACCCATTCCAGCCTCTTGTCACCAAAGTGTCCTATAATGCAGTGACCAGAAAACTGTCACATATGTCTCCTTTCAGGTTCCTCCATAGGTTCTATGCTGAAGGAGACTTGGCTTCCCCAACAGGGCCTTCCATCTCTGATTCATTTTAGCTTGTTCTTGACTCATTTTTCTCCAAGACTTTCATTTTTGCCTTCCGATAATCCGAGAATCCACACTAAGTATTGACATCAATTGTAGAACCCTGGGCCAATCACTTCCCTTGCTCAACCTTGGACTCTCTCCACTGGAAGGAAAGACATGTTACAATGAGGTCTCCATGAAGAGTCCTGAGGGAGTCTGTGACCGACTGGTGATGACGCACCTAAAGGGGTTGTCTCCAGGGCAGACCCAGCACCCGGCAGGCGCACTGCCTCACTGCAAACTACCAGCAGGAGCAGCCCTGCTCAGCAGTCAGAAAGACAAAAGCGCGGACTGCTATCAGTCCAGTGTAATACGGGGCTTTCTGTGCACTATTTGAAAACAATTGTCACTTACTTTCTTTAGATTTATTTTTATTATTTAGTAATAAAGTTTATTGTATGAGTGTTTTACCTGCATGCAGAGGCTGTCAGAAGAAGGCATCAAGTCTTCTGGGACTGGAGTAATAGGTGGTTGTGAGCCACTATGTGGGTGCTGGGAACTAAACCTGGGTCCTCAGCAAGAACAGCAAGTGCTCTACACCACAGCCAGTCTCCAGCCACTTACTTACATCTCTTGAGCTCACGCAGTACTACTGTCTTACACAGAGCAGACTGCACTGCCACCAATCAGTGTGCTTTGTCACCAGCTATACCAGAGGGTTAATACTCTTCTACACTCCTCTAAAAGCCCGATGTCCACAAGTCAGTGGACATCTTAAGCAGAAGGAAATGCAATTGCAGGTCCGGCCTGGGGCGGCACACAACAGGACTCCTTAATGCACAAGCCTTGCCTCAGCTCTGCATGAAGACACTTGTTTCTCCTTGAGGACCAAAGAGGCCAGCTTTCTTTGTGAACGCTGTGAAGAAGACAGCATGCACCACTCTGCCAGCTTCAGCGTGTGAAACAGGAAGCTAGCTGCATTCCCTTTACTTCCTTCTCAGCTACCAGCAAGGAAACAGCCATCACTGAATACAAAGCAGTGCTGAGAGCCCTGGTAAAGGCCACTCTCTCCATGGCCACACTGGCCTGGTGGCCAGCACTGCTGCAGTCTGCTGTAGCCATCGCTATCTGGAGTCAGCCTGCAGCCCACAGCAGTGATGAGGAAACCTTTTCATCCAAACAACTGCTCAATCTTACTTATGACTAATTTTACTAATCAAAGGGCAGATTTAGCTCAGTTGTTCTTTAGAGAGGTTTATGAAATGTTTTCATAATTGATTTCAACATAATGAACTCAAAATTATCATAATTGAAGTCATTCAATATTGTAACATTAACACAATCGACTAAATATCTAAGTGTCTAACTATAGTTCTAAATTATAAAATATAAAACACGTCCACATCCTGGATTGTGGTCAAAAGGAAAATTAATGCTTCAAAGAGAATATAATTAAGGCACTAAGTGAATTTTGAATAAACCAGGGACCTATTGAAAGGTTTTCCTTCCTTGACTATTTGTGATTAAAAAATTAAATTAGGGGCTAGGGATAGCTCAGTGGTTAAGAGTACTGTCTGCTCTTTCAGAGAATCCATGTTAGATTCTCAGCACCCACATGGTAGCTCACAACTGTCTGTAATGCCAATTCCAGGGCATCCAACGCCTCTCTGGCCTCCATGCGTACCAAGCACACACATGGTGCACATACATAGGATCAGGCACTCACACACATAACATACATTATTATTGTTGTTGTTATTTTAATTAAACTACACCATGGACATCACTGAAAAACAAGCATGATTTTAAAAGAAACTTTATAGTATGGGGGGAGGGGAATCCAGTATGACTTAATTTTCTCTTACTCTGTAATGAAGTCAAGACACAATGACACAAATCAACCTTTTCCTACAACAGTGGGTCCTGTCAGCTCCGTTCTCAGCTGGCCTCGCTGGCCTCCTCTGCCTTTACCTGGCATGTTCCTCAGGAGTTTCGCATTGCACATGTGTCCTTTCCGT
The DNA here is from genome assembly GCF_903995435.1 of Acomys russatus. Lineage (NCBI taxonomy): Eukaryota > Metazoa > Chordata > Mammalia > Rodentia > Muridae > Acomys > Acomys russatus. The sequence goes on from NC_067163.1 coordinate 6,817,043, forward strand.
ATGTCAGTGAGGATGTACTCCATGCGCTTGGCCCTCCACAGGAAGTTGAACACTCTCAGGTAGTGGCTCATGCATTCTCGCGTGAACACCTAGAGAGACAAGACAGGCTGCATCTCATGTGCAAAACACTCTCCTAGCCCAGGCCTAGCCTTCCCACAATCAGCAAACGCACAACTCCTGCCCAGTTTACAAGGGACCTAAAGTAAGGAAAGCAGTGCATCTCAGAAGAAGCAGGCTCTAACAGCAGCCACCTGGTTACTTACCAACCAGCAGCAGGTGTGATATGTGTGTCAGTCCTGTGGCTGGAGACACTGGCATGAAGGTGGTGTGACCAGCAGACAGCTTATCAAGACTTTTCTCCCCACACAGGGTGGAACTCTCTGTGTAGATCAGGCTGGCCTCTAACTCAGAGACCTACCTGCCTCTGTCCCCCAAGCACTAAGATTAAAGGCATGCACTGCCACGCTGGGCTTTGTTTGTTTGTTTGTTTGTTTGTTATGCTTTATATTTGCCTACATGTGTGTCTGTGCAACCATGTGCTGGGCATGCCTGGTGCCCTTGGGGGCCAGAAAAGGACACTGGATCCCCTGGGACTGTACTTACAGATGTGTGGATGCTAGGAGTAGAATGTGAGTCCTCCGGAAGCACAAGAAGTGTTCTTAGCCACTGAGCCAACTCTCTAGCCATAACTCAGGTGACTGTAAGCCCAGCCCAGGCCAGGCTAAACTTGAACCTGTGACTGTAACCCCCAACTCCTAAGCGACAGGCAGAGAAATCACTTGTTTTAGTAACGACATCTCCAAAGTAGTGGCAAACCTAGCGGCACCTCTACCCTAACAAGCCTTTCTGGTCATTGCCACAGGTTTACAGACTCCTTCCAAACCTCTGTTCAGTACCATGGATGTGGCTTCTCAGGCAAGTGATGTGTCCTGGTATAGAGACTGTCTCAGCCCTCCTCCTGTTTGTTGTCCCTCCCATGCTGGTCAAGGTATCAGGTAAACTACAAATAAATTAGTTCAACTAAGTGCCCCACCTAGCACTAGACAGTGAAGGAAGCCTCTGTAGAGCTGCGGGCACTGACTCTGCACAGGCCTGCAGCGTGGAGACAGGGCCAGCCTGCTCTGAAGGAGCTCTGATCTCCAAGAAACCTTGCCTTGTCTATGTCTGTCCTCCGGCCTTTCCGCGAGAGCCTGCAGCGCTCACTCTACCTTTTGACCTCACCATCTGTCTATCTACTCCACGCAGGCTCCTAGAACTTCATGCTTGCTCCTTTCACCTTAGCATGGGACTCTTACCCGTACACCAGCTTATCTTGTGTTCCACTGTGTGCCTCACACATATCATGGAACAACGGTCTATTCATGCTCCCTTACGCCACTCAATGGCAGGCTTTGAAAGGTACTTGATGGTGATGGTGAAGAGGAGGAGGAGGAGGACAAGGAAACAACTCCACACAGGAGTGACTGGAAACTGCTCCGAGTTCCAAAATCAAACCCATGGGCCTGGGGGGTTATCTGCAAGCTGCTTGTTTCCTACAGTATTAACTATCCTCGTGTGACTACACAAGCTGAGCTGATCTGGATGCCACGGGTCAATTGTAGGATTTCCTCTCTACACGTACACCATAGAGTAGCCCCTGGGGTGCCATATTCTCGCTGATTTCACAAGTTCAGTTAAGCCACGGTCTTTCATGTACCAACTACATAAAAGGAAGACATCATGGCTCTGACCTGAAAGCAAGAGTCACCACAGCACTTTTACCAGCTGGCTGGTTCCGCTAAGGGAGACTACAGCCTAGAGATACAGTAAGCTCCAGACTCCTCATCTGCAGAGACTCAACAGTGAGCAAGTCTCCAGACTGTCAGTGTGGGACAGCAGCTGCCTGAGGCCCTGTTCTCAGTGTCCCTCACCAGGCTGAGACGCTGCACACAGCACCGCTGCAAGCCCTCCAATTGGTCCTCTGCAGCTGGAATCAAGACTCCATGACCTCATCACACTTAAATCTGGATGGACTCTACCACAAATAACTTGAGACTTATGAGAAGCAAGGTCAACCAGAAATACTTCATATAGTTAATGAGCTGTATTTAGCTAATGCGTTCTTCAGTAACCTGGGTTGTGAATTTCACAATGTCCCAAATTAGACTTACCCAAAAATTTCACTGACATTTTATATCTTAGAATTAGTAGAACCTAACGGTGCTATTATACAAGATATAATTATATGATTGCTACAAGATCTATCCCTACTATAATTAAATTCTGTTCAAAAAATGACAACCTCAATTAATGAGAATAGAACGGAAACAGGTAACACACAAATTCAAGAGAAAAGCAGAAAAAAATAACTGTATTTATAAAATGGGCTTCCTTTTATCTTTTGTGTATTTTTCGTGTGTGTGTGTGTGTGTGTGTGTGTGTGTGTGTGTGTGTGTGTGTGTGTGTGTGTGTGTGTAGCTCAGCTGGGCCAGCCAGCCCACTCTGAGGCCCTGGCTCCTGTGCACTGGGATTGCAGGAGGGCTGCCATGTCCACCCAGCACTCACGTGAGAGCTGGAGACCTGAACTGCAGTCGCCAAGCTTGTACAGCAAACTCACCGCCCCATCGCCCCAGCCCCTCCTGTTACAGCTCAATACGTTCTGTGTGCAATCAAACCTGACAAATAATGTCTAATAGTGTGCAATACCATGCCTGTGGTGACAACAAGGATTAAAAATTCACCAGCCACAAACAGAAACTGCACAGCCATGCTTCCCCACACTTTGACCTGCTGAGCCACCACATAGCCCAGAGTCCCTTCTCCCTTTTCTCTATCTGGCAGCCCAGGCTCCTGTCACAACTTAGCTGTGTGTGACTGGGCTGTCACAGATGTGTCATTAAAATAAAGCTGTGGTATACATTTTTTTCTTTAGTCCTGCTGAAATTGTATTCAAAACCTTTGAGTTCTAGCTATACACAGCACACATGTACAGCTCTGACATGCCAGTAAGGTGTGTAACGAACCTATCGAATAAGTAAGTAAGCACAAGCCTAGAGCACACTCAGCCCACCTCCTTGTAAGGCACTTTCACTCTGTTAACAATCAGTGCAGTTGTCTTTACTATGGCATTTTGTCTTTGTAATGCACATAAGCTAGCTAGACAGACAGCAGGAAGTCCTGAACAATTTGCTGACACACCGTGCAGCTATGCTCAGTAACCACCACTCAGGACACTCAGAGAATGTTGAAAGATTCAACAGTTGTTCTTTCAAACTATTAGCTCTGACCTGATCAAAGTCATGTACGGGATTCATGAGGCTAAGAACCTGCCTAACAGTTCTCAGGCCACATGCCACAGGCCACTTAAGACACGTCTGTGGCTGCCATTCTGTGACTGTGGCTTCCATGGAATCACTACATAGCAAAGGATGTGACTCATGCCACAGAAGGGGCAGGCATAAAGCCACTCTGCCACAACCACTAAAGCAGGGATGTTAGAGCCCAGTCAAACTCAGCAAATATCCCCAGTAACAGAAGGGACACGATGCACTTCCCCAGCATTTGACACAGAAAGGACTAAGTCTCAGAGGCCCTGTACTCAGGACTCGCTCAGTCCTAAAGAGAGAGATCATGGCTAGAGAGGCAATTGAACCACAGACATGCGTGACGACTCCTCTAGCCGAGCGTCTGCGATGTGGTAGGAGAAATGGCCCTTCTCAACAAGTGAGTGGAAATGCATGAACAATGCGACAGCTAGAGGCTCATCAGCTTAAATGAATGCTAAATATCAAATTTCATCTAAGTAGGAAAAATACGATTCCCTTAAAATATACTCTATGCTTCCTTTCAAATTATCCTAAATTAGTTGCTACAGTCTAAGAATAATGGCATAAAATGAACAATGCATTTATTAAGCACTTGCTGAAACCTGTGACAGAAAAAAATGATATTTCTAAGAATTCTTAAAATAATGGAGCATTTCAGCACTCATTAATAATTATTTGAAACAGTCTTGGCTTATGCAACTCATTCAGTGGGTATAGCCTAACACCACAATTACTTTGAACCTCAGTTCTTAGAAAAGAAAGCCAGTTGGAAACAATGCAATTCCCAGCAATCCAAACAGCTGTGAACATTGCACACAAGTACACGGACGGTTGATCTTACAGTAGCAATTGGCCCATCGACGTGGTAATCCAGGCTGAAGACATCCCATCCAGTGTCACCTGGAGAGACCTAACAGTAATAAAACAAAACAGCAAATAACTGAAAGGCTTTGTACTTATTGCCAAAGAACCTGTCAACTGCTCAAAGAAAAGCAGTAAAATAAGGTGCAGGCTTTAAAAGTGCTCTGCTGTGCAAGCAACTATCGGCCTCCTCACTGGCACCAACGTTCAAGTGGCGAGAGGGAGTGGCACAGCCCCAGGGCTCTGTGATCGTGCAGAAGTGGTGCACATTCCAAGGGCTCTGAGATCATGTGGGAGTAAGTGATGCTCTTCTGAACAACCTGTGCATCTCTAGTAGTGACTAGATCAGGCAGGGAGCACTCACATTCATAACTCCGACTCCAAGTGCAGCCCTTCTGAGGAACAGCTGCAGTCCCAGCCTGCTGACATGTGCCTTACTTCAATTTACTATTAAATGTGCCTCACTTCACTAAGCACCTATGATGCACCCATGCTCTGTGGGACCCATCTCACACACAGCATCCAACCTGGGAGCTAGCCTCTCAGTAAGATGTGGCCTAACGAGAGGGATTTGCTTCCTCTAAAACAGGGCAGAGCACACCCAGGATGTTTAGTTTCCAGGAATGACCAGACTTGTGCCTGACATAATAGGAAGATACTGGAGAGGGCACTGGGAAGCAGCTGCCCCCAGCACCCTCATGTGCTCCTAGCCCCCTCACGTGCTCCCAGCCCCCTCACATGCCCCCAGCCCCCTCACGTGCTCCTAGCACCCTCACATGCCCCCAGCACCCTCACGTGCTCCTAGCCCCCTCACGTGCCCCCAGCACCCTCACGTGCTCCTAGCCCCCTCACGTGCTCCTAGCCCCCTCACGTGCCCCCAGCACCCTCACGTGCTCCTAGCACCCTCACGTGCCCCCAGCACCCTCACGTGCTCCCAGCACCCTCACGTGCCCCTAGCCCCCTCACGTGCCCCCAGCACCCTCACGTGCTCCTAGCCCCCTCACGTGCTCCTAGCCCCCTCACATGCCCCCAGCACCCCCTCACGTGCCCCCAGACCCCCCACATGCCCCCAGCACCCTCACGTGCCCCCAGCACCCTCACGTGCTCCCAGCACCCTCATGTGCTCCTAGCCCCCTCATGTACCCCCAGCCCCCTCACGTGTCCCAGTGTCCTCACGTGCCCCAATGCCCACATGTACCTCCAGTAGCCTCACGTCTAGCCTCTTGAGGATCTCTGGGCTATCAAACTGGGCATTCGTGGCTCTTACAGCAGTTTCAAGAATCCCTGTCAAGTTATGCTGATATAAAGTCGTTGCTGGGCGAACAAGTTCTGGCCTTAAGAAATGTGTTTGAAATTAAAGATAATGTTATTTGATTTTTTTTTAAAAACTATTAATTAAAAAAGTAAAAGTTCAAAAGCTGAAAAGACAAATGGGACAGATAAACACAGTTATAAAAGTATTATGGTCCCCAGCAACCACCCTGTGGTCTCAGTCAGGTTTCATAGAAATCCTTTAAGGAGCATAGGTCCAGAACCCTGTGTGCAACCACCGCAAAGACCACAAAGGCAGACACTCTGCAGAGCCCACACCATGCTCTTGGAGTGTTTTGTCTTTCTCTTACCCCTGTGCTTAAAATCTGTTACAATACCATTAAAACCCTAACTATGCTTCACTAAAGAAAGCCTCATGACATTAACTGCCAACAGGGTTGCAGAAAGCATTTCTTCAAAACAGTAAAAACATTCATTTTCATTCAGCTTGGCTAAAGGTACTTATATGTGCTACACATTGATAGTTTTCAAGTTATGACTGGCCTACAGATAGGATCATTATGATTTCCTACAAAGACCCAGCATCTATGTACCTAAGTATAGACTTCATAGTTCCAAAGGGCCCAGCACTAGCACACCATAATTACCTCAGCACCAGCACACCATTAAATACCTCAGCACCAGCACAGCATTGCCTCAGCACCAGCACACCATTAAATACCTCAACACCAGCACAGCATTGCCTCAGCACCAGCACACCATTAATTACCTCAGCACCAACACACCATAAATTGCCTCAGCACCAGCACACCATTTCAGTGCCAAGGGCTGTGCTTCCCGACATGAAGCCCCCACTCTCCTGACTAAGAGATTGCAGTCATCTCAGGTGTGCCTACGCACTGCTGGGTGGAGGCAAGGAGAAAAGACACACATCCTCAAATGGGCCTGCAGCCAACAGGAGATAGATGGTGGTCCTTACTTGTAAGTCACACCTTTGAGAGGAGACACTGTGCCTCCCCAGGAGGGAACACAGTAACACGGGAGGTGGCCTGCAATGCTCTCCAGACTCCAGCTTTGCTGTGCCTGGCTAGGCTGCCTACACATGTGCCCAGTCTGCACCCCATACACTTGTAGGCCAGCACCAAGGGAACATCCTCCCTTTAACAGCTCCTCACCACATTCCCTTTAAACTAACTCTCTAAGAAACCCCCCTCACTTCTGGTGTGGAAATGCTCTGCACCCAGTGGGATTGCGGCAGCCATACCAACCAATGACCAGCTCCAACCAGCGCCAGGCAGCTCCACCACACAACCCCCCTGGTGGAGAACATGGACAGCTGGGCACTGGACCTCCTGGGAAGTCAGATAAAGCTAACTTTAAGGCCACAGGTCCAGAACATTGGCTTCATTAGTGCAGGTGAGGTGTAACAGTAACTTGCTATATTTTTGTCCTACAGGGAACAGTTAGTTTGTACATTCTTAAAGGAACCACTGAGACACAGCAAGTGACAACACCCTTCAAATGCCTCAGTGAAAGCACTGGCCTCCTGTGGCATGTGGCCCGTTCACCACCAGCCCTGTCCAGAGACGTTCCACAACAGGAGGATGGCCACAGGGAACAGTGACAAGACAGCACTTTGTCAAGCTGCAGAAAACACATGAACCAAGAGGCCAACTTAAAACGTGTATTTGTCCAATGAACTTCAGACTGAAGCCAAAGTTCACTGTGACTGCCTTCCAACTCCATCCACTCAGGGGCCACTGCACATGTCACAGTGCCCACAGGGACACCACACACATCTGATGGTCTGCTGGCCACAGAGGAAAAGGTAAGGCATGAGAGCCATGAAAATGTCATCCATGCAGCTTATTTTAAACACAGACTTTGTAAGCAATTCATTTGCTCTGATGCCACCTATTCTCAGGCCTTCATCTCACTTTAGCAAATCCATCAGGTGCCGTATGAAGTCTCCCTGGCCGAGAAGCAGGTAGCGCCGCATGGCCTGCATGTGCTCCAGAAGACTGTACTTTTTATTGAGGACATCTAACAGATATTTGCTGGTCTCAAAATAAGCAGCGTCAATTTTCCCTTGAAATGCATTTTCCAAGTCTGTGAATAAATCCGCAGCTGTAAAAACAAAAGGGACAGGCACACATCCATATGTAACATGGGTCTTAACAGGAAGTCAAGGCATTTATGGAACCAGAGCCAACCATTAATGTAGACCCAACCCTGCCACAGCCAGTGAAGGCAGAGCAGCGCTGAACCTTCAAGGCCAGGCAGGATCCCCTGGAGCAGGAGTAGATGCTGGCACTTGGACTTCCAGGATTCCTGCCCCAGCACTGCATGCAAGCTTAATGATCAAACTGCAGGCTGTAGCTAAGGAAGTCTCACTTGACTGGCCTCACAGCCACGTCAGAGCATCAGAGTCCCAACAGGACTGGAAGACCCTGGGGAACCACCTGCATGGCTTCCACCTCCTCTTCCATGTCTTTCTTAAACATAGGTAAACCCAAATCCAGCTCTGGCTCCCACCTCTCCCCCAGACTATCCCAGAGGCCATGCAGAAGTCCACATGTGAGCTGCTTGTGTGGGGAGCTGCCGCTCTCAGGGGCTACACAGGCTGCCTCCTGACCTCAGAAGCTCCTGCCACAGCCTCGGCCTGTCCTTAGCCAGCACGGGGAGACAGGTGCGTCCCAATCCTCTAGATTCTGGTCTAGCCTTTGGCCACCGGCAATACAACATCTTATGTAAAGCCAAAGAATCAAGATGGCAAGATGGCTAGAGAACAGGAAATAAGCTGACGGGAGAACACTGAGGCTGAGGCAGGCAGCAAGCAGAGAGGAGCAGGGGGCACATCTCTAGCAGCTGCCAAATAAGCCTTAGAAGGCAGGCAGAGACGGATCTCTGAAGCCCCTGAGGCCTAGGCTTGCACTGCCTTCCCACCTGCTTCCCTGACTTACTGCCCTTTTATCACCGCGGGACTAAAGCAATGAAAAGTATAAGGAGGGAACAGTTAGCTCTACTCCAATGCTACTAACTCCACATTAAAACATTTGAGCATCCACATAACAATAGATACGTCATGCATGTACATGTATGCTCTGTATGAGCACATTTTAGTAATCCAGGGAACGTGTGAATGCTATACAGTAAAAAGCTTTAAGCAATAGATCATCACCACCAGGGCCACTACCACTGCCTACACTCACCACCTCACAGCGTCATAACCACATGACCTCACAGTCACCACCATCACAATCCCAGCACTGTCACCACCATTACAATAGCCATACCATCACGGGGAGACTCTGCAGACTTGGTCACAGCTATCATTTTTGTGGTAGGTGTCTGATCGTGACAAACTTGATGCAAGAAATTTATTGACTTTCCTATCAAAAGGACCTAAAAAGGAAAATAAGCTATGATTCACCTTTATACAAGTTAGTGACCCAAACAATTCAAATACTCACACATTACATATTAGCTATGATTTAAAAACACAGGACATGAGTGCTAGGTCTGTATCAGGTGAGCTCTGGGAGCTGGAAATTAGTCACACAGCCAAGCATTCGCAGTCACAGCATCTACAGGAAGGGCAAAGTGTCTTCCAGCCCAGCCCTACCTTCCGAGACTGGTCCATTGTAATGAAGGAAGGGATCATAGATTTCCTCAGCGTGTACTTGTCATGCCACAGCCGGTCGGTTTTAACAGTTGGATCCGATGCCACAAAAAACTAAGAGGAAAAGAACACTAGCATTAGAAATATTTATGAGAAATTTACTTACTAGTAACAAACTATTACGAAGTTATCCATAAATAAGTACTTCGGAGGCAAGGAGCCCACTCACTTAGACAATGAGCTTGCTTGACAATACCACTCTGGACAGAAAGCTCTCTAAGTTGACTGTGTTCCCAGACATTTAAACCCAAACTACAATAAAACCAAGCTGCACCCTGCCTTGGAGACAGGAGCAAGCCTTAGCATAAGGACAATGAAGCCGCTCCCTGGCAGCCTCCAGGGACCACGTCCTGCAGGTTCTATGGGCTCAGGGGGGGGGTCTTCTACCTTGGTATCCACATGGAATTCCAAGGCTTTCTCAGCAATCAACTCACATCCAGTGGCCCTCGGTTTATGTGCTCATGACCACCTCCACCTCACAGAGTGCCACAGGCTGGAACAGCAGCACCCGAACACACACACTAGTCACAAAATGCCACCTACTGAGCCCAGAGCACTCAGGACTTCTCACGCAACAGGCCAACCTCGAGCAACCAGCGAGGGGCAATGGAGAGACTTCCTCATGTGACTCTCCCCTGGCAGCACCTATGGCAAGCACACTTCTACCTCACCCAACCAAGTCACAGCTCATCTTCTCCCTCCCACACCTACATCCCAGAAAGGACATTCTGTAGCAGGAAGAAAATCCAGCAGCCATAGCCTCTAGCTTATCTACAGTACAAAGAGGTCGATTTCATTTTTAGCCACAAGGCTTCATACGCACTGTTGCTCCAGTCCCTACAAATTTGTTTTCTGGGAGCAGAACTGATCAGTCTGTATGTACGTGATGCCACACAGACCTCCAAAGCCTGTGCTGCTAGCACCCCCAGCAGCAGGGAGCCCTGTACTCTGCACCCTTACTAAAGGAAACTGAGCTACTAACACAGCGCAGGTGCCCTTAGGTGTTCTCCTGTGACCTGTCTCTAGCCTAGCTTTCTATTTTGACTTTTATTAACATACAGATTCTTCATACATTATACATTTAAAATTAGGAATCACCGCACATTACAAATTTAGCCTTCCCATGTTAATTATCTGCCAGTGTTTGAGGTATGTTCCATGGTGTGCGTGCGTGTGCGCATGCACGCCCTGTTCCAGTCTTGATGTTGCTATTATGGCTTCAGGCTTCCTTACTCTGATACAATTTCCCATTTCCAGATTACAGAAGTACCCTTTTATGTATTATCATTTTATTTTTATTATTTGGTGCTATTTCTATCATTAGTTTCTCTAAATAAAATACTATCTTTTTATTGGTAAAATCTTTTTGAAGTATGTTATACTTTAAAAAAAAAGATTTATTATTTATACTGTATTCTGCATGCATGTGTGCCGGCATGCCAGAAGAGGGGACCAGATTTCATTATAGATGGTTGTGAGCCACCATGTGGTTGCTGGGAATTGAACTCAGAACCTTTAGAAGAGCAGCCAGTGCTCTAAACCTCTGAGCCATCAGCCCAGCCCCTGTTATACTTCTAATATGCTGCTAAATGTGGAACGCTATCTGAGGTGGTGGTCCATGTCTTTAATCCCAGTCATGGAGGCAGACATATCTCTGCAAGCTCTCGGCCAGCCAGGGCTACATAGTAATATTCTGTCTCCAAAACAAACAAACAAATAACTGAAAGCTAGAAACTACTAGCTACATTAATTCTAACACTGGTTTATCTTGGGTTTCCTATTTAGATGAGCATACAGTTGATGAATAAAGCCAATGTTGTTGGGAAATATCAAAAAGCAAGTGAATTTGTCAACCATCTATAATGATCATAAAGCTTCCCACTGTCACAGGTCCCTGAGAAGTAGAGGAAAAGTACTAATCTTTCCAGGAAAAACAAGATGCAAATTTACATTTATGAATACAGGCCAGAGTAAGAGATAATCAGGATTTCAAAGAACACTTTAAGAACTCGGTGAGAAATAATTTAATGTCAGAAAGTGGCATTCATTATTTACTTCCAAGAAAAACGATGTATGACATGACGCAGTCCAGGTGAAACTGCGTAGACACAAACACTACTCACTGGTGATCAGACTACTCCAAACATGTGCTTTCCTCTGCTAGATGTGCTTCTACAATCGAAATGTTTAAACTGTACAAATAATGTGCCAATCAGAAAAACTTTAATAATCGATACAGTTGATGTTTAGCTGATTTTGTTTTTAGATAGCATCGTTCTCTCAGAGCTGCCCATGATGTCTCACACTTGACTCTGTACCCGTACTTGTGAATGCTGGCTGTCTTGGGGTCACAGAGCAGGGCTCAGCTGTTTTCAACTAACTAACTAACTAACTAACTAACCAACCAACCAAGGTAGCTCGGGGAAACAAACACTGCTGTGACGAGGTTACCACAAAACACGTACTGAAATTAACCCTGAGAGAAATCAGAAATGTTCTAAGCCCGCTGCAAGCATCTCCCGGTGACCATCCCTGTGCTACAACTGCCCTCTGGCTTGCCATCCAACAGATGAGATTAACTGCATGTAAATTGTATTTCTGTTACTCACTTAAACACAAGAGCTAGTTTTTACAGACAGCACACCAATTTATCCTGATAGTTGGAGTGCAGCTGGGTTGCTATCAGTGTGAACAAGAAGGATTTTAATTTAAATTATAAAAAAAGCTCCCAGACAATTCAGTCATCTTTGGAAGTCACACATTGCTTCTTCTAGGGCACAGGGGCGTGCAATCACTCTACAAGCAGCTAGTAGTGAGCACAAAGGGTGTGCTCATCTTTAGGATACAATGAACTGAGAGACATATATGGTGGCAGAGGAAGAACCGAGGTCAGAACATAATTGCACTAAGCCTTCGTTGTATTGATGCATTTCCCCCTCAAGGTCTTTTGATTTCTACTATTATGTCAAACACAGAAAGAATCTAGGAGAAAAAAAAAATTGTCATTGTACCCTGATTTCTCATTAACTGCTAGACAAATGTGCACTCCCCACCCAAAACAGAAGCCACGGGGAGATTTGCTTAGTGTGCAGCTTAGTCCCCAGGCGCTCCCACGGCAACCTGCCTGCTCCGGTAGCCAGGACCCAGCTTAGGACTTGAAAAGCTCACAGCCCCTTCATCCAGTCAGCTTCCCCGTATCACAAAGGTCAGGGACTAGGCCAACACCCAAGCTACAGTTTCAAGCAGCACCAGGCTCCAGTTTTGTTGGCTAAACTTATCCCTACGTATTGAATGTTTTTGATGTGCATGGAGCTGTCTTCCTTGCTTCCTGTGTGTAGCATTTACCAGCATTGAGAAACCCAAGGATTTCTGGCACTGACTGGCAGTCTGCTAGTTTGAGAACCTTAGCACTAGACCCAGGTGTGCCTCCTTTCCAGTGCACTTCTCTGCAGTCCACACTTGGGGTTTCTTTATGCTAAGACCATGTCGCCTGCGAAGGTTATCTCTTCCATTCTTTTCTACCGGATTGGATCCCTCTTCACTACTGTCTTGCTGGCACAAATAGAATACTGAGTAGAAGTGGGCTATCGGTACCGTGTCTGGGTCTTCATCCAGGAGCAAGGGAGACAGCCTCTTACCAGCCCCATGCATTAGCTGCTACTGTTCCAAAGACAGCTCTCTTCTGATCACGGCTTTGGTGTTTTATTGCTGAGTTGTACTGAATGTCAGCAGACAATTCTCTAGCATCCGCAGAGCAGACTGTGTCCTTTACACTCTCATCATGGCCCTTACTCTGATGGACTATGGGCTCTTACTCTGATGGACTATGGCTCTTACTCTGGACTATGGGCCCTTACTCTGATGGGCTATGGCTCTTACTCTGATGGACTATGGGCCCTTACTCTGATGGACTATGGGCTCTTACTCTGATGGACTATGGGCCCTTACTCTGATGGGCTATGGCTCTTACTCTGATGGGCTATGGCTCTTACTCTGATGGGCTATGGGCCCTTACTCTGATGGGCTATGGCTCTTACTCTGATGGACTATGGCTCTTACTCTGATGGGCTATGACTCTTACTCTGATGGGCTATGGGCTCTTATTCTGATGGACTATGGGCCCTTACTCTGATGGACTATGGGCCCTTACTCTGATGGACTATGGCTCTTACTCTGATGGGCTATGGGCTCTTACTCTGATGGGCTATGGGCTCTTGCTCTGATGGGCTATGGGCTCTTACTCTGATGGGCTATGGGCTCTTACTCTGATGGGCTATGGGCTCTTACTCTGATGGACTATGGGCCCTTACTCTGATGGACTATGGGCCCTTACTCTGATGGACTATGACTCTTACTCTGATGGGCTATGGCTCTTACTCTGATGGGCTATGGGCTCTTACTCTGGACTATGGGCCCTTACTTTGATGGGCTATGGCCCTTACTCTGATGGACTATGGCTCTTACTCTGGACTATGGGCCCTTACTCTGATGGGCTATGGCTCTTACTCTGATGGGCTATGGCTCTTACTCTGATAGACTATGGTCCTTACTCTGACGGACTATGGCCCTTACTCTGATGGGCTATGGCTCTTACTCTGATGGGCTATGGTCCTTACTCTGACGGACTATGGCCCTTACTCTGATGGGCTATGGCTCTTACTCTGATGGGCTATGGCTCTTACTCTGATGGACTATGGCTCTTACTCTGATGGGCTATGGCCCTTACTCTGATGGGCTATGGCCCTTACTCTGACGGACTATGGCCCTTACTCTGATGGGCTATGGCTCTTACTCTGATGGGCTATGGCTCTTACTCTGATGGGCTATGGTCCTTACTCTGACGGACTATGGCCCTTACTCTGATGGGCTATGGCTCTTACTCTGATGGGCTATGGCTCTTACTCTGATGGGCTATGGCTCTTACTCTGATGGACTATGGTCCCTACTCTGATGGACTATGGCTCTTACTCTGATGGGCTATGGCCCTTACTGATGGGCTATGGCCCTTACTCTGATGGACTATGGCCCTTACTCTGATGGACTATGGCTCTTACTCTGATGGACTATGGCCTTTACTCTGATGGACTATGGGCTCTTAGTCTGATGGGCTATGGTCCTTACTCTGACGGACTATGGCCCTTACTCTGGACTATGGGCCCTTACTCTTGATGGTCTGTGGTTCTTACTTTGATGGACTATAGCTCTTCTCTGATGGACTATGGGCCACACTCTGTATTACTACGATGAATCCCCTTTTGGTAACAATGTTTTCAATGTGCTCCTGGTAATTAGTGGAGGCTTTCCACATCTGTAGGTAGTCCTGAGAGATGTGGTCACATATTTGCCTTGTGTGGTACTGTGATGGCCTCATAAAATGATGGAAATGTCCCTCCCGGTTGCACTTCGCAGTCTGGGGAGGTTGGTGGAGACTCTGCAGCTGTCTGGTAGAACTCCCTCAACAGCCATCTCATCGCAGCCTTGCCTCATGAATGTCTCAGTCTCCGGGGATCACTGACCTGCTGGAGGTCTGAGCACATTCCTTTTTCCTAGTGACTCAATCTGGGAGTCCTGCTTCTGGGAACTAACGCACTTGGGTTGTACTCAGAGGACTCTCTTCTCTCTCCCTTTCTGCCTGAGACTGTCAGTGCCTGCAGACTCAATCACCTGCCACCTTCTGGCCTTCTCATGGAAAGGCAGCTGCTGAGTTCCTGCTGTTTCCTGCTGCCATTCTACTATGCCATGTCCTGTTGCTCTCCATAGACCTGTTCATTACATTTCTCATCAACTGAAAATGGACAATAAGTGATTTGTCCATCAGGTGCATGGACAGGCTCAGGCGCTGTCTTTTCCCTTCCTTACTCTTCCTGTCTGTCAAACGGAAGGCCTCATCTCACTCTTAGGCAGTGGGTACATCTCTCTCCCTGCTCAGGCCTACTGCAGAACAATCTTAGGCTTTTTGTCGCTGTGACAAAATACCTGCTAAAACAGCTTTGGAGAGGACAAGTTACCCTGGCTCCTGTGTCAGGGGTTGTGCCCACAGTGGTAGGCAGGATACAGAGCAACGGATGCCTCTCCACTGTCTTTCTGTTCCCTCTGGTAGAAGAACCTGGGCCCCAGCCTGCCTCTGGGATGCTGCTGCTCACTAGTCCCCATCGGGGTCCAGGCGGGTGCACCCTACTAACTAGTCCCCATTGGGGTCCAGGTGGGTGCACCCTACTTAGTCCCCATTGGGCTCCAAGCAGGTGCACCCTCCTATCTAGTCTCCACTGGGCTCCAGGTGGGTGCACCCTCCTAACTAGTCCCCATTGGGCTCTAATCAGGTATACCCTCCTAACTAGTCTCCACTGGGCTCCAGGTGGGTACACCCTCCTAACTAGTCCCCATTGGGCTCTAGGCAGGTGCAACCTCCTAACTAGTCCCTTTGGGCTCCTTCTCACAGACACATGCAGGTGGCCACCTGCCGTGCTTTACCAGGTGCTTCCTAAGGCCACTGAGGCTGGCCACTGAGACTGACTGCAAGAGCTATTTTTCAACTCACAATGTCTACACGGCTCCCCTTTCAGTTTCTCCTTACCAGGTTTTACACCTTCTTCTTCTGGCCCAGAAGCATTTCCCACTGCAGACAGTCCATAAACTACAACTCACTTACAGCCATTGAGTTGGCACTTGAAAAAAATTCAGCTTCACAATCAAATTCTAGCTCACTTTGGTCATGCTGAGGAAGAATTAGCCTATGAGAGGGCTACAGAGGCAAAACCCTCAAGTTTGTATTACTCAACAACCAAATATACAATGTAATTCTTTAAGCTACCAAATTTGTATGGTAAACCTATTATTTGCAGTTTAAAAAAAAAAATGTGACTTAAAACTTAAATGAAAACTATTTAGAGTTCACTAGACAATGAAGGACATCAGGGACCTATATTCAGGACAAGAGATGGCCAAATGTTCCAGAGACTCACTCTAGCCTCACCTATTCCCAGAATGCCCTTGACAGGCCCAGACTTTATATAGATCTAGGGGAGAGGGAAGGCTGGGTGAGGAAGACCCAGCAGCAATGGAGCAGGGATTAAGTCACAGCAAAGTGGACTGAAGGGACAAGCACAGCAGCCCTCACCACATGGCACCTAAGCTCAGAGAGAACTGCTGCCTGTCAGTCATGCAACAGCAAAGAAGCAATGCAAATAGCACCAGGGTCAAAGGGTCACATGGGCAGAGGAACTGGCACACAAAGGACTAGGGGCTTGGTCTTGCTGGTGCCTTGTAAACCCCCGCAATTATGAATTAGCATGGGGAGGTGTGAAAAGATTGGTGAGTCATGTGATAACATGCTAATTTTCAGGGAACACAGGGGAAGGACCCATACACAACTCATGGCACTTTTCTAGATATTTTAAATTAAGTCAAGAGCAAAGCATGAAAAAATAAAATAAAGTCTTTCAATGGGATAAGAAGTGAGGTTACACTTGCCGAGTGACAAGATGAATCTATTCTATCATGCTCACTGGACCAAGACACTTTGTAACTTCTAAAACCCAGGGCTAGAGAGATGACTTAGCAAATACAGAAAAACAAACAAAGCCTGGACAGAAGCTGGAGAGACAGCTCAGAGCTTAAGAGCAAGTGTCGCAACTGCCGAGGATGCACGTTTGACTCTCACCTCCCACACTGTGTGCCTCACAGCTCCTATAGCTCCAGCTCCAGAGGAGCCAAAGCTCTCTTCTGGACTCTTGGGCACTGTCCTCACACATGCAATTTAAAATAAAAGAAGGTTCTTTGACTCTTTTTCTTCTGTTTGTTTTTATTTTATTTATTTATTTATTTTTAGGTGCTCATTTGTTTTCTAATATATGAAAGCGTATGGATTTAGGTGAAAGGGGAGGTGGGAAGGACATGGGAGGAGTTGGGGGAGGGATAATAATATAATAATCAGAATATATTATATGGAAAAAATAGAAAAAACCCAACACCATTAGAAAAAAAAAAACAAAAACAAAAACCTGGGTATGATGACACCTACTTGTAATCCGAGTGCTGGAGAGAGAGACAGGCAGATTCCTGGGGCAGGCTGGGTAGCCAGCCTAGTTTACTCAGCAAGGTCCAGGTCAAATGAGAGACCCTGTCTCAAAAAGTGAAGGTGGAAGTCGTCTGAAGATCAAGACCCGAGACTGCACACATGTGTGCGCGCACACACACATACACACACACAAAATCAAATCTTAGAGTCTTACTCACATTCCCAGCAACCAGGTATCTTCAGAAGAATACCTCAAGTGTACACTGTGCTACATAACAGCAAATCAGTGTCTGATAAAATTAATGAACAATTATGTACCGCACATTTCAGAACTCCAGACAGAAGCCTGGCGATATGGGTTAGTGGTGGAGAATTTGTCTAATAAGCATGTGACCTGGATTCAACTTCCGCTCCTGCACTTACTTCCATGGCAAGCAGCAGAGGTTTTACTATGGTGTCTATTTATTTCTTAACCTCTTAGCATAAGTGAATATAGGATACAACTTTCATCAGGTTTCTGTTTCCATTTCTTAGTGCTACTGACAGCACTTCTGAGTGTGTTGTCGCTGGCCCTGTTCCCAACCACCACAAAGTCCTCTAGTGTCTGTTGGCTGCATGGTTCTGTGTGTCAGAGATTTTTAGGAACACCCATGTTACATCGCACCTTAACTACCTGTTTTTCAAAAGGAAAATAAACCCAGATGCAATAGCTTGCTTCACTCAAATACTCAGCACCAAGCTGACAAGTTTATAAAATAACCACGTGAAGAGACACCCACCCCAGTGTGTCCGCAGGCCCTAGGGTGGTGCTCTGCCATCAGCCAGCCGGTGATCTGTGTCAGTGAGCCTGGACATGCGTATTTCCCCCTAACCACGTGACTGTGCTGATCACAGAGTAGCACCGTGCCAGAGGTGCATGGCCTTCAGAGGAGGCACAGGCCTGTTCAGAGAGATGATGCTGGTCGAGATAGCCGCACTGGAGAAGGGGGCGCCCACAGCACTTAGCCCCAAGCCTTGGTACTTACTTCGTGGTACGTGTCCTCCAGCTCCCCATCATAGATCCATCGGTAGAGGAAGCTCAGGACGGGGTGAGACACCAAGCTCAGAATGTGCTGCACCAGGGACTTCATGTAGGGGTCCCCTGTCTTTGTATAGGCATGGACAGCAGAGGCCAGCTCACCCCCTTTCCGTCCTAGGGGAAATAAGGAAAAAAATACACAAAAATAGCCAAACTTGAAGTCATGACACAAACAATCACTTAATATTAACCAAAGACAGCAAGTGACAGTGATAATGTGCCTCTGCTTTCTTCAGTCAGTACGGACCTTGTGTACCTAGCGACAGTAGCAGCACAGCCTGGGCACTGAGATGCAGCCTCTGGCTGTACAAACACTCAAGCAGGAGTCAGCCAACAAGCTTTTCAGCTGTAAAACTGACTACGAGTGACCAGCTGCCCCGTCTAGAGTCTTAAGATTCACACTTTACTCTGCAATTTAGCTCACACCTAAGTACTCATGAAAAGCAAAGGCTCTAAGGACAACATAACAAGACGTGGGGTGTGGCACACAAGGCCAACCGCCTGCCAGCAGCAGTGCAGCGCTGCAGCAGGACCCTGAGGAAGGTCCAGGAGTGGCAGACCTGGGTTCTAGCAATGCACGCCCGGAGTTGGCAGTGTGTGTCAGAGGCTCCTACTCTTATGCACGTTGCTCTGGTGTGCAAGCAGACGGGGCGATGAGAGACACCTAGGAATCCAGGGGCGAGCCTTACAGCAACACCTGCTGCAGACCAAACAGGACAGATGGGACTGCTACACGCCAGCTGCAGGGCTTCAGAGGCCAACCTCCTACTGAAGAGCTGAGGAACCCAAAGGGGTGAATAAGAGGAAGCCGGCGGGGCCCGAGCTGGGAGAGGTGTAGTGTCACGAGGATGGGGGAGATGTTTGTCAGTTCCACTTCTCCCTGCTGCACAGAACCGCAGCAAGTGAGGGAGGCTAGCCCTGGGGAGTATGTCGTGAACTTGGATGCCCAGAGCATGAGACGGTGAAGAAGGCTGTGAGGTAAGGATCACAGGTAGGGCCATAGCATGCAGCCCACAGAGCAGCCTTGGAACACCAGATGCACCTCCATCCAGCCTTAACTCATAGCACCTGAAAGTCTCAGGCTACTGAGCAGGCTGTGCTGCTCCCAGGTCTCTCTCCCCGTGAGCCTGTGTCTCCTGTGTGTGCTCACTGCTGTGCCCCTCAATGTGAGCCTGTGTCTCCTGTGTGTGCTCACTGCTGTGCCCCTCAATGTGAGCCTGTGTCTCCTCTGTGTGCTCACTGCTGTGCCCCTCAACATGAACCTGTGTGTCCTGTGTGTGCTCACTGCTGTGCCCCTCAATGTGAGCCTGTGTCTCCTCTGTGTGCTCACTGCTGTGCCCCTCAACATGAACCTGTGTGTCCTGTGTGTGCTCACTGCTGTGCCCCTCAATGTGAGCCTGTGTCTCCTGTGTGTGCTCACTGCTGTGCCCCTCAATGTGAGCCTGTGTCTCCTGTGTGTGCTCACTGCTGTGCCCCTCAATGTGAGCCTGTGTCTCCTCTGTGTGCTCACTGCTGTGCCCCTCAATGTGAGCCTGTGTGTCCTGTGTGTGCTCACTGCTGTGCCCCTCAATGTGAGCCTGTGTCTCCTCTGTGTGCTCACTGCTGTGCCCCTCAATGTGAGCCTGTGTGTCCTGTGTGTGCTCACTGCTGTGCCCCTCAATGTGGGCCTGTGTCTATTGTGTGTGCTCACTGCTGTGCCCCTCAATGTGAGCCTGTGTCTATTCTGTGTGCTCACTGCTGTGCCCCTCAAACCGAGTAGAATCACAGGCCCTACCACAAGCAAGTTTTGCACCCAAGTATGTCTAGAAGCACAGAAAGGAGGCGCTCAGAGGACCTTGGCAGTGGTCGACCAGAGCAGCAAGGGTCTTCAGCCTTATTTTGGGGTCATATGTCCAAACCAGGAGGCGCCGCAGAGTGAGGCTGCTCTCTAGTCCCAGAGTCACACCCTGATCATCTTCTAACTGCAGCTAAAAAACAACAGGGAAAGGGTGAGCAAAGTGGGGTCAAGCCATCACCCCAGAACCCACGTAAACGAAAACCAGGCCCGGCTGTGCAGCAGTCAAGTCAAAGGTCCTCCTGTAAAAGCATAGCAGTTTTAGGCTACACATAATTAGTCTTCATACGGCAGAGAGGTCCCTGAAATGAGCAACCAACTGGCTCTAGGATGCTACAAGATGCTGTCTACAGTTTTCTAAGTCTTGAAGGAGTCACCAGGAGTTCTTACCTGGGAGTGCAGGACAGAGAGGAGCCGGTAGTACTCTTTGAGCTCTTGGTGCAAGGCGGCACAGAAACTCTGTGTGAGAAAGATAGGCAGGGCTGAAGCATGGTCGTGCGCTCACAGTGGCTCACTCTGAGACAAGAGCACACCACCATAGAGCTCAGGGCAACTACGCCCCTGCATCTGTAGCGCTGATTTTAGTAAGGAGAAGCTTGAACCTTGCAGAAAGAAACAGAGGGATGTGGCAGGTTTGAGTGACGCCACAAGCGTGGTCACTTTAGAGGAGGACTCTTTAGCAGGGTGGCCTTTCTAAGTTTCTGCAGTTGCAACAATTTTCTTGAATCCTCTTCCAAGCACTGGGGACTTCTACCAGCCCCACTTTGGGCATGGTTTCCTTACCTACCAGTGCTCTCTGCATCTCCAGCCTGCGCTCCACAGACGCTGCCAGAAGTGGTAAAGAAGGGCCCACTGCCTACAGGCCAGCGATAAGACCCTCTTGGCATGAACCCGAGGCTATAAACAGAGCACACAGCCCAAAGTCTGGTTGCAAGTCAAGCTACCAAACAGACCAGCAAAGGCTAAAGCCTAGCATCTTTAAAAGAAATATTCAGGCTTCATGGCTCCCCACACACCTTAATGCAATGCACAATCCCATAAAATATGTGCCTATTTTACCACACAGAAGAATGAAATGTTCTTTTAGCTATAAAAAAATGAACAGAAAAAAAAAAAAAAAAAAACCCTTCTGGTGATAAAAAGGAACATAAAATGAACATTTTCATCTCCTGTAGCTATAAAATAAACACGCCAACTTTGTAGACACACAGCCAACCCTTCAAAAGTCAGACTTGCGAGGTGAACTGCCCCAACCTAGGGAACCACAAAGGCCTTTGAGTGAAATCCTGGGGTCCCAGTGAGGGCAGACACCTCCAAACTCCCACCACCACCACACACGGAAGCAACCAGCTCAAGGCACAGGCGTCCTTACTAAACTGTTAGCTCCCCTGACATTCAGAGAGGCAGCAATGGGGCATTTGTTTAGACACATCATCACGTTCTACAAAACCGCCACCCCAGTCTCCAAGAGGGCAGAACCACAAACATAGACAAGGCCAAAAAATAAAACATAAACAGTTTATCAACTGACCAAGAGCTGAAGCTGCTGTCAGCCGTGGAGAATGCGCTCCTGCAGACTGCACAGCTGAAACTGCAGGTGGTCTGCATGCCAAGGCCACATAGCCAGGTTCTATGAGTGCGTCCATCTCCCACAGCCAGAGGGAGTGGGGCTGGCTGGGCTGGACCTCCTGGGCTTGCAGAGGAGGAGTAATGACAAGAACTGTGCTAGGAGCCAGTTTTCCTTCTGCACAATCTTGTCCCATCTGGACTATGACACGGCTCTGCTGAGGCCTCAGGGAGAATGTGCACAGCAAGTACCCATGACAACAGGCACAGACACACCCCAACAGGGATACAGATCACCCCAACAAGAGCACTCAAATGGTCTAACACGGGCAGCCACGGCTTCTTGACTTCAGCAGCAGGACACACAGGGGCTACATGCAGACAGTGTTGTGACCACCACCCCGCTAGCATGGCCAATAAGATGAAAGCACAGGACTTAAATACCTGACTGTAGGACATTTGCTACTACAGAGAAAAAACAGCTAAGACACATCTAGCAAGTTGTCAGGGCCCGGAATATACAAAGGGTGAAGCCGCCCAGTATAGAACTGGACATTCTCAAAAGACACAACTCCCAATTATCTGGGAAATGAAAACCAAGCCCTGAGAAACACCCGAGCTCCAGTAAGACCGGCCACCATCAGGAAGATGAGGAAGGGGAAGCCAGCACACTGCTGGGTGGGTGAGCACTGGCTCCTCAAATAACTAAAGGAGGACTTCCAGATGCCAGCACCCACCGCAGGCCTGTGTCTGTGCCTGCAGCACTATTCAAAGCAGCCAGATGTGGGAACGTGCCGACGCACAGAGAGCCACCCTGGAAATTCACACAACCAGAAACAAGTGAGACTGTTAAAGAATCTGCCATACAACTCTGCAGGCAGAAGAAGGAGCGAACTGAGTAAAGGCGACAGGCTCCACCCTGGCCCAGCCAGGCGTGCTGTTAGTGTCAGCCCTCAGAGAAGGAGAAGGGTAGCGGTCAGCCGGCAGAACCATGAGGAAACTCTAGGCTCAAGTCCAGCACTAAGTACGCATTCTCTCCTCACCTTCTAGTACAAAAGGAGCTACGGTGAATGAACAGTGTGCAAGGTGACATGCTGTCAGTCATGAAGCCAGATTTCATCCCGAGGCATCACTTTAAAGTCACATTCCGGGCCACCAGTCACACTGCCCCTGCCATGCCCCTGGCCACCAGCCACGCTGCACCTGCCATGCTCCTGCTGAGTTCCTGGCCACTACCACACTGCCCTGTTATACCCCTGGCTAATAGCCACACTGCCCCTGGCTAACAGCCACGCTACCTCTGCTTTGCTCCTGGCCACCAGCCACACTGTCTTGCCATGCTCCTGGCCACCAGCCACGCTGCCCCTGCATGATCCTGGCCACCAGCCACGCTGCAGCACCTCTGTGATCCTCTCAGTAAACTTCTATAGATATCCTTGGCAGCAATTCCTGAATAAGAATCCAGCTTGGACCAAAAGCACGGGCCACTAAAATCTGCAGGAGGCCGAGACTTTGGAGGTATTCCCACACTGACTTTTAAATCTGCCGCCCCCCTCAAGATCCAGCAGTCAGGAGGGAAAGGTGGCTGCTTCAAGTGACATGCAGGTCCATCAGTGTTCCAGCCTTAGATATCCAGGCAGTGACAGCAGTGGGTCCCCACATCCCACACATGTAGCACTAGAACTGTGGGACGCCTGATCCGATCATAGCTCCAAGGCCCTTCCTATGCCTCGGAGGTGGCAGTGGTAGGCACAGGGCAGGCCCAAGCTTCCCACTTGCAAGTCTCTTTCCTCTGGCCTTGATGAACCCCACCTGCCATTCCCTCATCAGTCCTCAGGCCTTGTGTTCTCAGTGGACCCTGACTGACAGCATTAGCAGTTACCAAGGGACACTTTCTGCAAGAAGAGCCCAGCAGAGACTTCACGCTCTGGCGCTGAGGAGAACAGCACTTCAGGCCTGCAGTGACGATGAACATACCTGACCTACAAGTCCAAATGAGCGGTCCAGACTCCTCTGGTCGGCATATTTTCTAATTTTATTATGTAACCATCCCAGCTCAGCAAGCCGGACTGCCGTGTCCCTCAAAGATTTATTTAAGTTTGCCTAAAAAGTAAACACAGCATGAGTAAAACTCAAAGCCACCAGTAGAATTCACCATCAGCTCCAGCCATCTGTTCTAATATTCTAGCATTAAACAGCAGCCCAAGGAAGTTTGAAGTAGCTACCACACCACCAAGAGGAAGAAAGCACGGCAGCAGTGAGGACGGAGTGGGAGGACACCAGGCTCCTTCTGTGTCACCCTGTGGAATAGCATTCTGGAGCCTGCCCACCAGGGACCTTGACAATCCTCAGACACAGGGGAGTGATGACCTTGTCCTGTGGAGAGGAGCAGAGTGGACACTCACAGGAGCAGGGATGTGGGAAGACTGCGTCAGGAATGCTGTGTCCAGGACAGCACACCACACTGGCCTGTTTTCTTGGGTCCTCTACCCTCACTGCAGCAGCCCCAGCAGTGGACTCATGGGGAAAAGCAAGCCTCGCCAAAGGGGGCCTGTGACAGATCACAGGAGCCACAGATGGTCAGGGCAAGAAGCAAATCCAGCTGTGCCACTCGTTCGGTCCCAGATCTGCCAAGCCCCAGGGATGCCAGTCAGTAGGATGCTCAGTCTGACTCTAGTGACTTTTCTTATCCCTGAGCGCTGCAGGCGGCACTCGGCTACCATACCTTCCCTTCCACTTTGTAGCAGTTGTCCGTGCTGCTCATTTTGATGTTCTTGCCGTCGATGCCCTGGAACACATAGAGAATGTCCCTCACGAGAGCCGCTTCGGTGACCTCCAATGTGCCTGCAACAGATTTTTAAAAGACAGTAAGGAACACTCTCTGTGTGACATGCCTTGCACGATTGACTCGCTGTGTACCATACACTTGCTCCCAGGCCACATATGCCAACTCGGTGAGCTCAAGAGGCAAGCCAGACGCCGGGGC
Organism: Acomys russatus; assembly: GCF_903995435.1. NCBI lineage: Eukaryota > Metazoa > Chordata > Mammalia > Rodentia > Muridae > Acomys > Acomys russatus. The sequence goes on from NC_067163.1 coordinate 6,841,644, forward strand.
CTTCTGAGGGGGAGGGCTCCTGCAATGTCCTCCATGGAGGCCTCTGAAGACAAGGCCTCCTGTGACCACCAGGCAGACAGGGAGAGCACAGCAGGGGGCTGTGTGACACCAGCTTACTCCATGCTTGGCCCTGAGTACCCACACTTACACATGGGAGGCTAATGTGGTTGAGAAGGCACATGTGTGAGTGCTCCACGGGACAGCTGCATGGGCAAAGGCTTTCACGTGCCTGAGTTACAAATTACACTGCCCCCATGGCAGTAGCAGCCACAGCCTCAGGACCAGCAGACCATGAACCACCAGCCAAGCCTGCTCCTCAGTACTGGTGACTCCACCTGCCAAGCACTGCTACACGGTGTATACTCAAGAAAAACACTCACAACCCCCTGACAGCCTAACTGGACTTTAAAACCTTTAAACCACCATGGAAACGGCCAGTGAGTTTCCTCCACACTTGTGCCACGCCTCGCTCCAGCACCCTGATCAAGACAGACACCACCCTCCACAGAGCGGGGACTTGACACCAGAAGTCACTTTCCTGAAGGACTGAGTGGCTTCCCAGGAGGAAAAGAATGAGGTGGGAGGAAGGGGCCTGGTACAAGGAGGTAGAGAGTCCAACACCGAGGGAACCAACCAGTCAGACAACAGCTGAGAGTGGGCGGCAGCAGAACTAACAGCGGGCAGCGTGGAGCGAGCTCACAAGGCTTCTGGCCGCGGCAGGGTCTATGAAAACTAGTATGAGAGAAGAGGTCCTGGCTAGTGTTGAGCGTGAAATGGCTTCTCGATACCAAGACACATCTTACCACTCGAATCCCCTTCTCTCCTTGACCTTGTCATGTTTCGAGAAAGAGCACTGGGGAGACCCTTGGAGGTGGGGGTTTGTGAAGAAGGTTGATTTGCAGTCAGAGTCCACGCAAGACGAGGCCCCAACGATGGCGGTCGAAGGCCATCCCCAACTCCTGGAGCTTGATGAGGCTGTCTAGAGAAATAAAGAAAAAAGCATTTATGCCTTCAAACACCCAGACTCCACAAGAGACAGAAATGTTCCTAGGAATTTTCTTTACTTTATTAACTAGCTACATTAATTTATAAAGCTGATACCAGGGCTCTCCTACACCACCCATCTCCATAACAATCAGCTCCAGGTCCCTGGGATTGTCCTGGTACCGACCCAGCGTTCAGACCCGCTCCCAGCTGGACCGCTCACCTGACTGCCCGCACTACTCTCCCCTCTTTGAGTTCTCTACAAACACAAAGCACACATCATGCCTACACATAATCAGTTAGAAACTCTAAATTAGTTTTAACTTCAAGATCATGACCTTCATTCATTTAACGCTTCCTAGTTGATAGGTTGCAACACCTGGGCCCTGTCCCATCCTCTGGTCACCAGCCCCACCCCACCCTGTGTGCAACCTATGCAAACACACCCTGCAGTTTTAATTCATTTGGAAAATGCGCAAATACATGAATTGCAAGGCAAAAGTCCCCTAGAAAACATCACAGGCACTCTGTGGAAACCTAAGAACCTGATGCTTATTTCTAGTGACAACTGTAATAGAACTGCATCTTCCTAGAACACTAAAACAGCCTTGGGCTCAAAACTGCACCTGCTGCCCTAGAGTCCATACAGTGCTCTGGGGAAGCCATTCTCCTCCTGCAGTACCCTCGGTAAGGGGAGCACCACCACTCCTATCCTACCGTACCCTCAGTAAGGGGAGCACCACCACTCCTATCCTGCAGTACCCTCAGTATGGGGAGCCCCACCCCTCCTACCTTGCAGTACCCTCAGTATGTGGAGGGAACACTACTAGTCCTCCTCTAAACTACGGTTGGTGGGCACAGACTTATTAAGAGCATTCAGTAATACTGTGCATCTGAAAAGAACTATAAATGTAAAATAAAAGCCTAATTCAGGTCAAAATTGTCTATGTAATTTTTTCATGACAGCACTAAGCACTCTTAAGTTCTAAGGTCACAGATGAGACCCTTTCAGCCAAATATGGGCTTTGGGTCAGCTGTTGGTAAATGGTACAGCTCATCACAGGGCAATTTGTGGTGCACGCAGGCCACGTTCAGTGCCTTCTGTACAATATAAGTCAAAGTGACTTGAGATCCCACCGTGCTCACATGGAACATCATGCTTTTGATGCTGAGTCTCTGACCACTCTCCTCAACCCTGTTCCACCGTGACAACCAGCAATGACAATGGCAGGACGCTAACACTGCCTGTCTTAGCCACACATCCTTGGCTTCCATGCTCTTTGCTCAGAGCACTAACCGTGAGTCTGAAGATCACAACCTAGGACAACTCACCCTGCTACTTCTTCAAGTTTTGAGTCCAACAGAAACAGCCTAGCTAAAAGCTTAGGGTTTACAGACATATAACCCAACAGCCTGGAAGCCTGGGCAGGACACACATAAGCACCTAGATGCTTCTGATTCTATCATGTTGCGTGTGTGTGTGTGTGTGTGTGTGTGTGTGTGTGTGTGAGAGAGAGAGAGAGAGAGAGAGAGAGAGAGAGAGAGAGAGAGAGAGAGAGAGAGAGAACGCGCGCACTCAAATTACCCAGGGAGGAAAGGCTGTACAGGTGTGGGGCCACTGAGGCCACACATGCCAATGCTGCTGATTCCACTGCTGCCCAAGCTGCCAGCGCTCTGTGCCTGTGTGCTGCGGTCCTGGTAGTTCAGGGGGAGGCTCTGAGGCCTGGCATAGTAGTAAGGCGTTGAGTGAGCATCTCTTGGTAATGGTTGTGCGAATAATGAAGCGTAGCTAGTTACCTGAAATGAAATGCACTGTAAAGACATAGGCAAGAAATTGTAGGACAACATGCCCAAAGCCACAGGAGCTTTATGTGCCTGTTCCTGTGCTATTTCTGGAGCTGGATCTGCATCTCACACTTATTCAGGCAAGTCAATGAAGGTACTGCTGAAACGACAGTGCCAGTCCTCTGAACTCCAGCAGTTAACAAGCCCATCACGGTTACACAAGGAGGAACAGGCCCTCCACCCACACTCCTCAGCTCCTTGCCAGCCAAAAGGCTGCGGAGCGTCTGTCATACTAGACCCCGTAGCAGGGAAGAGCCAGAGGCTCCAGGAAATGCTGCACAGGAGGACTTACACAACACTGCTATGACAGTGACAAGTGCTCCCAACAACATCGACCCTTCTAGGCTGTTGGTCCTAATTTGAGGGTCGACTCTTTAGCAGCTGCTACATCAGAATAACATAGTTTTGAAACACATCTTCTGGAAACTTCCATTCAAATGACTTGACCTCCAGGCCTGTGGGCCTTTAGCTTTTCTATTATTTTCTTTCCTACCTATGAAAACATGGTATGACCAGCCTACAAGACACAGCTAGGGCCCGCTCACCCACCTTGCTGGCTTGCTTGCGAGGATCCTCACTAAGGTTCAGCAAGAGGTAGAGGATTGACCATTTATTTTTCAAAACTCCCTGTTTAGAGTAAAAATAAAATATTACAAGAGCTATTGTGTCAACTTTGTTTTCCCTCCTATACTTATTTCCCAAATAGGCATACACTTTAAAATTCACCTGCTGACATTCACTCTGAGCTCACTTCATCAGTCATAAATGGCACTATCCTCAAGAAGACTGGAAGTGACTCTGTGACCAACACCCAGGTCCTTAACTCCCTGGAAACAAATCCCAAAGTTACCCTGCTTTGAATTAGTAAAACTTAACCAACAACAGTGATGGTTTAAAAAAAAAAAAAAAAAAAGTATTACCAAAAACATGTGGATAAAGCTGGGTATGGTGGCACACACCTTTAATCCCAGCACTCAGGAGGCAGAGACAAGCAGATCACTGTGAGTTTGAGGCTAGCCTCATCGACACAATGAGTTTCAGGTCAGCCTGGACTATATAATGTGACTTTGGTCGGGGGAGTGAACTGGTTTTCTTGATTGATGTCCCATTTGGAGCACAAAAGAGGACTGTCGAAAAGATAAGCTAAGGACAGAAAGTATTCCACTCTTGTGAGTACCCTGACGTTTCTAACAGAAACAGACATGCAGGCAAATGACACAACTGGAGAGGGTCCCAGAGGAATCTCTAGCAATGTGGCCATGAAGAGCAGGAACCACAAACAGATCCATGGGCTAGAACTGCAAATACAATGAAAACATCTGCAGGTGTGGACAGGGCCTGGGAGCCTTTGCTGCAGTCCCCAGACACTGCACTGCACTGCACTCCACAGGGGAGCGGCTGAAAGAAGACTGCAGCAGCCTGGAACAGAGGCAGGCCTAAGTGGGCCAGTGACTGCCAGGCCCTGCCTGCACCACACGACACACTTTCTCTGACTCTGTCTCTGTGTCTCTGTCTGGATTCCATTTCAGTCAATAACAGCAGCTGCCATTCGGAAATAACCACAGCACCAAGCACTCTAAGTGCACCACTTCCTGTCATCACCACGATGCCACAGACCCACTCTTCACCCACAAAGGAAACAAGAGCACGTAGACTCACCATTCATGCTAAACATCAGGACTCAAACCTGGCTGCTAGGCGGCACCAGCCAATGGCAGGCAGACATAAGACTGCTGAGAGGAGTCAACATGACAGTGGTCAACACAGAAGAAAAAGCAGGCTGCCTAAAGACATGGATACCCATAGGCACGAACAAGAAACAAAAGGAAGGATCCCTAAACCTCAGAGGATACCAGGCTGCGTGTCCCTGAGAGGACATGTTCCCTAAAGAATGTGCCAGTGGAAAAACAGCAGGAAGACCTCTGCCTCTGTAATTAAAGTGAAGGCCAGAATCCCAGCTCTCACTTCAGAAAGGGTGTGAATGGGAAGAAATTGGGGGGTGGGGTGGGGAGAGTCCCCCAAGTGAACTGATACATACAAAATCTGACAATGACATGTTGGAAAGCAAGCCATATATATTTTTAACTACAGAACATGCGCAGCTGAGCTGACCTTCCCACCTCAGCCTTCCCAGTTCTGAGACACAGGAGTGTGCTGCCACACTGGGCTTAAGACCGGATTCTTTTAACATAGGGAATAGGTATTGACAGATAGGTAGATAGATGATTGATAGATAGATAGATAGATAGACAGACAGACAGACAGACAGACAGACAGATGATAGATAGCTATAGATAGTTGATAGAAGATAGATAGATAGATAGATAGATAGATAGATAGATAGATATAGTTGATAGATACAGATAGTTGATAGATGATGGATGGATAGATAGATAGATACAGAGGTGGACAGATAGATGATAGAAGATAGATAGTAGATAGATGATAGATAGATAGATGTAGGCAGGCAAGCAAGCATAGGAATAGAGTTTCAAACAAACTTTTAGAAAACAACCTTCTTAAATTTCAGTCTCACAAGCACATCTCCATCCAGTGGCCACAGCATCACACAACAGGTTTTGCTGCATCAAACTATCTCCATGATTCCAGCGAGGGCAAGCAGCTCCCTAACTACAGCACATAAACTTCCCTGTCACCTCTGCAGTGTAGAAGTCAGTCACAGATGGAGAAAGGCTGAAAACAAGAAAAAGTGCTGCCACTGTTGGGATTCACCTTGGAAGAGATGGACTGCACATGAGGCTCTCAAGTCTTCCTTCCTAGGCTCCTCTGGGTCCTTAGTCCTCTCTAGCAGAGGGAGAAAGCTAGGTAAACTCAGTTCCTTGCAACCAGAAATCACAAAATCTATACTGTGGTGCAAGTATCTTTGTGACAGAAGCTGACAAATCTTTATCAAACTATTAGATTAGGAAACTGTTCAACTATCAGTATCCAATCACAAAAGGTTCAGAATTGTTTTCCCTTCTGTTTTTCACTCTAGCAACAAAATGAGTTGCTCTATATAAAACTGCATCAGCCACGGAGCTTCTGCTGTGGGGCCAGGTCTGACATCCACCACACGCCCACTCTTGGCAATGCCATCAAGGCAACTTCAATGCAAGCTGGAGAGTCCATTTCCTATGCAACAGACAATCACCAGCCGTCCAACAGGAAGTCCAACTAACACATCTAACCCTGAACCTTTCAGCTGCAGCTGAAAGCCATTACTGATTGCATAAAGGACAGCACCCAAGGCCACCACGCACTCCCAAGCCACTCTCATTCATGGACTTCCAGAACATACCTGCGAATGAAGTTTTCTGTGGAGCTCTGAAAATAATGCAGCATCTGCTTCTCTCCTTTGTCGGATGACTGAAAAATTTAAAGGGATTAAGCCTATTAGTCGCACACACCCTGACTCAGTGTTAAGAAAGCATTGCATCTGTGCTAATAGACGGAGACCGCTGAGAAGGAATACTGAGCCCAGAACCCAAAAACAGGTCAAGGAGACTTAGCAATCTTTTGGTAACTCACCATGCCTGTCTGACATGGGTAAAACATGGAGACTCTTGGGCTGGGTTGTCTACAAATACTGATCCAGAGTGAGGCAAGCTGTCCTCAACTACTAACTGATAAGAGCTACCAGCAGGGAGGGATGGTGCATTGTCTGGGAAATCATGAATTCACAGGATCACCAGACATGCAGTTCATCTGACTTAAGAAGCCACACTCTAGCCAGGTGGTACATGCTTTTAACCCTAGCGCTCAGAGGGCAGAGGCAGGCAGATCTTCTTAAGTTCAAGGCCAGCCTCAATGAACAGCCAAAGCTACATAGGGATGAGACAAGGTCACATTCTAACATTTCTGCTAAAGTGTACAGCAGTGTTCCATACCGCGTCATCATGAAATAATGACTGTTTCAAAAGAAACATCAATGCATTTATTATGAATCTTATTTTCTTTTGTTTTAAAGTATTTATTTATTATGTATACAGTGTTTTAGCTGCATATACAATTGCACTCTAGAAGAGGGCACCAGATCTCATTGTAGATGGTTGTGAGCCACTGTATGGTTGCTGGGAATTGAACTCAGGACCTTTGGAAGAGCAGCCAGTACTCTTAACCTCCGAGCCATCTCTCCAGCCTCCCCCCCCCCCCGCCCCGCCTTGCTTTTTCAAGACAGGGTTTCTCTGTGTTAGCCTTGGCTGTCTTAGATTCACTTTGTAGACCACGCTGGCCTCAAACTCACAGCGATCTGCCTGCCTCTGCCTCTCGCCCAGCTTATTAATCTTATTTTCAATGTTTTTATTGTTCAGTTATTACTGTTACTATGTGACTTCCTTGAAAATCTATAGTAATGACATAACTAAGGCACACACTGGCAATGAGCTCACCGGGAGGCTAGGAAATCAAATTCACAAAGTAAATTATACTTATAGGACCCAGCAGTAGGGGTCTTGGTGGAACTTAGAATGCAAGCAGTTTGGAGCTCAGGAGTGCTGGCTGCATACAGCCGAGGCTGTGGCCCCAGCACGGTGAGATCTAGTGCCTTTCCTATTGAGGACTTGAGCAGTGTGGCTCTAAGGAAACTAGAAAGGCAGCCTGGACTGTGTTACAGCTCTGCCAGACAACACCCACATAGATCACTGTGCCGTGCGGCTCCTAACAGCACAGTAGGACGCTGTGTTTTGCAGACTGACTTCCTAGGAGTGTCATTACCAGCCTGGCAAACAGAAACGAAATCAAAGGCCACTTCATTTGGACAGTTTAAGAGGAGGCCCCAGTAGGAAGCAGCTGCTAAGATCCACGGCAGGTTTTTAAGGCCCTCTGAAAGGCCCTGACTGCAGCATGCTCGCACGCCCTTGAAATGTGCGCTCCAAATCAGGACCAGTCAGCTCTCCCACAGAAGGCTGATGACTGCCTGCCACTCAGCGAGCCTAGATGCCACTCCAGAGGCTGAGGGGGGTGGCAGAGCCGACCTCACCGAACCCAACTGCTATTACCAAACCACATGCCAAGAATAGAGAACCTTCTTCTCCAGGGGCCACCACTCAAGAGAGCCTGAAGTGCCATCTCAGAAGAGAAATGCTCGCACAGCCCTGAACCACGGCAAGTCTGATGCTGACAATGAAGGAAGTGGCGATGCCTCACAGAGAGGGCTTAACTGTTACGTTACACATTGGAAACCAGAAAACACGGAGTGAAGTGAGTCCCTTTATCTTTTGTATCCTAAAACTAGACTGCAGCATTATGACGCATTTAAAAGAAACCTCCACTATGTTTTAATAATGTTAATGCCAAGAAAAAAATAAACTGTCCTTATTTTTAATAGTACCTATAATTAAAACAAGCTTGAGACCAGCACAGATTCACATATACGTGTATATATGGGCATAGATGCAAACACGCATATACAGATATACACATGCAAACATGCATATATAGACATACACATGCACACATGTATGGATATATAAACACAGACAGACACATATACACACATATGTATACTCACATATATGTGACCATACACACATGTGCACATGTATGCATGCACAAATACATGTAGACGTATAATATGTATATGCACATATACATGTCAAAGAATCTTTAGTTTTCACAAGTTTCATAATCTAATACATAATAGTTAAGAAAAATACATACGTTCTTTCTTGATTTTTTCAGCTACTAGAAATTCATCTCTTTCAACAGTGGGAGCGAAGTTGCTGCCAATGACTCTCACGGCAAACTGGAACTGCTGGGCAACATCAGCTGGAAGGTGAGCAGAAGGCTGCGAGTTATAACTAGACAGTTTTCATCACCAGAGCACACAAGTCAAGACAGCAAACCACCGTCCCCAGTCTTAACTAAGAGGGCAGAAAAGCCATATGAAATCAGTGACTTGAGTGAAGAGTTCTATAAAATTTGGGAAAAGACAGCAGAGACACAGAAAAATCCTAAAGAAAAACTAAACTGGATTGGTAGCCATTTCAAAGGGAGTGATTAAAGTCACAGAATGGGCGAGGGGCTTAGAAAATACGCTGGTCAAAGGCCTCTGTGCAGCTTCCAGCTCCCAGGAAGAAAGGGGCCGAATCTGTGCACCTGAGTTACAATGTAGGTGTGTCTCTGCTTCCTTTAAAGATACATAAAAACGAGAAGGTGCAGTTTAGCTAAGATAATGTGCTGAGGCTGAAGTGAGGCCGGAGGGACGCTGGAGAACAGACAGGTGCGCAGCACTAACTTAAGGATGAGGACGCCCGATGTCTGCAAGGCCAGGCACGGGTCGGGAGGCGGAGCTGTCTTTCTTTTCTGTTGCTCTGATAAATTCTCAACCCAAAGCAACTCAAGGGAGAGTAGGTTTATCTGATTCACAATTTTAAGTTATAGTCCATCACTGCAAGGAAATCAAGGGGCAGGAACGTGAACCAACTGCTCACAGTACATCCAGTGAATAAAGTAATGAATTTAAAATTGTATGTTAGCCAGGCACAGTGGTGCATGTCTGTAATTCCAGTACTCGGGAGGCAGAGGCAGGTGGATCGCTGTGAGTTCGAGGCCAGCCTGGTCTACAAAGCAAGCCCAGGACAGTCAAGGCTACACAGAGAAACCCTGTCTGGAGGTGGGGGACACACGACAAAGCAAAACTAAAATTGTATGCAGGTGCTCAGTCCCCTTTCTCCACACTCATACAGCCCAGGCTCCTGTCTAGGGAATGGTGACACCCACAGTAGGCAGGACTTCCCATAAATCAAGAAAATTCCCTATGGACATTTCAGCAGGCCAACCTAGACAATCTCTCAGTGGAATTGCCTTTTCAGTTGATTCTAGATTAATTCACCTCTTGCCAACTTGACACACAAACATATCACTGTAAGCCATACCCTTCTATTCTTTGTCCCCAAAGTCTCATGTTACTCTCTGTAGTGGTGTGAATAGAAATGGTCCCGATAGGGCCATATACTTGAAGGCTTGGCCATTAGGAAGTGGTGCTAATTGCGAGGGATTAGGAGGGGTAGCCTTGTTGGAGAAGTGTGTCCCTGGTGGGGGGGCTTGAGGTTTCAGAAGCCCAAGCAGGAGGTGGCTCTCACTCTTCCTGCTGCCTGCAGATCCAGATGTAGAGCTCTCAGCCCCTTCTCCCACACTGTATGTACCTGCCCGTCACCATGAATCCCGACAAGATAACGGACTAAACCCCTAAAAGTGTAAGTATGCCCCAATTAAATGCTTTCCTTTTAAAGGGTTGCCATGGTCACGGTGTCTCTTCACAGCAATAGAACAGGGACTAAGACAGAAGTTGGTACTAGGAGCAGGGTATTTCTGTGACAGGCCGGGCCATGCTGATAGTTGGTGGAATGTGCACTTTGGGACTTCGGACTGGAAAGCAGTTATATGTTTTAAGTGGGGCTTACCAGGCCATCCTAATTGGAACAGGGAAGACAGTGGTGCTGAAAACAAACCAGATTATAACTGCCTGGTTCAAGAGGTTTCCGAAAAGAATATTAGAAAGTGGCCTACAGACCATCCTTATAATATTTTGTCAAAAATAAATAAATAAATAAATAAATAAATAGTGCCCTTTTTTGCCCTTGTCTGAAAAAAAATCTGCCCGAGGGTAAATTGAAGAGTTTCAGATTAATGGCACTGGCAGAAATTTCAAAACAGCCTGGTATTGACTGTTGCATGGTTATTAGTGGCCAGTCAATCTTATGCAGACCTGTAATGAAAAGGAGCAAGCTGAACAAGGGAAAATACCAATTGTACAGTTTGAGGAGAAAAGAGACACCAGGAAGTGTAATGGAGCTAAGTCCAGTGCTCAGTGAGATAAAAATACTTAAAGCCCGATGCTAAAGGGAATAAAGGGAGTGGTGACCTCAGGACAAGACCCACCCAGTTAAAGAACTAAAGAAAAGCTGAAGCAGTGAAGAAAAAAAAACACAAAACCCAGAAAGCTGGAGAAAATGTACTTGAACAACGCAGCAAGTTCCAGCCCTGGCAGCTTCAGCGTAAAGGGTAGAAGAAAAAGGGTATGGAATCTCCCTCCACAACTGAGGAAAGATGCAGAGGCCCGGCGTGCCAGGTGTGTCTTCATGGAGACCCAGAGAGGCCATGCTCTGAAGCTGTGAGGGTGAAGCCAGGGTTAAATGTTTTCCTTTATAAGAAATGACATGGGGGCTGGAGAGATGGCTCAGAGGTTAAGAGCACTGACTACTCTTCCAGAGGTCCTGAGTTCAATTCCCAGCAACCACATGGTGGCTCACAACCATCTATGTGATTTGAAGCTCTCTTCTAGCCTGCAGGTTTACATGTAGGCAGAGCACTGTATACATAATAAAGATCTTTAAAAAAAAGAAAGAAATGACATGGACATGGTATCTCTTTACAACAGAACACTGACTAAGAAACCCTCATAATGTAAATGTAAAATACAGTCCAATTTTAAGTCTACAAAGTCTTGAGATTTTTCAATATTTTGAAAGTTCAAATTTTTTCTATAAAATCAAAAACAATGTATATATTTCTAACATATAATGGCATAGAACAAATGTCCCATTTTCAAAATGGAATAACCAAGGGCATAGCAAGGAATAATCAAAGCAAAACTCCAAATCCAATATGGCCAAAACCAAACCCCGCAGCTCCATGTCCAGCACCTGGGGCTCGTGATGAAGCTGGCTGGGCTCCGTAGGCTTCAGGCAGCCCCATTCCTTCAGCCCTTCAACTTGTGGCACACACAGCTTCTCTTTCCAACTTAATCCAGTTCCACTTCCTGCCTGTAGCTCTTCCTGGCACATGTCCCATGATCCTGGCATCCCCAACACTGGCCTCTGAGGGCTTGCTTCTCTCTGGGGACCTCAACCCTGCCAGCAGCTCTCCCTCACCCCTTCTTGTGTCTTTCATACTTTCAAAACCAACAGCGCATAAAGGGTGTTGGCTCTGTTTTTTAACAATTAAACTTTATTATACAACCCAACTAGCTTACACAAGAAGGAAAAAAGGTTAAAGGGATAAAAGAGTGAACCTTCGGGTATCCGTTCCACGAGACGGGTCCTTAGGTGTCTCTCTGGCCTGCGTGCTGGTCCAGCCTGTTCGCTGCTCTCCACGCGCTCAAGCCCGGGCTGAACCTGTTGTTCTCTCCTCCCCACCTGCCTGAGTCACATGGGAAGGGCGGTCTCCTTCTCCCGTTGAGGGTCAATTAGAAAAACAATAGCCCAGTTGGGGTTCCCAGGTCTGCTTCCTGAATTCCAGGCCCAGGATGGCTCCACTCCGTCTGTCACAAGGTATTCATGGGGTGCCCCAAGGGTAAAGCCCACCAAGACGGCTCCCACCTGTGACAAAGCTTAATCTTTCCCACACATCCCCCTTCTCTTTTAAAAAAATTAAGAACTATATACACACATATACATATATACATAATCATCAGGTATCAAGTACATAGCCAAGTCCTTTTATACTTGTTAACCTGAGAGAAAGTATTTCACTATCCTACCAAAAAGAGTCCTTTTCTTTCATGAGAAATTGCAATTATCACTCTATAAATGTGTTTTTAATTCTTAAACTAAAGCTTCTAGTAACACTGTGGCTATCTAGTCTTCAATCCCATCAGAGACTCAAGAAGGAAAATCTATCTAATAAAGGAAGTGCTGGCGGGCAACTTCCAAGTTGCATAGGACAGAGAGAGCAGACCGCCTGGATAGTCACCGGAGTCTCTCCTTCATTGGGGCAATCAGTTTTTCATAAGACATTAGTGGTACATGAATAATAATACATTAAATAAACATTGAACAAAATGAACTTATAATACATAAGGCAAAATAATGACAATATACACTTTAAGTTCTTATCAATGTGAAGCAAAAGTTGAAGTCTTAAATTTTCATCAATGGGAAAGATTAAGCTTTGTCAAAAAAGGGAGCCGTCATCTGGAGGTGTAGCCTACACCCACGGACCACAGATGCATCAACTCCTGTGTGCTATCCCTCAGGAAACACTTTCCTGATGTCCAGTGCAACCACCAGGTGCTGAGCTCTGTATCAGCCACAGCTGCTTTTCTGTCTGTTCTTCCTTGTTATAAACTTGAAGCTTGAACACACATCTTTCTAACAAATAATTCATTGTTTTTAAATTCAACTTCACTCAAAATCTGACAGAACTGGCAAAATGAAGCGAGATCTTAACAAATATTACAGGATTGTCCCTGACCCACTTTCTGACACAGTCCTTCTTGCAGTGCTCATGACAAGGCTTCCACTGTCCTCATTCTCTCAGCTTCATTATCCGAGATCCGAAGAGAAAGCCCCTGAAACTCTCCTCACAGCACTTGATGGCTTTTCTAGCGCCAAATTCCATTTTTCTCCATATTCTTCCCACAAACAGTTCCAAAGACACAAAGCCGCACAGTCATGCCCCTGGCCCACCCTAATCTAGATAACACCACAGTCATGCCCATGGCCCAACCTAACCTACATAGTCCCCACAGTCACGGCCATGGCCCACCCCAATCTACATAGTCCCCACAGTCACGCCCACGGGCCACCCAAACCTAGAGAATGCCTCATTGACACTCCTTTCCCAGGTAATTCCCTATTGTGTCAAAATGACAGTTAAAGCTAACCATCCACTGGGACAAATGTCAAGAAAAAACATTAAGCCCGGCGTGATGGCACATGCCTTTAATCCCAGCACTCGGGAGGCAGAGGCAGGCGGATTGCTGTGAGTTCAAGGCCAGCCTGGTCTAAAAAGAGAGTCCAGAAAAGAGAAACCCTGTCTCGGAAAACAAAAAACAAAAAACAAAAACAAAAACAAAACATTAAATACGCTCTGCAGAAGCCTAGAGAGGTGCAGCATGGAAAGGAGTGTCATCCTCTCAAGGGATAGGTAAGAAGGGAAGGAGCCACATATGTGGAGGAAAAGCCAGTACCCGCCCAGTATCACCGACAACCACTGATCCCATCCAGGCAAACCTCAAAGAATAAGACATACAGTAAGTCAACAAAGACTAGTGATCAAAGTCAGAGGCTGACCTCAGAGACGAAGGAAGCTGAGAGGAAAGACAGTGGCAGTTCAAGTTCCCAACAGCAGCCAGGTCCCTAATAATCCTTCCCCAGGACTCAGGACCTGAGGAAGCCAAGAAGAAAGACAAAGACTGGCGAAGCTCCCAGCAGCAGCAAGGTCTCCGGCAATTCTTCCACGAAGAAGCATGGCACCTGCCTTAAATACCATCATAATCTGAGGACGGCAAACGGAACAAAACAAAGCTGCATACAGAGGGGAGGGGCGGGGAAGAGGGGAGGGGAAGAGGGGCGGGGAAGAGGGAAGGGGACACCTTCTGGGCCGCGCCTGCTCAACACAGAAAAACAAGAGGACCTGTTCCAAATGGAAGGAAGGGCAAGGACTGAAGCTAGAGGTTGTCCTCTGCTCTCCACACACACATGTGCTCTCATTCTCACACATGAATGGACATGCCCGTGCGCGTGCTCACGCACACACACACACACACAGATTTTTTTTAAGTAACTGCAATTAGCCATCATATTTTCTCTAACATTAACAGAATTAAACCAGAAATCAGTATCAAATCTGAAAAATCACCAACAGCCTTAGTTAAGGCGACTACTTCTGTGATGAAACACCGTGACCAAAAGCAACTTGGGGAGGAAAGGGTTTAGTTTGCTTACACTTCCACGTCACTGTTCATCATCAAAGCAAGTCAGGATGGGCAGACATCTGGAGACAGGAGCTGACGCAGAGGCCATGGAGAAGTGCTGTTTGTTGGCTTGCTCCTCATGGCTTGCTCAGGCTGTTTTCTTGTAGAACCCAGGATCACCAGCCCAGGATGGTCCCACCCACCACTAATGCCACCGCTTAATTCACTAATTAAGAAATGCCCTACAGGCTTGCCTACAGCCCCATCTTAAGAAGCCATTTTCTCAATCAAGTCTCCCTCCTCTCAGAGGACTACAACATGTATCAAGCTGACACAGACTAGCCAGCACACCAAGTATTTGGAGCCAATCAATATATAATACATATGCAAAAAAATGATAATAAATTTAATGAAAATGAAAATCAGATATACTACAAAGCCTTGAAGTCAGTAATTTTAGTCTATACAAGAAAATCTACAAAACAGAGCAACAAAACTGGAAGTATGCATTAGGGAACAATAAAACTGTGGGGGACAGGGGCCCTGATCTCACAGAACCGTGAAAGAAGGTCTTATATCAATACCACTCATGTGGAAACACCCACTCACAGCAGAAAAGTCAAATTCTTGGTCAGTGAGAAACTGAGCTTCTAGAGCAGAGAAGCTCAAGCCAAGCAGTTATGGCCAACATTAGCAGCCACACTTCAGCTCTGCGGCCTTCATCTCCAAAACAGAATCCTGTCTAATGGTGGGGAAAGCATCAGACAAGGGTACTAAAATAAACCTTAATCTTCAAAACTGCCAAACACACACACACACACACACACACACACACACACACACACACACACACCAAGAAAGATCCAAGTTCAGAGGAGCCCAAGGACGACCCAACTAAGAGGAAGAATGAGAGCAAGTGGCCTCTCACTAGAACCCTGAGTGTTAAGTAACACCTGAGGGAGCCTAAAGGGCAGGAGCTTGGTTAATGCTGTGAACTGGAATTCCCAGAAACACCACATCCATGGTAAAGATTCCACAAGGCAGCCAGGAGTGGTGGCGCAGACCTTTAATCCCAGCACTCAAGGAGGCAGAGGCAGGCGGATCGCTGTGAGTTCAAGGCCGGCCTGGTCTACAAAGCGAGTCCAGGACAGCCAAGGCTACACAGAGAAACCCTGTCTCAGGGGAAAAAGAAAGATTCCCCAAGGCTGATGGACCTATTATCACTTCCGTGGCTACAGAAGCTGGAATGGTGCAGGTCTAGAGCTCAGCTGTCCTGGCCATCTACCCTCACCCCTCGTAGAGCCCACTCACTGCCCATCTTGGCGTCCGGCCTACCATCCACCCTGGTGACTATCAGGTGTTTTGGAATACAGAGACTCCCAGCCTCCACCAACCCCCAGATGAGAGTGTCATCAAATAGAGCCTGAGGCCAATAACAGAGACTCCCCACTTTGCTGTACCCAACCTACCTGACCTTCACCTGGATACATGTGAAAAGCGCCTTGACTCATGACTTTGTTTCACTCTGTTGCTACACTTTATAAAACTGTTACCATGAAAGAAAAAAAAAACCTGTTACCATGTTACAAGGCATTAGGGGTAACCTGAATCTGTGCCCAGACCACAGTCACTTATGTTCAGCTCCAAAACAAATTGGCGCTTCTGCATCAACAATTACAACGTATCATTTCAGACTGTGACACTGCACCTCAGTAAGCAAGATGCTACTGCTTCTTGCTTCACCACTAGAAGAGATGGTGTTGGGCAAGAGATCTGTGTGTGTACAATTTTCTTGTAAATCTAAACCATTCTAAAACATTAGGTGCTTTTAAAAAAATATATAACATCAGGCCCCCTCTTCACAAACCCTGGCTCTAACTGTTCTGGAATAGCCCATGCTATCAACATTATTTAAGCATCCATTTCAATACTTTCTGTCTTCAAGACAAGAATAAAACAAATACAGTTTGGGGAGAGGTGGTTCCTTTTGTAAGCTCAAAAATTAATCTCAACTTGTACCATATAACAAAAAACTGACTCATTTCACACAAAATAATATACTATAACCTCTCCCAGGGAAAAAGATGAAAAGAAAGAAATCTTTATGACTTTGGATTTGATAACAGTTCTTCACACAACACCAAAATCATGATCATTTTAAAATACATTTTCTCTTATTTATTGGGTGGGGGGTGGAGTCCTGAGGGAAAGGTGGCATGCTAGAAATCAAAGGACCAGCTGGATGTCCTGGTGCACACCTGTAATCTCAGCACTCAGGGAGGGAGAAGCAAGAGGATAGCTCTGAGTTAGAGGCCAGCCTTGTCCACAAAGCAAGGCCAGTACAGCCAAGGCTACATGGAGAACCTGTCTTGAAACAAAGAAACAAAAATAAAATTAAAAAAAGAAATCAAAGGACTACTTTCCAAGCCAGTCCTAGCCTGCACCCTTGTGCAGGAGACTGTCTGTCTTGCTGCTTTAATCACTGAGCAGCAGACTCCAGACTAGCTGGTTCTTGAGCTTCCAGATGATTCTCCTGTCTCTGCCTCCCATACTGCCTTAGGACTGCTGTTATTACAGACACACACCACCAAGCAAGGCTTTGTACACAGGTTCTGGAGACTATAGGGCAAGCTCTTTAACCGGCTGGGCCTTCTCCCTGCCCCGCCCCCTTTCCAATATGGAGAAGAGAATTCACCAAGAGGTTGGGGCTAGAGAGATGGCTCAGCAGCTAAGAGCTCTGTTGCTCTTCCAAAAGACCAGAGTCCAATTCCCCAGCCCATGGCAGCTCACAACCATTAGCAATTCAGGTTCCAGGGATCCTGCATCCTCTTGTGACCTCTGCAGCCAATGCACATGCATAGTGCACAGGCAGACATGTGAGTAAAATACCTATACACATAAGTATTTCTAGAAAGCCTTTAAAAATATTAAAAATTTTGCTCTGCAAAGAAAACAACTGTTAAGAGTTAAAATACTGGAGGGGGGGAGGGTGAGTTTTCAAAGCACAAAACAATAGACTCGTACCTAGAAAAATAACATTCAAAGTTATAAAAGTGGAAGACGCAATCCAGCAAGAACACAAGGGAATGCTATGAAGGAAACAAAACGAGACGCAGCATTAGGAAGAGCTACGAGTGTCCAAACAAGAAGTCAGGACAAGATACTCAACAGCATCGGGGAAGGGAAATGAAACAGTAAGCTATTGCCACACACCTGTCAGAACGCAACACAACACCAACAAAGACTGCGACAACAGAGAATGCAGTGGACTCAGCAACCCCAACTCCATTCACAGCAAAGGCAGCAGCATCTTCAAGGAGCTTTATGGAATACTTCATCCGGTATCTCTCTGAGAGACCAGTGAGTCCCAAAGGACAATCATAAATGGGGGGAGGGGGGCCAGAGGACACAGAATTTTGCTAAAAAGCAGCGCTCCAATCACCTGTAGGCTGTGAAACTTTTATCAATCAAAAGGGACTTTAATGTAAAATTCAAATTTAAAAATCCATAATGAGTAACTTCAAAATTCAGTTTTAACTATGAGGTTCTTTCTGGAAGGTAAAAAATGTTGGACCCAATGCAATAAAGGAAAAGTGATTTTATGGTCATAACTAAGAATCTTAGCTATCTGATTTCACCTGTGACTGGGACAGTCGATCAAAAAGGTACACTGTCCTCCACTCACTCTCCCCAGATGCTGAAATGACCCTCACACGCTCTTCCCGGGTCGCTAGAGTAACCGCTTCAATTCCTGGAGGCTTACTTTCCTCCTAAACTCCTTCTACCCACCTTCCCACATAGATTAGCGCTTTGCCCCTTTCGCTGTTCATCAACACAGCAGTCACATCCCCTCCATTAGACAGGAGGAGCATCGCTTATGACATATCCGGGACGAGGGGGCCTCAGAGATCTCTCACATGAATGAATTCCACAATCAAACACCACAGGGTATAAAGCAAGAACTGCATTAAGTCAATGCTTTAGTAGTGACACACGGCAATTCATCCACGGCTTTGACAAGTTGTTACACGGGTTGTTACAAATTATGAAAGATCAAAAGGCTCCCTCAGTTTTTAAAACGCAATTTTGCTTAACGCCTGTCTTGAAAACGTGAACTACTTAGCCCTTAACGGTCTGAGGCATAAGGAGCAACTAACCCAGTCATGTCAATTACTAAAATGTTCCCTCGTGACGCGTCCCCACTCATCGCCAAAATGAGCTTCAAGAGACTAGATCCTTGATCTTTTCCCCCACCTGCCACAGCGACAGTGGGCAAAGTGGGCAGAAACGCTGAGGTCTGGCTTTCTTAGAAGCACTGTTCGCTACTTGAACTCTCCGGGAAAAAAAAAGCTAGCATCATTCAACCCTGGACTCATCACCAGAGGCAAAAATGACAGCAGAGCGCGAAGCACGCAGAAGCAGAGCTGCAGTCCGCGGTGCGGTCTGGACAAGGAAGCAAAAGCAAAGCCCTGCTACAGCAGCTCAGGCCCCGGGCCCCAGGGCAGGGATATCCCGCGCGCGCGCCGCACCCCTTTGCTTCTGCGGGGGCCAGGGATAACAGCTACCCCGCCGGCCAGGGTCATGGCGCTCAGCGTCCACAGCTCGCAGCCCCGCCGCACGTACCTTCGCTCCGACCCAGGATCCGGCAGCACAGGTTCTGCAGCAGAACGTTGGGCGACTTCTGATCCGGGGTCGCCATTACCGCGCCCGGACTGCGCGCCACAGCCTCCCCTTGCCCCAGGATCCCGCGCCCGGACTACGGCGCCGCCATATTCGCGGAAGCGGCAAAAGCGCGCGCCTCCCATAATGCACCGCTTCCCGCGCGAGGCGCGCATGCGCCTCCCCCTCTCGGCGCCGGTTCTCGCAGCTTCTCCGCGCCGGAAGAGTTGCGGCGGCGGCGGCTGTAAGGGTAGTGGCTGGGCGATGCTTGCTGTTATGCGGAGCCCGGGCGGCCGGGCGCTTCCTCAGGTTGCGGTCTGGGCGATGCTTATGAACAGCACCGGCTGGAATCACATCTGGATGCGGAGTCCGAGCGCGCATGAGCCCTGGCACAGGGACAGGGGCGCAGGCAACGGCAGGACTCTCTTGAGTCTGGAACCCTAGCCCCTTAACGTCACCGGGTGGTAGTCCTGGAAACGGGGACCTTAGCAGTCAGCTGCTGGTGAGAGGGGGAGGTTTGAGTGACTTCTCTGAGCGCTGCCATACTTAAAGAATCAGACGCAGACACTAGAAGCTCCATGGTGTCCGTGGAACGCAGGAGGAGCGGAATCCTCGCTGCTTGGTGGCTCAGCCCCGAAGCTTCTGCCGGCATGGGCGGCGGTCGGCAAATGAAAGCTCACTTCTTGAGCGTTGAGTCAGGATAGCTGTAATAGCGGTGGAACTCAGAGATGGCTTAATGTAGAGCATACCCTTGTTCGTCTTTCTCTCGCAGGCCGCTCAGCCACCCTTCCCTGCCTGCTCTGTGGCCGACAAACTCCCTGGACGGACAAATGTGGTACCTGATGGAACTCAGCCAGTTAAAGCCAACAGTGGAAAACTGCCAGAGGAGAGCCCCCCACCTCCGCTTCCGCCTCGCATTACCTCCGACTCTGACAAGCTGAGACTCTCAACGCCTCTGCCCTACTTTGTGCCTCCCACACAGATGATGCTCGTCAGAAGTTCTAGAATATGGGCACGGTGGCTGATGTTAACCATTCCTGCTGTTCCCTCCACCTCGGGGGCAGTAGCTAACCTTCAGTGTTTCCCACTTATGTTTCCATCACCCAAATAGCCACTTCTCCGTCTTCAGTCCCGGTAGATACTGTTTTGCTGACTGGGTTCTAGCGCTGTCCTTGGTAATAGGCGTGATCTATTATAAGACGTCTTCAGGTGGCGTTCTGGACTGAACACTCAACACATCTAAGTGCAGATGTGTTGACAATTTTATGAGGATGGCAGATGACCAGAGTGGTTTGCTGTTAGGTGTGGCTGTTAGGAGCAGCGTGCCAGCTGATAGCAACACTGAAAGTTAGTACCTGCTCTAGACTGGTGTTTGGATAGTAACACGGTATTGAAGACACTTGGCAGCTGTTGCCACCAAGCCTGGTGACTTGAGTTCCCCAGGACCCATAGTAGAAGGAAAAAAGCAACTCCCTCAGTGGGTCCTCTGACCTCCACATGTATGCTCACACCATACAACCTGAGGTTTTTTTTTTAAGACTTTTCTAAGTAATAAACACCATAATGACAAAAAGTTTGACCCACCAGGAAAATACAAATATGCACGTGCCTACTAATGAAGCTTCAAAGCGCATGAAGCAAGAGAGGCTTTCCAGACGTAGTGGATGAAGACATCATCAAACCGTCCATGTGGTGTCTAAGTCAGTCAAGTCAGGACCCTGGAAACCAACTAAGCCAGTGACAAAAACACAGGCCAGGCATGGTGTCACACACCTTTGATACCAGCACTTGGGAGGA
Organism: Acomys russatus; assembly: GCF_903995435.1. NCBI lineage: Eukaryota > Metazoa > Chordata > Mammalia > Rodentia > Muridae > Acomys > Acomys russatus. Next base: position 6,862,570 of record NC_067163.1, read on the forward strand.
AGAGGCAGGTAGTCTCCAAGTTCAAGGAAAGTCTGATCTACATAGTGAGTTCATAGACAGCCAGAGCTACATACGGAGAAACCCTGCCTCAAGAGGGGCTGGGAGATGGATCAGTGGCTGAGAGCACTAGCTGTTCTTCCAGAGGGCCTGGGTTCAGTTCCCTGCACCCACATGACAGCTCACAACCATCTATAACTCTGGTTTCAATATACCTGTTGCCTTCTGACTACCTCAGGCACCAGACGTGCACATGGTACATGCAGGGGAAATACTCACATACATAAACTAAGTGAATAAATAGATGTGTGTGTGTGTGCACATGTGTAAAGCACCAGCAACGCTCGTGGCTGGCTGCTTCAGCCCAACTCAAGACCCAGGCAGTGAGGTCCACAGTGTTGCCCAATGTTCAGGCTATGCTACAGAGGAAAGGCTCCTTAGGAAACTGCAGTTCCCTGAGGCCGTAGGCGGGACTCCTTGCCCAGAACACACTGTGCTATCAGGGCTCATTTTGTCAGCTGGGTGCAGCATCACTGGATGTTTCTTCGGATGCTGTAAACTTTTGAATTAGCTTTCCACTGCTCTGACGAAATACCCGAGAGAAATGATCTTAAAAGAGGAAAGATATGTTTTGCCTCATGGTTTCAGGGGTTGCAGTGCATTATAGCAGAAGAGGGTTGCTCACTTTACAATATTCAGGAAGCAAAGAGGGGAGAGGAAGAGTCCGGTGGATGGGAGCAGCACATCAGCAGTGGGGCCCCAGCCCCTAGTAGCCCATTTGGCTAGTAAACTCTATTAATGGGTCTCTTATTCTTTTGTTGCTGTGATGAAAGACATTGACTACAGCAGCTTGTGGAGAAAGGTGTGTGAGTGTGTGTGTGTGTGTGTGTGTGTGTGTGTGTGTATTTTGACTCAGTTCAGTGGTACAGTGGTACAGCTCATCATGAAGGAAGGTCCCTATGGCAGCTGGTCATGTCACATCGACAGGGAACAAAGCTATGACTCTCCATGCTCAGTTAGCTTTCTACTTTGCTGCAGCCTAGGACCCAAGCCCAGAGAATGGTACTACCCATTTTCTTAGGGGGGACTTCCCACTTCAACTAACCCAATAAAATAAATAATCTACCACAGGCACACCCAGAGATGCCAGGTGACCGTAGATACTGTCAAGCTGACAATCGGTATTAACCTCACATGCACTGGCTGAATTCTAGCCTTTACAATCCAGACCCTTCTCAACACTGCTGCACGGGATGTCACACCTTCACCGAGGGAGCTTCCCGGGGACGTTTCCAATCTGAAGCGTGACAAAGGTATTTGACTAGCACAGATCCATTCCTCAGCGGGGTCATGCTCATCCATCCCACTGAAAGCCCGAGTAAAAAGAGCAAAAAGGCTGACCTTTTAGCAAGGTGGCCTTCACAGAGACAGCCTCCTGTGTGGATCTCAGCTCCGTTAGCCCCACACAGCAGGGACAGTACCTTAAGGTACGCTTATGTGCGTGCATGCACAAATGTCTGAGATGACCTGGCACGAGAACCGTGTGGGACCACACAGGTCTGTCAGGACAGAATAAAGTCCTTACAGGTTCTCTGTCTGAGTCAAGATGGCCACGTAAGCTGTACAGACACAGGGAAGACCAGAGACGCCAGATGTAGCCGTCAGATGAGAATGTAAAGGCAATAGCAAAAGCAGTTCCCCAACACAAGGAGCCAGAAAAAATGCACAGACTTACAAACAGATGGAGTAATAACAGCAGTGGCCGCGTGAGGTCTCATGCCAAATGAGCATCAAGGACAAAACCTCAGTAAGAAGCTACACTTCAGGTAAATGTACAACCAGCCAAAGCTCAGGAAATCTATAACTCAGTAGCCCCTGTATCTGTTAAGAAAATGAAGCAATAAAAGTGAGTAGCCAGCAGGGTACAGTGGCCTACGCCTGTAATCTCAGCAGAGGCAGAGGCAGGCAGATATCTGTGAGTTCGAGGCTAGCCTGGTCTACAAAGCAAATCCAGGACAGCCAAGGCTACAGAGAAACCCTGTCTCAAAAAAACAAAAAAAATGAGCCGGGCGTGGTGGCGCATGCCTTTAATCCCAGCACTCGGGAGGCAGAGGCAGGCGGATCACTGTGAGTTTGAGGCCAGCCTGGTCTACAAAGTGAGTCCAGGATGGCCAAGGCTACACAGAGAAACTCTGTCTCGAAAAACCAAAAAAAAAAAAAAAAAAAAAAAACAAAACAAAAACAAAAAAAAAAAAAAAAAAAAAAAAGGGGGGGGGCTGGAGAGATGGCTCAGTGGGTAAGAGCACTGATTTGCTCTTCTGAAGGTCCTGAGTTCAATTTTCAACAACCACATGGTGGCTCACAGTCATCTATAATGTGATCTGATGCCCTCTTCTGGCCTGCAGGAGTACAAGCAGGTAGAGCACTGTATTCATAATAAATAAATAAATAAATTTTTTTTAAAAAGTGACTAGCCAGTGAGAAGGCTCAGCACAGGAGATGAAGGCTCAGCATGGGAGATCTGCCTGTCCTTTCCCAACTGCCTAGCTAGGCAATCGCTTGTTTGTGTCGGTGTAGTAGCTATGTTCTCAGCACTACAACTGAGTACCTGACAAGAAGCAACCTCAGCAAGGCTTGGTTCTAGGCAGCAGTTTGAGAGTACAGCCCATCTACCATGGGTGGGAGGCATGGTGGGACTGATTCAAGGCTGTATCTGCATGGCAGCAAGAGCACCGGGCCACTTGCTCTCATCTCGGTGGTCCAGCGAACAGGACATAGCGAATAGGGCAGCTCATCCAGAGTCCTGTTCTTTCCATGAGGCCTCACTGCCCAGTGTTCCGTAGTCTCCCAAAGTAGTGCCCCAGCTGGCACTACTGTTCAAGCACAGGCCAGTAGGTATGTTCTGCATCCAAACGTCAAAATCACAACATGCCCTTTCTACCTCAGACTACTGTATAATACTGCCTCGAGCCGGGCGTGGTGGCGCACCCCTTTAATCCCAGTACTGGGGAGGCAGAGGCAGGTGGATCGCTGTGAGTTCGAGGCCAGCCTGGTCTACAAAGTTAGTCCAGGACAGCCAAGGCTACATAGAGAGACCCTGCCTCAAAAAAACAAAACAAAAATAAAAATACTGCCCCACTTTATTGGCCGTATATATGCACAATTCCTTTAAAATAAGTTTTTCCCTCCAAATGACAAATGTGCACTGAGGAATTAGAAAAGTGAACCCACCAGAGAAATTCTGTCTCGAAAAAACAAACAAACAAACAAACAAAGAGTGAGAACTGAACCCAGAAAGCTGAAGCCAAGGGACTACTGTGAGCTTGAGGGCCACCCTGAATATGTAGAGGCTCGAGGCTAGCTTCAGCTGCTACTGGGACTCTGTCTCCAGAACACAAGAGCTAGGGTTGCCACTCAGTGGTAGAGTGCAAACCTGCAAGGCCCTGGGTGAGATTCCCAGCATGCTGAGAAAGAAAAACCAGAAACAGAAAGGCTAAGACATAACTGTACCCAGGGAGGTTCTCACTGTGAAACTCTATAACACAGACACCCACTGCATGTGTACACACACAAACACACACACACACACACACACGCACAATTTTATTACATAGAACGCTTTAACCATGTATAAGATTATATCTCATGTCATAAAGTTTTGTTTGTTTGTTTGTTTTTCAAGACAGGGTTTCTCTGTGTAGCCTTGGCTGTCCCAGACTCACTTTGTAGACCAGGCTGGCCTCGAACTCATAGCGATCCGCCTGCCTCTGCCTCCCTAGAGTGCTGGGATTAAAGGTGTGCGCCACCACGCCCCGGCTGAGAAACTGTGTCTCTAAGCAAATAAGGAAACATAGGCCTCACCGCGCTTAGACTGGCTGGTAGGGAGGCGGGGCTTTGTTGAGGCTCCTCCTGCTACAGCACCTGGCCTCACAGCTGGGCTTCCTCAGTTAGCTAGATTACCACCACAGCCTTGCCACCCAACGGGGACTGTGACACAAAAATGAAACTTAGCAACAAGAGTTTAGTTCTAAAGCTCGCATTAAAGTCATGATGGGCTATAAGATACAGCTGTGCTTCTCATTTTCCCGCATTATTAATAAATTAGGAGCTGAATTTAAAACAAAACAAAACAGAAAACAGTTGACCTCTACCAGGTGACCCAGAGCTATGTGTGCTGCTCTGAGTTCTATAAAAAGCAGCACGTGTTCTTCCCAGAGTCCCCTGTGTGCCGCAAGGAGATTTAAGTTCCCTGTAACTCTCTCTTTTTTTCTGGCTCCCAAGAAGCCAACTGAAAGCCTTGCTGCAATGAGAACTATTCTGGAAAGGTGTTCTTTAATTCAGTGCATACAGGGAAACCCCACACTCCAGTTACAACAGGTCCCATGGGGTGGGCTAGGTGCTGGAGAAAATCCAGAATCTTTTCGACTTTTGTCGCATCTCCAGGGTACAACCGAAAGAGAGGGAGGCTTACCCGCTTCTTCTGGAACCTGAGCTGTTGCACCTGTGCATACCCAACCTGAGGAGGTTCAGTCCGGGCTCACACACAGGTGGCTGAGGCTGGAGGCGGATGCTCGGGTGCTGATCCATCCGTCAGCTGGCCTGTGCTGCCCTCTGCCGGCCAATGGGGCACCCTACAACAAGAGACCTGCAGTTGGAGCCAGCTGACTGCTTTTCGACAAAACCTACTAAGAAAGGATTGTGGAGGCAGTTCTCATACTTAAACCGATGAGTCTTGGTCTTACTGAGAAAAGCTAAGGCTGGGAAAAGTGTTGCGTTTCCCAAAGTCTGTAAGGACGGTCCACTCTGTCACTAGTAAGAACAGGAGGCAGCAGTGTTCTGAGAAGCCTTTCAACTCTTTGTTTCCAGTCTTTCCACCAGTGGCAAAACTCCCCGCGGGGCACAGCTTTGAGGTTCAGTTTTTCCATCCTTAGAACAGAGAGGGTGAGAATTTTTGAAAAGTGCCAGTGAAGTGTGCAAGCCATTTTTCCCTTCTCCACGTAGCCACCACCCCTCATCAAAGAAGCTTCCCTTTCCATCGAACAGAGGCCCTCACGGAAAACAACTCAGTACAACACAAGATCAACAGAGCGGGGCCGGTCCTGTCCCAACAGATACATCCCAGCTCCTGCCTCTGTGGCTGAGGGAACACTGAGGAAGGGGCACGGGTGGAAAGGCTGTAAGAGCCAGCATGCCAGGAAGTCAGCTACATCACAGTCTCTCCTGGCAATGGCTGCACAAACAAGACCGGAACAGTGGCAGTGTCGGTGGACATGTTAACATGGAAGGGAGAGATTTTTTTTTTCCTTGGGGCTTCCTACCCTAGACAAAGACCTACAGGCAACTACTGACTACTGGAAGAAGAGCTAGCCTCTCCCAGGGGTCAGTCCCCTTATTGGTTACACAGCAGAGTAGTCAGCCTTGAGACCATATATACACAGAGACAATAAAATGGACTCAGCAAGTTGTATTCACATATACCTGTGCATACATACACATGCACACCTACATGTGTATGTAAAAAAAAATGTTTTTTTGGTTTTTTGAGACAGGGTTTCTCTGTGTAGCTTTGACTATCCTGGACTCACTTTGTAGACCAGGCTGGCCTTGAACTCACAACAATCTGCCTACTTCTGCCTCCCAAGTGCTGGGATTAAAGGCATGTGCCACCACCACCCGGCCTAAAAATAGTTTTTTAGAGGCCAGCAACTTGAGCATGGGTGCTTGGGAGGGACTGGAGGACTGGTGTCTGGGAAGGGCTGGAAGAAAATGAAGAAAATGATGTAATTCTATCTTTAAAACATTTTTTAAAAAGTGCCTGTGAGGGGCTGGGGATCTGGCTCTGCAGTTAAGAACCCTGACTGCTCTTGTAGGGGACCTAGATTCAGTTCCTGGCACTCACATGACAGCTCACAACAGTCTCTAATTCCAGTTCCAGGAATCAATCTGACACTTCCCACCTCAGTGGGCTCCCAAATGCCCAAAATGTCCGTGCATGCCACTAAACTTCAGGATGAGAAAAATCAAGATTCTGCTACAGAAGTTTTTTGGCTCTGAAAGTCTAAACTAGACTGTTTGTGCCCAGTATGTTTGTATGTTTGTGTCCAGTATGCCAATTAAAGAAACACACAATAAAGAAAGTCAAAGAAAGATTTTTTTCACTGTGCCCACAAACAAGGGTGTCCGGTGACATCCAGCCCCCAAGTCCATTTTCTGGGTGCTACCATGAGGTTTAGTTTTAAATTGGCAGAGGTGTGCGTGACTACACAGTCCTGACTAGGGTGTGGTCCTGCCCATCACTGGCCCATCATTTTCTCAGCTCCAGTCTCTCCCAGAAGGTGTTCTGACAAGTCGGAACTCTGTGGAGTCTCTTTCTGAGAGGCAAGTTCCTCCTCTGACTGCTGCCAGAGCTTTAGCCTTTCCCCTCCCCCCAGACAGGATTCCCAGGGAACTGTTTCCTGAGGGTCATTGTCTAAATCATATGGTACTCAAAGTATGGTCAAAGGCACAAGTGGTCTTCAAAATGTCTTTCCTCCTATCAGGAGAGTTACAATCCCACGAGAAAGACCAGCCGATCCATTCCATCACACCATGTTTATTTGAAAACAAAGTCTAAGGAGAGACAGACCAGCAGCTAAGAGCAAGTGGCGCTTTCCCGGAGGACCCAAGTTAAGAGCTCAGCACCCATGTCAGCCTCACAGCTGCCTGCAGACCCAGATCCAGGGAATCTGACACCCCTCTGGCCTCTGAAGGTACCTGCACTCCATACGCACATACCCACACACAGGCGAGTAATTTAAGATAAAGTAAGTCTTTTTTTTTTTTAAAGCATAATTTATTTATCAACAAAAGGATGGATGTTATATCATTCCATGCATTAAAAATGAATCAAAGATAAGTTAAAACCTAGCAAAGAAACTGCAGGGGTGACCTGACTTCAATGGTGTGGTCAGTGAGCCCTGCCTGGGTTGAGGCTCAGACTCAGCCAGTAAAGCTCCCGTGTCCTGGAGCCCTCAATAGTCACAAATGAGTCACATTGTCTTAGTCAGGTCTTTTACTGCTGAGATGTTGGGGAGGAAAGGGTGTGTTTGGCTTACATGTCCACAGTGTAGTCCATCACTGAAGGAAGTCAGGGCAGAAACTCAAGCAGAGCAGGAATCTGGAGGCAGGAGCTGGTGCAGAGGCCATGACAGATGCTGGTTACTGGCTTGCTCCTTACAGCTTGCTCACTCTGCTTTCTTATAGCACCCAGGACCACCTGCCCAGGGATGGCACCACCCACAATGGGCTGGGTCCTCCCCCAGCAACACCAATTTTTACAAAATGCACCACAGGCTTGCCTACAGCCCAGTCTTACAGAGGCATTTTCTCAACTGAGGCTCCCTCCTCTCCAATAACTCTAGCTTCTGTCAAGTTGACATAAAACCGTCAGCTCCACTGCTGTCCTGCCCTACCTATGGCTCTCACATGAACCTCGGGTCTTCCACACCAGACATTGTAGATCCACACTGGAGCTTTACTTGCTTCTTACTTTTGGCTGGGGGTGCTGGGCTTGCACCTAGGGCCTCATAGATGCTTGACAAGTGGGCTCTTACTTTTTGAGATACGGCCTCACTAACTTGTCCAATCTGGCCTTGAACTCTCTCTGTAGCCCAGGCAGATTTGCAATCTTCCTGGCTCAGTCTCCTGAGTAACTAATCTAAACTCTGCCAAAATATAAAGTACAGCTGCCAAGGCCTGGAATCTAAATTGTCATGGCAGTTAAGGTTATCCCCCACTCCCCAAAAGTACGCTGGGTGGTTTTATGTCAACTTCACATAAGCTAGAGGCATCTGAAAGAAGGAAACCTCAGTTGAGAAAATGCCTCCATAAGATCCAGCTGGAGGAAATTTTCTTAGTTAGTGATTGATGGTGGGTGGTGCCATCCCTGGGCTGGTGCCCTGGGTTCTAAGAAAGCAGGCTGAGTAAGCCACGAGAAGCAAGCCAGTAGGCAGCTCCCCTCCATGGCCTCTGCATCAGTTCCTGCCTCCAGGCTCCTGCTCTATTTGAGTTCCTGTCCTGACTTCCTTCAGAGATGAACTGTAATGCGGAAGTATAAGCAAATAGGCCCTTTCCTCCCCAAGCTGTTTTTAGTTATTGTGTTTCATCACAGCAAAAGAAACCCTAACAAGGACAGAAACAGGTACCAGGATAGTGGGGTCTTGATGTGACAGATGTGACCATGTCAATTTGGGTAGGCTTGTGAAAAAAACTTGGAACTTTGGGCAAAGTTCCAAAATCGCTGAATGGTCAAAGCTTGGTGAGCTGCTCTGTGGAAGCTTAGAAGAAAAGAGTGTCAAAAGAAAGGTAGACAAAGCCAGGCGTGGTGGCGCACGCCTTTAGTCCCAGCACTCGGGAGGCAGAGGCAGGCGGATCGCTGTGAGTTCGAGGCCAGCCTTTTCTACAAAACAACTCCAGGACGGCCAAGGCTAACACAAAGAGAACTTGTCTTGAGAAACAAACCAAAAAAAAAAAAAGAAAAGAAAAGAAAAAAGAAAGGCAGACAAGCCAGGCGTGGTGGCACATGCCTTTAATCCCAGCACTTGGGAGGCAGAGGCAAATGGGTCTCTGTGAGTTTGAAGCCAGCCTGGTCTACAAAGCAAGTCCAGGACAGCCAAGGCTACACAGAGAAAGCCTATGTTGAAAAAAAAAAGAAAAGACCAAAAAAAAAAAAAAAAAAAAAAAAAAAAAAAAAAAAGAAAAGAAAAAAAAGAAAGGCAGATAATGGAGGCCTGGCTTGTGAAGTTCCAGAGGCCCGTTTGAGAGTGTTTTAAAGACTGTCTGAGGCCATTGCACATTTGCTATGTGGTTCTGGCCAACTTGGGTTGAATAGTCAGCAGTGACTAACAAGAGACCAGTACCACTGAGGTGAGAACTTTGCTTCTCTTGGGCAATTGATGCTGGTCGGCTGGAGCTGAGAAACTAGTGGTGATTAAAAAGTGTGCTGAGAGTCAGCTCCCAGAAGCTGTATTCCAGAGGTGGCCAAGGTTGTACTGGCAGCCAGAAAGAGTAGAGTAAGAGTCACCCAGGTGGTGCCAGTTTTAAAGGTGTGAAGAGGTCCTGGAGAGCACCTGAGGCTTGGCACTGTGTGACAAAGAGTCCCTGAAGAGAAGCCAGGAAAGGCTGTAGGTAAAAGCGAGGCCCAGCCGCAGCAAGAGCCCCCAGTGCCATGGCATGACCACCAAGAACAGCAGCCTCAGTGGAGTGGAGCCATCGGGAGCCTGGAAGACAAGATGTGTGTGCTGCCGAGGGCAGAGCTGGAGAAGTGACCCAAGCCCCTCGGAGGAGCCCAGGAGATCACGAGCAAAGCCCAGACATTGGACATTGAGTTATTTACACTGTTGGAGTGTGGTTTTGCTTTGATCTAATTGTGGCTGTGGCCTGGTTCTTCCATCTTGAAGTAAGAAAGCATTTAACTTATTTTTTTTTATTTCGCAGGAGTCCATAGTTGAGAGACTTTGAACTTTTAAAGCGATTTGGGATTTTTACAAAGGACAGTCAATCAACTAACGTACCACAGAACAAATCTTTTGGTAGAATTAATCTGACCATGTGTTTTATTTATTTATTTATTTTTGTTTTTTGTTTGTTTGTTTGTTTGTTTGTTTGTTTTTTGAGACAGGGTTTCTCTGTGTAGTCTTGGCCATCCTGGACTCACTTTGTAGACCAGGCTGGCCTCGAACTCACAGCAATCCACCTGCCTCTGCCTCCCAAGTGCTGGGATTAAAGGCATGCACCACCATGCCCAGCATGACCATGTGTTTTAAAAAGCCATTTTTAAATAAATGCTTCAACAAGATAAAACCTATAACCTAGTATTCTAGAGGCTGAGATTAGAAAATCAGCCTGGGTTACACAGTGAAATCCTATCGCAAAACAACAATGATTCAGTGGGAAATTATAAATTCTGCTGAAAGAAGTGAAAAGTTGGAAAAGTGTGTGTGTGTGTCGCGCACACACACGCATGCTTCCAAAAGGACTAAAGTATAAAACTGTGCCTGCTGTTACAGATCAGCAGCAGGGTGCTTGTCTAGCGTGCACAAGGCCTTTGGCTTCATCCCCAGTGTCCCCCCTCCCCCCCAAAAAAGTACAGCAACAAGCGAAGCTGTGCTGAGCATAGTGAGTTAAAGACCTAAGTTGTCAGGGCCAGTCAACTTGGCCACAGTCAGAAGGACTTCCTCAACCTAAACAGTAGGCAAAGGACAGGTGGACAAACCAAACAGAAAACCAAGAACTTGCAGTGCAGCAACAAGAAATAAAAGTGTGTAGCCTTCAAGTCTGATAAGGCGAGGAGAGAGGACACCGTACCTGAAATCTTCCCGAGTTTAGTGAAAGACATGAGCAAACAGACAAAACAAACAACACCTGTGAAGAGAGGTGACCAGGAGAAAACCAGTGTAGCCCACACCCAGGCACAATGGAGCAGAACGTCTCATCCGCTATACACAGAAAAAGAAGCATAAAAGCAGCTTAGAGAGCCAGTGCAGAGAAACCCAGTGAGACCAGACACGAAGCTCCGATCACCAGAGTCTGGGAGGGAACAGCCACCTCAGTATGCCAATTGGAAAACAGAGCTTAGCAAAGTAGACTTAAAAAAAAAAAAAAACCAGCCCAGTTCTATGTTATGAGGAACTTGATCTAAGTATTCCTCACAATGGGTGAGGGGGGAGGGTGTTTGATAAAAGGTCCCTAATTGGCAGGTGTGGCTTCAGAACAAGGACATTACCATAGAGAAGAACAATGCACACAGATAAGGGGGCTGGCCCGCCAAGAAGGCATTCTGTCCCTAAACATGGGAACACCAGGGGACAGAACTGTAAAACAATAATCCATGGGACAAACATGGAGGCAAAAAAAAAAAAAAAAAAAAAAAAGCTGAATCCAAAATGACTTCTCAGATAATTCAACATCCCATATACAGACACTGAACTACCAGACAGGAAATCAGCAAGATTTAGGAGTAAATAATACGCACAAGCAGCAAGTTCTGGTCAGCACACCCGAATGCCGCCTCTAAAGATCACAGAATGTACACTCGATGCTAGCACCGTGCTATTCACTCAACAAGATTAACAGCAGCCTGGGCCACACACAGCTGACCCTTGTGAGGTTCATGGAGCCCCCTTCTACGACAATAGAACCAAATCAGAAATCAGCAACAGTAAAATCTCCAACGTGCATAAAGTAAACAACATGCTGGGCGTGGTGGCGCACGCCTTTAATCCCAGCACTTGGGAGGCAGAGGCTGGTGGATCTCTGGGAGTTCAAGGACAGCCTGGTCTACAAAGCGAGTCCAGGACAACCAGGTCTACACAGAGAAACCCTGTCTTGAAAAACCTAAAAAAGAAAAAGAAAAGAAAGTCTGTAAGTAAATAACACAATGGAAGGGTCAGAGGAAGTTTCAAAAGGAAACTGAGTCAGGCTTGATGGACACACCTGTAATCCTAGCACTCAGGAGGCAGAGACAGGAGGAGCACCCAAGACCCTGTTTCAAAAATCCTCCCTTCGAAGAAAACAGAAAAGAAGGGAGAAAGGGAAGGAAAGATGGGAGAAAGCGAGAGGAAAATTTGAAAGTACATAAAACCATATAAAGACAAAAACTGCAGCAATTCGGAGTGTGTGGCTGAAGCGGAAGCTGACAGGGGCATGTGTAGCTGTGAACGTTGATTCTGTGGGGCCGGGAGGCGGCTTAGGCAGAGGGAGCTTGCCTCACAACGGGAGGATGTGGGGCAGGATCCCCAGCACCAGGTTAGAAGCTATAATGTGGAGTGTGGAGACAGCACAGCCGCTGAAGCCGGTCTTGCTGAGTCTGTGAGCCCAGGGTTCAATGACAGCCTCATCACTCTACCCCTACCCCCACCCCATAAGGTGAAGAACAATTAAGCAAGACACCCTATGGCCACTTCTGGGCTCCACATGTATAAACACACACACACCACACAAACACACACAAGAGCGCGCACAAGCACGCGCGCGTGCTCACGCGTGCACACACACACAATGTTTATGTTGTAAAAGGAAAGAGATTACAATAATGTAAGTTTCTAAGTCAAGAATCTGGGAAAAGAAGGCAAAAATAAATCCACAGCCGGAAAGGAGGAAGAAAATAACACGAAATCAATACAATTTTAAAAAAGAAAAAGGAGAAAACTGATAAATTATAAAGACGATTCTTTTTATAGAGAAAAATCAATAAGCCTCTGGAAAGGCAAGACACAGCTCACCAGTGCCTGGTGCCCAACAGCAAACACAACTTCAGCTCCTGTGCAGCCACACCACACACAACAAACCGGAGCACAACAACACAACAGACACAACGCAAACCAGAACCGGAACTCTGCTCCCACTTTGCACTTGCTAGAATGGCCACAGCCTTAAACACCGACACCCACTCTTGCTGCTGAGAGCACAGAGCGGCAGAACCACGGCTTGGGTTAGGACCATCCCACCAGTGCAGCTACTTGAACACGTGTCGTAGTTTTACATAAAGCAGAGAGCCTGCTCATAAACAAATGAATGAAAACACATTCACAAACACAGCGATGCTCAGAGTTGCTCCATCTGTAGCATCCCCAAACTGGGGGAGAAAAAAAAAAAATGACACAGCCAGTCATGCACAGGAGAACAGGTCAGCCGACTGCTAAGAATCACAGTGGAATCCTGCTCAGAGATTTTAAAAGAAAACAATAAATAAACCAAATACAATCATGTGTGCTTGCCCAGCCTTTGCTTGATGTTGAAGGTGACCCACATTTCGTCAAGGGGTGGCGGGACTCAGAAAGGGGATGCCCACATGAGTGGGTAGCCAAAAACTCTGAGGACGTCCCTGGGAGATGTTGAGGCACCTGTGGGTCGCATGGATTCCATGAGGAAACCGTCTGTCTACCCATCACTGGGTGTTGCTGTCTGGACCAAGGTCCAGTTCTTGGTGTTCTAACAGACTGCAAGGTAGCAGGGAAGTTTTTCTCAGAGGCAAACTGATGGCATGAAGCACAAGCAATCCCAGGGACCCTTGAGTCAGAGTGCTCAAGGACCCAAGGACTGCAGTTACAGCTTGGGGTCTTCATCTGGGCCGGTGTCATTTTGCTAATAGGCCTGGGTTAAGTAAGCTTTAGTTTACCCAGCCTGTGCTTTCCCATGATGCATCTGATTTTGATAATGTACACTCCCAACTACTCATAGACATAAGGTAAATAGGGGATTTCCCCTTAAGAGTTCACTTAAGAGGTTCACAACTTGTTGTACTGTGCCTGCACCCAAAACCAGTTCAGGACAGCTTGGTCCTGCCTCCCTTACCCAGATGTGTTCTGAAATATGTTTGAATAGAAACCAACCTCCAAAGAGAAAGTTATTATTCCAAAAGTTACTAGGAAGGAGTAACTCATGCCACTGTTTAAAGTGGGGTACACCTATGCCTCAGGGTGGCTGAAGGGACACAGGTGGCAAGGTGCACTGTTAGGAAAAGGATATGCTTATTGCCCAAGCAACTCGGGGCCCCAGGCTGCTAACCATTTCCCCAGCTTGCTTGCCTCAGACCTCTTAAGCACAATCGCTCTGAAAACGGACTCGCTCAGCTCTAGAGCCTGTGTTATTAAATATATCCTCAAAGGGGTTGCATATGCAGAGTGGAATAAAGATGTTCCCTGTTGCTGCTACTGTATTGCTGGGGCTGGAGGCCCCAGGAAACCCCAGGAAGAGAAAATAAGCCAGGAGCCAGTGTTAGCGGACAGGAGGGCGGGACTGATGTGTCTGCGCTGCGGTTAACGGGGTTTAGCTAGAGGTCTCACCTGGTCTAGCCCTGAAGGGGCCTACATAATGATGAAATGCAATGACCTTGGACCTCTGCCCTTGGAGCAGAGGAGCCAAGTAAAGGGCCCTAGGAACCAAGCAGCTGAAGAGGGTCCCTTAACAGCACCGCCATCTCTCACCAGGCAGCCACACACACCTTTCTACAGCGACATAAGATGCTCAAAGGAGGGGAATGTTGGGTCGGCAAGGGATGGCCTGCTCAGGACACGTCCTTGCCGTCCACCTTTAGTCCCTTTTAGCATCTGGTCGGGATGAAGAGAAAATGGCCCTCTGATATTAAATCAATATCCGAGCAGGCTGGAAAGTGGTTTGTGTCAGGTCTCCACGATGCCAATGTCGAGTATGCGATAACGCTGGGGTGATACTGCCAACAATAGACTCAAAAGTGCAATTTTGGCAAAATAAATAAAATGATGGTTTTTTTAAAAAAAATGACTTTTTTTTTTGACAATGATCTCATAGGACACAACAGTGAGAATCAAGGACAGGTTTCCTAAAGGGCTTGTAGAACTGGGGAGGTGTTTAAAACAAAAGCTGTTGTAAGGAATTTGAATGATATGAAGAAGGGGCAGAAACTCCTGCCGCCGTACTAAGTGCAGGATGCGCCTACTAAGTGCAGGATGCACCTACTAAGTGCAGGATGCGCCTACTAAGTGCAGGATGCGCCACAGCAGCCACCTCCGGCAGTGCTGGGGACTGAGTTGGCCCGGGCATTGGCCCCACCATCGCCATTCTAGCAGTGCCCATCTGGAATGAGAGGTCGCCCCTCACTCAGATCCTCCAAAGCACTAATGGGATTGGATGGCTGGAGTCAGGGTCTGTCCCGAATGTGTGTCCAGTGTTTGTCTCTCAGGACCACATAAAGCCCACTCCACCCTCAGCCTCTGTTCCCCACCCCAGCGTATAAAAAAAAAAAGTGACTTTATTCTCCTGGCTCAATTGTTGTCTGGGAGACTAATTGCCTCCTTCTGCTAACCTAGGCCTAGTCCTGGAAGCTTCTAGCCTCCATACAATCTAATCTAGGCCTAGAATGTTTTCAGCCTCTGAGACTTACTGCTTAATAAACTCACCGTTACTTGTTCTTTCTGAGTGCTGGGATATCTGATTCAACTCAGCGTTCTGGCCCAAACTCTTCTCCCAGCGGACTTCTCTCTTGGCCCGGAACTGCTCTGCTTGGCCTCAAACTAGCTCAGCAATCTACTCTGATCTTCTGGCTCCTTCCCATTTTCTGACCTGTTCCATCTTCACCTGAGCTCTCTCTCTCTGCAACCCATCTCTGCTTTACTGTCCCGGTAAAACTGCCTCCTCTCTCTGAAAAACTGCCTCTTAAGTAGCTTCCCTTTCCTCTCTCTTCTCATGAGAGATTGGCATATCCTAGTCTATCAAATCTTTTCTGATTCATCACCTTTTCTGCCATTCAATTAGACATCACTTTCAAACATGGGGGCTTCCTTCTACAAATTAACTGGACCTTCATTTGGGATTAAAGGCATGCACCACCATGTCTGGATCTAAGCTTTTCTTTACCTGATGCTTGCTCTATGCCAGGCTGGCCTTGAGCTCAAATCTGTTTGCCTCAGTTTCCTGGATTAAAGGCATGTTTGTGTTCCACCCAGATCACACGGACCTAGAAGATCTCTGGGTGAGATCTCTTGCCAGCTGGATCACATAGACATAGAAGGTCTTTGGATGTGATCTCTTGCCAGAACAGCCGTGTTCTGAATTAGCATTCCTCTACAACCCCAGGACCAGGCTTCTGGCTCCCTCTTCTTCCTTCTTTCCAGGGATGGCTCTGCACATCCACTGTCTCTGACCTCTGACCCTACTTCCCTTGAAGAAAAACTTAAGTTCTGCCTCTGACTATGTCTGCAAAGGTCCCTGGAGCCCTGTAACACTGTCCTCTGCCTGTACTGCCCTGCCAACCCCGCCCCCCCAGCCTTGCCTTTTCTATCTGAGCAAGCATATAGACACACACGTGCACACTGACTCCCAAGCAAATCTGACGATGGCACACTCATCTGTAATGGCCAGCAGTGTGAGAGTGCTAGCCAGGAAAACCACTGGTACTAAGAAGAAAGCTAGAGGTTGCCACGTGGAAGGTGCTATCTCTGTTTTTCAGTGGGCTACCTCTGAGAAACTAGGGTGGCAAGGACATCCTTGTCACCTGGCAAACGCATGGCAGGGTAAGCTCAGAATCCTGTGCATGTGGAGGATGCCGAAGCTGGATGGCGGTCCTCACAGAAGCCTGCAGCCTGGCTGCACACTACACAACAGACCACAGGGAAGTCTACACACACTGCTTGCTTAGCCCCCTTCTTTCGTCTTCCTCTCCGACAGCCACCTTGCCTCATCCCAGGTCTCCATGGGCGCCTAGTGGCACAGTTTAGAAGCCCATATGCAGCTGTCATCCAGCTCGGGTGCCCCTCAGCCTTGGACCATGCGCACTCACTTGACACCTCCCAGTTGTCGGTGTGTGGACCACCTTTCCTGGACTGTGAAATCAAGTCAACCGCCCCTTCTTCTGTCAATCATCCTCCCAGGGGCTCAGGCTAGCCAGGCTTTGTTGCTGTTATTTTAAAGACAGGAGCTCACTTAGCACTCACTGTGTAGCTGAAGAGGACCTGGAACTTCTCATCCTGTTACCTGTCCATCCATCGCTGGGACAGTTAGTGCCCTCTGGAGGGAGCCTGGGCAGCAGCACGCACACACCCTTCCAGTACCCAGAAGGAAGCCGCACTCCTTGGCCAGGCCGGGCCTAAGAGGGCACTGTGCAGCAGTGTCATTACCTACCTGACTGTGCGCTCCCTGAGGGCAGAGGTCACACCTTATTAATACCTATGCATTGCCATTCAATCAGTAAATGAAGGCTCAGTAAACCCGATTCAAAAGGCACTTAAGGGAAAGACTTTTAGAGAATTATAAATATTTAGAGGAAAGGCCAAATAGGCACATACTTAAGCACTTTATAAGGCTAAGGCATTTTAACACCCTGATTTTGGCCTTGTGATACAGAGTAAGTGATGCGTGATATCCATTTGTTTGGCACAAAACCACTCACTTGCAAATGGCTATTTCTTCCCGAATGGAAAGGACTTCTATTTGCCTGAATACACGCTGTTTCCATGGAGACAGAAGCAGCCTCTGCACAGGTCCTCAGGTGATGCTCAGGGTGACCCAGGATCCAGCCAGCCTAAGGGCTCTGCTCCTCAAGATAGAGATAAAGTGCTCACCACTCTGGCACACAGTACGCAGCACACTGAGCAGCACAATTGCGCTCTTGGCTGACATGGGAATGTTAAAAAGCCCAATTCTCCTGCACAGCACTCTGTAAACCTTATTCTTTTAGTGGCTTTTGTTAGTCATAGAGGGGGTTCCCATGGGTTTGTTGTGGAAAGCTGGCGAATGAGCCTCCTCTATTGGAAGCTCTAGGATCCTCAGTGGAGCAAGACATCTGCCCATGCTGATTGGGTCTCTGGTTCTCAGAGCTCAGCCTGCCTGAAGGCTACTCTTGCAGCCTGGATTCTTGGGCTCCCTGTCTCTCTCCTGCAAAGTGCTGCAGCAGGCCTTCTAGCCATCAGTCACTCCCATGGGCCCTGGGAAGCTGCATCTGGAGGCAAGCCTTGCTTACCACAGGGGGCTGGCTTAGGGAGGCCTCTGCTAGAATGTGCTGAGGTCATGCACTTGCCTGCAGTGCCTTTTTAGTTTTTAATTTATAAAGTGAGCATACAAAGTAATAAGCTTCTTTATGGATTTCCGAATATAATTTGTTTTTGTTGATTCTTCCCCCTTCCTTTCCCCTCCCCCACCCCTTCCTTCCCTTGTACTATCCCACCCCACCCCTCATCCCCCAGGAGCCTCCTTTCTGCTTTCATGTGGTCTGTGTCCCTGCTGCCTCCCTTTCCTTTTCCCCTCCTGTGGTCCCATTTCGAGGTTCTCAGCCTATCCCCACACTCACACCAAATATATACATATATAAACACGGAAAGCTGGAATCCCTGTATGAGCCAGAACCTGTGACTTTTGTCTTCTGGTCTAGGTCACCTACTTGAATATAGTATTTTCTAGGTTCATCCATTGTCCTATAGATTGCATGATTTAAATTTTTCTTTACAGCTGAATAAACGTCCATTGTGGGTGTGTGTAGCACATTTCTGTCATCATGCAGCCATTGACAGCCATCTACATCGGCTGCATTTTCTTGGGAATCTGGAAGGAGCAGCAATAGCCATGGATATGCAATGTCTCTGGGGTAGGGCATGGAATCTTTAAGGATGGGTCTAGGAGTGGCTCAGCTGGGCCGTATAGTAATTCTGTATTGGTTGAAGAATCTCCACACTGACTTCGATAGTGGCTGCACCACTTTACACTCTCACCAGCCCTGAATGAGGGTCCCTCCTTCCTCATATCGTCACAGCATCTGCTGTCACGTTTTCTTAATGACGGCCATCCTGACTAGAGAGCAGAGGACTCTCGGCTGTAACTCCAGCAGTGTCCTTCTGAATGACCTGCACCATCCTGCGTTTCCCATCAACTGATGCCTGCAAGAGACAAAGTCTGAATTACCCTCCATGACACACCGATGGGTCACTTGGGGGCCTTGGGAAAAGCCCAGACAAACTTACAGCTGCCCAGAATGTCTTACGGTGAAAGTTTCAAGCGGTAGAGAAACCGCAGGCACCCAGGGCGAGGAGAGGCCTTGGCCATCACTCAGAGGCATTTTCTTCCCTCAAGCTGACCTCAGACAGGTAGAAATTAATGCTGTCTTTAAAGACCTTCAGGGAAGGTGATTCCAGAGCCTTCCTCAGCAATCAGTTCTTACAGGAATGTCTCCTTCATGTGACCTGAATCCATCAAACCTGTCTGGAAGCAACATCTCTCCCGATTTCTCCAGTCCCACGTTGATATTTTTTTCTCTTACTGTTTGCTGAGTCAAGGTGGTGACTGCTCTCTTTCCTGCCTGCTTTCATCCAGTCCAGAGTCTGGGCATCTACACCCTCCGGAGGGCTCCCCCCCAACCTGTGCCCACCGCCACCCCCCACCATCTTCTCTGGAAAGTACCGTGACAGACAGGGTTGTGCACACATCAGTCCTGTTCCACATGCAAGCTCCTCTCTCAGTCCTTCAAATGAACATAGAAAAAAGATGCTGGCACACTGAAACCTTTTCAAAGGCCCTCGCGACCTTCAGGGAGCTGAAGCGGATGGGAGGACAGAAAGGAACAGAAGAGGCCTGTCACACTCTGCTGAGATAGAGACCTAAGTGCTGTTCAGTTGGTCAATAACTTACAGATGCCGCCAAGAAGCATCTTTGGCCTATGAGGTGCCCAGCATGGTCAGGGCCCTGGTAGAATTTCCAGAAGTCTCAGAATTCACCCCAGTTCCCTCATGTGGCCACACAAGTGAGCCATTCATAGGCACCCTGGGGACTGGAAATAGCCTTCACAACACAGAGGAGATGGGAAGCAGGCTATAATTCACATGGGCCAGGCCCTTGATCCATCCCTCAGCAATCCATCTCCCCATTAGCGTGATGCAGAAAGAGCCAGACATTTGTCAGGTGATAGTCACATCCTCCGTCTTCTTGGTTGGTCATCTCCTTCTGAATTACTCAGTCTCTCTGAACTTGGATGCCGAAGCTTGAAGCCACAGGACTCTAGGAACCTAGTGGCTTCCAGGGTTATGCAAAGATGCCTTTCCACACTGGTTAATCTGCGCTGACATGGCTGAGTGCTGATCAATGTCTATCTCCATCATGTCCTGAAACTTTCCCGGCTTATGACTACAGAGCTGGCTGTCTCATAAGATAACCAGGATTGACGTAAACAAGCACAATAAACCAGCTACGACATTGTAACGTGCCCATGTGCTCAGGTCACGCTAAGGAAGGGTTTCCATTGCTGAGTCTATGTCCCCTAGCTCTAGGAAGCAAGGAGCCTTTCGTCTGTGAGAAAACACAGGCTACTGCATCACGACACCAAATTCTAAGCGAGTCCTTACTTGATCTTCCAACGATCGTGTGAGCCAAATACTCACAGAGAAATGGAGACTCTTTAGAAGTGAAATGAGTGGCCGAGTCCAGACAGGCAAGAAGAGCCAAGGCTGGGCAGATGGCCTCAAACACCACGGTGGGAATAAGACTTTCTACTTAGTCTCCTCAAGGTGCCTCAACACTTTGCCTTCCTTCTCTTAGACTGAAGGCCTGTCTGCCTTGGCTCCTGTTTACCACTGCCTTAGCAGTAGTGCCACCACAGCCCAGGCTGGACTTAGGACTCTTTTATCAGGCATGCCGACCCAAGGAGCATTCAGAAGGCCACTGTGCCCTCCCTCCAGGAGTGTGCTGGTCTTTCCTGCCTTGGCTTGGTCCTGTCCAAGCTCAGGTGGGGATTGGGTAGAGGGGATATAGGGAAGCCTTTGGCTTGTGTAGAGTTCAGACTTCTTTGGCCAGTGGGGGTGGGGGGGGGGGACGCTTTCCCAGAGTAAGACACTGTGGTCTTCATTGAACCAGCAGTTTTGATCTGACACCACAAAAACAAGGTTGCTTGACAGAATAATGTGCCTGTAAATATTAGAGACGGTAAAAAACAAAACAGAACAAGGAAAAACGTAATATGCAATGAGACTGATTCCAGCACAGGACAAAGGCTTCAAAGCACAGGACGCCAAAATGGCTTCCTGAGAATTGAATTGGGAATGGCATCATTCTCCTGCAGGATCCAAAACCATATCTGAGCCGAGTCTCAGTTTCTGTGACCCAATGGCCCTGCAAGTAAATCTTCTGCGTGGTTTTTTTTCTTGCCGACATTCATGGAGACTGTTGTTTTTATTTTCCAAAGTTGTGCTTTGATGGTGCATATTAAATTGATTAGCTCATTAAATAATAAATCAGCAGCTAAGATGGATTTGTTGAAAACAAAGAAAATATGCTCCAAAGACTGCAGCGATGGTGCGCTGTGCTCTCAATCCAAAGAAGAAGCTGCCCCGGGGAAGAGCAGAGCCAGCAGCATTGTCTATGTTTTGTATGAGCCACAAAGAGTCCAGTGTGAAGACGTTGCTTGCTAAGATTTTCTTGACTCGGAGTCTGTCTCACTTGACTTGTTTTAACTGTAAGGACTTCACAGTTTGTCACTGGTACATTTGTCACTGATACATCACTGATACACTGTAACAGCATATTAAAAACATACGGTGAAGCCGGGCGTGGTGGCGCACGCCTTTAGTCCCAGCACTCGGGAGGCAGAGGCAGGCGGATCGCTGTGAGTTCAAGGCCAGCCTGGTCTACAAAGTGAGTCCAGGATGGCCAAGGCTACACAGAGAAACCCTGTCTCGAAAAACCAAATAATAATAATAATAATAATAATAATAATAATAATAATAAAAATAAAAATAAAAATAAAAATAAATAAATAAAATAAAAAATAAAAACATACGTGGAACACCAGAATTTTTGTTTGTTTTATGTTTTGAGGCAGGTGTGAGAAGTGATGATCCTCAATTCATCATAAGAGTGCTGGAGATTGGGAGGCAGAGGCAGGGGGATCACTGTGAGTTCGAGGCCAGCTTGGTCTATAAAGTGAGTCCAGGACAGCCAGGGCTACATAGAGAAACCCTGTCTCAAAAAATCAAAACCAACCAACCAAACAAACAAACAAAAAAGAAGTGTTGGAGATCCCACACATGGGGAGGGGGGGAGGGATCCCACACATGGGGGGGGGGAGGCAGCTTATTTTACGCTTGCACTAACACAAGCAAGCCCCTCTCTGCTTTCCCAGTTTGCACAGCCATCAGGAGGGACAATGTCACACACACCATTTAGGTCTTATCCCTCCCTCTGCTGCTTACATCTGTCTGGTTCTCACAAAGACCACGTACGGGCTCTTCTCTACATTTCCCATCCTTAAACCTCATCCGACATGGGATCCTCCAGGCATCTGTGCCTGTTTTGTATTCTTCCAATCTGAACTTCCAGCTTGCGGGGCTCGCTTAGCAGAGTTTAGTATGAGGGGATAGCTAGCAGGCATTAGCAGAGGTCTCATGTTTTCTGTTTTTGTTTGTTTGTTTTGTTTTTGGGTGTTTTTTGTTTGTTTGGTTGGTTTGGTTTACTGTTTTGTTGCATCTGGGCTTAAACTGGCTCTAGGCATCTTTGAAAATCAACCATGAGATTTTCTTTCTCTCTTCCTTTTGGTTTGTTTGTTTGTTTGTTTGTTTGTTCTGTTTTGTTTTTCGAGACAGGGTTTCTCTGTGTACCCCTGGCTGTCCCAGACTCACTTTGTAGGTAGGCCAGGCTGGCCTCAAACTCACAGAGACCTGCCTGCCTCTACCTCTCGAGTGCTGGGACTAAAGGCATGTGCTACCATGCCTGGGGAGATTATATTTCTTAAACAGAGTCTCACAAAAGTAGACCAGGCCATCCTGGAACTTATCACAATCCTCCTGCCTCAGCCTCCAGAGTGCTATGATTCCAGGCATGAACCACTATGTCCAGCTTCTAGAACTTATTTTCTTTGAGATCCATTGCATTTCTTATTCAACAAAAGTAATAGAAAATAGCTAAAAATAGACCTACAGATGAAGGATGTTTGAAATATTGATGTCTTTGGAGGTAAATAAACTTCAAAGATTTTGAGGCTCAGTATATGAAATTATACTTCTTTTGTTTCCAGACCTCTGCCTGCCTAGAGGGGAGGGTGACTAAAGCAATTTGATCTCTCTGAGGTTCAGTGATGGTGAGGGATGCTGACAGAATGGAGCACCATGGGAAGTGACATGTGGCCGTGGCTGTCTTCTTTTATTGTATCTCACTGATCCTGGCCAGACTTTAGGTCTGCTCTCTTGTGGAAATGTTGACCACATCAACCATCTACCTGCTGCCATATTCCCCTATTTCCCCTGTGGTGGCTTGAATAAGAATGGCCCCCATAAGCTCATGTAGTCAATGCTTATTCATCAGGGAGTGGCATTGCTTAGAAGGATTAGGGGGTGTGGCCTTGTTGTAGTAAGGAAGCATGCCTCTGGGAGTGGGCTTTGAGGTCTCAGAAGCCTAAGCCAGGCCCAGTGTCTCTCTTCCTGCTGCCTGCAGATCTGAATGTGGAACTCACAGCTCCCTCTCGAGCACTGTGTCAACCTGCGTGCCGCCATGCTTCCCTCCATGATGGACCGAACCTCTGAAACCGTACGCCAGCCCCAACTAAATGTTTCCTTTTATAAGAGTTGCTGTGGCCCTAGTGACTCTTCTCAGCAGCAGAACACTGACTAAGACATCCCTAAAGGATATCTTTTATTTCTCTAATTTCCAACTGAAAAGCCAAAAAAAAAAAAAAAATTTTTTTTTTTTTTCCTCTCAAGGCTGGGCATGGTGGTGAAGGCCTGTAGTGGCAATGCTTGAGACATGGACACAGAGAGATCAAGTTCAGGGGCTACATGGTCTATATGGCAAGTTTCAAGATAGCCAAGAATATAGAGAGACCCTGTCACAAAACCAGAGAGAACATAGATGTGACAGTAAAGACTCAGAGACATGACTTCACTGTTTTAAGGAGTCTAATCTTTTCACAAGAGGTCTCTCTGTATGCTCAGGAGCAGGGCTGCCGTCTGGACTTTTCCTAGATTTGTCACTGATTTTCGAGCTTGGCAGTCAAGAGAAACTGTCAATTTCTGGGTGCAGAATCAGCCGGAAGCTGTTTTCTCTGCTTCCAACATCCTTTCTGAGGAGTCTCAGCCATCTTCTCTGCTGTTCTTGTTGACCACAGCAGTCCACAGGATTTCGATTTCTCTGCTGGAACAGTTTGCTCAGAAGCATCTCCTGACCTTCGCCTGGGCTGTCTGGAATCAGCCTCTTCCTTCCCACTAGTGTGCCCTCTGTACTCCTGTCCCTCCCCCAAAGCAGGGCTTGTGGCCACCTTTAATGCCTCCAACCTGATCCCTGTCCCCCACAGCCCAGATCATCCATTTTTTTTTCATAAATTCATTTGTTGTTTGTTTGTTTGTTATGTCACATGCCAGAGCTGTGATGGACAGCCCTGTCCCCCAGCCCCTCATGGCCTAAGCACACTAGCACGCGGCTGCTCTACAATGTGATGCCTGGTACTGCCCTTACATTGAGCCATGGTGACAGAGTCCGTCCTGCTCCTCATCCCAGGCCACAAAGCATTTGGACTGGATTTTAGTTTTTGTTTTAACATTTCCCAAGCTTGTTTCTCGTGTTATTTTTTAAAGTTATCTGCCCCACACCCACCCCTGTGCATGGAGGCCAAAGGACAACTGTGGGAGTTAGTTCTCTCCTTTTTTCCACTATGTGGAGTGTTGGGAATAGAACTGAAGTTATCAGGCTTGGTGGAGGCACCTTTATCTGCTGAGCCACCTCACATGCCTCCACATCTGTTTTTTAAACTAAATTGTAAAAGTTAGCATGCAAAGTTATGGGCATCATTATGGCATTTTCATATATACATATATGTGTGTGTTACTGTGCTTTGTTCTTGTTTTTACTTTATGTGCATGGGTGTTTTTCCTGTGTGTGTGTGTGTGTGTGTGTGTGTGTGTGTGTGCACGCGTGCGTGCGCAACACCTGTGTGCATTCCTTAGGAGGCCAGAAGAGGGTGTCAGATCTAATTGCAGTTAGAGATGGGTGTGAGCCACCATGTGGATGCTGGGAATTGAACCCAGGTTCTCTGAAAGAGCAGCCAGTGCTCTTAACCACCGAGCCACCTCTCCAGCCCCCGTTTTGTTCTTTTGATTCCCCTTTCCCACTACCCTTCCCCACTCTGTCCTTCCTTCATGTTTACTGGTAGCCCCCATCTCAAGAACAACAACAAAAAAAGTGAGAAAAAAGATAAGGCAAGGACCATGTACTCAACCCTAAGCATCCTGTGCCGGAGCCATCTCTTTCAGACCCTTGCTGTTCCTAGGCCAGCTGTGCACACAGGCGCTACAAACACTCTATGAAGCCACCGTGATGTCACCCTCATGATGTTCATGAAGCCATGGCCAGGACCTCACCTACTTCCACAAGAGAGTTTGGGCCAGGCCTCTTCCCTGAGACAATACAAGTAAAATCATCTGCCTTGGCTTCCCTACTGTTCAAACAGGTTTGCAGCACCTGCCTCAGGGAGCCTGCTGATGCTCCTGCCTGTTTTGCAGCTGTTTCCCATGGAGATGGGCGGACCTGCTGGAGGATGGAGCAAGAAAGGCACTCCGCTCCCCTTTACGGAAGAGAGAGGGAGGAGGACTGTGAGGGACTTTGCTGGATAAGGCTGAAGTCTGACTTCTCTGGATAACCATGTGCTCGGTCTATGTTGGTGGACCCCTTTTCTCAGTGGGGTTCTCACTCCACCTGATCTGGTAACCCCAGATTTTGTAAGGAGCATCCATAGCCCTCGGGGCAGACTACAGGCCTGACCCTTTGCTGATAAGGAAGTTGTTCAGCCAGCACAGGGAATTCCTGGAAGTACCCTGGCCTATGCTGAGGAGATCCTAGCCTCCAGAAAATGACCCCTAATCTTACCTAGAAGTGGCTGAGATGTAAAAACAAACATTAAATAAATAGATATAAGGCACTCTGGACAACTCAGAAAAGAAGAAGGAGGAGGAGGAAGAAGAGGAAGAGGAGGAAGAGGAACAGAGGAACAAATGAATGATACCAAAGAGGACTTTAAGTACCATGCATTGTGTGAAAAATTTAACATCAGCAGCTGAAAAACAGGGAGAAAAAGAGAGAGCAAGAAGAGGAAATAAGGGCCGGGCGTGGTGGCACACACCTTTAATCCCAGCACTTGGGAGGCAGAGGCAGGCGGATCACTGTGAGTTCGAGGCCAGCCTGGTCTACAAAGTGAGTCCAGGATGGCCTAGGCTACACAGAGAAACCCTGTCTCAAAAACAAAAACAAAAACAAAAAACAAAAAACAGAAAACAAAAACCTTTATTAAAAAAAAGAAAAGGGAATAAGGGAACCAGTTCTGAGATCAGGTGCACGGGTCACACATCGTCAGAATATTTAATCACAAATCCCAGGACTAGTCCCCTGTAATTGCGACGTATCTTTAGCTGCTGTTGGGAAGGAGCTTTGTCTACAGGGAAGACAGTGGTAGAGAGGGCCCCGTCTCCTCTTTTCCTGTGTTCATTGACCATTGGCTAGATCTGGGAAGGGGTTTAAAGTTTACCTCCTGTATTGTCCTTGGCTGGTGCCTTAGTTTGAGCGGGACCCCTGGGCCCAAATCTGCCTATCATATTGCTCTACTTGTAGATTTCTAGGACCCTCTGGATCCTTTTATTTTGCTGTTCTCCCATGCGTCTCTCATTTAGAGTCCCAATAGGATGCCTTCCCCTCTGTCCCAGTTTCCTGGTAAGTGAAGGCTTTCGTGGGACATGCCCCTTGGGCTAGTATGCAGATATAAGTGAGTATATACCATTTGATTCTTTCTGCTTCTGGGTTAACTCACTCATTATGATCATTTCTAGCTCAATCCATTTATCCACAAATTTCGGGAATTCCTTGTTTTTAATAGCTGAGTAGTATTCCATAGTGTATATGTACCACAGTTTCTTTATCCACTCTTCTACTGAGGGACACTTAGGCTGTTTCCATGTTCTGGCTATTATGAATAAGGCTGCTATGAACATGGTGGTTGCTGGGAATTGAACTCATGACCTGTGGAAGGGCAGTCAGTGCTCTTACCCTCTGAGCCATCTCTCCAGCCCTATTCTCATTTTTATATGCACCAGATGAGACCTGCACAAGCCGCTTGCAGCTACGGGGAACATTTGGATCTCCCTGAGGCTCTGACTAACACCTCTGCCTGTACCAGGTGCCATTTCCTTGTGATGGGAGAAGGAAGAGGAAAGTGGACCCACAGAGACTGGACCAAGGAGGCAGCTGTGATCTTGCCTTTGTCCTTAGGGAACAGCTGATACACAACTGTTAGACAAAAATGATCAGAGGGAAAAGTGGGAAAGAGACGTGCTTGTCTGTCATGGTTCTGCCATCCAATAGCCCGAGGTCCACCCTCCAGAGCCAGGTATTTGTTGATTTTTTGTTGTGGTGGTTCTGTTTTGTTTTTGGTTTTTTTGTTTTGTTTTGTTTTGGTGTGTGTGTTTTGAGACAGGGTCTCTCTCTGTGTAGCCTTGGCTGTCCTGGACTTGCTTTGTAGACCAGGCTGGCCTCGAACTCACAGCGACCCACCTGCCTCTGCCTCCCAAGTGCTAGGATTAAAGGCGTGTGCCACTATGCCTGGCAGTACTTATAATTGATTGGCAGGCTGACCCTCCTACGGGGATGGCCCCTCAGACAGCAGCAGAGGGGCTTCAGTTGCTCGATGCTGAAAGTAAAAGAGTGTAACACAAGGTTATAGGCAGGTTCCTTCTTCCTGCAGTGCTTTGCAGCTAATCACAGGTGAGTGCTTGCTTGTGTGTCCTGCCTGGGTGTGCTAGCCGAGTGCCACCAAGTACTCTCCTGACCCCCTATGTCACTGCTCAGCAACATACGGGAGGGGAGTTGAATCATGCTCACTACAGGACTGGTCTTCAGGACACCTGGAGCTCCTGAGTCTCCACACAGGATATGGCTACAATGTAGAGAAAGTGGAGGCCATCCTGTGTGGGACGCAGAGCCCTCTTCCTGCAGACCCAGTGTCTAAGGGCTGAGACATGTCCCCACCTCAGCTGGGTATGGCCAGAGCAGCCACCTAGGCCTCTGGCATCAGTTGAGCTGACACAGTTGAGCCTCTTTGGGGCCTTGGATTACTACCGATCCCTATATTGACTGCTTTCCCCACCTTCAAGGAGAGCCTTCAAGGAGAGCAAGAGAACCACTCTGAGCCTCGGCTGTGGCTGCTCCTTCCTGTGCGGTTCAGGGCTATTTATATTTCCAAACGTCCTGTGGGGTCTGGAAGTACTAACTCAGTCCTGCCTGTCTCCATCCCAGGAGGCAGGTAAAGGTCAGCTGACGGGCTGAGTGAGACCTTTCTGCTCCCAGATCCCCCCAAAACAGAACTCCGCACCATCACCCAGACGGTCAGCTTTCAAATCAGGAAGATGAGGCCGCTGGGATCTGAGACGGGAATGCGGCTGGGACACTGAACCTGACTGTGCACGGGGCAAGGCTCGGACGAGGCTGCTTCGGGAGTCGGCGGTCTGGAAACCACATGCCTAGTGGAAAGCCAGGCTGTGTAAAAGCCGTGCCACAGCTGGTGCATCTGTTTCTCACAGAGGTGTGGGAGGGGCCCCAGTAGAGCTTCAGGAGAGCCCCAGACTGGAACAAGTCTCTCTGATTGGTAGACAGAGGAGCCAGGCTCTCAATAATGAAGGAAAAGGCATCATGACAGTGCAGAAATGCTAGAACATACACTCCATGCCGGGTTCACCTCACAACCCCCAAGGTCATGACATCATGATAATGAAGGGTCCACCTTGGTCAGAGGACCTGGAGGAGCCAGGAGAGCCAAGCACAGTGAATTGGTCCAAATCTGAGAGCCCCGAGGAGCCAAGACAGCCAACTTTGGCTGTGTGGCTGGGACTCTAGCACAGAAAAGGGGCCTTTCTAGGAAAACTGCTGAGGCCCAAGAAAAACCTGGAATCAGCATTTACAGGTCTCCCACATGGAGTCACAGCCAGACTACAGTGCTAGAGGCCTCTGCTTCTGCACCCAAACCGAGCAGAGCAGCTCCTCCCTGGCTAGAGGCTCGGACAGACTTCTGCAGAAAGTGAACATGTCAGGACAATTTAAAACAACCTGTGTTTTTGTTTTGTTTCGTAGACCAGGCTAGCTTCGAACTCACAGCAATCCACCTGCCTCTGCCTCCCGAGGACTGGGATTAAAGGTGTGCGCCACCACCGCCCAACAACAACCTGTACTTTTAATTTAAACAATTTAAAACTCCCTGAAGGGTCTGTGTGGTGACCTCCAGGTAAAACCTTGGAGGAAAAGACGGACTCTCAGTGGCTTATTTTCTTCCTTGTTTAGCTGTAGAGGCTGAAGGCATGAGTTACTACATGCCGTGTGCTCACAGGGATGGGAGCTTTTCTCAGGGACTTGGCACAGCACACGCTTGGTCTGCTGACAACCAGAGGCAAAGCAAGGGACTTTAGCTCACAAAAATTTATCTATGTGGAGTTTATTTAAACACCG
Source organism: Acomys russatus (assembly GCF_903995435.1). Taxonomy (NCBI): domain Eukaryota; kingdom Metazoa; phylum Chordata; class Mammalia; order Rodentia; family Muridae; genus Acomys; species Acomys russatus. The sequence continues at coordinate 6,891,529 of NC_067163.1, forward strand.
ACTTTGTAAGAATTCATCTAATTTTCTTTTTGTTTGTTTGTCTTTTGAGACAGACTGTCTCTGTATAGTCCTGGCTGTTTTTTTTTTTTTTTTCTTTTAAGATTTATTTATTATGTATACATGTGGTTGCTGGGATTTGAACTCATGATCTTTGGAAAAGCAGTCAGTACTTCTAATCTCTGAGCCATCTCTCCAGCCCAGTCCTGGCTGTCTTAGAACCTGCTATACAGACCAGGTTGGCCTTGAACTCCCAGTGATCCACCTGTCTCTGCCTCCAGAGTGCTGGATTAAGGGCAGGTGCTGCCACTCCCGACCCTATTTAAGGAATTATATCAGATAGCAATTCAAACTTTAAGAAATAATCAAGAGCACTGCAAAGAGTCAGCATTTAAGACAGGCATCCTTGTTCCCGCTAGTTTATTAGCTGCATTGCGGCTTGCAGTGTTTATGTGCACGCCTATGACAACCGAAGTGAGAGAGGTGGGCATAGAGCGTCTAAGGGGATGGCTGGGGCGTGGCAGGCTTCTGTCTACCTCTTACAAGGTGCTGCTTGGGCCTTAAATCAACCACAAAAAAAAAAAAAAAATTAAGATCAAATATAGATGGAAACCAAATGAGCGGCATAAAGCGGAACTGTTTTTTTGTAGTCTAACAATCCGAAGGAAGACATAAAAGGAGGGACAGACAGAAAACCCAAATGGCGGATCCGAAATCTATTATAACAAAACCAGAGCATCGCCTGCTCTGATAAGGCGAGGCCCAGCTATAAGCTGTCTCCAGAGCTGTAGTTTAAGCAGGGAAGCTGGGAACCGGTGATGAAGAGAGTCTGTCATACAAATAATCTGCACAAGAAAGTGCCTGTTGTAACCACAGTACTCTTCAAGGCAGAGAATTAAAGCAACCAGAGAAAGACCCTTCATAATAACAGAGCAATCAATCATTCATAAAGACAGAGATCATAAATATGAATGCATCTAGTGACAGAGCACCCAGCACATAAAGCAAATGTTGACGGGATTAAAAGAACAGACATTTGCATAATAATGAATGGAAATTTTAACAGCTGGTATCTAAATAAATGGAACAAGGAGACAAGAAGAAAGATGAAGGAGGAGACAAGCCACAGACTGGGAGAAAATATTTACAAAATATAGCTGCAAAAGACTCATCCGAAATCCACAAAGAACTCTTAAAACTTGATGAGGAAAAAAAAAAAAAAAGACAATATAAAAATGGGCAAAACATTCGAACACTATCAAATGAGAAACATAGACAAGCATGGGTGCGTGTGACAAGGTGCTCACGTGACATCAGAGAACCACAAACTGAAACATCAGCGAGATGCAGTGGCACAGCTGTAATGACCGAAATCTGGACCCCCCAGTGACAGCCAGTAACAACGCATGGCAACAGGAACCCTTGTGCCATGCTCATGGTGATGACGTTGGTGCAGCCATCTTGGAAAGACAGTTTGACAATCTTTGACAGTCTTTCCCATTGGACCCAGTGGTCACACTCTTAGGTACTTTTCCAACTTCTCTGGAAAGCTATGCGCACACAAACAACTGCCATAAATTTTTAAGGTGATTTTTAAATAATCACTCTGTTGTGATTATCACCTCTGTCCTCTGGGCGTTACAGGGTGGTTGTCACGTGAAATCATAGCAACCGTGAGTACTCCAATGATACCCACACAAGACCGAACCAGCTAACATTCCCTCAAGTGATGAGAGACTGCACAAGGGAACCATGAGGCCCTGGCCATCTCCAAGGATACATAAGAAACTAATAAGTGCTGTGGAGGACCACTCTTCAATGCTGTAGCTGCCTAGGAGCTGCCTGTGCCTGTAACACACCCACATTCCTTTAAGTAATCCCAATCACACTCGTTGCTTACTATGCTGGGCTCAGGTGCAATCACCTCCGGGTTTCCTCTGCTTGCGGAAAACAATTCCACCTCAGGTGTGGTTTGTCCCCACATATGAACCAAGGCCCTCACATATGAATCAAGGCCCCCACATATGAACCAAGGCCCCCACATATGAACCAAGGCCCCACATATGAACCAAGGCCTCCACATATGAACCAAGGCCCTCACATATGAACCAAGGCTCCCACATATGAACCAAGGCTCCCACATATGAACCAAGGCCCCCACATATGAACCAAGGCCCCCACATATGAACCAAGGCCCCACATATGAACCAAGGCCCCTACATATGAACCAAGGCCTCCACATATGAACCAAGGCTCCCACATATGAACCAATGCTCCCACATATGAACCAAGGCCCCCACATATGAACCAAGGCCCCCACATGTGAACCAAGGCTCCCATATATGAACCAAGGCCCCACATATGAACCAAGGCCCCACATATGAACCAAGGCCCCTACATATGAACCAAGGCCTCCACGTATGAACCAAGGCTCCCACATATGAACCAATGCTCCCACATATGAACCAAGGCCTCCACATATGAACCAAGGCCTCCACATATGAACCAAGGCCCCCACACATGAACCAAGGCCCCCACATATGAACCAAGGCCCCACATATGAACTAAGGCCCCCACATATGAACCAAGGCTCTCACATATGAATCAAGGTCCCCACACATGAACCAAGGCCCCCACATATGAACCAAGGCCCCACATATGAACCAAGGCCCCCACATATGAACCAAGGCCTCCACATATGAACCAAGGCTCCCACATATGAACCAAGGCCCCACATATGAACCAAGGCCCACATATGAACCAAGGCCTCCACATATGAACAGGCCTCACATTGAACCAAGGCTCCCACATATGAACCAAGGCCCCACATATGAACCAAGGCCCCACATATGACCAAGGCCTCCACGGTATGAACCAAGGCTCCCACATATGAACCAATGCTCCACATATGAAACCAAGGCCTCCACATATGAACCAAGGCCTCCACATATGAACCAAGGCCCCACATATGAACCAAGGCCTCCACATATGAACCAAGGCCCTCACATATGAACCAAGGCTCCCAATGCTGCACACACAGAGTGGTGTTCAGAACTTCAAGCACAACACTAAACACCCAGGATCAAGACAGAGCACAGGGGCTGGGGAGTTAGCCCCACAAGACACCCGCTTCGGGTGCCAGTCGCATCGCTCTTGGTTGCTTCCAGTTCTGCTTTACTGTCCTACAAACAGAGGGCTCCCCGATTCCCCCCACCCCCATCCCCTCTTAGTTTGCTTCTTTGTTGCTGTGGTAAACCTTGTCTTAGTTAATGTCCTATCGCTGTGAAGAGACCCCACGGCCACAGGAGAACGTTTACTTGGGGCTGGCTTACAGAGGTTTAGTCCACTGTCATCGTGGTGGGAAGCATGGCTGCACACAGGGTGCTGGAGGGGAGCTTTGAGCTCTACATCTGGATCCTCAGGCAGAAGGAAGAGGCAGTGAGCCACCGGGCCTGGCTTGAGCGTATACATACACACACATATCCTTTGCCCTACGTACCCGTGTTGATGTTTGCCCTGTATCCTTTGGCAAATGTGCTCTATGTATTCCCCCTCTCCACAGATATGTGTATTTCCTCTAAACTTAGAGTGAGACGTGTACATTTTGAAAACTTACCCACCAAACATTTGCCTTTTAAATATTTCAAGTGTGTCTCCCAAGGCCATGGATACTCCCTAAAACACCCACACTATAGCCACCAAGCCCAGGAAATTCAACATCGACACAACATTTCATCAAATCTTCCCTCAGTACTCTGCTTTTATCCTGACCCCGTGGCATTCCTCACCATATTTTTCCTCCGGCATGCACAGGATCTCTTTTAGGCTTCTGCTACGCCTCACTCCCCTTGCTTCTTAATCCCCAGCTGATCTCTGCCTTGATAACATGGACAGAGTGCTTTTCTTGACGGCCATAAAGAAGGCATTTATGATACTGCACCCTGTGCTGGGAACAGGAAGATAGCAGGGGCTTAGGGCTGATATAGGTCAGTGAGAAGCTGGCCCCCTCACACCCACACCCTGCCTATCTCTTCTAGAATACCGTATGCTGTTCCCATCACACACAGATCCAGCAGGCACCTGGTTTGTAGTCAAAGGACTCCTCTGATGGCTCTGACATGCCTCTCTGACCTCCATTTCTGCTCTCCACACACAGAGAAGGCAAGGAGAGAGGGGACATCAGGGACTCAAATGCACCCCTGGGCCACACCTACAAGAGGCAGGGCCTGACATCATCCTCTCCCATGTCAGGCCTAGCTATATCCTGTGGCCTCCTGGACTCATGACACATGGGGTTCAGACCAGCTCCCCGCTTACCTGGAAAACCCAAGCAATACTGTGGGACGTCACTCAAGGAAAACATTTACAAATGGTGATGTAGGATATTTTAGTTACTCTGAGCTATCTGAACTCTGGTCCCCACACACAGTTTACAGACTTGGGAGATCTGAGGAAAAGCCGCAGGCCTGGTAAACACGACAGGATCTTCTAACATGAAGGACTAGTGTCTTTGAAGGAGACGTCATCTTGACCTTACTCACTGTCCACTCACGGCGGACCCTGACATCTGTCCCGATCCTGTGGTCGACAATGGAAAGAATCCGAGGCTCTTTCTCAGCAGACCTTGAGATGCCTTCATTAGGCATCCTTCCTGTCCTTCCTGTCCTTCCGAACTGGTCCTCTTCTGGTTCTGGCTAGCCATCAGGCTCCTGTCTTCTCAGTAGCTCTGTTTTATCAAGCCCTGCTCAAGCGTTCCGATTACTTATGCAAATTCACCAAGCTGCCAGTGCAGAATTATAATTAAAAAAAAAAAAAAACACAAAACTTAGGTCTTCTTTATTTTGAGATGAAGTCTGACAGCAGAGGAAATCAGCTGTCAGTCATTGTGACCTCAGAGCAACAAGCAAAACCTGGAGCCCAGTGGTACTCCTGGTGGCGGTTCACTTTGAAAGGGATGCATCCCCCAGAGAAGAGGGTGGAGGTGTGGACAGACTGGAGGACAAGCCGCAGACACAAGACACTGCTTTCTCCCTTGGCTGGCCACCACCGAGCAGCTGAGACTCCACAGGAAGCCTCTGGAAGCTGTGTGGGAAGGAGGAAGGGGAGCAAGGGAGGGGCGGGGCAGGCTTTCCCTCCCACTTGGGCATCAGAAGACACTCAAGAGGCTGGGTGGAGGGGATGGCTTCGTGGTTCTCCATATTCCTAACAAGGGTGTCTAAGGTCACTAAGTGGCACTGCACTTTCTACGGTGATTTTTGGACCCAATTTCTCAGTTAATATCCAAGTTTTACCCTGTTGTCAGGTCTTGTTACCATACTTGTATACTTTTGTCATTGTTTTTTTTCAAGACAGGGTTTTTCTGGGTAGCCTTGGGTGTCCTGGACTCACTTTGTAGACCAGGCTGGCCTTGAACTCAGCAATCTGCCTGCCTCTGCCTCCCTGAGTGCTGGGATTAAAGGTGTGCGCCACCACGCCCAGCTCTTTTTCAGCTTTTAAGTGAGTGTCTTGATTGCATGTATGTCTGTGTACTGTGTGCATGCCTGGTGCCCTCAAAAGCCAGAGGAGGAAGTCAGAACTGGAGTTAGAGATAGTTGTAAGCTACTATATGGATGCTGGGAATCAAACTCCAGTCCTCTGGAAAAGCAGACAGTGCTCTTAACCACTGAAAAAAAATCTCTCCAGCCCTATTATGCTATTCAAAGTATTGGGGGAAGACTCATGCATGCCACAGCACACATGTGGAGGTCTGAAGACAATTTTGTAGAGTTGGCTCTCTTATTCCAACATTACATAAGTTCTGGGGAACCAAATTCACGTCAGGCTCGCACAGCAAATACCTTTACCTAAGCCCTTTGCCCCGCCCCCCATGCATCATGTTGATGTTCTACAAATATGGATCCAGGAGCCTTGGAAGGCTACATGCAGTCAGTCCAACAGCCGGCCACGGCTTCTCAGATGCTGGAGGGAGGCACTGTGCCCTGGGTCAGAGATGATGCACAAGCAGCGTGGCTTTCCAAGTCACCATCTCCAAGTCCCTCAGTGATGTGGCTGGTGATGTGGCTGGGTACAGTGGATGTCAGCGCAGGGTCACGGTGAGCAGTCTCAGAGGACAGGAACTCTAAGACTTGATAATAGGCAGAGCCAGTCCGCCTTTCCACTCCAGAGGAGACACCGTCTTTGTCTTTAAGGCTGTTTGCTATATAGGCCTTCTGGAAAGGACCACTTGCGATGAAATGAAAATACCATCACCTTTGAAAAAGCATGCATAAACGTGAGACTCCTGTGAGGAGTGCTTCCTAATGCACCTCACAGACAGCTTTGACTAAAGCTTTGAGGCTAACAGGCTAAAAAACAGCTACAGTACTAGACATGGTGGCACATACTTTTAACTCCAGCACTTGGGAGGCAGAGGCAGGTGGGTCTCTGTGAGTTCCAGGCAAGCCAGGACTAAACAGTAATATTCTGTCTTAAATAAAAAGAAAATAATAATAATGATAATGATGATGAAGAAGAAAAGGAGGAGGAGGAACAGGAGGAGGAAGAAGAAGTTGATAACATATAAAGCTTTACCATTTATACACTAAGGAAAATTAATTTATTTGAGTTTTATCACCTGGAGAGTTAGCTGACTTGTCCTCTGACGAGGGGAACAGGAGAGCTCGGCTAGAGAATGGTAGGTGAGAGGTGATGGACTATTCTGTACTTGCTGCTTGCTCACTGGACAACCTTGACCTCAGTGTCAGCCAGGGGTCTAGAGGTACAGAGGCCACTGCTCATCACGGGCCATTGCCTTGGAGAGGCAACTAGTTGCTCCAGTCGCCTTTATGTTGTGCTGATACAGGGACCACATGGGAACCAGCCAAAGTGCCTGTGTGTGCTTCTGGGAGCTGGCAGAGCAGACCTGGGATTTCACCACACTGAGCACACGGCTTTGTGCACGCCTCTCCCTGCAAAAACCTCTCCTTCCTGCCGGGGCTGGGGAAGAAGTTGTTCTTTCTCCAGGAGCCCTTTGTAGGAAAAGGTGGGACATGTGTTTTGCTGGGACAGTGGCCGTTTTCGTCTCATTTCTGTTGCTGTGATTAAATACTCTGCTGGAATCTGTTTAGGGGATAGAGGACTTATTTTAGATCGTGGTTCCACCTTGTGATCTATCCCTATGGGGAAATCAAACAGCAGCGTTAGCTTGAGGTAGCTGGTCACACCATAGCCAGAGAGAATGGATGCAGGCACGCAGGCTTGCTTGCTTGTTGGCTTCTGCTCAGCTTACTTTATCTCCTGTTAACACAGTTCACCCCATCAAGGGAATGGTGCCGCCACAGTGGGCTGGATCTTCTCGCATCAATTAATTTAACTAAGACAATTCCCTGAAGATATGCTCACAGGCCAAGCCAATGTATACAACCTCACTGAGACTCTCTTCTGGAAGATTCTGGATTGTGTGGAGTTGGCAAAGCCACCCCAATGGCCCTGAGGCACAAGAGTCCGGAGTTACCCAGGGAGCTTCCATAGTTCCTGTGACCAGTGCAAATACGCTCAGTTTGGTGGTGGTGACGTCAGGCACCTTGTTGGGGTGTAGAGGGCTGATGGTTCTACACCTGACTGCAGTATAGAGACCTAGCTCTGCAAAGTCTTCAATGCAGGTAAGAGGCCCGAGGTCCCTGGGAGGCTCAGCTGCAGCAGGGAAAGGATGCTGTGAAGACACGGGTGTGAACCCTCATCTGCCTGCCCCTTAATGAGACAGGCAATGCTGAGAGGGAACCATCCACCAAAGGCTGTGGTTGGCCCACTTCGTACAGCTGATGAAGCTACAGGTAGAATAAACAGATGCATACATGTGCCGTCAGGGGGTAGATGAATAGTGTGGAAGTCTGAAGAAGTAAACAAAAACCCTTCCTGGTGGAGTGTCTTGATCTGGCCAGGCCCCCTGACAGTCTCAGGTCCTGCGTGGTCGCCACCAGCCTCCATCGCAACTCCACAGGAAGCTTAGGCTTTCCATAACTCAGGCCCACGGTGAGATGGTGTGTGCTGCGTATGGGGAAACTATTCATGGGGCACTGGGGTGGCTGTCACCTGGGGTGGGAAGAGGCAAGTCTATGGGCAAACACCAAGAGCCCACTGTCCACCAGAGATGGAACATAAACAACGTAAAAGGGCTAACCAAAAATAATTTCCTCTCTGGGGGGGGCGGGTGTTTCTGGTCTTTTCCTTCCTCTAAAAGAAATGAAGAGGTACAATAGGAACACTAGCAAGCCTACCCGATCACTACAATGCATGGCAACATTCTTGATGTAGACCTTCAGGGACATGTCATGCTGTGGAGCCCAGAGGCGTCCTCCAGGGTCAGCATCATGTGTTTGGTCATCTGCTTGGAAAATTCTGTATGTTATATCAATACAACTTATTAGGAAAAAAAAAAAAAAAAAAAAAAAGAAGAAATCAAAGCAGTTGATCCTCGTGGTCCCAGAGAAACTGAAGGGGTCTAGAATCCGACAGGGTCGTGACTTTTCGCTCTTGCCTTTGCAAGCCTGAGCACAACAATCCTTAGCGATCACAGGGCGATGGGTGGAGGCAGAGATACTGTGAGCTCTCGTCTGTTCTATGTCTGCCTGCTGCCAACCCCACGCTGACCGGCTCTCCCAGGCTCTGAGTGGCCTGGGGAACCCTTGCTACAGCTCCTTCCGTTCCCACAGAGGGAGTGCCATCTTTGTCAACCTCTACAGAGAGGTAAGGATATAATTTTTTCTTGGTGACAAAACTCTAGACAAGTCTTCAAGTTAAGTTTCTTTCTTTTTTTTTTTTTTTTTTTTTTTTTTTGGTTTTTCGAGACAGGGTTTCTCTGTGTAGCCTTGGCCATCCTGGACTCACTTTGTAGACCAGGCTGGCCTCGAACTCACAGCGATCCGCCTGCCTCTGCCTCCCGAGTGCTGGGATTAAAGGCGTGCGCCACCACGCCCGGCCTTAAGTTTCTTTCTTTCTCTCTCTCTCTTTCTTTATTTCTCCACCCCCCCCCCCCCAAACGGTCTCTCTGTGTAGCCTTGGCTTTCCAGGACTCACTTTGTAGACTAGGCTGGCCTCTAACTCACAGCGATCCACCTGCCTCTGCCTCCCGAGTGCTGGGATTAAAGGCATGCACCACCACGCCCGCCACAAGTTAGGTTTCTTGAAAGATAGCATTACCCCGAGCTGAGGAAGCCTCCCAGTGTCCTGAGTAAAGCACTGGATATATAGTTTAACACTTAGGAAGCAAAATATCAATTTATAAAATGGAATTTTCTAGGTTCATAAAACCCACAGGGGCCAGGCAAACTCTTCCCCAGTGTTGATTTTCCTCTGTGGCCTCCGCTTCTTAGCAGCCATCGCTCATCACTCTGGGAGGACTCATTAGATGATGCGAAGTGCCTGACCACATCAAAGGGAAGTGCTCTGTGGACAGAAGGCATTAAAAATAGACAAGAAACCAGAAGATGTTCAAACGGAAGGTAAAAGTTCCCTGTTCAGCTCAATAAACTGCTCGAAGGTGAAGGACAGGCTCTGTGAAAAGCCAGACAGCATGTCATCTGGGCAAGGGGGGCTGTGTGAAGTCTGAAGATGGCTGCTGGCATCACAGGCCGCATAGGAGAGATAGGGTTAGACATCGCCTGCTCAGCTACCTATGAAAAGACCTATGGGGGGGGGGGGGGAAGCTGGTATTCCTGAATGGCTACCCAGGGCCCAGTCTTACCACTGCCTAAGCCCTGAGCAACTGACCCCTCCTTCCCCCCACCCCCCCGCCTGCCTCTCTCTTTCTCTTTAGCATATAAGACCTTTATTTTTTTTAAATATATTTTATTAATTTATTCATATTACATCTCAATTGTTATCCCATCCCTTGTATCCTCCCTCCCCCTCATTTTCCCCTTACTCCCCTCCCCTATGACTGTGACTGAGGGGGACCTCCTCCCCCTGTATATGCTCATAGGGTATCAAGTCTCCAGGAAAGTGGGACAGAGGAGAGGACATCCTATTGGGACTCTAAGTGAGAGAAGCATGGGAGAATGAGGAACTAGAAGGATCCAGAGGGTCCTAGAAACCTACAAGAAGAACATTATGATGGGCGGATATGGGCCCAGGGGTCCTGTTCAAACTATGGCACCAGCCAAGGACAATATGTGCAGTAAACTTCGAACCCCTACCCAGATCTAGCCAATGGACAGGACATTCTCCACAGTTGAGTGGAAAGTGAGGTCTGACTTTCACACGAACTCTGGTGCCCCACATTTGACCATGTCCCCTGGATGGGGAGGCCTAGTGACACTCAGAGGAAGAATAGCAGGTTACCAAGAAGAGACTTGAGACCCCTCCTCCCTTTGTCACATGCCAGAGGGGCTCTTTTGAACAACTGATCTAGTAGTTTCCATGGTGAACTCTGATGCTTTTGCAGTAGGAGGCTTTGGTCAAACACTGTGAGAGGCAGTGGCTCCTGATACTCAGTGAGCTGCACCCTCGAGCAAGGATACCATGACTTTCTCAGACCTGTTGCTGTAAAAAAAAAAAGACATTTTAATCTATTTTGTATGTCTGTGGCGGGGCCTGCATCTGTGGAGGTAAGAGGACACCATGCGTGGAGTTGGTTCTCTCCTTCCACCATGACGGCCCCAGAGACTTAACTCAGGTTGGTCAACGATGGTGCGGAGACCCACTGAGCCATCTCGTCAGCCCTGGAGCTGTCACTCTGATCTTTTCCTCCAATAATTTGGGGTGACCCACAGTGAAAGAATTGCTTAGTCAATAGCCAGGAGCTCACCGGCATCTCCTCAAGGTCAGCTTTTTATGAGGAACCGTCCACCTGTCTGCCTGTGCTCACACCTCACCCATTGTAGGGTGTTTCAAATGCACTTCAGACATCTCACACCCCTTGGCATCTTTCTGCCACATGCCAGGTATGTGATCCTGGGCAAGTGTCTTCACGGATGTGCCCCCTCCTGCAACAAGTCTGATGCACAACCCCACCACAAGCCGTGTGCTTATCTCCATGTGTGCCTCTTACACATTTCCAAGGCTTGTCCTGGACCTGCATCTAGGAGGTTCTATCCCCAGAGCCCCAGGAAAGTGGCCTCCACAGCTACCTGCAGGACAGCTAGTGGGTGTGGGCTTTGCTGAAACAGCAGTGCTGGGAAAGCAGCCGACTCTGCTTTCTAATGTCACCACAAACAGTAGCAAACTTGGAGAAACATCAGCAACCAACCCATCAGCTAACCGTGCTGTTGGAATTCACTTTGCCAACTTGACACAACTGAGACAGGCAGCTGAGAAGAAGGCCTCGACTGAAGAATCGCCTGGATCAGATTGGTCTGTGGGCACCTGTCTGTGAGGGAGTGTCTCAATAATTAATACTGGGGGGTACACTCTCGGTGGGACACGCCGTCCCTGGGCAGGTAGTCTTGAGTTATATACGCAGGCTGACTAAGCATGAGCCTGCGGATGAGCCAGCCAGCCAGCAGCATCCCATCAGCGTCCCTGCTTCAAACCTCTGCCTCGACTTCTCTCAACAACGGACTGTAACCCAAAGGTATATGCCAAATAAATCCTTTCTTTCCTGTCTTGCTTTTCTATTGTTGTGATTAAAAACACCATGAAGAAGAAATCGGGCTTATAGTTCCAAAGGGTGAGAGTCCGTGAGGGCAAAGCCTCAAGTGGCAAGCCTGGGCCAGGTGCAGAAGGTGAGCACTCACACCTAGCTACCAAGAGAAAACAGAGGGAGTGCTCTGGGAATGGTAGGTGGCTTTTGAAACCTCAAAGCCTGAGACCATGACACATTTCCTCCAGCAAGTCCACACCTCCTAATCATCCCCTAAAGAAGGCTATCAACTAAGGGCCACGCACTAAAACATCAGAGCCTGTTGGAGCTCATTGTCATCCAAGCCACCACACTCCCCAAGCTGCCTTTTGGTCAGAGGGCTTTAGCTCAGTGAGGTGAAAGAAAGCAGTGCACCTATGCATTTGCTTTTTTGTGTGTCAGATATATTCATGTTGACATGTCAGTGCCCCCAGTACTGTTAAACACAAAGGTGCACACCATGCGGCAGACGGTGTGATCACATCTAAAACACACAGTAATGCTTCTGACTTTCTCCAGCGCTGGTCAAACCCGCATAGCCACATCCACAGAGACTTTTCTTACAGATTCCATCCAAGGTCATGGTCGCTTTTTATATCTCTGTATCTCTTGGAATCTAGAACATTCTCCCAAACTTCAGGCCAGCTTTCTTGTAGTCTTGCCAGCGTTCTGGGTTTGCCCAGAGGCTCTACCTATTTTCCTTTGTCGATCCCTTAAACATCCTTGAAACAGAAATAATCTGTGGCAGTAATTCCCAAATTGAACAGAACGTCATACTTTAGTTTTTTTTTTTTTTAGTTGAAGGCTTCAAAAATTTTAATGTATTATTGTGTTTGTACATAGTGTGGGGTGCAGGGTGTAGGCAGCAGGGAACATACCACACTGCACATGTGGCGGTCAGGGGACAACTCTTTGGAGTCAGTTCTCTCTTTCCACATTTATGTGGCCTCTAGGGGTTGAACTCATGTCAGCTGGCTTGTGTGGCCAGGACATCTACCCACTGAGCCATCTCACAGTCCCCTTGAAGGATTGTGAGAAAATTTAAATTAGATTTTAAAATGGTGGAATCAGGTGAGAACGAATACTGTTGATGAATTAATTTACCATTTTATCGCCCCACTTCCACCCTGTGCTGGTTTGGGTGCCCTTTTCTCATCTAAGTAAGAGTCACCTTATTCCACCACAATGGAGCAGCCAGTACTGCCTTCATTCAGCCTGTGAGACCAGAACAGCGATCAGCCCAAGGACAAAGTTACCTTTAGCAGAAAGGTGACTATTCTAGAACATACCTTCCCTTTGGAAAGGAGATTTTCCTTCTTTTTTTGGTTCTTCTTCCTCATTCCTCTTCATCTCTAACCCTTTAAAACAACTAAAAGAGGAAAGGTTCACACACACTGAAAGCCCTGGTGCTCAAATGACAGGCCAGCCTCTACCTGAGCCAGAGGCTTTCCCATGGTGTTCTTCCTGTCACCCACGGTGTGGGTTCTCTCCAGATGGGCTGGCTTTGATGAAAATGCCTGAAGTGGTCCTTCATTTGGCCTGCGTATGAACTGTATACAGAGAGTTGCCACTTGCGATTTAACCAGTTGTCTAAATGCTCCCGTGACCTTTCTCAGAGTTGGGAATTTGCCTTTCGTTATGTAAACTTATTCTTCAGTAAGACATAATCCTGTTTAAGCCCAGCAGACATAATCTCATTAAGGGTGCACAATTTGGAAGGCATGACAGTGGGGGCAGAGCCTGGCCCCACCTCTGGTGGCAGAAGAAGCTTCCTGAGAACACGTGCAGGTAGCAGGTGCCTCTGCTCCCTACCCAAAGGGCCGCTCTGGTAGTCCCTCCCACCACTCAGCTCAGGGGCTAGGAGGAGAAAAGAACAGAGCAGACTCCAACAGATGGGATGATGTCTTTCTGCCAGCCCCGGGCCGTTCAGGCTCCCCTAGACCACAGCCCCTTGAGGTTCTGCTCCTCAGAAACATTCAGCTTTTTGTCCCTCATTGGAGCTTGTGGCCCCAGGTCTACCTCCTGCCCCCAAGGCCTCTGTGATCATGTCTCTTGTCCTCAGAGTGGGAAGGCCCATAGGTACACAGGAACAGGCAGTGTCTCTCCCAGGACCTGGGACTGTGACATTATGTAAAAATGGAGGTCTCTGTAGAAGCCACAGGTTGGGACAAGACCCTATTTAGAAATAAAGTCACCATCACAGAGAGAAGGTCACGTGAAGAGGGAGGCAGAGTGATGTGCTTACAAGCTGAGGTGTCTCAGAAGAAGGGGCGGGGCAGAGAAGCCACATGTCACAGCCCCAGAGGACACTCTAGGAAGCTGCTCACACAGGCATCGACATTTTAACACCACTGTTGTGGGTAGTCATGTCAGAAGTGACCTGTTGAAATAGGACATCACAACCTTTTATGCCCAAGTAGCTGACTTGCCACCTAGTGGTCCTTCTGTCACCTCGGACTCATTCGTTACTCGCTGCCTAGGAGAGGCATGCTCACAGAGAACACAAACTCAGCCTTGCAGCAAAATGCAACTCTTAAAAAGGAAACACTTTTCTCTTTCGCTTGGGCCTCCTTGTCTCTAAGCTAAATTGGAGACTCTCAAGCATACCACCCTCCCACTAATCACAAAGAAGATGCAGAAAAGAAAAGAAAAAGTTAAAACATCTCTTCTGTTGCCCTTTCCTGTAGGGACTAAACCTTTCAAAATTACAGCCCGCCTGCCCCCAGCTCCGACTGTGCATTGAGGTCAGTCCTCTGCCTGTGGTGTGACCACGTAATGCAAGCCCCAGCTTGTGGTGACCTGGAATATCCATTTCCTAATGACCTCCCGGTTGAGGCTGGATTAAATATTGAAAGCAAACTCCAGAAAGATCTGAAGGGAAACTCGCTGGCGGTACTGCGCCGGCTGTGCCAGACTGTTTTAATAATTGATTCACTGGCTGCAGGGTTTGAATGTGCTGTTTACTCATCGACACCGACACAGCCCGGAGAGGGGCTCCACTCCTACCTGCCATCTCTACGTCCCATCAGGGCACTGCCTGGTGGGGGCGATGAGCAGACCCTACCTCCATGTGTCTGCACACATGCCAGTCAGCAAGGAAGTGACTGAGGCCAGAGCCCTGTATCAAGGCTCTCTGCTGAGCGAACTCAGGGCCAAGGCAACTTTGCCCCTGCCCCTCATGAGCCTAATATGCCAGATTAGCCCAGACAGATGTACTACCAGCAACCCCACCCCGTGCCTGCAAGGATGGGGGGATAACTGGGTGTGGCTGGTTATGTGGGACTTTGTATCAACTCATCAAGGTTTTAGCAGCAGTAGGAAGGACCCTCAGCTCTGAGGTACTTGGCCACGATGATGGTGAATCTCGTTGCTTAAGGAGAAGGCCTCATTGATGGACAAGGATTTAGACAGATCTCAGATAGACAGGCAGATAGGCACAGGGGCCACAATCAATAATAAAGATGGTCGACTTTCAGCTTCTTCCTCATACTTCTGATGAGAGACAAGGCCTAAAGGCATTGTCCAATCCAAGCCAGATCAGGACATGTCTTTTCCCAAAGTTGTGGGCCTATCAGTCTCCTTGCCTTTGTTCAAACTGACCAACCCTAAATCAGGGGATGAAGACCGCTCAAAGACCCTCAAACCACCAGTACTCAAAGAGAGACCCCACTTCAGCTCTCTAAGTCCGCCTTTTCCTGGGAGGGGCGCTCTCTCTCTCTGTCTGCACACCTTCCTGAGTGTGCTGCCTCATTCCTATGAACCTCTCTGCCAGCTGATTCTGCCAGCTGTGCTTGGGGTTCTCCCAGAGGAGACCTGTTATGCCTGAGAGTCTTCCTGCCTTTTAACTCCTTAACTAGCAGAACCGGACCCATCCGTGGGAAGCTGGGTGCGTTTCTCGCGCTCCTGTCCATTGCAGAGGTGGTCATATAGTCCATATTTCCACACCCACAGGAACACCTCTCAGGCAGCTCTGGGTGCTCAAGATCGAACCCCAAGATTGGCGACTTATTTCATAACTCACGCTAAGCTCAGGGAAGATGTCTCAGGACGTCTGAGCGGAGATCATTTTTCTCTACTCTTGCTCGGTTTGTCAAGCCTAATCACATTTCCAACTGCACAGTTGGGCTGGTGAAAGTGATCTCCCTGAGGGCTTTGCCAACAGGAAAGCCCTGGTTATCCATGCGTGCTTTTGTTTTAATGCCTCAGCAAATACAAAGAAACAGCAGCTTCTCCGTGCTCTCCTGTGGGAGAGGCAAGCTCCTTTCCCAGATCTAGCATCTTAGCTGGTACACAGCAGCGAAAGTGGTCGTCGGGGCAGCTCTACCTAGGGCTAGGATCTGGGCTAAAACCCCAGCTTCATTTGTGGGACTTCCCATGATCTTAACACAACTCAACGTGAGCTATAGACATTAGGACAGAAGGGCACATGCATCCATCCACACATGCATCCACCTATACATTCATCAACACACACACACACACACACACACACACACACACACCAATCCCATACACACACCCAAACATACATTCACCAATTCGTACACACACACATCCATCCATCCATCCGTCCATCCATCCATCCATCCATCCATCCAACCATTTATACATTCATCAGTCCATACACACCCCCATCCATCCATCCAGGCATAAATACATCCATCCACACATCTGTCAATCTACACCCATCCATTCATCCACACATCCACACACCCACTCACCTATCCACACATCCATATACACATCCACCCATGCATGCATCCATGCATTTCTTCAGTGTGTACTTCTCCAGCACTCACAGGAGGTCAGTGCTGTGGTAAGTCTGTGGTGTGAGGAGACACTGTGCTGGTAGCATATGGCATCTGAGTCCTAGTCAGTATGCCTTTAGGACTTATCATCATGGCTACGCTGGCTACACCTTCCAGAAAGGATGCATCTTGGTTCTCTGACAGTGGAGGGGTCCCATTATCCTTTATTTAGATTATTATTATTATTATTATTTTATGTATATGCATGTTTTGCCTGCATGCATGCTTGTGTACCATGCTCACACTTGGTGCATGTGGAAGCCAGAAAAGAGCCTTGAATCTTCTAGAACTGTGACCTGCCACGTGGTTGCTGGGAGTCAAACCCACATTCTCTTCAAGAGTAGCCCATGTTCTTCATGGCAGAGCCGTCTCTCTAACCCTGGGTCCCATCTATCTATAACCGAAGAATAAAGCTGTGGCCATAAGAGACCATGTCCTTGTCCTGCGCAGCCCTGGTCTGCAGTTAGAGGACTTCTCTAAGCCATGACATCATGATGTTGAGTGAGGTCCCTACAGACCCAGCAAGGGGCCTCAGTTGGCTTCAGTTCAATGACTCCTTGTGGTCTGGAAGTGATTGCTCCTCTCTCGGGAAAGCTGTGGGTTGGGTCCTCAGTAGCATGGAGTCCTCCAGGCTGTCCCTACAAGACTCGTGGCCTTGCCACTTCCCGCATGCCTCTGGTTCTCACCTGTCAAATGAGACAGGATGACAGCCATTGCTGCTGTCTCTCTTTAGCCCATGCCTTCCAAAAGAGCCTGCCTTCTTCTGGTCCTGTGATGCCATAAAGCCACAGCCAGACCTCTGTGCTGTCTTCTCCCAGGCATGGACCCAGCAGCACACTCACCAGAGAAACATCTGCACAGAGGATCTGGTGTGTGTCTTTTGTCCTTCCCCAGCCCGCTCCAGTGTCTCCATGGAGAGCCCCTGCCTTTCGCCAATTGTCCCGATAGCTCCGTCTGCTCGGTTTTTTTTTTTTTTTTTTTGGTCCACTCACCCACAGCCCCACCAACGCTTTGTGACCACCCATGATGCCTCAGTGTGCCGTTTGGTGGTGGCGTTAGCTTCCACACCCCATCTTTTCCACTCTCTGGCTGCTGGAGTTTCCCCTATCCCCATGACCCTGCCTTGTGACTTGAGTGGCTGCTCACACTCCCCGGCTGCAGGTGTCCCATCTGTAGAGAAGCATGGCTGTCCCTAGCTGAGCAGCAAGGAAGGGGAGTTCATGTCCAGAGGTGCATGAAGGCCACAGCCTCTCAGAGAGCCATGGCATCATCTGAGCACTTGTAGCAACACAGAGAATCCCCTAAACTGTGTCCTCTGGTCAAATAGCTCTGTTTTGTGCCACAAAAGTAAAGGTTGACTGAATAGGAGGCTGAGGATTGTTCCCACACAAAGTCTTGACTTCTGAACAAAGGACTTTAGCTTCGTGACACCTCTCTGTCCTCTTTACATGACACCTGTAGCCTTGCCCCTTTCCCCTGTCACCTGCTGGCCAGGGAGGTGGAGCTTCTTCCTGAATATCTCCGGTGGAGGCCACAGAAGCTTGGGGCTTAGTGTTGGACCAGATGAAGGACACAGAAGCGGCCCAGTCACTCTAAGCTTCTGCACAGAACTTTTCCAGGCATAGTCAGAACTTGTACATGTCCAGCAAATCAAAAGGTTTGGACTTCAATAACCAGTGGAAGACAGAATTCAAAACAACAGGAACAAGTCTCAGAGTGCCTTGGGTGAGAAGCTATGTTCTAATTTCCTGGTCTACAGCTTGCAAAATCCTAGGAATGTATACACCATCCTCCCCTCATAAGCCTACACACCTGCTTGAGGGATGAGGGAGTGGGCTGAGGTGCAAGGCCTGGCTCTGGATGAGCCCGGTGCCTCCTTTGGGGCAAGTGCTGAGTGTTAACGGTTGCAAGCCACTTGGGAGTCTTCAGTGCCTCTGTAAATCGGGGTATTGTACATAAACTACCACACAGCACCCCAGGCAGTTCTAATGGTTAACTCTTGCCAAGCTGGCAAGGCTTGGAGAAAATTTAGAATAATAATTAGTGTTTTGCCACTGAAGACATTGTGTGAATTCCAGTTGGAAGGCTCGGCCTTTGGGAGTTGTGGCCCTGCAGCCTCTTCAGCTGCAAGCTTTCCTGTTTGCTGAAATCTGGGACTTCACGAGGTGCGTAGGAGAAGCACAACCATGGACAGAGTCTGAACAAAGCGCATGTGGAAATGGCTGCAGAATACTCTCCTGGTGGTCATGTCTCATTCATGAGGGCATCTCCTCAGCCCGAGACCACAAGGAAATCGGTACTCTAAGAAGAAACGCTAGAGAAAATGTTGAGCTTACATTTTTTCCTTTAACTAGCTTATGAATAATGCATCTTGTCCTATCCAAAAGGCTTATCAAGTTTGACTGAGAAAATGGGGAAGTAAATTTACCAAAATAAAAAGGGAAAGAGACGTTCTAAATCATTCAAGTTCCTGAGACCTACAAAGTATTCCAAGAACTGAGGAAGAGTGGCCAGGGGAGATTCCTGTGCTTGATCCCTCCTGCGAGAGTGGGGGTGGGAGTGGGGGTGGGGGTGCTGTCATACATGGAACTGTCACCCAGCAGGGGTGTCTATGTTAGGATCCTTTCAGCTATGAAGACTGTCATTTAGCATGGGAGGAAGGCAGATCCTGTCGCGTAAACTGTCATTTGATGACGTTGGCTTTCTATGTATGAAGCTTTCCCTGTCTTCTGTCCAAAGACAAAAACACAGCCCTGGAAGGGGGAGATGGTCCCATTGGCAAAGTACCTGGTGTGCATGAAGACTGGATTTGGATTCCTCGCACCAAGGACTGGATACTCTGCTCATCATCCTGGACAGACGTTCTGTCCCTCCTCTGCTAGCTCCCACAGGACACCCTTAGGAGTCAGGAACTGAACTTCCCAGCAACTATTAATGTGGCTGACACGAAACCTACACAGACACGCATGGCTATGCAGACACAACACGGAAGCCGGGGTCAGCTACTAACTAACATTCTGCTGGGAAGAGCAAACTCAGGTTGCAGCAGACGGTGGCAGCTGAGGGAACAGAAATGGTTTG
The DNA here is from genome assembly GCF_903995435.1 of Acomys russatus. Lineage (NCBI taxonomy): Eukaryota > Metazoa > Chordata > Mammalia > Rodentia > Muridae > Acomys > Acomys russatus. Next base: position 6,911,011 of record NC_067163.1, read on the forward strand.
ATGTTAGTGGAGAAGCAGGCATTTGGTTGGAGGAGTGAGAGTCCAGAAACACCCAAACACATGAGTCAGTGCACGACGTAACTGCTGTTTAAAGCCGAGAAGAATGATTTGGGCCGTTCACTGTCTCTGGTCTCAGGACACCAGGCCACTCTGTATCCAAACAAATGCAAGGCGGAGCCAAATTGTAAAACCAGAACATAAAAATGTCACAACAGAAAGGGCCCAACATTCCATGCTGAGGAAGATGTTTTCAGGATGGTTTAATCCAGAGACCACAAAGGAAAAAGAGAGATGCGTTTGGCTACAGAACCTTGGATGAAATACAGAAGTGCTTGCAGCACACAACATGAATGCAAAGAAGTAAATACAAAACCGCAGGAGCAACAGCAGCTCAACAAGCTGCTCGTAGGAGGGACGAGGGACAGTTGAGCAATTTCACCCTGAGTCCAACCTGTCAAATTCACCCACCCCCCTGGGGAGCCTGAGGAGACAAGGACACACACTGCTAGTGGGAGTGTAAAGTGTCCCGTCGCCATGGGGAGCAATTCAGCAAGATGACCCAAAGTGTTACCACACACTCATGGCTCAAGAGATGGCTCAACACTTAAGAGCACTGGCTGCTCTTGCAGAGGACCCAGGTTCTGTTCCCAGCACCCACATGGCAGCTCACAAGCATCTGTCACTCCAGTTCCATGAAACCCAACACCCTTTCCTGGCGTCTTCAGTCACTGGGCACACAAGTGGTACACAGACATATATACAGGCGAAATACCCACACATTTTATTAAAAAATAAAATTTAAAAAGCACACTCTTGAATATTCTACTTATAATTTACCTGCAAATAACCACAGGTTTTAAAAAAAAGACAGAAAGAAGGAAACACAACCAAATGTCTATTTCAAGGAGACTGAAGAAATAAACAGGACTTAGCTACAGAACAATCTTTAATATTTCTACTTTAGAAAAGAGAGACGCAGGTCTAGATACAGAAATTGTCTAGGATGCTTTCTTAAGGGAAAAACAGTTACAGAGTTTTATGTCAACAAAAGGCACCAGCACAGGTAGAACGTGAGCTTGGGGACCTGGGAGAAGCAAGGAGCAGAGAGAGAGAGAGAGACCTTTAACCTTTGGGTCCATCTGTATTCTTTCAGTTCTAAGAGCATGAATGCATCTTTCAGTAAGAAGCTAGCCAGGGAAGGTTTCCCTCTAGCCACCCCTCCCCCCATGACAACCCACCAGAAGATATCCATCCTGCCTGTCTTAGTTACTTTTCTATTGCCTTGAAGAGACACCACGACAAAAGGCAACTTACAAAAGAAAGTGGTTAGCTGGGGGCTGGCTTACAGCTTCAGAGCATGAGTCCATGACCATCATGGTGGGGAGTGTGGCAGCAGCAGGCAGGCAAGCATGGTGCTGGAGCAGTGTCTGAGAGGTCACAGCTAGTCCACAAGTTAAAGGAAGAGAGAGAGAGAGAGAGAGACAGAGACACAGAGAGAGACAGAAAGAGAAAGAGAGACAGACACAGAGACACAGAGACAGAGACAAAGACTGACTGGACCTGGCATAGGCTTTTGAAACCTCAAAACCCACCCCTAGTGACATACTTCTTCCAACAAGGCCACACGCCCCTGACCCTTCCCAAAACAACCCCACTAACAAGGGATTAAGCGTTCAAACATAGGCACCTATAGGGGCCTTTCTCACCCAAGCCACCACACTCCATTCCATGGCCTGATAGGCTCATAGTCATATCGAGATGCAAAATACCCTGACTCCAACTTCAAGAGTTTCCACCGCCATCTGTCCCAAGAGATCTGGAAGTCTAAAGCCCAAAGTCTCCTCTGAGACTCAAGGCAAATGTCTTCACCGTGACCCCCTGTAAAATAAAAAAAGCAAAGTAATACGTCCAACATGCAGTGAAATAGAATGTACATCACCGTCCTCAAAGGGAGGAAAGGGAGCACAGTCAGGGAACACTGGGCCAAAGCACGAGGCTTCTAGAATACAACTGAAGGTGACAGGAAGCGGCATCTCCACAGATCTCAGCTGTCACTTGACCCCTTGCTTGTGTACCCCCTGAGCTTTAGGGGCTCATTGCCTCCCACCTCCCCATCCCCACTCCCACCCCACCCCTGCACAGGACGAGGCCACAGGCAGTGCAACACAGGTGGGGCGGATCATCGCACGAGAATACTTCAAGGAGCAGCTGCTGTTGTGACCAGGCACCTGGCTGAGCTCCCCTCCATACACTAATGACACCGTATACAGGTCTCTTTGTTCTTATTCAGGGATCCTGTGATAGAAACTCTGTTTCTATACACACACACCCACATTTAAAATAGGCACAGTTTCACCCAAGGCTTGGCTTCAGACATGTCTGTACTTAAACAGGAATGGGTTCTTCTTGGTTCGTCTTTCCTCTGATCTGACAGTATAAATTGGTTTTCGTATCTTCTATTTCTTGCTCTTTAATGATTTTTACAGCCTTGGGTAGATGTAGGTTGTTTTCACTGTGAAGATGGATCAGGAAAGAGCCCAGGAGGTCTGAAGATTGGCTTCCTCCACTATGAGATTAAGCCCAAGCTCTCTGCGGCCACTGCTGCATGCTTTGTCCACAGACAAGCTGTGGCCACTGCTGCAGATTGCATAATCTCTTATTGACCATATACTATGAATTAGCCATTCAAACTTTCTAGGGAAAAATAGAATATCTTCATTGATTCCATTGATTCAAGGGCCAACAAAACAGCTCAGTGAGTAAAGGCACTTGCTGCAAAAGCCTAGAGATCTGAGTTCAATACCCAGAGCCCAAGTCAAAGTAGAAGGAAAGAACCAACTCTACACAGTTCTCCTCTGGCCTGGATACGTGTGCAGCAGCACATGCATGCTCCTCATACCCTATCCTATATGCAATACCAGCAACAATGACAAATACATTAACCCTGAAAATGCTGACGAAGACTGGGTCACACTGAGTCAGGCTTATGACTGTGACTAAGGATAACTGCATACTTTTCTGTCTTGAATTGTTTGTTTAGTCTTTTGCTGTGGCCCTGAGGATCCAACCTAAGGCCTCGCACATCCTAGGCCTGTGGTTTACCCCTGGGAACATAAGCCAGGCTGGGCTCAAACTTGTGACCCTCCCACCTAGTTAGCTCCCTGATTGCCAGGGTGTGGCACCATGCTCACTTGTGTGTGTGTGTGTGTGCATGTGTGTGTGTGTTCATATATGTGCACATGAGCATGAATATAGAAACCAGAGGTCAACCTTGGGTATTGTTTCCCAGGCGCTGTACACATTGTTTTTTGAGGTAAGGTCACTCTCTGGCACCTGGGTCTTGCCAACTGGGCTAGCATGGCTGGCTAGAGAGCCCCAGGGATTCTTCTGTCTCTGCTTCCCCAGCGCTAACATCATGAGTGTGGACTACCGTGCCCTTTTCCTACTCCTCCTCCACTTCCCCCTCCCCCTTTCCCTCCCCCTTCCCCTCCCCTCCCCTCTATACCCCTTCTCTCCCCCCTCCCCTTCACCTCTTCCTCCCTCTCCTCATTCTTTATGTAGGTTCTGGGGATAAAGCTTAAGTTCGGCTTGAAAGGCAAACACTTTACCTACTGGGCTGTCCATTCTGACCCTTGAGCTTTCAATTTTTAGTTAATGCATGAAAACAGAAGATGCCAAGCAGAACAAGAAATGTCTGGCCCATTTGTCAGCCACATTTCATTTTCAAAGCAAAAGCACTGTGGGTGTCTAGCAACTTAGAATAGGTGCTGACCTCAGAATGCTGTTGGCTTGAGTAGTTTAGAGATCTATGACCATCCTCTGTGCATAAAACAAAATCCTGTTTGCAGATTCCATTACTGAGTCCTTCACATTTGCCCACATGCTTCCTGGTCTACTTCCTGGGTAATGCTTCCTGGTCTACTTCCTGGGTGTTCCTCAGTGGGGCCTGTCAATTATGCATGTTCTGTGTTGTAGTGGGAAAGCCCGAGGCTGTAAGGACTTCCAAGCAGAGAACGTAAGTTATATCCTCAGAACCTACATGAAGAATGAGGAGGAGGAGGAAGCAGAGGCAGGAGGAGGCGGAGGGGGAGGAGGAGGGAGATGAAGCAGAGGCAGGAGGAGGAGGGAGAGGAAGCAGAGGCAGGAGGAGGAGGAGGGAGAGGAGGAGGGAGAGGAGGAGGAGGGAGAGGAAGCAGAGGCAGGAGGAGGAGGGGAGGAGGGAGAGGAGGAGGAGGGAGAGGAGGAGGAGGGAGAGGAGGAGGAGGGAGAGGAGGAGGAGAGAGAGGAAGCAGAGGCAGGAGGAGGAGGGGAGGAGGGAGAGGAGGAGGAGGGAGAGGAAGCAGAGGCAGGAGGAGGAGGGGGAGGAGGGAGAGGAGGAGGAGAGAGAGGAAGCAGAGGCAGGAGGAAGAGGAGGAGGAGGAGGAGGAGGAGGAGGAGGAGGGCACGGTAGTCCACACTCATGATGTTAGCACTGGGGAAGCAGAGACAGAAGAATCCCTGGGGCTCTCTCGCCAGCCATGCTAGCCCACTTGGCAAGAGCCCAAGTTGCAGAGCTGATGTAAAGATGAAGGGATGGAAATGTGAGCCTCACCCAGAAGAAAGGCTGCCCACTGCCTTGCCCCCTACCACTGTGTTCCTTTCAGACACCGTGGTTTGTCTCATGTGTCACTGTCTGTGTAGTTACTTTCCTCGTCGCTGACTGAACGCATACATCATCTTAAGGAAGGAAGGGTTTATTGTGGCTCACAGTTTGAGGGCACAGTCCATCATGGCGGGGACACAGCATCGTGGATGTGAAGCGACGAGTCATATTCCATCTGCAGCCAGGAGGTAGGGAAAGACAAAAGCTGATTGTCCCGGCTAATTTTATGTCAATCTGACATAAGCTAAAGTCACATGAAAGGTGGGAACTTTCAAATGAGAAAAATGCCTCCATAAGATCAGGCTGTAGGCAAGCCTGTGGGGCATTTTCTTAATTAGTGACTGATAGGAGAGAGACCAGCCCATGGTGGATGGGGCCATCCCTGGGCTAGTAGTCCTGAGTTCTATAAGAAAACAGGCTGAGCAAGCCATGGGGAGCAAGCCTGTAAACAGCATCCCTCCACAGCCCCTGCATCAGCTCCTGCCTCTGGTTCCTGCCTTCACTGCTTTCAATGATGGACTGTTGTGTGGAATGTGAGTGGAACAAACTCTCCCCCTCTCAAGTAGCCCTTGCCCATGATGTTTCCTCATGGAGGCTGCAGTCACCCTAACCTAGACACTGGTACTCAGCTTATTGCCGCCATGTTGTTTAGTGCAGGACCTCAGCAATGGTGCTGTCTGAATTCAGGATAGGTCTTCTTGCTTGATCTACAGGTGTTTCCATGGCGACTCTAAACCTAAACAAGTTGAGGGTGAAGATGAGCCATCACATCTTCCCAACAGAGAGGGCAGGGAGGGGAGGAACTGCAGGCTTGCTTGTCCATTGCTCTGTTCTCTGAACTGCACCTCATCTCACAGAAAACTGAGAAAGTCTCAGGCCGGCTTCACAGGTCTTTGAAGTGACAGTGTGAAAGAACTTGATGACAAAACCGTAGCCTGAAGGACATCATGGACAAGACAGTCTGTGTGCTGCTATGAGGTAGTGATATTACTACACACATTTGGCAAAAGCATCTTCATGAAATTAAACTAAAGTTCTACACAATTTACAGTGCAAAATACCTGGCCTTTTTTTTTTTTTTTTTTTTTAATGTAATGCTGTGCTTGAGATGATGGTGTATCTACCTGCCCCTATGCCTGGAGTACAGGACTGTTCTTGTATTTGTCGGTGCACATTATGTTAAGTGTTACACTTGGGATTCCACCAACACCCAACCAATCCGAAGACTAGGGAGTCTGTGGTTCACTACTGACCCATGGATGCTTATTGAATGAGGGTCTCCTGTGAAGGGACCTAGCCAGCCTAAGCATGACAGACATGGCTCTGGCAGCCTTGCCCTTCTTCCCCATTCCCTCTGCCTTGCTAAAAAACCATTAGATTACATTCCTAGAGCTAGCCACCAAGATCTATTCCCTTATTTGGCCACTTCCTCCTCCTGAGGCCGACTACCAAGTCAGCTATCAAAGTATTGAAGTCCAGCAATCAAAGCCCCCTTTGGGATGCTCTACTTAGCACGTCAATCAAAACAAACCAACTCATGCTAACACAGGGGCTCCCCTTTCCCTTTATGAACTGTCATTTGCCTATGGGCCACACCTGTCTCCTCTCTATCCACAGGCATCCTTTGTCCTGCTGGGCAAATGTCCCTTCCCCCTCACCCCTGTTCCTACCTTTTCCCTCATCCTCTATCTCCTGTCTTTGTCTCTTATTCCCTGCCCTTTGTCCCTCTGGGGCAAGTGCTGAGAACTTGGCTTGGGGTGTCCTGAGCCAATGTTGATCCTACACCCTGCCTGGCCCCTGTCTGGTTCTGACAGTGGAATCCCCCAAGGAAAAGTACTTGCTCTGGGTCCTGGCCTTACTTTTGCCATGGTCCACCCATTCCCCACCCTCACTCCAGTTGGGTGCTGGATTCGGGATCCTGCTGCAGAGACCTCCTCGCTGCTCCTGCAAACCCACACTAGCCTAGACACGGAGCCATTGGTCCTGAACAACAGGGTACAGGCTGTGATCCCCCAGACTTCTCCAACACAGGATCCTCAGATTCAGTCCCTGAGGGTTTGATCTGATGAGGAGGCCACCTTCCTTGGGCTCAACTGTGGTGAGGAGTCTCAAGGTGGCTTTTACCCAGGCCTCCCATGGACTGAGGGTTCTGAGAAGTTCCAGACGTCACCATAGAACCCCGTAGCCTTTATGGAGGAAGCCTCCTGTTTACATAGAGAAGGGACCAGGGTGGGGGTTGGGGCTTCAGGGGCTCTTGATGTACACAGAGGCCTGCCAGACCTCACCTTGTCAACCTGTGTTCATTCCACTCTGCTCCCCAAAAGCTCTCTCCCAGGACAGGGACTCAGTTTACACCCTAGGATCCAGGTGTCTTTACAGGGGGGTAAGTGGTGCAGAGAGGCAAAGAGAAGCCTCACACCCCAGGAGTCTGTCTGGCCAGGACTGAGAGGCCCTTCATATTTAGGCCTCAGTACCTACCTTCTCCAACCGTCCATGAGATTTCACAGTTCTAAAATAAGGTTGTCTCTGTGACCCCAAACTCTCAGCACAGGGGCTACTAGGAAAGTCAGCATGAGGGAGTGCTCCAAACTGTATGCTGGTGCCTTCTTCCTACACTGAACTCCTACTATGGGCTTACAAGGGTTAGGCCTCAGGCCCTGCTGTCATCTGTGGTATTTTTAGCACTGATTGCTTCTTAGAATGTGGGTGGGACTCACATACCACAACCTCGGTCCTGCCTTACTGGTGCTTGTGTGACAAGAGTGCCCAGCTCCTTCTGTGCGTGGCTTCATCTCACGTGTTAAATAATTCACAGCACCAGCAAGCAGCTTAAGACAGTACATTTGTGAATGCTGCTGGTTTTGTTTTGTTTTGAGACTTTGGTTTGAAGGAATGAAGTTTTAAAATATGATCTCCCAGGATTCTTTCCCCAGTCAGTGATTTTTCCTCAGGTGGCTTTATAGGAAATTGTTTAAAGTCAGGTATAGGAAAGAAAGTGGAAAATTGATACTTGCAGCTGTATGGGGGAGGAGAGAAGGTGGGAGAAGAAATATGAAGGAGATATTGCACCCCATGTGCGACAGGACACCCCAGTATGAGACAATGAATTCTATACATGGACACAGATAATGTAGATGCTGCCCAGCTCTGGTTTTGTCTGAACGTGACTGCGAGCACCTGTGCCAGGCAGAGGGGGGCTGCCTTGAGTTGTCATTTCAGTGGGTGGCTCTGTTTCTGCTGCTGGAAGCTGGGTGGAGCCAGTCACCCCAGTCTCCATATCTGTTCTCTGTGGGTTTTGAACCCTATTCTGTCCAAAAGCTCCAGTGGCCATCATCTCATCTTCCCTGACTCCCCTTCCCCATAGGATGTCAGTCACAAGGGCTGCTATGTGGATCTCAAGTTCACACAACACACCATACATGACACACACAACACACACATACATAAACACCACACACACCACATACATATGCACACACATATAACACAAACACAACATATACACATACACCACGAACCACACACACACACCATACATAACACACACAAACACCACATAAACAATATACACAACATGCATATGCAACACACATATAACACAAACACACCACACACACCACATATACACACAGCACACACCATATAGCACACACACATATACACACACAACACATAACACACAACACACAACACACATATACCATACACACCACATATAACACACATACATCCACAAACACCATGCACACAACACAACACATACAACATACACACACACAGACATCACATACACCACACACACCACATATACCACTTATACCACACATAACACACACACACACATACACACACATACACACCACACCATGCACCACACACCCTGCCAGGAGCCTGATCCCAACTGTGCTAGCCTGATGGCCCATACTGCCCTCCCACACAGTCACACACCATCTCTTGATTTTTCCTTTTCTTTGGTCCCAGCATGATTATCCACTTTTTTTGTGCAAACCATCTCTCACTGGTTAAGCCAGTGTGACTTTGTGTACAAGCCACAGCCTGGAGTGGTCTCAGGTTGAGCTGGGTGGCTCAGTTTCAGGGGATCCAACACCCTCTTCTGAACTCTGCAGGCACCAAGCATGCCTGTTGTGTGCACACATACACAGGCAGACCACCCATAAGCAGAAAGCAAAATACTTCTTTTTAAAAAATAGCTTCTCTTGGTTTCTTAGAGGAGGGGCAGCTGGTGGTGAATTGAGATCAAGAAAGTTATCATTGAGCAAGGCAGGCATGGAAGTGCACAGCTGTGATTACACGTGGGCATTGAGGTATGAGGGTCACTGGAAGGTGGAGGCCACCCTGGGCTACATACAAATTCAGGCCAGCCAAAGCCACATAGTGAGACCCTGCCAAAGGAGGGAGGGAGAGATGGAAGGAGGGAGGGAGGGAAGCAAGGAGGGAGGAAGTATTCAGGAAGATCTGAGCGGTTGTTCACATCTCTAATTCCAAGCCTTGGGAGGCTGGGGCAGGAGACTGAGGCTACACAGTGAGTTCTAGACCAGCCATGATTACATAGTAAGACTCTGCTAAAATAATGAGAGAGACATAGAGAGAGTAGCCAGGCGTGGTGGTGCATGTCTTTAATGCCAACACTCAGGAGGCAGAGGCAGACAGATCACTGTGAGTTCGAGGCCAGCCTGGTCTACAAAGCAAGTCTAGGACAGCCAAGGCTACACACAGAGAAACCTTGTCTTAAAAAAAGAAAAAGGAACGAGAGAGACAGAGAGACAGAGACAGAGAGAGAGATAATGGCTCACATCTATAAACTCAACACTTAGGCACTACCCTGGGCTATGTTGTGAGTTCCGGGCCAGCTTGGGCTACAGAGTGAGACTCTTTGTCAATAAAATGAAATGGATTTTTACACAGAAATTTGGCCAAGGAAAACTGCTTATTTCCCCCTTTTATTCCAATGAAAGCCAAAATTGCTTTACATATGATCTCAGTTACTATGAGTTGCTAGTGCAGTGGGCGCCTTTGGAATAGTAACTTCATCATTTGTATGCTATCTGAGACCGAGGCTATAAGACGCAGAACCAGGGCTAGTCAATACTGTTCTAATGAGGACTAAGGTGTGGCCTTTGGTTCCCGAGCAACCATTAGAACAATGTACTGTAGATACCTGTTGCTCAGTGCAAGCTAGGCCAGCGAGGCAGTCGCTAGCTTTGCAACACAAGTGTGGTCAACTTGTACATATTAATCTGTCAGTGTTAAATATTTACAGCTTCAGTGTAAAACTTTGCTCTGTACTTTTTGTATCCTAAAACGAAACACGTAGTGATTAATGTTTTCTCAGATTATTCCAGAAAAACACCTGTGTTCTAGTTAGGGTTAATACAGTTCATAGTCTTTCCTGTTTTCCTGATTATGTTGACCTTTAAAATTCAAACATAATTTGTATCTGCATGCATTTTTCTTTTCAGTTGTTTCGAAAGCACCTTGCTTAAACTTTACAAATTTAGAAGAGAGTTTGCCATGCAGTCCTGCTGCCAACACTTTCAGATCAAAGGAGAACCAGGAAAAGTGGCATTGTGTGTGCTCAATGTTCATTTTGAGACGAAGCTTTATGTATCCCAGGCTAGCTTTGAACGTAGCTCAGGAGGCCTGCAATATTCTGATGCTCCCAGCTTTCCCTTCTGAGTTCTGGGATTACAAGCATGTACCAAGTTATATGGTGCTGCAAGTCAGCCGTGGCTCGGGATGTGCTCTGCAAGCCCTCTGACAACCGAGACACGTCCCCTGCCGAGTGTCAGGCATTTCTTAGCACCATCTTATTTTTACACATCACATATGACCGAAAGCTGAGGTGAGAAGTGAAATAATCTGCCTCAAAAATCTACATGGCAATGAAGAGACAAGGCAAGGTGTTTCCTGTGCCCTGAGATGTAAGTAGGTAGGATCACTGACGAGCTGCTGGAGCCCACCTGGAGCCTGCATCTGCCTGGAGCCCACCTGGAGCCTGCATCTGCCTGGAGCCCACCTGGAGCCTGCATCTGCCTGGAGCCCACCTGGAGCCTGCATCTGCCTGAACAACAGAAGTTAGGACAGGGACACCTAATGGCCTAAGAACAAGGGACCCTAAAGTGGCCCTCAGGAATGAACTGAGGAGTCTAACAAGGTCTGAGGTAACAGAGCCCTGTGCTTTGGTGACACTGTGAAGCCAGAACACAGCCTAAAGAGCAGAGCTCTGGGAAGAAAAGCTAAGACCAGGAGCCACTTGGATCAGGACGGAGTCTCAGAAGGGAGCAGAGGAGAGAGAGAGGGCTGAGAATGGACAGCAGGTCAGCCATCTTGAATTCCCACCCTGTGGGCACAGTGAAGGAAGGAGATGACTTTGGATGAAATGCTCAAACCTCAGAAAAAGAGAAACTCCCCAAAAAGAACTCAAAAAGAGATAGGAAATCTGCATAAGCTCTAACTAATAAGGGGTTTAGTCACTACTGACCCCATCTCTACAAAGAAACCCAGGTCCAGCTGGCTTCACTGGAGAATTCAATGACGCTTGAAGAACTAATAGCCAACTTTCAACCTTCCTGCGCTCAACCCAGCTCCGTCTGTGAGGTTTGTTCTACCCCAATACCAAAACCAGGCAAAGACCAGGCAAAAAACAAACAAACCCAAAACAAGAACCAGAAACTGCTCACAGGGAAGAAATCCACTGACAGATGTCTTTAATAAGTGTGAACACAAAATCCTCTCGAGGCCAGGGCCACCTTGTTTATATAAATTATCCCATTTTACTAAAACAAAATACTAGCAAATCCAACCCAGGAACATATAAAAGGACCACAGAACCCTGAGCTAGTGGATAGTCAGATGCAAGGACGGCCGGACATTCAGAAATGCACGGTGTGCATCACTTTCTCAGAATCGAAGGCAAAACAATGCGGCCACCTCAACAGGCACAGAAAAAGCACTTGGCCATTGTTGCATAACCTAACACCAAACTTCCTGGAAAAGATTCATCACTTTCCTTCTAAAATTACAAGTAAACCTGGACCCGGGAGAACTGGTTTATAATCCCAGGTACTCAGGAGATCAAAGCCTTCCTGAGTGAGGTCAGGTTGAGAAACAAAGAGAGAGAGGGAGAGAGAAAGAAAGAGAGAGAGAGAGAGAGAGAGAGAGAGAGAGCGCATTTGGTTAATAGCTCAATACTAGAATGTTTGCCCAGCCCAGCATGCACAGGGCACCCAAGGTCCAACCCAAGTACCCACATAAACACACACCACACCACACCACACAACACAACACAACAAAGAAAACCAACATGATCCCTGCTGGTTTTATTCATTATTATAGTAAAGGTTCTAGCTATGGGCTGCGGTCCTGTATTAGAAGTAAAACGGTGTTTCTGTTGGAAATTTCTTTTCTTTTCTTTTCTTTTTTAATTTTTATTGCTTCATTTTTTTATTAATTTATTCTTGTTACATCTCAATGTTTATCCCATCCCTTGTGTCCTCCCATTCTTCCCTCCCTCCCATTTTCCCATTATTCCCCTCCCCTATGACTGTTCCTGAGGGGGTCCTCCTCCCCCTGTATATGCTCATAGGGTATCAAGTCTCTTCTTGGCTACCTGCTGTCCTTCCTCTGAGTGCCACCAGGTCTCCCCCTCCAGGGGACATGGTCAAATGTGAGGCACCAGAGTACATGAGAAAGTCGTATCACACTCTCCACTCAACTGTGGAGAATGTTCTGACCATTGGCTAGATCTGGGTAGGGGTGTAAAGTTTACCGCCTGTATTGTCCTTGGCTGGTGTGTTGGAAATTTCTTAAGAGTAACCAACCCCCCACTGAAGTAGTGCAGGGTGCAGTGAATGCAATTAAAAAAACATTATGTATGGGCAGTAGAGTTGGCTCAGTGTGGTTAAGAACATTTGTTGCACTTGCAGATGACCCAGGATCCATTCCCAGCATCCTCATAGCAGCTTACAACTCTCTGTAATGCCACACTAAGGGGATCTGACCTCCATGGGCATCAGGCACATACATGATAAATATATAGATATGGATGCAAAATACATATACATTAGACAGTAAGATAGGTAAATATTTTAAAAGTTTTAATTTATTTACTTGTGTTTTATGTGCATAGGTGTTTTGTCTACATGCATGTATTGCAGCATGTGTGTGCCTGGTGCCTGCAGAGGTCAGGTTAGCTCATCAGAGCCCCTTGCACTGGAGTTATGGTTGTTAGCTGCCATATGGGCACTGCGGATCAAATCTGGACTCTCGGCAAGAGCAACCAGCCACTCTCTTAACTGCTAATCTGTATCTCCAGCACTAGTGGTACAATTAAAAAGTATTATTTTGAGACAGGATCTTACAATGCAGCCTTGACTGACCAAAAACTTGCTATGTAGACCCGGATGGCCTGGAACTCATGGGTATTCAGGTGTCTCGGCTTCCCAAATAATGAGATTAGAGGTGTATACTACTACACCTGGCCAATTTTTATGCTTGAAAATTTGAGCCGGGCAGTGGTGGTGCACGCCTTTAATCCCAGCACTTGGAAGGCAGAGGCAGGTGGATCACTGTGAGTTTGAGGCAGGCCTGGTCTACAAAGTGAGTCCAAGACAGCCAAGGCTACACAGAGAAACCCTGTCTCGAAAAAACAAAAAAGAAAGAAAGAAAAGAAAAGAAAAAGAAAATTTGATGCTTTCGTTTAGAAATATTTTAACTATCATTAACATTGAATTATTATTATTATTATTATTATTATTATTATTATTATTATTATTATTATTATTATTATTATTATTACTACTACTACTACTACTATTATCATTACTACTACTACTACTACTACTGTTGGAGACAAGGCCTCACTCTGTAGCCCTGGATGGCCTGAAACTTGCTATGTAGACTAGGTTGGTCATAAGCTCACAGAGAACCACCTGCCTCTGTCTCCTGAGTGCTGGGATGAAAGGTGTGTGCCACCATACCCAGCTAACATTGAAATGTGTTTTTTTTTTTTAAATTTTAAGATAAACATTCCCTTCAATTTTAGCCACTTACATCAAGAGGGAAACTGGACATGTATTAGATCACCTGGCCCTTGCAATCTCTGAGACAGCTCAGTCCTAAGGGAGCTCCAATACTGCTCTTTCATTAGATAAAGCTACTCCTTAATTTTACACAGTCGAACAACTTCTTATTGAAACTGAGCCTGTCGCCACTGGGATAATCACTAATGTGTTTAACAATAAAGAGAACACTCACTAGTCCATACTTAAACCTATTTGTAGTTGAAGGGACTGGAGGGACGGCTCAGTGGTTAAGAGCAGTGGCTGCTCTTGCTGAGGACCCAGGTTCTGTAAATATAACTTTTTAAGATGTAAAAGTATCTTTTATTCACCAGAGGTAATTGCCTTGGCGGCTTGCCACCACAGCCCGCTAACCTAGGCCTAGAATATTTTCAGCCTCTGAGACTTACTGCTGAATAAACTCACCTTTTCTGGTTCTCTCTGAACTCTGGCTGGCTGGCTCAACTCAGATGTTCTGGCTCAAACTCCTCTCCAAGCTGACTGACTCAAAACTGGCTTCTCTCTCTGACTAAATTGTTCTGCTTATTCTAACCTTCTGGCCCCTTCTCACCCTTGGGCTCGTTCTGTCTTCACCTCTGTCTAGCTTGTTCTCTCTTCAACCTGTCCCTGTAAGACTCTCCTGGTAAAACAGCCTCTTCTCTCTTCTCTCTCCACTGCTTTCTCTTAAGTAGCTTCTCTTTTCCTCCCTGTTCTAATGCGAGTTGGGCATATCCTATTCAGGTAAATCTTTCTCCGATTCATCACTTTGTCTGCCTCTCAAAAAGACATCACTTTCAAACATGGGTGCTTCCTTCTACAACCTAACTTTACCTTCATTTTTTTGGGATTAAAGGTGTGTGCTAAGGGGGTGTCTGTATTCCTGCCTGGTCTTTGGATGAGATCAGAGCAGTCATGTTGCTATATTAAAATTCCTCTACAAGGCAACTCACAAACACCTGTAACTCCAGTTCCAGACGATCCAATGCCTTCTTCTGGCCTCTGAGGGCAGTACAACATGGTGCACAGATACATATGCAGGTGAAACACTCATACGCAAAAATGTAAATAACTCTTAAAAGCGAAAAAACCCTCTCTGAGCCCCATAGTTGTATTTTTGGGACAAATGTATTTGTATAGATCTAAGTCATTCCTACTTGTCTACAAATATGTGAAAGTTTGCTAATTCACTCCCCATCCTTTCTTACCTAAGTGGCCTGTACGTAACCTAATGAGTCCTCTCAGAACTCAGTCTGTGAATCTCTCTCCTTAGAGTGAGCACCTGGCCCTCCAATCTGCATGTGACCTTTCCATGAGTGGGGACAGCTTCACTCCTGCATGGTCTTCCTGTCTCTGAAAGTTGGCTGTGGCTTTGTCCCAACTGAAACTCACTATTCACGCCCTGGATGCTGAACAGGCCTGGGCATCTAACTTTACCCCAGCCTGGTCCTGGCACAGTTTACATGGATGCATACAAGCCACCCAGCTGTGTAAACCACCCAGCTGTGATGTGGGTGGGGGGATGGGTTAGATACTCGCCCTTCATTATTTCAGATTCTACAATGTTTTTTAAAAGTTGAGAAACCTTTATACTTTTACCATCTTTATGAATTGTGTCAAATTTGCTATTGAAGTGTGTTTCTTTGGTTTATGATCTGTCTATAATTTTCAGTCTGCTCTGATATCATTTCACATTTTAATTAAAATAGAACACCAGCTAGTTCTGCCTCTAGTTTTTGTTTTTTTGTTTAAATGACAGTATGATGTTTGAACTCACACATTATTATTATTAGGGTGACCCTCATGCCCGAGTCTTCTGGATGGAAACTTTAAAAAGTACCATCACTTGGTGTATAATAGTTAAGTTGGTTTGAACTTAAGGAATCCTTGTTGAAAGTTTACAAAATCAACAAATTTTCCAGGGAAAACAAACAGCCCCAAGCTTACATTATCATCATGTGAGCAAGCAACACAAGAAGGAAGATGCTCATTATTAATGCATGTGTGTGAGGCCATAGGCCACCTGTGTGGGGCTCAGTCTCCCAGTGCGTTAATAATGCATTAGCCATTGTCTGTGTCCCAGACAGGTTGCAGGACAAGGGAAAGATCGGGATGTGAACTGCAGTTTTCTGAAGCCTGCATGCTGTTGCTGTGGGGGACAACAGCATTGGCCCTGTCACTAGGTGGCTTAGGCTCAGGTGAGAATGGGACAGTTGAGTTTCCTCCCATTCCACTGCAAAGGCCACAGGTTTGCAGTTTCTGCCTGGGAGCCAGATTTCCTGTATTTCTCCCTGTGCTGTGCAGAAAGGGACAGAGCTCTGCCTGGCTCCTGGTCTCTGTTCCCGCAGCTGCACAGCCGGACCCTGTCCCCCGAGCCAGAATCTCAGCACGTGGCTTCTAATTAGCAGGAGCTATTGAGAGGAGTCCTTAGCTTGTGCTTCACGGCAACTTTTCAATGTGGAAGAAATGGAGAAAGAAGCCTGGTGTGGTGGCCATGCCTACAATTCCAGTACCCAAAGGCTGAGACACAGGATTGCTGCAGATCTGAGACCAGCCCAGGCATCATGGGTATAGGCCAGCCTGAGCTACAGTGTGAGACTCTCTCAAGAAAGAAAGCATGAAAAGAAAAAGAAAGGGAGAAAGGAAAGAAGAAGGGAAGGAAGGGACCAGAGGGAAGAGAAGCTGGGGATGGCAGGCATTTGGACTGAAGGAAGAAATTGGGGGAGTAAGGGGAAAAAGAGGTGTGTGTGTGTGTGTGTGTGTGTGTGCGCGTGAGAGAGAGAGAGAGAGAGAGAGAGAGAGAGAGAGAGAGAGAGAGAGAGAGAGAGAGAGAGTGTTTTGGCCCCTCAGGAAGCAAGCACAGAGAGGGGTTGTATAACTCTCCCGTTACACAAATGCAGATTGTGGGGCCCTGTGTTAAATACATTTAATTATTAAAGGTCAGCCACAATCACAAGGCAAACATCTGTCAGCCAAAGCTGAAAGCAACAGTTAGCTCCAACTCTACAAGGCCAGCCGGCACCTGGTGACCGAGATGATGAAGCAGACTATGGAGTGGTGGTGGTCATGACACCGGCTGGTGGTGACTGGGGTGTGAGTGCTGTGCAGACGTTGTGCAGGGATTGTGGGCAACAGTGATGTGCAAGTGTGGCAGACAGCTGTTGCAAGGGCTATCCTGGTCTAGCCTCGTTCTGTTTCTGTGATTAACACATTGGCCTCTCAGAGGCCAGGCGGTGGTGGCACACGCCTTTTAATCCCAGCACTCGGGAGGCAGAGGCAGGTGGATCGCTGTGAGTACGAGGCCGGTCTGGTCTACAAAGCGAGTCCAGGACAGCCAAGGCTACACAGAGAGACCCTGTCTTGAAAAAAAAAAAAAAAAAAAAGCAACTCAGAGAAGGAAATGGTTGGCTTGGTTTACACTTCCGGGTCAGAGTCTATCACTGAGGAAAACTGGGGCAAGAAACCATGGAGGAATATTGCTTGCTGGCTTGCTTAGCTACCCTGCTTATATTGCCCAAGACCACCTGACCAGGGAATGGTGCCATCCACCATGGACCGGACTCTCCTACATCAAGTGACAGTCAAGACAATCCCTCACAGACATGCCCACAGAATGACTGATCAAGACAATTACTCAACTGAGAGTCTCCTCAACCCCACCCCTAGGTGATTCTAGGCCAGGTCAAGTAGACAGTTAAAGTTAACTAGGACAACAGAAGGCAGGCATCACACACTTTACCTTTAGGAATAGTGTTAGCAGATAAATGCCAGATACATATCTTTAAAAGGAGGAAAGGTAGCTGGGCGTGGTGGTGCATGCCTTTAATCCCAGCACTTGGGGAGCCAGAGGCAGGTGGATCGCTGTGATTTCAAGGTCAGCCTGGTCTACAAAGTGAGTCTAGTACAGCCAAGGCTACAAGGAGAAACCCTGTCTCAAAACACCAAAAATAAATAAATAAATCATGAAATGTTTATGTTGGTGTGCAGCTTTAGAGGTGTCAGCCTGTGGCTGCTGGGCTTCTTGCTTTGGGGAAGGAGGCTGCTCCCATTATGGTGGCTGGGAAGGAAAGAGAGAAACAAAACAAGGAACCAACAAGTTCCATTTTATTCTTTCAGTATTGTCTCAAAATACCGCACCCTATTTCATCCGATCCATCCTATGTTTTGGCACACCAATCATGCTTCTGTCTTCCTTTAGCATTTACTCACTCCACGCATTAAAGTTAAGTACTTATAATCCTTTGATTTCCTTATTCTTCTCTTGGTTCAACTTCTGTATTCAGAGTGCCGTTATAGCAGGACACCTTGGCTTGTCCAATCAGATGCCCTCTGATGTAGGACACCTTGGCTTGTCCAATCAGATGCCCTCTGATGTAGGACACCTTGGCTTGTCCAATCAGATGCCCTCTGATGTAGGACACCTTGGCTTGTCCAATCAGATGTCCTCTGATGTAGGACACCTTGGCTTGTCCAATCAGATGCCCTCTGATGTAGGACACCTTGGCTTGTCCAATCAGATGTCCTCTGATGTAGGACACCTTGGCTTGTCCAATCAGATGTCCTCTGATGTAGGACACCTTGGCTTGTCCAATCAGATGCCCTCTGGTGTGTTCTACTTGTTCATTATTCTGGATCTCTCTCCAGCCGTATCAAGTGTTGCCCCTAAATATGATCTCAACAGATAAGTACCCCTGCTTTCTGTAGGTCATAGGGAAGAGCTATAAGTCTGGATCTTATTGCCCATGTCCCGGGAAGAGCAGGGGTCATCTCACGGGTGTGGGGGATGATAAGGTGGAGGGTGGAGACTGTGGCACCGTTAGTCACAGTGAAGGGTGAAGCGGGTGATCCAGCTTCTGTGAGTTCAACAATGGGGTCCAAGTTTCTCTTGGGGGAGCATACGGGCTGCACAGAGCACTGGCTAAGCAGCAGCAGCACTGAATTTGCACCTCTGGTGAGATTCTGAGATTCACAAGCAGGTTTGTCTCATTGGAGGTAATGCTCGTAACCATAGATGCCATGACACCGGCACTGCAGAACAGCCTTTGCCATGAATCCTGCTCTGAGGAGACTGGAAGTTAAGAACACCTCTCTTTTTCCTAGATGAGGAAATAATAATGAACTGGGGGAAAAAAAACCCAAACACTGTCTACAATCAAATAATAGGACGAAATAACAGTAAACACTTACAGAGACCTGGTGCCAAGAGCTTCATGTACTTCGATCACGCAATCCCATGACAAAATCAGGACCCAGGATGTTACTATCCCCATTACAGCAAGGATGGGAGAGCATGAGCGCTATAGGTGCCCACAGTGACAATCAGTGAGAGTGAGGGAAACCCACGGTGACAGCCAATGAGAGTGAGGGAAACCCCAGCACCCCAGCTCCAGAGCCTGCAAATGTCTACCCCAGTGAGCCATCTCCAGATTATGTTGTATGCCATGACTGCTGCAGATGCCCCCTGGAAAACATCCAGAAAGGCCAGCAGAGCCAGGGAGGCCGAGGCAGAGTTCTTGGTAATACCTGACTGAAAGAAATCATCTGCCCCGTTTTACAATTATCAATGCACATCTGCTGTTCTTCCCAGTGCATTATGCTGTGACATATCACACGTGTGTATCATACATGGGTGGTGACCGTGCTCCATCCACCCTTTCTTGTCCCTGCTACTTTATGCCCTCTCATGCCTCTAGTGGTTCCCCTTCTGTTTTCGGGTGATCTTCTGTATCCCCCCCCCCCCGGCTTGTTCCAAGTGCGAAAGTTGTGTGATGCTGTCTGTAGGAGCCTGGCTTGTTTTGCCTAACATGGTGACTTCTATTCACGGTCCTGCACATAACATAATTTCAGTCTTCTTCAGGGCTGAGTGGAGCTCCACTGTGTGTATCTACCACAGTTTCTTATCTATCCTTCTGTTGAGAGCACCTAGGCTGGCTCTACAGCTTGGCCATGTGAATAGTGCAGCAATTAGCATGTCTGTGCAGGTCTCTGTGTTATATACAGGGCTGGGACAGGTGGGTCATATGGACAACCTCCAGGAGTCAGTTCACACCTTCTCTCATGTTGGTTCCAGAGACCAAACTCGGGTTCGGGGTGCCTTTGCCTGCTGAACCATCTCGCTGGCTCCCGATCCTCATGTTTTCAAAGTGTATGAGTCGATCATCTGCCCATATACTGATTGGCTTGCTCGTTCTTTGGTTAAGTTTTCTGGGTTCTTTCCATAGTGTGGATGTCAACCCTCTGTCGCAGGCACAGCGCGCAGATATCCTGTCCTAGTCTGCAGTATGTCTCTGCACTCTGTCAATCATTTTCCGTTGCTGTGCAGAAGCTTTTTCACATAATCACATTGGCAAACACGGCTCCTGTTTTCTGGGTACCAGCCAATTACTGCTCCTGTTTTCTGAGTATTGGCATCCTGTTCAGGAAGTCCTCGCATATGCTTATATCCTTTTTTTGTTTGTTTGTTTTGCTTTCTTGAGACAGGATTTCTCCTCTGTGTAGCCTTGGCTGTGCTGAGCTCATTTTCGAGATGAGGCTGACCTCGAACTCACAGAGATCCACCTGCCTCTGCCTCCTTGAGTGCTGGGACTAAAGGCATGTGCCACCATACTGGGCATAAGCCTGTATCTTGAACTGCATCCCTCTAGCCGTTTCAGAGGTTGGGGGAGTCTCAGTAAGGATGCTGATTTTTTTTTTTTTTAAGTTGGTTTTTGTCTAGGGTGAGACAAATGCTTCTAGGAAACTGGACAGCTGCATGTGAAAGATTGAAACTAGACGCTCAGCCTCTCGTCCTGTGCAAGGGCGAGTCATTCTTAAGGGACAAAGGAACTGATGGAATAGACATTATCAGACAACAGACTCAGACAACGGCCAAGACAGGTTGAAACCTTGGGCCATAGTGAGAGCATACCACAGGCCAGTCCATCCCATTCTGGGCTGGGAACACTCCTACTGCCTTTGGGTCACTTGCCCAAAAGTAAAAGCCATCAGTTCTAGTTGAACAAGTTCCACTGGCTGTCCCCGGGGCAGAAGAAGGCCTAGATCCCATTATGCTGGTCACACACTAGAGTCTCCTATCCTATCTCAGGTAAGAAAAGAAGTGAAGCAAAGACTAGCTCCCAGGAAAGGGTTCCAGAAGAGGTAGAGGGACATGGCTGCCAGCAACTGTCTTCCACCCCAGTGAAGGTTCTTGAAGGAGTAAAGATAAATGATAGCCTGCTGCTGGTAAGGGCAGACTTGGGAGTGCCCCAAGAGGTGGGCTGGCTTAGCAGGAAGCATTTGGGGTGTCTGTTGATGAACTGGTAGGTGGCCCTAGAATAGATCTCCCTGAATGAGGAAGCTGAACAGAGACTTGACTGGTGGGCAAGGACAAGAGAAGAAGAGTGGGTGCCTGCTGGGAGGGCAGAGGGTGCAGACGATGCCAAACAGGTCTGGCTGCGTGGTTCACATGCACTGCTCACACGTAGGGTGCTGCCTGCAGCAAGGCATAGCGGATTCCTCTTACTGAACGCACAGAAGCTACTCTGCATGGGAAGGAAAGCTGCGCCGAGAGCCGCAGCATCTCTGTCATTTCTTGCTTCAGCACCTGAGGTCTAGAGCTTAGGTGATTTGTCTGTTTTGAGGGAAAAGGTCTGAGTTTGGCACATAGGCTCTGCTAGGGTAGTCTTCAAACTGAAGTTGGGGTGCTGGTGCTGGTGGGTTTGCAGTACCTTCTGAGACCAGGGAGGCCTTCCAAGCTCACTGGCTCTTGGCAGAACTCAGTGCCTTGTAATGTGGGAACTGAGGTCCCCGTGTTGTTGGCTGAAAGCAGGACCTGATCTTATTGTAGAAACCACTCACTGCTCCCTACGATCTTCCCATAGCCCAGGCTTAGCCTCACACTGATGACACCCTGCTTTGGCCTTTCCAGTGCTGGGATTACCAGAGTGAGCCACCAGGCCAGGCCTGCAAGATCTTACAACGCTGTCAGATTTTGGATGTGAATTAATGGTAAGTATGTAAGAACCAAGAAAACACAACAGGGCAGGCAGCAATCGTATTTAAGAAAAGGAAACAAAACAAAACAAACAAACAAACAAAACAGAAGAAGACACGGGTAGAACATAAGCTGACCCTGCGTAGCCTGTGCTGTGAGCGCCGACTTCCATCAACCTCAGTAACATCACAGATCAGCGACTTAGTGGGCACTTGTTGTGAAGCCCCTCAGGCCTGTGTCATCATGGCCCAGGGAAGGAGAGTGAGCACATGAAAGAGCCAAGCGCTTTGTGATCCTAGCCAGTGGAGCTTCTGTGAGAAATCCCAACATGGGCTAGGTACTAGAAATATGGAAACAGGAAGAGAAGGCAAAGAGCTGTGAGAGGCCATCCTCATAGCAAGATCAGGGTGAACCATGTCACCCTGTTTGTTCAAACAGTAATGCAAACGTAGTCATTTGGCAAAATTAAGGCATATTTTTCCTTATAACCAAATCCACTGTGATACAGAAAACAAACTTTCGACATTCCTACAGGAATCCGTAGAACTGGCCTTTCTTCTGCAAACGCCATCTCCAGAGAAGACGGGAGTCTGTCGTAGCCATATGCGTGGTCTGTTGATGGAAGTACACCCTGAGGACATGTCTCCTGGGGTCTGAATAGCAGGATACACTCCGAGACTTGCTAAGATCCATTTACCAGAGCTCCCTGCCCTCCCGCCTATGTGGGCTCACTCCCAAAGGCCAGCTTTGGGGGACACACCGCTTGGTTCCAAGGTGGGAAGGAGGTCTGTGGGACCAGCTTGACTGTGACACAGGTCGGCAATTGTTCAGAGGTCACAGGAGTGCCATCCTCGGGCCGGCTCATTTATCTTTTACAGATGGGACGGGGATGCTGGAGAAAAGCTTCAAGCTGCTGTGGTATGAGAACTTCACAAAACCTCAGAGGGGGAGTGGGAGTTATCCGGGAGCCCCATACGATGATGGTGCGGCAACCAGATATAGAGTTCTTGCACCCCCAACAAGGGCACCACATAGAAAAAGGGGAGCACTACCTGCCTGAGCATCCATAGCTCCTGGGCCTTCTGCACAGGGTTGGCATCTAGCTGTGGCCTCTCTGCTTCATGCTGACTGTGCTCACTCCACCATCTTTCTTTGAGTTGGAGAAACTGTGTCGCCCTGATGATCTGTTGGCTACTGATGTACAGACCCATGGGTCTCCGTGTGCTAACCCCAGACCAGCCTATCATGCCTATTTGTGTTGAAAGGGAACCTGCAATGGGGAATGCTGGGGCACCTTTTTCTGCAAGGCCTTTGAACTGAGCCTGGTGCTTACTTACTGTTTTATCCAGCGCCTTCCCTCAGGCTCTGAGCCACTCATTCAAAGGCTTAAGCAAGAGTAAGAGGAGGCCAGATCTCTATCTTCTCAAATGCTGTTTTCCTACCCTGATGCTCTAGCTCTGCCTTGGCCCAGTTTCTTTTGGAGTCACAATCTAAGTACTTGAGAAGAGCAGAGATGGCAGTTGGGGCCCTACCTGCCGCCCCCCCAGCCCTGCCCTCGGCCTCTGTGTGCAGTGGCCAGCATGAAGGGAAGGGACATGGGATGAGCAGCAGCACTCAGTGGACATCAAAGGCTTACAGTCCCCTGGGGAAACGGATCCGGGTGCAGATGTTGCCCAACTGCTTCTCAGCACTGAGTCCCACCCATAGACATCGACCCCAGCCCTCAGGAGAGACGGGGTGGGGGGGTGCTGGGCCTGCCCTCAACAGAGACAGGAGAAGGGCAGAGTTCAGTAAGAATGGTGAGCTTGCTTGGGTGGGCACCCACATGTGCCAGGTCTTGAGTAGAGGTTTGGTCTGGGATGAATTCATTCGTTTACTTTTCAGAACCATCCTAGAGACAGGCGCTGCTACTGTCCCCAACACATCAAGAGGCTTAGGGTCCTGAGGCATTTGTTGAAGGGCATCTGGTCCCTCCACCTGGCACCAGAGCCACATTTGTAATTCTCTTCCATTCACCTCCCGGAAGGATGAGCCTGGAGGGAAAGGCCGAGAGAGGAAATGCTTTGCGAAGAGGAGTCGTGTCCCGCTCTCTCATGTCCTAGGGCTGACCTGGTGACAGAGATTGGCTTATTGTTGGTGGGTCATGGGGTAACAGGTTTGGAGAATGGGGGTGGGACCAGGACGGCCATAATTGAGAGACACAGTGTAATTGGAGGCCTGGTCTTGAGAGCCAGTGTGGTTGTGGGCGAGGCCTGCCTTGGCTGCTTTCCAGTGTAAGATTGGGAACTAGGTCTCCTCCTCTGGAAAACAGACCACCCCTGCCCCCAGGATTGACCTTGGCATGTAGAAGCACCTGCTCTAGAAAAGCCTCCAGCCCAGACTTCCTTACTCCTTAAAGCAACTCAGGTTGAATCCCACCCAAATGAGCAACTTAGATGATCCGGTGTCAGTGCAACCCTGTGAGGGTTCCCCGTTTTTTTCTCTGTATTCTCATGCCAGAGAATTAGCAAAATTCCCCCTGGCTGAGAGACAGGACCAGCCTAGAGCCCATGCACAGATAAAAGGATAAAGAAAACGCAGTACACACATACAGTGAGTATCATCAGGCACAAAGAATGGGACTCTGCCACTTACAGGAAGATGGATGAAGCCAGAGCAGAAGACACGGGCCCTGCGCGCTCTCCTAGGTGGAAAACAACAGACATTGAAGTGACCAGAAAAAATAGGGATGACTTGGTATTGGGGATGTGGACAGGGTAGGAAAGAGAGGTAGGCTTTGAGCTGGGCAGGCCTCATGTCTGTGCGGAATGTCCACATAGACCTCCCCCTATTCATATGCACCATGTTTTACGAAAACAGAAAGAAATTTCTAGCACATGAGCTTTATCTTCTGAAATTGAACTCAAAACAACAGAATATTAACACATAAAATTATCTCTTATCCTAGGACACTAGTTGATTTGGGGGCGGGGCAGAGACAGGGTTTCCTGGTGTAACTATGGCTGTCCTGAACTTGCTTTGTAGACCTGCTGGCCTTGAACTCACAGAGACCCGCCTGCCTCTACCTCCCCAAGGGCTGGGATTATAGGCATGTGCCACCACATCTGGTGACATTAAATGATTTTAATGTGATAAAAATCATGTAACAGTAAGCATATCGTTTGAACATTTTAATTTCAGGGTCACCAGCACAGTCACACAACATCACTGCAGCCATCATCTCTCTAGGACATTCTGCCTTCTCAACTGAAACAGCCTCATTAAACACCAATTGCCTGCTCACCGCTGCCCCCCCCCTGCACCCCCGCCCCTATGGTCCACGTTGTTGCTATGACTTTGGAAGCTCTAGGGATCTCATATAAATGAATTCCTATAGTTTTCCTTATTTCATCGAACATAATGTCTTCAATAAGGTGTGTGTGTGTGTGTGAGAGAGAGAGAGAAAGAGAGAGAGAGAGTATGAGTGTGCCTGGTGCCTGGTGTGTGGTGTATGTGTGCATGCAATTGTGGGCTTGTGTTTGTAGTAAATGCGCAAACACATGTGCAAAACCCACAAGTTGATGTTTTGTGTCTTCCTGTATTATTCTCCACCTTATTTTTTGAGACATGTCTCTTACTGCACTGGGAGACCAGTGTTTCTATTAGATTTGCTGGCCAGCCAGCTGGCAGGATCTGCCTGTTTATGCCTTTGCAGTGTTGGGGTTACAGACACATGGGTTTTTACACAGGTGCTGGAGATGTAAACTTGGTCCCCCCACCCCTCGCCCCCCCACCCCCGGCCATTTATGCAGCAAGCACTTTATCGGCTGAGCCATATTCCTTCCTCTCCTTGTTTTTGAATTTTTGAGATGAGCTCTCTTGTGGCATTGACCCTGCAATGGCTGAAGACTAACCTTGAATTCCTTAGTTTCTTGTTTCTACCTTCCCAGGGTTGAGATTACAGAGGACACTGTAACATCTAGCTTCCAATTGCTTTCTTTCTTTTGTTTTCTTTTGTTTTCTTTTTTTTTTTTTTTTGGATTTTTGTTTTTTGTTTTGTTTTGTTTTACGAGACAGGGTTTCTCTGTGTAGTCCTGGCTGTCCTGGACTCACTTTGTAGACCAGGCTGGCCTTGAACTCACAGTGATCCACCTGCCTCTGCCTCCCGAGAACTGGGATTAAAGGCCTGTGCCACCTCGCCCGGCTCCAATTTCTTAAAACACGTGTTTTTCGCTTTTAAAGTTTTTATTTTTTTGAAATAGGTTCTTATTCTGCGAGTGAGACCGGCCTTGAACTCTTGGTCCTCTGCCTCTGCCTCCGAGTGCTGTGGTTCTAGGCTTGCACCACCACATCCAGCCTGTTGTGAGTACACTTAGGTAATTTCCAGTTAAATCTGCTAAAATATCCTTACAAATTACAATACATCGAAGATATTTTAAGGGGAAACATTTTGTCTTCCTATTTATAAGAGCAATGGGGCAGGAGAGACTATTTTCTTTATTTTCTGGAAAGTAACCATAAATAGAACATTCTTTAAAGCCATGTTATATAATATCCAAGAGGCTTGCTCAAGCAAAAAACGCAAATTGCCCTGAATAATGACAAATTGCTAATGACTGTCCAATTCCTATTTCTGATAGCCTACCATTTATTTAGCTTGTCAGAGAAGCAATAAACAGTTTATATTAAAATTACTGTTCAAATACATGGGTAAACAAATTACTTTCACTTACTTTATTGGTAATTTTATACACTACAGAACTTGGCTTTTCTTTTCTTTTTAAGAAAACTGGGATTAAAATCATCGACCCTTTAGAGAACTAAAATAGGGGAGTGGAAAAATAAAAGAATTCCTAGCATGTGTTTCTTATAGATAGTCTCTGAAAAAGAAAGAGAAAACTAAACCCCAAAAGTCTCCCGTGGGGGGCAGGCAACCACTTTGGTAAACAGAGCTGCCTCAGGAGGCAGCAAGAGCCCTGGATGCAGGAACTCTCTCCTGACTGAAGAGCTTGAGGAAGCAAGGACCTGGTATGCAGGGGAGGCAAAACTTCAGAGACCCGTCAAGGAGAATTCCTGGAAGGGGGCTGCACCTGCAGAGATTGGTTGACTAGAACCACAGTGATGGGGAGAGGTTGGGATGCTGAGGGTCCATAGGCAATTCCCGAGCTAGCTTTAGTCCCCGGCACAGGCATTCCTTGGCCACCTATGTGTCAGAAGTAACGTCCTGTGACTGATAGAGATTGGAATCTGTTGACTTGGTAGATCATTAGCTTCCACCAAGCCCACAGGTAAAGGGTGCATCAGAAAGCACCAGAGGCCTATAGAAAAGCTCCCCCACCTTGCTGTACCCGTTGGCTGTACCCACCAATGTGGTTCAAACTTGCCTGCATTCATGACTTTCTTTGTTTTGTAAACTATAAAACTTCACAGCAAACTGTGGTGTGCTTTTAATCCCAGCACTTGCGAGGCAGAGGCAGGTGGGCCATGAATTTAGGGGCCTGCATTGCTAGGAGTTTTTTGTTTGCTTGTTTTGTTTTTTGTCAATTTGACACATATCTAAAGGTACCTGGGAAGAGGAATCTCCATTGAGAAGCTGTCCTGCAGGCAAGTCTGTGGGGCATTTTCTTGCTGGATGGTTGATGTGGGAGGGCCCAGGGCACGAGGCAGTGCTGCCTCTAGGTAGGCCATACCGTGTGAAGGCAGGCTGAGTAAGGCGTGAAGAAGAAGCCAGCAAGCAGTGTTCGTCCATGGCCTCAGCTTCAGTTCCTGCCTGCCTGCTGGTTCCACCCTGTCTTCTGTCAGTGATGGAGTGTGACCTGAGAGTTCTAGAATAAACCCTTTCCTCCACGAGCTGCTTTTGCTCAGACTGTTTGATCACAGCTGCAGAAACCTTAACACCCTGGACTATAAGGTGAAACAGCGTCTGAGAATAAATGAACAAACTCTGGTATTGCCCCACTAACACCTCCTAGGTGCATTCCAGAGACGTGTTGCAGGAGCTCAAGGACAGTCTGAGTCTGGGACTCCACAGTGTCGCCACAGTAACAGGGACCCGTCCCAGAAGGACTGCAGTGGGCTGTGAGCTTTTCTCCTCACTGGCAACGCTTCACTGGCTCTCTTTGTTCTTCTTGCTGACGCTCCGGGGCTGAAATGGCAGTCTATGTGTAATTTAATCCTTTCACAATTTGTCGAGCACCTGTACATACAAGGTCCCTAGCTGTGCCAAAGAGTGGAAGATCAATGCTCGGCAGCCATCCCCAGCAAGGTCCTTCTCACCTGCTCAGAGCCCAGCATGCTACAACTGCCAGCTTTAAAAAGCACTGGTGCAAAGTGCTTAGGACAGAGTAGTCTTGGGCAAGCACTATTTAAAACACACACACACACACACACACACACACACACACACACGTGATCATAATCTATGAGGGTCAGACAAGCTTTTTTGAGCAAACGAGTGCACAGAACTCACCCATGTCACTAAACTTTAGTGACTGAAGTATTCAGGGAAGACGCCTTTACCTGGAGCTAAAGGAAACTGAGACGGTGGAGCAGGGAGGATTTACAGAAGAAGAAGAAGAAGAAGAAGAAGAAGAAGAAGAAGAAGAAGAAGAAGAAGAAGAAGAAGAAGAAGAAGAAGAAGAAGAAGAAGAAGAAGAAGAAGAAGAAGAAGAAGAAGAAGAAGGTGATCATATTCTGCATGAGAAGATTCCAGACAAAATGGTCAGGGAGCCAGAAGCGATTGCAGGAGACAGAAGGAAGATGTCCTAGTGTTGGGCATTGCCTGCTGTCCTGGGCCAGAGCAGCCTCGGTGACCTGGAGGCTCTCATGGGAATATGGTTTATTGTGGAGGGAAGATGAAGGCATATGCTCCCACTTCCTCCAGAAGAGTGTGACAGAGGGAATGCTCTGTGGCCTCCAACTAAGTCTTTAGTGGCTCAGTAGTGTCCATTTTGGCTCTTGAGAGACCCAGCTACTGTGTGAGGGAGCCCAGGCTAGATCATCAAATTGTAAGGAGCCATTTGAAAAGAGAAAGAAGCTGTTCCTCCAAGCCTCAGCTTTCCACCTCAGGGATGGTGCGCATGTGACTGAGGTATGGGGACATTCCTACTTTGGCAGAGCCTCCAGAAAAATGGAGATTCCCAGCCAGCGCCAGGGAGCATAGAGCAACCTGCCAAGCCTGGGAGCCCCGGGCAGTGCAGGTTCCCTGCTGCTCAAACACCCTCATGGTTAGTAGCTTGTTACACAGCAATGACTAACAGGTTCACAGAATGAGTCGGAGTTTCTGTTCTTTTTAACAGTGTCCTAACTGATTTGTTTGTACGGGTTTAAAACAACTCACCTGGTTTAGACACATTGCAGCGGCTTTTCCTTCGGTTGAGTATCTGGTTAGGATGTGTTAACGCAGCTATGGCACCCCATGCTCAAATCACTTTCTCATGCTTCTAACCCCAGTAAGGATACCTCTGGTCTGCAAGGAGATGGCAAAGCAGTGGGCACCACCTCTAGACAACAGCATCCGTTTTCAATGGGGACCCTTGTTGCAGGATATTTTGGTCCCAGCCAGTTCCTCTCAGAACTCATTAGCTTTCCCATCGACTAAGCCAGCCCCTTGCTGGGATGGAGTTAACCAGAGGGAGCCGGAGCCTCCCCTGAGCCCCACAAAGGGTGAAGGCTTAGAGCACAAGGATGAAATCACTCCTGTTACACACTAGGGGAGTGCCTTTCTCAGTGTGAAGAAAAGCCTGGGCCTGGGGCTCACTCCTGTACTCCCAACACTTGGGAGGCTGAGGCGGGCAGGTTACATAGAGTTTGAGGCCGACCCAAGATGAAGATTCTGTCTCAAAAATCCAAACAAAAAGGAAGAAAATAGAAATGAACACAAGCCTCTGAGTAGAACAGACATTGTCTAAAGATTAGGAAGTCATATGTATCCCTGAGACAGGTCTGTGCCAGGATCACGCATCGCAACTGGGATTGGCTGCCGGAAACCTACGTTTTGGCCTACCAGTATGGGGTCATTGTAGGAAGTAGATGGCATCACCAGGGGCACATGAACAGCACGGTCAAGGCCATAGGACCAGCAGGTGCAGAGGCCAGCAGCTAGTCGACACACATAAGGGCCTGGTGTCCTCAGGAGTCCACACCACAGCTAGGAGCACCGCCTGAGAGCACCCCCTGTGAGCAGCCTTCCAACAGGCACACAGGAAGTCCAGTTTCTAGTCACCTGAGGCAAAAGCAAGGGAAGTGGAACCAGTAAATATTAGCTAGACTAGGGCTGACTTGGAGATGAGGAAAGGTGTGCAGGTTGTGTGCCACTTTACACTTGGGCAGCAGAGACCGATCTTCCTGGAAGTCAGGGTGCTAGCTGTGGTGATTTAGCTGAAAGTTAATACCAGGAAGACCATCAGGCATAAAAAACCCAGGGCAGTGGAGGGGCTTGCCAGAGGCCTGGGTCTGGATAGCAGGAAGGAGACAGAGTCCCAGAAGCAGAAAGTAGAAAGTAGTCATAAAAGCTGTATCGGTCACACTTGGTTGTGTCTTCACGGGAAGAAGTCCCCAAAAGGGTGGTAGTGCATGCACCTTGTAGGCACCTGAGGATCCTGTGCCTTCTGTTCACGCCTAGGCAGGAGGTGTGACCCGCAGGCCCAGGCACCCAGGCCCACCTGATTCGCCATCGGGTCCTGGGCTCTCCGCCAGGCTTCCTTTGGAGAACAGGCTTGAGCAAGGGAGGTGGGGAATCGGCACCCCACGAGCCACACGGGGGCGGTGACAGCGCCCTCCCGCTCGGCAGGGAGGCGGAAGCAACAGGGCGGCGGCGCGCGCTGGGGAGTCGCGGCGCGCGCGCGGGGCCGGGGCGGGGGCTGCGGCGCGCGCATGCTCACACGCGCCCGTGACGCGCGGGGCGCAGCGGGGCAGAGCCGGCTCCAGAGGCGCGGCGGCCGCGGGAGGAGCAGGCGCGGAGCAGCGAGCGCAGGCCGCGCCGGCCCGACGGGAGCAGCGCCCGGCGCCGGTCGCCTCCTCCGAGCCGCCTGCGCGCGGGCCGCGTCCCTTGGCCGCCGCCGGCGGGGCATGAGCGCGGAGGGGCCGCGGCCGCCCCCCGCGCCGCCCAGGCCGTGACCGGGCGGGGGGCGGCTGCACTAGCGCCCTCAGCCCGGGGGCTCGCGGAGCCCGGAGCGGCAGCCATGGACTGCAGCCTATTGAGGACGCTCGTGCGCAGATACGTGAGTGGCGCGCTTGGATAGGGCCGGGGTCCGAGTCGGGATCGGGGTCCGGGTCGGGGTTCAGGCCGGGAACATCCCGCCGACCGGTCCTCACCGGGCTCCACCTGCTCTCGGCCAGGCCCACCGGCGTGGGCAGTTGCAGCCGGGTGGATCCCGGGGGTCGAGGGGCATCCATCCTCGGTGGTTTGTGCTCAGCTGCAGCGGGTCGGGCTCCCGCGGGGACAGAGACCCGCTGGGAGACGTGTACAGGGCTGCGGGGAAGCGGGGAGCCTCCACCCGGGAGTCAGAAGTGAAGTTTGCCATCTCTGAAAGTAGCCAGCCAGGTCCGAGTGCGCAG
The DNA here is from genome assembly GCF_903995435.1 of Acomys russatus. Classification (NCBI taxonomy): domain Eukaryota; kingdom Metazoa; phylum Chordata; class Mammalia; order Rodentia; family Muridae; genus Acomys; species Acomys russatus. The sequence continues at coordinate 6,942,239 of NC_067163.1, forward strand.
TTCCCGGTCCCCTTGGATGCCTGAGCGGGTAGTGACGGAGCGTGCTGCGCTTGGGGGAGACCAGGGAGGTGGCAGCCGCCGGCCAGGACGGAGCGAAGGGGCGTGTACAGAAAAAGAGAGAATGTGCCCCGGTACGGGACAGGGACAGTGCATCTTCCCCAGCGCTCCGCACAAGGACCTATTGTCCCGCAGCTGGCGCCGGGTGGTCACTGGTTTGAGAAGCGCGTGCAGTGAGCAGGCTGGGTACGGAGGGGACCAGAATCGGCTCTTTCTAGCTTCTCTGAGCCGGACACTTGGCCTTTGATGTGGGTTTTTCCAGGATGGGAATGTACCCACAGTGTGTTTGTGTGTTCTAGTTAATTCCCTTCCAACCTTGACCGTCCAATAAGAAAAAGAAAGAGTAGGAAACTGCGGTCCTCCACTGTGAAAAGTGAGAGGTAGAGGGAGGGTGGTCTTGTCCCCTATAGAGACTCTCCCAGGGACACACATATTCGTCCTTGGCTTCTGTCTTTTACTTCTTCACTGTTTCTAGGCAAGGCCTTCTGCTGTCTTGCAGTTACTCAGACTAGTTTTAAAAAATTCAGGTTAGTTACTTTTTGGTTGTGCTATTTTACCTTTGAAATGGTATTTTTCTCTCAAGTCTAGGCGGCAGATATTCCTTAATGAGCTTTTCCACTCTTAATTATTTGATAATATATCTGGAATGTAAGTTATGGGATGTTATTCTTTCTGCTTATCTCATTTTTACCTCCTTGCTCACAGTGTGTTCCCTTGACTCCTCTGCCCTGTATACAACTATTCATATCTATGATTTTAAACTCCAGACTAAGGCATCAAATTAATTTGACTTTTTCCAGAAAGTTATGATTTGTTTTCTTGTAATATAGCTACCTTCCAAGATGTGAGGTTAAGTGGTATTTTCTTCTGTAAGAGGAAAATTAAAAAAAAAAAAAAAAAAAAAGAGAGAGATCGGATATTCTTACCTCATAATTTATACAGCTTATCCTACAGAAACATGCCTATTCTGTCTCTCCTTCCTCTCTTCTCAGTCAGAGTTCTCAAGATCAATGAAAGCATTGCAGGCCCCTCTGTGGCATGAGGTTGTTAAAGATGGAATCATCAGTCCTTGGAAAACATGTCATAGGTATTTTTTGCTGGGTCAGTTCTGGGCAGTGAGTACAGGACTCGGGGAGAGGGTGGGGAAGGGGGAGAGAATACACTCTTGTCCAGGAGCAGCCAGAAGGGCTCCACAGTACCACTGCTGTGCGTTTGAACAGTCACGCAGTCACGTGCACAGCTCATGCAGCATGCAGTAGCTGATGTCCCAGGACATCGTCTAAGTCACACGGTGCATCTTAAACATTTTAAAGAGCATGTGGAGCTAGGTGACACTTCCTCTCAGGTATGTGAGGTGAGGAGTGTGCATCTTGTCACTGATCCTCTGAGGAAGCGCTTCTGGAGCCTTCCATTTGCAGCTATGTGCCTGGGACAGGTGGCCTCATGTTGTCCGCTCCAGTGCTCCCCTCAGAGGGCAAGTTGCTCTTGCGTCTTCCAGTTCTTGTGAGGCCTGAGTGGGCTGAGGATGGGACCTGGATCCCAAGAGAGGCTCAGCAAGTTTACCACCACCCACTGCTAAGGATCCCCAGGTCCTGCGCTACCAGTGAGAGGTTAGCTGAAAGCGCTGATGCCAGACAGGGTGGAGGATTCAGAGACCTTTCCAAAACTTTACTTTTGAGGGGGACTCTCCCTGTGTGGCTCTGGTTGGCCTCGATCTCACTATGTGGACTAGGCTAGTCCTGATCTCACAGAGATTTGTTTGCCTCTGAGTCCCCAGTGCTGGGATTAAAAGCATTGCCCACCTGCCCTAAGCCCTTTCAAAACTAAAAAAAAAAGGGGGGGGGTAGGAGGGTTGGTTGGTCTCCTATGGGGCTTCCCAGGGACAGTTGGAGGGGTTATTTAGGGCCAGCTTCCCAGGCCAGCTCCTCACAGAGGCCCTCTCTCCCTCTCTCATGCTGTGGGGATTTGATTTTGCCCTCACTCCTGCAGGTCAAGAGCTTCATGCTGTCCTGTCTGAGTGATGATACATTCCTGCGACGGGGCCTGGATTTTGTTTATTAGGTTTTATGGCTTGTCAGAGCCTCTGCCTTTCCAGAATTTGCTTTGCACACACCAGGACACTTTGTCTACGATAGAAACTTGGGAAAGCCCGAAGGCTTCCCTTCTTTCTTGGTGGTATTTGGCTCTTGAGCCTAGGAACTCCCGCATGCTAGGCAAGCATTCTACCTCTGAGTTACACCCTAGGTCTTTTTCCACCTTTTTTTGAGGCAGGATCTCCCTAAGGTGCTCACTTTGTGTCTAGGTGGCTCTTACGCATCAGGTCATCCCATCAGGTCATCCTGCTTCAGCCTCCCGAGTAGCTGGGATTGCAGGCCTGCATGTACGTGCCCAGCTCATATAAATCTCTTTATTTTTATCTTATCTTACGTGAGTGGTCTCTTTGCCTATCTCTTTGCCTACATGTATGTAAGTATACCACGTTCATGCCTAATGCCCGCAGCGGTCAGAGAGGATCGTCTGGGCCTGGAGTTACAGACCGTTGTGAACTCACATTGGGTGCTGGGAATCAAACCCCTGGAACGGCAGTCAGTTCTCTCAACTGCTGAACCAGCTCTGCAGCCCCCAAGTGTCTTTATATTAGAAAAAGACAGTTCTGGCTCCTGCGGACTTGAAGCACTTTACATTTCCAAAAGCTTAGACATTTACAGGCATGTGCCTGTTTCTCCTCCTCTTCTTCCTCCTCTTCCTTCCTCCTCTTCCTCCTCCTCTCTCTCCTACCACTTCCGCTCCTTCTCTTTCCTCTTCCCCCTTAACTTCTCTGGCTTCTTTTTGAGATAGGTTTTTACTATGCAGCCCTGGCTGTCGTGGAGCTCACTATGTAGACCAGGCTGGCCTCAAACTCACAGCAATCCACCTGCCTCTGTCTCCCGAGTGCTGAGATTAAAGGCGTGTGCCACCACGCCCGGCTTCTTCATTTTTATTACCAAGTGGTTCGAATCATAGACATGAGCTTCCTGTTCAACGAGACTTAACTCGCTGGACTTTCTGTTCCTTCCCCAGCTCTGGGGATCCTGTTCGGTCCCCAGAGTCTGTATTCCCGGATACAGAGTGAAACCACTTAACCACCACGGCCTTCTGGTATTTGAAATAAGTGGTTGCCTAGGCATAAAACCCAGGCTAATGGATGGTCTCTCTCCAGCACGGTGGTGGCAGTCTATAGGGTGGACTTGTAAAGTTTATAATTAACACACACCTAACAAGGTAACATCTACCTGCCCATCTTTAGGGGCTGCTGTTCTGACCAGACATTTCTGAGCAGTCACCACAGCTGTGTATTTAACCTTCATGTTTCGTTCTTTGCATTGCATCTTTCCCATTGTTGTATGGAGCATATTGAATGTCTGCTCCTTAGGACAAGCGGGTCTCACATGCTTTTACTTCCTACCAGACACTGGATTTAATAACCTGGGGGAAAGAGGCTGAAATCCTTTTATAGCCAGTTAAGTTTCTAGAAATGAGAGTGCTGTCCTCAGTTTACTGTTAGCTGGGATGGCGTGACTCTGTTAACAGACATGCGTGGTGCCTCAGTCCCTCGGAGTGCTGCTTGAAGATATGCTCCAAATAGAACATACAGATTGTTATTGGGCGCCTGTACCCTATGCTGGTCACAAGCAGGCTGGATGGAAGATTCCTGCGTCTCAGACTTACAAATGTTCTTTTAACCAAGTTAAACGCAGGTAAGAGTGCTATTTATTTGTAATACAAATCAATAGAAAGCCATTTTTACAGCACTGGAGCTACAAGATTGAATAGGTACTATTTTTTGCTCGACTCGGACGCTGATGGCTGAGACACTCAGGGTCGATGCAGCGCTCTGGAGGTTAAGCATCCGCCTCTTGGATCCTCACTCACGTTTGTTTCTGCCTCCACCTGGGTGGGCACTTGGGGATGCTGGTTAGCGTCTTCAAACTGTGTCCTCCTTTGTAAAGCACAGACTGTCTGTGGGGCCCACTCCCTGGGGCTGCACTGTCTAGGACACCGCCCTTGCAGGCCCTGAGTGGGGCACCTCCTTTTGGACACCATGAGTCTGTGCTGTCCTGCTTTTCGGCAGACCTCCTCTCTTCCTCCCTGCAGCAGCTGGAAACCTGCCTGGGTGTTTGCAAGCAGGCAGTGCACCTCTGTGCGCAACCCACGAGCCTGCTGTTCTGTCCTGGCCTCCTCCCTGGTTTGGGACGGCAGATCCTGTTCTGATAGAGACCAGTTCTGTAGCTTGTGCTCTGGATCCCTCCCCATCCTCTTCCTGTTTGGGTGACATCATCTGCCCCATGGCACAGTCATGTCTTCATCTACCCTTTGTCTTAGTGCCTTACCAAACGAAGCTGACCAGACTTTCTTTCTTCCCACCTTGCCCTGCTCCCGGAGGTGTTCCTCCCAGGATCTTCTTGACCTCGGTGTTGTCTCTCACACTTTACTGAAGCAGCCTTCAGCGTGGTTCAGATACTTATGCTTCATGTCAGAGGTGGAGATTCCCCATCCCTGGGTAGCCGCCTCAGAGTTGAGTCAAACTGAACGTGAGCAAGTGTGAGCGGTCAGATGTGTTCTTTTTTTGGCGTCACAGATAACAGTTGAAAGGAGAAAATATATTTTTGGCTCATGGTTTTAGACTATGAAAGCGAGGTGCGCTGAACACCATGGTGAGATCACATGAAGATCAAAGGGGCCTACTTCTTGGTATGTAGCCAGGAAGGAAGAGAGACAGATGGGGAAAGAAAGTGACCCAGAGATCGTGTGGGGGTCCCAGAGACAAGGTGTGCATTTGTCTTTCCAGGGCATATTCCCAATCACCTCTGTTTCCACTGATGCTCTTTCCAGCACCTTCCATTGACCCCCATCAGGTCAGAGCTCTTACAGTTCAGTTGCCTCCCCATAATTGACTCTAGCAGCTGGGGCCAAGCCATGAGCCTTTTGCAGGGGGATGCTTTGTATCCAAACCATAGCTGGGCAGCATCCTGCAGGGCTTAGGGACTGACTGGGTCTGGGCTGTGGAGTGTATCTAGTGGAAAAAGAGGCCATTGGGGGCCCTGAGCATCTGGGGCCTTATTGCTTGCCCGTGGATCCTTGTAAACTTTTCTTCCCTTGCTAGGACCGTGGCTCAGCACTGATGTCTCTTCTCTCTGTTACTCCCTTATCTTGGGAGGAGATAACCTCCCTGTATGTGCCAGGGATCCTGTGACTAGCCCTGTGTCTCCGGCTTCTCTGTGACCTCTGATTGTGGTTGGAGGCAGTGCTGCAGGGCAGTTCTGAAGGAAGCGTCGTGGTGTGGCCAAGCACTGGGGCAGTTAGCAGTCTGTAAGGCCTGCCCAGCACTGTTGCCAACGTCAAGCTTCTCTTAGGTCACTACACGCAGTCCCGAGAATGTGGGACGGATGGGACTCTGAAGGCCTCTGGCCCTTTGAGCCAAACCTCTGAGCTCTCAGCCTTCGTGCCTCTGATGATGTCCCTGTGCCTTTCAGAGGGTGCCTCCCTGGGGTTCCTGCTGTCTCCCCTGCCTCTACCAGAGCAGAGTTCCCTGGGCCTGGGGCCATAGCGCCCCTCCACAGAACCAGTCTCAGGAGTGAGCTCTGAAGGTCTAGGAGTCTGAATGGCTAATTCCCAGGAGTTAATGCTGTGACCCCTTGGAAGGGACTTTCCAGTTCTTTCTTATAGGAGCTGGTCCTGGATGAGGGAGTTGGCTGGCCCTGCGCTGGTTAGATTGGTACTCAGGGGCCGGGATCACAGTTGGCTCTTTTGCCGATACTTAGGTATAGGTGAGCACCTGCTGATATCTGTACTGTCTGGATTTTCCAGAACACTGGTGGATCCTTTCCCTTATGGCCCTGCTGCTGGAGGGAACAGCTGCTCAGGGACTGACTGCCAGTGCTGGCTGGGGCTGCTCCGAGCTGCCCGGCTTGTCTCTGACCTGTGACCTGTCTCTCACCCACTGATAAGGATTCAGGCTTTTCTGGTTTGGGCCCCCATTTGATGAGGGTAAAGTAGTTTGTATGCTGCTCTTCAGGATCTTACTGTGCTTTGCCTGATGTTGTTCCTGTCTCCGCCTCTCTGCTTCTGCTTCCTTCCCCCACTGTGTGTGTGTGTGTCTGTGTGTGTGTGTGTGTGTCTGTGTGGCGCTGTGTGTGTGTGTGTGTGTGTGGCTGTGGGGGGGGTTTGGGGAGGCTGTGTGGCTGCGTGTGGCTGTGTGCGTCTGTATATCTGTGTGTGTATGTGTGTGTGGTGCTGTGTGTGTGGGGCGCTGTGTGTGGGGGGCTGTGGGGAGGCTGTGTGGCTGTGTGTATCTGTATATCCATGTGGGGGTCTGTGTGGCTGTGTCTGTGTGGCTGTGTGGCTGTGTGTCTATATCTGTGTGTGTGTGGGGCTGTGTATGTGTGGGGCTGTGCAGAGGGCTGTGTGGCTGTGTCTGTGTGGCTGTATATCTGTGTGTGTGCGCACACATGCTCTTTCCCGCATTAGTGCTGTGACTGAGGTAAAGAGGGTCCCCTCACTGTACCTTCTGAAGAGGAAAGTGGTGTGGATGTCAGTGGACAGCACTGATCTCAGTGGCCTGGGCTCCTGGTGGACCTGGCGTGTAAGCACTATGCCCACTAGTCACTTTCTCCACTGTCAGTCCCTTCGCTGTTCCTCGGTGTTTTTGAAGTAGAAGTTGGGAGCACTTGATGTTTATGGGTCGCAGTTGAGTGTTTCCTCCTGAGTCTGCATGCAGGAACTGTTAGTGGCTGACCCCCACTCAAAAACACACTGTGGCCTTCGTTCTTGGAGCACAGAGGTAATTTGGAAAAAAATTGTAGTTTCAAATTCCTGTTCTAAAACCTGTAGCAGCCACCTCCTGCTCCTCTTGATGCTGCGTTATAAATAATCCCTCTGCGCCTGTAGTTTTAACTTTCGTGGGTGTCAGACCAGGCCGTCTTCTTGGGCTGGATGTTGAGAGCTTCATGCACATTGGGCGTCAAGATGACCACACTCTGCCGGTGACTGTGCTGCTAGGAAATGAGCTGCCCTCCTGGGTCGAGCCATGCTGCTCTTAGGGGTGAGTTCTGCTCCCAGGATGCAAGCCAGGTTGAGGGAGAGGTATACTTCCGGGGTGACCATGCTCCCAGGAGATGGCATGGTGCCTATTTAGTTTGGCATCAGTGTGGTTCAGAGAATTTAAAGAACCATCAGCACTTGGGGCTGGTGCCCTCTGAGTCTGACCCAGTCCAAGTGTTTCCTGTTGTTGTTGAGTCAGGGTCTCACTGTGTAGCCCTGGATGGCCTGGAACTTGGTGTGTAGACCAGGCTGGCATCAGCCTCTGCCTCCTGAGTGCTGAAGTTAAAGGCGTGTGCCACTACCACATGTAGCCCAATACAGTTTTTTTTAAAAGATGGAGTTGGCCCATGTTCCCTGTCTGGCTTTGAGATCCTTCCTCCGCCTCCCAAGAGAGTTGAGAGCCTCTGTGCCTGGCCCAGTTTGTGATTTGGGTACAGATAATCTTCACAAAGAGAAGTGTTACTGGCAAGAAGCACTGTGCCCCTGCAAGTCTTGACCTCACTTACCTGGCAGATGATGTCATGTCCCAGCCCTCCAGCCCCGCGTGAGTCACTCTCTGTGGCTCTTAGGTGAGTGAGCCCACGGGGCCTTCAAGAGCTCATTTTATCTCCAGAGAGGGCTGAAGAAAAGGCAGGTGGCAAATGCAGCTGCTCCCCTGTGGGCACAGATCTAAGGGTTGGATACTCACTGTAAATTGCCTCCTGAGTTGCTCACCCAAGTGTAGGTGCATGTCGTAAAGAACTTCTTTTCAACTTGAGAAGGGAAGGAAAATAAATATTTTCTAGTTGGAGGAAAAAGAAAATATTTCAAGAGAAGGTTTGTCCATGTGAGAATTGTGTCTGTTCAAAAGCCAGTGGGTTAGGCGTTCCAGGACACTGTGAGAGAGGGCAGTCTGGGGGTGGCAGCACTGCTCTTGGTCCCCCACCCCTGCTCTACCATGCCAATCTCAGAGAAAGGAAGGAAGGACCCAGGTGAGAGAGAAATGGGTAGATGGATTTGGGCCCACAGGTGTCTCTACCAGCAGAGGGGAACGTTCTCTGCAGTCTCGGGGCAAACTCTCCCTTAGGCTGGCCTCCACACCCCCAGGAAGGAACTCTGTGTCCTTTCACAAGAGTACCGGGTTTATCTGTATATGAGGTGGTTATGGGTTCATGGGCCTTACATGGGGCCATCTGCCTATTGTGACCACACTGGGGCCTGCTAGCCATGGTGCAGATTCATGGTAGATCCCTTACATTGTTGGAGAAATCACCTTCCCACGTGCCCCACCAGGATATGTAGAGGGTACATTGGGTGTCCCAGCTCCTGAGAGCACTAGTCTATTGCAGTCTCTAGGGTGTGCAATGGCAGGTGGGGTTCAGGTGGCCTCACAGCTGCCCTGGCAACCTCACTGTCACTGCTGTGCTATTTCTGCTCCTGCCTCTTTGTGTCCTTTCCCCTAATGGGACCTTTCTCACCCAGGGAATCCTAGGGTACTACTCAGAAATTGCACCTCTATGAAGTCACGTTTGTGGCTTGGAGCTGTACACAAATGCCCGAGGAATATTCTGGTTGGTGTTTGGTTTATGCAGCACATAGAGAGACAGAGTCAGAAGTCAAGGCAGACCCTGCCTCCTGCTACTTGAGAGAAAAGTCGAAGAAAAAACTCCAGACCAAAGTGTTGAGAGCTGCAGAGGGATGAAGAAAGCAGCAGCTGGCTTGGGCTGAGGATAGTGGAGCTGGTACCTCATGGCTGAGGTGCAGAACACTGCTCCCATCCCTGAACAGCCTGGCGTGTGCCCTTTTCTCTGTACATTCTGAACCCTGGTTATGTCTAGGACCTGGTCAACTGCTGAGCTGGCCTGACATCCATGGGCTGACATATGGTGACACTTTGGACCTGTGATGACAAGTCTTGGAAGCTGCCTTTCTCTAAAGTGCGTCCAACGTTATGTAAAAATGACATGTGATTCCTGAAGAGCCCTTGCCACACTGGCTGCTTCCATCCCTGTGTTTACTACAAAAGTCTTGTCCCTGTGAAGTTTCTTTCCCACCCAGTGAGGACTCATTGTCTGGGACTCTCTCTGTCCCATGCCAAGCAAGGTGCAAAGCCCGTTGGACTTTTGAGTGTCTGACCTGTTTGTACAGATTTCTTCCTCCCGCCTATGCCGGTCCCCACTCCTGTCAGCTAACTGAATTTGCCCTCTCTAGGTGAAGTCAGAGCAGGCAGGCTGGATGTTCACACGAAGGCCTGGAGGTGGTTGTATGGTGGATGGCTGTCTCTGTTTTAGGCTCTTGTCTAGTCTCTCATTGAGTGAGATTAGCAGCTCTAGTTTCTGACACGGCAGTTGACGGGCATCTTAGTTAGATGGCTAATTATACCAAAGGTAAGGATGAGATAAGAGAGGGAAACCAGCCCGCGCCTGTGCTGTTACCCCGAGGGATGCCTCTTGCCAAGTGTGTCAGCACAAATGGCTCTGTCGGTACCCTGACAGCTTATGTGCGACACTGCAGCGGGTGCCATGCACACCTCAGTGAGCTAGACCCTACACAGCCCACCTTAGCAGGAAGCATGCTTTGGTTCTGAAGAGTGGCCTGCCAGCAGGGTTGGTTCCTGATGTCCCCATCTGATCAAAAGAGAGGCTGGTCTTCCCACCATCCTCAGGGCTTTGTTCCCAGCCTGACGTTCCAGTACGGATATGTATCCAAGGGCACCCAAGGGCAGTGCAGAGCAGAGAGGCTCAGTTTAGACAGACTGGGAATTTCAAAGCAGACCCTTGCTTTGCTTTCTGCATTGCCAAATAAATTACAGCATATTGTACAAAATCTGGGAAGACTCAGCAAAGAATAGGCTTAGTGTGGGGTTTTGTTTTTGTTTTTAAATAGTGAAACAGGTGGTTCCCTCATCATTACATGAGATCTACAACTTGATCTTGCTCTCCTCAGCCAGCCTGGCAGGGCAGAGGGAGTTGGGATAAGTTGGGAATCATACCTTGTTGTGGTCCAGATGCACAGCATCTGGCTCATTGACCAGACAGATGTTGCTATTTGCGTCACAAAGTGGATTGGGCTTGCCTCCTTACCGAGGATAGAGCCCTGGCCATGTGACCAGTAGGAACCATGGCTCCAGTAAGTGGACTTGCTACCGCTCTTGTCTTTAGACTGACATTCTTCCTGCAGCAAAATTAGGACTGGAAAAAAAAAATCCTAATTAATAAAAAAAAAAAAGTAAAGGAGCCGACTGAGGGAAGGGGGCTCTGCTACCTGCACCACTCTCTCCGGTAGCGGAATCGTACCACACACCTGCACACCACAGCCCTCCCTCAGCTCCTCACAGACAGCTCTGAATCTCCAGTTAGCTCTTGCCTGGCTTTTAGCGTGTTAAAAAAAACAGCTCGGAGTTTTATTGTTATCTGATGCAGCTGTTAAATCAGAAGCCACCGTCAGCCAGAGCTCTTCTTCCAGGCAGGTGCCGTCCAGCCCCCCTGGTTGTTGGAATCTGGAGATGTTTAGCCTTTTGACTGAAAGCAATTGGAGGCCTGCCTTAAGCAGAAATCCCACTCAGCTTTGACACTAGCCCCAGGCCTAGAGACTTCATGTGCTGCCTGAGGCACCTGCAGCTTCTGCCTAGCGTGAGCCAAGGCCAGGGCAAGAAACTGCTTAGCACAGATGTTAGGCCTCTCTGGAGTGGGAGGGTCTCCCACCCCAGGTCTGTGGCTCCATAACCCTTCCTCCTGCTTAGGAGGAGGAAGTGCCTTCACAGTTAAATATTCTGTGCTTAGGGAAAGAGGATTTCCCCAGCCTATTTTCAGCAAAGGATTAGGGACAGCAAAGTTCTGCTGCAAGGATTTCATCTAGGTTTTTGTGTAGTTTTCCAAGGTCTCAGAGATCACCTGAACTTGAAGGTGGAGGTAAACTGATAGCAAGGTCATTAACATGGACATATGTGACAGGGGTCCAGTCTCACCCACATTTGTCACTTTCAGAAAAAAATGCTTTCATATAGAATAATTTTTTTTGGTCTCTATAAAGTATTGACACAGTTGTTTTGATTTAGATAAATACGAACCATTAGAGTGGTGATGGGAAGTACTGTGGGTATGAAGGAGGCTGCCATGGCGGTCAGAGACCTTCCGATGTTCATTCTTGATCAGTTAATCTCACCATTTCTTAGATGCAGAATACAAGTCAAGCTTGTTGGAGAGTATCTGCAGGCACCTTGTGAACGTCCCACACAGAATCCTGCACAAGTCAGCCTTGACACTTTATGCTCCTTCAATAGACATTGAGTGCTTGCCGTGTGCCCTGCATACTCAGTCGAGCAAACTGGAAACCGAGTGGACACATAGGTGCTGGTGTTAGAGACGGAGGCGTGCTGCGGTGACCGGAGATGAATCCTAAAGTGGTCTGGGCCTGTGGCCTTGCAGCCAGCCTATGGACCATCAAGCAGAGGAAGTCTGAGACTCAGAGCCTGGCTGCTGTAGCATGGAGCAGGTAGACACAAGAATGACTCCTGAAGCCTGGGTGATGGTTGTGCATGCCTGTAATTCCAGCAGAGGCAGGCAGATATGAGTTCAAAGCCAACTTGGTCTACAGAGTAACTTCTAGAACAGCCAGGATCACACAGAGAAACCTTGACTCAAAAAACCAAACCAAACCAACCAACCAAATAGCCCCCTTACCCCCACCAAATTGACCCCTGACTTGTCTGCATTGGAGTTTTATGTCTTAAAATAGGTAATATGTGTGTTGCATTTTGAGGAAGGTTTGTGTGTTTGTTTTTAAAGCCAAAATGTGGCTTTGTAGCCGAGGCTATGTTCCACTGCAGGTTTCAGCTCCCTGAGTGCTGGAGTTACCTGGGTGTGCTGCCGCAAGCTTTAAGTCTGTCTTGAAAGAAATGAAATTACATGATAGAAGAAAATCAGAAGAATTTTTAAAAGTTGAATCACTGTTAACACTTTGGATGATACAGTGTGCATGTTTATGGGGCATGACATTTCAGTGCTTGCATGATGGCCAGCTCACGTGATCAACTCGGCTACACACTTTACCTTGTTAAGTTGGAATTGATCTGCGTCTACCCTAACTTCATTGCCTATTTTGAAATATTTCCCTGACTGTTGTCCACCCCAGGCACCCCTGTGCTTTCTGTCTCTGGCCACCATGCCTTCCCTTGCTCTGTCCCCAGCCTCCTCCAGGCTCTGACACTGGTCTGTTCTCTTTCCTTGAGATAAGTTTCAGATTCCACATAAAATGGAGATCACATAAAGCCTGTGCTTTTGCTCCTGGCCTAGTTCACTTAAGGAGTGGTTCCCCCTGCCCCCCAACCAGGTACATGTATACATGTATGTACTTGTGCCTGTGTGTATGTACAGGTATGTGGCACATGGCACATGTGGAGGTTCCACCATGTTGGTCCTAGGGACAAACTTGGATCATCAGCTTGGTGGCATGAGCCCTTACCTGGTAAGCCGTCTTGTCAGTCCGAGCAGTGATCTTTGATAGTGTATGCACGTTAACTTGCTGATTATGAACAGCTTTGTGTGGTAAAATGGTACCCATGATACTGAGTTTACTTTTAACTGTAATTTCCATGCTATCAGACAGCACTGTGTTTTGTCACCATCAGCATAAGTTCGTTTCCAGAACTTACTCCAAATTAAAGCTGATTTGTGGACAGTTTTAAGTAAGAAATATATTCCACATTTTAATATCGTCTACCTTTAAAAAGATGGCAAGGCTTGGTTGGGCATGGTAACTCAATCTCTGTGAGTTCAAGGCCCACTGGCTCTACAAAATCGAGTTCCAGGCCAGCCAAGTTTAGACAGTGAGAGTCTGTCTCAAACAAAGAAACAAAAACAACCCAAACAAACAACCCCCAAAAGAACTAATATGGGATGATGATGATGATGGTGGTGGTGGTGGTGGTGATGATGATGATGATGATAATAAGACGGAACCCTGTGAACCAATGACATTTTAATATCATTTTCCCTTTAGGTTATTGGCAGTGTTTTGAACCAGGAAGGGCCATGATGGCTTTATGCACTGCTTAATGCTCATTTAGGCTGAGGGTAGTGGGTGGAGATTGCTCCAGAAGGAATAACTGATAATCTGGCAGCACAAATATCAGGAAGGGTGTGTTAGCAGGCGGGGCAGCTCGGCAGCAGTGGCCACCGTCACTGAGGTGTTACGGCGTGTGAGGGTCCTGTGTTTTTTCTAGGTACACGTGTAGCGATTGGAGCTGTGGCATTCTGTGTGATCCACTCTTCTAGCCCCTTTGTGGTCACTTTTGGCTTGAAGACATTTTGTCTTTGAATCTGTAACATTGACTCTTTTATGACACAGAAACTGTAAGAAATGGAGTGATCACATTTAAAGTTACATTTTCAAGTAAAATTGTTGGTTCTGTGGAAACAGTGTCAGGCTGCTTTGAGATTTTTGTTTTGTTTCCTGTCCTTTAATTGAAGTGATTTTTCTGTTTCATAACTTTGTTGCTTTTTTAATGGAAGGAGAGAGAGAGAGAGAGAGAGAGAGAGAGAGACAGAGAGAGAGACAGAGAGACAGAGACAGAGACAGAGACAGAGAGAGAGACAGAGAGAGACAGACACTTAATTGTAACATTGAATAGTTGGGCTAGACACCAAGGTTATACTGTTATTTCTTGGGGCCAGCTTCTCTCTCACCTAGTAGTCCAGAAGTGAGCTGAGTCTGGTGGGCACTTGCTGTAACAGCCAAGGAGACAGCATCACTGTGTCTGACTTTATTTCATTTCAACAGGCAAGTCAAAGAAAGAATCTGGCTTGCATCTCAGTGTAAAGGCCAGCAGCAAAGGCTGGATGTGGCAACTCCAGAGGGTCAGGACCGCGTATCTATCAGGCATCCAGTTTAAGAGGGATGCTGACAGGGAAGCAGGATAAGATAGGAAGGGCATGGACACCTGCCTGCCCTGTAGGGAGCAAGTCCTCTTAGGCACAAGATCTGTGTAGACAACTTGCCCTTTCAGACTCCTTTACAAGATGGAGCTGTCCTGGGCTCTGCCTTCTGTTCTGCACCTCCGCCTTCTGTCCTGCTCCTTCCCCCTACCCCACCCCCCAGGATTTATCAGTGAAGCTATGGCTGGTCACAGGGAACTGACTCTGCCCATAGTTGATAGAGGTGCCCGGCCCTTCTGTCCCCCAGCCCCCACAGTTCTCCAGAACTAAGATCAGGGATGCAGAGAGGGACTGGATGAGCTGACTCACATAGCTCACCCAAATGAGGTGACAAGGCAGTGTGCGCAGGGCACCAGCACTGTCGCTGGCCTCTGCAGGCATTTGCTATACTTTTATTTGGAGACCTGCAGGAGACCATGTCTTCTAAGCTACAGCTACAGGTCTTATGAACCCTTCTGGAAAGACACTTGCTCAGCAAGAGCACATGACCCTGAAGTGTGTGCTTTCAAAGACCCCTGCCCTTTCTGCCTGTCTTCCTCCTTCAATATGCACCCAAAATACACAGTAGTCACCCTTATATCTGGCTGGTAAAAATTGGCTTTTCCATCAGGGTGTAATGATCTTGGATCAGGCAGCTACAACCACTCCCTAGAAAATAACTGCCTGGGATTTTCCTGTCTCCTCTCTGTGCCTGTGGGAGCTTTCCACAGTACAAGAGGACTTCGCATCAGCTCATTTTAACAATCAGGAAGGAACCACGAGAAGAGAAAGGGCTTGTGGGGGTATGGCTAAACCTTTCAGGAGAAGTCCCAGAGGAGGAGCAAGCAGGACCTCAAGTGGGGGACTTCTTCCAGCCTGCAGTTCAGCTGCCCTGAGGTCACAGGAAACCGTGGCGAGGGTGGTTGTTCCCAGCCGGCCACGCCATGGCCGTGGCAGGAGAACCAGGCAGGTACAGGCAATGATTCTAAACACATAAGAAGAAAGGTCCTGTGCTGTAACTCCCTAGAGGCCTCCAAGGCCCTGCTTTACCTGGCCAGAGATGTCTTTACGGATGTTCAGATAGGGCAATATGTGTCACCTGGGGCCAGGGAGGGCAACTGTGCACCTGGCCCATGAATCTAGGGCTTTCTTGGCAGAGACTGGAGTGGTCATCGGCTTCCCTCACCCCCCACCAAGCCACTTAAAACTTGTGTTAGAATTTAGACTTTAATACTCCCTACAATATTACAAACATGGCTTGAAATAATCAGGAAAATTACTTCTCATTGTTGCTTTGTTAAGAATTAAAAACTCAGAGAGGAAGAGCCTGGGTAGGGGCAGCAAGAAGAAGACATAGATGGATCCATGGCCACCTTCCCGGCTTTGATGGGGGCATCTTGGTAATTCAGTTTGCGAATGAAGTAGCAGGCCTAATTTCCTGGAGTCAGGTCTTCAGGACTAGAGACTGCGGAGCCACAGAGTGAAGTCAGCTCTGCCTGACGTGACAAGGTTGATGGTCAGGCCCTTTCCTTGTTTCCCTGCATCTGTGTGGACCTGAAGGAGCTGAGACTGACTCTCTGTATCTGGGGTGGTGCGGGGATGCAAGATGTTTAAATGGTGTCAGGGCTCCGAGCACCTCTGCAGTCTGAGAGGCGCAAGGCCCCTGCTGATTGTTCTAGACTAGGCTTGACCCAGGTATTCCTAAATGCTTCCTTGAAGCCTGCTTAGTGCAAGGGTCCTCCTCACTCTAGCCGCAGGCCTGAGACCACTCATATCCTGCCTGGTGACAGACTGTGTCTCCAAGTGCCAAAGGGTAAAGTGCTTGAAGTAGATGTGCTCAGCAACTCAGGACCACAAGTGCAGGGAGCTTTCTTCACTGTATAAACCCAGAGGCCTAATAGAGTAACACCCTGTACTTTGTTTAGTGGCTACTGAGCATCCTCTCCAGGTCAAATAGTGTACCAGGCACTAGGAATATTAACAGTGAAACAGATGGCTCAGCTCTTCCTGCAAGGAAGTCACACAGCTGCCTGCATGTGCGGCAGACTGGGATGCCTATAGGCGTGCTTATCTCTATGCTAGAAATGCTAGGGAGCTTCCTCCATCTCTCCTAGATGCTCACTTCCTTAGGGACATTGGCCTGGGAGACAGTCCCATGACCTGAGCTTGCCCTTAGCTGCCTCTGGTCTGAAACCGGGGTGCACTGGCAGGCTACATTTAGAGCTTAAGTAACCAGGGCCCTGTAGTTAAAGGGTGTGCCTTCAGTTCTCACATTCCGTGGAGGAGGAGCGCTCACTCTGCAGCCAGGGCCCTCCTGCTACAGTGAAAGTCAGAGTTCTTTCTCCTCTCGAAAAGGAGGATACTGTGGCCTGGTGCCCACTTCTATCAGGGTGTGACCACAGGCCAGGTATGAAGAATGTGGTAGCCCCGAGCCAAAAAGACCATTTACAAAGCAGTTGACTGACTATCAGAGAGCAGGTGTGGCTGCTAGGGATAGTACTGAGGGCCTGGGCTACATGTCACCTCGGGTCATGTCACTTGGCCCTTGCTGGCCTCTGTGTTCCTTCCGTCTTTCTCTACCTCATTGCATTGGCTGTTTGAGTGACTCATGTGGAGTCAGTGAATTCATAAATACATAGGCAAATGAGCCCGTGCAATACCATCTCTGCCTTTTGTCTCTAGTCTGCTCCTGTGTGGCCCATGGTGGCAGCGTTTTGAATGCATGGTCCCATGCTTAGGTTGGTCCAGGATAGAGGTCCAGCCATCATTAGAACTCAGATGACAAGCCTTGAGTTTGCAAGACACCTGCTTGCACAGCACTGGGGCCTCTGGCACATCTACTGGACAGTCTGTCTGGACACCTTCTCATGCCATCTCTGTGTCTCCCCCCTTGTAGATTCCCCAAGTGTCTTCCCTGCTTGTTGAAGGTGCCCAGGTGCAGTCGGCTCTTCCTTCTGCATTGTCTCAGAGTCGTTAAGGTGTCCACATGGGAACGGTGTCAGAAGGGGCCGCATCAGTGCTCTGCTATTCTTTAGCCAGTGTTCCCTAACAAAGCCAGCAGCCTCCACATCTAATAAGAAGGCAGGGAAGGCAGGGCTGGCCTTAGTCCTTCTAGAGCCAGCAGGGACGACACATGCTCTCTTTGGAGGTGCTTACACAGTTACCTTGCTCAGTGATGACAAAAATCTGTAGTAGATTGCTGGAACTGGCTGCTTTTAAGTAGCCCATAATAATGATTTTGTGACAAACATCAGCATATACTTTCATAGTAGCCACTGTTTACTGCTAGATTGGAAGCTGGAGATCATCCCCCTCCCACCCGTGCTCCTCTGTGTCCTGGGAGCTGTGTGGCGGCCTGTTTCTCTGTGGGAAACTCGTCAATCACAGGCCCTGCAGGCCCTTGGCCAGCTGCACCGGAGGACGTGGTACAGCCAACGACCGGCGCTGCCTGAGGAGCCAGTCTGAGCACCTCTGCGCTCTCCGCAGTCTGCTGCCCCAGTCTAGAGCAGTTCCTGTGCTCGTCTGGGTCTGGGTTACTCCTTGGAACCCTTGGAGCAAAAGCAGATGAGAGATGAGGACAGCACAGTCTTTCCCAGAGCAGTTGACAGCACAGAGCACAGGCCATGCCATGGTTTGGGCACTCTTGGTGTGATGCTGATAGCAGAGATTCTGGAACAATGACGTACGTACCTAAGGTTCTAGCAGTGCGGCAGGGGGCTTGGCACCTGACCCTTTCCCAGAGCTGCCAGGCTGGAGAGTCTCAGGATGGGTGAGTGCTTGTTCAGAGGCATTCACGGCAAATCACAAAGCAGGGTTGGTCAAGGGAGAAAGGCAGTGTGCCTTAGTCAGGGTTCTGTTGCTGTGAAGTGGCACCGTGACCACAGCAACTCTTATAAAGGAAAACATTTAATTGGGGCTCGCTTACAGTTTCATGGCGGGGAGCACGGCGGCATGCAGGCAGACATGGTGCTGGAGAGGGAGCTGAGAGCTCCACACCTGCATCCACAGGCAGCAGAAGGAGACTGTCTTCCAACGAGGCCACACCTCCCAATAGTGCCACTCCCTATGGGCCTATAGGGGCCATTTTTATTCAAACCACCACCCAGTGGAAGATTATTCAGGTGCGTTAGAGTGGGCTATAGAGCGGGCTGGCTGAGGTCCAGAGGTATGTGATAGTCAAGGCTAACCAGGTGGCTTGCTCTAGAACCCTCATGAGTGACTTGTTCATGATGGTGTGGTCTTCTCAGACTCCTGTCTGGGGAATGGGTGTCTGCCCTGCTGGGGAGAGCCAGGTGTAGCTTAGCCTGCAAATAGTAAGCAGACCTTGAAGGGTAACCACCCAGAGCTCCTTCAGGTTGTGCGTGTGTAAATTTGTCAGTTGAAAGTTAATAAGGGAGCTGGGGACTTAGCTCAGTGGTAGAGCACTTGCTGAGGCCTGGGTTCGATCCTCAGCAGTAAGTATCCTTGCTCTATTTGAGCGGAGCTCATTTCAGTAATTAGCCTCATATGCTGTGATGTCACACACAGTGGCTGCACTTTGCTCAGTGCCAGAGTCAGCTGGTTTCTTTGGAAAGTCAGGTGGTACTGGGTTGATGAGACAGAGGCCCATGTTGGGGGAGGCTATAGAGGACTCTCTAGATCTGGGGCCTCTGAAGTCACATGAGGCAGCCTGGTGGCCGTTTGTGTATATCTAGGTTGCATGTTGGTCACCAATCTGGGACAGAGCCTCTTGGAGGAGAGAGAGGGAAGAGACATGGCTTATGTATATGGCTGTCCCACAAGACTCACTGTATCGTCTGGGGTAGCCCTTGGAGCAAGCACAAGTACAGGTGGAGGTAAAGCCAGAGGGAGACTAGCCACCCTACCCAGGGAGCAGCTGAGGGGCTGGTTGTAGTGGGGCTGACAGTCAGGAAGAGGGGGGACTTCCAGTGTTTCCAAGCCTGAGATACAAGACCTGGCCCTACACACTGTGTGAGTGGCCCCCCTCAGCTGCCTCATCTCTCTGCCGTTATGGATGGTTCGGCCTGAGAGGTGAGCACACAGAAGCCTGAGCACACCCGTGTGGTAGGTAACTAGGGTTTACACTGGACTCAGCTGGCAGACGTTGATTTGCAAGGCTGTGCTAGAACCTGCCTGTTTCAAAGTTAGAGCGGTGCACACACAATGGTTACAGACGATTCACTCTAAAACTTCCTTACACCCTCTACATGTTTTCTCCTGGAGATACGGTTACATTGTTGCACTAGGAGAGCCGTGGTGCCTGGCTAAACACTGGTTGATTCAAACACAGTTAGGCTAGCAGTCAGAGATGTCCCCACCACTTCATATCTTGAATACTTGGTCTCCTGTGGCGGAACTCTCTGGGAAGCAGGTAGGGCAACCTGATGGCTAGAAGCAGGCCACCAGAGGCGGGCCTTCGAGCTTATAGCATGGCCCTTGTTTCTGGACGTGTTCTCTCTGTCCAAAGCAGCTGCTGCTTTTGCTGTCACCCTCCCTCCCTCCCCCCTCTCTCCATCCTTCCCTCCCTCTATCTCCCACTGGGATGGTCTACAACCCTACAGAAACCATGAGGCCAGATGAGCATTTCCTCCCTCAGTTGATTCTGTCAGATACTGGGGCTGTGCTGGTGCAAAAATGACTGATAGAGAAGATTCACCCCAGAGAGATGGGGTTCTTCTGTGACTAGACTTTGGAACAGGGCATGGGAGAGGTCTTAACAATTTGGAGCTGAGAGCTGGAGAGACTGGAGAAACCCTACATGTTGTATATACAGCTTGCTGCTGCTGCTGCTGCTGTCCTCGCTGGGGGTTTGCAGACAGTGAAGGCCAAGCTGGAGATGTCGCAGATGGCAGGGAGGGTGTTTTGGGGTGACTTGGACCAGCGGGTTCTTCAGTGGCAAGTTCCTGATGGGGAGGGCCAGGGGATGAGGAAACAAAGGAGACAGGAAAGTTTGAGGTCAGGAAACTTTAGACGAGCTGATGCCTCATGCAAAGCAAGTTTGTTAAGAAGCATAGCACTTTATTTACAGTTGGCAATGGAAAAAACTGAGACGGATAGCTAAAACCCATCATACAATGCGGTGATGTCAACAGGAAGCTAACTATGCAATGTTGCACAACAGGATATCTCAAGTGCATCACAGACCAAGCTCACAACAGCCCTGATACATAGCCCTTCAAGTGTGTGTATGGGGGAGGGGGTCAAGATTTTAGGATTGAAGCTCTCCCAAGGCCCTGCCCTAAAGCTATTGGCCTTGCCAGGCACGTTCCTGGTTTAGGTGAGGAGCTAAGTTTTTCCTCCATACCTCATGTCCTCAGAGAAAGCCTTGGATCCCCCTGGGAGATGGCCTAGAAGCTGTTTATGCTTCATTCTGGCAGAGTTTACCTATGCTCTCCCCATGTCCTGGGAGTTTTTGGTGACACTGAGTTCAGAGTGAATCAGCTAATTTATTTGATGACAGCACAGTCGTCAAGCTGTAGCATGGTTACTTCCAGCCACCTTTAGTCAGATTTACAGTGGGAATCACGAGGGCAAAGCAATGTGGAAAGATTTGGAAAAATGTGCATTTGACTAGCAAGAGCACACTAACGCCGTGGGCCAGGTGACGACAGACCTTGAGCTGTAGTTGTTAAGATCAGGGCCATGAAAGAAGCCATGCGCTGTGTACGCTGTGTACTGGGGTTCTGCGAGGACGAAACCCCACCCACCAAAGGCTCCAGAAGTGCTTGCCTTTTAAAAAGAAGAGCTGCTGGAGCCTCTGCTGAAACTGGGCTGCCTAAGGTGCTTTCCTGGCTCACCCCACAGACACCCGGCTGCAGTCTCACGTTCCAGCACTTGTTGAAGTGGCAGAAAGGAACACAGCATTGCGCATAGATTCTGAATGTTGAGGCATGAAGGACTCAGAAATTTTCAGATCACAGAGGCTGGTAGCCAGGCAGTGTGTAATGGGGGTGGGTCATATGACCTGATAGCAACTTTCCATACCTTAAATTGTTTTTGTCAGGTATTGTGGCCACTGCAACATAGTAGCAACAGGTTTAGACCATAAGTATTCATGTGCTTCAGTGTCTCTGTACCTTCATGTAGAATCTGAGGGCACAGCCCAGTAGGACTAGTACTCCAGGCTAGTTGTCATGGTAGCACTGTATATGGATGCCATCAGACACAGGGCTCATATATATGAATTAATGTCTTCTTCAGTAAGTGTGTGTGTGTGTGTGTGTGTGTGTGTGTGTGTGTGTGTGTGTGTGTCCCCGTCTATCCATCTGAAGTCTACCTCATGCTGCCCTTTATCTGCTCTGGCAGATGAGAACATCTTTAAAGCTATCACTGGACTTCATGGAGCATTCTCCATGGATGAGAGAGCCAGACTGCTGAGCACTCTACTGAGCATGCTCAGCTCCTGATAACAACATTACGTAGTGCCACAGTCCCTTCACAGCTTGCAGAATCCAGCCAAATTAGGAGACTTGGCCTGCCTCTTTCCAGGAATGATTTGAAATTGCTTCTGTAATTAAGTGCAACATAAGGAAGGGGGAGGGGCACCCAAAACTAAACAAAACAAAAGCCAGAAAGCAAACAAGCAATTATTAGCAAACTTCTGAGATGAATTCAGCTTCCTGTTTCTGCTAGTTAAATTGAAAAAAAGGAAATTCCCTTCTCTGTCTGATGAAAGGTGTACATTTGTCTGGGGAAATAAACTGTTTTCACTCAATGGGAATTAATTATAAAGGACACTGGGAAATCCAAGCACTACAGGCTGTGGTTTTGCTGGTGTTTTTAGAAGTATTCAGAGTAAGTTTCTCTTTCATCAAATAGTGAGTTGGTTTTTCTGAATTTCCTGAAAGTGTGACATCCCACGTAGCTTGGCTGCTACATCCCTCTGTGTGGGAGAAGGCTGAAGTTTTCATGTGGTGAACTGACACAGGCCTGGAGAAAAGGTCAGGATCCTGGCATGTCACGGGAAGGCGACCTGACAGAGGCCACAGGTGGGATGCTGCCTGGCCCTCTGTTGGGAGGCTGCCAGTGCTGACTCTTCATCCTTCCCCATCCTACGTGGTGACCAAAGTTCCATTATATCAACTTGTAAGAGATCTTTTGGGGACAAGACTAAACTGCCACCATCATAGTTCAGTAGAGGGAAGAGACACTGAGAGTGCCGACATCGCTGAAAACACTGTCAGCGTTTTTAATCTTCAGGCATCGGCTGCTGGTTATAATGGGACTTCATTGGTTTTCACCTTATCTGTTGCAGATACCTGTGGACTGTGACATTGTTAAAGTGTCCCTGACACTCTGCAGATAAAAAAAGATACAGACGGGTTATTCTGAGAGCTGTAGACATTTTGGGAATTAATTACATTGCTTGGGTCAGATATGTGAATCTGTAGTAATTTTTCTTAGACTGTGAAAGCCAGAGCCACGTGAACCCCTGGTTTAAATCGTGATAATCTGCGCATCAGATCTCATGGTTAGGCTTCATGGAGAAAGGAAAGGATGGTGCAACTTTAACCTACCAAACATGGCCCTTTACAGCCACTGTCATACACTGCAAAGCCACACACCTCTCTGATAGGAAAGGTGACTCACAGATTGTTGTGACAATCCACCAAGCCTCAAGTGGCCCAGGGTCACTGAGTGGATGACCTCATTATCTGCCCTGGCAGCGGTAGGGCAGGTTACTCCACTGAGTCTGCTCGGATACCACACATGTTGTCGAGAAGCACAGCGCAGAGCTTGGTTTAGGGTGGTGGCCACCTGCATCTTGCTGAAGCCACGACAGGGTGCCTGCAAGCCTGGGCTCCTCCCTCTGTGAGTGCGGTAGCCAGGTCAGGTGTTGCTCTGCCTCCTTGGGCCCCAGTTTTCTTAACTGTAAAATGGGAGCCATGATGATGATGATGACCACGTCATGAGCACCGACCAAGAACAGCATCAAACCCTTGTCTGCGCCCTGCCTGCCACCGGCATCCAGCTGGGTCGATGCCACAGTGGTGTTTGTTATCTGAAGGTAGTACCACTGATATTTTCCCCACACAGAAATGTAAGTTTACAGATGATTACTATAAAATTATCATTTGACTCTAATAATATCAAACAGAACTCCTTGTGATGCGAGTCTTTTCTGCGTCGTTTTGGTGGCAGTTAGTAGCCTGGAAAGGGCCAGGCCTTCCAGAAGAAAGAAGATCTGGGCGAGCAGGCTCTGAGCCTCATCCTCCTTGGCATGCTGTCTCTGTGTCCTCCCCTGCTCTGGGCCTGACACATCCCCGCCCGCTCTGGCTCTACAGGAGCCTGCGCCTGCTTTCCAAGCAGCTAGGAAGGTGCCTCTGTGGGCCCCAGAGTGGAGCACTGTTCACAGTGGCAGTTCTGTGGTCTGGGCTGACACCATCTGGGACATGGGTGTGGATGTTAGGGCCTCTGTACCCGATGCCCTTCCCCTCCACGGGCAGAGCTAGAAGCTTCTGCTCCACATGCTTCTGTGACCCCCCCCCCCCACCCATTGATGCCTCACACCCTTGCCCTCCTGAGCCTGAGCAGAAGTGGGGTAAGCAGCTTCACCCCTGCCTCGGGCATCCCTCTGTATACACATTCAGGGCATGGAGGTGTCGCCTGAAGACCGGTCTTCCCTCTGCTGCAGCACGGTAGGGTCTGGTCTGCCGGCTGACCACCACCCACTCTAACACTGCTGCAGAGGGGGGTTGTCTTTGAAGCTCTTGCAGTCTCCTGTTATCCTAGGAGTCTATGAAAGCAAATTCAGTCTAATTTTCATGAATATAAAGAAAAAATTGTTCAGCCAATGCCCTGCACAGGAGTGTGGAGGGGAGCAGGGGTGGCTCACTCTGGTGTTTGGTTGTGACTCTTTCTGTGGGGCTGGTTATGGGCTTAGCGGTTCTCAAGTAGAGGTGGAAAGTGGTCCCTTCAGCTGCAGTGCAGTGTGGGAGTGCTGTGTGTGCCACTGGCTTTCAGCTGAGAATGGCTTCCCCTTGCACACGTGTTGCAAGACCCTGCCATTAAGGTCACACTACACCATGTCTGGATAGCTCTCCAAGCTTGGCACAAAATGGTGCACTCACTGTCTCAGTGGGGCTTCCTCTTCTCTGCCTGACCTTATCTGGAGTGTCTCTAGGCACAGAGACCTTGCTTGGAGGATGACCCTGCACAGAGCCTCCTGCAAGCTCTATGTCATTTGACACACAAGTCCTACTCCTTCCTCCACCCGTATGATAATTAGGTACTGTGTTTTAACCAATCAGCCTTCCTGCCCATATGATAATTAGGTACTGTGTTTTAACCAATCAGCCTTCCTGCCCATATGATAATTAGGTACTGTGTTTTAACCACCCAGCCTTCCTGCCCGTATGATAATTAGGTACTGTGTTTTAACCACCCAGCCCTTCCCACCTGTAACCTTAAGAACCTTACATACCTCATCCCTAAGACAATAAAGTGAGCCGGCTCGCTGAAACTAGCTCACAGAAGTCTTGAACATCATACTCAAAGCCATCTGAACCCCATTGGTCACTTCTGCTCCCTTTGTCCTCCATGGGCTGGTGGCCCACGATACCCCCTGGCTGAATGGAGGACCACAGGCACAGTGTCAGTGTTAGAGAAGTGGGAGACCTGGCCCTGGTGAGGCCAGGCTGATTAGGCGTGGTCTGATGACCTCAGGTTGATTTCACAGTGAGCTCCTTGTCCACTCCAGAGCAGGCACGGGGGACTCCTGCTCTCCCTCTCTCTGGCCGCAGCATCCTTCTTAGGGCATGGCAGCAGGCTGCTGTGCTTGTTGGTTTTGTGCCAGCACCGTGCCTGGCTCCTGGCCCCTCTGCTTTCTCAGGCCCACCAGCTCACGGCCAGGCAGCTCCGCTGCTGCCAGGCGTGCCTTCCTTTGTGCTTTCCACTCCTTCCTGCCACAACCATCTGTCTCTGGGCAGGGCATCGCTTCCTTCATCTGCGAGTAGGAGCAGAGCAGAGCCCAGGCTTCAGAAGCAGCCGTGCCTGCTGTATGACATCGCCCTGTCAGGCACCTGTGCAGACCTACACTGTCGGATCTGGTATCGTTAAAGCTCCACACTAAGCCGCTGGAGGACTCTAAGCTGGTGTTGGGCACCTGGGCCTTGATGAGGATGGCCTTTGCTGCTGGTCCACAGGCCTTACTGCAGACTTACCAGGATTGCCACACACAGCGTGGCTGGTGAGTGGCTGGTAGGATGCACAGGTCTCAGCTGTGAAGGCCCAACAGACCCCTTAGGGACAGTAGCTGCAGCACCCCAGTGACTGTGACCCTCTGAGCACGCCACCTAGGCACCTTCTGCTCTTACAGAGGCCCGTGGCACGTCTGCAGATTCTTTCCAGCCTTACAAGCCTGGGCTCTACACCTAAAAGCAGCACTGATTGGGCAGTCTGGATGGCATCCTATCCCAGCCTTGCATTGTGACTCCTAACAAGTTCCTTCTTTATTTTTTAAGAAAGCTCTTGTGTTATTTTTAAGTATTTAATTTGAAAGCCTTCCGCTATTGAAGAACCGTTCCTCAGATTAACAGTGCACTCATAAACCTACCTAGCATTGACCAAGGAGTTACTGAATATTATGAGGAGTTGTAATTTTTTATTAAAATCCCTGGAGGTAAAAGTAGGCAAAGGAAATACACATAATCAGAAGGGGAAAGACTCAAGCATGGTACTTGACACAGTGGCAGCAGGCAGGCAGGTGAGCTGGTGTCTGGGAAGGTGGGTCCAATGCTGGAGGAGCCAACAGGAAGGGTCACCTGCATCTGCCCAGTGTACACCAAGTGACAGCAAATTGAGAGCTTCGAGTCACACAGACCTCAGTGTCTCAGGCTGCTTTCTAGCTGACCGCTGTGGACAAGGATTTCCCCTGGGAGGACATTGAGGCCACAGTCAGCTGGACAAGGCAGTGCCCATCTTCAAGAGCCTGTAGGCTGCATCTGTGCAACTTCCCCATTTAGCAACAGCTAAAGTCTTTATCTAAGCTTCGTCCATAGAGCAGGTGGTCTGCAGGGCAGGGTTTCTGGTGCTTAGTCGTCACATCGCCTCTAGGGACATGGCGACACCACAAACAATACAAACAGTAGAAAGTTGCTGGTTGCAGAGGTGCTGGACCTCGGCACTGCGGCCCTGGCCTCACCCTCTGTGCTGTGAAGGTGGGTCTCTTCTCTCACTGGCCACTCCTGCCCTGCAAAACAAACACTTACCTGAGTGCATCTCTGTTCCCTCTGTGGACATGTTCATCCAGGGCACGTATGGGTGGCTCTGCTGTGCCACACATCCAGGGCCCCTCTATGTGTGGATCTGTTGCTCTCTGTCTCTGGTTCGTTTGACCAGCACTGCCAGCTAGGTTACCACATCTCCTTTACAGCCCTGCCTTGTATCAGGTGGCACTTCCTTCTCCTGGTGTCTTAGGTGGCATGTGGAGTCACGTTTCTGTGTCATGACATGCCGGTGGTTATGAGTTTGTTGAGCGCTGGTTTTGTTGCTTCCATCTGTGCACACCTGTGAGCGTGTCTTACACTGTGGGCTGCTCACATGCTCTCTTGCACACCTGTGAGCGTGCCTTACACTGTGGGCTGCTCACATGTTGTCTTGATTGTTAAGATGTTTGTTTTTATGTTAAAGAATTGGGCTCTGGAATAATTTGAGTGCTATAAATAGCTCTGCAGCTTTTCATTTGTCTTTTGACATTTGAAGATGCAATAACTATGTGTGTGTACATATGCGTATGTATGAATTAAAGTATATAACCAAATCATTTACCCCCTGTGGTCTCTGGGGTAGGTAGGTATTTGTTTGTTTTTTCGGCAAGGGGCTCATCTATATCGCCTTGCTGACCTGGAACTCATTCTGTATCCCAGGCTGGCCTTGAACTGATGATGATCCTCCTGCATCAGCTTTCCTGGGGCTGGGATTGCAGGCCTGTGCCACCAGGCCTTACTTGGGGTGGTCTTTTAAGAGACCATCTGGCCTTTTTTGGTTGCAGGTCTTTGCTTTCAGGAAACCTGGCTACGGCACCTTCCCACGCGCATGTTGATTATGTCGTGCTCCTTTGGGAGTCCCTGCGTGTTAGACGGCTCATGGACTCTGGCATCCTCTGACACTTAGGGAAATCCCTTCTTCTCTGACAGTCTAATAGGGAAGAATGCGAACAAGTGTTAGGTAAAGTTCACGTGTTTATTTTAAAGGCATAGGCCTTGGCAGTTCACCCAGTCGTGGAAGGGTGTGAACAGGCCCTGGGCTAGCATATAGCTGAGCATTCCTTTGACCCGTTTGCCTGCATGTGCCAATCACCACATATCAACTTGGGCTGTGCTTACACTTGGCCTTGCACAGCGGCCTGCTACAGCTGCTCCACTGGTGCATCCCACTGGCCTAGAGACTGGAGGAAGCTGGTCTGGGGCTACTCTGGCCTCGTTGGATACCAGGCATGCATGTGGTAAACATACTTACAAAACAAAATGAGTGAATCTTAAAAAAAATAATAATAAAACCTTAAAAATTAAAAGTTGATTATATTATTTAATTACTTTTTGCACTTGTGTTAGTGAGTGTGTGGGCATACATACAGAGCATGTGTGTGGAAGTCAGGGTTCATCCTCCCTTTCTACTGTGTGGGTCTTGGAAAGTGAACTCAGGCTGTCGGTTTTTGGTAGCCCATGTTATTACCTGCTGAGCCATCTCACCAGCTCAGCAACCACATTTTAAAACTTAGATTCGTGTGGACTTAATTCACCACGTGTGCACACCTGCCGCATGTGAAGTAGCACACCGAGTGCCTGCTGTTTATTTGGGCAGAGGGTGCAAAATTGTGACTGCAAGTAGTTGAGTCATTAGAAGCCTACAGTGTTCCTGAGCCCCTGTTGATCACAGACGTGGAGGCAGGGAGCAATACAGGACAAAGCAGCTGAGTGTTCCCAGTGTCCTGTACAGTGGTGACAGACGCAGGAGCTGTCACTTTGAGAGTAAACAAGGTACAGAGCACCCAGTGTGCTTCACTGGTGTTTGTTTTCTGTGTGCCAAACGATCTTTGTCTTCAGCTTTTCCTTACGCCTGTCTCAGTTTGCTACATGGATATCTGCGAAAACTGGGGGGGTGTACTCAGACAAAACTAGCTTCTTGTTCTTATTTTGATTTGGTGTTTTCCCAAGTCAAGCTGCATTTTTCAAAACCCACAGAGAGGAAAACTGATATGAATCAGGAAGTCTCAGGTTCCCTTTTGGAGCTGGACCACCACTCTGTACGCATTGCTGTGAGAGCAGCCTTCCATTGTGACAGAGCACCCGAGACAATGAGGAATGGCTTATGTTACCTCCTGATCTCAGAAGTTTCGGTGCGAAGTTGTTTGGCCCTACTGCCTTGCGCCCTTCCTTACAGACGTGCCATCGTGCTAAACACAGAGGCAGCTGCCAGGTGTCCAGTAGTGTTACACCCATCACAAAAATTAAATTACACAATTGAATAATTAAGCAGGCTATGTGAAGAGCAAAGGTAGTAAATAAACAATGCTAGGAGCTCACATCTCCTGACCCTGTTGCTACACTCTGTTGTGGCTTCTGCTTTGGGAGAGGCCCTTCTCTGAGCCCCTTGGTTTGTGACACACCAATTCACACCCAGGTATCATGTGCCTTCCAGAGCCTGGCTTGGCACTCTTTTGGCATTGCCTGGGCAGTGTTTCCAGAAGTAAGCCCCACAGTGCGTGTCGGCCTGAACAACTGCACCCATGTTGCTTGGCTTTCACTGAATCACAGAGTTTTCTCTTCAC
Source organism: Acomys russatus (assembly GCF_903995435.1). NCBI lineage: Eukaryota > Metazoa > Chordata > Mammalia > Rodentia > Muridae > Acomys > Acomys russatus. The sequence continues at coordinate 6,971,039 of NC_067163.1, forward strand.
CTGAAGATACTTAAAATACAATGAGCATATTGCTCACACTTCTTAGACCTGCCTGGGTGCTTCCTCTCAGTGGCAACCAGAGAGCTACTCCGTAAGACCTGCCACAGCGCCCACCTTCACATCCACTGTCAGCGTCTGCGGGATGACGTGTGTAGGTTGAGTGAAGGAGCGCTGTCACCTTACGTGAGGGATATGGGCACTGTGGGACATCCATGGGAGCAGCCCCTTCCCTGGACACAGAAGGCCTGTCACGTCACAGTGTGACTTCACAGTGCACAGCGACTCAGCTGCAGCAGCTGGGGAGGAGATTGGACCTACAATTTTTAGTTTTGTAGATCACATTTTGAAGTAATATGTGAAAATTCATTTGGTACAAAACCCCCGGGTGGCCCTGTGGTTTGCCAGCTCAGTGAATGAGTGCTGCCAAGAGCTTCCTCTCTATGGGAAAATGGCAAGATGTCCAGGGGCTAGAGAGCACATTGTGTTTTGTTTTCATGCTAAAACAGAATGAAGATTTGTTCTGGAAGGTACCGCTCACACATGCAGTTCCGCACCAGAGCTGAGAGTGGCTCAGTGCTGGGGCAGAGCAGGCAGATGTCACAGAGGCAGGAGACCCACATTCCTGCCTCTCTCAGGGAGAGATGACACCTGGCCTGAGGCTGGCAGCCCTGGGGCAGGTGCCTGCAGCCGAGTGAAGTCTGGACTGTCTTCCCCTCAGAGGCTGGGCTATAACATGCACCAGGCTACCTCAGTTCCCTCCTGAGGCTGAATGTTGAGAGGTTTCACACAGCTCCAGAGCATGTGCTGAGAAGTGTGCGTGTCTGTGGGTCTGCAAGGGCAACAGGAAACAGGAGTGACAGCCTTTCCATTCCTACTCCGAGTTACACCCTCCACTCAGTACACACATTCATCAGGTGGTTGTTTTAAAGATGTCTTCCCTACATCCCCTGGTGGCCTCTGGTCTGTACTTCACTGTCTGAACTTTACATAGGATGGTTCAGCAGCCCTTTTTTGTTTGTTTGCTTCAACTAGCTTCCAGCAGCAACAGCAGGTTGGCAGGACTCAGGCGTGAGGTTCACTCCCGTGTGTGGCTGAATGTCGCTCCCCTGTAGGAAACGCCTGCTTTATCTGCTCTGATGTAAACATTTGAAGGGTTCTGCTTTCTGCAGTTGTTCTGAATGACAATTCAGCAGTGAGCATCTGTGTTTGCTTCTTTGGGGACACCGCATTGATAACTGTCTTCCAAACTGCACCATTTCCCCACCTAACAAAAGAGCAAACCTCTGTATCTCTCCACCCTTCAAACACTACGTTCATATTTTTCTTCATAGCCACATGCTGGGCTGTGAGGTTGCACCTTGGTGTGGAGGGTGGTCCTCTTTCAACCCTACACTCAGACCTGTAGGAACTAGTTCAGTTGATAGGAGGAGCCACACCCCACAGCACTGCCCTATCCCACCCCCAGCACACCCCCCATGCCCTGCAGCAATCCACACACCGCTCAGCACCCTGCAGCACCCCTCCCCCAGCTGACTTATGCTTAGGTGCAATCTTTTAAACTTGAATCCACCTTCTTCAAGGTAGAACTTTTCAACTGGGAGCAGTTCTGCCCCATCCCTCCCACCCCCAAGACACTCAACAGCATCTGGAGACCTTGATTGTCACTGTGGGGCAGTCAACATCTGTGGAAGACAGTTGTGCACTGCTGTTGGTGCTGCCTATGATTCTGAGTCCAGGAAGGCTGCTGTAAGCCTCTGCCCTCCCTCGGGACACCTACACATGTTCCTAACATAGCCGGCCTTACCCAGGTGCAGCCTCTGCCTCCTCCCGCCCCTGTGCTGAGAAGTCAGTGAAATCTCCATTGTCATAGGTAGCTCTGCAAGTTTATTTTTATGTAAGGGGAAACTGGGGACAGACACCTTGATTTGTTCTGTAAGAAGTATTTCTGAGATCCTCTGGGAGGTTTGCAGTAATTCTTTAAAGCTTTTCCTTGGTTTTGTTTTTAAAATTAAACAGATTTGCTTTTTCCAACCAGACAAAATCAGTCAGTTCCGAGCTGGGGTCTGACTGTACAGTACCATGATAATTTAACAAGCTCTTCTCAGAGAGCCGTTCTGCCTGCCTGCTTCTCATGGGGCTTGGTTCTCACTTTAAAACAAGAAAGAAAGAGAAAACACAGCCTTGTCCAGTTAATGCACTGTGCTAATTCTTGTCACTGTTGACCTGTAGGCACCGCAGCCAGCCCTGCTGTTCTTCAGCGCGCCTTACAAGATGGATACAATAATGTAGACTTAGTGGCCGGAGGGTCCGTGTACCTCCCATGCAGGCCTGCACAGGCCACAGACTCCACAGGACACGCCATACACACCAGACACAGTGGCTTCCCCTGTTTTCCCCTTAGGATGGACCGCCAGCGACTGGTCCTTAGATGAGCATTCTGAACATCCCACAGTGCAGGTACAGGGCCTGCTGTAGGGGAGTGGCATGTGCCCTCTAGAGGTGCTCAGGTGGGGCACAGAGTCACCGGTGAGAGGGAATCTCAGCCAGGCTCAAGAGGAGGAAGATAGAAACATGGCCAGGTGCCCTCAGCACGACCTGTGCAGTCGACATCGTGCAGTCTCCTTCTGAACACGCCTGACGGAAGGATTCTATCACAACTCAAACATCGCCAGTCTTTTTAGCCAGCTAACTGTCGTTCATGAGCTGGACCGTTGTCTCCTGCTTGGAGGCTACAGTGCTGTGCACCCATTTGTTCAGATATGGTTATGAGTCAGCACTGCCAATAAACATTTATTGCGTTGACCTGAGTTTGATAAAAATCCAGCTGAGGTTTTGAAATATGGTAGCCTGTGAAGAATGAGAGGCAATTTTCTCAGAATAGGCTTCAATTTGTTCGTTCTACAGGCTGCTGGGAGTAGGGCTTGGAACAGCTGGTTTGTAGCCACTATATGAGGCCACAGCTGGATTCTGTGTTTGCTCTGGTCTGACTTTGTGACATATGACACCGAGGGCTACAACAGCTGAGATCACTCCTCACATCTTGGTCTTCAGCCTGCAGCTGCTCCTGTGAGTGGCTCAGGGTCATAGAGTGACCGTCCACGCTGTTCTTTCTGGAGGAACCTGCCTGCCATGCCTTGATGGCTGAGACCCTGGAAGAAACTAGAGAGTCTAGCAGAGAAGATCCCTGTTTACATAGTTTCACCCGATTGCAGCTTGGCTTCTTGGAGTTGGATTTCAGGCTCTTGGTCTGGTCACAGGAGAAGTGTCTCTGACCCTTTTTGCAGTTATAGTGAAGGCCAGGAGGCACATCAGACCCCACTTACAACTGGTCACCTCAGCTTACCACATGGTTCCTTCATTGATCAGCTCAGGTGATGGGGCAGTCAGCTGGCCAAACAACCACTAAATCCGTTTTCCCTGCGAGGAGATGTTGGTCATACTCCCTTTAAAGCTATCAAGGTAGCAGAAATGTTTTCAGAAACATTGGCAATCCCAAGTCATCAGTGTGAAACTAAAGTGCCGCTCATCACAGTGTGCCTGGTTCCTGGAAACTCTTAGCATCCAGTACTTGTAAAGAGACTTCTAGCCAGGGGTGGTGGCGCACGCCTTTAATCCCAGCACTCGGGAGGCAGAGGCAGGCGGATCGCTGTGAGTTCGAGGCCAGCCTGTTCTACAAAGTGAGTCCAGGATGGCCAAGGCTACACAGAGAAACCCTGTCTCGAAAAACAAAAACAAAACAAAACAAAAAAGAATAGTAGTGAGGCTTGTGGCCGCCGTCAGAGGATAAAGGTGGGGGCCAGGCCTTCTGCCCCTGGAGGCATGTGCAGAAAATAATGCCCTGTCACTCACCATGCCTGGGGTAACAAGCCTGGATTCTGTCACCCGGTGAAGCCTAGTGTCCTCTGTGCATAGCACTGTTTGTAAACGGGAAGAGAGAAAACCGGGTAGGGCCCTTAGGGCTGTGTAAACAGTCATCTGCTGATTCTGTGGAATATTGGACAGAGCTTGAAAGGAGCGGTCCTGAGTACTTATCAACTCTGATAAGCTGTTATCTCGTTTCTGTTGATATAAATGGAACACTTATTGACAGCCTCTAGTATGCACAGATAGTGCTAGGTGAGGCCACATGGGGGGATAGGACTGTAGGTACATGGCAGCCCAGCTGTAACAGCTTGCTGTGGCACACTCAGGCTACAGGATGGCTGAGTGCTGTGGACCCGGGCAACAGTGGAAACAGGGACCACGGGACTGTGGCTTCATTTGCTGTGTTGTAATCTTAAATTTTTGATTATGTTATTTATTATGTGTGTGCACATGTGGAGGTTGGAGGACAACTTGCCGGAGTTACTCTCCATCTACCATGTGGGTCCTGGACGTTGAACTCAGATCCTCGGGCTTGGTGCCAGGCACTTTACCCACTAAGCAGTCCTCGGTAGTTATTTTTTAAAAAGCCAAATCAAGGCATTCTGTGGGACAGGCCTGCAATCCGAGTTCTCGGGAGCCTGAGAAGAATGAGTTTGAGGCTAGCCTAGGCTGCACACTGCGACCATTTCTCCACCATCCCTACCAGTGCCCATGCCCAGAGCAACACAGGACACCAGGTGCTGTCAGCAGTTGTGGCTCTGTGAGTGGAGGAGGTGTGGGAGTTTGTCCCTTGCTGATTTCTGTTTTCTTCGCCAAGGAAGTGTAATGTGTTACCTCAGACACCGGAGCATGGGATCACCTGAGCCAGTCTGTCTGTCCTCACCTTGAAGTCTTCCTCCTGCTGTCCAGGTTCTTTCACTGTGTGCTCAGCACATCCCCCCATCCCCCCCCCCCCCCCCCCGACACAAAGGTCCTCTCTTGGTCTTGTATCTCCAAGTGTTGAAGTACGGGACCTCCCAAGCCCTGGATCATACTGCCTGCAGTCAGTCTGTAGATGCTTGCCTACAGGCTCGTTGCCTGGCAAGGTTTGGAAACTTGTGTGCAGATGCTGGTCCTCTGTGGCTTGCTTTCCGACCAGCACTGAAGTTGGGAAGTGGCTGGACAAGTTGAAGTGCTGCTGCTGAGACCGAGTACTCTGGTCTGAGAGCTGCTGGGGGCAGCTTCCCTGTGTGGCAGGTGCTGGAGAGGTCACCTCCAAGCTCACTGGAGGAGCTGTGAGGCATCGTGTGATGTCACATCAGCCAGAGTAGCCATTTTTTCCTGTTCGTGTGTCCTTGCTGGCAGAATCTTTGTCACTGTGAGACAGACCTGCAGCCTCCCTAGGGACCAGCCCTCTTCCTGCTCCCTGGCACAGGCTATCTCTCCCCGAGATGCCTGAGACCAGAACTGTTGGAGAGCTCCCACTTCCTGTCCCTGCTCTGACATCCCTGCCAGCCTCTCCTGAGGGCAAGGCTGGTTGGTCTGTGAGCTGCATACAGCTCAGAGCTAGGCAGGAAGTGAGGACCCCTGGTAGCTTCCTAGGAAGCAGCCTCAGTTTAGTCCGTTTCAAACCTATAGTTATCAGTAGCCGGGTGTGGTGGCGCATGCCTTTAATCCTAGCACTCGGGAGGCAGAGGAAGGTGGATCGCTTTTTTTCTCTTCTAATTGACACAGTGTCTCATTAAGTTACCGAGACCAGCCTTCAGCTCACATAGCTCAATTTTTCATTCTCCTACCTCAGCCTCCTGAGAAGTTGAGGGGACAGGTATGCATCACCAGGCCCACCTAGGCCTGCAGTTTCAAAAGGTATTGACATAGAATAAGACAGAACATCTTAGAAAAATCTTGGGAAGTCACCCTCACCTTAAGGATGAAACTGAAAGTCGGAGGCCTGCCACTCCCTTCAGGAGCAGGTGTCAAACAAGACTGAAATCCTTATGGTGGGATCAGCAACTAAGTTCTGGATACTTTTTTTTGTTTCTGCCAAAATACTGAATGCTTCCCAAATCCCTGGGCCTCTCCAGCCCCACGTCCTCTGTAGTAAAAGGCAGACTTAGTTCAAACACCTGAGCCTGACAGATCAGCAAGTGTAGACCGATCTAGCCCTGTGCCAAGGCTGAAGCGGGTGGCAAGCAGAGTGTCCCCAGGCAGGGAGCTGTCGGTGTGCAAAGCTCTGCTGTTAGGAATGGCAGGAGAAGGATGCACTGGGGATGAGTCTGACATTGTGGCTGTGTTTGCTGCTTTAGTTAAAACCTTTCTCAGTTGTTTTTGAACGTGGCAAACCAGTTGTATTCACACAGGAGTGCCTAGCATCCGCACAAAGACCGAAACCGTAAATTACCCATGCGTGCCTGTTTCCATGGAGACAGCTTTGTAGGTCTAGCTGCCTTTCAAACACGTTCTGCTGAGGTGTGTCTCCAACCCTCATAGCTATCTACCCTCTTCCTTTGTGACAGAGGCCTGCAAGTAGTGAGGCTGCCGGTGAGGAAGACACAGGGAGGGACTCTGGAGGGACTCACTAGCTGTTTTCTCAACTCACTCACCCCTAATCATTCTAGGGCCCTGGAAGGGGAGATGGGGACAAGGGCACTAGTCAGCAGAGCCACCCAGCCGGGCTGCTCACTGTCTCACTGTGGGTTTATCCCGGGAGCCAGGAGCCAGGTGCTGACGATGCACCCACTGCTCAGGGCCCGACAGCCCTGCCCTGATTCGGGGATCTCTGATGCTAAGGGTGCCTCAGGCATCATGGCAGTTGGCATTTAAATGGCAGGACCGGTACATTAGGCATCTCAGGGTGTTGGAGACAGCTTGTGTGCTGCGAATCTTCCCTGGTGGAGTTGTCCTGAGCAATAACCCAAGTCCACACATAAAACAGGAGTCAACTGAGCCAGTTCTCACGTGCCCTGTGTTCCCAGGGGCGCCACTGTAGCAGACATATGGTTCCCAGTTCTGGTGTGGCTGTTGGATCTCACTGAGGGTTACAGAGGCCCAGGAAAGAACTTCCCAAGGGCGTGATGTGGAGATACTCTCCTCTGGATGTGCCTAACAGCCTGGAGGCTGGGTGTACCACTGTCCCTCTCAAGCTGTGAAGCCATCTTAACCAAAGAAGAGCCTGGCTTCCTCCTGCTTCTGTCTGGTTACATGGGCAGTGGGCACAGCCTCAGGTCCATGTTGAAGGCTGCCAATGACAATGGTCACAGGAGTGGTTACACATGGTGTGCTGCCAGCCTCACTGGGTCCATAGAAGGCCACCCACCGCTATTCCCAGCTCCCATTTGTCCTTCAGACAAGGTAGCTATTCCCAAGTGGAAGGTGACAGTGTCCTTGCTGACAAAGCCACAGACTCCACTTGTGGGAAGAGAGAAGCAGGTCACAGGTGATGTGGGTCACTTATAACACAGGAGCCCCGGATGGGATTCTGTCAGGACATGAGGGCTAGAACTGGAAGGTTCAGACCACAGCTGGTCCCTGATGTGCTGGTGCAGTGTGTAGCCCTAAAGAGCTCCTAGCAAGGGCTAGGTCTCTCTGGGTGCCACCCCTCCATTGACCTCATCCTCCACCACTGCTGGCCCAACCGTGTGAGCAGTGCTTCCCTGAAGAGTTGGCCTACCGCCTGTGTGAGTGTGGCGGCAGGTGAGGGATGGCGCATCTGTTGTGGCCTAACTCAGACAGGTGAGGCTCACCTTGGCCACCTGCTCTTCTGGTACTCTTGTAGACTTCCAGCCTCACCCATCTGCACTTGCTCAGGCAGATACATCCTCAGCTGTGTCCCTTGTCTTCTCAAGGCCTCCAGTGGGGTAGCTGCTGATTTCTCAGCATCGGGGCTGATAGGCTGGAACCTGTCAGTGAGGGAGATGGGTGCATCTGTGGGTCCTGTGGGACCTGTTCTTCAAACTCCCCTCTGAGGTAGGCCTCAATTGGAGGTGCAGCCCTCCCCCACAGTGTGTTCTGACCATGTGGGCCTTAGGCCTGCGTGCCCTTGGCCTCCTAGGAGGACAATCCCTCCAAGCACTGTTTTCTGGGTGCCCTGGCCAGCTAGCCTCATCTGAACTGGGGGATCCGTCAGCTGCGACCTAGGAGCAGCTGGCTTCCAGCACCCTCTTTGGAAGGAAGAGGTCTGCCACTGCCTCTTTTCCACTAAGCAAGTCTCAGCCCAGACAGCACCTTACCAGTCAGCAGAGAGCCCAGACAGAGCTGAGGGGCGGAGAAGGTCTGTGTGGAAACCATGGACATGTTCTCCTCCCCGCAGTCTCCTGCGTCTTCAGGGATGAATGTGCAGAATAGAAGAGGCCTGTGCTCCATGTGAGTGTTCCCTGCCTCATAAGTGTGCCTGACATTTGTCTGTTCCTCCCACTGGCCTGGACCTTGCCCGGAGCCACATAAGCTGGCTCAGCTCCAGGATGGCAGCCTCTTGGTGGAGCGGGACAGCCCGGAAGAGTATGAGCGCCAGGGCACCTCAGAGCACTGTTGGGCTTCATAGCCCCTGCACCATGATCTGTGTTGTCCTGGCCCAGAACTGCAGGCTCGCTGGAATGTTTCCTCCGCCCCGCCCCCTTGCATTCCACTTCATGCACCTCCTTTGGCCTCTTCCTGGTTTGATTGGTATCTCTCAGAGTGTGCTTGTGTGGTAAAGTCGAAGATTAAGAAACAGTCCCAAGAATGAAGAGGAAAATGCTGGTATTTCTCAAGTGAACTTCAAACACAGGAAGAGATGTTTAACCACATACTCATGGTAAACAAACATTTCATTATATTTTTGTGGTGAATCATGGTCTCTGAGAGCAAAGACCTCTCATTCTGACTGAAACATGCCCTTGCTTCTGAGCAGGCCCAGTTGACGGCTCATCTGGATGCTGCCAGATTCCAGCCAGTTGAGAGAGCATAAGCACCTGAGCGTGGCCTTTCCCTTCTTGGCACTGATTAGCATCTCAGGAGAATGCTCACGAGTATATATGAAATGCCCCTGCCTCAGCTGAACTGTGGCTTTGAGGGCCCTTAACAGCAGTGTGGCCTCAGGACAGCACCTCAAACATGAAGGTGGACTTTAGAGATGCACTGTTAGGGTTTGTAAACACTGGTGGGGATTTCTGAGGTACAAGGTCCTTCGGAAGGTGGCGGTAGGCATGGCTGTCTCTTTACCCTGATGAGTACCCCCGTCCCCTTAGAGGGAGAACACTGTTGCCATAAGACCCTCTTGGCCACTTATGTGAGACCATCTCGTGTCAGCCGTCCTCTCCCATGGGACAGCATGCTGAGGGATGCGGTCTGAATCATCGCCTTAGCATGTAGGGGTATGGCTACCCTGGCAACATGCCTTGAAGTTAGAGACTTGAGACTGTACTTTCCCTGTCAGTCTCTCTGTGATAAGGATGCTGTGTGGGAAGGAGGCAACACCCAGGCCTTTACTTCCTGGCTTCCCGCTGCTTCAATGCGCTGAGCCTTGAGTGTGATGTGAAGGGACAGATGAGACAGGTGGAGCAAAAATGCTTGTGCAGTGAGTATCCCCTGAGAAATGGAAGGGACGTTGGTCACAAGGGGTCCTGCCTTTTACATAGCCCATGGGTGAATGTTTCGAAGGTGGGGACCTATGGGGATGATATGTAACTGCTTATCGTTTAGAGACAGCCCCCGAAGCCCTCACTGTGGGCTCACCGCAGCCATGATACCTACATGGGACCTTTGGAGCTGTAGACATCTTCCCTGCTGAGCAAACTTCCACCTGCCTTACCTACCTGCTATTTGAGTGTCCTTACACCACAGTTAGGGTTACAGTAAATACAGATGAATTTTAACATGTCTTAAAGATTATTACATCGAGCTACCAACATAAGTAACTCTCAGAGGTATTTTGCTCTCTTATTTTCTTGGCAAGACTGCAAGCATGGATCTTACACACAGACCCTGTCTACATGCAGCCTGGGGTCTAATGAATGATGATACCAAGGTCAGGTTCTCCTCCTTCCTGAGCTCTGGCTCCCCTGCCTGTCAGATACGACATCTGTCTCTTTAGGTGTGTGCTTGCTTAACTAGGCTGTGGCTTCTGTCCTCAGACCCCTGTGTGCCACTGTTGCTGCCCTAGATGCCAGGCTTCACGTGACCATCAAGAGTCTAGACTCCTAATAGTAACGTGCTGCTGAAGGAACAAATAGTGGGTGTTCCAGGCTGGGTGTCAGGATGATTCTGGGAGCTGGAAAGCGCCAAGGCTCCCCCTGTGGAGGTGAGGGGGCCACTTGGTTTGTGTTCTTTAGGCTTAAGCATGTGGCCGGAGACAGTCATCACCATGACATGGAGTTGCCGGAGTTGCCTGTGGTCTTTCTTACTCAGCTGTCTCTGCTCAGATCTGCCCTGCAGTTCTTTCCTCCAAGGCTTCTCCAAGGCTGCTTTTCTTTGGAAGTCTCTTTTCCACCTTCCATCTTTGTATCCCAACCCTGATATGGAGCTTTCTTCAGAGCTGTCACAGGGCCAGCGATGGGAGCTGCACGAACTGGCAAGAGGTCCTGTCTGCTCAGCCCGGCTCAAAACCTGTGGTGTGGCCAGCAAGCCTCCGCAGGGGCAGCCGAGGCTCAGCCCCAGTTCCAAGGCGGAATCTTAGCTTTGGATTCACAGAGTTCTGTTTGTAATTTCCAAGCTGTTTGCAGTTGAAGTCACTGTGTGTGTTGTTGTTATCCGGTTTGTCAGTATTTTCACTAAACAGTGTTTCATAATTACTGACTCAGCCCTGCACTTGTCTTCATAAGGTATATATTCACTATTTTGCAAATATGCCCACAGTGCAGTTGGTAGGTATATAATTTCAGTTTCTTAAAGCTCATAGGGGTACCACAGTGTTTGTGTTTTTGAACTTGGATGCGTTTGCTGAGCTTCCTGGCCCATTCGTCTTTAGGAGGAGGGAGTCAGGTGTGGGAGATAAATATAGAAGGCACTTGGTTTTCATGCCTGGCCGCTTGCGACAGGTTTGGGGTAGCTTTGGGAGATAAGGAGCTGGATGGCTAGTGTGGGCTGTCTGTCCTGCACCTGTCACCTGCGGCTGTCACCTGCCTGTCCACACACTGCTGAGTCCTGTTGGCTATGTCCTTGCTTCCCTGTCAGGAAGTGATGGGCCTTAGGTTGTAGTTTGGTGCCTAAGAACATGAAAATTTGTGCCTAGCATGTTGAGTGGCATGTAGGTGGGGACACTAGTGATACTTCCTTCTCCCTTATACTCCCTCCTGTGTCCTTGGCCTTCTATCACCACCCATGCCCAGCACCAGTCCCATGCTTCTGGCCACAGACAAGGGCACAGCCAGCACTGGTCTTCTAGGCTCCAAACCATCTTTGTTCAGAGGCCCAGAGGAAAGAGACCATGGCACCAGGCCGTAGGGCTGGAGGCCCAGACAGGATTTGCCAGTGACCCAGTCTCTTGGGTATAGGTAAGGGTGAGTGACAACAAAACCAGTACCCATGTCACATACAGCTTATCAGACATCGTGGCCCCCCAATACTGCCTTTCCCTCTGGTCAGTGTCAATCCGGTCTCTGCTGTGGTGGAGGGTAAAGTCTGGCCTCAGATCTGACAACTGAGTTCATAGTCCTCCAGCACCCTCTCCCTGTTCCACCCATCACGAAGCTGAGCAAAAAGAAGTTTGTGTCCAAGGGTTTGTGGACAGCGAGTGTCTGTGAGACACACGGTCATATGGACATACTATTGCCAATATGCTTGTTACAGGCATGTGGCCCAGAGATACCCATTCACATGCATGGTGAAAAACAGCTCCCTGTTTCCCGACACTGGTCCTGCAGGTAACTCTCCTCAGTCAGCAGTGGTGGGGGCTCTGCCTGTAGACGTGTGGGAGCCACTGTGGGAAGCCTCTGTGCAGATCAGGGCAGCCGGTCCACTCCCTGCATCCTCACCAGCTTCCCGTCTGAGGCTAGAGGGCAGCTGCAGCCAGTCGCATGTGTGGCAGCCAGGGTCTCAATCGGTCCACATGTGGGTGAATCTTAGGAACTGGTTGATTATCTTGGCCCCAGCGGCATTTCACTGGAGTTTGAAGATCATTCTGGCCCCAGCATGCTTGCCACTCTGTGATGTTTCTCCTGTCACTGGACATCAGCAGAGGCTTCAGAAACTCAGGGCTCCTGCTGCTGCTGCTGTGCATGGTGAGGCAGGCCCAGGGCGGGCCAAAGCCATCTGTGGTTACACTTTCCATTTCTATTTGGGTTCTGGATCCGGGAAGTTATGGCTTAGGCAGAGAGTGTTTAATGGTTTTCAGATTGACTATTTTCCAGGTCAGGTGGGCACTTTTCTGATCTGAATGCTTTTGTGTTTAGAAGTGATGCTCACAGCAGACAAATACCCCACGAGCCTTGCAGGTAGCCAGAGGGGAAAGTTGGTACTGGTGAACAGGGCAGGATGGCTTTGACACCACAATGCAGAGGTGTAGAGGGGCAGGCTTCTTGGTGTCTCCCGGCCTGAGAGCTTTGGGCCTTTATCAGGCTTCTTGGGGTCCTCCCTCCTTCACTGAGCACCTTGGACCTTGGCCACAAGTCTAGACATGAAAAGATTGGAAAGTGATACCTGGGCCAGGCAGGGCACTGGGCCTCCTGAAAGCTGCTGAGCGCTGTGTTTTACTTACTGTACCTGAGGGAGTCCTCCGGCTCCAGAGTAAAGAACTCCCTCTCCCTGCCTAGGAAGATAGGGTTCTCACAGGTGCTGGCCTGGACTTTGGGAGACAGAGAATACACTGGAGACCGGGGATGGGGGGGCACACAGAATGTGACTGTGAGGGGACAGGCATTGGCTGGACACCTTTGACCTAAATGCATGCTGTTTTGGGGCTGCTGAAGAAGGGCGGGGGTGCTTCCATTTACAGCCATGAGCAGACCAGACAGCACACCAAAGACTGCCATTGGATAGCTATACATCTGAGCTCTGTGCTCAGGAGGGACCGACTGCCTCTGTAAATCGATCGGGAACTTGTTTGTCCTGTCGCCACAGTATAATTTGGTTAGTGGGTTTTGCTTGTTTCAGCTGAAATTCGAAGCCTCTATTAGATGACTAACAATGGCCAGACTGACTTCCTGTACGTCTTTTAAATCTTGCCCCTGTGCCTTGAGCTAACTTCTCTAGCTGGACTCAGACAGCTGGTGGGTGACAGGTGGGCTGCAGAGATAGAGGCTTTGTGACTGGGTCATTCTGTGGTTGAATTTTGAGGTCCTGTGCATACTGTACTTCTTGAGGCAGCAAGATTGTCATCTCATGTACTTGCAGAGGCACCTGCAAGGATCCTTCCTGTGTACCCACCCTGGCCACCCACCCTCCACCTGCCCAGCCTCACTTCCCCTCTCTACTTCAGGCATTTCCTTGGAGAGACCCACTGAACTCAGTGAAATGCCTCATTAAAAACTATACTTTAGAGTCAGTCCCCACTTTCCACAAACTGTGGAGAATGTTCTGTCTATTGGCTAGATCAGAGTAGGTATTCGATGTTTACTATTGTGTTGTCCTTGGTTAGTGCAATAGTTTGAGCAGACCCCCTGGGCCCCGATCCACCCGTCACAATGTTCTTCTTGTAGGTTTCTAGGACCCCCTGGGTCCTTCTATTTCCCCATCTCCTATATTTCTCTTACCTGTAGTCCTAGTAGGATGTCCTCACATCTGTCCCAATCTCCTGGTAAGTGAAGACACAGAGAAAGAATAAGCAGGCTCCCAAGATGAGACTTGATAGCCTATGACCATGTAGTGGGGGAGGAGGTCCGCCCCAGTCTTAAACCTAGGGAAAGGGAATAGGGTGAAAGCAGGAGGGAGGGAGGAATGGGAGGATACAAGTGATGGGATAACAATTGAGTTGTAATCTGAATAAATTAAGTTAAAAGAAAAAAAGAGAGGCAGAGAAACAAATAAACAATAACAACAACAAAAAAATCCTACACTTTAGGCTCAGTAGTGGTGGTGTGCGCCTGTAATCCTAGGACCCAGAAGGCAGAGACTGGTGGATCTTTTGAGTTCGAGCCCAACCTGATCTACAGAGTGAAATCTAAGACAGCCAGGGCTACACAGAGTAACTCTGTCTCAAAAAAAAAAAAAAATCACACACACACACACACACAACAACAACAACAACAAATAAACAAACCTCAACTAGACTCTGGGAGGCTAGAGGGATGTCTCAGTGGTACCTCTCTTGTAGAGGACCTAAACTCAGTTCCCAGCACCCACCGCAAGCAGCTCACAACCACTTGTGACCCCATCCCATGTCTCCTCCAAGGGCGCCTGTACTCACTCATGATTTCCCACAGAAACACATAACTTAAAATAACATACTCCTAACCAGAAACTGCCCTTAAACTTAAAGAATATTGCTTGTTTTCCCTAAGACTGAGAGAAGACAGCCTTTCAGGGCATTCTGGACTGGTAGAAAGGGAAGGTGTGGCCACAGGGAAGAGCTCTCGTCGCTCTTAGCGTCCATCTACACCCACTTAGAACCCTGACCTTGCTTAGGGCACGGGGCAAGCTTTGTGGAAGTGGGGTGGCTGTGGCCACAGACCCACCTGTCTAAAGAGTACAGCTCAGTGATTTTGTCTGTTTGCCATGCTCTGCAGCTGTAACCACCATCTAACTTACAGCCTTGTCATCTCCACAGAGGAAATCTCCCTTTGTCCACTCATCCTCCCCATGCCCGCTTCACCTGCCCGTGAAGCTTCGCCTGCTAGCCCTCTGTGGAGCTCTGGGGTCCTGCAGGTGACAAGAACACCCTAGCTCTTTCTGCCTCAAAGCTCCTGGTCATTGAGACACTTGTGTATATTTGGCGCCCCGCAGCCTGCAGAGATGGCATCCTAGTGTGTCACTGTGTGTTAGCTGCTCCGTCTCCTACGGTGTAAATACTGTCTGGGTTTGCTCCCTTAGGGGCTGGCTCCCTTAGACTCTAGCCACAGGTTCAGTCCACCTGCATAGCCATATGGGAGCAGCCAGGCCCTGTAAGGAGCGAGCTCTGTCCCCTTCTCTGCCCTGTGTGGGTCATAAGTGGGGGCTGGTTTGGCATGCCCGATGACCTTTGCCCTGGGGTTGGGTCAGTCACCCTCCTTGCCAGGAGCCCTTTCGTCCTGGATTAAGGTCAGTGATCAGAGAGCAGCTCTGGTTGTTTCCCCCTGACACAGGACTGTGGAGGAGGTGGGGGTGGGCATGACAGTTGGCAGCTTTAGAGTGAGTGAAACCACTCTCAAGTTGGACACATTGTCTGGCCTTGAAATGCCTGTGTGCACCGCACTGAAGTGTGGAGGATGGTGCACTGGGGAAAGGGGCCTAGTAGCAGTTGCTTGCCAGCACATCTCCCTGTTCAGCTTTGAAGAGGGTCTCTGGATAGGGCAGACCAGGCAGGAATTTCACAGAGAGTCAAAGACTTCAGGGTGTGCGTCATATGGTGAGCAGGGTGCAGGCGACCCCCCATGTTGTCTTCTAGAGGAACGCTCTGAGGAAGTTTCACTTGACTGGGCATCTTTCATCCTTCTTCGCCTTTCGTGGCTGCTGCTGACTGCGTCTTTCTCATCAGTCTGAACACCGGAAGGCAGACCCTTGATGGTGAAGCCCACGTGTCTCTGAAAGTGAGCCGACTTCCCTGAGAGACGCCCTGAGATACAGTTTATGTTGGGAGATGGAGAGGACACAGTCCACAGGCTGTGTTCACAAGCGCACATGGACACAGTTGCCCTGTGGTTGAGGGAAGGTGCGAATCTGTGTGTGTACAGCCTGTGTGGTGCCAAGGCTACCCCTGTCCCTGGAGAGCTGCCCTCAGTGGTCCGCAAGGTCTGCCAATTGACCCCTGCCCTGGGAGTGAAGTGGAGGGCAACTTCCAGCCTGAGCTTCCCCTCCCAGAAGAAGAAAACCTAGCCAGTTTGCCAGGGTCTCCGCACTCACTTTCATGATGGCTGCTGTTTGTGAATGTTCCAGAGTGAGGGTGTGAGGAGGCTTGTGTGTGAAGCACCTGCCCTATGCCTCAGAGCAGTGCATCCTGCAGAAGAGGGCCCACGGAACCTTTTCAGCCTTGCGTGGGAGCTGGGAATTACTCAAGTTCTGAGTGGCCTCGGGCTTGAGGCCAGTAGGAGAGAATGGGCTGCACTACTCGCAGCTCCCACAGGCGGCTTTCCCTTACTCAGCCTCATCAGACAGCAAGAAGTGAATCCCTCATCTGCAGGAATCAGCACTGGGTGTTGGCTGAGCATGTATCTTAGAGCAGGGAGAGCCTTCTCAGCCCGATGGAGGTTCCCAGGGTCTGTGAGGGGACTTGATAGTGGATGAGCTGTCCCCTGAAGGGCAGTTGGCAGGCAGCTCAACGCCTGTCCAGACCATGGAGTCCTCGAGGGAAATCTGCTGAGTGGGGCGGTCATCCTCCAGCAGCCCTGCCATTGGTCTTGAACGTGACTATGTGACAAAGATGTGTAGTCAGCCCGCAGTTAGCGGGGAGGCTCGGGTGGGAGAGGACCCCAGAGGCTCTGAGAGGGGTGTAGCGTGGGCTGGGTCCAGGTGAAGCTGCAGAGTTCAGTCAAGATGGGGACACAGTAGCATGATGAGGTGACGTAATCAAGGCTGGTCAGGGAGATGACAAATTGTACTATATTTTGTTAAACACCTTCCGGTTTCATTGAATGGTGGCAGGATGCTGTCTTTCTGCTTTGTCTTTAGTGTATTCTGGAAAATTCCTTGTCCTGCTCATATGAGCTGTACCAACTAGGTCCTCTCTGTATTTTGGACCTGAGTGACGTGACTGAGGTTGGAGGAAGGACAGTGGCATCAACCCCTGACTGTTGACAACTGTTCTGGGCGCAGCGTGCTTGGGAGTAAAGCTTCCAGGACGCTGTGGCCCTTGGGCATGTTAGGTCTGCTTCCTCATCCATTCACCACGGTATAGAGGTGCAAACAGCTATTTGAAAAATCTGTATTTTAATTTTATTTTCTTAAAAATCCATCTGACACCAATATGACAAGAATATTAAGTCTGGGTGGTTATTTCTGCACTCCAGAGACCCACGTTTGAGTTGATTTACAGTATTTCTCTCCACAATCTGAGTGGAAGCACAGACTGTCCTTAGGGACAGTGATGGTGGTTAGGTCTCAGGGCAGGACTCCATCTCATTGCCTCAGTGACATCTGTGTGGGGTCCCTGCAGTGAGCAGATGCGCTCCTCAGGCTAGCTTCAGGCAGCTCTGCTAGAAAAGCCCATGGCTTCACAAGTACAGCTCTGGCGGCCCCTTGCCGAGCCCCTGAAGTGCTTTCAGGTCCTAGTGGACTCAGGCACCACATCCACAGCCTGCTTCCTCCTGTCCCAGGGCCTTTACTGATTCTACAGTGATTTGTGTCAGTGTTTTCCTTCCAACTTGTCACCTCCCTGCCAGCTTGTTAGAGCCTGGACCCTTTGCCTTATTCATGGAAATCCTGTCTGCCTCACTATCCTCTCAGCTTTATCGATCTGTTCTGTTTAGTACTTGATTAATTAGTCATGTGAGCATGACTGTGTCAGGTCTAGACTTCTATTGTTGTTGATAAGTGCCTGTTTGTTCTATTGGGCCGAACTCTTAAGCCGACTTGTACCCTGAAGCTTCCTGCTGATCTAAAACTCTTTGTGGTCCTGGCTTCTGGTGGTGGGCCTGATTTGGCATTGGTCAGAGAGACAAGAGCTTGAGGGTTTTATTTTAAAAACCCAGGCAGTGAAATGACTTGTAGGAGCAGCTCCGACTCCTGGCCTTGGTCAGGAAAAGTAGGAATTAATATTTAACTGCCTGTGTTAGCACACGGAGAACAGATCCTGGCCTTCAGTGTGTCGGTCTGCACTTTCTTCCCTGCGTTAACCCTTCCCTGGAGAGCTCCCCACAGCTCAGCTTAGAGCCTTCCAGGCCACCCAGCATGGGGTGGTGCATCTGTGAGGGCAGCCAGGCTTGGGAATGGTGTGAGAAGGGCCTCAGGGTTCCCCAGGAGCTGCACTTGTGTGGCCAGAGCTATTTTCTCTGGGGCTCCTCTCTTGCATTCGTGTAGGTGTTCTCCTGGCTTCCTGAAGGCAGACAGGAAAGTACTACTTCCCCTCCACATGGGTGCCCCTGAGGCCATGGTGTCTTCAGCCTTCAGCTTCTCTGTGAGGACTCATGCTGTTCCTGAAGCTTAGTGCAGTGGCTTATGGGAATTTTCAGCAGGCACTGGAAGGTGCTTGTGGCTTCTCTTTCCTTGTGCGTTTACGATGCTCTTCTCAGGGCAGCTGTCTTCTCTGTGAGTAGGGGTAGAGCCTCCAGGACACCATGGCAGAGGCCTGATGTGTGGCTCTTAGCAAGGCCTTGGCTGCCATCACCTGCAGCTTGCCGGCCTTTACATAAAATGAGAGGCTTATAGAAAGGCTGTGCATGACGTCATCTCTAACTGGGAGGGGCTGCTGGGCCTCTGCTCTGAGTAAGGCAGTGCCTTAGAGGGCTCAGGGCAGTGGGGATGGTTTAGTTGGAAGCTCCTTCTGAGGAGCGAGATCCTGAGATCCTGATGAGGGAATGCTTACTTGGCTCATTGTGGGGTAAGACCAGTCACTGCCCTGGGAGTCGCCATGTTGCGTCTGACCCCGGGGCTGGAAAGTGGCTCCTGTGGCAGTGGTGTTCATTCTGCCTGGCTCCTGGGGATGTGGCTGCAGTTTGAGCCATTTATTCGGACTGCTACACACACAGAGCTGGGCCCTGTGGAAGAAAAAGGGCAGGTGGAGGCATGCACAGAGACAAAATGAAGTCCCCACTGCAGGGGGTACGACATTCATGTGTCTTGCAGCATAGTGTGCTGGGGACAAGCGAGAAGGGCATCAGGACCCCAGCAAGCTGAACAGAGAGATGCTGGTCATATAAAAGGGCCAGAGAGAGCCACAAAGGATGTGCAGCTGGAGTGGATACACAGGTGCTGGATACACAGGTGCTGGGCTGCCTGGCAAAACCTCTGCTAGCCAGGAGGGAGGCACGCTCCAGGACTGCCTGGTCTGGGACAGCACCTCACTGGGTATTTTGTTCCCCTTTCTACAATTTGAACTGCACAACCCCTCTGCGTCATGCTGTCTCTGCCAGCACCCCGTGTTAGGGTACTTTGGGCTTCTCCCTGAGCACGAGTAGCCACTCACTGTGTCAGTGTCTGCTTGAGGAACTGGCTATAGAACCGAAGCCCCTCCCTCACTCATGGGGTTAAGCCAGTCACGTGCCTAGGCTGTGGTGGAGCACCTGGGCGCCCCTTGTGACCCTCACCTTACCGGAATGCACTCTGACTGGGAGTGGGATGAGACTGGTCTCCGTGTCAGCAGGATGCTCTCTGCTTCAACCTGAGGGCATTGTGGGGAGGTGCTGCACTCCAGGCTTCAGGCGCATGCTGACACTGCTCTTGTCTCCACAGTGTGCAGGGGAAGAGAACTGGGTGGACAGTCGGACCATCTACGTGGGACACAAGGAGCCCCCGCCGGGTGCAGAGGCCTACATTCCACAGAGATACCCTGACAACAGAATCGTCTCCTCCAAGGTAGCCTCACTTTCTGCTCTGAGCTGCTGCCTGACAAAGGCTGCCACAGGGGATAGCACTTTCTGAGCAGGATTGTGCTCCTGTGCAGCTGTCCCTAGGGTGCCACTGCTCTCCCAGCAGCCGTGGTGCTCCTGCCACTGCTGTCCCCATGCCAGGCAGCACCACTCCACTCATACAAGGGTCTCAGGTGCACTCTGCAGGGCCTCACTTCTCTTTAATCACACCTCAATAGAGGATCAGGCTGTCTCTGGCAGCCAGGCCTGCCAGCTGGGTGCAGCAAGCAGGGAGGAAGTGCAACTGCTCCTTTTCACTGGAGGGAACTATCCGCCATCAGCAGGCTGTGGAGATGCAGTCCACATGGCAAGAAGTCTGGCAATGTGTGAAGGTTCATGGCTCCAGTACGAGGATGAGGGACACTGTCCCTCATGAACAGACATACCTGGAAACACATGCACCTGTGCCATGTGTATGTATAGTGTGTGTGCACTGCATGTATTACGTGTGTCTACTATGTTTGGTGTGTGCAGGGTCGGGTGGGGGGCAAGGTGCAGGTGCATAAGTCATGCCCAGATGTTCTGAGACATGGGCTTGCGAGGTAGGTCTGTTTAAAGTCATGAAGGCTCCCAGAAGGAGGTCTCTGTCAGTTACAGCTGGGTGTCTGACACGAGGAGCCACTTACATCATAGGTGCTGTTGTGCGTGAGGCCCTACAAGGTCTGCTAAGTTCTTTTTTGAACTCAGAGCCCTGCACTGTTGAGAAGATTTTATGACAAGAGCCTAGGTTTTCAAGGTCTTTATTATGGAGCTATTATTTTGTAAGAGCAGAGTTCAAAATATGTATAATAGCTTTTGTCCAGAAGCACAGCATAGGTAAGTAAGATACCCAAAAGCAAAGCCCACCATGAGTGTCCCCTAGGTGACACAGGCTTGATAATGAAGAGACGAACAGAAGGGAAACCCTGCTCAGAAGCACGCCTCCAGTCCCTGTGCCCACACTCCATCAGCTCTCCCCAACACACCCATCACCACCCCACCAGAGTGAGCGTGCATGTGTGTACATGTGTGTCTGTGTACACATGAGTACATGTGCTCGTGCTGTGTGTGTCCATGTGTGTATGCTCATGCTGTGTGTGTGTGTGTGTGTGCTCGTGCTGTGTGTGTCCATGTGTGTATGCTCATGCTGTGTGTGTGTGTGTGTGCTCGTGCTGTGTGTGTCCATGTGTGTGTGCTCGTGCTGTGTGTGTCCATGTGTGTATGCTCGTGCTGTGTGTGTGTGTGTGTGCAGGCTCTGTCCAGTCTGTACAGCATACCTGTGAAGAGTAGAGCAGACTAACTAAACTCTGAGAGGTTGCAGGACTTTGCAGCTGACAGGAGCCCCAGCCATGTGTGACGAGCTA
Source organism: Acomys russatus (assembly GCF_903995435.1). NCBI lineage: Eukaryota > Metazoa > Chordata > Mammalia > Rodentia > Muridae > Acomys > Acomys russatus. The sequence continues at coordinate 6,991,833 of NC_067163.1, forward strand.
GGGAGCCCCACCCTCACTTTGCTTTTAGCCATTTGGAGCCTGTTGCCCATGGTGACTCTGAGAGGCTTTTTCCTCCATTGTTGTCCCTGAGGAACAGGAACCACTACAGCATCCTCCTTGATTTCTGGAAAGGAAATCCACAGGGAGGTTGTGTGGGTCTTGCAGGTCCCAGGGGTGTTCAGAGCAACGTCTCCTAGAGAGGCTTCCTCATACCAGGAAGCTTTTGAGCAGGAACCAACAGAATTAAGTCAACACTCTTGGCAGAGAGTGGCCAGAGGGAGAACAGGCCAGGCGCTGGCAGAGCCACTTAAGCACCTTTCATCTCGCCTTCCCAGCAGGCTCTTGGCATGAGGAGTGAGCACCTGTTGTGGCACATCAGTGCCTTATCTCGGTGACAAATAGCCAGCTATATGTCAGGGGGGAAACATGAATAACCTGACCCCAGTGCTGGTCACTTTCAGGAAGGAAGGGTGGGCTCTTGAACCGCCGCTGACACCGGCCTTATGCAGACTGAAGTGCAAGACTTTGAGGCTAACAGCTCATGTGCTCGGCAAGTGCGCATTCCTACAACAGGCACACAAAGGCTTGTAGAATATATCTGTGGTACTGCGTCTGTGTGTGCGAGGACATTTTTGTTTCTGTCTTAGAAATGTCAAAGACTGCCTCAGCTCCTAGGAGTTCAGTTAAACCAGGGAGCTGTGGGAATGCTTGTCTGGTGACAAATTGCAGGGACATTGAGCTGCATTAAGCCCCAGCCTGTGTGGCAGGGTGTTGTCACTGTGGTCACTGATCAACCAGGGTCCCAGTTCCATCCATGGAGATCTAGTGTCTCATGGAAGAGGAAAGGTGACAATTACTGCCTGCCTGGCCTAAGCCACACAGACAGCCCCCTTGGCTCTGAGGAGACTCTGGTCTCAAGAACAGTGACTTGCTGCCCACTGCCGTGTGCAGAATGCTCCTCGGCATGACATCACAGGGATCCTCGCATGGCCGTCCGGAGGTTGCCTGCCTGCCCCGCGACCTCACACCCCATATGTTAGGAAGCTAAACTCTTTTTGATTGTCATGAAACCGATTGCCTCTGCCAGTTTGGATATAGTGTTTTATTGATGAATGTTTATACAAATGACTTCCATATTTACCATTTCAGTTAAACACTGAGCAACCTTCTAAGGCTACAGTTTATTTATGAAGAAACTAAGACTTAGGGTCAGGAACATGTCAGTGGCCACAGGAGAAGATAAGTGATCTGCAGCCATACTGTTCCCTGAGCACGGAGTTCTGCAGGGCTTTGTCCCCCACGACTCCCTCCTGGACCCTTCATGATACACTCTCATCTCTCAACACCAGCAGTCCTGCGTAGTGTTGAAACTTCCTGTCCTTGACAGCCCTTTTCCCAGTCACAAAGGAAAAGGAAGCAGGGCCTCCACGTGACTTGACTACAGACTAGGTCCTGGTGTTTCTGTGGAAGGATTGTCAAGTATGGACCTGTGGGCTGGATCCATTTCAAGTGAGTAATGGCTGAAGCTTTGGGACCATCATCTTACTTCCTGGCTGCTGGAAGGAAACAGTGCCTAGTTCGTCTCACTATGCCATTGACTTGTGACGACATGTGGAATAGGTGGGACTTCTGTGAGCTCTCCTCCGTGGCAGTAACACAAAGCCAGAGATTGGCTCACCCAGGGAAGGAGGCGGCTGTGTAGACATAAAACTCACATGCCAATGTGGGTCCCCTCAGCTCAGTGTGAACAGAGGCCAGCGGGCACCCTTGGCTGAATTGTGATTATAGGCCATTGGGTACCTTATGCTCAGTGTGAGCACAGAGAGGCCAGTAGGGACCCTCAGCATAGTGTGAGAACACAGAAAGGCCAGCAGGCACCCTCAGCTCAGTGTGAACAGAGAGGCCAGCGGGCACCCTTGGCTGAATGTGAACACAGGCCATTGGGTACTTTCTGCTCTGTGTGAACACAGGCCAGTAGGTGCCCTCAGCTCAGGGTGAACAGAGGCCAGCGGGCACCCTTGGCTGAATTGTGATTACAGGCCATTGGGTACCTTATGCTCAGTGTGAACACAGAGAGGCCAGTAGGGACCTCAGCTCAGTGTGAACAGAGGCCAGCGGGCACCCTTGGCTGAATTGTGATTATAGGCCATTGGGTACCTTATGCTCAGTGTGAACACAGAGAGGCCAGCAGGCACCCTCAGCTCAGTGTGAACAGAGGCCAGCGGGCACCCTTGGCTGAATGTGAACACAGGCCATTGGGTACCTTCTGCTCTGTGTGAACACAGGCCAGTAGGTGCCCTCAGCTCAGGGTGAACAGAGGCCAGCGGGCACTCTTGGCTGAGTGTGAACACAGGGAGGCCAGCAGGTCCCCTCAGCTCAGTGTGAGAACACAGAAAGGTCATCAGGCACCCTTGGCTGAGTGTGAACGCAGAGAGGCCAGTAGGCACTTTCTCAATATGGGAACAAAGAGAGGCCAGCTATTCTGCTCAGGATGAGGACAGACAGCCCAACAGACCCCGGCCCAAAGTTTCCATGAGCATGAAGAAGAGGGCTTGTTACCTGTCTCTTGAGGTTCAACATGCCTCAAGACATCGTCATGGGAGAAAAATGCTGTCTTCTTTGGTTTTCCCCAGCCCCACTACAGGTGAAGTATCCGCTTTGCTCCTCTCCTTTGTCGTTGATAACAGAACTTTCCAGGCTGAGATACTTTGCACTGCTGATACGACAGTGGAAGCAGAACTTGATACCTGAGTGTGGATAACAGTGGGACATTGTGCTGGCCATGTGTCTCCACAAATATACAGATTTGCACAGATCAGCTGTTGACCTGCCACTATCACTGTACCAGTACCGTGTGTGTGTGTGTGTGTGTATGTATGTATGTATGTATGTATGTGTGTGTGTGTGTGTACATGGAGGAAGGTACACTTGTGTGGGGGCACTTGTGCACATACATGCATGTGAATGCCATAGGTCAAAGTTGAGTGTCCTCCTTAATGACTCCACAGTTTTTTTATTTTGTTTTTCCGTGGTGGTGGTGGTTTTTGTTGCTTGGTTTTGCTTGGTTAATTTTAGTTTTTTAGTTTTTTGAGTCAGAGTCTTTCCCTGAACCTAGAGCTTACTAACTGATTCAATTGGCCAGGGAGCCCCGTGGGCCCCCTCTTGCCACTTTCTGGGGTTGTGGTGTACACTTTTGTGCCCTGTTTTTGGTCAGTCCTGGGAATCTGATCTCTGGTCCCCGTGCATGCATGGCAGGTGTTTTACTGACTGGGCCATCTCTTCAGCCCTTGTTCTGTCTGTTCCAGAGGTCACACATTCGTGGACATTTACACTATTTCATTGCCTTTCTGCCTTGTACAGTCATCAGTAATAACTGACAAACATTTTGTGAACCGTGGATTACAAAGCTAACGGTTCTTGGCCACAGCAGGGTCTTCACGGTGGTAGGACTGCACAGCAGCCCTCATTCTCTGGTATGTGGTAGAAGTTCAGGATGCTAGGGCAGTAACATTCAGGCAGCACAGGTCCAGATGTGCACATGGTGCTCTGTGTGGACGTGCACTGTGTGTGCCACAGTCACCTGTTGTGTCCCACAGTAGTGCAGCTAAGTGGTCTTATTTACCTGCTTGAGGATCAGCCCTTGAACGGAGCTAGTTCAGCCACACAGTGGCTCTGCCTTCAAGACTTTCATTTAACAGATTCAGCAAAACCACCAATGATGACCTTAAAACCACCTGTACGTAGTGCGGGCTGCAGCTCGGGAGTTGCTTCCCACAGTGGCTTGCATGTCACCCCAGCCCTGCCTTGTTATCTAGGCACACCAGAGGCCTGCGGTCTGTCCTACGTTATCACCCTTGCTTTACTCCCAAATAAATCTTTCATTGACTGATGGGAGAGTGTAATTACCAGTGTGTTTGTAAAGATTCTACCAGAACATCCTAATGTAAAATATTTATTTATTTACTCATTATAATACAGGGAATTGAATTCAAGGCCTTGAACATGCTCAGCAAGTGTTCTGCCACTAAGCCATGTCTCCAGGCCCAACTCACCCCCATTTTTAAAAACTTTATGAAAATAGAAACACAGTAAAGCTCTTTCCCATCGTACAAGGAGTGTTTGGTTACCACATTGGACTGTGTCCACCTGCTGCACTGGCCCCTCTGTAGCCTCTGAGATTGTCCTGAAGGAAATCCTGATGCCAGGGCATTGTGACCTGTAAATATTTCAACAGAGGAAACATTGGATATTAAGAACTTTCCATCATTATAACTTTATTGCTAAGTAACAATATTTTCAGGGTTTTTTTTTTAAGGGTTTTTGTTTTAAGACAAGGTTTCTCAAAGATCCTGGCTGTCCTGAAACTTACTATGTAGACCATGCTGGCCTTGAACTCAAAGATCCCCACCTGCCTCTGCCTCCTCAGTGCTGAGAGAGAGAGAGAGAGAGAGAGAGAGAGAGAGAGAGAGAGAGAGAGAGAGAGAGTGTCTGTGTGTGTGTGTGTGTGTGTGTGTGTGTGTGTGTGTGTGAGAGAGAGAGAGAGAGAGAGAGAGAGAGAGAGAGAGAGAGAGAGAGAGAGAGAGAGGTGCATGTGTAGATACAGGTACCCGTGCAGGCCAAAAGAAGGTGTCAGATCCTTTAGAGCTGCAGTTACAGGCAGTTGTGAGCCTCTGGATGTGGGCACTGGGAATAGTTTGACTAACTGATGAGCAAGTAATGACTTTTGGCCTGGGCACAGGGAGAAAGCTGGCTTCATAGAGTGCAGCCTTGGAATAATTCCATTTGGTGATGGAATTACAGGGAAAAAAGTATAAAAAACAATAGACCAGCCAGTGTTCATCCCAGAACTGTGAGACTGAGGCTGCCATCACAGGTGTCTTCCCTTGGGACGCTAACAGGCGTGGAGTTTGCTTGGTTGGCTCGGCTAAGGGGAAAGGCATGTTTCACCAACAGCTGAAGCGGGAGGTTATGCGTTTGATGCCTGTCAAGTTCTAGAACTTAAGCCTCCATCATATTTGAGCACCTGCTGCCACCAGGGCTCTGAGCTTTGCTTCGTCCTTCCCAGCATGTATGTCACACAGACAAGAACACTAAAACTCAAGAGTCACGAGGAAAGCTGCACAACTGCCACGAGAGAAAGACCCTCTGAGCAGAGGGAAACTATCCGTGTTCATGGCAGGAAGACGGTGATGTTAAAAGCTGATCCTGTTGACAGCCCTGATCAGCGTCCCCATCAGTGACATTATGAAAAGGCAAATGACGTTGCCTAGCACCACAGCATAAAGGACATGTAGAGGGTAGCCACTGTTCTCACAACAGTAGTCAGTTTGGAGACTCTGTAGTGTGGGAACCACCCTCTTTGCTCACCCTGTAAATACAGCAAAGGGCCCTCACGACACCTGTAGTGTGAACACCAGGCCCTGCCGTCAGGGAAGCAGCCTCTGGGCAGCTCGGTCTCTGTCCCCTCTGCTGCATCTCACGGTGTACTGGACAGCAAAGCCGAGGCAAGAGGACATAGCAACTCAGGACTAGAGATGTGCCAAGGCTCCCCTGGGCCCTGGGTGATGACAGGCTCTGTACCTGCAGTCACTGCGGAGTGTTTTGCTCTCCGCCTTGACTTGCTGGGCCAGGCCGTGAGGACATAGTGACTTTGGAGGGTACACTCTGTCTTAGCAGCTTGCCTTAGAGCATTGTAAAAAATTGACAAAATGTCAATAATCTAAATTCTGGTGAGTTTGTTTCTAAGGCTAAACCCGTTCTACTCTGCACTCCTTCCCTGCTGATATGCAGTGCACCACCACGTAAAGTGGCCGTCTTTGCTTTTGTTTTCTGCAGTACACGTTTTGGAACTTCATACCCAAGAACTTATTTGAACAATTCAGAAGAATAGCCAACTTTTATTTTCTCATCATCTTCCTGGTGCAGGTAAGGACAGGCCCGGCTTTCTGTCTCAGCAAATGTCATTTGGTTCTCAAGTAAGTGACATGCAGTCACTAAAATCAGCAAGGGCTTCAGCAACCCTCATCTGCCAGTCATTCTGTGTTTTGAGTCTTAGCTCAGCCGAACACCCTGCACATCCTTGTGCTTAAGTGAAGCTTCCTGTGGCCACTTCCCAGCCCCAAGAGGAGTCAGGGCAAGGTCTCCAGCCACACCCAGCACCTCCACCTCCTCGTTCTTGATAACTCAGAAAAATGCAAAGCAGTTGAACGTCCAGAGACACAGAGAGACAGGAACACAGCAAGGGTGTGGGCGGAGGAGAGCCTGCAGAATAGCAGTGTAACATTTTCTGAATTATTCAAAGGATGGCCACAAACCACTTTCAGACCTCTCCAGCACGAGCTGGCAGAGCTAACCCAAGTGTGACACCTTCAGAATGGACTGAATGGAACAACATATCCAGTGTCATATGTGCTGTCCTCGCCACCCAGTGACATGCTTTTTTTAAGCACACCCCTTAATTAAGGAGCCTCCCTCGGCATCATAGTCACTAACACAGGGTGGAGACCCTCTTGTCCAGGTTGCTAGCCAATGAGGAAACCAGCAAAGTGCTTTGAAGTAGATAGAAGCTGATGTTGGGAAAGGCGGGGCCAGGCCAGCCTACTGTCTGAGGTAGATAGAAGCTGGTGTTGGGAAAGGTGGGGCCAGGCCAGCCTGCTGTCTGAGGTTGCTAAGCCATGCTCATGGCTCTGTGTTCACCACAGTTGATCATCGACACACCCACAAGTCCAGTGACGAGCGGGCTCCCACTTTTCTTCGTCATCACTGTCACAGCCATCAAGCAGGTAAGACTCTCACAGGCTCGAATACTCTGGGTGGTTTCTTGTGGTCTGAGCTTGGCGTAAGATGTTTGCAAGGGGGGCTGCAGATGTGCAGTGGCATCTTTTAACGTCACGAGTCTGTGCCGTCAGTTTGGCTTACTATGAGGGCGTCAGTCTGACTCCATCATGCACCTGCAATACAGTTGCCGTGTCTCCTTACTGTGCAGCCCCTTTCATAGTCTGTGCTTGGGAAGCAGGTGACTAGGCACCCTCTTAGCAGCTGAGGAGTGCAGAGTATGCCCTGTCTCCTTCAGAACCTCGTGTGCACGTGGTTGCAGATCTGACTCACAGACGACTCGTCTAGTGCCATTTGCTTTTATTCAATGCTTTGCCAATATCAATATGGATTTATAAATATTTGTTTTAAATTTGGCCTATAATCCAATAATGTTTCAGTGTTTAAATTGTTCTTGCTTTAGCCTTGACTAGTTCATTCGGTTGGATTCTGTATCCCTTTAACATGCCTTCCCATGGTGTTATTTATTTGTTTGTTTATTTTGTGTGGGGTAGAGGGATTTCCTTCGTACTTTCTGAGCTAATACTAGCTACAAGACAGCACAGTGAAGACTGAGACATAATCTAAGTGCCTCAACATTTACCCTATTGTTTCCTCAAAAGTTTTCTAATTTTAATTGGTAATTTAGGTAACATTTTATGTTAAATTTTAAATGTGATACAATATAAGCTAAATTGCAGGTGTGTTTATTCTGCATATCAATATTCAATGACAGTTGATGAAAAAAACCTTTTCATCTCTGTTTTGAGGGTTTATGTCCATATGAATTTTGTCAACTGATGCATCTCCACCACTAGGCTGTCAATACCCTGGCCTCACACTGTAAGCCTTCATCGCTAGGCTGTCAATACACTGGCCTCACACTGTAAGCCTCCATCGCTAGGCTGTCAATACACTGGCCTCACACTATAAGCCTTCATCGCTAGGCTGTCAATACACTGGCCTCACACTGTAAGCCTCCATCGCTAGGCTGTCAATACCCTGGCCTCACACTGTAAGCCTTCATCGCTAGGCTGTCAATACACTGGCCTCACACTGTAAGCCTCCATCACTAGGTTGTCAATACACTGGCCTCACACTGTAAGCCTGTGGTAAAAATTTGAAGTTAAATGTGTAAATGGAAAAAGTCTGCTGTCTTGGGCCTTTGCCTTTTATATTTTCACATACATTTTAGGATTAAATGTTTAGTTCTAAAATATTTGTATAATTTTTAATTAAATTAATTTTAAAATTAAAAAAGAAAAGCTCAGGCAGGAAGGCAGGTACCTATGTTGCCACAAGGGGTCGCCTCCATTCAAGGTGGGCAGTCTCGTTTGTCTCAGCTGATTCACAGGGAAGTAAAGACTAACCTTTAATACAGCTCCTCATGTCGTGGTGACCGTCAACTATAAAATCATTTTCATTGCTAATTCATACCCGTGCTATTGCTGCTTATATGGATTGTAATGTAAATATCTGTTTTCTGATGGTCTCAGGCAACCGCTGTGGAAAGGTTGTTTAATTCCCCAGAGGGGTCACACCCATAAGTTGAGTGAGAGCCACCGCTGTAGTGAGCTGGCTTTGCTTCAGGTTGAAACAAGTTATTATCAGTGGGTCACTGGTTTGGTGCCTTTGAATAGGAGAAGAAAGCAGGCGTGTGCGTGCTGAGCCGGCCAGAGCAGCTGGGCTCCAGCCAGAGCATCAACTGCCTCCCTCTGGAGGGCTTCTGCTGACCCTTGTGAGATAAAGGCGCCCAGCGACAGTACCTGTGACCGCTGTCTAAGGGACATACTGTCTTTTCCAGGTAGCAATAGTGTTCTCAAGATTGGCCCACATTGTAGCCTGTCAGAGCTTCGATCCTGTCATAAATGAGTAATGCTCTGAGAGGGCAGGTGTGCTCAGACCCCATTAGCTTATCCCACAGTCTGTCTGTGCATGTTTGGCCTCTGCTTATTTTAACACCGGTGAAGCACACTGCTCAGAACATTTGTGTGGGCACTAATTTGCTCTTTGTTCCTTGTTCTTTATATATTTATTTATTTTGATTTTTCCTTCCCTCTTCTCCCTATGTATTTATTTTTAATTAACAAAAAATGTATATATTGTATCGATGGGCGGATGTAGATTAATGGATGTAACCCTTAATTATTGAGATATGACTATAGGTAAAATTACTATAAGCTTCTAGGGAACTGGCCAGATGGCTCCCTGTACAACCAGTTTCTGCCTGTGGTCTGCAAGCTCTGCTAGTGATGTGCTCTCAGCCCATCATAGCTATCATGTGCACCTGTGGTCTGCAAGCTCTGCTACTGATGTGCTCTCAGCTCATCATAGCTATCTCAGTGTGCACCTGGTGGTGTCTGGATTCACATTTCCCTGATGGCCAGTGAAGTTGGCGATCTTTTCATGAACTGACAAGCTATTCATAAATCTTTAGAGGAGTTCCTTGGGCTGCTTCATACGTTCTAACTGGTTCTGCAGCAGCAGAGCATCGGACGGTGTGAGTTTGCATGTCAGGATTTAGAAGCCACTTTTTTACTTGAGACAGCTGGATAATTTGAAGAATGGCAGCTTCTACATAAATTCTTTCCCAAGAAAGAGCAGCGCAGCCACCCAGCAGCAGGCACTTCAGGTGGCTGGCTTTAGAACTCACTCTAGAGTTGTACAGGTGTGGGAGTCTCCACTGTGTGTGTGTGTGTGTGTGTGTGTGTGTGTGTGTCTGTGTGTGTCTGTGTGTGTGTGTTATGTTTAGGAGACCTTTTGATTCTTGCTGTAAGATAGTAAGAATTTGTTGAGATTTGTTATTACTTAATTTTGAAATTTTAAGGACTATGAAGCTGAGGAGTGTGTGAGTTACTCAGCGTTAGGGCAGGCATAGTGATCCACACCTTATGTCTGTCCTAGCACTCGGAGTGGGAGGATATGTGCGTTCAAGGCCTGCTTAGTCTAAATACTGAGTTCCAGACCAGCCTCAAACACATAATGAGCTTGTCTTACCTTTCTTTTTCTGTGTTAAAACACCATGACCAAAGGCAGCTTGAGGAAGAAAGGGTCTGTGGAGGCCGTGGATGGGTGCTGCTTACAGGCTTGCTCCTCCCGGCTTCCTCAGTCTGCTTTCTTATACAACTCAGGACCACTCACAGTGAGATGGGCCTCCTCTATCAATAATTAATCAAGAAAATGCCCCACAGACTTGCCTATGGGCCACTCTTACAGAAGCGCTTTCTCGATGATTCTAGCTTGTGTTAAGCTGGCAAAAAAACCAACCAGGAAGATACCTTATGTAAAATAATAACTTGAAAAAAGAAAAGCGAGATAGTTACTGTTGGTTGATCTTTCATGTCTCACTTGGTAGTCATCTGGAAATGCAGGTTTGTAACCAATGTGCCTCTATTTTCAGACCCATTACGTCAGCTTCTGAAGGTCTGCAGAGCAAACCTTCAAAAAAGAGGAGGGCATGGCTGGCAAGCACTGTCTGTACCTGGGGCCTGCCGAGCCACTGAAAGACTTCATGTCATTGCAGAATCCTGAAGCCTGGCTCATCTTTTGCCTGAGACATTTCTCATGAAGGAATTTTTCCCAAGAATAGATCTTGGGTTTGTATGGAAGTTTAGTTGCAAAGATTTCATCAGTTATAACTACAGAAAGATAAAGCAGCGTAAGAGATGGGAGAGCACCCCAGGCTAGACCATGCATAGCCACAAACACCTCCTCTCTCTGTCTCTCTGATTTCAGGGTTATGAAGACTGGCTTCGACACAAGGCAGACAATGCCATGAACCAGTGTCCTGTGCACTTCATTCAACATGGCAAGCTGGTCCGGAAGCAGAGCCGGAAGCTGAGAGTAAGTGGAGCCACAGCTGCCTGGCTTACCAATGTTTTTCACAATCATTGTTAAAGTAACTTTTCAAAGCAGGCTTGACCATTAATGCTTCTGTTGCTGGGTAGCTGCACTGCCCGGTCTCATTTGGTTGAAAGTTGGAATGGTTTAAGTCCTTGGAGCAGCTTGCCTTTTTGCCTGCACTGACCACTTGAAAGCACCTGTGTAGGCGACAGAGTGGGGCTTTGAAAGCTTGTCTCTGGGTCACATCCCAGCCCTGACCATCATCACCTGACTGTAAATTCGGACTCATTCTCTTCCTGTCTCTCTTCTCCCTGGTACCTCTCCATGCCACGCCTCATCCCAGCCCACCTCCCTCCCTCGTAGGCAGCTCTATTATCTTTCCTGACTGCTCTCCTGATAACAGCCTGTCAGTCAGCGAGGACGGCCAGCCCTGGAATAGGACAAATCTCACTTAACCCAGCCTGACACCAGCTGCTTGAGGGCAGGGGGTGTCTCCAGATGTGGCCACGGTACCCAGCCACACACACACCACGTCCAAGAATCACAGACATATGTGTGTGTTTGCTGGCCCCAATCATGTATTAATCTCTTGATACACGCCTGTGTAAGCGTGGGTTTTAAGCATTTTTGAAATGTCGTCTCATGTGTCACTGCTTCCAAGAGAGCCTTCCCTCCTGGGAGGTGAGCGTGGGATGTTCTCTTAGAGCCAGGACTCAGAAGGCTCGGGCTCAGCGCAAATGGGGCTAACCCAGGAGAAGGCTGCCCGGCACCACATCCACATTAACGTACGCAGGTCCTGGCCTAAGTGCAGTTTATGTAACAATGGGCTTTCCTCTGCAGTCTCCCGTGCCTGAAGGTAGACCATCACTTCTTTTTAAAAGCAGACCTAAATGGTGTCTGTTGCAGGAGAGTGCATCTGTAATGCAGTAGCCCCTGTGGAGACGCGCCAGCTCAGTATCTGGTACCCAGGGTTTAGAACTGAATAGTAATATGCTGGCTTCATGGCAGGAGCAGGGAGAACCAAGCTTTCCTGTGGTCTCCACTGCAGCTCCTAGACCAGATGCCTCTTTCTTAGAAAGTACAAGAGGCTCCTAGGATAGAGCTCTGCCCTTCATTTTCCTCTAGCCATTATTGTTGGATCCTGTGTTGTAAGCTGTAGGGGAGATCTTCTTGATACTTTCCAGGCTATCTGGCTCTGAGATTCCTCACTCCAGGAAGGGTGTGTCCTCTTGAGAGGAGTCTTTTCACCTACGCCAGCCCCCTGCTCTCATCTGCATCCACACGGGCCTCTACACTGCAGGCCTCTGCACAGCGCATGGCGGGCCTCTGTAGTGCCTTCTTTCTTGCTCCTGCCCAGAGCCCTCGACGTGTGTTCTGAGCACACATACTCATACCCCGGAAGACACATGCCTACCTCCAGCCTCTGCCACAAAGCTGCCGTGAGCTTTTGTGTGAAGCTAGATTTTGTTTCTTGTGATATAAAAACTCAGCTGGTGGTTGAATTGTGAAGCCCTATGAGGTTCAGGGGAGACAACCAAACCTAGACTCTCAGAACTCGCTGTGAGCATGCGTGGCTGTGTTATGTGTCCAACTCTTGAGATGCTCTGGCCCTATATAGGGGACAGCAAGGCTGTCAACCACCAGCGAGGTCCTACAGCCACTGCAGGCCGCCCTGTGTGATACAGTCTTCATGATTGACAAAGGGCTCCCAGCTGTCACAGAGATGCCCACATTGCTGAAGAAATAAGACACAGATGCAAAGCTGGGTGACTGCGGTAGTTACTGGTCACATGCAGGCTAACCTGCAGTTCAGCCATCTGTCCTGATGGCCTGATCCTGGCAGCTCAGCAATGGGGGCGCCCGAGACTTGGGGCTTGGAAATGGGGGCTTGGAAAACACTAGTCTGAATGGAGGCCCACCAACGGCTACTTCACTCTCATCTACTTTAACCAAACATGAGTTCATCCTTCTTGGTCTGAAGTAGTGAAAATCTTGTTAGAGAGATTTGTCTGCATTTTCATGGCAGCACATTCTTTCCTGCTGTGCCCTGCAGCTGCCCTGGTCTGCCGTGGCTCACAGAGCTCAGAGAAGCCTTGTTGCAGAAGAAAGCCTCTATGTGGGTCAGCGTCCTAAGGCACTGTGGCAGTGTGTTAGCACAGTCTGTATGTAGTAGGAGAGTGAGTTACAGCTGTCACACAAAGGTGGCCTCTCGGTGACTGTTCTCTCTGTGTCTCGTAGGTTGGGGACATTGTCATGGTGAAGGAAGATGAGACCTTTCCCTGTGACCTGATCTTTCTCTCCAGCAACCGGGCCGATGGGACGTGCCATGTCACCACAGCCAGCTTGGATGGAGAGTCGAGCCATAAAGTAACGTGCCTGGGTTTGGGGTGCAGCTCACGGTCTTAGCCAGATTGGCCTTTGGCGACACATCTGACATCCTGGGTGTAGACTGGGTGTAGCACTTCTGTGGTCGCAGAGCTCACTGGAGGGCTGTGCTCTCTAACCTTTCCTCTTTTGCTCTCTCCTGTTTCCATCTCTCTTCTTTCCTCCTTTAATGTTTGTGACCATCGCCATCTGAGGTGGGCAGACACACTTGTTGTCACCCAGTGAAAGACTTAAGGAGATTATTACATTTTTGTTTTGTTTTTTCAAGATAGGGTTTCTCTGTAACAGGCCTATGTTTACTTAACTATGGTCCCCACAGGTGCTCTCTAGGCCGTGTGGCCCTGGACAGCAGCACAGTGCCAGCTGGTGTCTGCTTAGAAATGCAATTCTCAATTCGCGCTGACATCTGAAAGATAGCTTAGCTGCAATGGCCTAGCAGCCTTCTGGGGGGTGATGCACACTTAGTTCAGATTTGAGGGACCTTCTGGTCCGAACAGCTGAACAGCTGCACAGAGCAGGGACAGGAGGACATCTAGCCGCAGGATTTGGAAAATAAGACCAACTGATGCTTCTGGCATCGCCTAAAAGAGGAGGAACACACAGTGCTTAATAAGTCTTAACCAGGTCAGGTACACCAAATATCAGGTTTAAGGAAGTCCCTGGCTTGCCCTTTGTCTTGCTGGCAAAGGATGCTGGGAGTCAGAAGCACTGAGAGTCAGGGCTCCTGTCACCCAAAAACAGAGCAATAGCACGGTCTCATCTTTCCATGACCGTTTGCACCCAGACTCACAGTAGGGCTTACAGGATGTGCATGGAGAACAAATTCTGGGGTGGGTTCCAGAAGCCAGGTGGGGTGAGGTTTGGGATGTAGCTCATGTTCCTCTCCTCTGCAGACTCACTACGCAGTGCAGGACACCAAGGGCTTCCACACAGAGGAGGATGTGGACGGGTTGCACGCCACCATCGAGTGTGAACAGCCGCAGCCTGACCTCTACAAGTAAGCTGAGCACACTGACCAGGGAAGACTGGGGCACTGCTGAAACGGTACCTGCTGCCGTCGACCAGCGCCACACAGACCTGTGGCTTCCCCACGAGGAAATGATTTCTATCTGTGGGTTAAGAAATGTCATGTAAGCCACAGGTGAAGAAACACGGAAAGTTAGATGAGAAGGAAGGAAGAGCTGAGTGGCTCAATTACCACCCGCCATGCTGCAGGGCAGGGTGAGCCAGCTGTGCTGCAGACTGGAGGCCCCACTGGTGCTGTCAGTAATCAAATGACCTTTTCTGTTGCCAGGTTTGTGGGGCGCATCAATGTTTACAACGACCTGAACGACCCTGTGGTGAGGTGAGTCTTCTCAGGAACTGAGGCCTTTGTTCTTTGATGATTTCAAAGGCAGGGCTCTGTCTCACAAGCAGGTTCCACTGTGCCGTGTTGACTCTGGGGTTTTGTCTGTGCGTGTCAGTGTAGTGAGGATTCTGGGACCTTCACCCACAGCACTGCCAGTGGGTAGCTTCTCCTGCTGACCCAGGTCAGAAACCATGGGATGATTCTTAATGAGCGCAGGGCCCAAACCATCTGTGAGAGCCACCTTCATGTGCTGTGAAATCAGAAGTTTCCAGTACAAAGGCCTGTCTGAGATAGCCTTCCTGTGGCTCTTATTGGGTTGAGATGCTCAGGATTTCTTCCAGGCCCAACTAGGATGAGGGGACCTGCTACCTGCATGGAGGCACCGTGTGTGTGTGCTAGTGGGCCTCCTGCACCAACACCACTGCCACAGTCAGGGCATGCATCTAAGAGAGAGCAGCCATCAGGGCGCTGGTGAGGCTGAGAGGCAGCCTGGTACTGGCCCTGGGAAGCACCTCACACGTTCCCAGCTGATCACCACCTGCTGCCATGCACCTCCTGTGCTCCACTAGAGAGCTGTCTCCTCAGGTTGCTAGATCGGCCGTGTGTGATGAGCAAGCGTTTGGGTTTGTTGCTTAGGAAATGGGCTTTCGGGAGGTTGTAAAGTTGGTCTTTTCTTGCAATTTAAGCAGTTTCCAAAATATTGATATCCTGGTATTATTGTGCGATAAAGGAGACATTTTCCCGGAAGCAGAGCACACTTCTTAGGGGAGAAGTACCACAGAATCAATAGTCGCCGGAGCATATATATTTGGCTTGTCTCCCATGGGACTCAGGAGACCGCTGCTTTAAGGGAGCAGTCTGCGTTACTTCTTAGCATGCTTTTTAGCATACTTCTTAGCATAGTTTTTAGTGGTTAGGTTGTTTGTTTATGTTATTTATTTTTGAGATCTTTTCTTGGGTTAGCTAGGAAGGCCCTGAACACCCGATCCTCCAGCCACAGCCTCCTGAGTGTTGGGTCGCATCTAGTGCTGCCATTCCAGGTCTTACCTTGCTTTTGTGTAATTGTCCACCAGCAGGTTAGCAGGGTGGTAACTTGTAGAGGGCATTACTTGGTTTCCAAAGAAGAGTTCCTCACTGCTTTGGAGACTAGACAGTGTGGAGAGCTGCTCTGTTTTGGGTGAAGGAGTAAATGAAGTGTGTTCTCATTGCTGTCAGTGAAGCCAAGGGAGCATGTGCTTTGGACCCTGAGCTCACACTGAGGTGGAGCTATGGCCCGAAACTGGGGACCATGATCCTAATGCTCTTTATATGCTTAGCCTCTCAACAGCAAGACTGTTCACTGTATAATTTAGGTTATTAAGATGTTTATAAATATTAGAAGTATTCTAATATAAATATGAGAAGTAATAAACAGGAGGAAAATGTTTGCTTTTATCAGTCCTTCAAGCAAATTCCCAGTCTACTCAATTATATCTCTTCTTCCATCTATCCACACTAGAAGCAAAGCATTTTGTCAAGTAAGTTATTTTTAGAGCTCTCAGAGACCCATTTAAGGTGAGGCCATTTGTTCTCATTAACGCTTATGACATGAATTATTGTAAGCAAGTTGCTAACAGAAGCTGACAGCACAGTACAGCCGGGGGAGCTGTGTTGTCAGTGGCTGTCAGACCGAAGGAGCCGCCAGTTGCCTGCTGACAGCCTTGTGGGGTGCCTGAGCAGCTCGAAGCCTTCCTCCCCGGCCTCCTGTAGGGTGCAATCTGAACTGTGTTGGCCAGACACACTGGCCTTGGGAGCGCTCTCATCCATCCCAGAGGGCAGACACGAAAGCATGTAAGTTAAAGGCAGACAGGCTTCCCTCTGACACACAGTGGGTCACTGGGATATGCGAGCGGTAGTGGAATTTGCACAGTTAGTTCTGCTTCTTTGAATTCTCCCTTACTGCTTGGAAGGGAGGCTTACAGCCAGCCACTTTCCTACAAATGATCTCTGCATGCAGAACTCCCACTACTGAGGCCCAGAGCCCTAGCCTCACTTTGCCCTCAAAAATGTGAAAGTAGGAGTCTCCGCGTCCTGAGGACGGGAGGGAAGCAGCCGAAGTGTGAGTGGGAATGACTGAACGTTAGCCTTCTCCGATCGTTCTGAGGTCCTCTAGCAAGCTCCTCACATGGGAGGTGTGTTGGGAGAGGGTTGCTGGCCCTGACCCACCTAGTAGGTCTAGGTGGCATTTCTGATGTCCCTAGGTGTTACAGCTGGCTCAGATAGGGATCCCATCTGAGGACTCTCCCTGTGGCCCCTGGAGGAAATGTCACTGAAACATGCAAGCACCTGGTTATTCGAGGATGGGGAGTTCTACTGCCTTGAGGCCTCTCTGATGCCACCGTGAAGGTCCAGGGCATATGAGTGGCAGGCCAGGAAAACAGAGGACTAGATACAGTCCAGCACACAGTGTCCCCACCTCAGGGACGCCCAGGGCTTGTGCAGATGGACTTGGGTGATCTCAGTATGAGCAGATGCATGTACGCCACTTGCTCTTAGGCGACTGACTTGGTTTTCACCTGGGTGTCCACTGCTCTGGTCTCCTTATCTTCCAGGCCGTTAGGATCAGAAAACCTGCTTCTCAGAGGAGCCACACTCAAAAACACCGAGAAGATCTTCGGTAAATATTTTTAATTCGCAAACCAATAGTAATCATTTCTAAAATCAGGGATATACTAAGCAAGCAAAAGTCTTCCGCAGCACCCCTAGAAGCCACCAGATGCCTTAACCCCAGACTTGAGGTAGAGGGTGACTTTTGCTAAGAGATAAGTGTTGTATAACCTGAGCCCACAGAGCCACGACAGTGAAGGCTACAGCTTGCTTATTGAGGACTGTAGTTCACGACAAAGGAACATGATGCTGTAGCCAGGAAAATGCTCCGAAGCACCGCAATGCAGGGGCTTCTCTAAGTCTGCACATCACTGTCCGTACCTCCCATCAACAGTGTCCTGTTTAACTATACGGAAAAAAAACCTTTTTTTTTTCTGAAATAACTTTTATGATAACACACTGTGCCCTGCTGCCAGATTACCCAGTATTTGGCGCTAAAGAATATAAGTGCAGATTAGCTCCTGTGCAGGAAAAGCCCTAACATGAAGAATCCAGCCACATGGGTCAGGAAGCTTGCCTGCTGGTTAAAGTTGGGCGTGTGACCTGTTGGTGTGAGCATCCTTTCTCTGAGTGTGGACATCACAGACTCTTCTGCTTCTAGGTGTGGCTATCTACACAGGCATGGAGACCAAGATGGCCCTCAACTATCAGTCCAAGTCCCAGAAGAGGTCTGCTGTGGAAAAGTAAGGCCACTCCCCTGCTGCTCCTTTCCAGCCATCACTGGCTCTGTAGATGCCGCAGTGTCCTCAGGGCCCACAGTGTCCTCAGAGGCCCACTCTTCCAGGGACTGGGGCTACTGACTGCAGAGCCCATTAGTCTAGGGACTGCTTGTCTCCCTCCTGGTAAGATAAACAGCTGCACCCTCCTGTCCGCTAACTCGCCGCAGTAAGTCATTTCCCAGCGTCCTAGTTCCCTGATGACAGATGTCTGTATCCCCACACAGTGATCCAGCCAACCCTCAGAATGGGGGTAACACTCAGCCCCTTTAACCAGGGCACTTGATGGGAACCAAGTGTGTTCTGATGTGGATTTACTGAGTTCACTGTGACAACTGTCAGGACGGTGGTTAGACTTACGAGAAAGGTTTTGTCATCCCTGCCCCTGTCAGAGCTGTCCTGCTTGCTGTCGCAAAGTGAAGCGCCAGGAGCTAGTTAGTCACCACGTGCAGGGTGCTAGCAGGTGACCCTAGGAGGCTGTCCCTGGGCTTGTCTGCACTGTGTGAAGTGTGAGAACGGGGAAGGGCTTTTCATCAGTCAGAGTGCTCTGCTTGCAGAAGTCTGTGTGCTATGTGTGGGCTTCAGAAGCAGACCGTGAAAACGGAACCTCTCCCCAGGTCTGCCCTGCCCTGACTCCACACAGGCATTTCCCCCTCGGGCACTTCTTTGGGTACTCGCTTTGGTGGTGCCTGATGGTGGACGAAGCCAGCTCTGGCCGCTCCTGTTCTGTAGCAGCAGAGTTCCCATGATTCAGAGTGGCTTGTCAGCCACATGGCAGCACGCAGCTTTCCCTTTCTCCCCGTGGCTCTGTTCCGGTGTCCTGAGCATTGGCAAAGGCGGCCTGTGAGCTAGCTGAAGTTTCATCTCACTGGGTCAGACTGTATGCCTCCTTCTAGGGCATTGCTGAGTGTCGTGTGCTGTCCCTTCATGGTGAGGAAGCAGAGCGGCCTCTGAAGGCTGGAATCTCTCTGTCTAGGTCCATGAACGCGTTCCTGATTGTGTACCTCTGCATCCTGGTGAGCAAGGCCCTGATCAACACGGTGCTGAAGTACGTGTGGCAGAGTGACCCCTTCCGAGATGAGCCATGGTACAACCAGAAGACCGAGTCGGAGCGCCAGAGAAATCTGGTATGGACGCACATCCTGTGTGTGTGAGGGAGGTGACCCTTAGGCCGTGGTGTCAGAAAACTAGAGAGGTGAACTTGCTTCAGGCAGGAAGGAGCCTTGCCAGAGCTTAGGACAGGTGTCCTCACTGGCACCTGGTGTGGGTAGGTGTGAGCTGCCTGCTGTCCTTGGGGACTAGGAGGTACACGTGTGGAAAGTATTCTTTCCCACAGGAAGTGTATAAAGACCAAAATCATGTTGATGTCTCCAAATCTCAGCATACCACCATTGAGATAAATACACTTTTTGTGGTAACTAGGTGAGCACAGGCTCTGACCTCAGAGCAGGGGCATCTGCAAGCATAAGCCTCTGTACACTGAGGGCACATCAGGGCCATGTGCACATGTAGCCATTGTGTGTAAGCAAACACCCCCATGAGGCTGTGCTCCAACTGTCTGACTGCTTCTCCTTGATAGCTTAAAGGACAGGAATAAAGTATGCAGAACAGTCACTCTGAGCTGAGTGTGACGGTGTGTTCCCGTAATCCCAGAGCAAGGCTGAGATGGGGGACCATGAGTTTGAAGTCAAAGTCACTATATTGCCAGATCCCATGTCTTCATAAGCTGGGCGATTGTTAGAGACAGAGGGACATCAGGAATACTCAAGGGCGGCATTCCCATTGGGCCCTACTTAGCGTGGCGTCTGTTTATCCTGGCGTGGCTAGTGTGAGCTCCTGTGCCTGTCCCTCCCCACCCCTCCACCGGCCATGCAGCCCTTCCTCATGCAGCTGGCACTGTCAGTTCCTCAGGGCCTTCACTGACTTCCTAGCCTTCATGGTCCTCTTCAATTACATCATCCCGGTGTCCATGTACGTCACGGTGGAGATGCAGAAGTTCCTTGGCTCCTACTTCATCACGTGGGATGAAGACATGTTCGACGAGGAAATGGGCGAAGGGCCTCTGGTCAACACATCTGACCTAAACGAGGAGTTGGGGCAGGTCAGTATCTCCCAGAGGCCACTCGAGCTCCCAGCTCCGTGTCCACCCGCTGTGTCCTAGTGGTCTGGGCATCTCTTTGATAACAGGTAATTGGCCCGGGTCATGCACCCTTTGTGTGCTGTTGCTGCAGTGGGTGAAGGTCAGAAGTACGGGCAGCAGTGGAAAGGCAGTGACATTTTACTCTGGGTTTTCCCCCCTGCGTGTGTATTTTTTAATTTGGTTCACATAAAAGCAATCAATGCAGGGTTCTTTTCTTTATAATGTGGAAAATTGGTTGCTTTAGGTCATTTGGATAAGCTCAAACCCCTGGAGTTTCCTACTCTTTCTGGGCCTAACAGTTGAGCAAGGGTGGAGCCTGGTGAGGCCACTGTCCCTGCACTTGCTGCTTTCAGGCTTTACCTTCTTCTTGTATATATGACCTTTAACCTCACAGCAAGCTGGATGAGCAAACAGAGCCCTGGGGCAGCGCTGTGGGGTGCAGTATTGCAGAGTTAAGGGATGCGTGGTCTTCAGAACCATATAGGTCCCTTAGCTCAGGGTCCACAGGAGGGGTGGGTAGGAGAGATCTGCCTTCCCAGACTGGTGCAGAATGAGGTGACAGGTTTGAGGCGACAATCACAATATGGGGGGCAGCTGTCCAGGGACCTTACCTTGTGAGGACAGGGCTGATACCCATCCACATCTGCTGTCTGAAGACCTCAGTGCTGCTTCACAGAAAGGCTACTCTTGCCATAGCACCAGCCTGCAGGGGGAGCCTTACATCATGGGAAGAGACATTTGGCATATGGCAGTTTTTTAAATAAATAAGCCCTGTTGAACTAAACACTGCAGCTGCCCCTGTGGTTGCCTAGCAACACCATGTAAACAGTCTGTAGACTGATAGGCACATGTCCCCCACCTGCCTTGGAAAGCTTTGGTTACTGAAGAGGACACTGCATGTGTCGATTTTCTGATGCATTCCTCTAGGATGTCTCAGGCACCGCCTCCTGTGTGATGCATGCAGTCTGTTCGAGGGCGTCTTTAGAAATCAGTCAGGAAGTATTGTAAGAGGAACGTCAAGGGATGCTCTGGGGCAGGACGCCTCTCCCAACCTAGAGTCCATCACAGATTTTGACTCTGTCTTGTCCTGAGCAAGGCAGGCTGCAGCCTGTGTTGCATGACCTGGGCCACTGAGGTCAGGACCAGCTGGTGAATACACAAAGCAATGGCTGCCCTGGAATGTGGGCGAGCACGCCTCTCCATTTACACAACCAGGCAAGATGGTAGTTCTGTCAAACTGCTCACAACCAACCAGTGTCTGTGTCTGAAGCAGAAACGACTGCCTTCCAGGTTGACCTCACGCAGGTGCTTCAAACTTTTTCCTGTGTGGCCCTCCTGTCCCTGTGACGTCAGCACTCATGTCCATGTTATGTGGAGGAGGAGCTGAGGCTTGAAAGGCTTCCCAGGCTCCTGAGGAGTCAGGCGTGGAGTCACGTGTCACCTCTGATGGCAGTCCCTGCCTGTGGCATGCGCTATAGGTTGTGGAGTGGGCAGCCTGTGTCTAGTAGGGCAGGTGATACCTTTTGCAGTTCTTCGATGGGCACAGATGCAAAACCCCTGGACAAACTAGCAACAGGGCAGGTGTGATCACATGACAGGATCCAGTGAGGCTTCTCCCTGGCATGCCAGGATGGGTTGGCACCTGCAGCTCAGTCGACAATGCCCACACCACACTGCAGGAGAGTATGCCCCAGATGATCACCCGCAGATGCCGAGAGGGCACAGACAACGTTTCTTGGCAAGTCGGGTAGAAGGCATATCCTGTCACAGCACAGACCACATGTAACAGTCCATAGCCAGTGTCACAGCCTGTGCAGAAATGCTAGGCTGCCTCAGATCTGCAGCAGCCGAGGGCTCCTGCTCTTCTTCAGCTGCTCAATACGGAGCTGCAAGCAAGGGAGGAGAGAGACTACTCTCTCATATCTGTCACCAGTGTGAGGATGGGGGTGCCATGAGTACCCACACATAATACTGCATCTGTCTGGGCAGACTCTCAGAATAGGCTTGGCTAAGATGTGTCACCTGCCTAAATGTGACTTAACCTGCATGTGTGGTACCCTCAGGTGGAGTACATCTTTACAGACAAGACGGGCACCCTTACAGAGAACAATATGGCCTTCAAGGAGTGCTGCATCGAGGGCCACGTCTATGTACCTCATGTCATCTGCAATGGGCAGGTCCTTCCCGACTCGTCTGGCATTGACATGATCGATTCTTCCCCAGGTGTCAGTGGAAGGGTAGGTCGTAGCCCCTCGGGGTGGAGGCATGCAAGTTGGAGGGCACTTTCACTCAGTGAGGTCATGGTTAGAATTCACTGTGGTGCCGTATCCCCTTCCAAGGCGCAGGAGGTCCTGACAGAGATTCCTTTGCTAGAATTGACCTGGAACACAAAAGCAAAAGTGGGAGTGCGAGTGGGCCAAGCAATATGCTAAGTATAATGTGAATATGCAGTTTGTATGTACAAAGCTGCATATGTAAACAAATGTGCACACATGCGCACACACACCAAGACACATACACATACGTATTTACATGCATAGAGATTCATATGCTACACTTGTGCTAGCGTGCACACACACATACACACAGGTTGTGGCCTTGGGTCTTCGTATCTTGGTCAGGGTTTAATTCTCAGTAGCATTTGTATCGAGACTAAGATGTTTCATGCATGACCACAAAAGCTGAGGCATCCACTGAGAGCCAGTCATGGCCTGTTCGTGATAAATGAGCTATTCACAGTCAGGTCACTCACTCCTTCAGTCTGAGCTCCCAGCCGAGACCTGCCATAGCAGCGTCACACCCTCCTGTTCCCACCCAACTCCCACCAACTGCATTGGTTGTCAGGGAAGCCTACCATTGGCCACTGTGCTGCCCAGCTACTGAGGACCTCAGACTCTTCAAACTCTGACTACAGGGTGCAGTCAGCCCTGAGGAAGCCGAGCTGATCTGGGGCAGCCTGCTATGACCTCATGCACATTAATTCAGCTGCAGCATGGGGCCCCTAGCTCCTTCTTTCAGTACCATGTTAGGATTGAGTATCCGGCTGTAGGCACACAGCTGGGGCTAAGTCATGCAGAGTGCAGTGTCTTGCTGGTAGCCATCCACCATGGCCTCGTGGGTACTGTGGCCAGGAGCAGGCGAGGAGGGTGCTCAGGAATGAGTGTGCCAATTGCATAGGTGACCCATTTCCCCACCACAACATGGCCGTTCCTGAGTGCGCTCATAGCCAGGCCCTGCTTGTTCCTAGGAGTGTCACTATGCAAAACCCCTTCTTTCAGTCTTCACTGCCTGTTAATACTCACATGAGTTGCCATGGCAACACTGGAGTCGGAAGGAGTGGCCTGTGCTGCTTTGTAACTACTGGGACAAGCTAATAACTCTTCACCCCTGGGAGGTCTGGGCTCTGCTCTGTGGGCCCTCTGCCGTCTTGCTCACATTCTTCCCCTGTCTCCACAGGAGCGGGAGGAGCTGTTCTTCAGAGCAATCTGCCTGTGCCACACTGTGCAGGTGAAGGATGACGCTTACGGGGATGACGTAGATGGCCCCCAGAAATCTCCAGACTCAAAGTCCTGCGTGTACATCTCGTCCTCGCCAGATGAGGTCGCGCTAGTTGAAGGTGTTCAGAGGTGAGTCAGGCTGCTGGGCCTAGGGCTCAGAGAGTGTTGGGGTAACCGGTCTGCCACCCAACACGTCAGTTGTTCTTGCACGCTTTGTGCAGGTGGCTCTCCTTGCTGTGTTTTCTGTGCTTGCGGCCATCTAGACAGAGCCTTCACTAGGCACCCCAACACGCGCGCACACACCCGCACACAAACACATACACACACGTGTACACGTGCGCACACACAGCTTTTGAGGCTAGGTTTGGAAGCATTTATAGTAGTGCTGCTCAGCCTGTGAGCCTTGACTCCCTGGGGCTTGCATATCAGACACCTACATTATGATTCATAACAGTAGCAGAGTTATAGTTATGAAGTAGCACAAGAGTAACGTCAGGGTTAGGGTCAGCACAGCGTGAGGAGCTGTGTTAAAGGGCTGCAGCGTCAGGAGGGCTGCTGGCTTGTAGGGTAAAGCTCTGGCTGCTGCACTTAGTAGAAGTCAGGTCAGGCTGTCCCCCTGTCCCTATAGCTCTTCTCTTCACAGGTGTCTTTCTCTCAGCTGATGCCAGCTCCCACACTCCCAGCACCTGCCTGGTCTGGCAGCTGGTGCTGGGTTGGGTGGCATATTTTGTCCCATCTTTTTGTTAGGTGGCTCAAGACCAGGCCCTCCTCACTGTCCTGGCAGGTGCCCATGGCCGGAGGTGTTAGTCTTTGCAGTAGAGGGAGGGTGGGGCAGCGTCACCTAGAGTAGCCACCATGGGCCCATGTCCTGTCAGATAGCTAGGTTGACCAAGGGCAGACTGTCTTCGCTGCATAATTTATAAAACAGAAATAAAGCAAACCCAGAATGTATTTCTCACAGTTGGAGGTTGGGTGGCAGGGTTAAAGCACCAGCATCTCAGAGGGTTCCTTGCTGTGCCCCAAAATGGTGGCAACATGGAGAAAGGATGAGGGAGCAGAATTACTGTGCATGAGGAGCTCTCTCCTGCAGTGGCCGCGTTAACCACGAGGGGCGATGTCCTCCTAGCTGTTCACACTGTGGTGCATAGCCTCTGAGAGGTCCAGACACCTGGTGCTGACCCCAAGCCACCAACACCACAGAGCGCACCTGTTCACTGTAGGGCTGCACACTTTGGGGTCATCTTCTGAGGTGGTAAATGAACCCGAGTCCCTATGCCCTGGCTTTATAATGCACTGAACACCTGTCTTACTGAAAATGCTCCCTCTGCAAGAAAGCTGCCTCAGGTAAAATGAAGACTCCGTGCCGGAGGCCTGTCTGGATTTCAGATAAGCGCAGGCTTTGCCTCTCTGTTGCAGGCTTGGTTTCACGTACCTGAGACTGAAGGATAATTACATGGAAATCCTGAACAGGGAGAATGACATCGAGAGGTGAGGAGCTGTCTCTGTGAAGCTGTGTCACCGGGAGTGAACTGTGTCCCGTCCTTTGAAGTGAGGCGCCCAGTGAGAGTCAGGTCTGCGCTGGACCTGCCCTCAGTGGCAACAACAGCTCCAGTGGGCCCCCTTAGAGGTTTTCGGACTTGGCATAAGAGTTGCATGTTCCAAATGACACATAGGTATCATTACTCGTCTGGGAGGAGCCAGAGCTGGGCTGACCTGTCTCCGCTCCAGGCACTAATCCCAGCACAAGCCAGAGCTGGGCATTCTGTGAGGTCCATACCCCAGGGCATCCACACAGTATGGGTAGGGCACAGGGAGAGGTGGCTGTCATTGGCAGTCACCCAGCTGGCAGCAGAGAACGAGACGTCCCACATCCCTGTTTCAGGTTTGAACTGCTGGAAGTTCTGAGTTTCGACTCTGTCCGGAGAAGAATGAGTGTCATTGTGAAGTCAACTACAGGTAAAGTGTCTCCTCACCACACGGTGCAGGAGGTGGGGGCTCTCAGACTACCTGTTCCACTTCTGTGTGTGTGTGTGTGTGCAGGTGCGTGTGCATGTGAGTGTACACTCAGGTGAGTGTTTGTGCAGGCCAATGGACAGCCTTGGTTGTCTTTCCTCAGGCATGGCCCCGTCCTTTTTTTTCGTCTTAGGCAAGGCCTCTCCCTGGATTGGAACTCACTGAGCAGGCTAGACTGACTGGCCAGCAAGCCCTAGAAATCCTCCTGTCCCTGGGTTCTGAGAATTGAAGGCAGGTCCTTATGCTTGCAGTCAGATAACTTACCACCTGAGCTATCTCCCCTTCTCCGTTACTGCACTGTTAAAGGCATAGGCAAACCCTTCTATAACAACTGCAGAAAGAAACGAGTACTGGGCTGAGCCTCGTACAGATGCTTTATCGTCTGAGAGCATATGGGTGCTCTGCTCCACACGTGAAACAGCACATGAGCCAGGCGAGGTGGCACACACCTGTAATTCCAGCCCTCAGGGAGGCAGAGGCAGGAGGATCCCTGTGAGTTTATAAGGCTGGCCTGGTTTAAAAAGCAAGTCCAAGATAGCCAAGGCTATACACAGAGAAACCCTGTCCTGAAAACAGCAGCAACAACAACAAAAACAAAAACAGCACAAGTTTTTAGCTGTATTTAAGGACATGCAGAGTGAGTTTGCAGACATTTCTGTACTAGAACTTAGAATACTAATTACACTGGCTCTCTTGGCTGCCTGGATATTGTAACAATGGATCTGTATTTGGGGCTGCACATTCTGGTTTGTGGTTAGTGTTGGGTGGTGAAAGAGTGGGTACAGTGGGACCCCTGGGCCAGGTGACTCTGCCTGACTTAGACATGTGATCTCCCTGTGAGCTGGCGCTCACCTCCTCCCCACCATGTAGCTCTGGGTGGCTCCTTCCCTGCCAGCATCTTGTCTAGAAGGCCTTACCGTCAGTCCCTTGTCACCCTCTCCACAGGAAGCCCCACAGGAGCCTAACCCTAACCTCCTCTCCCTGCCTCAAACTGGGCTGCCTGCTCCCTGCCGTTCACAGGGCTCCCCTTACAGCCACTTGTCTCCTGGCCGTGGACCAGCACGCACTGTGGTATACCCCAGGTTGCGGTTTCAGGCCCTGCCTTTGCCACCCATAGGCTTCCTGCCCAGCTGTGTTTCCCCTTCCTGGATCATGGTGTGAAGTGGTATCCCCTCACACCCGAATGCCTTCCTGGATCATGGTGTGAAGTGGTATCCCCTCACACCCGAATGCCTTCCTGGATCATGGTGTGAAGTGGTTTCCCCTCACACCCGAATGCCTTCCTGGATACACTGTTATTCACAGCATCCACACTGGAGCTGCCTAGTATTCCTCCTGCCTGGTGTGGACTGCCCCCCTCGGAGGCCCCCCACTCTTCTGCACCTTTCAGGGGACATGCTGAACAATGGTCATGTCTCTGTTGCCAGCGTCTTCCCTATGTACGCACCACAGCATTAGTCCTTCCCAGCTGGGAACAGGGCAGTGGGTGCCTGTTGGAGAGTTATGCCTTGGGAATTGAGCCCAGCCCTCAGCCAGAAGTGTGCCTCTCCTTCCTTCCACCCCAGGCAGACATTTGAAAGTCTCCACCAGCTTCTTGAGCCCCCTGAATTTAGGCTCCACATACTTGCAAGTCTCCTCAGTGCAGGGGCATAGGAACCTGTCTCTCCGAGGGCTCTGTGAACCCTACCTTCCTGGGAACATGAGCCATGTCCTGTCCCTTCTATAGCCTTGATGCCACTGGCATGGGGTTTTTAAATTATTATCTTTGTGCTTTGGTTTTCTGAGACAGTATTTCTCTGTATAGCCTTGGCTCCCCTGGAACTCTCTGTAGACCAGGCTGGCCTCAAGCTTAGGGACACACTTGTCTCTGCCTACTGGGACTAGAGATGTACGCCACCACACCTGGCTTACTGCGAGGTTTCCATGGCTACATCCAAACACTCTATTCAGCAACACGTGGCATAGCCCTGCAGGCCTGAGATTGTACTATTGCTGAGCAGGGAGGCTGAGTGGGGGGCCTCAAGACTGTTTTTCACAGAGTAGGGCAGCTGAGGGTCAGACCTGAGACTGACCGCAGAGCATCGGGGCTGAGCAAGTTTCTTCAGAGCTGGCTTCTCGACACCTCAGCTACTTCTTTGCTGTCTGTTAGTGTCTCTTACCTGGAAGGAGAAAATTCTGTCATGTTGAGAAAAGGAGCACGCATATCTAGCACAAAGGTGCTTAGAGTTCTGAGGACAGGACTAGAGATGTGCTGGAAGATAGTTTCCCATGACACTTTGTGAGACAAAGGATGGCCTGTCCGTGGAAGACCCACTTTGACCTTCTGGCATTTGGTGTAGCTTGAACACTGCTTGTGGGTCAGAGCAAACTCTTTGCCCTGTGCCAGGAAGTTTAGGCTTCTCACAGGGAGCTGGAGCACCCAGAGCCCTCAATATTCTGGCTCCTGACGTAGACGAAAGCACCAGCATGTTTCCATGGACTGCACATCTTTCAGATCTTAGTGTGTTAACTGGTTCTGTAAGACAGCCTTTAAAATGGTCTCCACATTGGTATCCCTCGTTTTCTGTAATACAAATTGCAAAGTAAATTTGTCTCCCCATGTAGTAATTAAATTCAACATTATTTCCCCCCTCGTTTTTCAGGAGAAATTTATCTATTTTGCAAAGGAGCAGATTCTTCAATATTTCCCCGAGTAATAGAAGGCAAAGTGGACCAAGTCCGGTCTAGAGTCGAGCGCAATGCAGTGGTAAGATGCTGATGGCCCTTCTGGCCACTTTCCCATCTACAAACCACAGTTTCTGACTCAGCCATGGTGCTTTCTGATGTTCGTGGTCGCTCTGCTTTCCTGTCTGCTGGCATTCAGCAGCGGGAGGTCATCCTGCAGTTTATGCCATAGGCTGTTCCCCTGCCGAGGCAGCTGTCGTCCTCCCAGCACCAAGGAGTCAGGGAGACACCAAGCAGGAACTAGATGGCTTTCTGCTGTAATTTTAAAGGCCGTGCTAGGTGGACATTCCAGACACAGTGCTGCCACATTCCCTCAGAGACAGTCCCCATATTGGTGCCACAGAAAGCATGCCCCAGGTTTCATTGACCTTATTATGGCAAACTTCTTGAAGCCCTGATGATAACTTTAATTTCAAGTGGGCACACTGAGGGTTCTTACCCCTTCTGCCAAGGGTCACCCCAGGAGAATCACCAGAGACATATTTTGTGTTAATGAACACACTGATATAGTCCATACGTCATTTGTTCTGGGGGGTTCTCCTCCACCTGAGAATCATTGAGGAGTAATATATTAACTATGACTAAATACATATTTTAAAGGCTTTTTTGAGCTATAGTCAATAAACAGGAGCATGTTCATACTGAAGATGAAAGTAGGTAAGTTTTGATTTACTTCTAAAACAGTGTCCTTGGGACCTTTGTGTCCCCTCCCTGTCGACTCTCCCAGAAAGCACCACTGTAGGTGAGCTCTCACCTCCTGCAGTGTTCGTCTGCTGTCTCACCAGGGTTCTCTCACTACGCATGACTGTGCTGTGATTCATCCACACACGTATGTGTTCCCTTGTCATGCCAAGTACCCATGCTCGTGCCCAGCGTACTCACTTGTTCACCTGTTGATGGTCACTTGACTCTGAATGCAGGTGAACTGGGTCCTGGCTCAGACACCCTTGTCGCACCGTGGCTGTGTTCACTTCTGTCCCTTTGCTGTTCTCCCGAGGGTGGTTCCTGGTTGGGGAGGCTCGGTATAGTTGTTCTGAAGGGTGGGCAGTGGGCTTTTACCAAGATTGGACATTTTTCAGTAATGCATTTGTAATGACCTGTGTGGCCACTCCACCAGCCTCGTCACTCGGTCTGCCATAGCCGGCTGGCTGGTCCCTCTGTGGTGGGGACCCCATCCCATACACAGGTTACAACTGCCAACACTTCTCTGTGGGCCGCTGGGCCTTTTGCACTTTCTGCACGTCTAGAGTTTAATCAGAGAAGTGGTCGAGCTCCTCAGAAACAGTGTGTTGCTTCAAGCTGTGGCTTCACATTGTTTGGTGGATTTGAAACAGTACTCTGCCTGGTGCCTTGGAGGATGCTGGGAATGTGCTGGCCTCTGCCCTCTTGATGGCCTCTGAGCCGAGCCCTCTGTCATCCTCTTCCTGATCCTTGAGTGCCATAGGCTGTTAAGCGTCTGCCTTAGTTAGGGTTTCTGTTGCCGTGGTAAAACACTTGGACCAAAAACAACTTGGGGAAGAACGGGTTCCCATCAGCTTAGCTGTCCTGGTCACTGTCCATCGTGAAGGGGACTCAGGGCAGGAACTGAAGTAGGGACCATGGAGGAACAGTACCTACTGACACGTGAGAACATGCTTTTCCTCACGTGTGCACCTCCCTAGTCACAGCAGCTTTATTTCACTCTCACCAGTACAAATCTAGAACTAAAATAGACGGAAAAAGTACACGACAACCCTCCTAATACTAACTGTGTAAAAATGTTAGTATAAAAATGCTCGTATCAGGCTGGAGAGATGGCTCAGCAGTTAACAGCACTGGCTGTTCTTCAAGAGGTCCTGAGTTCAATTCCCAGCAACCACATGGAGGCTCACAACCATCTATATAATGAGATCTGGTGCCCTCTTCTGGTGTGCATGATGACAGTGTACTCATAGACATAAAATAAATAAATAAATCTTTTTTTAAAAAAATGCTTGTATCTGCCCTCAAGCTTATCACCAAGCAGCACCCAGCAGCACATTGTAGAAAACAGTGTCCGCTCGTTCTGACCCAGAAACACACAGTTTCACATATGGAAGCCACTCACACACTCACACTAATAGACTGTTGGGGAAAATGGTGCTTGGTCACCCAGAGATACAAAGAAGGACCAAGAAAAAAAAAATCAATGTCTGTTCTTAATTTTGAAATAACAACAACAACAAAATGAGTAAATGAACACTTCCTTAATCTAACAAAATACATGTTGTTCTAAAAGGCATCGTTATTACCAGTGGGGAGCTTGGGGCGCATCCTCCTGTGTCAGCCACACAACGGAATGTTCATACATCAATCACTAATTAAGGAAATGCCCACGGGCTGCCTGCACACCACTTGGGAGCGTTTTACCCATTAAGATTCCCTCTTCCCAGAAGGTGACAAAAAGCCAGGAGGCCATCCATAGCTCAGATCTTTCACGATTCTACCTGAGTCCCTGGCCCGGGGGTCAGTCAGCGAACCGAGGAACCTGAAGGCCCCACTTTAATGACATCATTTTAAAACAATCAAAGCTTTGCAAAGTAAAGACAGCTGCAGTCACACCACGAGGACCGTTGTTTTCTTCAAATCCAGTTTCTTCTTCAATTGCTTGTTCTGATATGTTTAATCATAGGTTAGAAATTGCTGCCAAATATAAGATTTTGAAGACTCTGCCCTTTGTTTTTTCTAAGAACTTTGACATGTTAGCTGTTAAATTTAAGACTGTGATCTTATTTTATGTGTGGTGTTCGGTGAAGGGGACTGTCTTATTTTTTAAAGAGAGTGTCGTTTTCTGAGCACCATTGTTGAGGGGTGGTTTTCTCCCTGATGAATGCGTTGTTTCTCTTGTCGAATCGTCTAGCCAAATGTTTTGTTTCTGGGTCTCAGTTCTGTCCTTCACGCCTCTCCTTTCCCTCTGTCTTTACGCCAGTTCTGTACAGTTTTCTTTAGTGTCGTGTGCTAGTGAGTTTTGAAGCCAGAGTGTGTGCATGGCCCGCTGCTTTCTCATCTAAACTCGCTATGTTCTTCTGGGTACCCTGACATGCTCTGAGTTCCTGTAGGGTTAACCACCACTGGCAGTTCCATAGGGTCACAAGGTGCCACATACGGCTCAGTGGTAACAGCACCAAGTCTTCCGGTCCACGCAAACACGTTTCTGTTATTTGGTACTTCTCTGATTTCTTCAGCGTTGCGTAGGTTTTGGTCTGTGAGTCTTCTTCCTCCACGAGTAAACACATTCCTAAATGTTTTCTCTCTGATGCAATTATGGGTAGAATTGTTTTCTTAATTTCCTTCCCAAGGTGAGTGTTGGAGTGAGGTGCAGCTGGTGTGCCTGTGCTGATGTCACAGCTGTGCCATTGAGCGTTCATCTAATAGCTCTGGGCATCAGCACTTGTGGTCTTTAGAAAGGCATTCTCGCCGGGCGTGGTGGCGCACACCTTTAATCCCAGCACTCGGGAGGCAGAGGCAGGCGGATCGCTGTGAGTTCGAGGCCAGCCTGGTCTACAAAGTGAGTCCAGGTTGGCCAAGGCTACACAGAGAAACCCTGTCTCGAAAAACCAAAAAAAAAAAAAAAAAGAAAGAAAGAAAGAAAGAAAGGCATTCTCTCTGGAGACTCCCCCCTAACACACACCAAATTGCTCTGACAGGGATTGTGATGCTGGGTTGTGTTTGGCAGATGTGTGAAAGCGAGATTCCCTGTCTTTCCTTGCCTGGAGCAGCTCTGGGGAGCCCTGTGGTGCTCCTGCAGCTTTCACATGATCACGTGGGTCTCCTTGATAACCTCACATGTTATGCCAGCCCACGTCCTCTGCTGAATGAGTCTGGCACTCAGGGATGAGTCTCTTTCCTGGATTACAATCTTTTCGTGGCCTTTGGGTTCAGCTTGTGAGCGTACTGCATGGATTACTTCATCTGTATTTATAAGGGGCAGTGCTCTACAGTAGTCTCCGAGTGTGACTGTGTCTTGCTACAGTTTGGTGGTGTTTCATACAGGACTTTCATCATATTTAGCAAGAGCCTTGGATAGACGCACCTCCACCTGTGTCCACAGCGCAAAGTCTCCTGTGGACCTGTGCAGGCGAAGGCCTGTTCCTTTCTGAAAGCCTTACTCACACTCTACATTCTGGACAGTTCTAGATTATTATCTTTAGAGACTCTGTTCTTGTCTGATGATTCTCCTGACTTATAAATGAAGCAGTGTGTTTTGCCTCTGTGCCACTCCCTCCCTCTTAAATGATTATGAGAACAGTTAACCAGTGGGGCATGTCTTTCACACAAGTTAGGAGGTCTGAGAAATAAAAATAAATTGTTACCTATTACCTGAAGAGCTGTGTGGTGTTGATAACACAGGAAAAAAAATTTTTTAAATCTAAAACCCAGAATTTGAAATGCTAGCTTAGAAGACCTGTGAGTATTACACTCTTGTACATAGAATTAAGGTGAAAGAGCAAGGGACACCCAAAGGAACTGCACCAATAGCTGCTCCACAGTGATAATGCAGGGTCTCAGCAGGAGGGAGGTATAGTGGCGGGCCACGTGGACTTGGTCGCTGCATTGAATTCTCCACTCGTGTTCTAATCCCTCATCCTTAAGACTTGCTTCAGTTTCCCATGTACCCAGCATGAGCAGGAATAATCTTGCAGTCTTCCAGCTCCCAGCTTTGGCGACACCACTACCACAGCACTGCAAATTAGACGCCCCAAAAGTGAAAACTGAGCTCTGTTTTTGCTTACATGAAGGGTCAAGGTCTGTTCTGGTTCGGTGGCCCCGACCAGGTATCATAGGTTACAGTTCTGTAGGGCACATGATTGTCCATACTTAATATAATTCAGCAATCCCTTGAGGGCGTATGGGGTATGAGGAAGGCCTGAGAATGCCTTCCACAGGGAGCATTAGAGTCACATTAAATGCTGACTTGTGTTCCTCAGGAGGGGCTGCGAACCCTGTGTGTCGCCTACAAGAGGCTTGAGCCCGAGGAGTATGAGGAAGTGTGCAAACTGCTGCAAGCTGCCAAAGTGGCGCTGCAAGATCGGGAGAAGAAGCTGGCAGACGCCTACGAGCAGATCGAGAGGGACCTTATTCTGCTTGGTGCTACAGCTGTTGAGGACCGGTAAAGATGTCCCTTCTGTCTGCGTTCAGTTACAGATGGGAGCGGGGGCTGTGAGTGCGGGGTGAAGGCAGACAGCACAAACATCCTATGCCACTGTGCTCTTCCCAAGGACAAGGCTCATCTGTTTTCCTTCATAGAATGACAGCCCAGGAGATCATAACTGGGTGATATGTTCCTGACCACAAATAGGATGCCTAGAAGGACATTTTCCCTCTACATAGTGACGGTAACATCTTCTCGTCACATCACTTGGAAGAATAGTTTCTTTTCATGCCCAGGAAAGGAATTAATAGTTATTTCCCAACTGCTGCTGGCTGTTTGGAACATGTCTGTGAAGTCTCAGATCTTAATGTCTTTGACATAGTTGTTATTTTTTTGTTGAGGAGAGTTAAAATAAGGAAGTTAGAACCCAGTGATTGTAGCTGATGAAGTTACTGAGGGAAAGCTTCTAGAATTCTTAGTTATGAGGTGAAGGCCAAGGAACAATGACAGTGTCCTCAGAGCAGTTGTACAGAAAGGGAGGGGCCTTCTGAGTGTGTTTGCATGGAGCCGTTGTGGGCAGTTGACACAGCTGGAGTTAGGCCTGGGATCTGGAGGGTTGGCACCCAGGAGCACATAGGCTTGCTCGGCAGTCAAATGAATGCTTTTTCCTAGACAAGGTTTCTCTGTGTCGCCCTGGGATTACTGACACAATGTCCCACTGAAGTGGCATTTGATCATGTTAGTTATTTAAAACCAAAGCCAGCACATTGGTGAACTTCCCTCCCTGGGCTTCAGAAAATTACAAAATTGGAGGTGGCTTTCCTCATTATGCAGCTGTAATAATGGGACCTCCACACTTCAGCCAGGAACTGCCTCCTGGGGGCCAGTCTGACTTTGCTGGGTTGTGTAGAGGTGAAAGGTCATGCCGGATTTCACACAGTGCTGGCACATGCTAAGCACATGATAGGCGTTAGCTAGCTGTGGGGCTGCTGGTATTATCAGCACCTGGTGTGTTACATAAGGCCTGGATTCCAATTTGATGAGCAGCAACTTTAGAGCACGCAGCACCAAAAGGAAAGGCAGTCCTCATTGCCAGACTCCATTTCTCCTTTTTGTTTCTGGCTGTAATGATTCTTCTAAGTAGAATGATAGTCGGATTGTGGGAGGATGTGAGGCTCAGGAGAAGGACGGCACACGGAGCAGCCTTCTCACATAGCTCTCGTGTTTGGTAGAGCCTTGCCACACATCATCGTACAGTGAGGGGCCTTGCACAGACCCTTGCCACTTTGCACGTGCTGTTCTCTGGGGCTGAGGATCTTCGTGGCTTCATGTGTCTTGAAGTTCTTTATTTGGAGCCTTTGGATCCTGACCCTCCCCTCCCCCCTGGGTTCCGTGCTCCCAGGCTCCAGGAGAAAGCCGCTGACACAATTGAGGCCCTGCAGAAGGCAGGTATCAAGGTCTGGGTGCTCACCGGGGACAAGATGGAGACGGCCTCGGCCACCTGCTATGCCTGCAAGCTGTTCCGGAGTGGCACGCAGCTGCTGGAGCTGACCACCAAGCGGCTAGAGGAGCAGAGCCTGCACGACGTTCTCTTCGAGCTGAGCAAGACGGTGCTGCGCTGCAGTGGGAGCCTGACCAGGGACTCCTTCTCGGGGTACGCAGCTCCCCCCACCTCACCGGGACCCTGGGTCTCTGTGCGGCATTGGTGCCTGCATCCTTGTGGGTGAGACTGCCGCCTTCTCTGCACAGCTGGCTGTGCCTGGGCAGGCAAGCTGATAGGTAGACCAGGTAGAAAGATGCTTTGATTGGGACGGTTTTGATCCACTGTTGTGCCTCGTGGGTCCATCATGGACTCCTCAGAATACTACCAGAGAAGCCAGTAGGTAGATAGGCAGTGATAACAGAGGCCGTGTCTGCGATGGCAGTGCTGCTGAGGTTGGGTCTTTCCAAGCATATCTGCCGGTTAATGTACACACCTTTCAAGGGCCTCCTTACCAGTGTTGGGGAGTCGTCTGAAAGTGGTCTTATCTGCTTCTGATTCAGGCTTGTTTTACGTTTCTGTTTATCTGTGTGGTGTCTGAATGCATGCGCCACAGCACACTTGGAGGTTAGAGGACAACTTGTAACCATAAGTTTTCTTCTTCCACCATATAGTTTCAGGGGGTGACGCTCAGTCAGGCTTGGAGCAGGCACCCTGACTCACTGAACCATATTGCTGTCCTGTCTTAAGAGCCGTAGGAATTTGGCAAAACAGGTCTCTAGGCATGTGCAAATTTTAGTCCGTTTTAAGAACAGCACAGTTATTTCCTTATGGGATTGCGGATGTTCTTGTCGTTTTAAGGCTTGGCCAAGGGGCCTGGAGAGACAGCTCAGTGGTTAAGAGCATGCATCGCTCTTCCAGAGGCCCAAGTGCAATTCCTAGCACCAGTATCAGGCTGTCCCCAATTGCCTGTAACGCCAGCTCCTGGGACGCTGGACTCTGTTGGCCTGTGCAGGTGTGTTCCCACACCTACACACAGATATTCACACATTTAAGTTCTTAGAAACAAATATCCAAGGCCCAGCAAAGGGAGGCCTTGATCGTGTTCTAACAGTGAGGTCACCAGGGCAGGAAGCCCGGGAGATACTAGCCAGCCAGAGAGAGGGAGGCTGCATGGAGACCAGAGATGAAGACCGGCCCTCCCGAGGCCCTCCTGTGGTGTCTCAGTGCTGAGACTTACGCAGACTTGGCCTGAGCAAAGAGTTTTCACTAAGACGTGATTTTACAGTGTAGTCAAAGAGGAGGATCCAGAACCGTAAAGATGGCAGTGATGACAGGAGAGCCGGCCCTGTGCGGGTGCCCGGTGTGCAGCGATTGAGTGACGGCTCCCTCTGTGTCTCTGAAGACTCTCCACAGACATGCACGACTACGGGCTAATCATCGACGGAGCTGCGCTGTCTTTGATAATGAAGCCCCGAGAGGATGGGAGCTCCTCAGGCAACTACCGGGAGCTCTTCCTGGAAATCTGCAGGAACTGCAGTGCTGTGCTGTGCTGCCGGATGGCGCCCCTGCAGAAGGCCCAGGTCAGGAGCTGGCCCACTAGTGGGCCGTGGGTGCTGGCGTCACAGAAAGCCTTCTAAGTCTCAGTATCTCTGATTGTTTAACAAATGGGAGAAAGCAATTTAAATCCCGAGTCTTAGATCCTCCTTGGTGGTCAAGCTTGCATGGCCCCTCCTAGAGAGGCCCTGTAGTGCGCTGGGAGTCTACCCCAAGGGTGGTGTGGGCAGGGAGCTTACATTCGCTGAGACCTCTGTGTGCCAGGGCAGTCAGGATTGGACTTCCTCGGTCCTCTGTAGTCTCCCTGCTCCTGTAGGAGCGTGCTCAGATTATCTTTGTAAACAGCCGACATGAACCGTGGGGTGCGTACTTGGCCATGGCACTTACCGTTCATCACCCTGAAGGAGCTCGGCATCACTATAGCATGTTTCAGGCATGAATACCAGGGAGCCTTGAGCTGCTTATGAGGACATGGAGGTGGCCCAGCCATAGAGGTCGGGTCGTCATGCATGGTCTGAGAGCCAGGTTTGGGGAGGTGCTCTTTCATGTACGATTTGCTTCTCTACTTAACTGCTGACCCTAGACCCAGTTAGAATGCCACTGGAGCTCTCAGAAAAGACAGGCTGGGGTACAGGTACTCGCACGCATCTTGCTTGGGATAGAAATTGCTTTTTTCCTGGCCGTCTTTTGTGCTGGACCCCATGTAAACCTTTTATTATTGTTTCCCTGATGGCAGCCTGGGATTCTCAGTACTTTTTTTAGGTTCTCAACTCATTTGTACAAGTGCATGTATACTTCCATCTTCTGTCTTAAAAGAAAAAGGCAAATCTGTAGTTTCCCTTCTTAGTCTCAATCCTAGTGCATTGTACTAAAGTGCAGTGCATGTAGGGAAGTCTATAAAGACATCAACCTGGAAACTAAGAAATAAACAGAAATCTCGAATAGTGCTCACTGCATTAAGTTGACACATTTGATTTTTACACATGACAAATTAGAAATTAAAATAGCACTGTAAACAACTTTTTGAAAAATTATTTGAGACCAAGTGCCATGGAATTGCAACACCTTTCTGAAGACTACAGTGCTGACTTTGGCCCCAGGCTTTTTCAATACCTGAACATAAGTCTCATTTTGTCTTCATGCCTTTGTGAAGTTGTGTCATTGATTGTATCTTAGTTTTTATGAGACTGATCTGTGGAGGAAATAGCCTGGGAGCTGAAAATAAGCTGCAAGCAAACTGCTTCCCCGTTTCCTGCGCCGGCTTTACGTCCTCGTTCACAACCTCAAGGAAATAGAAAACACAGAAGATGAACTTTTTTTTTCTTTCTTTTCCAGATTGTTAAGTTAATCAAATTCTCCAAGGAGCACCCCATCACCTTAGCAATCGGTGATGGTGCCAATGACGTTAGCATGATCCTAGAGGCCCACGTGGGCATAGGTAAGCCACTGTTCCTCCAGTCAGGGTTGCATGTTGGGTAGATAAAGGCAGTGTCGTGGCGTGCAGAGGGAGCACGGTCTCCACCTGTGACTGGTGCTGTGACCGTAGCTGGCTCTGCCTTCCATCGTATTTCCCCTTCATTCTAGGTGTCATTGGCAAGGAGGGCCGCCAAGCTGCAAGGAACAGCGACTATGCAATACCCAAGTTTAAGCACTTGAAGAAGATGCTTCTTGTTCACGGGCATTTTTATTACATCAGGATATCTGAGCTTGTGCAATACTTCTTTTATAAGGTAGGAAATGTCTCTTTTCTCCTCTCAGTTTCGGTGGCATGAGACTTTCGTTGAGGGACTTAGTGTCCCCCGGGTCATTTATCTATAAAAAGAAGTGACCATCAGGAAGTTGGTTGCTCCTGTACCAGAGGATCCCTGACACTTCTTGAGCCTTCTCAGAATGTAGCATAGAGCCAGCGGAAGAAGTTGTAAGATGTTTGAGGGTGGATGTCTCCAGTGCTCTCCACGCAGGCATCTCTCTCGCCACCACCTTTCCTCTTGAGCCAGTGTGTTTCCCTTCAACTGCCTGGGATCTCGAGAGCCCCACTACATACATATATGAAAAGATGCATTTCCAAAAGCTACTCGGCTGCTGTGTAGGACATTGGGCCCAATGGCTCATCCCCCATAGCAACATAATGTGTTGACAGTGGCTGGTGAGCTCTAGGGAAGCCCGTGCATCTCTGCAGAATGCCCTTGAACTAATGGCGTGACTTGTTTTTCAGAATGTCTGCTTCATTTTCCCTCAGTTTTTGTACCAGTTCTTCTGCGGATTTTCACAGCAGGTCAGTTCCATGTCTTGCCTTCCTTCCCAGTGGGTGGCCATAGTCAGGGAACAGTCTTCAGGAATGTGTGGACAGACCCCCATGGGGTTCTGGCAGGGGCCCCAGGGGCCATCCACCCTGCTGCCCCCGGGTCCTGTCAGTAGACAAAGATGAGGGGCAGGCTACAGAGCTGAGGAGTCGCCAGCCTGCAGTCTGGGTGTCATGAGGCTGAGTATGTTGTAATGACAGCCGATGGGCCCCTCTGTTGGGACGTATGATTGCATCGGGAGGGTTACACCCACACCTGAGCCTTCGTGGAGATGTGGGTCATCCTTGGAGTCTGAGGCCTTGAACTCTGGCAGGATGCAGACATACGTGACCCGGAGAAGGACTTCTTGGTACTTGCTGCCTGTGCACACTCTTTTCTGTCCCCATGTGCCATGTGTTCTGGTGGACAGTGGCCAATAGCCTGTATCTAGAGCCACCGGGCCCAGGCTACCTGAAGCTAGAAGATGTTAAAGTGAACAGAATTGCCAACTTCGGGGCCCAAGCTCTGCCTGGACCTGATGAATTTTAAACCTGATAAATTTAGTTCATGAAATTTAAAAATCTGTCCTGATTATCTGTCTCTGTAGACTGGTGACTTTTATGCATTTTAGGTGAACTTTCTATATATTTAAGCTTTTTACAAATTAAAAAGTAGCATACTCAGGGCCTAGGGAAATGACTCAGTTGATAAAGTTCTTGCTGTACAAGCATGAGGACCTGAGTTCAAATCCCCAGCACCCGTGTTAAAAGATGTGTATGGCAGCATCGACCTGTGCTCCCAGTGGTGAGACAGAGGCAGGAGGACACACGGGGCTCATTAGCTAACTACCCTAGTTGGGTCAGTGAGCTCCAAGTCACCTGATGCCGACCTCTGGCTTACACACACACATGTACACACACAGAGTACTATGCTAAATCATCACCTCAGTGCTTAAAGCCGCCTTGGAGCACCTCTCAGATCGCTTCTCCTTCTTGCAGACTTTGTACGACACTGCGTATCTGACCCTGTACAACATCAGCTTCACTTCCCTCCCGATTCTCCTGTACAGCCTCATGGAGCAGCACGTGGGCATTGAAGTCCTCAAGAGAGACCCCTCCCTCTACAGGTGTGTGCCTCCGCCTCCGTGCACGTGTGAGCTCCCGCTGCTCTTCTGTGCAGCGCACAGTCCTCCAGTCAGCTCCTGGTGGTGCAGGTGCCTCCACAGCCGAATGCGCCCCATTAGGCCCGAATGCGCGCGTGTCTCTCCTCTGCACCTCACAGCTTGGTAGCGATGTGAATCCGTTTCTTCTGTGTCTGTTGCTTAGTAGAACTGGGAAAGCTAGGAATGGATCCTCATAGGCTCTGCTTAGTATTAAAGCAACAGCTTTTCTGCTGTTCCAGAAGTGCCCAGACAGATACAGTGTTTCTTTGTAGTCTTTTTTCATTCATGGGACATGAGGAGATTCGCATGCTTTTGTCCTGTTTCTCCCAGTAAGAAGAGCTGGATGCCACAGCATAGCAGCCAGCCAGTAGCCATATAATAATTCTTCACCTGTTTCCTTCAGTTTGCCCTGGGTCTTTTGTCTCGTTCATGTGTATACACACATGTGTGCACTTAGATCTGTGAGGTCAGGCTGGAGAGATGGCTCAGCCATTAAAAGCACTGACTGTTCTTCCAGAGG
This sequence comes from Acomys russatus, assembly GCF_903995435.1. Classification (NCBI taxonomy): domain Eukaryota; kingdom Metazoa; phylum Chordata; class Mammalia; order Rodentia; family Muridae; genus Acomys; species Acomys russatus. The sequence goes on from NC_067163.1 coordinate 7,032,069, forward strand.
TCGTGAGTTCAACTCCCAGCAACCACATGGTGGGTCACAACCATCTATAATATGATCTAATGCACACTGTATATATAATAAATAAATCTTTTAAAAAAAAAACAAAACAAAACAACAACAACAAAAGATCTGTGAGGTCTTTTCACCTGTGTAGTTTCCCAAAGCCCATAACACCAGACCTTTCTCTGCCCAGTTGCACTGGATGTGGCTACTGGCTTTGGAGCCTTTATTATAATGTTTTAACCATTTAAGAGACCTTGAAGCTTGAGGAAATAGGTAGGGGTGTGTGTGTGTGTGTGTGTGTGTGTGTGTGTGTGTACACGCGTGCACGCGCATATGTGTATGCATGCATGCAGAGTTTCAAACATATGACAGAGGGAATGCTACAGTCAAACTTTTAACGTGATGAACAGGCCTGGAAACTTGTGTGGTGGTGACAACCATGGCTGTGTTCCAGGGAGCGGCATCTGAGTGCTCTGAGATGGCTCTCCTTGTGGGAAGCACCTGAGGAGAAGCTCCTGTACGCCTGGCAAGGACCAGTGTGACAGAATCTGCAGCCTCGGCTGGTTTTCCAGGGTCTGGCCATGGGCGGCTCCCTTTCCTCCTGTGTAGCCCTGCATAGTACATACACTCTCGGCGCTTCTCCTTTCACTGTGTCTGTAGCGGTACGGCAATGGCACAACAGAAACCTCTTAGCAATCCTAAGGTGATTTGTTAAAAATACATGACAGGATTGAGATGATGATTCCTGAAGTCACTCAAAACCCAGGAAAGGCTTAAGACAGACAAAATGGAGATCATACAGTCTCGTGAAGCACACGTTCTCAGAAAAACACGTAACATCCTCTGACTCAAAAACCAGCCCTAGCAAGAATGGATCAGAGAAGTTAATGAGTGAGTGCACCAGAACATGAGGATGTTAGTTCAGGAACAAGGAACTCCTCCGTGTAGGTACCAGAACCTCAGGCAGCCAGAAAAAAGGAGGGTTGCCAAGAGTCAACCAGCTCTTGTGCCAGCAGATTGAATTTCCTTATCTTGCCTATGGTTGTGCAGGACAGAAATACAGATACTGTCAGAGTAGATGCAGATGAAACTTGTAAGGTCCATGCCATAGGCAGCCAGCTAGGTGCTTAAGATACAGTGAGCTAGCCACCGTGACTACAGAGATGCGCTGAACTGTGAGGCCACGAGGTTAAACGCTGCCGAAGGAGAATGAGGCATGTGAGGAGGAAACATGAGAAAAAAACCTTCAGAGAATCATCATCCAGCTTCTTGGAACTATTTGCAGAGATAAAACTGAAGCTGTACGCTTTGTGGCCTTGAAATAAAACACAGAGAGGCTCGAGCTGTCCGGGCCACCTTAACAACAAGCCGGTGGTCATCTCCTTCAGTATGCTGGTGGATGCCACATCTTGTCCCTGGAGCCCTTGAGCCCATGGGAGCTGGACTCTGCCAATGTGGGTTGGTAGCAAGCCCAAATGCTCAGTGCAGTAATCAGATGTCAAACAGCGTGTGCTGCTGGGTGTTAACTACATCTAGAAGACAAGAGTGCACCAGATCTCCTCTACCGACATCACAGCTGACTACGAGAGAGGAAATGTTCAGACTCCGATGGAGAGCACCGGTGAACAGCAGAGTGGTCTGCAGAACAGGGGGATTTTGCCATTAGAGGATGCAGACACCATGTCTAGTGGTCATGGTTGATGCTGTTCAGGAACATGCAGGCATGGTGAGGAGGCTTTCCTCCCTTCTGCAAGCTCCCGGAATAATGGCTCTTGAGACTCAAAATAATTTTACAAATACCTGGGCCATATAGCTGGCCTCTTCTCTGACAAGCTCATAACTTAGCCCATTATAGGCCGGATGTGGTGGTACACACCTTCTATCCCAGCACTTGGGAGGCAGAGGCAGGCGGATCACTGTGAGTTCGAGGCCAGCCTGGTCTACAAAGCGAGTCCAGGACAGCCAAGGCTACACAGAGAAACCCTGTCTCGGAAAAACCAAAAAACAACCCATTATACTAATCTACATTCTGCCATGTGGCTGGTTACCTGAGCTCAGGTACCATGCGTCCATCCTTTTAACATCTTGCTGGCTGAATCTCCAGTGCCTGGCTCTCTCCCAGAATCCTCTCTACCTACTGGATATCCCACCTCCTGTTTCCTGCCTAAACTGTAGGCCATCAGATTTATTATTGACAGGTCTGCATCCATACAATACAAAAGATATTCTTTCTATAACGGCGGGGCTGGACAGGTGGACCTTGTGCTGATGTCACAGTTTTCCCATTCTTTTCCTCTGACAGAGACATCGCCAAGAACGCGCTGCTCCGCTGGCGGGTGTTCATTTACTGGACGTTCCTCGGCGTATTTGACGCTTTGGTATTTTTCTTTGGTGCTTATTTCATGTTTGAAAACACAACCGTGACCAGCAACGGACAGGTCAGTACTGAGAGTGACCTTGTGTTTTGCTGCTTAGTGATAAGCCCCACTGTGTGCAGTCACTGTGTAGGGCAGTTGCGTGAGAACAGCTCAGCTCTGCCTGTGGATCTATGAGCAGCTTAGCGGAAGGGGCGTGTCACACTCACCAGCTGTAGGAGAAGGTCTGTCCTGAGCTTCTCCTGACTGGTTCACAGTGCGCAGCCCACCATGAGCTAATCCCAGGGCTCCGTAGTTTCCTCCAGCCACTGTACTTTTGTATGGGAGTTAAGTTGTTGAGTGTCGCTCCACAGTGTGGGCTTGGCCCTTTACAGTGAGTAGCTCTGTAGCTCTCCAGTGGAGAGCAGCTTGTTGTTTACATACGTTCTGGGGTTTGTTTTATTCGTATCTTGCTTTTTTTCTTCCTGCCACTTGCTTCCCTTCCCACCTCAGATAGCGACCACCAACACAAGCATGGTAAGACACTGTGAGTTTGTCCTCTCTGTGGTTTTGGAGTGCATTACAAATAAAATATTTCTTGAAAATATTTTCAAATGTGACTTCTTCTGTGTGCTTTGTTGGTAGAAAAGCTGTTAGTCATCCCTGCCCTGTGCTGGCATCAGAGCCGCCTGACCCTGGTCTTCCCCCTGGGTCTCTGTTCAGGCTTGAGCAGAACTGACCTCATAGGTCTGCATGTCACTGTAAATTAAGGACAGGAGGCCGGTGAGGACTGTGGCATACCTGTGCCACCTCGGGAGAAAAAGAGGCATCGAGTAGACCTTGATCTTTTTCACTTAGTGTCACAAGTTCCAAGCTTAGCGGTCAGCCCGGTTACGGTCGCAGGCTCCAAGATGCCTGTTCAGATAAACACTGCACCTGACATCAGAGAAAACTCCTCCCTAGCCACCCATCCCTTCCGGGAGCTTGAAGACAGAAATGCTTCTCATTTCTCGTTGAACCAGCTCCCCTCTTCTCCCATGTGTCTTTCACACAATGATCTCTCAGACCATCCGGCTGAAATGCCGGAGTCTGGCCTGTGTCTTGGCAGTTTGTGTATTTGTGTCTGTGTCCTCATAACTAAAGGCTCTGATATCTTATATCATAATACAGATCAGTTTTTACTAAATTTGACCCTGAAGATTTGCTAAAAACTCATTTCACTGTTTTAAAGATTTTAAGCTTTTCTTTGGCTTCCTGGCATCTTTTATTTTCATCAAACAATGCCTGCAAGCCACCAGCCCATTACCAGGGTAGCAGAGTCACCTGACTCTTAGACGACTCGGATACGATTCCCCGTAAATCAGCCTTTAAGAAGCCATCTCATGTGTCCTAAACTCTGAGGTCTCAGCTTTCTGTTGACTGTCAAGCCACGTCTTGGCACTTAAGTATCCTTTATCTGATGCCACTGGCACAGGTTGAGGAAGGCACTGTACAAAGCTAGGAAACCGGTGTGGGACATAGCCAGAGCTCAGCCCACACTGTCTCTCAGCATTTCAGAGTACAGTGGCAGATGTTTCTCGAGGTGCCGTGAGATGGGGTGCTAGGGGAGGAGTCGGTGGCAGCGGCAGTGAGCTCACCTCCCAGACCTTCCCAGAGACTCTCTTCAGTGTCTCTTACCACATGTCAGTCTCCTGCCAGACCCTGCTGGCTGGTGTTTGTGGTGATTTGTCTGCTGCCCGTTGTAGGAGCTTAGGATCCTGTGTTCCTTTCCTACGCTCCTTGTCTTCCACTACTCAGACGGTTCTTTTGGTCCCTGAGGCCTTACATGGGCTATGAGGAAGATGCTTCTTGGTGGCTCTGCAATGTCCCTACCTGTCACCCACACTTCTACATCAGACATTGTTAAAGTGTTCATTAGAACTAAAAATGCCCCAGGCGGGTACAGACTCACCTGAGCCCACTGTACACACGAGCTTCTCAGTAGAGGCTCTGTATGTATGATTCACGTCTTAACACAAAAGAACTCCAAAAGGAGGCTGGCAGGGCCAACCCAAGCCAGTGCTCATCGGGACAGACAGTATGAGTTCGCAGGGTGCATATTCAGAGCCAGGCGTGATGGGGAGTGTGCGCTGGTCGGGCTGTGGAGTGTGGAGCTGAGAGAACAGAGTCATCTTGACATTCCTGACGTGTTTCAGGGCAGACATTGACACCTATCTGTGAGGTAGCAGTGGAGGAATTGGAGTGACCAAGGCAGCTCTCCAGTCACGCACACCACCCTCACCCTCCACCAGGCCTCTAGGGAGCCCTGCTCAGCCTGAGTTAAGCTGCGTTTTGGGGTGTGAGGTGTGAGAGTATTAGCAGGACTCAAGCACAGGAGAGACTTGACAGTGACCCTTTCAGGTCAGGGGTCATAGTGCTTGACTCTCCCCATGGATCCAGGACGAGTCTTCTCGACCCTTGTGCTAAGAAGCGCACGCTGTTGACTGCTGTTAGAGATTCTTCTAAAGAGGTCTGCAGTGTCCTGGGAACGTTTATAGGCCTCGTGTGGTATGAGGACAATGCAGTTATGAATAATTCCCTAAAATTTGTTACGGATTTTTTTGCACTGATATCAAAAGCCATTAATTTTTTTCATTAATATTTTTTAAATGCTACCGAGGCATTAATCACCATACTCTTGCTGACCACTGGGCTGTTCCTAGCCTGGTATTTAGTTTGGAATGTTATAATAGTCAGGAAGGCCCTAGAGGATGCTGAGATAGCTGTCCATGGTGTGTGATCATGGCACACACAAATGACAGGCAGCGTGTGGAGTTGGCCCAGAGGGGTGCAAAGGTATGGTAAAGCCAAAACCACGTCTGTTATGGAATATTACTGCATGTAAAAATTAAGGTGGCTTGGATTTAAAGGCTTTGGTGAGCAGAAAATACCTTATGAGGATGTCTATGCTCGGGGAAGAGGAAAACTCAAGGAGACAGGACTGAACTGACTGACACCAAGCAGACATGTGGGACTGGCCCGAGGACATTCCTATAGGCCTGAGGCTGTCTGAAGTCAGTCAGACCATGGATGGAAGTGTGTTGTTGAGTTGTGTGTCAGTCAGCCAGACAGTGAAGGTATATGGCTAAGGCATTAGTTACTTAGATCATTCATTTAGGGGTCTTGTTGGAATAGGAGCTACCAGCAGAGGTGCGCTGTTACGGTGTGAGCCAGCGAAAGCCTCAGTGTCGGTCTGTTATGGAGATGTAAGTCAGGTAGACACCAGTGGAGGTATGCTTGCGGGAGCATCGCTGGGCCATGTGTAAAGGTGACTCTCTGCCCAAGGAGCTGGTGTCCTAGACTTGCATCCCCTGTCCCTACCCAACAGGTCTTTAGGGAATCTAGAAGATTCTAAGTGATTCTTGGTTGACGGCCAGAAGGCTCCCACTGGGAACAAATGAGGAAATGAAGACTGCACAGAAACGGCTCTGTGGCCATCTGCCTTTCCCAACCCAGAGCCAAGGGCACAGGGAGGCTGAGGCTCCTATCAGTCTCCAGTGATGGTGGTGATTGTGTGTCCTATAGGGACTCAGGGCCTGGTGTCCCACCGTGGCACTGTAGGTCTGCCATAACCACCGAACCCAGGGAAACCTGGCAGTGGTAAAGGGATCCGGTCCTCCCTGTGACAGGCATGGGAGGAGCAAGTTGCTGAGTTTACTTTGGCCTGGTGTGTGGTACTCCTGGGATCCGCTTACACCCATACCCACGTCACACTGCCACCTATGTTTCTTAAAGAATTCATGTAGTCTGTGATAACTGATGGCACAGAAGAGCTGGGTGGAGGCAGTATGGCTCCTTTCCATCAAACACAGCCTCTCTTCCCCTTCACCTCCCCTCCCCTCCCCACCTCTACCCTCCCCTCCCCTCCCTTCCCTTCCCCTCCTCTTCGCTCCCAGCAGGTCACTGGTTGCCTGATACCTATAGCTTTTGGTTAAACAGCTGCTTGCTCTCCAACACCCCATTAGGTAAATAGCTTCATTGCTGCTGCTAGCCTGCTGCCCCTGGGTTATGAAAATACCCCTGCCCTAGGGGTAAAGCACTTGGGAGAGTGCTTGTGACCCGCCCCCTTCCATCAGTCACATACTCTGACATTGGTGTTGGCTTTCTTCCCAATGGGACAAGTCCCACACACCTCGCAGCATCTCTTTTCTCCCTGCTAGTTGCAGCAGTAGCCACTCTGGCGTGACCAAGTGGACCCTGACTAGAAGCTCCTCACATTCAGGTCTGAGGGCTCCTGTTGGTGCTGTTTCTAAGCCCAAGAAGGAAGGCGTTTCTCTGGTAGGATGGAGAGCGGGACTGCCATCCCTCGCAGTCAGTGTCTCCACTGACACCCAGGGCTCCCATGGCCACAGATTCATAGAAACCCGGTTTCTGTATGGTTATAGGCACGTGTCTTTGACTAACACCGTAGGCAAAAGCGCTGACACCTTTCCTTCTGATTCCTTGCAAACTGAAACTTTAAGAAAGTTCTGGGAGCATTCTCTGAGAGGCATAGTTTGCAGAACCCGACAGTGTCCACCTCATGTGGTGTGTAGGGAACCATTCTTGCAGAAGGCTTGTGTGGGCTGGCAGCCACTGACCTCACGTGTCCGTGTGTACTTGAGAACTGTGTTAGCTCTTAGAGTGTCACCCATGTCTGTACTCCCACCGCCGTGCCTGCTCCCACTAGAAGGGGGGCAGCCCATGTCTACCTACTTGGTTTTCCTTCTGTGTTGGGTAGTTGTAGGCAGCCGTGGCTGTGGCCAGGGGCCTGGGTGTTGGAGGAGGAGTCTTTGTCTAGTTTGTGCACCTGCCCACTTCCTCCCTGTTCTGAGGTCTTCACAGAGAAGCCCTCCCTGATGCTGTCACCTCTGTGTTCTGGTGTCTCCTCTGGCTGTCTCCTGCAGTGTTTTAGCAGCTGTGCCCCTCAGCTGTGAGCATCTCTGTCACCAGATGCAGGTTCCCTGGGTGTGTTCTTGAGTCAGGCAGAGCAGACCTCGGGAATACGGTGGGCAGCCCTTCTAGGGAAAGCAGCCTGGCCAGGGTCCAGTTCTGCACCATGTGTATCGGCTCCAGCCATGCGTTTTCTCCCTGCTGACCCCAAAGCCTTAGGACACTTGACAGTTGTGTGCTAGTGCCCACGAGGGCCAGTATCAGGGGCCAGCGGGACACTAACGTGAGTCACCTCTGAGCCAGGCTTTGCTATTGTGCTGGCCAAGGGCCATCTGAGCTCTTGCCTTCTCTAGCTCAGGAAACTGTAGTCTCCATGTCCCTGGGCTGAGGTGCAGAGGCTGCGGGTTCTGCTCTCTAGCATCCATGTTCAGAGTGAGGGAGGAGAGGTGAACAGCAACAGGCCCTCACTTAGATGCTTGTCTTCACAGATGTTCGGGAACTGGACTTTCGGGACGCTGGTGTTCACTGTGATGGTACTCACCGTCACACTGAAGGTGAGTTACCCGGTGGGCACACGCCAGCCATGGTTAGGCTGCCTGCAGCTCTCCCTGAGCTCTTACAATCCTAGACCCATGCTAATACTGGGACCCCAAGATAGGTGCCCTGAGCCATCTGCTTCAGCTCACACCCAGGTCCCAGCAAACGTGCACTGCCTGGTACATGAGCTCCCAGAATTCTTCAAAAGAGAATGAAAGCTGAGTGTTTGCAAAATAGTGGACATTGAAATTCTCAGCCCCAATATAATGAAAACATCTCTGTTTAAATAAATTAATGTATTTCAGACATTTTTTTAAAGATTTATTTTTATTTATTTTATGTGTATGGGTGTTTGGTCTGCGTGTGTGTGTGTGTGTGTGTGTGTGTGTGTGTGTGTGTGTAACACATGGGTGCCTAGTGCCCTTGGATCACTGGGACTGACACACGGATGCTTGTAACTGAACTCAGGTCCTCTGGAAGAGCAGCCAATGCTCTTAACCACTGAGCCATCTCTCCTGCCCCCAAAATTCAGCTTTTTAAAGTCAAGTCAGACTCTGTGAAGAACTTCGTTATGAAAGTCCCCCAACTCCATCACATTAGGTCTTTAAAAGTATGCAGACAGGTTCCCCAAACTGTGGATGCACGCGCGGGTACACACGCACGCACGCACGCACGCGCGCACGCACGCGCGCCAAGGTCCCAGGTGAGTCAGGAAAACCTGGCCATCCCAGCTGCCTCCGTCTGAGGAAACGTGGCTTGGCTTGGTGTGGCTTTCTTGTACACGTCTGCAGGCGCTGTGCCCTCGTGTTCCAGTTGTCCCTCATCTTTCATGATTCTCTGGACCTCCTTTCTTCACACCTGGACGATGTCACTGTTGACACCTCTTCCCTTGCAGCTCGCACTGGACACGCATTACTGGACCTGGATAAACCACTTTGTCATCTGGGGCTCGCTGCTCTTCTACATCGTCTTCTCCCTGCTTTGGGGAGGGATCATCTGGTAAGAATCCTTAAGCCCCTGTGTGGCCCTAACTGTGCCCCGCCCCCCAGCCTGTCACGGAGGACCCAAGACCTGTGCTCTGCACAGCCTGCAGCCTCCTGCACTGGTGTGCAAACTGCTGATGGAACCTGTGTCCCCGGTGTCATGGTGCGGTTTTGGAGCTCTAGCACACAAGTGGTTCATAGTGACCTGAGTGAACAGTTGACATGGTTCCGGGGACCAGAAGTCACAAAACATGGGAACAGCACGGTGTGCTCAGCACCTAGTGAGCGCTGCGCGCTGTCCTGACATGCCTTAGGCACAGGAGGTGACTCCACTCGGCCTCGTCTCCTTCTCTAGTGCTTCCACGTGGACCCAAACTCGGGGCCTCTGTCCTTCCTCATCATCTCAAAATGCCATTCACAGGGACTTGAGGTCTACTTTTCCATGTGTGTTCTTTGGGGACATTTCAACCCACAGCCCTCAGATACACTGTGAGGCAGGAGCCTATGGCCCCTTGTGCTCTGATCTTCCCAGAAACCCCAACTCCTGAAGGATGCACTTGACCCTCAGTTGAGTTAGCACCATGACCAAAGGCCCTGTGACCTGAGACCCCGGGCCAGAGAGTATTGTGAGGGGCAGCCACACAGAAGTATGGCCTGTCTACACCACTCTTCGCTTGGGTAGGTTGATCTGCACTAGTCCTGGCCAGGCTACAAGCCCAAAGCAAAGCTCTCCTCACTCGGCATCATAGCCCCTGGGGAGGAGTGACCTTGGCTCCCTAGCTGGAGCATCCTAGCCTCCTCCCTCCCTCTCTGGCACTCAACCAGGCCTTTGTGAGGGATCCTGGAGTCCTGCACAGGTAGCAAGCAGCCACAACCCAACCAGAAAGCCAGAACTGAGGTCCTGGCAGGCCCTGAGACTGCCAGGAGGGGAGGCCTGTGGGGGGAGGTGGACTAGGACCTTGGGCTGTGAGTCCAGTGACCTCTCTGTTGTGTGTGTAAGCATATAAGCAGCAGGTGCCTTCCCAGCAGCTCCCGGCGCCCTGTCTCTGAGAGGCAGCCTTCCCCACACTTGATTCTGATTGACATTTGTGTCACCCTTGGAGGTGGGGCTGTCCCTGGGCTGTCATGGTGCAGGACATGGAAGGTAGTCCCCAGGTCTTGGGTGGAGACACAGCCTGGAGCCAAGGAAGCCACCGTCAGCACACTTCCTCGGCCTCCTCAGGAAGCATGCGTTCTGAGCATTGGTGGCCTGTGGGCCTGCTGGTCAGCACTCCACCTACACTCCATGTGAATACTGCGTGAATATGTGTGAAGGTCACCCAGACACTGGGCTTCCCTTTGGGACACAGTCTAAAGTTCCTTCCTCCCTTTCTCGCTCATAAGACTCCAGGAGACAGATTGAAAGCACATGGGGCAGTGGGGGGGGTTGGGGGGAAGTTCGGAGGGGGGAGTGGCGCCTTTGGGGAGGGCTTAGGAAGCATCCTCCTGGTCTGCAGTGTCTCACCAGCGTCCTCTCTCCACCCAGGCCATTCCTCAGTTATCAGCGGATGTACTACGTGTTCATACACATGCTGTCCAGTGGGCCTGCCTGGCTGGGCATCACACTGCTGGTCATTGTCAGCCTCCTCCCTGATGTCCTCAAGAAGGTCTTGTGTAGGCAGCTGTGGCCCACGGCGACGGAGAAGACTCAGGTACGGAGGCTGCCTAGCCAGGCCAGCCACTTTCCTCTGCCTGTCTTGTGAGAGGGAAGTTACTGAGAGATCTCAAAAGGTCTGAGTATCGTAAAACTGACCAGCCCACACCTTACTCATTAATTCTGCAATGACAGGTGTCAAGTGTTTTGTTAGGTAAAATTCAAGATGAGCAGTGTTTTACTTGCTCTTTAGACCTGAACAATCATCTGAAATAAGAAAAATAAGAGAACAAAGATTAACAGAAAAAAATAAGTTATTTTCTGCAAATCCACAAAAAAGTAACTAATTATTACTTTGATCTGGGCTGGTGCCCAGTGATCTAGCACCCACTTAGCACGTACGAGACCCTGGGTCCATTCCCTAACTCTGGAAGAGGTCGGGGGAGAGATTAAGTGATGCCACTTTTAAGGGTGTTAAAGTTGAATTGGCTCAAATTTACCTTTACAAGAAGAAATGGGGAAGGGGCCCTGTGCACAGAGAAGGACAGAGCTACACAGCTCCTGCAAAGGGAGACCGCCAGTAAAGAGCCAAGGTGGCGGTGTAGGTGCCTCAGTACTTGGCTGTCTAGAGTGGAGCCAGCTGGCCGTGTTCGGGGTGGGATGTGGTGTGGCTCCACCCCAGCATTCCCACCTTCAGGTGGTGCCACCAGGTCTTCCGTGCTTCATGCCTCTCCCATAGTTGATAAGCTCCACGTTAGAACTCCTACCCCGCCTCTGTTCACTGAGGGTTGCCATGAAGGGTCCCAGGTTCGTGCCTTGCAACAAAATGATACCAAGCAGGGCTAGCTGTAGAGCTTGGGGACCCCCTCAACCCACAACATGAAAGGAAGTCCACCTGCCATTGATGCCCCCAACCCAATCTAGTCCCCCCACTTCACACACACACACACACACACACACACACACACACACACACACACACACACACACACACACACATAAAAAAAAAAAAATTGGCCCTGAGGCTGTCAGTGTCAGCTGTGCTGGTTTCCTTGGGAATGACATTGTCTACCTGGGGGGGACTGGAAAGCTGTCCAGCAGCTCTCTTCCACGCAAGCCTAAAGCCCTTGCTCTTCAGCAGTACAGCTCCAAGGCTGACCGTAGAGACCCAGCTTCCTGACAGACACAGTGGACACACACGATTGTACACACAAGATTCCTGTACCCAGGGATACAGTGAACATGGTATTCCCAACACCAGGGGCGCTGGATGTAGTGTTCTTTAGATGCCTTATGTAGAGATGCTGTGTTCATGACAACAGCCTGTGTATAAGACAGATTGAACACTCATGCTCTGTGTGGCACTGCTCACGCCCACTCCGTGTATGGGGGTATGTGCAAACACACAGTCAAGGCAATATCTTGACACTTGGGACATGGGGACACATGCTCCTGACAGCGTTGTGCATAGAGTGAGAGAGAAGCACAGCTCACAGTGGCTTCCTGGCTATAGCGTAGCTGCTGCCACAAACGCACAATGTACCCAATGCCCAGATGCTGATGGGCTGTTCAGGTGTTTGGATACATTTGAGCAAAAAGTTGGGCTCTGCAACTAGCAAGGGCACCTGCCTGCAGGACCCCTGAGATTTTCTGTGGTGGGGGTTGTGGCTTCCATTGTGGGGCTCTGCAAGAATCTTCTGGAATGGCCTGGGAAGGTAAGTGGGGAAAGGCTGACAGGAGCTTTCCCACCCCCACTGCTGTGGTGCAATCTGAAGCCTGGTAAGACACATCTTTACCGCAGACTATCCCCAGTTGCAGCGCAGGAGGCATAGAGCGAGGAGGAGCCAGGTGTGGGCGGGGTAGGGAGGAATGGGCCGGTGGGTCCTGGCCTGGCAGTGCCCAGCAGCTAGAGCAGTGGTGTTACTATGTGCCAGGATGTTTGCCTATAACCAACTTACCTCTTGTCTCTCTCTCCTGCCTCCCTTACCTCCACTGCTTTGCCTAAATAACCACTACTTGTCCAAACACTCCGCGTGCGTGGGCTCCGGACTGCGGCTTCAGGCCAGGAACAAGTGCCTTTCTGTTGAGCAGCCCACCGTCTTTATGCTTTCCCAGACCACCAGTGGTCTGAGTTTCTGACCAACAGGTGACCATCTCTGCCTTTTTGCATGTTGGGGTGATGGCCACAGGACCAGGTGGGAAGAAGTTAGTGTTGAGGCCACCCACTACACTCTCTGGTATTGCCGTTCATCCCAGTCACTTCAGCAGGTAACACGGTGATGGGACACCACCTGTGAGGAGAGCGCTAATGATAGGCTTTGTCTTCCTCCAACAGAGGCTCTCTGCAGCTCTCCGTCTCTACCATGGGGTCCAGAGCTTTCACCATTGCTTGACACAGGTGGCGCAGCCCCTAAGCACCTGACAGTCAGGCAGGTCACACACAGTCAACCCAGCTTGAGCAAGGCAACCTCAGCATGGCCCTGTTCTCCACAGCCATGGTGGTAGAGACTGAGACGTCTTCCCACATACTTACCTCTGGGGTCCCACTCTAGTGTGGGAACTGAGGAAGGCCAGGAGAGAGAGTTCTGCGCAAGACCCCCGAGAACTTTGTGAGGTGGAATCAGCTAGCGCTGGCCTCTGCCTGTCAGATCCCTGTTCTGCTTTTCAAAATAAAGACCTGTTTTTAGAAAACCCTGTGATGTGCTGCTTTTAATGGCCACTGTGGCAGCACGGAGCTCCACCCCGTCCCTCGATGGCTGCTGTGGCCAGTACCTGCTCCTCAGCCAAGAAGTCAGGAAACAGCAGCACAGTGTTGTGGTACTGTGGTTGAATTCCCTGAACCCAAATACAACACCCACATGTGCTCCATCAGTGAGCTTTCGAGGGTTAGCTGCATGGGCTCCTGCCTCCCCAGGCTTATGCCTAGGACACACCCAAAGCACAGCAAAGCAGTTACCCTAAGTATCTTAAACACCATAGTCAGCGCGAGATGGTACGCTTTGAAATAACGGCAACCAAAGTGTTTCTAACTTAGTGTCACGAGAATAAATGACGACATTCCAGCTGCTGTTTACACTCCTCAAAACATTGTGGAGGGGATTTTTAGGAAGACTAAAATGTCACAAGGACTTTGTAAAACACTACATACGCTAACTCAGGATGCAAACACTGTTCCCTGTTGATGAAGCTTCCAAAGAGTTGAGTTTCCTGAACCTGTGTAGAAGCAGACTCCAGCCGCTGGAGAGGTGGCACTGGGGTCCTGTCTCAGCCCCCAGGCATCACAGCAGACCACACACACACACAAGCACAGCAGACACACACACTGCTGCCGCAAAGCAGCAAGAGTCTACAAAGCTTTGGAGGAATAAGTGTTCCACAGGCCTCAGTGGGGTGGATTTGACTTCAGACACCTGGGCTCGCTTTCAACCTGTTCCTAATACAAAGCAAGCGTGACGGACACTGGGCACGTTATATATATATATATATATATATATATATATATATATATATATATACCAAGCTTGTATATATAACAGTGTACATGTCTTTGCACCAGTCTGTGCATCCACACACTTGCGGCAGCCTGCTGCCCGCCCCTGCACCCGCGTGGGAAACAGCACCATCCTCTGGCTACTTCTCACTGGACCCTTGCCAGCTCCACCCGCTCTTCTGCCATCCAGCCTTGTACTCCTTCAACTCTGAAAGCTCCCTCATTCCTCGGCGCTGAGGAACTGGTGAATGAGGACTGGAAAGTGCTTAAAAGCTGCGCTATGCCAGGCCAGGAGCCAGCAGCCTTGAGGACATGGCCTGTGAATGTCCTGTGTGTGCCAGGCAGGTTGTGCAGAGATCACTGCTCACAGGCCAGTGGTGCTGCACAGGAAGCAACACACAGGTGCCCTGTGGCAGGATGCTGGAGCAGGAACTTGTTAGGACTTCCAGCTGGTGGCCTCCCTGTGGTGCTGCAGCACCCCCTTTGGCCTTGCCGCTGCTTCTCTGGGTACAGACTTCTTCAAATGAAGCTGTTCAGGGCTGTCTGGTCCCCTAGAGAGGCCTTTGTGGACAGGCAGCCCCTGGAGCCAGTGCTGGCTGCCTTGACGGCATTCTGACTGATACGTGCAGACCCTGCAAGCAGAGCTCATGGCGTGCCGTGGCTGGGCATGCGGGGATGCCATAGGTCACTGCAGTTGCCAGGGCACAGGGACCGGCCTCCTCCGCCGGCCTCCATGCAGGCAGCAGCTCAGTGTCTCTCCTCGCCTTGCAGCAGAGCACGCGACTCAAAGCATTGGCCGACGCCACTTCGAACAGCGACAGGCCCCTGCTGAAGGACTTCTTACCGCAGCCAAGACATGTCTAGCCCAACGCTAGGTAACGGTATGGCTGCCTACTGGGCGCTAGGCCGGTGTGCTGTGACTCTCGGACTGTGTGTTCTTCCTCCAAAGTTTTGCTGTGTTGTTGTTTTTTTTTTTTTTTTAATGAGTGATTTGTTCTGAAAACAAACTATACCGTTTTTACACATACACAGTCACACACACACACACACACACACACACACACACAGGTAAGTAGCACAACTGAGTGAGCCAAGCGCATAGGGGAAATGTTATAACATGTGTGTATACATACAAATGGCATGTGATCAGTGTGCAGTGCCCAGTGTTGCCTGACAAGCTGGCCCCTGTCCCCGTGATGGACACAGCTCCACTTTGAAGCTACTCGAGATAATCCTGTCGAAGTAAAGTCTCATGAGCCCAGCTGGTGTCCAGTTGAAACCATTAGCTGAGCACACGACTGTACCTGGACAGCCTTTGGGGCTCTGAGACCCCACAGTATCTGATCCAGTCTCACGGGGGTAGGGAGTGGGAGATGGAGGAACAAGGTCTCCCAGGAGAACAGGTCTACGCTGTGCAGCCTCCCGCCCCTCCCTCCTGGCCGCCAGCTGCTGTTTGTGGTGGTGTGCTCTTTGATAAAAGGCAGCAGGAGCCTCTTCCGCGCGCGCGGTAACTGTAGCCTGAGGGTGCGATAGCCCGAGGGCGCGATAGCCTGCTGTGGTTAGCATGGCACTGACCCCAGTCCCTGTCGGGCTAGGACACACTGACCTGCACAGGTGAGCCCTGCCTTCTTCCCCGGGGTAATAGCACCCTCGTTGAAGGATGTCTGGGACCTATGAGTGATCAAAATACACACCAATGGTGACAGAAAAGAAGCTCAGTGTGCGCAACACTCCTCCCCGCTCCCATGTTGTCACCTTTGTGGGAGGGCCCCTCTGTTGGCACTAAATCAGGGGTTGTCCATTCCCAGACCCGTAGATGGCATTGCCTCTGGGCTCAGTTCCTGTGGGGTGGGCCCACTTACCTGTCCCCTGAGGTGATACAGTGGGTGAGGTAGGCTGGCCAAGCGACAGGTACACTGGGGGGTTCGGGGTCCCTCAGAGAGGTTCTGTGACTGATGACGGCCTTCTGTTCTTTTGGCAGAGCATACAACTCCGGGACAGCGTTTCAGAATTCACCCCCCTGGCCTCTTTGCAGAGCTGGGGTGCTCAGGGCACCAGACCCTTGGCTGCCCAGTGCAGCTCCCACTCTGGGAGAGTATTGTGCTCAAGGTGGGAGAGCTAAGAGCACACTGTGCTCCCTCCCCACCCAGGCCTTTCCCACAACACGAGGTATGGGTGCGGTAGGCCCAGCCTGGAGACACCCACTTGATGGACAGACAGCCCCTCTGCCCCAGCCTCTGAGAGCTGTGTTCTTGGGTGCTGTGTATGCCTGCACCTGTCCCACTCTCTATCCTCAAGGAGGTGAGGGTGGATCCCAGGTCGCCCGCTCAGGCACAGCGCACTGCAGTCTGGACCGTGCATGAGAGGCATCGTTGTCCTAGGCCTGGTGACCACACATCCAGTTGGGCTACAGAAAAGGACATTATGCTTGGCCTCATCGTAAGTGTTGCAGCTACGAAGCTGGGCTCGCCAGGCCTGAGTATCTACCCTTCTGCTGTTGTCACCCTCTGCTGTCACTTGAGGAGAAGATCCTGTCCCTTTGTCTACAGCCTTCTGCATAGCACATAGGCTCAGCTCATGTTGTATCCTCATGTCCCTGACCATGTGTTTCCTGTGTAAACCATCCACACTTCCTGCTAGGGAAGCCGCCATATCAGACACTAGGTGGTGTGTGTGTCCTGGACCTGTGGCCTTGCTGTCCTCAGTGTTCACTGTCTCCTCGCAACGCCCTTGCCCTAGATCATGTATGAGTCTGTTTGCTGAGATGCTGAACCTGCCCATCAGAGCTTTTGAAGGTGTCGGTTTCCCCTTCCTGTCACCGGCTGCCTGTGGAAGATGACATCTATGTATGTGAATAACCACACTGTTAGCTAAGTCTCTCAGGAGTGAAGTGATGTCCACCCCATCCCAGGATGATGTCAGGTTACCTTATTAGAAAACATTTGTTCCAGAAGTGGTGGGAAAGGTGGAGGTTTGGGGCACCCAGGCAGGTATCTCTCTCACCCAGAGGTGAGTCCTACAGCCTAAGCTCTCTGGGACTGATGTGGACTCACCCGTTCTGGACTGCTGCTCAGCCTGCCTCCCGTTGGTGCCACACAAATTCCATCCAGGGCTTTACTTGGAGTGGACAGGCCGTCAGAAGCAGAAGGCCGCTGTACTGTGACTCCCTGATGCTTCCCACAGTGGCTTTTCTGCTTCTAGCGACAGCTGTCACAGGCCTAACTTAGAGAAGATGTGCCAGTGAGGTACAGCCTTTCAGAAAGTGCCAGCCAGCACCTGGGAGAAAGCCATCCTGGTCCCTGTGGAGTCACGTGGTGGGCCTGGAGCCATGCAGTTGAGAGCCTATATATCCTGGGAAGCACAAGTGTGTAACATGATTACACAGGTTTTCCCTATAAACAGTGCACTTGAACTGGGGGACCAGTCAACAGTCGGAGCAGTTACTGGGCCTGGCAGTTGAGGGAGGTTGGGTGAACACAAACACCACACCAAAGATAGGGGGGACTGCTGCCAGAGCACCTGCAGCTCTGCTGAGCGCTGTCCGTGCCTCCACACACCCTCATGCCCATTCACCCACCTGCGTCGCCATGTGTCAGCCCAAGGTTGGAGCCCCATCCACAGTAGCCCTTAAATAGTGGTGTGTGCATTTTTACAGCCCTTTTTAAGAACCCAGTATGGGTACAAATACAATACCTATGGGGAGGGGCAGATTCTCTGTTTAGTTAACAAATTATTTGTAATGTATTTTTTTAGGGATCTTAAAATTGCCTTTACACTGAAGTATTTTCATAGCTGTTTCTATATCTCACTCATTTGTTGACGTACCTTCTGGCTTTTAAGTATGTTTTTAGAGCTTTCACTTTTTAAGTTTGAGAATTTTGGCCACTTTAAATGCTGGCGAGCATTTCAGCCGAAATGTGTCAGTATCTGTCAGCGAGCGTTGATTCTCCCTCGTGCCTCTTTGTTTCTTGGTGTTTCCGGAGACTGACCAGCTGAAGGGCGTGCTGAAGACAAAAATCATGTTCTCTGCTTGTTTTGTGGCAGTCCTTTGTACTTTCATGGTTTCTATTTTGTTTTTGTTTTTTATTTCCATCCTTCAGCCTTAAATACAGAATATTCTTCCTGCAGGCTGTGCGTTCTGCAACCCTTTCTGGGTGTGGAGACATTCTTTTGCACATGCCCTCCCCCCACCCCCCAGGCGAAGTTTACATAGGAATGCCCCAGGCTTTATGCACACTCCAGTGTCTTCAAAAATTATGCTTAAGGAAATTAGCAAATGAAGTTGCTTAAGAATTTGAAATAGACAAGGGCACAGTGAAATGCAGAGACAGAGACAGGATGGGAGTGCAGATCTTCCACCTCGCCTCACAGCAGCTGCGCCCCCATTCCTTAAAGCAGGTAGCTTCAACTCTAATGAGTTTCTTCTTAATTGCATTGCACATGTGAACATCTGTGACTTACTACATTGGCCAGAAGTCATGGCTGTCCCCTGCAAGCACTTCATCTCACGTATGTTCTAGGAGACCTGGCTGCACACTTGTTCTTTTACTTTCTCCTCCACACACACTCATGGCCATGTACAAGCATGTAGAAATGTGTACACAGATGTGCACACACAAACATACATGTGCATTCTCCTCCCAGCCCATGTACCAGACTCCTTTCTGACAGTCCTGTGCAGAGATGTTGCCCTCTGGGATGCCAGGCTTGCGCGCGCGCGCGCACACACACACACACACACACACACACACACACACACACACACACACACACACACACAAGGCTTACATCTAGTCTGCTTGGGTGACATTGCAGTGCTGGACTGAGCTCTCCCCTCCTCAAGACCTCCCCCTGCTCCCTCAGTCCAGCAAGCAGGATTAAGGCTAGCCAAAGCTGCATGCCATCCTGAGTGCAGGTGCCCGCCCGCTGCCACATACTAGCTAGGAAAGCATTCTTCCCAAATGCCAGTGATCCATTCCTGAGTATGCACAGACCAAAGGCCCCACCCAGGGAGTTCCTGGACGGGAGGAGGCTCTGAAGGCTGAGGTAGCAAGAGAGGAAAGCTCAGCCCAGGCTGGAATAGGGTGCTGAGCACATTTCCCAGGATCGGCTGCCAAGTGTCTTGAGTATGCCATCATGGTCACCCCAGTCACTGAGCATCACCCAGGTGTCCAGTGGCCCAGAGGAAGCCCCAGTGGGGCCACTGAACCCCCATGTTCAAGGCATATCTATCTGCACTGACTGGTACTGGACTCACCCATCCACGTTTATTTCATCTTAATGTACTTTATCGGCAATGCCATTGGACAGCAAGCCCTTGTGTTCCACATCTCTTCTGGAAGTTGCCCATTTATAGCTGTAAAAACAGGAAAACGTCACTGGGCGAATGCAATCCTTTAAAAGCCAGAAGGCGGGTGAATGGGAGATGGTTCTGATGCTGTGTCTAAACGAAGCTTTAATGAAGATGTGTGTGTTGGAAGTATTATGAAGAGTGTGATTCTAATTTTGCAGAAAAATGTCTATCGATTTATATAGCTTTATTTTTACCTTATCAAGAGATACAGAATTTTAATATGCATATATTGTCTGACTTAAAATCATGTGTGTCTGCATTGCCACTTAAAATGTCCACTACTATGTAATGTGTGAGTAAGAGAGAATCAACGATGCGCCTTCCGTGAATGATTATCTGTAGCTGTCACCATCCTCAGTACTGGGGTTTATTTAAAGTATCCAATATAGTAAGTACATTAAACATGTCATTCTCCCAACACTAATGTTTAACTGAGAGCCCAGTAACTTGCTTTGAAAAATTAAATTGTGAATTAAACCGGATCAAGCATCTGAGGCTTATTTTGCATGCTTCCGGCTTTGCCTCCAACTTCTGTAGGCAATCCTGATACAACTGGGCTTTTGGACAGGAGACTTCTGCTCACGCCCAACAACCGAAAAGGTGCACCTCTGTCTCCTCACAAACGCGTGGCATTACATAAGTTGCACACGCACTTTCTGCAAACATGGTTAAAACTCTAGGCACACGCGTGTGTTGGACTCACATTGCGTGGGTGCTGAGGGAACTAGAATCTCTTAGCTTCAGTGCAGGAGGCAGGGTTGTGCTGTGGTAGGTACCACACCTCACTTCTATCCCTGAGCATCTGCGGGGGGGGGGTCCTCTGAAGCCTAAATGTAAAGCCACTGAGACAGCCCTGATTCAAGGCCTGACAGTCCTGTCCACCCAGAACAAGAGCCTTAGCATGAGTCCCCAGCATCATAGAGCTTCCTCATACAGGACTCTCTAATCTGTGCCTCATCTCTGGGACACCTCCCCTCTCCTTTATCTTCTGCCAGACTTGGGGCTCAGCAGCCCCAACGTCACTATCCACTATCGGGCAGACTCAGTCATGGCAGATTCTGGCTGCTGCTATGTGACGAGCCTCAAGAAGGCCCTTGAGTCTAGGCTCTTCACTGCCTGCCTGCTCCTGGCCCTAGCACCCTCTGCCGCTGGATGTCCCAGATGCTGACACCTCAGACATGGAACATACAGCTGTTGGGCTCCTCTGCTGGGCACCTGGGTCCTAGCTCACACCTGAGTCTTCGGAGTAGATCCCCTAGAGGCCAGGAGGGGCCACGGAATCCAAAGCCACTTTATTCACTTGAGTGGTTTCCAGTAAGAGTGACCTTCAGGCTTTGGTATGTGTTGATGGTCAGTTCCTGCTGAACTCTTGGCTCCTGGCTGGCTTAGGGCTTTATTGCTGTGAAGAGACACATGGCCCAGGCAACTCTGATAAAGAAAAACATTTCATTGGGGCTGGCTTTCAGTTTCAGAGGTTTAGTCCGTTATTGCCATGGTGGGAGGCATAGCAGCGGGCAGGCACACATGGTGCTGGAGAAGGAGCTGAGAGTTCTGTATCTTGATGTGCAGGCAGCAGGAGACTCTTCCACACTGGGCAGAGCTTGAGAATAGGAGACCTCAAAGCCCACCCCCTACAGTCACCTCCTAATAGAGCCCCTCCCAGTGGGCGAAGCATTGAAACAGGAATCTGTGGGGACTATTACCTGATCAGACCACCATAAGGTTCCCATTGCCTGTGCAGTTTACAAGCCTAGGCTTGTATGACTCTCCCTTTGTAGCAGCTTGGCCAGACCTGTGTGTCTGTGGACCAGAGGGAGGACCCTGAGATGTTTTGCAGAGCTGAATGCCCAAAGCCCAAATATGCACTCACTTCCCTGCCTGGTAAAGTGAGACTAGCTTACTGATTGCCTACCCTGGGGACAGGACAAGGGTGGGTCCCTCTAGGTTCTCCTGCCAGAAGTTGTGTGACGAAGAACTCTTGGTGCTGTCCCCAACCTCCAGACGTGGGACCTGAGCAGGCATCGCTAACTTTGGACCCCTTGTTTCAGGCTAACTGATACAAGCCACCGGATGGTAACTGTGAGCCTTGCCCTCACTGGGTAACAAGCTGAAGAGGGACATAGGAGTCACAGGAGCCTGGGCCAGTGTCCCGCCTCTGCTCTGCCCAGCTCTCCTGACCACAGGGGCCTTGGCTTCCTTACCGTGACACATCAGAACATGCTACATCGTTGCACTTGGCTCTCACACCTAGAGCTGAGTAGTAAATAGAGAAATACAAAGGGGGGAGGAGTAGATGGGAATTCCAAGGGGCCAAGGCAGAGACCAAGGCCAGGTATCCTATGTGTCCACTGTGGCTTCTCTGACCCCTGATATAGCCTGGATAAAGGTTCTTTGGGGGGGCCCGGAGTGTGTCAAACTCTGGGACCCCTTTAGGGTTATCCATTCTCTTTCATAAAGCCCTTGGCTGGAGAGTATTCTTCTGCTCACAACTTGTATGTGGCACAAACACACTCTTAGGAGGCGCTTGTGGGGAAGCCTCCCTGCGGTGGCCCTACCACCCCCCCACCCCCACCCCCCACCCCGCTCACTGCATTCCAGGGCTGCTGAACCTAGGCCCCAGTCCTACCTTCGCATCAGATGCCTTCACACCTTAAAGCTGTACCTAGTGAACTGGACATGGCGGCACACACCTTTAGGCAGGGGTGTGTGTGTATGGGGGCGGAGGTGGTGGTGGTGGATCTCTGTGAATTCAAAGGCTGCCTGGTCTACATAGCAAATACCAGACCAGACAGCCCTGGCCAGGCCTGCTGGGAACCGCCAGGCCAAACCAGAACACCAGACTTTCTTTGGAGAGCTTTCCACTTTGAGAAGGAACAACCGTGGGGGTGAGAGTTTATAAAAAGGAAACCAAACAAAGGTATACTGAGGTAATCACAAGCCTCCCCATCTGCGTGCTGTGGCATCCCCAAGGCCGGCATCCTGCCTCCCATAGCTGCTCCTGCTCTTTGCACAGAGCCATGCTGCAGAGTTGTCCTAAACCACGGGAGTTGTCGGGCCTACCCTGAGATTGCTGTACCTGCTGTATGCCCCAAGGGAAAAGCCAGGGGCTCGTCAGTGAATGCCACAGCAAGCCTCCTGGGACTTCCTTTGCTCAGAGTCATCAGACTACCAGCTGACCCCAATGGCTACAGTCTGCTACATTAACTGAGCTTGCCCATTGTGTGTGGCTCTGGCGCTCTCTCTCTCTCTCTCTCTCTCTCTCTCTCTCTCTCTCTCTCTCTCTCTCTCTCTCTCTCTCTCCCTCTCCCTTTCCCTCTCCCCCTCCCTCCCTCCCTCCCCGTCTGTCTTACACACACTCTTACACACACACACACACACACACACACACACACTTCTATAAGGATCCCTGAACTGACTTGACATCCTGAGCTTCCAGCTACTCCTTCCTTTGTGATGCTAATTTCCTGCATCTTGCTAGGGGCTCCTGGGGCTCTTGAAGCTGCCAGGCACAAAAGGCTTACCCAGCTAACAAGCCTGACACCAGCAGGGCGCTGCTGGGACGTGTAATGGGATGGATGGGCTTTGTCCTCTGCTGCACCAATTCCCTTGCTTTGCCTCTCTAGAGACTCAACCTGACATTTTCTGGATGACCAGAAGCTTACTCTCAGCCATCCTCCCAAAGCAGAACACTCTCCAAAGAAGGGTGGTGCTCTGTGATCAGGTTTGGCTTTGCTGCCAGTGGGTCTGGCCAGGCCTGTGCCGCTCACACTTAGGCAGTTGAAAGACAGTTTTCTGGTTGTCAAGAGGTGCTTGCATGGTGGCAGGGCACATTTCATAGTGATGTCGATAGTCCTAGGATGGGAGCCTGACACTTGTCCAACACCCACCTGTATGGGGTTATGGCTGTGGCACTGGCCACTCTTGGTTAGGCACCAGTGAGAATAGTTGTTTGTGAGTCCAACCATAACTCTATGCATGAGAACTGTGCCTTTTGCACTTTTGTTTGTTGTTTTGTTTTGGAGACAGGGTTTCTCTGTGTAGCCTTGGCTGTCCTGGACTCACTTTGTAGACCAGGCCAGCCTCGAACTCACAGCAATCCTGCCTCTGCCTCCCGAGTGGAATTAAAGGAGTGTGCCACCACACCCAGCCCTTTTGCACTTTTATTACTCCATTGAATGATTTTTTAAATACAGCTGTGTAGAGAGGATCTTTGACGTCATAGTGGGAAACGAGAACTTGACCTTTTTTTAAAAGTTAAAGAACCTTATGGGAGACTGTTAGATGGCTCAGTGGGAGAGAGAGAGAGAGGGGGGGGAGGAGAGAGAGAGAGAGAGAGCTCACTTCATGCAGGTCCAATCTGACCTTTTTTGGGTATGGAAGGCTTCAGGAAGGAAGCCCCAGTCTGCCTCTCAGCAGCTCCTGACAGTACAGGGCAATGCCTCCTCCTCCCTGGCTAACTGAAGAAAACCGCCATTAGAGGACTGGAGAGGTTAGGAGCACTGCTTGCTCTTCCAGAGGACCCAGGTTCAGTTCCCAGCGCCTACATGGCAGCTCACAACTATCCGTAACTTTAGTTCCACGGGCTCGTATATGTTCCTCTGGCCTCTCTGGACACTAGGCAGGCACTCAAGGTGCCCAAGACATGTATGCAGGCAAAACATCCAAACACATGAAATAGTTTAAAGGAAAAATCTTTAAAATAATCTAAATATAAGAAATTTTAAAAATCAAGCAAAAGATTCCAAGGGTTCTCTTTACAGACCTTGCCCAGCTGTGACCCCGCCCCCAGCCTCCTTCCCTGCTCACCCCAGGGCTTCTGTCTGTTCCCAAGTCCCTTCTCCACCCTCCCAGGACAAACTCCTGCATTGAATCCTGGGCTGGGCAAGTGCCAGGTTCTGGATGGGGCAGAATGCTGAAACTGCCCCCAGGAGCACCCAGCCCAGGAATAACCCACACGCACAGGAGGAGGATCCATCAGTGGTCCCTCCAATCCCGGCTGAGTATCCATCTAGTCTACCCGGCTCAGCTCAGAGCCATTGTCACCCTCAAGTGGGTCCAGCCACAATTTCCCACCCCTGTTTGGTTTGCTTACCTCTTCTGGGGGTATTGCCTATTCAAGAGACTCCCCAATTCTACCCACCCAGTCGAGGCGCTTTTACTCTCTGTACTAAAAGTTTACGTCTAGTAGTACCTTTGTGACGCTGAGTGAATACCTGCCCTGAGTGCGGCAGGTACAGGAGTAAACAGTGGGCTCCTTGAGTGTTTTCTGACAGGCCCGTGTTCCGCTCTATGACACACAGAAAGCAGGGCGCTGCACATGAATACTGGGGGATGGGACGACTAACCCGTCTTCTTGCCTTGGGACCAGAAATGTTTGGTTGACAGCTTGCGTCTCTGTGGCGTCCTGAATGCCCCTGTGTTTAGGTGCACCTTCTGGCAATCTGCTGTTTACAGTGGCCTTTGGAATTTGTCTGCAGATAATCTTCGCAATCAACAGTGATTGGTACGGGCTCTTCCACCCTCAGGCCAGAAAGGCTTGTGGGACGCGTTTGAAGCCAAAGGGTTCTCACCTGCTTCAGTTCCTCCACCCGGAAGCTGCAGAGAAGGGTCTAGGGAGAACTGGCAAACCTAGCTGAGCCACCTGGGACGTCGGAGTGCACACAACTTCCTTACAGTCCAACTTAGAGGCTAGGTGGGAAGCCCAGGGCAGATCCTGAGACACGGGGAGCTGGGGCACAGGTGCGCCTTAGTTAGTGCAGGCTGGGCTGAGCTGAGCTCGGGAGACCCCAGGACAGAGCGACTCGGGAGATGCACGCACCGCCCTTCTTCCAGATCCGCCCCTAGCCCGCCCTTCTTCACTCCTGCAACCCCGCCCTTGCCCCACCTCCTCCCTAGGACCCCACTCTTGCCCCCTCCCCCTGAGTCCCCGCCCATATTCCCGCCTCCTCCCTTGAGATCCCTTTCCCACTGTCCCGCGGCAACGGTCGCTCCAGTCCTCCGCGCCTCCGCCCCTCCCCCACCCTCGCTGCGGCTCCCGCTTTCCCTTCCTCCCTCCCTCACCGCCTCAGTGGCCCCAGACCGACCGGCGGGCGGAGTCTGGGAGCGTGGCACCTGCTAACAAGTGAGCTTGCCGGACGCGGAGAAGACAATCCCCAGCACAGACAGGTGTGCGCGGGGTAGGGGCGACGGGGGACAGAGGAGAGAGGAGGGGTGAGATACCGAGAGAGGAGGAGGAGGAGGGGGGTTACGGGAATGAGGGTTGGGGTGGCATAAGAAGGGAGTGGGCACCAGTTAGCCGCTGTCTGGATCCCTTTGCTTTGCTACGGGACTGGGTCTCCCCCTACATTCCACCTCCTCCCGGCTGGAACTCCAGCTCAGAGCAGGGGTCTCCCTAAGTGTCCTCACTGTTAAGAGTGAGGTTCTGCTCACGCCCCAGAATCACGTGGTGGAGGGAATCCCCTCTCACACCAAGCAAGGTGTCACCTGCAGGAGGCGGGGCTCGTGCTTCCCCAGGGCGCGTCTCAGAACCACCCTTCAAGCTCTCTCCAGCTCCTTCCAACCTAGTGATTGGGCCAGTGTTCCCGACAGGTGCGGCGGAAGGCTGGGAGGCTTGAACCAGCACCACCTGGTTCTCTGGCTGATCTCTGGCCCAGGCTGCTTTGTTGTTGATGATTTTTTTTTTTTTTTAACCAAAAGAAGCTTAGCCTGCAGGTTAAAAATAATACTCTCCCTTTCTCTGCTAACTCCAAAGTCTCCTACTAGGAGTTACTTTTTAATCAGGTCCCTGGCAATTGCCACCTGGCTTTTTTGAAAGCCTCCTGGTCATGGCCAGTCCTGCCCCTCACCCCCAAACAGCTGCCGAGAGAGCCATGGGCGGGTGAGGGTTAAGATGCCCAGCTGCCCAAAGGATGTGCCATGAGGCCGTGGGAGGCCCCAGGATGTGTGGCCCTGGCAGCGGGTCACCACCAAAATAAAGTGCCACCCTTTCTCCTAGGCTGCTGGGAGTGGGGTGCGTGCTCCTATCTTCCAATAAGCCAGAGACCACTTGGCCAGGTAGGAGCGAGGTACTTAGCTGGAGGAGGAGCCCCTGGGTCTTGGGGAGGTCTTGTAATGTACTGACCCCTATCTGTCCCAAAGCTGGTCTCAAGACCTGAGCTTGCCAGCTTGCCGAGGAAGGCTCTGCAGTTCTGCCACAGCCCTGATCAGCTGCAGCAGGAGGGACCGTCACTTTGTTCTTAAGCTTTCTGGCCTCCAGAGCCCTGCAGGCTAAGGCAAGGTTCTGTTTCAGCTTGTCACCTTGTCCTACATGCAGTGACCCGGGCAGAGGCTTGAGAACTGGTCACTCAACACTCTCAAGTCTAGTGTGATCAAGAGCCAGTACCCCGTCAGGGAGATGGCAGAAGTGTGCCCCAGCTACCTTGCCAAATCCTATAGACACAGAGACTTGGATGAAAGACTTGCAGAGAGTGAAGGGTGTGAGGGGAGAAGAATGGCCGTGGAAGGCGCCCACAGGCCCGAGCACATTGCCAGGGCTGAGGACCCCGTTTCTGCGTGACTGTTCAGAGCTCTCTGGTTGTCACTCCTCTGCAGAGACGCCCTAAGTTCCTTTGGTGGGGAGGCCCTGAAGGGGGCAGACTGTTCCTTCCCCCACACTGCCAAGGCCTTCTGTGGATGTGCCCTACGCGTAGGTCCTAGGTCATCTCCGTTTGGGGGTCCCCCAAGTGCAGACATTTGTCTTACAAAGCCTGTTGTCTTAGTCACCTCTGTACAGAGGTCGTTTCTGTGAAGGTTACTTCATTTCATTTCTGCAAAAGGTGACAAAATATGAAACCAAGAGAGGATCCTCGAGTAAAGAATAGAACAGGTGACCTGGCTGTGCCAGCTGAGGCTCCAGAGATGCAGCTGTCACCAGTATGTGGGTGACAATGACAGGAATACCATAACCTATGTGCGCCCAGCTGTTTCTGTGCCAGTCCCTGGAAGAAAGTGACCAGGACAGCACACCTGGTCTCTCATGGTCCTCTCAGTGTGGGACTAGGGACAGCTGAGTCTCTGTCTCTGATGAGCAGGTCCTCGTCTGCCCCGCATGTTATGGAAGTAACAGCAGCTTCCCTCTGAAGGGCCAGACATTTAGGTACAGAAGTAGCTGCTGCTAGTTTCCCCTTGGAAAGAGCCCTAGAACGTAGGCACATGGAGTTGGAGCTTTTGGGGGGGGCACTACACCTGTGAGAAAGTCCCTTAGAGCGCTGCCGCCTGCATAGAGTGTCCGCTCTGGGTCACTGCTGAGAACCAGGGGCCCTTTGTGGTCATGCCATGGCTTCAGGATGCCACAGGCCAGGGAAGATGCAGTGATGCCCCCCTGGCCCCGTAGAATGGAATGTTCAGAACTTTGGGGCCTTGATTAGTCAGTGAACACACCATGACTAGATGCTGAGAGACCCTCGGACACCCAAGAGGGCCAGTCACCTTGAACCAAGCACAGAGAGTTATGTGGCTCAGTCATGAACCGCAGCCACCACAGTCAGCTCTGTGGAGTCACAGGAAACATCCCTCATCCCCCCACCCCCCGCCTCCCCGGGAATGTTCAGGGTTACTTTGGAGCCCTAAAGGGCAGATGCTAAGAAAGTGCCGGCCACAGAACGCCTACATTTCAGCTGGGGAAGCTCTAGGCCTCTGACTGACAACGTGCAAAACCACCAAAATTCCCAAAATGGAATAAGAGCAAAACCAAAACAGATCTGCCAGGGAAGTAACAGTGGACAGGAGAACAGTGGCTACGCCCCTTCACATAGTTTCTCTGTCTGTCACAAGACAAAACCAGCTTGGGAGAAGCTCTTCGTGCAGGGGAGTGTGAGGTGGGAGATGTGGGAGGCATCAATGATCCTGAGTGGTGGGCTGGAACCAGAGGCACTCATGTGAGGACTGCCTCTGCACTCCCACCTGCACTTGCTTCCGCTCTGTGTGGGCAGCCGGTGGAGAGACTATCGCGGTGACTTATTCTCCAGGGTGTTGCCTCCTTTACCTGTGCTGGCGCTGAGTCCTGTCTGGTGCTGCGTTCTGTGCCAGCTGCCAGAAGGCAGGAATTGCCCTGGCAAAGACAACAGTAGGTGTATAATAAACACTGGCCAACAGACCAGTGAGCTGGGGGTGGGGCTTTGCTTTGGTTCTTCACTGTGTTTTAGCCAAGTTCCAGCCACCTGGTGTATTTTCATAACTGTGGACAAGCCTTGCCCTTGCGTGTATGACACCTATTGAGGCTCCAGGGTGCGTGAGACCTCTCATAATAAACATGGAATACCCGCAAGCTGGCAGGCACCTGTCTAGTGCCTGGGGTTCTGCCAACCTTGGGATTGTAAAAATTAGTCCAAACGGATGCAGTCTTCAAGAGTGAGCTTCTGTGCCTGTGGGCAACACCAGCTGGGAAAGCTCGGGAAACCCACCACTGCCCCTCACCCTTCTATTGTGCCCGAGCCTCCCACTCTGCCTGATCATGAGCAGTTCAGGCAGTGTTACCCCCACGGGAGTGTTCTCACTCATAGCACACCCAGGGACTCCTGTGCAACGGAAATAACACTGCTGGTGCAAGGGAGGCATGAGCAGCAGGCATGCGGAACCATCACCAGGAGCTGAGGGTGGCCTAGAGGGTCAGATGTCCCCAGCCTTGCACTGCTCTTCACCATTGCTGAAGAAAGTGCCTGGGACCTTCTCGGTTGTCCTTGGAGGTAGAGTAGGGACAAGAGAAGCAAGGCACAGGGTAGCAGTAAGGCAAAGGCACTCTGGCACACTCTGGACACCTTTACGTACAAACACATAGCATCACCCTGGTTTTTCCTTCAGAAAAGTGTGGGACACTGACACCCCCAACCCAGATAAAAATTCTCTTCACTAGAATTTAGAAGACGTGTGTGTGTGTGTGTGTGTGTATGTATCTGTGTCTGTGTGTTTTAACAGGAAAATTCCCCTTCCTACTTTTTACAGTCATAATTTGGTTCACAGAACCCAGCAGTAGGTCTCTTGTCAAGGGTCAGCTGCCCTTGGAATTCTGCCGGTCCCAAGTCACTACATGCAGGTGAGGCAGGTGAGACAAAGCTAGGCCCTGTCTGTGTTATTCCTACCATGTGAGGTGCTGCATGGAGTGCACCCACCCATGTTCCCTAAGGTCTGTCCCCAGACCATTGCAGGGACAGCTTGAGAAACTTCATACGAAGCTAACATTCAGAGGGTGACAATGGGCAGTGGTGACAGTAGGTAGCATGTATAACCACAGTGGGACGTGTTTTGTGTCAGATAGGCAGATAGGCCAGCTGTCCATACCCAGGGCCACTGGGAGCTAGGGAGGAAGTGGGAGGAAGCACAGGCATGGCTGGACAGACACTTCCTGGAGCTAATGCCTGCCCTGTTTGGGAACATTGCTACTTATTGGACCATGGACATTCCCTGGCCAGGCAGCCTACTTCCTATCTGAAGGGTCCACACTGCAAATAGAGGTTCTCAGGCCCCAGACCCCTGGATTTCTAGGTCCAGACATCTGGGTATAATAAGACTCTAACCAGCAGCAGCCAGAATCCAGGAGGGACAGGCTGCAGAGTCAGGTCCTCTGACGCTGGTGTGGGTTTTCTCTGCAGGGAGGCTAGGCCTGTCTGAGGAGGACGTTGAACAGGGGCTTTGACTTTGGGATCTGTTTAGTTCTGAGCCCCATTTCTTAATTGGGTTATTTGGTTTGGTGGTGGTCAATTTCTTGAGCTCTTTATATATTTTGAATATTAGACCTTTATCAGATGTAGGATTGGTGAAGATCTTTTCCCAGTCTGTAGGCTGTTGCTTTGTTCTGTTGACAGTGTCTTCTGCCTTTACAGAAGCTTTCTCAGACAGGACATTCTCCACAGTTATGTGGAGAGCAGGGACTGTGACATGAACTCTGGTGCCCCATATTTGACCACCTCCCCTTGGTGGAGAGGCCTGGTGGAACTCAAAGAAAGAACAAGCAGGCTACCAAGATGAGACTTGATAGCCTATGACCATATAGTGAGGGTGGAGGTCCCCCTTGGTCATAGACCTAGGGGAGGGGAATAGGGTGAAAGTGGGAGGTGGGGAGGAACAGGAGGATACAAGTGATGGGATAACAACTGAGATGTAATCTGAATAAATTAATTTTAAAGAAAAGAAGTTGGGATCTTTATGATCTGACCTGTGCAGGAGGGAGTCTCCTAGGGAAAGAAGTGCTGGAGCTAGGTGAGGCAGGGGCATCAGAGCTCAAAGGTAAATTGAAAGGAGCATCCACCTGTGGAGGATAGATTTCCTGTGGAGACACCAAGGCACTGCACCTAGGAGTGTTCCACTCTGGCTTCTCTCAGGAATGCCTGCAGACACTAAGCCACAGAGAGGAGTTCTGTGGAGCAGTCTCCTGGGGCAGGTGAAAGAGAGGGCGGCTGCTGGGTGGCTGGCGGGGTGGAGTCAGCAGTGGTGCCTTTGAAACAATGACGCTTTCTCTTTAAATTCAAGTTCGTTCCCAAGAAGCTTCTCCAAGCAAGGTGTTTGCCCAGCTTTCCCCTGGAGGAAGAGCACAGCTATGTTTGTTCTGGATCTGGGAACCTCTGCTTTGCTTAGAGGCTTTAAAAATGTTTTGCGTAGTCTGAAAAGCCACCAGCCTGGCTTGGAAAGCTTGCTGGGCCAGTGAGGCAGACTGGGAAAGCCAGAGAACTGGCACTTTTGTGCCCTTGAAACAGGAACCTAAATGTCAAGGAGAAAGAATAGTTTTTCTCCTTACACAGAAATAAGCACTATTTCCCCTATGCAACCCCTATTTCAGTATAAGCGAAGGTTGTTTTTGTTTGTTTGGGGTGGGGGTGTTTGTTTTGGTTTTTAGTTTTCCGAGACAGGGTTTCTTTGTGTAGCCTTGGCTGTCCTGGACTTGCTTTGTAGATCAGGTTAGCCTCAAACTCACAATGATCCACCTGCCTCTGCTGAAATTAAAGGCGTGTGCCACCATGCCCAGCATTTTTGAGAAGGTTGTTTTTTATTTTTATTTTATTTTGTTTTTGGGGGAAGGTGGTTGTTGTTGTTTTAACTATCAAGGCAGCCTGCTACAAGCTGTTGGAATCTGGAAAACAAGACTACGTGGCTTTGTTCTTATCCAAGGAAACAATCCTTCGGTCTTCCTGCACCCTGACCTCATTTCCTTTGACATCACAGCCTCATGTCCGACTGCTGGTGGTTCATCTTGTGCAAGGAATATGGCCGAAGCAACCCTCCATCGCAGCAGCACCATGGCGCCTCAAGGGATGAGACTGACCACCAAGTGGACGTGTCTGATGGCATCAGACTTGTTGCAGACACAGCAGAGGCGATGGCCACAGCCCCAGGTAGGTGCTGGTCCTCCAAGCCTCTCTCTGATCTGTGCTGATGACTCTAAAGTCCTGTGCCCAGCCACTGGGAACCAGGTTGAATAGCCGAGCCCCTGGCTATGCTGAGGGTTGTCGTGGGTTAACCTCAAGTGTTGTAAGAAGAGTCTCCTGGGGAGACTCTGGCTGGAGATTATGAGACATGTGTCTTTGGGCTTTAAATGCAGCACAGTGCACCAGAAGGGGACTATTTGTAGTCTTTGCTTCCTTTCTTTGTGTGAGTGTACTGTTGCTTTAATTTGCTATGTTTTATCTTAACATGCAAACCAGTTCCCTGCTACCAGAAAGGACAGAATTAAAGCCATGTAGTGTGAACTCCCAGACATTTAGGGCATAGGCTTTTCCCAGGATCTGCATTAGGCTAGTCATGGCCCTGGCCGGCCTGAAGCTCAGCTGTGTGAAAGAAGGCCAGAGTGAGCCTTGAGTTTGCATACTTTAACTCTGCCTCCCTACCCTGACCCCCAAAGTAAAGCATGAAGCAGACTGAGCACGCATGACCATTCCACAGAGGGGGGAGTTTGAACTCCAGGGCTGTCTACTTCAATGGCTGACCAAGCATCGGGCTCGCATGTACCTTCCTGCTGTCCTTGAATCTCTGGGCCATGCCCTGGCTGGCATGGGTGGCAATTGGTCTGACCCATAGGACCACTTGGGCGCTGTGCTCTGAGGCTCCCCTATCTGGGACCCTCGCCCGGGGCTGTGTGTCATATTCAGGGTGTCTGTAGTGACAGACATCTAAGGTTTAGGCCTAGTGCTCTCGTGCCGGCTTCTGAGGAATGGTGCTTTTCCTGGTGACCATGACTCAGAGCTCTCTGGACCCAGCATTGTGAGCCATACCTTCCGCCTTGGCTGAAGGAGGGATGGCATCTCATGTGGTGGCCCTCGCTGAGGTCTGTGGCTTGTGTTGCAATTTCTGTCCCTCTGTGACAGTGACTGCCCTGTCCTAAAGGAACAGCGGAGTCCTGTCTTCCAAGGTGAACCCCCCAGTGGGAACTGGGGAACCAAGCCTTCCTTATCATGAGCCACACAGTTACGCCTCTCCCAAGAACTGGTCTCCGAATGTGAGAAGTGGTATCAGAGAGAGGCTGCCATCACAAGGCTGTGCAGAAGGGGAGCGCCCCAAGAAATCCTTGAGGGGCCTGTTCAGTGGAAACCCCTCAGCACTGTTTACACTGGCTGGAGTGTGACAAGTCCCTCAGGGCTCAAGCCACCTTGGCTGTCCAAGCCTTGTGCCAGTTGGCACCAGCTGGCACTTGCTGGCCCTCCCTAGGCCTCTGTAGGAGCCTCACAAGTACTGGGTTAAGGCTGTTCTGGGACAAGACTGCTGGTCAGTCCCAGGTTGACACTGACCTGACGGTTCTGAATGCCTGTTCCTTATCTGCATTTCCCTGACAGGAAAACCTGTCAGCATGTACTCTTTGTTGATGAGATGTGGACTGTAAAACAGAAAGCTTAGCTCGAGCTCAGGCTTTGTCACACTTACTTGGGTGTGGCACGTCCTGAGCTTGCCACTGCACACAGCGATGGCAGGCACCCCAGGCTTTGGGGAGCCATTCAGGCTGCTAGACATCACTCCACAGATCTTAGCTCTGACTCACGTCACGGGTGACTCTTTCCTCCTCTGTGTATGTGCTAGTCCGCCTTGACCCGGAGCCATGGGGCCCAGAATGCTGCTAAACCAGTGGCCCCTTGGGATGGCTCCAGCAGATGGCCATGTATAAGCTCTGTGCAAAAGAACCCAGACACTCTCCTGTTTCCTCAGTGACCGAGGAGGGCTGTGATTCAGAACCTGGGGCCTGAGTGGAGCTCAGACCCTTGACCAGGTCCCTACTCTGGGCTGCTTGCCTTCTTTTCCGGCTACCTTTCCCAGATTATTCTAGAAGCCCTTTGAAGTGATGTATCTCGCATGTCAAAACTTGTATTTTTAAATTGTTCATTTTTGTAGTGACAAAATATACACAACAGTTTCCATCTTAAACGTTTAGTACATAAAGTATGCTTCCATTGCGCACATGCGTGCGCGCGCGTGCACACACACACACACGCGCACGCACACACACACACACACACACCACCACACACACACCGTCTGCAGCACTCCCATCTCCCCAAACCCCAGCTCTAGTCCCAGCCCCTGGAAGCCACCACTCTGCCCGGGTCTGGGTGGTGCCTGTCCTCACTGAATGCTTTCGCCTCATGGCTGGATCATTCACTCAGCATGTACTAGAGACATGCTGTGTGGGTCAAGGCTGAGGTACAGCCCAGCACGTGGCCCCACTTGAATGTCAGTGAATGTCCCCTGAGTCGCGTCCATGAAGAGTTCTCTGCATGGTGTGCTTTCCATCCCTGTGTGTCTCCAGAGACAGGTGGCAGGGGGACCAATTGGTTTGCAAACCGTTTTGTAGGCTGAGTCCCTCAGCACCATGTCTGCCGTTGTGATGGCATGAGCCTCGTGCAGTGTCTGCCTTCTGCCGGCACTCTCCTGCCCCTGGGGTTGCGCCGAGGTTTGGGCCACGCTGGATAAACACTGATAAGCCTGTTTTCCAGCTCACTTGCCGCAGTCTGTGGCCTTCCGTGTGATCTGGTGTCCCTTCAGCCTTCTCCATCTCAGCACACACCGCAGTAGTGTGTTTTGCCAAGCAGTCTCTAAAACTCTGCTGGTAACCGCTTTACAGTCAGCTGTGGGAGGCCTCGATGGCACACGGAGAGGCCTCTTTCAGGGATCCCATCTGGCACATCAGACACCCGTGTAAAGTGACTCTGTGAAAGGCCACAGCCTTGCTCAGTTGTCTCTGACCTTTCCTCCCTTGGTCAGTCTTTGCTGTGGGCCCATCCTCACCACAGGGCCATTCTTGCTATGGAGGCACCTCTCCTGATGCTCTGTTCTGACTCTGCTGAGGCTGGAGTAAGTCCATCCCGAGGGCCCCTGGCCCTGAGACTCTTCCTGCACTCCTTCTTCGCTGTGGTAGAGCTGGCTTTTCTGGAGAAAGTCTCCCCCTTCCATGTGGGACAGACTGAGGAGGCTCAGCCTCGCAACTGGCTGGTCTCTCTGGCTAACCCTCTAAGGCCCAGCCATGCCTGTCTTCTGGGGCCTCCCAAGCTTCCCCAACACTGAGGTTCCTTTCTGCAGCCATCAGCGTGGCTCGCCTGATCATCGGGCCGACAGCCCAGGGCACGCCTCTCTTTTCTGGCCTGAGAGATGCTGCTTGCTCTGTCAGGGCCTCATGTCTACTCCGTCGCTCACCCGTCAGCACTTTAAAAACAGGGTTGCCGCTGGGGATCTGTTGTTTTTACCTGAGAGGCAGAGGCAGGAAGACCGTGTATTCATGGCTGTTCTCAGATACGTGGAAGAGCCAAGGCCAGTCCGAGCCCAGGAGACTGTCTCAAAAGCAGACAAACACTCGCATGAAGCTACCTCTGTCAGAATGTGCTTGGAGTCTAAGGTGGCCCCTTGGAGTAGGGCAAAGAAGATAGTGTACCAGGGCGCTCCATCTCTCTCGCAGACACACATTCACTTCCCTTCATGCAGCCAGCACACAACTCCATGCAGGTAATATGGAGATCAATCTGTAAGGTCCTAGAGTAGAGACTAAGTGATGCCTTGTATCCACCCCGCCAGAGGCCCCCGGATGTACCCATCATGAGAGCCAGGCACTGAGCCTCCCTGCCAAACACCTCACCTCTTGTCAAGGGCATAACTAAACAAGAGGAGGATCTCTTTAGAGTAGAGACCCTCAGAGCATGTGGAAGGCTTGGGAGGGTGCCAGCATGCCCTGCTCCCAGGCACCACACACCCTCTGGGGATCTTGTCAGGGTTATGCTCTAATACAGAGCAGAGGGGCACATGGGCACAGTGTGAGCACACATGTAAGCACATGTACGTTTGCGAACACACATGTGGACATGAGCACATATACGATCACACACATGGCACAGGCACACAAGCATGAGCATGTGCAGATGGCACAATCATGCACGTAAGTACACATAAACATGCATACACATGAACACACAGCATGGAATATAAGTATGGATGGACACATATGAACACTTGCACATGTGGGCATGCACATGCAAGCATGGGCGCACATGCTATCTTAGTTTCATGTCTGCTGCTGTGATATAATACGCTGACAAATGCAAGTTGAGGAAGAAAAGGTTTATTCGAGCTTATGATTCCTAGTTACAGTCTCGACAGGGAAGTGACTGACAGGCAGCAGGAACGTGAAGCAGCTGGTGACATCAAAGTCAAGAACAGGTACAATGAACACAGGCATGCTTGTCTACTAGTGCTCAGCTGGCTTTCTCCAGTCACACAGTCGAGGGCTCAAACCCAGGAAATGGTACCTGCTGTAGTGGGCGGGTCCCCCATATCAGTTAACGCAGTGAAGGCCATCCCTGCCCCCCAGGCTGCCCACAGCCCAGCCTCATCTAGCAATCCTTTATTGAGAGTCTCCTCACAGGGAAGTTTAGGTTGTAGTGACAATTAATGTTAATAATAATGCATGCATGTCAAGAACACACAAGTGCTGGGCATAGTAGTGCACGCCTTTAATCCCAGCACTTGGAAGGCAGAGGCAGGCAGATCGCTGTGAATTCGCGGCCAGCTTGCTCTACAAAGTGAGCCTAGGACAGCCAAGGCTACACAGAGAAACCCTGCCTCAAAAAACCAAAAAGAGGAGGAGGAGGAGGACAACAACAACAACACACGAGCATGGCCACGTGCACACTCACACATGGTTGTGGGCAGGCAGGCACGAGTGCAGGCACAAACACATACCCACACATGCACACACACACATGCACACACACACACATACACACACATGCACACACACATACACACATGCACACACACATTCACACACACATACACACACATGCACACACACATACACACACATGCACACACACATACACACACATGCACACACAGACACACATACAGACATATGCACACACACGTGCACACATGTGTATACACACACACACACACACACACACACACACACACACACACACGTACACGGTGTGCTTCATCGGGATGAGTTTACAGCTGACTTGTTCTCCAGACTCCTGGTTCTCTGGATGCGCAGCAGAACATCGCTGTCCAGACCCCTCACTCTGTCCCTTCGTGGCGTCCTCACCGTCACAGCCCCAGGTATACACACGATGCTGCCTGCTCCAGGGAGGGGAGGCTGCAGTCTCGCCCTAGCAAGCCAGAGGACCAGCCTTGGCTGAGGATGTCCCAGCTTTCCTCACTGTCACCTGAGGCCTGAGTCTGAGGGGAGAGGAAGCACCTGTGATGGTGGCACTCCGCAGTAGCCTGTTTAGGTACATAGCAGCATGTGCGGTTTAAAAAAAAATAATAACATACGTTGATTCACCTGAGCGTAGGTAAAACGGAAAGCGATAGAACAATGAGTAGCGCCCCGCACAGGCCGAGTCCCCACGCTCTCCTCCCTCGGCATGGCCTGCTCTGGGACTGCGTGTGGCCAAACCTAATGTTTTGGGATTTTTTTTTTTTTTAAGATTTATTTATTAGTATGTATACAGTGCTCTTCCTGCCTGTACACCTGCACACCAGAAAAGGGCATCAGACCCCACTATAGATGGTTGTGAGCCACCATGTGGTTGCCTTTTTTTCTTTGTAAGACTTATGTTCTGCCTACACATACACATACACATACACACCAGAAGAGGGCACCAGATCTCATTATAGGTGGTTGTGAGCCACCATGTGGTAGCTGGGAATTGAACTCAGGAGCTTTGCAAAAGCAGCCAGTGCTCTTAACCTCTGCGCCGTCTCTCCAGCCCCTTTAATGCATTTTTCTTTTTCTTTAATGCATTTTTCATATGGTGTCTGGGCAGGGGCTGGAGGCAGAGCAGAATGGAAAGAGCTTAGCAGGAAGAGACTTGGTCCTTGCCTCGAAGGAGGCATATGCGTGTGTGTGTGTGTGTGTGTGTGTGTGTGTGTGTGTGTGTGTGTTGGGGGAAGGGCATGTCCTAATGACAGCTTGCTGAGGACTGAGTGAACTGCCCAGATTGTGGCATCCTGCATCCGATGGCTGCAGACTTGATGGATCCCATTCCCCAGGTCGAGGCGTGCAGCCTAGGAAGGACCCTGCCCAAGGAGATGATCTCCAATAACCTTTAGGGCTGTAGGCTTGCAGCTTCCTGGCTCTTTGTGTAAATTCTCTAGGAGATTCCTTGATTCTTGCAAACTCATGAGCGAGGGTGGGGGTGGGGTGGGGGGTTTGATTTCAACAGCCTGGAAAGCAGGACACAGTAAGCAAGCTACTTGGTCTTTCCTGGGAGCTTAACAGCCTTCTGGGCTTGTGCACATGGTGCTGGAAGCTTGGTTGTGCACATGGTGCTGGAAGCTAGGTGGCAAGTGGTTAACTTCTCGTCCTAGCCTTTGTAATCCCTTAGTATCTTATCGCTTGTGAGTTTCTGTTATTCAGGAAGCTGGCAAGAGTTCTTGATATTTCTGGAACGCATTTTTAGCAAAAATGGGCTTACAGCCATTTGGGGACTGGTTTGTGTGTTATTGGTCAAAACTGAAAGCATAGCTAGCAGTTCCCACCTCTGCTGCCAGGTGTAGTGCAAGGAAGGGATCCTGCCAGTTGGGCAGGCTGCAGGGGTACCACTCCTGGGCTTGCTGGGCTCACCCTGGGCCTTTCTCTTATCCTGGGGAAGTCCACAGGTCCTGCCCACCCCCAACTGTCCCCCTCCAGCTCCTGGCTGAGCTGGGGAGATTGGGCTGGTGGGTATCACTGTTAGTTAAAATAAGCAGTATGTGTTATCTGGACAGGTGACGCTGAGACACTGCCGGTCTTCCTATGTGCTGATCCTTGCTTCTTTCAGCTGCCCAGAGTGTTGCCTGTGTCCCTGGCTTCGCCTTGAATTAACCTCCCTGTGTAGACACCTTTCCCCGTCCACCTTGAGCACTGGGAGCAGTTGGTGAGGACAAGGTGGGACTGTGGCCTCCCTCTGGCAGAAGTCCCCAGGTCCTGAGGGTCACCATCTCCCTGGGCATTTTTGGCCTCTGTGGTTTTATGTCAGCATAAAAACCTACAGCTCTCATGTTAAACAGGATAAGAGAGCCGGTATGAGTGACCATGGCCCTGGAACACAGATTTAGGTTACCCCCAATTTCTGTGTTCCATGTGGGAGTGGTTTCATAAAGTCTTTATAGTTTTACAGAAAGCCATAAGTCAAAGCAATTTTAAAATACATTGGTGATATCGGTGGGATTTAAAATACACCCAGGGAGACAAGCACAGTAGCTGGGGAGAGCTATTGTACAGGCCCAAGGCCTGAACTGACAACAGCCTGCACTCTTGGACTGGAGCTAGTACCCTGCAGAGGCCTTCGCTTCTAATAGGTTTTACTTATTATCACAGGGTGTTTGTTCAGATACAGAGTGGGTCAAGGCAAGGCTGTTCCAGAAGCCAACACTAGCCCAGGATAAAGCAATCCATCTCCGAACTTACAAAAGTCCAGTCTCTCCACAGCACTGAGACTCCTAATGGCTCATCGGTCTCTACAGACCCAGCCTCCTTCCACGGAGCTTTGTTCACTGCCAGACACAGCTTCTTTTCAGAAAATTTTCTTCACTCCACAGAACTGTCTGTGCTCCCAGCACACAGGGTCTCCGTGGTCTCCACCCAGCACTGGCCACCTTGAAAACTTTCTCCCCTATGTCAGTGGGAACCGGCTGCTGAGCATCATGTCTGATGTGGGCTGACACTAGCAGAAGTGTTATCCCCTGAAGCCAGCTCTGAGGCAGCTGCGGTCACCCACGCCGGTGCGCCATTCAGGCATTTTCATCTTCTGTCCGTGTCCACATCAGAGAAAAAGAAAATTCCATGGTGGCACAGAGTGGGCCACCAGTGTTGTACACCAGTCACAAGCAGAGCTCAGCATTCCTGGGAGTTACTTACAAGGTGCCATGTCCCACAACAAAGGACCTAGGGAGAGCAGAAGCCACCATGAATACTGACTGCACTTTTTAAAAAATGCAACCAGGACAGGCTTTAGCAAGTCACTCTCCTGGGCAGCACAGTGGGTAGCCACCGCACAGAGCGGACTGTGGGGACACACCACATCGGGAAGTGAGCTCAGCCTGGTCAACCCTGAAGAGTCATGAGTTGGGGGTGGAGTTCTGGCTCAGTGTTTAAGAGCATTGGCTGGCTGCTCTTTCAGAGGACCCAGGTTCAATTCCCAGCATCCACATGGTGGATGACCATCTGTAACTGTGGTCCCAAGGGACCTGATAGCCTCTTCTGGTCTCTGAGGGCACAGCTTGCATGGGATACGCATGCATGCACACAGGCAAACCACCCATACGCATAAGAGTCACATAAAAATAAAGAAGAAGAAAAAAAGAAGAAGCAGAAATGTAACCACAGAGCACTCCCTGCTCCGTGCCCGCTTAATGGGCCTGATCTAAATCCACTACTGGAAGGATCGGGGCCTCTATAGCTATAAAGGAGAAAAATAAGTCATCACGAGTGAGAAATCCCAAGACAATGCCTAGAAATAGAACTAGGAAACAGTCCAAACAGTGTCATAAGGAGTCATGAACCAAGATGTTTATCATAGCTGCTGTTTGTAGTCATGAAAACTTAAGGGGAAAGCAAAATTATAGCTGTAAGGGTTTGGTCAGATTATCTGTCTGTTAAGGTTGTAACTGCCTACTATATATTTTGCTGTGAATAAAACTGCCAATGTTAAGAGCCACTGTGGCCAGGCTACCTCACGACATAGGTGTATATGGCTGGGAGAGTCTCCCCATGAGCAACTGCTGCGTTCTGTCTGAGGAGGCCTACCCAGTGTTCCCTAACACAGAAAATTAGACTAAAGGTCCCAGGCACAGGGACAACAGAATTTGCCCCTGCTGCCTGCTTTGGAGAGATCTTCTCACACAGGCTTGTGGGGCCATCTGCATTTGAGAGGTGTTCCATTATGAACTGGTTCTCATGGTGATGGGGGGAAGGATTCCTGGGAGAGTTGTCTGACACCCTGCCAGCGGCACTTTTGAAGGAAGGGCTGCATACATGAAGCCCTGCCAAAGCGGATCATGGTGTCAGAGATTTCCGTGTCCACTTGGCCCCACTGCTGTCCACCTGTGCTGGACAGAACATGGAGGTGGAGAGGACGCAGCGCTACAAAAGCACAGAGAAAGAACCAGGGAGGGGCTGGGGACAAGGTTTCCCTTTGCAGGGCTTGCACCCGAGCTGACCTGTTGCCTCCAACTAGGTTCTACCTCCTCTTTCCCACCACTTCTCAATAATGCCATGGAAATTTTACTCCATCCATGGGTCAATCCACTGATGACGTGTAAGCCTCAGTTATTCAACTACATGAGCCTCTCAGGGAACCCTTCATATTTAAACACCACAAGAAGCACACTCTGAGAACAGCTAGTCTGAAGAGGCCTGGTCTGGGTTGACAGCCCTGCTGAGCCAGCAGACGAGGCAGGGCTGAACCTATCACTCAGAGCCTGGCATTGTTTCAGTGCCTCTTGGGGGCCCTCTGGTACAAACAGATATGAGGAGCAGCCATGCCTTTTGGATGTGTTTACAGTCAACAACAGGGGGACCCCCCCCCCAGGATATTCTTTCTTGTAATAGAAATGGCTGAAGCCAGCTTAGACTTCAGTGATAAGGTATCACTCACAAGTGAGGGGCCCCAGGGCCCTCTGATTTACACATTCTGAGATGGTGTGATGTTCGGAATTCTGGGGACTTTTCAGAGGGTATATGTTGGGGTTGTTGACTGCCACAATTTGTTGTGAGATTAATAATATTTAATATTATTCACATAATTATTAAAGCATATGTAAAAGGAGTTAGTTATTCTATTAATATTAATTAATTTTGTTACTAATACAGCAGCAGTTAATCCTTAACCTGCAAACAGAAACTTGTTAGATTTATAATAAGCCTTAAAACAGTAGGGCTGGGCAGATATCAACCCTCCAAGCTATCTCGTCTGCTCCCATTCAAAATCCCCATAAATATTGCACATGTTCCACTGAGGCTGCTTCTGCTCCACCAGGCCAGTCCTCAGAGCAAGCTGCTCCTGGCCGTGTGCTCCTGGTTACGCTGACCCGTGTGCTCCTGGTTACGCTAACCCATGGTGACCTGCTCCTCTCGTCTCCTTCCTCTGTCTTCCTCATGGTCCTTCTGTGAACCCACAAGCCCAAGAAACTCTGCCTACCTCTTGTTTGACTAGCTGAGGCTTTAGGCAACTTCATTAGCCAATTGGGAAACTTGGGAGGTAAGGTCCACACAGTGTCATTTTGGATACGTGAGAATTTGCTCCTAGCACAGTAAGGATTGGGGAGGGCAAGGAATTAACATTTGAATACATAGGAGACCAACTCCACAGGCATATAAATGCTAGGGTCCAGGGCTGGGCGGGTTGGTGGTTGGTTGGTGGCTGTTGTTTATTAAGTAGTTGTAGGGAACAAAGACATGAGAAGAGGAGGAAATTAGATATCCTGAGGCAAAGATCAAATGTGCCCCAATCAGCAGGAAGTAGGCTAATGACAATGTCGACCCTTCCTAATACCTGGTTTTATTCAGGGGTGTCTTTAACTTCCTCTCCTCTCTATCCCTTTTTCTCTCATGTCTAGTGTTAGGGACTTGAAAGGGAAGAAGAAAAGGACTGAAGAACCGGCTAGAGCCCCTCCCCACCTTCACCCCTCCCCATCTCACAGCCCCCCTACCTGCCCCTCTCCCACCACGTGGCCTCCCACTTGCCCCCTGCTCTGCCTTTTCTCACCTCCCCTTCTGCATGCTTCAGGAGGTGCCTGACTCACAGAAACAAGCCATGGAAAGACAGCTAGCCACCTGCGCTGGGGTTGTCTGGGCTTAAGACCTCATGTTTTCTTCTTTGATTCTTCCCTTTAGCCCAAAGACAACGTGATTAATTAAATGTATGTAAAATATGGAAATCTATACAACATAACTGTTAGTGTTTATGCATTTTCTCAGTTACATATTCACAGGGAGGTAGTCGGGGAAGATTTTACCATTTCTAGAATATTTACATATGATTTTCTTGCAAAAATGTTAGAAATCAGTATTTCCTTTGGAAAATACTTAGAAATGCTTGTACTGGAAAGCATATAAGCCATGCAGCCTTGGCTGTCATCAGCTGTGTTTCTGCCTGTTTAGCTGATGTCGCTTTTGGTACCCACAGAGGCTCTGTTCAGTCAAGCTCTTGGCAACCGTATTTATTCATTTTATCGGCACCATCTGGAACTCTGAGGTGCGATTTTTTATTTATAAATCAAGTAGACCATGAAATGTATTTGAGGTGCAATATTAAATCCCCCT
The DNA here is from genome assembly GCF_903995435.1 of Acomys russatus. Classification (NCBI taxonomy): domain Eukaryota; kingdom Metazoa; phylum Chordata; class Mammalia; order Rodentia; family Muridae; genus Acomys; species Acomys russatus. The sequence goes on from NC_067163.1 coordinate 7,075,085, forward strand.
GGGTTTTGAAAGACCCAACAGCCAGTCTGATTCTTTGTGAGATTTCACTTGCCCTAGCCCGAACACATGAGTCATGCATATTTTGTGTTTTTTTTTTTTTCCTTCTTTGCTATATAAGCAGAGAGTGAGTGGCTCCACGCCTCGGAGAAGTACAGTGTGTGCCAGCGTTTGTGGTGGTCTCTGTCTGCGTGAGCACCCCTGTGGTTTCTTCCCTTGTGTTGGTGGAAGGGGGGTCTTTTTATGAGAGCCAAGTGTGGGGAACAGCCTTGCCCTCTGGATGGTGACTCTATGTTCATAGTCAGCAAAGGGGCCCCCTGAATCTTCCTGCCATCATACCTGTTGAGGGGAGCTCACGCTTACGTGGCTTTCTCTGAGTTGGGGGTAAGAAGCCAGGGGATGCTGCCCAAGTCCCTTTCTCGGGCTCTGAGCTGGCAGAGGAGCTACACAGCCATGGATAGCGGGGGGTGCAGCTAACACGGCTGTACAAGGTATCAGGTGTGAACTCTGTAGATGACAATGTCATGCCGCAAGTCTGCTAGAATGTTCCAGGGGCCTGTGAGCATTTCAGTTCTTCTGTTTGAGAGCCGCACATAGTTATACTCAGCCCTGGTTTTAAAGCAAACAAGCCTATTCTGCTAAATGGACTCGGTATCAAACTGCCCCGTAAATTCCTATCTCAGTGCAGCTCCCAGACCACACAGTGGACGATGGTTAATGCAGAAACTCACAACTGGTCAAAGCGCAGAGAGTAAGTGTCAGCGGAGTGCTCAACCTCCAATCGGACATCCGGGTTGCACTTCCTCCCCAAGGCTCAGGGACTGTCATGAAAGAAACTATGAAAAGGCTGTAAGAGCCAGAACTTGGAAGGATGAGAGCAAAACAACACCTTCTGATATACAGGACCACTTACACACATGAACTCACCACTACACACGTGAACTCACCACTACACACATGGACTCACCACTACACACATGGACTCACCACTACACACATGGACTCACCACTACACACATGAACTCACCACTACACACATGGACTCACCACTACACACGTGGACTCACCACTACACACATGGACTCACCACTACACACGGACTCACACTACACACATGGACTCACCACACACTGGACTCACCACTACACACATGGACTCACCACTACACACATGGACTCACCACTACACACATGGACTCACCACTACACACGTGAACTCACCACTACACACGTGGACTCACCACTACACACATGGACTCACCACTACACACGTGGACTCACCACTACACACGTGGACTCACCACTACACACGTGGACTCACCACTACACACATGGACTCACCACTACACACATGGACTCACCACTACACACATGGACTCACCACTACACACATGGACTCACCACTACACACATGACTCACCACACACACGGACTCACCACTACACACGTGACTCACCACTACACACATGGACTCACCACTACACACATGAACTCACCACTACACACATGGACTCACCACTACACACGTGACTCACCACTACACACATGGACTCACCACTACACACATGGACTCACCACTACACACATGGACTCACCACTACACACATGGACTCACCACTACACACATGGACTCACCACTACACACATGGACTCACCACTACACACATGGACTCACCACTACACACGTGGACTCACCACTACACACATGGACTCACCACTACACACGTGAACTCACCACTACACACATGGACTCACCACTACACACATGGACTCACCCTACACACAGTGGACTCACCACTACACACGTGGAACGCACCATACACACATGGACTCACCACTACACACATTGACTCACCTACACACGTGACTCACCACACACACGTGCTCACCACTACAACGTGGATCACCCACTACACACTGGCTCACCACTACAACGTGACTCCCCACACACACGTGAAACTTCACCACTACACACGTGGACTCCCCACTCACCCGTGGACCTCACCACTACAACATGGAACGCACCACTACACACATGGTACTCACCACACACACATGGGATCACCAATACCACATGGGGACTCACCACTACCACAACATGGACTCACCACTACACCCAGTTGAACTCACCACTACACACATGGACTCACCACTACACACGTGAACTCACCACTACACACATGGACTAACCACTACACCGGAAAACTCACACTAACACATGGGACTCCACCCTACACACGTGAACTCACCATACCACACGTGGACTCACCACTACACACAGGACTCCCCACTACACACATGAACGCAACCACTACCACACATGGACTTCTTCACCACTAACACACATGGCTCACCACTACACAGTGGACTCCACCACTACACACGTGGACTCCACCCCCACTACACACTGGACTCACCACCTAACACATGGGACTCACCACTACACAACGTGGACTTCACCACTACACACGTGGACTCACCACTACACACATGGACTCACCACTACACACATGGACTCACCACTACACACATGGAACTCACCACTACACACATGAACTTACCACTTACACACATGAACTCGTACATACATGAACTTACCACTATACACACGAACTTATCACTACACACATGAACTCACAGCACCCCAGGCTGTCTGTGCATGATCAATTCCAGCATGTAGCGGGGTGGGGGTAGGGTGGAGGGGGCGTTCATGAGCCCCCCGCCAGCTGAGGGGCTTGGTCTATGCATGGCTTCTAGGGGAGGGTCCATAGGTTCTCTTTTCTTTACATTTTCTGTGTGTGGATATATGCACTGCATATATGGAGTGCACCGTTTTCGTGTGTAGTGGCCGTGGAAGCCAAAAGAGAGCATCAGCTCTCCTGGAACTTGAGTTTTAGATGGTTGTGAGGAGCCATGTAGGTCCAAAAAATGGAACTCAGACCTCTGAAAGAACAGCCAGTGCCCTTAACTGCTGAGCCATCTCTCCAGCCCCAAGAGAGTCAGCATTCTTTCAAGATGTGGCTCTTGGCAGGCTATCCGCAGTCTAGTGAATGGCACACGGGAGCATACAGCCTGCACAGTCTGAATCCAATGGGATATGAAGAGAAAGAAAGAAGGATATAAAGTTGGGGGAGAGGTGAGCAGGTGGGGTGGGTCTGGGAGGAATTGGGGAAAGGAGTGGGAGGTGAATATGACTAAAATATATTGTATGAAATTCTCAAAGAATTAATCAAAATATTATTATTTTAAAAACCTAGAGCCTCAGACACTTCCGACTAGCAGTGTGTGTCTGTTCAGTAAATCTTCCACCAAGCAGCTACCCCCACCACAGTCACAGATAAGGGTCACATCCTCTCAGCTGGTGGCTCTTTTTTTTTTTAGGTTTACAATTAAGCTTAGTTGTTTTTTTTTTTTATTAATTTATTCATATTACATCTCGATTGTTAGCCCTTCCCCTGTTTCCTCCCATTCTTCCCTCCCTCCCATTTCTCCCCTTCTTCCCTCCCCTATGTCCGTGACCGAGGGAGACCTCCTCCCCCTATATATGCTCTTAGAATATCAAGTCTCTTCTTGGTAACTAGCTATCCTTCCTCTGCGTGCCACCAGGTCTCCCCATCCGAGGGACATGGTTAGAAAAGGGGCACCAGAGTTCGTGTGAGAGTCAGATCTCACTCTCCACTCAACGGTGGAGAGTGTCATGTTCGTCGGCTAGGTCTTGGTAGGGGTTCGAAGCTTACTGCCTGTATTCTCCTTGGCTGGTGCCTTAGTTTGAGGAGGACCCCAGGACCCAGATCTGCCTGTCATAAAGTTCTTATTGTAGGTTTCCAGGACCCTGTGGGTCCTACAATTTCCTCTTTCTTCCATGCTACTCTTGCCTAAAGTCTCAATCGGATATCCTCTCCTCTGACCCACTTTCTTGGTAAGTAAAGATTTTCATGGTACGTATCCCTTGGACTAGTGTTTTGATATAAGTGAGTATATACCGTTTGTCTCTTTTTGCTTCTGGGTGAACTCACTCATTATGATAATTTCTAGATCAATCCATTTGTCCACAAATTTCAGGAATTCCTTGTTTTTAATAGTTGAGTAGTATTCCATCGTGTAAATATACCATAGTTTCTTAGTCCATTCTTCTACTGAGGGACACTTAGGCTGTTTCCATGTTCTGGCTATTATGTATAGTGCAGCTATGAACATGGTTGAGCATATGTCCCTGTTATGTGGTAGGGCATTTTCTGGGTATATTCCAAGGAGTGGGATGGCTGGGTCTTGAGGAAGCCCTATTCCTATTTTTCTAAGAAAGCGCCAGATAGCTTTCCAAAGTGGTTGTACTAGTTTACATTCCCACCAGCAATGAAGGAGTGTTCCTCTCTTCCCACATCCTCGCCAACATGTGGGGTCATTTCAGTTTTTGATCTTAGCCATTCTGATGGGTGTAAGATGGAATCTCAGTGTCGTTTTGATTTGCATTTCTCTGATGACTAACGAGGACGAGCATTTTTTTAAGTGTTTCTCGGTCATTTGATATTCCTCTGTTGAGAATTGTCTGTTAAGTTCTAAGCCCTAGTTTGCAATTGTGTTGTTTGGTTTTGTGATGTTTAATTTCTTGAGTTCTTTATATATTTTGGATATTAAACCTTTGTCAGATGCAGGGTTGGTGAAGATCTTTTCCCATTCTGTAGGCTGTCACTTTGTTCTCTTGACAGTGTCTCCTGCCTTACAGAAGCTTCTCAGCCTCATGAGGTCCCATTTATTAATTGTTGACATTAAGGCCTTGGCTGTTGGTGTACTGTTCAGGAAGTTGTTTCCTGTGACTAGGTGTCCCAGGCTCTTCCCTACTTTTTCCTCTATCTGAATTAATGTCTCTGGTTTTAAGTTGAGGTCTTTAATCCACTTGGACTTGAGTTTTGTGCATGGTGACAAATAAGGGTCTAATTGCATTTTTCTACATGTAGACATTCAGTTAGACCAGCACCATTTGTTGAAGATGCTATCCTTTGTCCATTGAATAGATTTGGCTTCTTTGTCAAAAATCAAGTGAGCAAATGTGTGTGGATTCATCTCTGGGTCTTTGATTCGATTCCATTGATCCACTAGTCTATTGCTTTGCCAGTACCATGCTGTTTTAATTACTGTTGCTCTGTAGTACAGCTTGAGATCAGGTATGGAGATTCCTCCAGAGGATCTTTTGTTGTTTAGGATTGTTTTTGCTATTCTGGGTTTTTTTATTTCTCCATATGAATTTGAGAATTGATCTTTCAATATCTTCAAAGTATTTTGTAGGTATTTTGATAGGAATTGCGATGAATCTGTAAATTGCTTTTGGTAAGATGGCCATTTTTACTATGTTGATTCTCCCGATCCATGAACAAGGTAAATCCCTCCATCTTCTCATGTCATCTTCAATCTTTTTCTTCAGAGGTTTGAAGTTTTTTTGAATAAGTCCTTCACTTGCTTGGTTAGAGTTACTCCTAGATATTTTATATTGTTTGTGGCTATCGTGAAGGGAGTAGTTTTCCTAATTTCTTCCTCTGCCTGTTTGTCATTTGTATACAGGAAAGCTACTGACTTTTTTGAGTTTATTTTGTATCCTGCCAATTTTCAGCTGGTGGCTCTTACAGCTGAGGGTGGCCCATGGAGACCAGGAGACATGCACTTGTATTTAGCGCTATTAATCCCTGGGGATGTGGTCTCACCTGAGTCTCCTTAGCATGTGATCTCAGAGGGCCTGGCCAGACTGTGCTGCTTGGGGTTTCTTGCAGAATAAAGACAAAACCCTCTCATCTGTGCTGCTCAGGGGTCTCCTACAGAACAGAGCAAGGACAGGGCCCTCCACTCTGTGCTGCTGGGGTGGGGGGGTCTCCTATAGGACAGAGCAGGGCAGAACTCTTCCCACTGTGCTGCTCAGGGTCTCCCACAGAATCCAGCCAGGGCCGAACCCTCCCCTACAGGGTGTCCCCTGCACTGAGGTGAGGTCCAGCTGGCTCTTTCCAAATCTGAATGAAAGCAGAGACCCTGATCCATGCATTATTGGTTTTCTAATGAGCCTCCCCAGTTGAAGCATTCCTCTCTGGGTTCTGGGTGTGCTCACAGCGTGTCTGTTCCTTGAATTCCTGTACCATCACAGCACAGTTTATCCAATGTGGTGGCATGGAGCTGACTCTGTACACCTGCAGGACACTGACAGCACTGGGCTCTTGTATCACTCTGCCACTTAGAGACCAGGAGATAGCCCCCAGGAGTGTGAGATTATCTTTCCACTTTCTCTTAAACCATTTGCAAACCTCTGGAAGAAAGAGGGCAGATGTTGTGAAACTCATCTCCAGGTGATCTTTCCTGCTTCCTTGTGAAAGCTGTGAGGTGTGTAGTGGTCTCCATGCACTGCACAGCAGGCAACAGAACCAGCAGACAGAGCATGCACCTCACCTGAGCCACAGTCACCTAGTGCTTTGCTGGGCACATGCTGGCCTCCCCCCCCTGTCCTGAGTAGCACTCCTATGCTGTGGCCTGGAGGCTGGCTTGGCATCTGGGAGTCACTGGTCAGTGGCAGCTGCCCAGCTTTCTTCAGTTTGCACAGGCACATCTTTCCCTTGGGCAACACACATTCTTCCGGTCACCTTGAACCTTCCTGGGACAAAAGTCAGTAAAACCAAGTGCTGGAAAAGATGCCCAGAGTCATGTCATGGGAGAAACAGGAGTAAGACCTCCACCACACCCCTACTGCCACTGACCCAGAAGCTACTGAGCTGTGGCTGTGACAGACCTGCACATCAAGGCCCCACTAGGAAAGCAGCTTGAGAACGTGGAGGCCCAGTCTGTCTGCATGGAAGACAGTGGGCAGTTTCATTCAAAACTACACTCTGCCTGTACTGCCTGACTGTCCTCGTTGGCATCTACCCAGAGAAGTGGGAAGTCACGGCAACAGGAAACGTGCATGTGGGTGTGTATGGCAGTGTCATCCCCAAGCCCTGAAGACGTAATGGTTCCCAGATGAAGCACTCAGCGGCCACACGAAGTAGCCATTCGGACAATGCATGGAATATCACCCAGGGAAAGAAAAGAGGTGTGGAATATCTCTAAACACACTCTGCTAAGTGAAAGAAGCCAGGCTGAAGGCTCTGCTGTGGGAGTCCTCTGTGAGACTGTGTGGAGAAGGGAGGCCCGTGCTGACTGGGGAAGGCAGGAACAATGCACAGGATTTGGTTTGGTTGTTTCTCAAGGCAGGTCTCAGGCTGGCCTTGAACTCACAAGGTCTTCTCAACCTCCAAAGTTAAGCACAATATCCAGCTTAGAGGATTTTTAAGGCAGGGAAACCAATGCTACTGTAATGATGGGCAGTGGTGTGTACATACAAATATTCATATAATTTCATGTTATGAATAGTAACTAAAACATTAATGGAGGTGCAAGGTGTCCCAGAGGGATGAAGACTGTGACGAGAGAATCAGCTGCAAATGTACCAAGACCCTCTGCAAAGGGCAGGACCTTCAGGACCAAATTAGACACGGGCCAAGTGGAGGCCAGAGGTCATGTATGAGCCTCGCGCTGGGTGAGCTCTGTCCACCTGCTGACTCTGTCACATATACACTAACCATGCTCTTCCAAGTGACAAGTGACAGGGGAAGGTGCCTCTTTCTCACCAGTATAACAGGCAACAGGAAAGCGGGTGAAAGGGTGGTAACTGGTGAGGTGTAGAGTCACCGTGGGAATTCACTTTGGCTCAGTATTGATGCTGACAGTCACCTTCAGAAGTCTGTGCACCCTTAGTACACACCATTGTCTCCAGCCCTGGCATCTGGCTGCGCCTGGAAACGTTACTCCAGCACCAGGGAGCCTGCCTGCTAACCCTCTCTTGCTGTCTAACACTCCCTCCAATAAAAGGATCCAAGATCCTCCGAGAAATGGGTGGATCTAGGATGAGGGCAGGAAACACAGACAATGACCCAGCATCTTGTGCCAGAGACTCAGGAAGTACTAAAAAATATCCCAAACCCACAATGATGGGGCAGATCAGAGGGATAGAGGTGCCTAGCAAAGAGCCCTGCTAGCCAGCACTGGAAAAACGAGTACCAAGGTAGGTTGGGTGAATCTTGATGCAGGATACAAGGAACCACCTCCGAGTACACACTGACATCAATGAGAGAATAAGCCAACTGTGCTGGGGGTACAGGGCAAGAGCCCTTTGCAGAAGTGGAGTTGGAGTAGCCACGTGATCATCTAGCAGGGCCTGGCCCCTACTTCCTCTGTGAGTCACTGAGCCATAAGGGGCTTGAGGTTGCAGTGTGCAGAGGAGGACAGCCACTCTCTCAGGGGTTCGGGGAGGGGAAACCTGCCACACCCATGATAACCCTATCCCCCCCCCCACCCCCCACCCAGGATCCGCTCTGCAGACTTTGGGCGCAGTGGGAGTTATTCCATGTGTGCCCAGCAGTGTGACAGATGGGCGGGGCATCACAATGGGACTGCTCCCACTGGGCTGTGGTTCTGGTTCTGTCTGCTTCACTGCATCAACCATGCCTCCACAGTTCCGAGGACATGGCTTCCCCCGGCCAGGAAGCCCCTTCTCGATGTTTTCCATCCTAAAACAGGTCTTTCAGGAAAGCTTTCATGTAAGTCTTGGTGTGTTTTATACAGCAAGTCATTTGGAACCGGTTTATTTTGGCACCAGCAAAAGCTCTATAATCATTCTTCCTTACCCATGTATCTTTTGGGGACAGGAGGCGTCTTTTGCAATGTCATCCCCCAACTCTGAGCTTGTGAAAAAGCTCTGTATTTGAGCTCGGCTGAATGTGAGAGTACACTGAAACCCCACAGGTGAGCCAGATGGCCTTCCGGGTGCCTACTGCCCACGGCCAGCTCGGGCGGAGGGAGCCCTGGCTGCCTCGGTCCATTTGCTGCCTGTCGGCTATGTGGGTCAGCTCTCCACGGATCTCAGGACTGCATCCAAATAGATGACTTTGCCTTCAAACTTGAAACCTTATGTGCCAATCACTTAACCCAAGCCCTCTCTTAAGTATTCACACACATCTGAAAAGGTGTTTGCAGTGAGGCTTGGCATAGTTCTGTATGTTATTGTAAATGTCAAAGCAGCCACCGGATTGCGTCATGCAGCCCGCACAGCAGTGCTGCACGGGGGCAGATGGTGGTGGTGGGTTTGTGGGCATGGGAGCACTCGCCCTCTTGTGGACATGCTATGTTTGTTACTTAGCTGTAGTGTAACCCAAGCTCAGGCAGCATTACATCTAAGAGATGGACCATCCTGCTTTTGGGGTTGTAAGTCCTTAGCCCACCCACTGACTGGACAGTGACCAATAACAGGATGTCCTCGAAGCCTCCAGGATGTACGGGGTGTGGAACTGATATCCCACCCACAGCCTGCCTGTGTGGTGCCACACAGGGTAACTGTTTTGTCCCCTGTCCTACCAGCATTCACGAGGCCGGTGTAGAAGGACTGCTGTGAGTCTGAGGCCAGTCTGGGCTACATAGTGAGACTCTCAAAAAAAACAAAGAAACAAAAGAGTAAATAATAGACAGATAATGGCCTTTGCAGCCATAGCTTCAGGGTGGCTTAAGAACGTGAGATCTGCTCCCAGCCCCCTCAGGCCACCCAGGAAACACCTCTGCACTGTGCTCTAAATACAACGCAGGTGAGCTGCATCTGGTCAGCCTCGTTCGGAATCCCATGGCCTGTGCCCTAAACAGAGTTGGCTCCTTCCTAGTTTGTCACCTCATAATCATTTGGTCACAGTTGAGTCCGAATTCCACTTCCCATCTTGTGAATCCAGAGAGCAGGTCCAATCCAGTGTCTGTCCACAGGGATGGGGGGAGGGGTGTGGGTGGGGCTGCTGCCTGACCCCAAGGAAGCCTCTGTTGTAGTGTGCCAAGAAATGTCATCATCTGTGCATCAGAAGGGAGGTGTTCATGACAGACTGTCGGTCCACTGCTTCCATCTACCCCGTCTCCAGCGTATCCTTCATTGTCCCTGTGACTCAGGACTGCACACTTACCATCACCCTGCTTGTGCCCCCCCCCCCCCCCCCCCGGGCAGCTGCCTGTGGGCAGAACTCCCTCGAATGGGTCTCTTTGAGAACAAAGACAACTAACTGTGCATGGAGAGGCTTCGGGGCTAACCCTCCTTGGAGACAGACGTGATGGTTGGTGGGAGGGACAGCAGCAACCCCGTGGCTATGAGGACCTGGGGAACTGCTGAGGATGAGCCTGGGGCCTGGGTGTGTAACTGAGCTTCCCTGCCAGCTCTGGGCTAGCACCCTGAGCCGCTGGTACAAGACAGAAGCATAGAAAGCTGTGCTCAGGACTAACCTTCCTGCTGTCAGACCACTCCACGGCTGGCAGGTTCATCCTCCACGACACAGCTTCCTTCCTGAGAGCTTTCTGATACACCATCCATGGAGAGGCATGTCACTGTCCTGGCCTGTGAAGCATTGATGAGGAGAGAGTAGCCACAGCCCAGAGAGAAGTCTGGGGACCAGAACAGAAAGTAACGGAGAAACTTCATCTGCATGTCCACAAACCCAGGAGTACAGACAAGTCCTGTTGGACCAAATGCAGCGCTCCTCACAGCCGATAGGTGGCAGTGTTCTGTGCCTTCTGAAATTAAGCCCACTGATTGATGCAATCTAGAATCACTTGGGAAGAACGGCTCTAGATTAGGTTTGCTGTGGTCATGTCTTAATCTTGCTAAAGGATAAAGAAGACCAAATCCTACAGCGGGCGGCACCTGGGGAGTTAGGGATGTGGGGAGCTGGAGTCGTATCCTGGCTTCTGCTGACCAGGTACCCTCTACCGTAAGCTGCTTCAACCCAAAGTGCTCACTAGGGGGCAGAGTAGCCACAGCCAGCCACCGTTTCCATATCTGGCTGGAAAACCTCTGGGAACCTCCCTGAGAATGTCTGTGCTCATCTCTGAAGATGCAGTCGTCCATGTATGGGTACTGAACCCAGGCTTCTCAGACAAGGGTTCTGTGGATAAAAGGAGCACCGAGAGGCAGGCTACAGTCTGAGGCACGCACTGCTCGGTGCCCAGGGTTGCCCTACCTGTCTTTCTAGTTTCTTCCCCTGGAAAAGAAGTGACACAGCCCCAAAGAGGCCTGTGGTGGCCTCAGAGTTTCACAGTGAGCCATCATGGACTCTCTGAAAGTTTCCTTCAGGCTCTGAAGGAGGCACTGCAGCAGGTTTATAGGAGGTGATATTGTGGTGGAGTTAAGGGGTCAGGGTGTCTGCTAAGGGCTACAGGGCTATGTGTAGGGTTGCTTAGGAACAGGGAAGAGGGGGCTGAGGGAGGGGCAATGAAATGCATGGCTGCAACCCAAAGGTCAGAAGAAGACTAAAACAAATAGAAAGATAGCAAAATCATTAGATTAATCCTGCTCCCATTGGAGGAGGCTAGAACGCGGCTTCATCACGGTAGCAGGTGCGGCTCGTCGCCTTCCAAGTGTGACTGAGTGGCTCAGTGTCAGGAGTGAGGCAGTGAGGAAGCCAGAGGAAGTCAGGGTTTTCTTAGCCTGCTTTCAGAGGTGCTGACATTTAAGCGGCCTTCCCTGTCACAGTGACGCTGTGCGTGCCGTCCTTCCTCCTGAGTGAGTGACTGATATTCTGCTCCAGACCCTTATCTTTGTCCCTCTGTGCTTGTTGACGTTTTTGAGGTTTTGGTGGCTGTACTCACGGTCCCGTTCCCTACCCACACTTTGCTGTGGATGGCTGGATGCTATGTGGGTGCCATCTTGCTCTAACTAGATCAAGACCCCCACTGTGTGTGCCTAGGATTCCACTTCTTCACGTCAGGATATAACAGCAGGCCTCTCTTCTAGAGCGATCCATGCCTGACCCACAGGGCATAATTACCACGCAGCCTCAGTGGCCAGCCTTCAGCTTTAGCTTGTTTCAAGCCCTGTGTGATATGCGTGCTTTATCTCGAAATAAACACCAGCAGCATGTCCTGGCAACAGACGCTAGTTCAACAGGTCCTGTCTCCTGCTGAAGCCCCAGAGGCAGGCAGCGTGAGAGCTGTGCCTGTTCTCCAGGCCTTCAAGACTCCTCTGAGAGGAAAACGGACCTGAGGTTACATGGAGGTCACGATTTCCTCTGAAACAGAGGAACCTTCAGGACAATGAGCTTTGTTATCTTGGGAACACTCATGAATGAGCTCTCCAAGGATCTAGAAGCCCGGTATATTAACAGTTCACTAAGGAAAGCTACAGAGGAGCCATAAGTGTGGTTTCCCAGATGGTGGGGAGACCTACTTGTCCCTCTGTCATTAAATGCAGTACCCTGGAACTCCGCAATGGGGAACAGGAAACATGCCAGGGCCTCACGTCCCAGAAGCCATGACAGTGAGATTTGGCCTTTCTTTGTATTTCTCATACCCTGCATTTGGAACTATCCTAGTCTCTTTGTGTGACTGTGATAAAATGCCATAGACTGGACAATTTATAAAGAACAGAAGTCCATGTCCTCACAGCTCTCGAAGCCAGGCAGTCTGAGGTCAAGGTGCCAGCACTGAGTGGGAGCCTTGTTGAGCCGCCCCTCCCCAACTTAGGCAGAAAGAAAACCAAGAGGACACATGAAGGGAATGGACTTTATCCCACAGGCAGAGGAAGAGCGCGCCTGGCTCTGTTACCTATAATACTGCATATCTCAGGGAAGAGCCAGGGGTCTGCGGCACCTACACCAGTGGCAAAAAGGAAGAGTCAAACAAAGGGCTTGATTTATTGTTTTGCTGCCTGGCCAAGGCAGAGTGGGTCTACAGAGGGCCTCCACAAGGCTGAGTGGAGGACGTGGCATCTCATACTGGATCCCACAGGGATGCCCTTTGGCCCAGGCACACCAGCTCGGTGGAAAGAGAGGGACTTCCACAGCTGGCACCAGAGAAGCTGGATGTCTGATGTGGCTGGGCGAGAACCTACATCTTTTTTATTTTATTTTATTAATTTATTCAGATTACAACTCAATTGCTATCCCATCACTTGTATCCTCCCATTCCCTGCTCCCTCCCGCTTTTACCTTACTCCCCTCCCCTAGGTCTAAGACTGAGGGGGACCTCCTCCCCCACTATATGGTCATAGGCTATCAAGTCTCATCTTGGTAGCCTGATTATTCTTTCTTTGAGTGCCACCAGGCCTCCCCACCAAGGGGAGGTGGTCAAATATGGAGCACCAGAGAGAACCTACACCTTAAACCGCATGGATTCCACAGTTGAAGACAAGATGCAAACCCATAAAACCTTAAGTAAAGTAGTACTCAGGGTTTACAACCTGGAATCGAACCAGGAGCTCTCCCCTTTAATGCTAAGAACTCCCATTGAAGAAAAACTTGATACATCCAACCTTATCCAGTCTGAAAGATGGGGCTCTGTGGATAGCCATGTAAGGTCAATCTAAAGGCCGCGGACTAGGAGGAGAGGCACACGAACCACCCAGCCAGGGAAGGGCTGGGAGCCACAGAACCAGACACCCCCATGAGTGCCGTCAGGCAGCAGAGTCAATGGCAAAGGTCCTCACCCAGTGGAATAGCCAAGATCGAGGTAGTGACCATCCAGATGCCGGGGGACAGGCTCACTTGTGTGCTGGTGTGGATGGCCAGAAATATTAGAAAAGTCTGACAACATTGAAAAGAGAACACACAGGTCTCCCAGAACCGGAGAAGGGTTCATTTTGAGAGGTGGATGGAGATGCTGGATCACCCGGATGCAGATGTTTATATAGCTCTATCTATAAAACTAAAGCCTGTAAAGAAGCCAGATGCCCCTCAGCGGGTGATTGCTCAGGCCAGGTAGTGTGTGCATGTGGAATACGGAGCGTGACTCAGCCACAAGAGGAAGGAGCTGTGGGCACTGTGCTCCACTGAGGACCTCCGTAGAATTCCATTAGTAAATGCCAGCCGCCAAGGAGCCTGTGCTGTAGGTCCCGGCTCACACCACTCACACAGTATCCCTCCAGTTGTACAGTGCAACAACAGAACACAGCTAGGTGCCTGGAGCTGAAGGCTTGTGGAAGCATGTCAGCCAAGGGCAGCTCCGGGCGCTGCGGGTGTCCTATGGTCACCATGCACTGTCTCCGTTCCGTGCCAGGGATTTCTTGTGGCGTTGAGCTGAGGTTTGAGGAACTGTTGGGGGCGGGGGGACTCTCTCTCCCTCCTCCTCTCTCCCCTCCAATGGCATAGCAATCTATCATTATCTAAGAAAAGCATGCAAGGCCCCCCCTCTGCCAGCAATCCCACCCTGAAATGCCGCCGGGGCAGCACTGTCCTGCCCAGACTCACTGAGGTGGGATGAGGCTGGTAGCTTTTCTTTTGGGTAGCCATGCCCTCTACATGCTTGTGGTAAACACTGATTTTAGCTGTGTAGATTGTTGGCTTGAGTAGATGTCAGGCATGTTAATTCAAATCTAGTGACCTTGATGTCGGCCTTTGAGAATATCTTCCAAGTTAACACTGGACTAAATAAAATTCTAAGATTAAAGTGAATGTTTAAACTTTCAAGCAGAGTGTAGGAAAGCACAAGGGGCCGAGATTGGAGAGTTTGAGGCCTCGGCTTCCATGGCTGGATGCAGCGCCCTGAGGCTGAGCCGGTGCTGGGTGGCAGGGTGCAGTGCCCTGAGGCTGGGCGGGTGCTGGGTGGCAGGGTGCAGTGTCAATGCTGCTGAACTGTCCTGTGTCACTGTTTCTGGAGATCCCAGTGTGATCCTAAGCAAACTCTGTTGTGTTTGCTGCTGACCACTTCCATTTATGGGTGGGTAGGTGGGGGATGGAGTTTTCACACTTGAAGAAACACACATGTTACACACCAGGCCTCTTTAGCTTGTCTAAAGGAGCTATCTGCATGCAGGCCCTGAATAACATCTCTTTTCTTCCCATTGCCTTTTGTGGTACTTTGTGTGGCTTGTTTGTTTGTCTGTCTGTCTGTTTGTTTGCTTCAGGGACATATTTGGCAAAATTGAAAACAAGCAGTAAAATAAAATGTAAGTGTCCTACTGTACTTCCGAACAGAACTTGCTGGCTAGAAGTTGTGCGTTTCCCAGGATCTACTGAAACTGTGTAATGCTGTGGTATGGCCTTCTCACCCAGTCACTGTGACCCTGTAGAACTAAGGGCCTGTGGGCAGGCTCTGGGAATGCAACCCTTGTCTCTCCAAGGCTGCCTGCATTGGAGGAGCACCGCAGCCTCAGCGGGTCCCAGGCTTAGAGGACTCCCCAGAAGGGCTTTGCCCCTTCTCCCCAAAGGGAGTGTATTCACTTTTGGGGGTGAACCACCATCTCACCTCTTTTAACCCCAGCCTTGTTTTGGACTCGGCATGATACATATGAATTGGAAAGGAAGTTTCCAGGTTGACTTCCTACCAGAGTCTGGCAGAGGTCAGTGGTCTGACCACTGGAATCCAGAAAGGCAAAGCCTTAGGTGTCCACAGCCTCCAGGCTCTGTGACCTAGGTAGATGGGTCACCCTCAGTTAAGGAGCCGACCGCAGGGAGAACAGCTCCTTGCTGGCCATGGTCACTCACCATGTGCCTGAGTACTGGTACGGGCTCTCCCGTCTCGCGGTTTAACCGAAGGCCTGCCCTGTACCATGAACCCATGAGGGGCGGGGGAAAGCCACAGAAAGAAGTTCCTGAATGACCTCAGAATCAAAAGGCAGTGGCTGGAAAGAGAAGGAAGACCCCTCCCTCCAAAGACTCCCGTCCTGGGGGCTGTGTCGGCTCTTCTGGTTTCTAGCTTCCCTGGGGTGGCAGCTGCCCCCCCCCCCCAGCCCTGTATCACAGGGTCGTCCCTCCACTTCTGTATCTCAGGACCTTCCCCCCACTTCTGTATCACAGACTGTTACTCAGGACCTTCCCCCCACTTCTGTATCACAGACGTGTCACTCAGGGCCATCCTGTCAGAAAAGCCAGACTTGGAGCCTTCCAGACTCTGTCAGACCCACACTCAGCCTCCTGCCTGCAGTATCCCCCGGAGGACTGGGGCAACAGGCAGATAGACAAGAGGGACAGGCGCTGCAGCCTGAGTCCCACATGCACTCTCCAGGTCTGTGTAAGTCCGCAGGCTTTCTGTGCGTCATTTCTGTGTTAGGTCTGCCTCGAGACCGGTCATGCCTGGACTGCGATCGCCTGCATCTCTCTCTGGCTTGAGCCGAGCTGGTCTCGGTACCGTCGTCTCTCAGGTTGAATTTTGATGCATCTATTTCATCACCAGGTAGACTGGACATGCAGTGCTGGGCTCCTGTCCACCTAGAAACTCCTGCCTCGCGCTAACAGTGGCAGGTACTGCGCCTGCTCTGCCCACCGCATGGGGCCCTTTCTTCTTTGGGAGTGAAAATGCTGCAATGCCTCTTCCGTCCCCTCTGGAGCCTGTGGCTTATCGCCTGGTACCACAAACTACAGGCGTTTCTGCTTGACGGTTTGCACAGGGAGAGGAGCTATCCTAATGTCCACAGCTGGCTTATTGCACCGCCCATGGGAGCCTGTCCTGGGAGCTGGCCACCTGGGTCACCATAAGATCTGCTTCCCTAGGTTGCTCTAGAGCCATGGAGACTCTGCATCATTGGGGTAAGTTAGCTGTGCCGCCATGCAGGACGTTATGCTGTGCGCCGGCAGGCCTCAGCTTGTCTGGCCTGTGAAAGATGTCATGGACCTAACAGGTCCCTGTCCGTGAAGGTAGCCCAGGAGACTAAGAGGATGTGGATAATTGAAGGTGGCAGGGGAAGAGGAAAAGTGTCGGGGGGGGGGGGGATATGCAGAAGGTGGCCTTCCTCATGGGTGGGCCTTGTCCACTGACTCAGCACTGTCTCTGTACATCAGACCATGCTGTCAAAGCTCACCCACCTTGGAAAGACGGATCTGCAGCTGAGCAGTGACTCTCGAGCCCCAGTCATGCGTCCTGTTGGGCAGGAGCTGAGGGTCCCACATACCCCCACAGAGTGTGGTCAGGAGATGAGAACAAGACAAGCAGCCCCAGATGGCCTTGGGTGTCTCTGTGGCCCATCTCACGCGGATACCGCGGACACTGCGTCTGGGGACTGTGACGCCAGCTGGGGTTGACTAGACCCTCACCGCCACTGTTCTGGTGTACTTTTATGCTTTGGAACTCAGTTTCCCAAAGGCCCTGTGTTGAAGGCTTTGGTGTCAGTGCAGCAGTGTTCGGCTGTGTCTGTGGGGAAGGGACTGGACCATGAGGGCTCTGACCTCGTCTCTCAATTACTCCTTGGGTGGCTTCATGTTCGGACAGGCTGCAGGAAGTGACAGAAACTCAGGAGGCAGGATCTGGTGGAAGGGAGTGGGTCCTTGGGGGCTGTATCTTTCCCCTCTTCTCTACTCTCTGGCAACTGTGAGGCGATGCTCAGCCAGCTAAGTAATGGTCCAGATGACTAAGGCTTGAGCCAAATGACCTTTCCTCCTTTAAATTGCCTTTCCCGGGTGTTCTGTCACCACAATAGAAAACTAACTCAGGGCTCAGATTTATTTAATCCTCAAAAGAGCCCAGTGAGGTAGGTATTTTGTGATGCTCTCTTTACCCAGGGTGGGCAGCTGAGGCAGAGAGAGGCTCTTTTAGGCTCCTTTTCCTAATAGGCACTGGGCTGGGCTGAGAACCCAGACTCAGCCACTACTAAGTACAGGAGTAGCTAGAGCAGTGTCTCAACCTATGGGTCGTGACCCCTTAGGGCTCACATATTAGATATCTTGTATATCAGATATTTATCGAGCATCTTTCATATCAGATATTTATAATATAGTTCATAACAATAGTAAAATTACAGTTATGAAGTAGCAATGAAAATCATTTTATGTTTGGGAGTCACCACAACATGAGAGACTGTGTTAAAGGGGTGTGCCATTAGGAGGGCTGAGAGCCGTTGGTCTAGAGGCTGCTGCTCTTCCCAGAGAACAGCTAAGATCTGTCAGCATCGCGTGTGGAGGTCAGAGGGCAACCTCATTGAGCATGTGGGTCCCATCGTGGGGACTGAACTTGGAATGTCAGGCTCGCCAGAAAAAGCCCCCGCCTGCTGAGCCACCCTGCTGGTGCTCATCACGCTTTAGAGGCATCAGTTGTAGGTCTGTTGGCGCAGCACCAGGCACTTAGAACCTTCCTGGCCAGCACCACACAGCACTGGTCCCGGGGGCCATAAGAACAGGGTACCTGGAGAGGGTAACTCTGAAAGGCAAGGAGTGGCCCGAGAAATCCTACCTGCTTTGTTGTTGTTGTTGATTTGTTTTGTTTTTTTCCTGAGACAAGGTTTCTCTGTGTGGCCTTGGCTGTCCTGGACTCACTTTGTAGACCAGGCTGGCTTTGAACTCACAGAGATCCGCCTGCCTCTGCCTCCCGAGTGCTGGGATTAAAGGCGTGCGCCACCAAGCCCGGTTTACCTATCTGCTTTTTAGCTGGGGTTGTCCCCTCTTCTACTGAACCGTGGCTGTGGCTTCCAGAGACTGGTGGCCATCCCAGGGACACCGCACCCAGTGGGGTCTGGCTTGGGTAGCTCCAGAGGTTTGAGTCCTGGGAAGCTGCAGCTACATCTGAAATCCCACACTCTTCTCCTCAGACCGAGGATAGAGCTGAGTCAAAACGGACACATTGGGCATGTTCCCTGTAATGCTGCCTTTGTCTGTTGCAGCATGGGATGTGACAGCCTTCCACACAACACTTCAGGAGAGGCAGGTCCCTTGTGCTCACAGCCTAAGTGGTTCTTACTGTGTGGGCCTGCTTGCACTCCATCCTATGGGAGGTGACTGAGAAACACATCTCCCCACATCCCTGCTGGAGAGTGTTCTCAGCCGCCTGCGCCTGTGCCTGAGGAAGGCCACCTTCTCAGGGAAACGAAGCAGGAGCTAAGGACTGCTTCCTTCAGCCGTGCCCTGGGGGGGCTCTTCCTAATCACAGAGGTGGAAGTGCCCTGGACCTCTGCTTGCAGCTCCAGACAGGAAGCTAAGCAACAATGAGCAATTCCAAATCTGGCTTGGTCTCTGTGCTGCCGGCAGCTGAGGCCAGGAGCCTGCGCTGTGCATCCCAGCTGAGCAGAGCAACCTGGTGCTGCCTTTGTCTGTTTGTTTTTAGACTGGACAGATGTGGCAGGGTCACTTCAAGGTCTTGCTCTCCTCAGTTTTGTCCATGGAGTAGAACGTGCTGTGTGGTTTACGTATCATCCACCTTTCAGTCGGGGATGTGGCCCTGCACGCAGGTGTGGTTTTCTCACCAAATGTAGCAATGGCCTGAAGTTCTCTGGCGGTGTCAGTCACGCACGCTCATGTAGGAGAATGCTTGGAGAAACTCAAGGAGTGGTTTAGTCTTTTCCAGTCACTTAGAGTTTTGTGTTGTTGTTGTTGTTAGATTTATTTATTTATTATTTTGTATACAGTGCTCTGCCTTGCTTGTACACGTGCAGGCCAGAAGAGGGCATCAGATCTCATTATAGATGGCTGTGAGCCACCATGTGATTGCTGGGAATTGAACTCTGAACCTCTGGAAAAGCAGTCAGTGCTCTTAACCTCTGAGCCATCTCTCTAGAGAGAGTTTTTAATCTTCTACTCAGCGAGCCTTGTTTGACTTACTTGGCACAACTTTGTCATGAGCTTTGCGTGTTCATAAAGGGTAAACAAGCCCAGTGACTGTTGGGCTTTCCTCAAAGTCCTTCCTTGTCATCAGCCATGGCTTCTAAATCCCTCCAGTATGAAGGTCTGTGAGCCATGGCTACCATCCTGCTGGGGCGTCGCCTCCTTACCACTTCTCTCTCTCTCACTCTCTCACTCTCTTTCTCTCTCTCTCGTTTTGGTTTTTCTTCAAGACAGGGTTTCTCTGTGTAGCCTTGTCTGTCCTAGACTTACTCTGTAGACCAGGCTGGCCTTGAACTCACAGAGATCCACTTGCCTCTGCTTCCCGAGTGCTGGGATTAAAGGCGTGCACCATCATGCCCAGCGCACTTTTCTCTTAATGTCAGCCAATAAAGACCTGTATCCACGTGGCCTCCACCCAGGCCTGTGTCAGCCAGCATTTTTCCAAGTGAGATTCGGAGATGCCTGGGCAGGACCCCTGCAGCCATGGGCCTGTTTCTCTGAGCTTACATAGTCTGGCCCAGGAAGTCAGGAAACTGAGGCAGGCATGGTCCCTGGAGGCAGAATTCCCTCATCTTTGGGGACTTCCATCTTTTTCTTCTGGCATTCAAGGGGGTTCATGAGGCCCACCACCCCCTGAAAGGTCATCTGCTTTACTCTAAGCCCCGAGACTGCGAGTGTTCTCAGCCACATCTACAGGATGCCTATGGCCTAGCCGGCACCTCAGCAGTGCACCATCCTCCCCCCCTCAGCTACACTCCAGCTCACATCACTGGCTCCTATTTAGCTGTCCTTCCTGCATTCCTGGTCTGACCTGCACAGATCCTCTTTCCCTTCACCATGCCTGGGAAGACACCTGAGTGACAGCACTCCCATGTGATCCTCCATGCCTTCTGTGGGAGATTGCGCTTTCTGCTCTGTGGTCCTAAGACAGCCTAGAGGCCTTGAATGACCCCACGGGAGCTGTGGACACCGAGCCTGTTCTGCAGCTCCCCTCAGGATGGAGGCTTTGGCTCTCTCTGAGAGGACAGGTCCGTCATGCTGGCGCCAGGTTAGGCTTATGGCTCAGGTTAGCGCAAAGATCTTTATGAAGTCAGCCCAGGTGCGCAGGCAGGGGTCCCGTTTCATGGTTCTTCGCTGGGAATGTTACTCAGGTTTTTCTCTCCAACACGGACAGTACTAGAATCACCCTCCTCACGTCCACTCCTTGCACATGGCCTCCCCCGCCCCTGTGCCTGGGAAGTCAGTGCGTCAGTTAAATATATACACACACGCTACCATCTGGATCACCCATCAGAGTTTCTTGGATGTGGTATGACATCAGCAGGTCCTTTGTCTTAACAGCAGGCTCCCCCTGCTCTCCTGGCACCAGCTCGTGTGCCTGGGGGGCTTCCTTTCTCCTGGGCTGTCCCTCCTTGAGAACAGAGTGTCCTTTGTTCCTGCAGTGAGGTGAGCAAGCCATCCTGACTGGGTGATGGGAGTGTTGTTTTCCAAGGCGTGCGCCTAGAACAACAGAATACGAGGAAGCTGCCCATTGTTGCATGGCTCCTCACGGCCACAAGCCTCCAGCGCTGGCTGGCTCGTCTTCTTGGTTCCGTTTTCCCACCGCTGGGCGGGTATTCCATTCCCTTCTTGGACAAAGGCAAAATATCTACTGGCAGGTTCTGCTAACTGCTCCTCATAGCCGGTAGCTGCTCACTCCCACAGCACCCATTCCACAGTTAGCCAAGGCCCTTGTGTCATTTGTCCCAGCACGGTGCTCTGGCCCAGCCCTCCTACTCCCTGGTGAGTACTGCCAGCCGGCTCTAGGGTGTTAGATGAGACACACAGGCTCCTGCTCTGTCTGGGAAGCGTGCATTCTAGATAGATCACCACGCGCTTTTGTTTGGGAAGTCCTTCAAATGCCTGGCTCTCTTGTGGATGTGGGGAACCCCTCAGCCCCTCAGGCCTCCTTGGAGGTGCCTTTTGTAACCCTACTAAGGGCTTGCTTCATCCAAAGTCTTCCCTCCCCTCCCTTCCTCCATTGGGCCATTCTAGTTGCTTTGTTGAACCTTAGATAGGGCTGGTCCAGGTTTCCTTGCGAGGGACAGGGTGGGTGCTTCTACAGAAAGACAGTCTTCGGTGTCTGCCTTCATAGTAGAGCCAATTCCTGCATCTGTTGTAACAAAGCATGTGACACAGCAAGCTTGCTACCTGGCCACTCTGGGGGCTCCAGAAGTCCTGAGCTCAGGAGGTTGACAGGGTTAATCCATCATGGAAGCCCTACTTTGTCCAGCTTTTCTTCTGACTTGGACCCCACTACTGACTTCCACCTTGCCCCCGCCCCCCCATCCCCTGCCTCAGAACCACTTGCTTCCCTCTGGTAGACAGAGACGACACTGGTCTCTAGATAACCCTCAGCAGTGTCCCACCTGGACACCCCATCTGTGGCAACTCTCAGAGTCTAAGAGGACATCTTCAGGCCTTACTCAGTGGCCCTATTGGTCCTCCATCCACTGGAGGCCATGCCAGAGCTGTTCCTGGCCAGCCTGTTGGTCACCCATGTGGGCTGCGAGATGGAGATGGTGTGCGGACTTCAGACTTTCAAGGAAACTAAAGTCTCCTCTTCATTCCCTGCCTCCCCCACCCAAGAGTCTGGATCGAGTATCTCTGCCTGTTTGGTCCCTGGCTATGACCTCATGAGACATCTGCATGGAACTCCCAAGGAACCTAAAAAATGCAAATGAAACCTGTTAGCCAGGCCACAGAAAGGAAAGCTTACAGGAGCAGACCCAGGACAGTGCAGGCACTCCCTCGGCACTCTGGATAAAATGAGCTGACTATGCCTGGCACCGGCTGCAGAGTACATGGCAGCCAGGCACCTTCTGAGCCAGAGCAAGTGTCTGGTGTCCCTGGACCAGGCTGACATGAAGTGCCACTTGGAGCTGGGATGGGTCCCCTGTACTCTTGAACATGAGGGACCACACCTCCTTCCCAGAGCACAGTGCCCAGGGCACTTGCTGACTGTGACAGGCTGGTCCTAGCTTCCCACGGTGGTTGTGGCTTACACAAGGGGTCCCAACATCGCTCTCTCCCTCTTGGCAGAGGCACAGGCCAGCGCTGATATAGATGCCTCCCTTTTCCTGAGGCACCATCCCCCACCTTGCTCTTCCAACCTGTAGCTGCTTGTCTCTCTTGTTTTGGGTGCTAAGTCCTGTGATACAATCTTGTCCCAATCCAGTTGAGGTCACAGATGGCCTGGTATGTGACCTTGTGACAGTCATCAAGAACAATGACTCTTGCATTGCAGTCTTGCTCCATGGAACCCATACCAGGACTAGAGCAAGGACACTCGCTTGCCTCTCAGGATTCCAGAGCGGAACTTTGCCCAACCCCACCTCACTGCTAAGGGAATTGGCTGTTTCCTGAACTCCACTAAGGATGCTTAAAAAGAAAGAGTATCTAGTACAGGCAAGCACAGCTATGAGGAAAGCCCATGGACCTCCTGTCCCGAGCCACTGAGCCTCTGGTCTTCACTGCCAGCTGCACTGGGAATTTACGTAATGGTTTTTTGGGTTGTTTTTTGTTGTAGTTGTTGTTGTTGTTTTGTTTTTTGGTTTTTGGTTTTTTTTTTTTTTCTGGTCCCACAGTTTGCCTGCTTATTTGAGGTCATTCAGTTTAATTCATAAAGCTCAAGCCCCAGCATGGGAACAGAGCCATATTTCTCTTTTCTCATCTACACACACACACACACACACACACACACACACACACACACACATACACACACACACATTCACAGGGATGCACAAGTTCACCTATTGTGCATGCATAGGCACACCAACACACATGCACAAGCCTATTCATTCGTCGTCTAGTAAGGTGGGGCCATCTCGCTGGAGGTCTGCATACTCTGCCCTGGGCAGGCATCTATAGGGTCCCTAAATCAGAGCCACCCTCTGTGAGGGGCTTGGATGGGTGACTGCATCGCAGTTCCCAGACCTGGCATCCAGCCAGCCCAACATTTAACCCTGACATATGAACATTTACATCCCTGCCCAGAGCCGGCCACTCCTTCCAGCTGGGCTTGTGGGCTGCTGCATGGCCACTTGGGCAGAGGCCAGACTTCTTCCCTGGAGGCCTGTATTCTAATCCAGAGTCGGTGAGGGTGGGCTTTGCTGTGGTACAACATAGGACTCAGATTCCCCATGCGGCTCGCCACCTTCAACACAGAGCCACTTTCTGAACTCAGAATTTGGACCTTTGTATTCACACTGGCTTCCAAATGAGATCCTAGGGGGTAGAGTGACTCCAGCTGTGCCACTCACCCCTGGACTGGACCATCCTGGTGCATAGGCCACTTTGATTCTCCCTCCTAAGATTCCCAGGAGTGTTTGAGGGATATGTGGTGGTGAAGTCCTGTAGTACATGAGGGTAGGGTTGGAACAGGGCGTGGGGACTGACTGGTTCAGGGGAGCCTTGGCTTCTTTAGTAGTCTCACACTGACATGAGTATAGACTGAGGTCCCCACATAGCTTTGCTCCCTCTAATGTGACAAAAACAATCCCACTCAGGGAATCCAGGGAAGTCCCTGAGAGAAACATCAGGAGTGTCTATCAGGTGGTCAGCAGATTTCCCCACTACCAGGAAAGGTGGCTTCTAACACCCATGGCAACCCCAAGTGCCAGCATGCCACCCTGTGTTTTCTTTGGGTGGAACTGTGTTCCTGGAAACAGTGTGAGCCCTACCTCAAATCTGCATGTATCACCTGGCCTGGAAATAAGGTATTGTAGATGTAAGATGTGGCCCTGGAAGGGAGGGGCTGACTCAAGGACTGAGAGTCCCATGGGCAGGAGACACCCACGGAGAAGATCGCAGGGTGAGACCTGGGTGAGACATCACAGCCTGAGGGAAACTGAGAGTGGCAAGACGCCCCTCCACACCCCCTCCTGCTCCAGACAGAGCATGGGACACCTCCTTTAAATCCCAGTGGATGTCCCCAGGAAGACATAGGCACCTGGGCTTAAAATGTATCCAAAGGTCCTTAGTGATGGCATGTGCTTCCTTAGTTGCACAAGTCCTCTCCTCGCCCATCTCCTGTACCCATGGCCACTGTGCTAAGATGCTGCTAAGGTGGCCACATAGCTTTACATTGTCATGTGACTGAGATGTGGTTCCCGCTACATCCTGTTGATGTGAGCATCACCTTCTCCATCTAGGCCAAACTGTCTTTATGGAGGCCAAGCTTACATCTTTTCTTACCCATGAGCCTTTGTTAGTGGTGCTGGGCTGTGGGGTGGGATCAATGTAAGCCTATCAGTGCTCCCCGTGCAGAGACCCCTGTTGTGAATGAATCATTGATGGGAACAGTTGTGTCTTTCTACAATCCTAGAATGAACTGAGCAGCAATAAACTCACAAACCAGGCCAGTTTGACTGGGTGTAATTTGCCAAGTAGCCTCTATTCCCCTTGATAGCTGGCTACGGCAGATGCAGGCTCTTTCCTTCACTCTTAACTACCGATATGTGGATCACCCATTGCACAGCACACAGTCATTGTACATTACAGAATGGCTGCGAAGCATCCAAGGACTTTAAAGGGGCTTTCTGGAGGCGGCAGCAGGGCTGGTAGAGCTGCAGACTTAGCGCAAGTGATGAAGTAAGACAGTGGGGGAGCCTAAGGGAGCTGCAGGAGGCTCACAGGGCTGGTCCAGGGTTGCTGGATAGACAGGATTCAGGGACCACGGAGACGGCTCAGCACTCGTGAGCCAGAGCCCTGGTGACAGGAGAAGGTCGCTGCCTGTTGGTAGCCCTTGATGCATATCCCATGTCAGACTTGTTGGGCGATCGCCATCACAATGTTACACATCCCCCTTTCTGGGGTCCAGGTAAAGGTACTGCACCCTTCCCCAATCTAGTGTGTTCAGTAAGTTCCCCAGCTGGTTTCCAGCGATTCCAGCATCTATGAGTTCATATGGTTGCAGTCTACTTTAGTGAGTTTACAGGTAGTGTCTCAGAGCTGGTGTTGGCAGTTGGCTGTGTCTGTTTGCACAATGAGAGGTGCATTTGCACTCAAAATGCAACCAAATGGGGGCTGGAGAAATGGCTCAGAGGTTAAGAATACTGACTGCTCTTCCAGAGCACCCAGGTTCAATGCCCAGCACCCACATGGCAGCTCATAACTGTGACTCCAAAATCTGACACCCTCATACACATGCACATGCAGGCTAAACACCAGTGCAACCAAACGGAGGTATTCAAAACAAGGAACAGCCTGGACCCATTGTTTGACTTAGTGTGGAGCAGCTCAGAGCGCAGCAGTCTAGTCTCAACGCCTGCTGTGGGCATTGGGATTCGTGGCTTCCATGCCTGTTTATCAACAAGCAAGTGACCATGCCACTGCCTGTGCCCCCATAAACCAGATGTGACCATCTTCCTCAATAAGATAATAACAATTAATTGTAAAAGTAGAAAAAGAGATTTATTCTATATGGCCACGGTGGGAAGAGTTTCAGCAGCCACCAAGTCCACTTTCCCAGTGTGGCCACACTGGGTACATCTCCTTTGACAAAGTTGGTTCCTATGCAATGGCTACCTGGTACTAAATGTGTCTTAACCTTGGTTCCTACTTGCACTCTGTGCACTATATGTGTTTCAGGTATCGACACATTCCACTTGAAAGCTGAGGTGCTAAAACAGAAATTTAAAAAACCAAACCAAACCCTGTAACTGGCCTGACAGAAACTCTAAGGGGACATTTGTATCCCTCAGTGTATCAGACAGTTGAAACAATGGACCTGGGAGTTTCATGCTAGATGGGAAAGCACAGCCAAAAGCAGTGTGGTCTACCAAGACTCTCCCAGCTTGTCGGAAGCCTGATCAGGATGCACCTGCAGCCCAAACGACAGAGGCCAGTGG
Source organism: Acomys russatus (assembly GCF_903995435.1). Lineage (NCBI taxonomy): Eukaryota > Metazoa > Chordata > Mammalia > Rodentia > Muridae > Acomys > Acomys russatus. The sequence goes on from NC_067163.1 coordinate 7,101,527, forward strand.
TGGCCAGGAGACCACACCTGGGCCAGGCTGCTTAGTCATGCGTATCTGTTGCTTTCTATTTAAACCTCACCCTCACTTCAGGATCCCAAAGATGCCCTTGGGGCGGGGGGGTGGGGTGGGGGGTGTCACTGCATCTCTTTAGCCACGTGAATACATCTCTTTTTTCTGCTTTTCACTATGGAAGTTGGCCCTTTTAAATGGCTAACTGAGGACAGGTGGCCAAACCTGCCTTGTTGGGGCAGAGGCAAGTGACCCTTGTGTTTGGAAACACAACTGCATACATAAAAGTATGGGCTTATTCCAGAACTTTTGAAATGGCCACAGTCTTTGTCTGTAACTAGTGGGCATGCATATATTTGCGTATGTGTTCACCTGTGTGGAGGTCAATAAGCTCCAGGGACCTGCTGTCTCCACTCAAGCTGGTGGTAACTCTGTGCCGGTCCAGGATCCAGTTGGGGGAGTCTTTCCTCCTCATAGGGTGGGGAAATGCATGCTTTTGTGTACTAGCCCCGCCCATCCTCAGCTCTACCCAGAAGGAGTGGCTCCTTCAGGCCTGGCCCTCTCTCCTCCCCCTTTCTCTCCAGCAGTGGCTCATCTTCCAGAATGGTTGCTAGGGAAAGGCTGGTATCCAGGTGTAGCCTTACAGCATGACCTCCCTCCTGGGGCCTGGCCTGAGGTTGAGCTGCTCCCCTGGGCCCCTTTGTCCCACAAGCCAGGCAGTGAGAAGGAAAGAGCCCAGGCTCTAGGTTATTGATTCTTCTTGGAGCTGCTGGGGGTGGGGCATGCCTTGTGACCTGGGCAACTGCTGGAACTGCCAGAGATGTCAACCCAGATTCCTTAGTCCTAGAGACAAATGTTTGGTTCTAGGTCAGAATCTGAACCCTGCCCCAATGGGGGACACTATGTGTGTCCTTTCAGGGAGGTTTTAGAGCAAAAGCCAGGGCTTGAGGCTAGAGAGATGGCTCTGGGGATAAAGGCATTGGCTGGTCTTCCAGGCTACGAGATGGGGGAGACAGGGGTTTGACTCCCAGAACACACAGGGCAGCATACAACCCTCTTTACTTCTAGTCCTAGGACACCCAGCACCCTCTTCTGGCCTCTGTGGGCACCAAGCACACACATGGTGAACAGACTTACTTGCAGACCAAACACCCATACACATAATATTAATACTGCTTAAAAAAGAAAAACCCAGGCGCTTATATCCCAACATGCTAGGCTCAACCTCCCATCTCAAAATACCCACTAAAGCAATGAATACTATAGACCACAGTGCGAAAAGGAGCAGAGAAAGGGGCCAGTGCCCCTGTATCTGCCTTTGGGGTACAGACCTGAGGTTTAGGTTTTAAACAGTAAGGGTTGGATGGGGATACAAGGTATACATAATTTAGCAGTCCTGGTCTTGTGAGGGCTTGAGTTTGCATGGTGGTCTCCAGAAATCTTTCATGTTTGAGGGGACGAGTGGTCCCCTCGAGATGACAGCTGGGTGCTAGGTCTGTCCTGTGAGCTGATGTTATTCTGGGAACGCAGGTTACGTTAGTTAACTTTTTGTAGCTGTAGCATAATACATGATAAAAAAAACTCAAAACAACAAAAACAAAATATATTTATTGGCTTACAGTTGGGCGGTACAGTCCCTGCTCACAGTGGCAGGAACAGGGAGGGATGGGACAGCTGCTGAACGCTTTTCTTCTTTTTATTCAGTCCAGGACCCCAGCTCATGGGACAGTGCTGCCCACAGTTAAGTATGTGCATGTGTGTGTTGGGGGGGGGGTTCTTCCTACGTTAATTAGCTCTATCCCTCAAAGAATGCCCAGAGGTTTGTCACCCAGACAACTTAGAACCTGCCGAGTCCATAATCCACACTGACCATCACACGAGGTGACTCCAGAGGAAAGGCAAAGGCTTTAAGGTGGATGAGTCATCTCGGTGCCTTCAGCAAAGGAGGCTGAAGAGATGAAGCGGGGGCAGTGACATCACACTGTCATCCTGCTTTTGCGTAGTCTACTCTGTGGCTCCAAGCAAGTAGCTGCTGCTGCTGCTTCTACATTCCTGTCCCATCTGTTCCATAAGTGTGAAACGGAGAGGTGGCCATGTTGCATCTCAGTCACCAGGAGAATGGAGACAGCGCTTACCACGTGTGTTTCTGAGACGGGACTTGGAACCTCGAGGTGCTCCATGAACGTCAGCAGGACGGTCAGAACAGGTTGGGCAAGCACTGTCTCCTTTTCCTTTGCTTCTGACTTTGAAGAGAGAATGATGTTAGCATGAATTCTCAGGAGTGTGGACCAGATGGGCCTGCATGGAGTGCAGCTAATGAGCCAGGTCAAAGTGACAGCCTACAGGGGCCATGAGACACCCCTGTCACCTCTCACCCCCCTTCACTCACTCCCCCATCCCCGCAAGGAAGCCTAGGCTGCTCAGGAGCATGCTTATAAAGATATAGGTTCGTCTCTGCAGGGCAGAGGAAAGGAGGAAAGAAACCTGTGTGAAGGCAGGCCCTGCAGTTCAGCACCTGCCCAGTGACTCCTCCCAGCCTGGAGGCACCACCTTGGCATGGGGGAGGGGTGAACCGTGAAAGTTCTGGAGCTGGGAAAAAAAAAGTTGGACTTCCGCCCCCCAGGGTGGCATGCATATTCAAGTGTTCACTGGCCAGCTCCTGGGGCCTTGGGCACAGAGTGGGTTGCTTCTGCACTGAATTGCCTGGGGTTCGCTTGTCCACAGAGAGTCGCTGCACCCAGTCCATACCTCCGAAATCTGTCTCCCTTAGCTTCATGAGATTACTTGAAACCAAAGACACTGCTGGCGTTTGGGAGGGGTTGGTTTTCAGAAAAGCAATACTTTCTTACTGCCTCATCTTTATATCTGTTTGTGGCTATCACACATTGATTTGGGGGCTTTAGTGTGGTGATTATTTTATAGATCTTTACCTTCCAGGCTCTGAGGCCTGAGGACAAATGTTGGGACCTCTGTTATTTGACTCTTCACCCTGAGTTCAGTGCTGAAGGTCACCACACATGAACCTAGCATGCGCACTGTTGAGGTGGCACTCTGGTGCATAGATGTGTGTCTGTGGCCGGGTGTTGTTGGAAGCTGTGATCTTAGGACACACGCAGGTGTCACGGGAAAGTGGTACGGCTACTGATGCTTATGTGTCGGAGTCTGTGGTGATGGTGTACATACAGTTTAGGGAACCATGGTGTTGGAGCACATATGTTGGGCATTGTGGTGCTGATGCATGTATTCGTGGATACTGGTCTTGGTGCACACACATGTTGCTGGCCACCATAGTGCTGGTACATACACATGTTGTTGCATGTTGGTATTGTTGCACGCCAGGTACTGATATACATGTTATTGGATTCTGTGCTCCTGGCGTACACATGTGTTGTTGAAAACCACATTGCTGGAGCATGCATTCTGTTTGCATGAACTACAGTGTGAATGTCAGTGCTCAGTGCTAAACGTCCCCGGCTCTGTAAGCAATGGACATCTCTTCTAAAATAGTCCTTCTTTGAAGGAAGCATACTACCTGTCCCACCAAAAAGAGACCAGCAGTTGGAGTGTCTGGTGTTCCACCACCCTGTGCCCTGCAACAAGACCCGGAATCTGTGTGGAGCTGGTGGTGTCAGATGCACAGTGTGGCCCTCTGCCAAACATGGCGAGGTTAGAGAGCCCTGGGCTTGCAGCTGAACTTCCTTCCCATAGACCTGTGCCTTAAGGCTGGCAACGCCCTTGCAGGGAGAATCAAGTCTTCCCCCAGCTGCCCACCGACTCCCTCTTACCTGGGCATGAGGCCTCGCGGAGAGCGCACTCTGGGCTGCTGTGGCCTCTGCACCTGCCCTGCAACGGCAGGAGGTAAAGGGGGCACAGGGCTATGGCTTGGCATTCTTTGGGTGGTTTGGGATTGCGTCCCTGCAGCAGCTATTTCCAATCCCACAGGACACAAACCCTAGGGTGGGGGGGGACCCGGGGGGGGGGGGGGGGGGAGGGCGAGGGCAGACCCGTGTGCCTGCGTAGCGAGGCTTCCAGATGCCCCTTTGATGCAAACTAACCTCCCAGGTGCTCAGGTGGTGCACACACAGGACTCCCAGGTGCGGGGTGGTGACACGCCCGGCAGGCTCAGTGCTTCCGCTTCCGCCTAGCGCCCCCCCCCCCCCCCCCATCAGCGCAAAGCGCGCCCCCCTCCCTCTGGCTCAGAGACCAATCCTGGGAAGCCAAGGAAAACGCCATAGCCCCCTCCCTGCTCCAGCCGCGCCCCCTCCCCACTGCTCAGCCCCACCCGACAGCACCTCTGGTGCAGCGGAGGACGATCTTCTGGGGATCGGTTCTGTTGAATCGGAGGATGAGGTTTTGGCTGAGAAATGAAGAGATGGCCCTAGAAGAAATGGTGCAGAGATTAAACGCGGTTTCCAAGAACACTGGTAGGAGGAGCCACTGGCCTTGATATATTCTTAAGCTTGACATCGTTTGTCGAATTGTAGAGAATTGCATCTAATGGCTGTTATAACCACCCGTTCACTTTCTCCTAGCACTGCTCACAGACAGACGTGATGGATATTTTCTGGTACCTGATAGGTTTGTGTGAATTGACAGTGTGGTTTTATTTTGCTTGACACAGTTTAGAGAATTACAGATCAGTGGCACTGGCTTTCTAAGAGATAAGGGTTTGTATGTGGAGCCATTTGCCTATGGCGGGGGGGGGGGGGGGGGAGCGGGGGAGTGCGGGTGGTCTGCAAGTCCGCTTGAGTACATTACTTCATTTGCTGCAGTGGCCATGGACTTAAGAGCCCAGAATGGCCCGTGGTGGTCCAAGCCCAGGTCCTTCAGACACTGGGATGGGCATGGGAGGTAACAACAGATGTTCATTTATGGGGAAAATCCTCACTATGCTCTACGCAACCTTAAGGCAAATATCTAAAAACAATTTAAGTTAAAAAGAGGGAGAGCAGTGTAATTAGACATTCATTTTCAGGATTAATTCATTACTTAAAGCTGTGAGGGGCAGCTCAGGCTCCTGCAGGTTTCAGCCCCTCAGAGCTGGCGGGCCACACGGGGCTGTTGGCCTCCATCACTTGTGCTGAGGGTCCCTGCCGGTGAACCAGGTACCACTGACTAGTTCTCTCTGACGTGGAGAGGAAATAGTGGTCTGCCATTAAAAGTAAGTTGCTGGTTTTGCCATGTGTTATGTGATATTTGTGGTTACCTAGTTTTTAAAATAATACTTTCCTGAGGGTTTGAATCGTTGTCAGGGTTGGGTGTGGCACCCCCTCTGTATTAAATGACTAAACCATCGTCGTAACATCAAGTGGGTGGGCTCCCGGACACTTGTGTAGATGGTCAATTTATAATGCAGATTTTGCAATAGAAACTGCTGTTTATTACAGAGGGGGGGAAAGACAAGAAAGCCATTTATGCCATCTGTCCCCTTCCTCTAGGAGATGCGGCCCCTTTTTCTGGCTCTTGCTTGGGCAAGGTCTGGATGAGTGCTGAGCCCCATGGATCTGCCTGCCTTCCCAGGGGTCCCAAGGAAGGGGTAGGATCTGCTGCTCTTCCCACCTGTGCTTGGCCGGTGTGGGGGATCACAGAGTGGGAACTGCTCCAGCAGTGACGTCATCCCTGCATTTTAGATACTGAGGCTTCCTCATGGGCCCTGAAGGACACAACATGTGTATTTTAAGTAATAAAAAGGCTCCCAGAGGAGCAGAACCTGGGCGGATGCACGCTGAATGTGCTTGTCCACGCATCCTAGGACACTGGCGGCCACTATTGTCTCATCAGAAGCAGCGGCTCCCAGCCTGTGGCCTCTGGTATTCCTGCAGTGGGATTGCTACAGACTTCACTCAGACCCAAAGATAAGGCTAGAAGACCCCCGCACCCGTTATGAGCATGCCATTGTTGAGTGCTAGGGAGGAAGATGTCACCCATACCTGCACCCTCTTCCCTGCCATAGGGCTGGCGAGGCAGGCCATAAAGGTTAGAGGCTATATGATGTGCAGTGGGGACAAGAATTGTGCATGCACAGTTCAGGCGCTTACTTCCACCCCTGTAGGGATATGCTAGAGGGAACGTCATAATTATCACTTAGGGTTTGCATTCTGAGCATGTCCTTAAGAGTCCCTCCTAGCAGAATGCAGCTCAAGGTCATAAGGTTGTTTCTGCTCCAGGGTCATTTTAAGGTCTTGGGCAGGAGTGGGTAGATAGTTCTGGTAGCTTGAACTAGAAACTGGTGAAGCTGCCCGGAATGAAGGTCATGGGGTCACAGCCGAGGGCTTGGGCACAGTGACTATCCTTGAAGCTGCTTGTCGCCTGACCTTCTGTGGCTCTACCCTGAGCACACAGGCAGGTGTGAAGCCCATGCTCTTTGGGCTGCTGTGTTCTCTCTTCAGATTTGAATGTTGTACCCTGTGACTCAGAACTTACTTACCTGGGCTGTCCGACACAGCGAATGATGCTTGCTATCCAGGATCTCTTCTGTTTGACCTTGAGCATCCAGCTTTCATGTGTACTCCCCTAGCTGAGCTTTGTACCAACGCTGGCCACGTTCCAACAGCAGAAGCCTTCCGGGTACTTGGGCTCCTTTCCAGCATTCTCATCTCTTTTGACTTTCTCTTTAGATTTGCAGTATTTGGTAAAAAGAAGACACATTTAGGGGAGAAATGATGAGGTCTTAGTTGACTGTTCCTTGATGAGTTAGAGCTGTTCCCAAGTCACTTGAAGGGCTGGTTACAACAAAGATGCGGGCCACCTGGAGCTTCTGGCCAAGGGAGGCAGTGCAGCACCGTCTGAGAATGTTCAGGTGATGAAGATGGTGCTGGCCCAGGAACCAAACTTGGAAAACTGCTGTAGTAGACGAGTCTTTATCAATAGCAAATGGAGATGCCTTCGCAGGTGGATGGCTAAGGGGCGGATGGATAGGTAGGTAGATTAACTGCAGATGAACAGATGTGTGTGTGAGTGGACTGATAAATAAGAGAATGGGTGGGTGGATGGAAGTGTAGATGCCCATGTGGCTGGAAAGTGGGAGGGGGAATAGATGGAGGCGTGAATGGATGGTGGGTGGATGGATGTGTAGGATAGACATGAAGGATGGATAAATATGTGGATGGCATGTAGATGGACAGATGTGTAGGTGGGTGTAATGATAAGTAAGAGAATAGCTGGGTAGGTAGGTGTGTAGATACACATGTGGATGGATGGTGGATGGAGGAATAAGTCGATGTGTGAATGGATTGTGTGTAAAAGGATGGATGGAAGGATGCATGGTGACATGGATGGGTGGATGGATGGGCAGATGGATGGATGGATGGATGGATGGGCAGATGGATGGATGGGTGGATGGATGGATTGATTGATGGATGGATGGATGGAGAGACAGATGAGTGGATGGATGGATGGATGGATGGATGGATGGATGGGCAGATGGATGGATGGGTGGATGGATGGATTGATTGATGGATGGATGGATGGAGAGACAGATGAGTGGATGGATGGATGGATGGATGGATGGATGGATGGATGATAAACAGATGTGGGGTGGGTAAGAGGATACATTGCTATATGAGTGGGTAGATGGATAGGTTAAATGGATGGACAGGATGGGTGGGTGGATGGATGGATAGACAAGTGGATGGATGGATTGATTGATGGATAGATGAAGAACATATGTGTTATGGATAAGAAGATAAATTGCTATATGAATGGGTAGATGGATAGGCAAATGGATGGATGGACGGATGGTATCAGGCCATATGGATAGATAAGATTACATGCAAAACAATACAATATAAGCTATGTCATGTTTTTATACAATCTAAATTTCAATGTTGAAATTAAGAACTTTTAGCTACTTTAATTAGCAAGTCATTGAATTGCCTCAGAACAGGGGTGATGAGGGGATGCTAGTGAGCCTGTCTGACTCCACCCTCTGTGATGCAAACATCTGATTTCCCTCCTACCCTTACTGTCGTCTACACCAAGCTCACCACAGTCTAGAAGCTAAACTTTAGTTTTCAACTGCTAATTCAACCATTTGGAAGTGTTTGACTCAGTGTTGTTAACATAATGACATCTGAGAAGTGTATGTGTGCATGTGTATGTATGTGTCTGTCTGTCTGCCTGCATCTGTCTGTCTTTCTTAACTTGCTTCACTGGAGAAACCCACATGCATGGTGGTGTTTTCTGACTAGATGTTGGGGAAGTGAGTAGTCATTTCTCTCACTCCGCTTTGAGAAGGCTGAAGTGGGAGGTGAGCGTTCTCTGTGTGACTGACCTGATCTGTGCAGTTTCTTGGTAGACAGTGGATAGAAGTGAGGGTAGGTGTCGGGTCAGGATGAATGCTCAGGCCCATGTACAGTGGGCTGTGATGAAAGACAGCGGGGCATGTGCCTGCCTGTGACGTGTGCTACCTGCTCCTGTGTGAGTCTCTGTAGAGGGCTGTTTACCTCCCTGTGTTTTTGCTAGAGAAACCTTCCAGTTATATGGCTGCCGACTGTGATTGTCTTGATGAAGCCTCTTAACCTGCTTCTGCCTCATGACCCAGGTCCACACCAAGATAGCTAGCCTGCAGCAGTATTAACCTTTTGGTCTGCCCCTGGCACTCAGCCCTCTTTCTGGTCTGTGGTGATGCTGCCTGCCCAATGCGTCTCTTCTCCATTGGAATTTGTTCTCTTCCTTTTTTTTTTTTTTTTTTTTTTTTTTTTTTTTTTTTTGGTTTTTCGAGACAGGGTTTCTCTGTGTAGCCTTGGCCATCCTGGACTCACTTTGTAGACCAGGCTGGCCTCGAACTCACAGCAATCCACCTGCCTCTGCCTCCCGAGTGCTGGGATTAAAGGCGTGTGCCACCACGCCCGGCTGTTCTCTTCCTTTTTAAGAACTCTTTTTTCCTTGTGCTGGTAGTGCGGGGCTGATCCCTCTTCTCCCCTGTGGCAAGTCTTGCTTTGGCTGTCCTATGTGTAGCCACGTGGTGTTACTTACCACTCTCCTAGGCCATGTGATCAATGCCTGCACTTTTCACTAGCACCGTCAGAGCCGAAGCCAACATGGCTGGCCATTTCCTGGGTGCCACAGTGTGCAGAGGAGGCTTAGCCAACCCTCTGGAAGAGGCCCTTTGTTCTTCTCAGTGATGCCTGTTGCTCTATGCCCCACCTCATGTCACCCTGTGCAGCCACCAAAGCTGCAGCCATGCAGGGATGCCCAGAGGACCTCGAACAGAGTCACATTCCTTGCCTACATGCTGCCTTCTCCCTTCCTAAACTTGCAACGTTGCAGGGCTTTAGTACAGAGAGACACACATGCTGCTGCTGACATATCACCTCTGCAGAGTCACCATGACAGCTACAGCAGCTATCTGTCATGTTAGAGCAGTGTGACAGACTTCCACTGAGCTCCATCCTGCTCCCAAGGGATCCCAGATGTCTGCAGCCCAGGGAAGAGCAGTGTCTACACTGGTGCACATGCGTGGTGTGTGAGCTATGCACTTGGCTCTTCAGGGAGGTGATGTGTCAGGCTTCGCACACAGAACACTCTCTCCCTGGGTTGTCTTAGAGCTCAAGGGTGAGCATTATATTCCCAAGAGATTATTGTCTTCCCAAATCTATGAATTAGAAAGCCAAAACTGGAATCCAGACCTGGATTCCTAAGACGTCAGAGGTTCAGACTGTGCCCCTGAGCAGAGGAGTGAGCCAACACTCAGCTAAGATACCAGGAAACTCTCTGTTGCATAAAGTCTTCTTGGGAGATACAAATAAGTGTGTACTAGCCCCAGATAGAACAGCAACGACAGACCAAAGCACCATTCCACCTCAGACGAGGGCCCAATGACCCTCTCCATCACACACACACACACACACACACACACACACACACACACACTGTGAAAGAGTTGTCTGAGTGTTTCTTGTGGACAATCACAGCTGTGGGTGCAACAGGGCCTGTTTCTATCTTTGCCGCCCAACATTGCTTCTGACAGTGGTAGAGCCTGGGAAGTTTCTGGAATACAAAGGCATTTCATCAGCTTTGCCTGCTCTATGCGTGCATGTGTGCATGCGTGTGTGTGTGTGTGTGTGTGTGTGTGTGTGTGTGTGTGTGTGTGTGTGTAGGGACATGCATGTTCATGTGTGCAGGTACCTGTGTGTGTGGAGTCTAGAGGAAAGCGTCCAGATACTGCTCTTTTGGTGCCATCCACCTTGGTTTTTGAGACAGAACCTGCCATTGTCCTAGAGCTGGAGGATTTGACTGGCTGGCTGGCCAGTAAACCCCAGGGATCCCCCAACCCCTGCCACCCAGCACCGGGATTTCAAGCTTGACCCACTGCGCCCAGCTTAGTCAGTGTGAGTTTGGGGATTGAACTCAGGCCTTCGTGCTTGCAAGGCAAGCTCGTTACTGACTGAGCCATCCCTCTCCCCATCCTCGGTGTTGCCTCTCACTCTCCAGCTGTTTGTCCTTGTGATGTGGGCTAGCTTCAAGTAGAATGGTCTTTCCAACTGTCTGGATTCCTACTCTAAGGACTCAGAGGAGCCATCCAGCATGGTTTGTGGTGACACTGACTGTTACAGGCGCAGCGCCTGTGAAAGGATTCCTTGTCCAGTGGTTTTCTGGGTTACTTTATAGAATAGACCCAACCATGAAGGGGGAAAGTGCTGCATCACAGATAAGGGAGAGGTGTTCTGGTTGGTCCCCATGAAATATTTTCTGTAGCATCTCTCCATTGTCAGCCCACCCATCCTCAGTAACTCTTTGCTTGTAATCCAATGATACTTTTTTTTTTTTTTTTTTTTTTTTTTTTTTTTTTGGTTTTTCGAGACAGGGTTTCTATATGTAGCCTTGGCCATCCTGGACTCACTTTGTTGACCAGGCTGGCCTCGAACTCACAGCGATCCGCCTGCCTCTGCCTCCCGAGTGCTGGGATTAAAGGCGTGCGCCACCACGCCCGGCTCAATCCAATGATACATTAACTGGCTATAAACCAGGCTTTGCCACCTGCATGTGGGTTTGGGGAGATGCCTCAGTTTCTAAGAGTACTTCCTGTGTAAGCATGGGGACCTGAGTTCAAATCCTCAGGACCTACATAAAAGCCAGATGTGCAGTGTATACCTATAACCCCAATACTGCAAGGTGGAGATCCTGAAGACCCCAGGAGCTCCCTGGCCATCAGCCTAGCTGAAATGGTGAGCTTCAGGCTCAGTGAGAGACCCTGTCGAAAGGCAGTGTGCTGGAGAATGTAAGAGGAAGACATCCTGGCCTCAACATGTGTGCACATGGGCATGCGCGCACACACGCACGCACACACACGCATGCGCACACACACAGACAGACACACAGAGAGATGCACACAAAAGAAAATACATTAAATGGAATATAAAAGGGAAAAAACTCACACTAAAACCTGCTGCTATTGTGTCTAAGGAAATTGTTCACAGATTCAAAGCATGAGGATATGGATAGCAACATTTTAGGACAGAGAGCAAAGACTGAAATGGCTTTTTAAATTATTGTTATTTATTTTACAATGGATGTCTTTGCCTGTGTGTATGTTTTTATACCACGTGTCTGGTGCTCAAGGAGATCAGAAGAAGGTGTTCAGGATTTCCTAGAACTGGAGTCACAGATGGTGGTGAGTTGTCATGTGTGTACTGGGAGTCAAACCCAGGTCCACTGAGAGAGCAACAAGTGCTCTTACCACTGAGCCATCTTTCCCTAGATTGGAATATTTTTTTTTTTTTTTTTTGTAATGTATATGAGTACTATCTGCATATACACTTGCATGCCAGAAGAGGGCATCAGATCATATTATAGACGGTTGTCAGCAACCATCTGTAATTGAACTCAGGACCTCTGAAAGAACAGACAGTGCTCTTAACCCCTGAGCCATCTTTGGAATATCTTAAATGTAATACCTTGAAGTGGAGAATGTGAAAAGTAAATATGAAGTTAATTGATGAAGTCCTTAAGGTATGTGTGCAGACCCCAGTGACTGGCTATTAACCATGGCTCATACCAAGACTGTTCTTCTAACCTATAGCCTGTCTCAGAAGGAGGCCTGCAGCGACTCCTAGCCACCCAGAGGTGGAAGCAGAAGGTCACGTGATCTGTGTTCCAATGGGTCTGGGCTGTTTGTAAGGCACATCATTGTGCTGTTGGTGACCGACACAGTGCTGAAGCCGAAATAGTCAACTGAATGACTGGGCGTCCATATTGGAAGCCTTCCTTCTAGTTAAAAAATGGATTTTTAACTTTTAATTTAATTTAATTTAATTTTAAATTTTTTGACTGTTGCTGTCAAAGCAATACCTACCCGAAGTAGGACTGTGCATGTTGAGCTTTGAGCTCTTCTGGGCATGCGGGAAGGCATCTTCCTGTCCCCAGGGATCCAGGCGGCACACAGATGCGGTCATGTAGGGATTGGGAAGCCAATGATGACTGAGGGGGTTTTAGGCATGATATATAGCCTAGAGATGAATCCAGCAACCCAGAGGACATTCTAAACAAGCGTGACATCACTGCAAGGCATATAAGCATCACAGGCTTTGGCATCTTTGGGATCCTTAAGCCCTCTCTCTGGGTATGCCCAGGGATGATTTGCAGGATGTCACAGATACTTCAAAAGTGCTCTAGGCCTTGCAGCAACGAGGGTTCGTGTCTGGGCTTGCAGAACCCTGCCCACTCAGGCCTGTGAAGGCTATTTGCTCTTTCTTTTCTTTGAGCAAAGCAGATCAATGCCCGCCCTCGGCACCCTGTGGCTGCTGATCATTTGGGCTGCCATGACCACTGTGGGTGATGGTCTCCTGGCTGATGTCGCCAGAGCCACCATATGGTAGGAGAGTTTCCAGGGCCTCTGGCACAGAGGGCTTGGCTGGAGTTGAGCACACAGCTCTCTAAAAAGACTGTAAAGTAAGGGCTTCTGTTTGCCTCAAAAGATCCTCTGTCCTCACCCAAACCCCGAGAGATTCACAAATGTTCGAAGGAAACCAAATATCTAGGAGGAGTCATTCAAGAAAGTTTGAAACGGTCAGTTGGGAAACACAAACCCACCGATTGTTTTTTGTAAGTCACAGAGATTCGGTGACTCTTGTATCTAAGTTGGCTTTTCAGCAAATGCCCTGGGGTTTCCTTTACTCCCTTAATAATGCTGTTGATGAAACAAGGCATAAAGTCCAGTTCTCAACTTCAGAGGCAAGCCGTATAGCTGTACTGTTTAAGCTGCTGCTGGAAAGAACCAGTGTTAAATTTCATTAATGGTGCTGTTGACAGGACATTAGACTAGGTGGGTGACCAGCACATCACATAGGACTTTATCCTGCAAGCATGCTTTGAAGTTCATTTGTTTGTTTTGCAGTGCTGGGCATTGAACCTGGTCTTACACATAGTAGGCAAGCACACCCACCCGTGTGTGTGTGTGTGTGTGTGTGTGTGTGTGTGTGTGTGTGTGTGTGTGTGATGTGGAGGTTGGGCAACCTCAGGTATTGTTCCTTGGGAGCTGTTTGCATTGTTTTTTGAGACCGGTCTCTCTTTGGGACCTGTGTTGTGCCGGCTGGCAAGGGGGCCCGAGGATCCACCTGTGTCCGCGGTCTCCCATCTTCCTTAGTGCTCTGATTGCACAGCCTTACTGCCACCCCTGTCCAGTGTCATGGGACCAGGAGGCTGCATCACCTAGGAGAGGAAATGAGTAGGCTGTAGACAAGGACCATAGCCAGCCCTGGTTCTGTCCTGTTCTTTCTTTTTCTTTCTTTCTTTCTTTTTAAAAAAATATTTATTTATTTATTTATTCTTGGATACGGAGTTTCTCTGTGTAGCCTGGCTGTCCTGGAACTCACTCTGTAGACCAGGCTGGCCTCAAACTTTTGAACTCTGCTGCGCACTGGGATTAAAGGTGTGTGCCACCATGCCCAGTTTAAGACAGGTTCTTGAAAAAACTGTTTTAACAATATAAAAACACATGAGAAGACAGACTTGAGCCAGCCACACTTGATGAGGAGAGTATTGAGTGGGAAATTGCAGGTGTGTGTGCAGGGGCTGCCTTCCTCAGCTGCCAGGCTCATGGCCCCAGGTCCACAGTGTGCGCTGTGTGGTTCTTCTACACTTGGCTAGGGGAAGGAAAGGTGGAGAGAGGTAGCAGGGCTGGCGCTGCGATCACCTCTAACTGCTTGTGGTGGCTTCTATGGGACCAAGTGTTTAAGGCCACCATCAGAAGAGACTTGGGCCCTTGGACAAGAACAGAGGTGAGGCCCAGGCCCAGCGAGGCCAGCACAGCCTTTCCTCCGGGTTGGGCAGTGGCTTCCTTCTGCATGTCTGTGATGTGGGGGCCACATCCTCATGTTTCTCTGTGGCCCTGTCTGCTGGGATATGAGGGCAGCTCAAGGTTGGGTGCACAAGGCAGAGGGAGGGGGCTGCTGGCTCCTCATGCCCACCTGGCTGCGCTCCCCTGTCATCCTCAGAAGTGTAGCTCTATCAAGAGATTGCTGGGGTACTGACAGTGAGCACCTCAGCTACCTTCTTACAGGTGCTTCCCTTCTTACCTCCCTTTGCCCCTGAACCCCAGTGGGAGGACAGGTGGGGAGCAGGTCTGCAGACACCCAACCCTGAGCACACTCACAGAAAACAGAGGCCAGATAACCATTTTTCTGCCCCAAAGGAGACACTGTTCCTCTCATGGGCTTTCGAAGGCCAGAGAGCATGGCACAGGTCTTTCAGGAACCCACCTGATTCCAACCCTTGTCACTGTCGCCTATGCCTGGACTGGCAATAAACACACTCAATCGTTTGGCATGCTTGTGTTCTTATGGGCAAAATAGTGCTCAAATGAAGTGCCTGGGGTATCAGACATGAGGCTCTGTAGCCCTAGGATGTGCAGGGCACATGGAACCAGAAGGTCCCACCCAACTTAGCTATCACTGGAAGCCCCGGTGCTGTCCTCTTACTTTCCCTCCGAAGCATCTGTGGGCACCAGGGCAGAGGTCAGGAGCTGTGAGCTTGGGAGGATCACTGTGTCTCATGGAAAGTGTCCCTGCCAAGCTGGGGCGCCTCACTGCTTCCTCTGTGGAGGGCTGGACAGCAGACTGGGAAACTTCCCGATTTATTTCAGAAAGCCAGCAGCCAGTCCCTCCCTTCCTCCTGGTTTGTAGTTGTTTGTTTGAACTTGAGACTTCCTGAAGCCTGGAAGGTGTTTCTGGCCTGAGTGGCTCCCTGGCATTTACTGCTCTGTCCATACAGCCCCTGTCTGAGGAAGGAAATGACCAGAGCTCACACACAGATGGGCGGGTTCAGCCATTCCCATTTGGTCTCCAGCAGCGACACATCGCTGCAGTCTCCCTCACTGTCTGAGAGAAGAGCAGCAGGTGTGGAGAGCCTCTGGCTTGGGGACAGAGGGGGACGCTGGGAACCCAGGAGGCCATTTGACCCCATTCTTTCTCATTTACCTTGAGGTTAAACTCAAGGTCACTGGGGACGCCAGCACCTGTTTCTCGTAACAGCTCAGCACCCAGGTGTGTCCTGCAGGCCGCTGGGGCCTCCACAGCTTCTGATTGCCCCAGTGAAGACCTGCAGACCCAGGACCCCCAGGGCTCTTCGGGCTAACACGTGAACGGGTCCCGAAGACCCACTGGGCTTCTGCTTCGCAGAGGTTTAACTTGCAGGAGGGCAACTCAATGGCAGAAAAGGGTGCATCCCGAGGGGCTGTGCGGCGGCTCTGGTCTCTGCCAAGGAAACGTCGGGGAGCACCAGGGCGCCACAAGCCAGGTGAGTCAGGAGGGAGGGCACTTATGACAAGTGTCCCCTCTAGGTATGTACTTCTTTGTGATGATTCAACACTTCAAAATGTTATGAGCGGTGTTTGCAGGACCCTTAAAATCATCTAGTGAGCGGCTCTGCATGGTGGCGCACACCTTTAATCCCAGCACTCTGGAGGCAGAGGGGTAGGCAGATCACTGTGAGTTCGAGGTCATCCTGGTCTATAAAGTGAGTCCAGGACAGCCAAGGCTACACAGAGAAACCCTGTCTCGAAAAACCAAAAAATAAAAATAGAAAATCATCTGGTGACATGTTGGGCATCCTGGCTCAAAGCAAAGATGGTCTGGGTGTGGAGTCCAGCTTCATCGGCCTCATTTCTGAACTTCCTTTGTCTTCTGGTCGGAGGACTTGGCTCAGAAGTTGTGGTGGGGAGTCCTGGGCAGACAGTGAAGACTTGCTCATGATGCATTATCTGGAGGGCCAGAGGGGCATGTCCCCAGATGGAGCAGGCTATCTGTCACTCCATGTCCCCACCAGTCCTGTCTTCACAGTAGCTGTATCCCACTGCCACCCCACCCCCACCCCACCTCCACCCCCACCCCCTGTTCAGTTTCTCTCTGGAGCAGCACACCTGCTCAGCCTGCTCAAATTCTCAATCTTGGACTAAAGTTTTACCAATCAGCATCCAGTGGGGATGTTGCAGTTGCTGGAGCTGGGGAAGTGCCTCGCGGCTGACTTCTGGTCCTGGCAGAGAACCCAAGACTCTCTGCCTCCAGGAGCCTGGGAATGGGAAGGTTGCCGGGAATCTGGGGCAGCAGTGACCTCTGACCTCAGGCTCATGTAGCATTCTTAGGGTGTCAGGGTAGAATTCCCAAGGTATAGTCCCACTGTGGACACAAAGGACCAGCACCTCCTAGTGTCCACCTTAGATCTGTGTGAGCTTGGGGAAGGGTAAAGGGCCCAGGAGGAGCTGGCTTGATAGCACCTCAGGCCACAAAAAGGGGGCAAGCCATTTGGGGATCCATAAACTAAAGCTCATCCCCCCTCCACCTCAGGCTGCAGGTCTCAGCATGCAGGCTGCAGACCCAGCATGAGCCCAGCAGGCCAGAAGAGGGCACTTGGCCTCCTGTGTGGCTACGGAAAGCATCCCTAGCACGGTGGGTCTCGCCAAGCTCTGCTGGACTGGCACAGATAACCCTGCTGAGGCCCTGACAGCTGCCCAGCACAATGCCTTGGGAGAGCAGGGCAGGGGCATGGCAGAGGCTGGGCTAACCCTGGCACCTGCCACAATGCTCAGTGCCCCCGCACCAGGCTTTCCTGCCTCTGCAGCCCCTAAACATGGATGTGGGGAGACTCTAAGATGGAAGCCTCAGAGTACTCCCCAACAAAATGGGATATATTGGGCCAGGTTTGATGTTCCTCAAATGTCACTCGCTGTCCCTGGGCCACAGAGTTGTGTGCTTTAGCTGCTAAGGGTGTTGACATCTGTTCTCAGGTGCCTTCCTGGTCCTGTCTCCCCATCTGTGTCTCAGCGGGGTCTGTCTGATGAGCTCGCTCCTGGCGCACGTGCATCTTAGACAGGTGTGGCTGGGATCGGTAGAGCTCAGGTCTGTAGCGGTTCCAACAGCCAGGAGCTCGCTTGTCCATGCTGAGCACCTGAGCAGGCAGTGAGCCCCAGGCCCGTTTTTCCATGTGACATGGCCTTTTGAACATGGAGTCTTCCTAGGGACTTGTGCATTTCTATGTATGTATCATGAGAAGTAATGCTGTGGGTCGGGTCGCTGACACAGAGTTGGAGTTTTGATAACAGCCAGGTGACAAGGACACCACTTGACGGACAAAGAGAAATGGTGGGATCTGAGGGGTAGGTTGTCTGAACTGGCAAAGGAGTTGGACAGAGCTAGTGTTCTCATCACAAAAGTCCGGGGGGAACTGTTTCCTGGAGATTAGGGAAAGCATTTTGTTTGCATGTGACTCCCCTGGACCATGGCAGCAGCCTTGAGGTGATTCTAAACCAGAAAAGCCGGGCCCACGGAAGAGGGCGAGACTTGGTGCTCACCTCAGCAGCATGTAGACGCCCAGAGGCTGCACTGCGAGGGTTCGTGAGGGAAGCTCTGCCAGCCCCGCTCATTAAAGCACTGTGGGGCGCTTTTTAGTTGATGCTTCTTGATGAATAGTGGAAAAATTAAGATGCATTAAGTGCAATGCAGTGGGGAGGGCACAGTGGCAGAGGTGGCCCTGGGACGCAGCATCACAATTTGGGCTCATTCACTTCAGATACTGAACAGAAGCCTTCAGCTGGGTGGGACACTGCCCTTCACAAGCTCAGTAAGTCAGGGTGAGGCCCCAGCTGTACACTCCACTCCTAAAGCTTCCACGTGGGCTGCAGCTGAGCCCAGGGAGCCCCCACCCAGGGCGGACCACCAGAGAGTGCGGCCTCTTGACGGTTAACCCCACCCACCACCTGTGCAGTGATCAGGACACAGTGGATCTGTGACACCAGTGGCCTGGGTGGGTGTGGCCTCCTGCAGCTTCTCAGCACTGCTGGGCCATGTCTGACCTCTACTCCCCTCTCTTGCACCCCTCCCCATTCAACCTGTGCTGGTCTCTACCGTCATGCACAGACCCCCGCCCCCGGCCCTGCCGCTCAGCATTGACAAAAATCAGGTTGAAGGCAGACCACGAGTCAGAGTCAGACTCCCCACACCTCTTCCCTGCTGTGTTTATGATGGCGTGGTGGGAAGTGGGGCTGAAGGTTATAATTTCCTGATAAACCTGAAGGGGGGTGTCATCAGTTTACCCAGACGTTAGGGTTGATACCTGGCCATCAGCCTTTGCTGAGACACTCGAAAACAAAGCCAAAGCCGACAGTGGAGGACAGTGGTGTCCCCTCTGCTCTGCTGTATTTAGGGCCATATTTCAGTTAAGCCAAGAAAAACTGTCTTATTAAGACTCTAGACTCTATGAAAACATATGTGAGGTTGGTACAGACAGTGTAAACAGAGCCAGAGTTAACTAAAATGAGCAGATAAACAGCTGTGAGGATGGTTCAGCTGGGCATGCACGAAGACCAGAATTTGGACCCCCAGAACCCATGTAAAACCAGGCAGGCATGGCAGGTCGCAGCAGTAAGCCTCCGGCTAGACTGGGTGGCATTGGTGAACCTTGTGGGAACCATCAGACGTAGTGGCCCTGCCTCACAGTGTAGCAAGAGACCCTAACTCAATAAACAAAGTGGAGATCAATGGGGGAACTGCTCTGTGTCCACTTCTGGCCTGCAAGTGCACCTGCCAACACATGAGAACACATGTATGCGTCACACTTTCACACCATGCATGAGAACACATGTACATGTCACACTTGCACACCACGCATGAGAACAAACACATGTACATGTCACACTTGCATACCACGTACAAGAACACATGTACACATCACACTCAAACACCACACATGCAGAAATACCACAAAGGTTTTTGGGGCTCTGAGGTTACTTTGATCACTCTTGTACTTACTTTTGAGCTCCCTGGTAGCCAAGATGAAAGGGGAAATGGGCATAAGGTCAGGAGAGAAGGAAAGCTGTTCTGTAAAGAATTTTGGGAGAAACCTGTTCTTTAGCAGTTTATACAGATTTGTAAGAATTCTCAGGGAATACCATGTTTGGAATTTTTAAAAATTTCTTTAAGAGGATTAGTGCTCCTAGGTTGGTGTTCCATAGCAGCCAGCTAGAAATACTAAAACCTGTGTGTTCAGTGGGATTCCTTCCAGCAGTGCTGGCAGGGAGAGCCCCTACCAGGCGGGAACCACGTCTGTCCCGCCTGGTTACTATACGACAGGTGACCTTCCTATGGTGGACGGTCAGGCCACTGCGCTGAAGTTTCCCTGGCTCAGCCCAGGAGTCACCATGTTTGTAGAAGACAGACTTACTATTCCAAGTGTGAAGTGCAGTGTGAGGCTGGACCACTGGTGCGGTGCTCCGGCCCATGGGCGTTTATATCCACACTCCTGGTGTCCATGCTTCCGAAGTGACAGCCAGCAGAAGGGCATGGCCACCCTGCCCCTCCCCCAACTCTAAAGCAAGCTTGCTGAGAGCTGGCAGGTTGCTGAGGTGGGAGGAGCCTCC
The DNA here is from genome assembly GCF_903995435.1 of Acomys russatus. NCBI lineage: Eukaryota > Metazoa > Chordata > Mammalia > Rodentia > Muridae > Acomys > Acomys russatus. The sequence continues at coordinate 7,121,376 of NC_067163.1, forward strand.
CGTTTGATTTATAGGGCTTTTGTTCAAAGGGGAAACACTGGTGAGAGACGTTTCCTCACCGTGCTCCTACAACTTGTTTGTAAGAAAGCTTTTCCTGGCCTGAGGAAATCTGGGGTTGTTACCATTTTTAAAAATGTCAGGCGGCTTGTTTGAAGGTATAATTTTGTGGTAACTACATATGGACTTTGTGGGTTCAGCTCCAGACCACTGGCTACCTGCTTAGACCGAGGACAGTGGCGGCTGGAGAGGCCCAGAAACCCCATCCCGCCTGTACCAGGGTCCCTGCAGGCTCCTTCTGGGGGTCTCTGAGGGGCCCCTATGTGTTATCTTTGGGTTTCCTGTAGTGTGTCTGTCCTTGAGGAATGTGGAAGTAACAGCACACACCTACCCAGACCCTGCACTGCCCACAGTGTGCATTTGCTGGCCTCGGGGACATGGCGTTCCTGATATCTGCGTGCTGGGGGCTGCCAGTCACTAGATTTGAAGTCTCTAAGTACAGGCGGCGCCTCTGTGTGCTGCTGGTAGGGTTCAGGAGTTATCCTCGCCCGGTTCACGAGGCAGAGAGGTCGGCTTCCCAGCTGCCCCTTGTTTCACCGAGGCCCTGTGCGCCTGCGCCTCGTCAGGTCCTGACTGTCCGGTAGATTGGCTGTGTGAGCATGTGCCTGATACCACTGCTGTCTGCGCCCTGGATGGGGCAGTTCTTTGTATACTAAAGCTCTCGTATTGAATGAAATGCTGGAGAAAGGAAGAGGCCAGGTAGACCCTCACCCCACGCGCCTCTGTCTGTTCCTTTTCTATAAGGAACAAGGCTCGTCCTGCTGCTGTGGCTTCTCCTCTGAACAGCAGAGGACCCCTCTAACCTCTTGTTGGTATGCTCCATTGGCTCCACTTGCCACCCTACCCTGGGAATGGCAACCCTTTTCGTCCATCACTGTAAATGGAAATTGTCCCCAGCTGAGTCCCTGTACTTCAAGCTGGCAAGAATGGCTTAATTGTTCCCTTTTCCCAAAGCTGCTTGCAGGCTGCCTCAGCCTGGAGTCCCTGTGTAAATACACAGGGTGGGGCGAGGAGGGGATGTTAGCCTTGTGAGAGCGATCACCTTATAGTGCTCCATCCTGGTTAATGGGGAAATGAAAGCTAGAGCCTGGACGCCCTTCGTGCGATTGGTGAGTACGGTCAGGTGCTCCGGGTGCCTGGGGAACACAGCACACACGCAGCGTGGCCATGGCGCACAGGTGTCCTGTCTGGATTTCCGTGGCAGAAATGAAACTCTATTACATTTACTCTGAATGGTGCTCCTGGCTACGCTCCCTGGCTGAGGGTAAGTCCTGAGGTCCTCCTAGGGAGTATGCAGCGTGGGTACTCTGCGGCTGGTACTGGGTTGACGAGGGAAGTGGTCTCCTAGTTCCTGTGTCCCCTTTGGATCTGAGGCCACTAGGGTGGGGTTTGGGGTACATGAGTTTTCACCCCATAGTTGTCACTCAATTATTTTGTGCCATTGGCTACCAAGAGTAAACAACACTTCGCAGGCTGGCCAGTGTAGGAAGCCACCAAGAACTCTTATGATCAGCTTTCTGGGGAGCTGCAATACGCTGACACATCTGTCACAGTGTCCAAAAAGGTCCTTCCTTTAGCCTTGAGTGTCCAGCAGACAGAGTGGGCATCACGTGCAGTCCCATCTTGCATATGTGGTTTGGGCCTGAGTTCTTAGAAGGCTGGATGGTGGGCCGTGCCTGGGGTTCAGTCACATTCTACCCAGCCGAGCATTTGACAGAGCTCACTGGTGTATACGTGTGACAGGTGAGGCAGTGGAGAGGGGTGGTTGTCAGAAACACTTCTTGGAGCCTCTGTGGACAGTAAGAGAGAAGGCTTGGCAAAGACAGCTAGTGCCAGGTCCCCCAAATGCTTCTCTGTGCGTTTTGTGGCTCTAGCCATCTCTCCTAAGAGGGGTGTTCAAGACAGTGGCACTGTCAGGCAAGCTTGACCCGTGAGGACTGGGGCTCTGTGTGTGGGGTTCAGACTCCAGGCAGTTCAACTGTGAAGTTTCATCTATCTGTTTGTAAAATAGGAACAGCCTTTCCTTCCGGAAAGCTGAGGCTGGGGAGTTGCGTTCTCCATGGGTGAACTCCAGGAGGGTTTTGGGTGAGCAAACCCATCTCTGGATACAGAAATCATAGTGCTTGACTGAGACCACAACGCATCCATGATGTGAGATTACCCTGGCAAAGGGGACTATAGTTTCCCCATCAATAGGGGCCTGAGAGTGTCTGGATATGAGGGGGCACGAGAGGCCCAGGGCACGAGGCTGGGCCACAGACATGGCATGTACCATCAAGTACAGATCACGGTGTGCAAACTCCCTCCACAGCTGGCCTGCTGTGGGACACTCACAGAGGGAAGTGACTCCACCCAGGGTCTCTGAAGCCTGGACTTCCTTCAGAGCATCCCAGCGACAGTGTCTGAGCCAGTGGTTCTCAACCTCCCTAACGCTTCGACCCTTTAATACAGTTCCTCATGTGGAGGTGACCCCAAAAACAAACCATTTCTGTTGCTACTTTATTACTGTAATTTTGCTGCTGTTGTGAATCATAACGTAAAGACATGTGTTTTCTGATGGTCTTAAGGGACCACTGTGAAAGGATTGTTTGACCCCTAAAGAGTCGACAGGTTGAGAAGCACGGCCCTAAGCTGACAGGATGGACTTGCCTGCAGCCCCTTAGGTGGCAGCAGGGGCTCTGGGACGTGGCCAAGTTCTTCCTGTCTACGTGGATTACCAGAACCGCCCCAGGGATGTTAGCACAGGACACTTTCTACTCATGCCTATATTCTCTGTGTTTTCCTCAGCTTCCCATCCTGGTTGCCCAAGGCTCCCCTGGCAATAAAACCACAGAGGTGCTGCCTCGGACAGGGGCAGAGGCTGCTTGCTTGCTCTCTTCCCAGGCTGCTGGGAGTAAGGCCTGAGTCAGTGGCCCAACAAGAATGGAAAGTGTCATCCTGCAGCCTGGCAGAGCCCTCCCTAACGTAGAAACTCCCCCTGCGAGCAAGGGCCGAGGAGGGGCCCCACAGTCTGTAGACATTGCCAGCCCCGCCATGGGGCCGCCAGTACCTCCCTGCCCCTGCACAGTGTGTTTGGTGCTCTTTCCTTGATGTATATGAGGAGCAGTATATGAACCAGCTTGTTCACAGTGAGTTCACCTGTAGGCCGAGGCTCCTAACCCAACCAGGACTAGGAAGGGCCAAGCCAGACGTGTGTGTAAACGTGTCTGGCCAGCACGAAGTGGCTCACCCCATTACTACAGAGGTAGTCTCTGAACCATCATAGTCGACCCAAGAGAAGGAGTTGATCGAACTGCAGCCAAAGTGGGACAAGGGTCCCCAAATAGTTTGAGCCCTTTGTACACCTGCGTGAGCCTGTGAGGCATAGGGAGGCACTTTGAGGGGTCTGTGTCTGCAGAACAGCTAAGGGGGTATGGCAGGGCTGGGGAGGGAGCTTCCCAGCCGTGGCTCTCCAGCACATTGGGTGGCTGTCCTTGGCTCTGAGAAGTTCATTGTGACTCAGAGCAAATGTGACAGGGTCCAATAATAGACATTTGCTGTTTGCCATGTGGGCACAGCAGCTTCTGGGCTCTGTTTACATTCTCTGTCTACTGTGTTTGTTTTTTCTAATATATGGCAAGAAAATATGGCTAAGATCAGCCTCTGGGGAGCCAACCTGCCACCATAAAAACATGCATCCACCATGTGTGAAAGAACAGGAGGGCACAGGTGGGGCAGTCACTGTGTGCTCTGGTGCCCAGGGTGGAGCCAGGCTTTGTCCTGCAGGCTCTTGGGGGAATGTGTGATTCTGTGATGTCCTTCTATGTGAGCATATGTGGCCTCTCTGTGAGCATGTGTGACACTCTTACCCAAGAAAGGCATATTTATGGCAAGGGAGAAAAAAGCTGAGGCCCTCACTCTTAGACTCTGCACCACAGCATTTTAGGAACCGAATGTTCTCCCCAAACAGCAGGAGCCTGGCAAGCCTGCAACCTCATCTTGTGTTTAAAGAGCAGGCCAACTTGTGCTGGGGTCAGGAGAGTTGTCTCTGAGGAAGTCTGGTTTTTTGGGGACAGACAGAGCCAGCTAGTGAAACCAGCAGGAAAAGCTCATGCAGGCCTCTGCGCCCCACTTGATAAGAAACACTGTACCACCAAGTGATGTCAGCCAGGACGTTGACAGCCATCCTGTGAACTGCTTCCAGGCTGTGCCCGCCTCACCCGCCCAGAAAGGGGCTGTGAATTTGAAAAGCCAGACTAATGATGAACCGAGAATGAGAAAGTTGACATAAAACTTCCTGTGTCCAAGCAATGCTTTTCTTTGCTTATGCATTCATTACTAATCTGCGTACCCACCTGGGGCTTCTGGCCTTCCCGTGTGTGCCCAGCAGGGCCCCATTGTGGTGGCATCCAATCCATGCAGAAAGCTTCTTATTAAAATTTCTCCTTTTGTCCCTCCAGTGCCATCTGAACCTTTTCCTCACACAGGGACATTTGCCCACATCCACTGGGGACGGTGACTACCTAGGAGCATGTCTAGACCTGTATGGCTCTTGCTTCTGTGGGTAGGACTGATTCTGGACGTGCTTGTCTGTAAGATGGCCACTGGGGGCTGCAGTTTATGTCTCGAGCTGCTGTCCGCTGCTGCTTCCCTGATGGCCTAGAAGCCTTCAAGGACTCACCCCTCCTCATCCACGAGGGTCTGGAGACCGTGGGCCCCAGGGCAAATGCTGGAAGCCTGTGCACCCTTTGGAGGCTAAGTGTTGGGCCAGTGGCTGAACCAGAGGAAGTGACATGGGACGTGGTTGCCCAGTGGATCATCCTTCCCCCCAATGAATCCGATGTCCAGTGTTTTGGGGGAAAGGGCCCGTAATCCTCCCACCATTTCACTGTCATGGCACCCTGTTACACTGTGCTGCAGGCTCTGTTTCACTGACAGCAGGGTGACCCTGAAACCCCAGTGCTCAGCTCTGGGTTTCAAAAGTGCTTACTGCTGAGGTGTGTTTGAGCTCTAACAAGATAAAAGAAGATGCTTGCCCTCCACAGTCGGTGTGTGCATCTCACAGGCCGCGCACAGAGATTAGGCCAAGTGCAAGCCTATTCACCTCCAGCAGCAACATTGGCTCTGCTTTCACCAGGCAAGAAGCCAGGTCCCAGGGCTGCAGATGACGAAGTGTCTCAACAGTCCTGAGGTAGCCTGGGGCCTCTCTGACAAGATGGCCGACGTTATCACTTGCTCTGCCTTTGGGGGTGGCGAGGAGAAAGAGAGGAGGGAAGGGAGGGAGGGAGGGAAGGGGGGAGGGCAGTCCTAATATGGGGAGACTGCGCTGGAGGATTGTGCTGGCAGAGGCCAGAGGAGGATCCGGGATGGGCTTGGAGGACAAGCATCAGAGTGAGGCAGTCACTTGTTAGTGTAGACATGAAGGCAGCAGACACCAGACACGTGGGGCTGTGGCTCCTGGATGAGTCCAACATGTGGGGTCTAGTCTCAATTCCAGTTCAGAACCTTGACTTACACACAAGGTCACCATGGGGCTTTACACAGAGATGGAATGAGAGATCTTTCCAGAACTGTAGAAACCTTAGATGCAGGGAAGGACAGAGGAGCCGTCGCTTAGGACCCACCAGGATTATCTTGTCAGATGTTTGTATCTGATGTGTTACACGCTGGCTTCTAGGAAGTTCTTGCATGTTGACTGATGGAAAGAAACTACCCAGGAGCCAAAAACTGGGGATCCCTGAATTGAGAGTTGCATCTAGCAATGGAGAAAAGATGGGATTGTGATGGGGGGATGGGTGGCAAGGGAAGGAAATGGAGAGAGAGGAAGAAACTGTATACTGGGGGGAGGGCATAAGACTGCACTGGCCCATAATGTAGTCAATGCGAGGAGTTAGTACAAGTCTGAGGGACACAGTATGAGATCCAGGAAGCTGCACCCCTGCTGATTCCACACTGCAGCCAGTGAGACTGGCTACAGCATCTGAGAAGGAAGCCTGGCTCTTGGCACAGTTGACATGAGGGGCTGTTCTGAGGACACAGGGAAGATGGCCTCAGACTCACTTCTCCACCACTGGCTTTTTTTTTTTTTTTTTTCCTTCCTTGAATAAGACAAAACTAAGGAGGGAGCTTGGGGGCACACTAAGGGTGGATCTGGAAACGCTACATGTATGTTCTGTGTTGGAGCCTTGGGCAGGACCTGCTCTGGGGGCCCAAGGGGGCCTTTCCTCACATGAATCTGTCAGCTGTGCCTATAAAAATGTTTGAGGAAGGAAAAATACTTTTAGCATTCTGAAACACTTAAATTGTACTTTAGAGCTGGGCACGGTGGCTCATGCCTGTAATCCCAGCACTCGGGAAGGCAGAAGCAGGTGGATCTCTGTGAATTTAAGACCAGCCTGGTCTACAGGGCAAGTTCGGAACAGCCAAGGCAGAGACTAAGACAGAGAAACCCTGTCTTGAAAAACCAAACCAAACAACCCTCCTGCAAAACAAACAAACAAACAAAGCAATAGCAACAACAAAAACCAAAAAACAAATTCTCCTTTAGACCCAGCTACTTGAGTTGCCCAGCTCTCTGGGGGATAGTGCCCCGCTTCAAAGCTACAAACACCTGTGGAGGCCACACTGTGCCCCTTACCCTAGAGAATAGGTAGAGTGCACAGTCTCCTGCTCAGGACACTGCTGTGGTCTCCTCAGGTCACCTACAGTGTACACCCCTCATGTCATTTTCCTCTGTTCACCTCTCCCAGGAGCCACTGGGTGGGAGGGAGGCAGGCAGTGCTGGCCCACACATGTGCAGCAGCATCCCTTTGACCTGCAGTGGCTGCCACCCTCCCCAGCACAGACAGGCTCTCAGAAGCACATGGGGACCATGGCTGGTGCCCAGCAGATGGGGACTTAGGCTGTTGGTGCCAGAGCCTATACTTTGCTCAAGAACATGTCTGTTTGCATGGCGAAAAGCATCAAAAACACAACACAGAGGAATCATGGTGGTGCCCAGTGCAAGCTTGGTGCCCACCAGCCACCCTGCCCCTGGTCATCATGGGCGTTACCTCTGTTGACTTCCAGTCTATCTAGGACCCTGTCGCCTTCAAGCTCTAACTGCCCTTTTGCCTGTCCCTGTTTGGCCACTGTGTGATGCAAGCTGTGTCTCCCCTGGGTAGCTGTGAAGAGTCCTGGCTAGACTCTGCTATGCTAGTCTCAGTTCTGGGCTGCTTGCCTATGGAAGGTACACTCTGCCTGGTGACCTGTGCGGACAGTTTCAAGAGAGCATAGAGGTGAATGAGACTTGGGGGGACAGGGAGGCTGTGATGTCAGCTGGGGGGAAGGGGACAGGCAGACTGTGATGTCAGCCAGTCCTGTCCCCTGCCCCATGAGTGATAAGGCTTCAGCTGTTCTCCTGCCCTCCCACCGCACTCTGGTGCCCTGATATCAGTGATGGAAATGGAGGTCCAGTGGGCAGGCATGACAGGACCAGCCTCCACATGACCAGGCAGCAAGGACCACGGGGACACTGCTGGTGCCTTCTTCCAACTGCTTCATCTCTCCCCCAGTCACCTGACCTCTGGTCCCCAAGGTTAACTGAGCATCTCACACTGAGCACCGGTCTGTAGCTAACAGGTGGGTGGGTAGCCCTAGGAGGAAGACACATCAGCTTAGATGGGAGCTCAGAATAACAATGGAAATTTAAAAATTATTTCCTTTATGTATATGAGTGAGTGTTGTGCCTGCATGTATGTCTGTGCACCACATACATGCCTGGTGTCTTCAGTAGCCAGAATCTGGCATGGATCCCCTAGGACTGGATTTCCAGATGGTTCTGAGCCACTACATGGGTGCTGGAAATTGAGTTCTCTGGAAGAGCAGACAGTGCTCATAGCTGCTGGGCCATCTCTTCAGCCCCGATAAGAATGGAATTTTAAAAATGCTCTTCTCCAGCTGGCAATGAGGGTCTCTGATGGCAAGAGAGTGGCCACTGCAGCCACACCCCACCCTCCTCCCCTCCCTTCTCCTTCCTCCCTCCCCCTCCTCCTCCTCCTGTGGTCATCCAGTGAATTCTCTATGCCCCTGCCCCTGCCCTTTCACCTCTCTGCCCTGTCCTTCTTGTATCCCCTGCCCCAGTGCCCTCCCATCTTCCTCCTTCCTTCCTTCCCTCCTGCCACCTTGCCTGTTCAGTATTTCCATCTCTCCCTTCCCCACCCACTAGCTCTCCCATCTCACACTCCACTTTCCAACTCTATGCCCTCTGGCCTTCATGCTATTCCCCCTCCCACCCTCACTGCCGGGTTGGTTCCAGAGCAGTGGAACCAAGCCAGACAGCACCTGCTCCATGGTTTTCTCATACATCATGGGTGTTTTCAGTGTGTATGTAGCTTGCCATCCCCCCTCTCCTGCAGCTCGCAACCTCTCACCTCAACCTTACCCCTGTGGACACAGATCTGAGTAGCCTCAGGCAGCACCGAATCCAGGCTTCCAGACACCAGCCCACAATGCTCAGCACAGGCTGTTGTGTCTCTTGTCTGCACAGCCCAGTGCTGTTGGCCTGGGATCCTGGGCCTCACCCTCCCTTCTGCCACCCCCACGAAACTTCAGCTCAGACCTCCAGGCACACCCTGACAGCTGGGTGGAACTGATCAGCTCTCACCCTCCCAGGTGTATCCAGGCAGCCTAAGGAAGCTGGCCTCGCTGGGTTGGCACCAGCAGCCTGGGCCACTCCCACGGGGCTATTCAGCAACTGGGCTGGGTCTTACCCAACTCACCTGCAGCAGCAGTAGCTGCCGGGAGCCTGCAGGAGCATAGAATCCATCATGTCCTGAGTAGGGAGATCAAGGCAAAACAACTCCCCACTTCTCGTCAACCTGGAGTCCAGAAGTCTCAGGTGGGTCCTGAGACTGAGACCTCTGGTCCTTTTGAGAACCTAGAGACTTCTGTGAACCAGCCTGAATCCTGGCACCTGTGAGAGCAGGTGAGCTTCAGCTAGCAGGCTTGGGACAGGTTTAGGGTACAAAGGTTGACAGCACTGTCCAAGGAGTCTTGTCTGACACCCCAACAGAGGTATCTCCTGTCCCACCCTTGTTGTTCCTGTGGCCACAGTGTCTGGTGTGCTGGGAGCATCCTGGAAGACAGACATGGCCACTCCCTCTGTGTCCCAGCTCCTGTGGCCTTTTTTATTTGACTTAAGTCCCACCTGTGTTTGCTTTTTGAGATGTGGATCTGCCTACAGCTGCCGGCCTCACCGCATTGCTTGGTTCGTGAGATGCAGCTGTCCCTCAGAGGTGGTTGCTCTGCCTACAGCCTTGGTACTGGGCCAATGGCCTCTCCCTTGTCCTACAGAGCTACCCCTCCTGAATCCCGGGGTGGGTGAGAGATGGTTCGCCATCCTAAGCCCACTGGACCTTGGGTTGCTGGCCTCTTCCAAGCTCAGGGAAGCGCGGATCATCCAAAGCCACTGGTTCCCTGGGACATGTGTCTCTGATTTCTCTGTTGGGTCTTCCTCTTTAGCTAATCAAGATGGGCATGGGTGGGCTTGCAACAGTGCTGGTGACTCTGCTCTGTGGCCTCCAGGAAGCTGGTTCTAGGCCTGGTGGTACATTTTTCCAAGGCTCGGGGTATTTCCAGGCTCAGTCTCAGGCCTGGGGCCCCTCCCTGTTTCCACCCCTGTTGTCTGTAAATACCACCTCCACAGTCAGGGATGCTGTGTTAGTTACTTTCTGTGTTGTCATGATGAAATACCAAGAAAAAGAAAACCAACTGAAGGAAGGAGGGAGGGAGGGAGGAAGGGGAGAAGGAAGGAAGGAGGGAAGGAGAGAGAGGGGGAGGAAGGAAGGAAGGAAGGAAGGAAAGAGGGAAGGAAGGGAGGGGTTAGTTTGGCTCCAGGGTAGCCTGTCATGGTGGGCAGGGCCCTGCAGCAGGGTCTTGACACAGCTGGTCACTTAGACCTGCAGCCGGGGAGCGGCGAGCAATGGCTGCTCGTGCTCAGCTCGCCTTTTCCTTTTTATTCATTCTGGGACCCCCGCCCATGGGATGGTGCAGACCCCTCATTTGGGCGCCTCTTCCCATGCCAGCTGACTCAATCAAGGAACTCCACTCAGACATGCCTTGAGGTTCATCTCCTAGGTCCTAGATCCCATCAGTTGATAACATTAACCACTGTCACAGACACTGTAAAAGACAGGAATGAGAAGTGAAGGTCAGCTGAAGGCGAGCAGAACCCTTCCTTCCACTGCTCATCGCTGCTGTAAGAGGAAAAAAGCTTAAATCCATGAAAAACACTGGAAAAAGGTACACAAACAAAATATAAACATAAAAATACCCAATGACTGTCTTCCAAGGTCAGGAGGCTCAGAAGTGGAGACAGTGTGGAAAGCCACGGGTAGGGATAGGAGGCTGGGTGGAGGTCCCTGGGGACATGGTCTCACAGGTGAGCCGCGGCATGTGTTTGGAATCGGACAAAAGGGCTGGCCTCGGTGGTGCTGATGGCTCTCAGGCTGCACTGCCGCGCCGGGGTGAGATTGGCTCTTCCTCTGAGGTATTTGGGGTCTCTGACTATGGTACTGTTTCCTTGCACTGTCTCACTGAGTGAAAAGCTGTTCTGGGGTTTCCAGCCCTGGTCACAATGCACCTGTTTTCCTCCCAGAACTCTGAATTCCATGCATTAGAACGTTTATCCCTCGGGCGCCCTGTGTGTCTACAGTGTGTAGAGGATGCAGGACCCCGATGACCTCGGGACGGGGTGCTCTGCTGGGAGCAGGAAGAATCTGCTTTAGGACAGAGCAGAAGGTGTAATGCCATTACCTGTCCCTAGCTCGGTCTTCTGTGTGGAGGCTTGGCCCTCTGGACTCACCTGGAGGACAGGTGCAACTTGGTGGCAGCAGCCCATATCATTGGTCACACATGTCCCAGGCTCTAGTTCTTTTGGGACGGACTGATCCACATCGATCACTTAAAGTATATGTTTAGAATATGCTACCTCTGGCCCAAAAGATTAAGATCGAACACTGTTCTCACAAAAGACTTGAGTTCGGTTTTCAGCAACCCACACTGGGTGGCTAACAAACACCTGTAACTCCAGCGTGCGCGATTTAATACCTCTAGCCTCCTCAGGTACCTGCACTCACGTGCACCTGTCCCCACGCAGACACATACGCACGCACGTAACTAAAAATAAAATAAATATTTGTAAACTAGGACAGTTGAAGTCCTATGTGCCAAATACTGAAATCTGGTTGATAATGCTGTTTCCTCACATAAATAAGGAGGTCCAGCCTCCCCTTCTTCATGGGCACCAGGGCCTGGAGTTCTTCTCAGTGAAGAGGTGAATTCAGACATAACAGTCAATTTCCAAACTTTTAACCCAGTGGCTCTCGGCCTGTGGGTTGCACCCACTCCAGGGTTGTGTATCAGATGTCGTGCAGGTCAGATATTTACGTTAGGTTTCATAACAGCAGCAGGAGCACAGTGATGAAGCAGCAACAAAATGCCCTCATGGCTGCGGGTTGGAGGGGGTCACCACAACGTGAACATTGTATTAAAGGGTTGTGGCACTGGAAAGGTGAGTGCCACCGTGAGTGAACAGTGTAGTTGGAGCCTCAGGAAGGCAGGCTCTCCCTCCTCAGGGCCTTCTGCAGCATTCTTCCTGAGTCTTCAGTCCCTGCAGGACCTGTGCTCTGGCTCACCAGCTTCCCTGTATGTGTTGTCAGGTGGAGGCATGTCAAATTACGTGTGTGTGTGTGTGTGTGTGTGTGTGTGCGCGCGCGTGCGCGCGCCTGCCTCTGTGTATGCATCTGTGTGTCAGTGTGTGCATATGTCTGTCTGTGTGTCTGCATTTGTCTGTGTATGTTTTTGTGTTTCTTTGTGTGTGGTATGGTGTATGTGTGTGTGAGTCTGTGAGTGTGTGTGTGAGAGTGTTTATGTGTGTGTGTGGTCTGGTGTGTGTGTACATGTGTATGTCTGTATATGGGTGCACATGTGCATATGTGTGATGTCGGGGGGGTATGGTGTTTGATGTATGTGTGAGTGTCTGCGGTGTGTGTGTGTGTGTCTGTGTGTGTGTATAGTATAGTGTGTGTCTCTGTGTGACTGGAAATGGAATTCAGCGCCCTGCACATGCCAGGCAAGGGCTCTTCTGCTCAGCCACACCTTAGCCCTCAAATTCCCTCTTGTCACAGGTGCAAAAGGCCTTGCTGTCAGCAGAGCCCCTCCCCCAACACACTGAGTGATGTGCGTATCTTAAAGCCAACAACTCCCCTGCAGAGTTTTCTGCCCTGGTGGCAAAGCTCTGGGTCTCCACTGGGTGGGAAGTGTGGGCCCCGGGCTCACATCCTCGAGGGTGTGGGTGTGGGTGTCCTTGTGGAGCATCTGATGGGGAAATGACATGAAATGACAGCTGTCACCCCAGTCTTTGAAAAGTGTGACAAACTCCTCCGTCTGCCAGGGGCCTGCAGCTCACTGACTCCTGGCCATGGCCCAGCGGTACACGCGTCTCAGCTGCTTCCCAGGCTGTGACCCTCCGTGGGTGGGCCTCATGGTCCAGCTGTCCCTGAGTGTTAGAAAGCAGTCACAGACCAAGTAAGCCATTGTCCCCACACTCTAGGCTCTCCTCCCATGGAGCGTCTATAGGGCTACCCAGCCACCTAGACCCTGGGTCTGGCCCTAGAGGCTGACCAAGAAATTCTTTCCTGCCCTTGGCCTTGCCGCTTTCCTGTAGTCTTAAACAGGGCTCTTGGAGCACGTCCCTGAACACATACATGCTGAGGAACCATACTTTCCCTTCACGGAGTTCATCATCGCTGGGGGGAAAGCCAGGAGGGTTTCTCCCTGGTGTGATGAAGGACGCTTTAGGGCCTGTCACAAAGCACGGGAGTGTGAGAACACAGCACATGATTGCTGCCACAAGGGCAAGGCCCCAGTCACCAGTTGCCTGGGAGTCATGTCATCCCCAAGCCTTTAAGGACCACAGGAAAGCAGGGAGGAGGCTCCTAGAGACATGTTGGTACAGTGGCTCTGTGCTTCCCACTCCTACCGCCCCACCAACCCCCGCTCCCCGAGGCCTAGTCAGTGTCTGATATTCATCTGTGGCATAGCATGCTCTGGGGACAGTGACCCAAAGCAAAGAAAAGATGGGAACAGAGTTTAGCCACATGGGGCCTGGCCACTCACACAGATACTCTCCACACTCATGCTAACACACAGTGCAGCAAAGGGGGTTCTTGGATTCACACAAGGAGTGGGCTCAGAGGGCAAGAGGGGCTGCCCTCAGGAAAGGTGACCTTGGAGAAGAAGAAGAGTGTGGGTTGGGAAACAAGTGCAGGGTTTGAAGTGTGCTTTTGAAGTGTTCTCTCCCAGCTTTCAGGAGATGTGCCCTACCCTGGAAAGACAGCATAAGCTCAGAGGAGCTTCTTCCTTACCTGGGAATCTGCTTTCTGTGGAGCTGAACCTTGACCATCTCAGTCCCTTGTGTCCCTAGGACCTAAATGACAACGGGTACATGGGCACTTCTGTAATGGAGCACATCCCCCTCCCAGTGGGCTCTTTCCCAAGGTCTGTCGGCTTCTCTGACCGTATTCAACAAAGACATAGCAGTTTCTAGGAATCCCACTATGGCTGTGCGCTGTGCCTTACTGTAGACCCAGAATGGATTTAGGCTGTCACCTGCTCTTCTCTGACATCACCTGCAGTGGGGCTCCCCATGTCTGGTTGTTCACCGTAGGATGCAGACGAATGCTCAATGTACTTCCAGTACTCCCCAGTCTTTGCACTTGGCCATGAATCTGCTGGGGGCTGGGCTGCAGATGTATCTCTAGACACAGTCTGCAAATAAGACCAGGACAGTGGTCTTGGCATGGTAAGATGTCACTTTTATGTCATTCTGAAAGTGTGGGCAAGGCTCATGAGCTGTGGCTTTAGGGAAGGAGGGAGTTGCTCAAGTCAGGTGGTGGATGGTGGCCTACAGGTCAGACACTGGGCCTTCTGGAGCAAGCTGAAGTGGTCAGGACCTGCAAGGAGAGACACGACTTCAGTGTGGTGACTGAGTTTTCTCCCTAGAAGGGGAAAAGAACTCATGAAGGGAGTGGTCAGGACCACGAGAACATCTCGAAGCATGGACACAGGGTAGCAGCTGGCCCCTCTCTGTGCGTCACAGTGGGCCTGGGTGTGGTCTCCATGCCCATGAACGCTGCTCACTCGATGAACCAGTGATGGGCCATATGCCCTGCAGATCTCTGGTCATTGTGCACACTTAAGGTGTGGCAGGCATAGGGCTGGGGACACACAGAGCCCTGGGGGAGAAGAGCAGGCAAGAAGGGACTGGCCAGCTCCACAGGTCTTGCTTCTGTCTCCAGGCACCTCCCTCTGTCACATGGCCCCTCCTCAGCAGAGGGCAGCCCTGCACTTCCTCCTGCCTCTGGGCTGAGTAGCAAGCCCCTGTGTACGAGGCTTGCTTCTTAGAACTATACCGTTGCTTTCACTCCAGATGTGTCTGCTGCAATGTGAGTCCCTGAAGTCACCCTGTGCCTTCACTGTCCTTGGGCTCAAGCACAGTAGGGGACCATGGACCTTCAGTGGCCTCAGTCGGGGTGGACCTTGGCAACTTTGAACATGTCTCCACAAAGTAGGTGCATGGGGTGGGTTATACGCTCGTCTGCCTTGAGTTTGAGGGAACTGGACATTGGGCAAGGGAAAAGGTGGTTGCTAACCCACTGTGCCATGACTCATGCCTTGACTGGCTCTGGTGGCCCCAGCAGCTGTCCTGTCTCTGTGAGCTGATGAAGCAAGTGTTACCCTATCAGACTACAGATGCTGATGGAGAGGCGGAGAAAGATGAGACTGACAGAATTCACCTGGCAGGTGATACATCACCATCAAGGACAGGGTCAGGACAAGGGGAAGGCTGAGGGTAGATTCTAGACTAGGAGCCTGGTAGCAGGGAGGAACACCAGATGCCTGTGAAGCAAGCCCTGTTGGGGTCAGCTCCCGGGATGTGTGCCTAGCCACCAGAGTGCCCGTGCAAAGGCAAGAGGACTCAGGTGAAGGAAATGAAGAATTTGCCATAGATAACATTGGGGACCCCAACAAGAGTGAGAGGTTTGAAGAAGCTATAGCTGCTGAGGTGATTTCTGACCCTGGTGGGGACTTGGGACCCAGAGGCTGTCACATGGGTGCTGCTGTTCAGAGGAGCAGGCTCAGGGGCAAGTGAGAGATTCCAGATTTACTGTGTTTGCTCATGACCACCTGGTGGCTGCAGCCTCAGGGCAGGGGTGGTGGCTCCTGTTCAGGAAGATGGAGTCTCCAAAAGCACCGCGAGAGCATTCTCATTCATGTCACCGGCTTTCGCACTGGGAAACTGAGGCCACAGACGGTGTAAAGTGAGCCTGGGCTGCAGTTAGGCCTGGAGCCTAAGAGACCCCATTTCTGGACCCTTCTCCACCACCACATTGTCCACCACCTGGAGAATGGGTGAACCCGAGGGTCACACCCAGAACAGTCGCCTGTGTGGGGATGTGAAGCCTCCCGCCCAAGGGCTGTCTGAATGGACAGACCTGCCTCTGCTTGGAGCTCCTGTGGCTGAGGGCCTGCTCCTGGGGCTATGTGGGTGGGTAGGACCTGCCTGGGCCTCTAAGGCTTAGGTCCCAGTGCCCGGCTGTCCCTGTGGATAGAACCTGACTGAGATAGGGCCCCTGCAGGGAGGGTCCAGACAAACAACAAGGCGCCTGGCTCTGCAGCCGGCAGGACTCAGCTGCTGCCTGACACTCAACGGTTAATTGTCTGCAGCAGGATAAGTGAGCTGATTCTAGCTCCTTAATCAGGACATCAAATCCAAATCAAGGAGGCCGTGCAAGGAGCTGTAGCAGCCGCAGACTGCTGCAGCCCTCTGCGCTCGGAGGCAAGCACTGCGTAGCAAAACCAGGGAGGCGTAGTGTCCCCACTCAGTAGCCCAAGATGGAGCTCCACTGGTTTCCTTTGTGCACCCCAGGCTGGCTTGCCAGCAAACAGGTCCTCGGCTCCTGACCTGTGGTGAGGGTGACAGTATGACTTTGAGCCTCATCTCCCTACTGTCCCAGGACGTCACGGCCCTGTGGCTCCTGCTGAAGACAAGTGCAGGTGCGTAGGGCTCTGCTGGGTCCCTGTTTCCTCAGGAATGAGTTTGCTATCGATGTAAGAGGCAGGGGGTGGGGTGGGGCAGATATGTGTGTGACCACTGAGTGGGGGACGAGAGTCCAGGTGGGCTTGTTCTGGTGCTGTGGTCCTATTGTTGGCTGGGGACTCTTAAGCTTGTGGTTCCTATAGCAGGGAACAGATGGGGGTGGGGCTCGGGCTGGCTAGATTATAGAGAAAAACCGCCCATTCCCTCAGGGTCCGGGACGTGATGCCTTGTCCTTGGGGTCTGGGAAATACCCTTCAGACCTTACCTGTGGTCAGCAGCGGTTTCATCTGCTCCCAGATGAAGGGTGGCTGCACACCTTGGGAGGCTGGGAACAAATGATCTCCTTTGTTTAGGATTTTTCATGGACATGCCGGCTGGCAAGTAAAAAAATGCCGCCAGAGCCAGCAGCGTGGCTTTGGTTTCCTCCTAGCAGGAAGACCTGGCAAGTGTTAGCCCCACAGCTGCCCGTTTGACACCAGAGCCAGGGGGGCAGCAGGATACAGGACTAGATGGCCGTGGCCTTTGGGCAGTGAGATGGCGGCTTCCTGGGGGTTTCTGTAGTCTCATTCAGAGCTGGTTGTGCCTCTGTGGGAGGGTGGGTGCTGTGAGCCGGAGCTAGCTGCTTGGTGCTGGGCTTTGGCACTAAAAGGCACGGGCCCCAAGGGAACGGAGCACAGTCATCCCAGGGAAAAAAGAGAACGGGCCCAGCAGAAAGGAAGTAGCTTGGAGTTCCTCCATTATCTCTAAGAGAGGAAGGGCACTCCTTTTGAAGCATTTTGTCATAGTTACGACTCCTGGTGGTATTTCTGCCAAGCACTGATGCATGCATGACCCATAAGGGGTTTTTGTGAATTTTAATGAATCAGCCCTCAGCTCCATGATGACAAATAAATATAGAACATCTGATTTTTCCAGTGAAGCTGCTGGGGACAGAGAGCGCACGGTAGAGGATTCTTCAGCATGGCAGAGCAAGGGGCCACACAGAATCACATTCGATTTCGGCTTGTTTCTTAGCCAGGCGAAGCTCCAGATCCTTACGGCTCCCTTTCAATTCTTGGTGCATTTGTATTGTGTGCTGTAGCTTTAAGATATCCACCACTCGCAGGACTTTTGCAGGGGTTTGTAGACTAAGGTTAGGGTTTCTGCTTTGGCTTCTGGGACTGTTTGTTAGAATTCTGAAAGAACAGCAGGTAGTCCATGTGATGAACGCCACCACAGACCGCTGTAACTGTAGTTTCTCTAAGTAAACACTCTTCTGTGGACACCCAGCACCTAGTGCTTGTTAGTGCCTGGGCACTCAGGGGGAACAGGCTTGGAGCCCTGCCCCCGAGCCAGGGTGGGAAACCATGAGGTTATCATGGCTCCTGGAGAATGGGAGTAGCATGTTGGAGCATACATACTCAGCCCACGCCTATCGGTGATCCCTAAGGCCCACAGGTGTGTGTGACCCCCCTACCAGCCCCACCCCCATAGCACACTGTCACTCTCACAGAGCCTGACTCTCTCTGTCTCTCCTTGCCATACTCTGGTTTCTCGACTGATTTTGCTCATCATCTCTGAGTGTCTCCCCCTTCCCCTCGCCCCCCCCCCCCCCCCAGCCATCCCTTGCCCCCTCAGCCATCCCTGTGTGTGTCCGTGATTGTTTTTGTTTGAGAAGCTTCTCTGGTGAAGGTTGATATAATTGTTTTCAGGACTTAATAGAGATAAGAGTCCCTCTGTGCAGTTTAGGGGAGGACCACAGACAGGATCCATCCCATCCCAGGAGGCTCTTAGCACCAGGCCATGGGGAGCCCAGTGTCCGTGGGAACAAAACATTGCTCTCTGCCTGGGGAGCAGGGGCTTGTGGCTTAGGAGTCTCTGCACTGCCCTCTCTGAGCTGTAACTGAGCAATTCTGCCTACAAGTCATTGCTTTAGGATGGGTAGGAAAGGGAACAAAGCACCCACTCACCTGCTGCCACTAACCCTCAGCCTGGGCTAGCCCCTGCCAACCCCTGCCTGCATCAGCACTGAAGGCCCACTGTGTGTGTACCGGGGCACAGTTATCCCCTGAGGTGGCATGTGGGCTCCTGGCCAGCACCTGTCATGCTGTAGCTCTACCCCACCGCTCTTCACATGCTGTACCTCACCATGCCAGGACAGTCTGGATGCTTCTTCAGATATGTGTTCCAAGACTCATGCTCTTCCTGTCCTGAGCCCAGAGGTGAGCATGGCCAAACAGCCATGACTCCTGGACTGGCATGTTTGGAAACTCAGCATCTGGAATCCAGGTCTTTCTGCCTCGCACTCCAAGGGATACCACGAGCTTTCTGCATGGATGACGTGCAGGGCAGGATGAAGGGCAGGATGCAGGGGCAGGATGCAGCGATAGGAAGCAAGGGCTGGAGCATCCAATTAGCAGGATGTGGCTCCGCCTTGTTTGGATGGGAACCATCTTGGTAGCACCTCTTATGTCTGGGCTGTGGGCTTGGTTCTGAAGTATTGAGTCATTTGGAGGGTGGCCAGACCCTGGTGCCCACTGACCTTGCATCTCACCATTAGTCCCCCTAGGCTGTCTCATCAGGGATACATAGGAAAGGTCAGAGTGCCGCAAGAACCAGCAAGAATTCCGACACCGTCACTGCCTAGGCTCTGCTTCATTGCTGGCATCCTTGAGGGAAAGGCCAAGGAGAGGCTGGTAGAGTGCTGGTGTCACTGCCTTGTGGTGATCTTGATCAAGGGCATAACCAAGGTGACCCCTCTCCGCAGCCTCCTGTGCACTCACCCACTGCCGCCAGGGAGCCTCTGAGACCTCAGCTGCAGCTACCATGCTGGTGTTTTTAGCTTTGGCCCTTGTCGGCCCCCGTGGGCCAAGGGCAGGGTGGCACTGTGTACTTGGCAATGTCTTCATGAAGCCAGGGTACTGCTGTCAGCAGCATTAGCACTGGCCACAGGCTGTGCTCCCCAGATGGTGGCCTCCAGCCCACAAGGTGGGAACACTCATCCCTCTTTCGTATGAGGAAAAGGCAGACTGCCCAGTGCTCAGAAGCGCGTGGTGGGCAAGGATGGTACTTAGAATGCATCCCTCCCTCCTGCAGGCGGCTTCAGTGTCCGTTTGCTTTGTGTCTGGAGCTTCTGAGTCAGCATTGCATAGCAGGGATACTACCAAGGCACCAAGGTCAAACACGGAGCATCACCAACAGGAGTCTGAGTCCACAGCTCTCCCTTTCGAGGTCAACACAGAGGATTGTGGAGGGACAGGAAGGCGTCACTGCTGGTGGGAATGCAGAGCAGCAAGGGCCTCACAGAAAACACACTAAAATAGAAATACTCTATGACCCAGCTGTGCCACTCGTAGGTCTACACCTGTCCTGCTCACTGAGATGTCGGCAGTAGCCAAGTAGATCAGGCTTGGTGCCATCCGTGGGTGATGGGTTCAGACGATGTGGTTCATAGACGCAGCTCAGCCTGGAGGAGCTGCTGTGTGCTCCCATGCCTTCTGTGTGGGACCTGAAAGGCTGCACACCCGCAAGGAGAATGAGGAGCAGAGAGCACAGAGTCCTTCCGTAACCCCTGAGTGTGACCGATAGAGCAGAGCCTTCCGTGCAGATGAGCAGTCCTGCCCAGCAGAGAGAGGGGGAGAGGCATGCTCTCCAAGGACCCATGCCTCAGTGGGGGTACAGCCATCCCAACCTCTCCACCATCACAGCCAGTCTGTGGCCCCCAGACACTGAGTCAGACCTGTTTACGCTCTTAAAACTTAATGAGAGTACTGAGTGGGGTGCCAGGAAGCTGAGGGGTTGGGGTTGGGGGTTCAAAGGATACGAAGTCCCAGTTACACAGAACAGCCTGACTGAAGCTCTACGTGGTACCACTGGTTCATACCGAGTTGAGGGATATTTCCTGAGTGAGTCTGAACTCTTGTAACCACACAGACACAGGTGTAACTGAGGTGATAGAGAGAGCGTGGCAATGGTCTTCAGGTGTGAGCATGCTTCGTGTTGTATACCTCAGCCACACGGTGTCTATTTGTCCGTGTATCTCAATGAAGCCGCGATTGATAATATAGGTCGCCAGGAGATCCCAGCTGAAGGATGCCCTTAGGGTCTGCCCAGTTAGGTGAGCCAGGTCCTTGCGTTGTGGGGTGAAAGGCTGCTCACTCCCAGGCTCCTGTGTCCATCGGATTCTCTGTGCTTCCCGAGCCCTACTCAAGCCCACCTCGGTCCCTTTGCTGGACAGGTTCACCTCCCTCAGCCTAAGGGAGACAGCCGTGGTCTGTGGTGGCTGAGGCTAGCTATGTCCTGGCGTGGGGCTGAGTTTGTGGGCCAGTGCTACCCTCCCCTGCAGCCTTGAGCAGTTCCTGACCTGTGCTCAGCATTCGCTGGTTTGCATCTGAAAGGGAGGTGAGTCCCCCTTTCATGGTCGGGTACCGTCCATAGTGTGTGCACGAGGCACACCTAATACAGGTGAGCAGAGGCTGGCGTCTCTTATTCCTCCTCCTCCAGTGATCTCAGGTCAGGCTGGTAATGGGGAGTCAGGGGCCCTAAGTTGTCATTTGCCAAGTTCCTTCCTGATACAGCGATGGTGTGGTCATCAGCCCGGCTGGGCTTCCTGGCCTCCAGCTGTCCTGAGATAAGGCAGCTGAGGCATACCCTGCAGCTGGGCGGGGCTGGCCAGAATGAGCTCTCAGCTACCATCAGGGCCATATGGGCTTTAAGAGGCCAGAGGGAAGAACCAGGGGCTGCAGGGAAGAGGGGAAGACGGAAGCAGACTGGCACATCATAGGCTCTGCTCTGCAACTCAGGGTGGCCCTAAGCACAGAGGCCCTTGAGTCTAGGCCACACGCAGTGCTCTATTCAGGGCTCTCACAAAGCTCACTCTCGCCCACTCGCACGATCAACTGTCCCTTGCTGAGTGAACATCCTGAGCAGCTAGGCCCAAAGCCTGCCCAGAACCCAGGGCCTCCTGGTGGACCCTGATCTGTGGTACGTGGTAGGTGGAGGCGGCATCTGAAGCTGGAGAGGCCCAGGGCCTCTCCCCACCCTGCCCTTCCCCACAGGCCACAACTGTGGGCTGTGACTGGCAGAGCCAGGCAGGTGAGAGAAAGGAAGGCAGGGCTGGAGTGTTGAGCTCTCCCAGGACCCGTCATGGCAACTGCCTCAGTGGGATGCGTGCGCCTTGCCTTCTCTGTCACTCATCATGGCCAGACTCTCAGGCCCTTATGCTGTTAAAACTTACTGAGAATTGCAAAAGGCTCGATGCCAAATGTTGATAGTGAAACATTGCCAGAGATTTAAAAATACTAACTTAAAGGGGAAAAAAAAAGGCAAACCCATTGTGGTGACCAAGGTGCTTCTTTGTGAAACACAGCCCCTCTTCCTGGGGTGAGCTCCGTGGGAAGGCCCTGGGGCTGCCAGGCTCTGGTATATACAGTGCCCCCACCATATCTGAGACGGACACAACTAAGCTCAGAACAGGGACGACAAGTGACCTCTTTTATCGTTATAAAAACAGTTTGATTTCCCAGATCCCTGAAGAGCCCTTGACTGTAATGAAATGGTTTTTCCTAACAAAACAAAGACAAATGTCAATGGTGACAGAACCTTGCTGGTTGGACCCCGCTCCCCAGAACAGTGCCTGTGGCCGTGTTGCCCTTCATCACTGTAGAGGAGGAAGATCCTTCAAAGTCACCCCTGTGCCCCCTGTGCCCAGATGCTGGGGAGGCTCCAGGCACCCAGCTGGCGGGCCCCTGTGACGGAAACTTAGCGCAGTGGTCCTCTGAAGGACCAGGGGTATCAGGACGCTAGCCACACAGCAGAGGCCTGCACACGCGCACTCACTCTGCTCCCTGTGAGAACCTTGAACACTTCTGGCCTCTTGCCTTTGAGGACGGCCCCAGGCATCACTCCCATGTGTCCGTCTCACTGGGCTTCACAGCTGAGAAAGCCTCTGAGGCTGGTGGGCTGAAGTGGGGTGGGTCTCGTGAGTAGATATGATGCCTTCCCGAGCATGGAGGTGACCAAGCCCAGGGCCCTCCATGAGCCTCCCACGAGTGCTGTGTTGCACTTCACCCAGTGAGTGGCTGCTGCGCATGACTGCAGAGGGCACTGGGTCCATGTGACACCATCCACTATGCCTTCTTGGGTGACTTGAGGTGATTGTGTGCCGTCTAAGAAAGCTAAAGTTTGACAGAGTTCTGTCCAGCTCTTGTGCTGTGTAGAAGGCAGTGGGGCGTTTCAGGGAAAGGCCAGTATCCTGTTGCCCAGTGGGATTGAGGGCGCCACAGTGTCTTTATAGCCTGAGCATCAGAAGAACACGTTTTGTTCTGTATCTTCCCATAGGCACAGGCCACAGGCCAGGAGCCAAGCAGAAACATGGGCAGGCTGAGCATGCCAGCCATGCCGACTGACTCTCCACTGCCTTCCCTGTGCACCTTCCCAGCTCCAATGGGGTATTGGTCTCTCCATGAGGTCAGATTCACTGGTCGCACCCACAGATTCACACACTTGAATGCATTGTGAAGGAAACTCCCTGCACTGTGCACTCCACCCCAGCTGGGTGTGTGACTCCCACCCCATGTCAGAGCAGAGACAGTCTTCCATTTCCTGAGTCAGGATCATTGGGTCTGGGCTGAGTGCACAAGGCTTCTCTCCTCAAACCCACTTAGAAAGGGCCTGCTGGCTGGTAAGTGCCTTGACTTCCTATGGGACACCACTTGTTTTCAAAATGAGACCTCAGTGTAGTGTTCTACTGCCTGGCTTTTCCCCCTTGTCAGTGGAAGCAGAGGATGCCGTGAAGCCAAGGACATCAGAGGTAGGATCCCAGTGGCTGTCTACAGTCAGTGCTCAGCCATCCGGCCTAACGACCACCAGGCTACATAGGAGCTGTGCTCTCTGCTCACGTAAGGCTGACGTTCAAATAGGTAAACATTACTAAAACCAGGCCCATCACCTCCACTAAAAGGGCTCAGTAGCCACTGCGCCATGGACAGTGAGGAGGTGATGAGGCCAGGAGATGAGCCCTGGCCACACAGCCTTGTCCTTGAACTGGGTGATGGCTGCAAGGATGGAAAACAGCACTGGGGACACTTATGCTGTAGGGTAGGGTTTGGGAGGCAAAATGGGATCAGGCTCTGAGGAACCAGCTGGAATGACTTCAAGCCAGCCTGCATGAGCTTGGGGGCTGAGACAGGAACCCCAATCCCCTGGGCCATGGGTCCACTGATGTCCATACTGATGAGTAGATGGAATAGTGGAGAGTGATTGGGGTGGCCCGTGCAAAGGGCTTTCTAGGGTACAACCGCAGAATGGTTTGCTGTACACAGAGAGGGAGACGATCCTTTCCCTGAAGGGTCAAGAGGGTCTGGGGAGCTTCTTAGCTTCACCTAGGCATGACAGAAGAGGCAGTGTGAGAGCTATCACAACTGTCACAGGGCATCCGACAAGTGCAGTGTTTGAGGCTTGGTGACAGCATGGAAGAGCAGCAGTTGGTGTGGGCCCAGGCAGATGGGAGTGGCAGCATCCAATTACAGGACCTGACCCTCCTTCCCTGACTCCCAGCATCAGGCGTCCTCTAGTTGTTCCAAATCCAGAGCCCATCTGTGAACCACTGGCTACAGAGGACCTACAGAGACAGGAGGGGACCAAGCCACCCCTTGGGAGGCAGAGGCAGTGGCCTTGCTCATCACCTGCGTCTTTCCCTACCACTAGAGTGACAACAGAGCCCCACAGCACATGCGGAGTAGGCTGTGGCCAGTCGCACAGTCCCCAGGGAAAGTCCCTGTCTCAGAACCAATTAGAGGAGTGGTCTCGTGCAGCAGCACTTCCTATATTCAGAGCCTTTGAAACAAAACATTGAGAAAGCAGTTAAACAAATGGGAACCGTCATTTTTGATCATCATCATCATCACGCCACCCCACGCCCAACACCTGGCTCCATTCTTCCGTGTCTGCCTAATTCACTCCTCAGTGGTGTCTTAGTTAGGGTTTCTGCTGCCACGGTGAAACGTCATAACCACAAGCAACTTGGAGGAGGAACGGGTTTACTTCACTTCCACATCATAGTCCATCATCAGCGCAGGCAGGGACCTGGAAGCAGGAGTGGCTGCAGAGCCCATAGAGGGGTGCTGCTTACTGGCTTGCTCAGCCTGCTTTTTATAGAACCCGGGACCACCAGCCCAGGTGTGGCCCCACCGACAAGCTAGAATCATCTTCCAAAATGATCCTAGCTTGTGTCAAGTTGACATAAAACTAGCCAGGATGAGTACGTGCCACAAGAGAGTCTGGGGCACATGTGGCTAAGGCACATCCTTTCTTCTCTGGCACCCGCAGCTGTGTCTCCATTTGCCTGCTTTGGGATCTAGAAACCTGACCTGCTCTGAGCCACAGGTGTGAGCTACACTGTGGGTACCATCCTTCCAAGAATAGATGCATGCCCAGAAAACACCTGGGAGGGACCAGGGGAGGAGGCAGTTCTTCTCCTTGGCTGGAGAGCCAGGTAGTCCTAGGCAACACTACCCTGGACACAGACCAGGACAGAGGCAGGTGTTCACCCAGTGTGTCGGTAGTGGCTGTAAATGTCCACCAGCCACCAGATGTGCAGGTCACCCTGAAGGGAGAGAACTTCTTTGTCCTGATTTTTTAGAGACTGCCTCTGAGAGTCAAGCAGTCTGCCAAGATCGCTTAGCTCCTGTTGGCCAAGCCAGAACTCATACCCAAGACACTGGATTCCTCTTGGTCAGGTCAGAAGCCAGCTCTACAGACAGGCTCTGGAAATCCGGGTCCCAAAGTGAGAACTGGCCTGGAATGCAATGTCAGGAGAGGTGTGAGCAAGCTTTTGACAGAGCTCTATATGAGGACGTGGAGCTGCCTTGGGTGGAAGGACTTCTTCAGACTGTTGTAGTCTTACCATCTGCTGTCCTGGCTTCCTTAGCCATGACCTGAAGTGGAACGCCACACCCCAGGCCGCATGCCCCATCCTCCACATCCTATACCCAAGGCCTCGCTTGCCGTGCCATGCGCCCATACCCTGCTACCTTCACCCTGCGCAGCATCCCCATTTTTCTTTACAGCAGAAGTTCACAGCTTGGAGACAGTTGTTCCAGTCTCTAGACAGTCCTTTTTCTGCCTGTGTTGAAGAGCTGAACAAAGATACCAACCTCACAGAACAGGCGCATACTTCCTCAGCAATTTGTAATGTTATCTCTCCATCCACTGACTCAAAGACGAGGGTTCACGAGAGAATCAGCTGATCACGGAGCTAAGCTATAGATGTTGCCCCTTAACAGGTCATGAGGGGCACCAAGGGGCTGCTCCCCTCCACAGGCCCCTTGTCCAGCCACCTCAGCATCAGAAACAACACTCTTAGCTTGTACTTGTAAACCCTGAAGTTGGGTCCTCACTTTGGAGCCTCGAGCCATCCAGCTCCTGTGTCTGCCCTCCCTTGACATTGACCCTGCAATCACATAGACATCACCATGTGACTTTGGGCAGGTCATCTTATTTATTCAAGGAGTAGCCTTACCCCCTCAGTGGCTGTGATGGTTAAATTCATTAATAACAAGAAAGCACTGGCAAGGTACACATGGTGGCGCACACCTGTGATCCCAGCACTCAGGGAAGCAGAGGCAGGCGGTTTTCTGTGAGTTCGAGGCCAGCCTGGACTGCAAAGCGAGTCCAGGATAGCCAGGGATACACAGAGAAACCCTGTCTCAAAGAACCAAAAGGAGAGAGAGAGAGAGAGAGAGAGAGAGAGAGAGAGAGAGAGAGAAGGAAAGCAAGCAAGCACTGGCTACTATTGCTACTATGATAACCAGTTTCCTCTATGAGCCAACTGAAGTATAATTTAATTGCTTGGGACACTGAGGTTCTCCTGTGTTTTCCACTGTGGGAACTGGCCTCTGCAGACTTAAGTGAGCAACGACTTCCCTGATAGATGAGAAAGGGGTAGGCCTGATGCTTGGGTTTTCCCCAAAACTAGCCTGGTGGTAGCTTAGTGGGTGTCGGTGCTCCCTAGACGACCTGTCTACTTCCTGCAAATGAGGGTTATCCTGGGCAGCACTGTCGCCCAACACTGTTCTACTTTAGGTGGCTCTTCAACCCCAAATCCAAGGCCAGAGAGTTTGGGGTGAGAAACCCAAGGACTTGTCCTGTGATGGCTGGCATGAGATGTTTATTTCTCCTGAGCATGGCAGAGAGTTCTGTGGGACAGGCAGAGGTGACATCATAGGAACCTGACCTTAGAGATGCCACAATGGGATGGGTGGCAGCAGAGATCAAGTGCACCAACCTTAATGTAGCAAGGCAGCTGCCAGCTCCATCCACTTGTGAGAGCTTGTATGAGAATGAACAGTGTCTCCTCTGAGAGCCAAGCAGAGCACTACAGACTTCCTGGGTGCTGTGCTCCTTTAAGGAGTGGTTGCAAGCCTGGAAAACCACCATGCATAGTGACACCCACACTCCAGGGTGTGACTGCTCATGCAGGTGTTTGCCTGTGCAACAGTACAGCTCTTGGGAAGGTGAGAGAGAGCTTAACCCCTGACCTTCCACCACAGGGTCATGCCTAGGGTGGGGCAAACAACAGAGGAAATGTCCCGTGTGTAGCTGGTGGGTTTCCTGCCTTGACTGATCAGCTTCCAAGTGTCTCCCACACACTGAGTTGAAAACTGTGGACTGGGGTTGAAGATACCTGGGTGCTGTGACTGTGCATGTGCCAGTCTGTAAGTGTGTTTACCTTATGGTTGTCAGAAGCCCATGGCATGTGAGCATGGATGGCTTCTAGCCCTTGCTGGCCTGGCTTTCTGCTGAGTGCATCTGAGGGGGAAACCTCCTGCCCTGAAGGTGCTTTTCCCAACATCCTTTAAGTTCCATCTTTATTATGGGCCTTGATTTTTAAAGCTTTTGAGAACTTGTTTTTTAAGATCAAAGGGACAAGTATGGTTAGTGACAGTGAATTCAGTTGCTCAGTTTCTCTCTCTCTCTCTCTCTCTCTCTCTCTCTCTCTCTCTCTCTCTCTCTCTCTCTCTCTCTCTCTCTCTCTCCCCCTGTGTGTGTGTGTGTGTGTGTGTGTGCGATATAAAATATTTAAAATTTAAAAAATGAATAATAAAAGTCCTGGGATTGAAAAATGTTAAGAATTCTGCAATTCTGGTCAGTAGCTCTGAGCACCTGTGGGTACGCCCTCAGTCCCAGCACACAACTGCAATGCTGGCCTGCCATATTGTGACTTTCTGCCCAGCCCTGCCATCCTGAGGAAGAAGCTGGTTTGAAGCCTATCACTTGAAGCATCACTTTGCTGAATTTAAATTTTATTCTGCCTGGCTATCTGACGGAACCCCTCCTGTCTATGACTCTGACTACGTCTGTGTTGGAGGCTCTCCGAGGGGCTGATGGGGCTGATCTCCCACCCGGATAGCCAGTGATGTAATCCCATTTGACCTTCAACCCTGGACTTTGAAAAGAAGCATTATGTTTGATTGACAGTAAGCAAAAGCCCTTAAGGATGGGCTTTTGTGGGCTATAAATAAAAGGAGATAATTAGCAAATAACAGACTTTACTGTGTGACCATAAAGCACAGCCGCCAGTGCAGGGAGCCTTTTTTTCTGCTTTGTCCCCTTGAGGGAGGCCAGGGCCCTGGTGAGAGTCATCAGCCAAGCAAGGACCAGCTTTCTCATTCTACTTCCCAGCTGCCCCCTCCCCTCGGAAGGTCCCTCCTCCCCTCCCCAGCCTGGTCTCTGGCCCACTTGGCCCTAAGGTGCTTTTCCTCTTTGTGACTGTCACTTTCTTGGGTCTTGGGTAGCAGAGCCAGGGGTCAACATGCCCCTGGGAAGGCAGAGAGGCTCATGAGATGCTGTTTAGCTATCTCACCACCTGGTACTCTTGATGAAAGCAATAAATGCGACTTTGAGTTGATGTGTGAGGACTTTCACTTCAATCACCTAATTTTGTCGAACAAAAAAGACTTAAAGACCAAAGAACGGCCCCTCCTATGTGGACCAGATACCCAACCAGGCCAAGAGATGGTGGCTGCTTTGTGTGGATAAACCACAGCAGTTAAAGGCCCTTCAAGTCTAGGTCCAAATTGACTTGGACTGAGATGGGCCCTCTTCCCTTGTCTCGTGTGAGGTGATGGTCCCTTCATCCCTAGAAAGGCCACACAGGTTGCACTTCAAGCACTGGGACTCTTGCCTTCTTTCCTTACTTCCTGTATCCTGACACAGGGGCCCCTGGGGGCACGGTGCCATGAGGTTGGGGAGGGTTTGAACTCGAGCTGTCTATTGCCCTTGTGTCCTGGAACCCCTCCTAACTGCCCCTCTGACTCTGGCAGGGTTATGACTGGGGTCCCTCAGTGTGAGGTTTTGTCTGTATCTCCTTGTGCTCACACAGAGGAGCTCTGTGGAAGCTGGCCCGCCCTGGCCTTTGACCTGCTTCCTGCCCAGGGCACCTTCCGGGACTCCGCCTCCTGAGGATCTGTCCCAGCAGTACGATCCCCTAGGCTTTTCTCGCCTCTACTCTACAAATCATACTGGCTGAGGAGACAGAGAAAGCTTGCATCTCAAGGCACAGATGCATCCATCTTTCTTCAGTTGCTGAAACATCAGAAAGAATAAAAGATTACAATTCATAGAGAAAAAAATGTCACCAGCCTGATGAGCCTGGGACAGTATAGACCATTGCTGGCTGGAGGGTGCTTGTGGACACTTGTAATGGATGGACACACACATGTGTGTACACACACACACACACACACACACACACACACACACACAAACAATTTAATTAGTACTTTATCTTGTGTACATGTTCGAGTGTGTGTGTACATGTATGTGCGAGTACGTGTGTACATCTGTACATGTGCCTGTGGGGACCAGAGGACCTCAGCTGTGATTCTTCAGGTTCCATCAACGGTTTTTGGTTGCTTGAGACAGTCTCTCATTAGCCTGGAGCTCGCCAAGTAGGCTTGATTGGCTGGTCAGTAAGCCCCAAGGACCTGCCTGTCTCTCTCTCTCAGTGCCAGGACTACAAGGCCACAACACTTCATGCTCTTTTCATGTGGGTTCTGGAGATGAGACGCAGATCCTTGTGTTTTCAGGGCAAACACTTGACCTCCTGAGCTGTGTCCCAGCCCAGATGTTTCTTTGTATAAGCTTAAAGGAGAATGGTCTGGGTGTTGTAGCCTCAGCAGCTACGGCCAGGGTGGGTCATGGGATGGGGCTTGAGGCCCTGCTCAGGCAGGGAGAAAAAGACATGGCAGTCAGACTTCCTACAGAATGGGCACCTCTCATGGGATAGCTATGGTGAGGCCCAGGCTGGCTGTGCCTCTCCTCTGAGGAGCTCAAGAATACTCTGAGGACAGTTCCTACAGAGAGGTTAACCAGCAGGCCCCTGGGTGACCCCAAGTGGAATTCAGTCATGTGTCAACCCGTCCCTGTCCATGGAAACAGCTCTTTCAGGTGGTCACAGTACGGAACCGAGCTGTGAGGTGGGCTGAGTTCGCAACCTTTAGAGCTTGCCCATCCAGGAATGCGTCACCCAGAGGGACAATGTCATTTATAAACCTATGGAATGTAGCCTGAGGATTCTGAGGATTCAGTAGGAACGTCTCCATCAAGAGTCATGACACTGACATTTTCTTTCCTTGGGAATAGTTGCAGCCTAGAAGTTTAAAAGCACAGGTTGTTGGTCCTATGGTAGAGGCCCATAGAGCCATGGCAGCATCCCTGGAGACTTATCACTGGCTTTGGGGGACAACGTATGGACCATTATCTACTGTGAAGAAATCACCAGCCTAAGGCAACACTCACAAACTTCCTGGTAGCCCCGAATGTTCAGAAAGACTCTCAACTCCCTTTACATTACTCCTTAAACCAGAAACGTGTGAGAGAGCAGGCCTCCCAGGTCTCCCACCCACTGCTATACTTAAAGCTGTTGAGAGAAAATATTGAGGTATAAAAACCTGCATATCACCATCTGAGATGGGCGACAGGCTGAGCCACTCCTCAGGAGTGTCCCACACGGAGTGCTATGCATACAAGCCCTAAATCATTTCCCCAGAATTTAAAAATATATCAGTCTTGCTGGGCGACCCCTTCCGGGCCTGCACTCGCCACACAGGAATCGCCATTGCCGAGATGGCTGCTGGCACGTTGAGCTCACAGTGTGGTGGACTGGAGCACTCATCCCTTGCTTTCCCTGCTGTGCCCCCCGAGGCTTTGACAGACATGATATCCCTGCCACCTCTTTGTCCCATGACAGTGTGCGGTCCTTATGTGCTGAATATTATGAGCCTTAGCAGCAGGCATTTGTAGCACCGCAGAGCAGGGTTTGGGGTCATTACTGTACAGTTAACGTCTGCTCTGCTGCTTCCATGGGAGCTTTTAGGGTGACAGTATCTCCACAACGCTCTTTCTTAGGCCTCTTGTGACCTGGGTCTTCTAAGGTAGAACTTACTTTTGAAGGCATCTGCCAGTGGTCACTGTGTTCTGGGTCTTATGGACACTGGATGTCCAGGACTGTCGGCACTGGCCTGCCTTGTGGTAGGGAACTGCCACCTTTGATCTGTTGGGTCGGCTTCCCCCGACAGTCCCAGTGGTCTTTTCTGTCAGTGCCATCTTGGGATTAGCTGGGGTGCTGCCTGTCTGTCTCCATGTTCATGTGTAGCTCACAGCGAACGGCAGGGCAGAGCCACCACCAGCGTGCAGCCAGGTCTCACTCCTATTAACAGTGCTGACCTCACAGGCATCAGGTGACTGGTAGGACCTCAAGCAGGCACAGGGCCTTGAACATCTGGGGATTTCTAGTGACCCTACGTCTGCGATGATGGCAGATGGCCCTGTTAGCCAGCAAGTCATCTATAGGCAACAAGTGAGAGCCCTGAGGGCCCTGCACCTCTGCCAAGGCAGTGGAGGAGGAGGCACTTTGTTTACCTGTGAGTCAAGTCCTGCCCTCCTCCCTTGGCACCTCTCTCTCTCTCTCTCTCTCTCTCTCTCTCTCTCTCTCTCTCTCTCTCTCTCTCTCTCTCCCTCCCTCCCTCCCTCCCTTCCTCCCTTCCTCCCTCCCTCCATATTCCCCTTCCCTTCTTTCTTCTTCTCTTCTCTGGTTCTTAGACACATTTTTAAAAATTGATGGTGAATCACTCAGCGCGTAGTGTTTGTACTATGAGAAACAAAGGCTTGCTCTGCTCACTGGAAACTGAAATGCTTTTTTTCCAGCCACGTGACCACAGCTCCCTAGGTATTTGTGGCTTGTTCCAGAGGCTCCCAAGGGCTGCTCCCAGGGCCCCAGTGGCTGTGAGGCCAGGTTTGCTCCCAGTGACAGCGTGTCTGCTCTCCCCGCAGATGAAATCATGCACCAGGACATCGTCCCGCTCTGTGCCGCTGACATCCGGGAGCAGCTGAAGAAGCGCTTTGCCTACCTATCTGGTGAGTTCCCGGAAGCCAGGGCCAAGGGGCACAGCCAGGGCCTGGCCAGGATGAGAAGAGGGACGGTTGCCAGGGCTGCACCCCACTCTGCACCAGTGGCCGCTTCGGTGCTGTCTGTTAAGTGTCTAGCCCCGGGGTGGAGGTGGCAGGGTCATGCCAGCACCCTCGTCTGTGTTCTGTTGTCCACACTGCAGGGCCTCAGATTAGGTGAGTCACTAAGAAAAGAAGTTTATTTACCTCCCAGATTTGAAGGCCCAGAGCTGAGGGATGCATCTGGGGCTGATGATCTTGCTGGCAGAACCCTAAGGCCATGCAGGTTTTCTTATGGTGAAAGGCGGGTACACAAGTGTGCTCAAACATGTTTATGTGTGTCTGTGTCAAGTCTCTGTTTGTAAAGCCACTTAGGACTCAATCACAGGTCACCTGCCTGTTGACTAAAGCTAATCCCTTCCCCAAGGCCTCCCTTTGTGTACCACAGTTGGGTTATTTCTCCCTCAAAGAACCTCCCAGATTTAACACCAGCACAAGGAGCCTTAAGTGACACTGAGATCCCAGCCATGGCTGTCAGGCTACTGTCAAGATGTACAGGAGGGTAAGCTAGGTTCTTCTACCTGAGCTGCCCTGAGTGGGTGGATGGCCATCACACTGACCCAGTGCCTTCTGTGAGCAGGGCTGTGAGATATCTCACTAGGCACCTTCCTTGGCACTGCTGTTGCCCTTCTCGACTTGTGCTGCAGCTGGTGCACATCCAGCCTGTGACAACACCCATGGCTGAAGCTTCCCGGCCCCTGGGAAGAGCGTCCTTAGCATGTGGCTGTTGCCCCCGAGCCTAGACGTGTCTGTTTGTCAAGACCAATTCAGAAAAAAGGCCCCATGTGAGCCTTCCTCTCAATCCCAGGTCAGCTCAGGTGCCCCCTCTACTTAGCCTGGAACCCCTCATCATTTAGCCACATAAGGAGAAACTCTGTCCATATCTGTGACCCCAGGAGCGTCATATGCTTTGGGCCTTTCTCTGGTTTTCCTGGCCTTTTGCTCATTGGCCAGGCTTGTGGTCAAGGTACAGCATGCTCCACATACATAGATTACAGGGAGTGCTAAGGTGTTGGCCAGGAGCAAAGCTGACGTACAGGTTGTGGGATGTATCACCAACTTAGGAAGAGTCTAGCATGTGAGGTGAGCAGGAAAGTGGAACCTCTTGAGGTGTTCTGCTGAGGAGGCAGTTCACTGCTTCCCACTGGGAAGGGTCTCCCCAAGAGTCCCTCCCACCCAAGAGGACAGTAGAACAGATAAGAAGCTTCAGAGAAAGCTTGTGATAATGCCACAGTGTCTGCCCCCCAACCCCGATTCTCACTTCCTCAACATCTTCCCATTGACCAGCACCCTAGTAAAGGCCCAGGCTTAGTCACATGGTTGCCCCAGCCTTGGGTTACTGGTCTTGACCTTAATATGAGATGCACATATATCCCTGTAGGGGGGCCTAGGGCACTTAAGGGTAAGATCCCGGTAGCCCCATCGCATGCTTACCTCTCCACAATCTAACATCAGACCGAGAACTCCAGGCTGCTCAGTAGAAGACGTTAAGGTCAGGTCTCCATCACCTAAGGCCCTCGCTGAACCTGGCCTCAGAGACTGGCTCCTCCTGTCTGAGAGTCTGAGAGTCCATCCAACCGCAAAGATGCACAGGCGGCTGGTGAGGATGGGCTGGCCCAGGAGTTGACAGCAGCCCCTGCTGGTGCTTCGCAGGACATGGGTGAAGCCTGGGCGTGGTGCTGGCTTCTATGAGACACAGCCCACAGACAGCGTTAATCTCACCTGGAGGACCTGCTGAGCCAAGCTGGGCAGCCGTGACCTGATGACTGGAGGTGTTCTTTGTGCCCAAGCGTGTGAGAATCTGCTATAAGATGTTCAAATATGTGAAACTTGGATGTCTACAACCAGGACTGTCTGTTTCACTGTTACTGGAGGCTCACGCATGGGACGCTCTACAGACCTCAGCGGGCGTCTCCCCTTCTCTCGTTCCCATGCCCCATTTACCTGAACGCCCTGGTGCCCTACCTAAGAACCTGCATTCTCACTGCACTGAACCACACGCTTTGCAAAGCCTCCTGTCCCCCTTGCCTGTCCATTTCCACCCTCTGGAAGGCAGCATCCCTGGATTATAAGACAAAGTCACCATCAGCTGAGACCCTGAGTGCCTGCTGGGGAGGATTCTATATTTACTCTCTCCTCTGCTATAGACCAAGTATCATTCTTGGCCACATAAGTCCACGTTACTAAGAGAGTTACTGACCAGGCCTTTCACACGGCCCCATGATGTTCCTCAG
The DNA here is from genome assembly GCF_903995435.1 of Acomys russatus. Taxonomy (NCBI): domain Eukaryota; kingdom Metazoa; phylum Chordata; class Mammalia; order Rodentia; family Muridae; genus Acomys; species Acomys russatus. Next base: position 7,155,273 of record NC_067163.1, read on the forward strand.
AAGGCCCAGCAAGCACCATTGAGATGAGACCATATCATCAGAGACACCTACCTAGGGCCTGAGGCCCCCAACCTCCAGCACCCCAACTGAATGTGCAGCGATGGGAGGCCTGTGGGGCCTCGTGCAGCCCACTCTGCCTGGCAGAGTAGCCACCTGGCTGGTCCATAGGTTCTGGCGCGCCATGAGCTTCATGGCCTTTCTTCCTCCTCTGCTGGTGCCTGGCTTTCCCAGTGTTCATAGCCTTGTCACCCCCATGGTAGCTTTAATGGCAGAATTACAGCTGGGCTGAAGTTCTCTCCAAATATGGGGCTACCCCATGCCCCACGGAGTGTCCCAGGGTCCTGAAACACCCTCTCTACATAATGGCTGAGTTCAAGGTGACAGGTTCCTCAACCCCTCAGGGTGCCAGTCAGCCTGGGGCAGTCTCTACTCTTGAGAATCACCCTGGATAGAAACAGAAGTGGGCAGCTGCCTGGGAGCCTCGATGCCCAGAGAACATCAAATGTCAGTAACCAACACAGCTCCTGGAGCCTGAGTGCCAGTCACACCCACCAGCTTCTGGCTGGCTCTTCGGGCATCCACAACTATGTGGCATCTGAGAGTGGAATGAGTGTGTCCCCCACATCCACATGTTGAGGCCTGACCCCTACTGAGGTGATATCAAGGGACAGGCCCATGACATCATGGTGCATCAAGGAAGGGCACCTTTACCAAATGCCGAGGGTGCTGGTGCCCTGACCTAAGACTTCCAGCCTCCAAAGCTGTGAGGAGGAAATAGCTGTTGTTTATAAGTCAACAATATTTTGTTTTAGCACACAAATAGGCAAAACCTTAATACCTGTAAAACTGTTAAATCTATGTGCAAAATCTTTTGTACTCACAAAGACCTTATATCAATTTAAGATTCTCTGATTTTTTTAAAAATGAAACCCAGCTTCAGAGGGATGGCTTTGGATACTTTCACTGTTTTGTGAAATTTAATGTCTTTATAATAGTTTTATAGAAGATAATTACACCATCATCCTCCCTCCCTCTATCCCTTCCGTGCTCCCTTTTTCAGATTTCCTGTCCTGTTGTTCAAATTCAGAGCCCCTTTTTCTTTAGTTGTTGTTATAAACCTAGGCATGTGTGCATGTGTGTGCGAGCGCGTGTGTGTGTGCGTGCGTGTTTCTAAACATGTAATGCAACCTTCTCAGCCTGTATAATGTTACATGTATGTGTGTGATCTCAAGGCTGACTGCTTGGGACTAGATAGCCAGTTGGGAGGCTCTGTTCTGGAGACCACTTCTCCCACTCAGTGTTCTCTTGTTGTTCTCTGCCTAGGGTTGAGGCTCCGTGAGCTCCCCGCTTCCAGGGCAGCATGTCCATTGGTGTCATCACTGTTCAGGTCTTGTTTAGGTAGCCATGTTGATGAGACTTCGTGGGTATCAACATCACAGAGAACTTCCTGTTTTCCTTGCTGTTGCAATCTTTCCACCCCATTTTCGCAGTGATCCAGGCCTGGTTAAGTACAGGGCTTGTATTTAGGTGTATCCATCGGACTTGGCACCACAGTCTCTCATGCTCTCTGCGTTTCAATCAGTTGCGGTTTTCTGTAATGGTCTCTGTTGCACAGAGAAGCTTCTTTATGTTAGGTAACAAGTATACCTATCTGTGGGTATGAGGATAAATGTTTATAATGTAATTAGGAATTATGCTTGTTGTAGCTGCAGGTTCTCCTCCAAGGTCCATGACTTTATGAAGCCCAGGTTGTTGGCTGGTTTTCCAATACCTGCATAGTTTCCCTCTCCTTAAGTAAGCCTAAGTTCAATTAGAGAACTGTTGGTGACCTCCAGGTATGTGTGCCACTGTTGCACCCTTAAGTTTAGTACGGTGCCACGTTGGTCTTTGCTGTGGTTCATAGGTAGAACTGTTGGGCATGGTCCTCCCTTGGAAACTGCATTACACCTTCTGGTCCCATGAAGGCTAGTCCTCAGAGAGAAGGCGTCAGGTCAGGTCCACTCAGGCCTTCTGGGTCCTGTGTCTGAAGTGCATGGTGTCTCCAGAAACAGAGCTAACCTTCCACTTCTAGGGGCAGCCCAGGCAACAGCAATAGTGTATGCTGTCTTGAGACTCTCTTGGACAACCCCAACCAACAACTCAAAAGGGTTGTTTTCATGTCCGGTGTTGGTGTTTGGCTCTTGTGTGGGAGCATTGCCACCCAGTGGGATGATTTTGTTTAAACTCAGACTTGTATGAAGTATATTTACTTTTCAGTTAGATAGGCAGTAGTTTGTTTCCCTGTGGCTTTCCAGGCATCCTTGCTGTTCTTCTGCTCTCCTCACTCCTCCTTCTACACCTATCTCCTCCTCCCCAATTAAACATCCTCCTCCCCAATTAAAGGTTTTTCTCATTTCCCCTTTCAGGTCACGGGTACCTGCTACTACCTTCTCCACTGCTCTCCTGCCCTCACGGGCCCATTTTGCTTCCCTGGTTGCTGTGGTTACTCAAGGTTATTTACTCGCTAGAAGCTCAGATAAGAGAACACACATTTGTCTTTCTGGGTCTGGGTTACCTCATTCAATATGATCTTTTCTAGTTCTTTCTATGTATGTACCTTTTTTGGGGGGGGTTGGTTTTTTGAGACAAGGTTTCTCTGTGTAGTCTTGGCTGTCCTAGACTCGCTTTGTAGACCAGGCTGGCCTTGAACTCACAGTGTTCCACCTGCCTCTACCTCCCGAGTGCTGGGATTAAAGGCTGTGCCACTATGCCCAGGCTTTCTTTCTTTTTTTTTTTTTTTTTTTTTTAAGGTTTATTTATTTATTATTATGTATACAGGGCTCTTCCTGAGTATACACCTGCCCGCCAGAAGAGGGCATCAGATCACATTGTAGATGCTTGTGAGGCACCATGTGGTTGCTGGGAATTGAACTCAGACCCCCTGGAAAAGCAGCCAGTGCTTTTAACCTCTGAGCCATCTCTCCAGCCCGACTTCATTTTTCTTTATAGCTGAGTAGTATTCCGTATTTTAGTAACGTATTTCCATTATTCATCTGTCAGTTGAAGGGCATTTAGGTTGTTTCCATTTCCCAGCTATTGTGAATAGAGTCACAACAAATATGGCTGAGCAACTGGTTATCTGCGGAGTAGGGATCAAGCCCTTTGTGCATCTGCTAGAGAGTGGCATAGCTGGCTCACCTGGTGGAAGACCTGCTTTTAGGATTCTGCGGGTTCTCCACACTGACTTCCTGGGCAGCTGGTCCAGCTTGCAGCTCCACCAATGATGGATTTGCTTGAGAATTGTTTTGGCTATCCAGAGTTTGTGGTTCCATATGGGTCCTAGGGTAGTTTTTTTCTATTTCTTTCAAGAACGAGATGTGAATTTAGACTGGGACCTGCCAATGGCTTTTGGTAGAATGCTCATTTACACAATGTTAATTCCATCAATTCATGAACATGGGATTCCATTTCCTGGCACCTCTTTCTTCAGAGATTTAATTTTTTTGTAAAGTTTTTTTTGTTTGTTTTGCTGTTTTTATTTTGTTTTTTGTTTTTGTTTTTCAAAACAGAGTTTCTCTATGTAATAGCTCTGGCTGTCCTGGAACTCACTCTGTAGACCAGACCAGAGTAGCCTCAAACTCAGAGATCAGCCTGCCTCCACCTCCCAAGAGCTGGGATTAAAGGCGTGTGTCACTATGCCCAGCCTCTGTAGAGGTCTTTTACCTCCTTAGATATTTTGTCTTATTTGAGGCCACTGTGACTAGGAGTGTGTCCATGATCTCCTTCTCTGTATTTAATAGAAAATATATTAATATTTGCAAGCTAATTCTATTCCGGCTACATCTCTGAATTGTTTTTATAATTTCCAGAAGTTTTCTGGTAGAATTTTGGGGATCCCTTATATATGATATCATGTCATCTGCAAATAGGGATAATTTAACAAATTCTTTTCCTATTTATGCTCCTTTAGTTTCTTTCTTTTGTCTTATTGATCCATCTGGTGCTTCAAGCACAATATTGAAAAGGAGGGGGGACATTGCACAGCCCAGGCTCATTCCTGATCTCAATGGGATTGCGTCTAGTGTTTCTTCATTTAGGATGATTTTGGGAGTAGGTTTCTCATGCAGTGTGTCTGTGTGTGTGTGTGTGTGTGTGTGTGTGTGTGTGTGTGTGTGTGTGTGTATGTATGTGTGTGTATGTGTGTGTATGTGTGTGTGTGTGTATATGTGTGTGTGTGTGTGTGTGTTGAGGTATGTTTCTTCTACCCTACATTCCCTAGGACTTTCATGTAGCTGGTCTTTGCTACTTTGTGGGTTCTTCTTTCTCCCACCCGTTATCCCCCCAGGTTTCACCCCTATCACCAGATAGAGAAAGAAGAAGAGAGGAGAGCGAGCAATGGCGATCTCTGAATTTGATTCTTTCTTCTTGTTTCTTCTTTGAGCACAAATGCTAACAAATCACAACCAACCCCCTTGAATGACCAACAACCACCAACCCCACCTCTTGGGGCTCTGGCATTTATATGCCTCTGAAAATTTCCCAGAATTCCAAACATCACACAATCACAGAAACTATCTGCAGCTGGCAGAACCACACCTCTGCTAGAGCAGGAGGCAAATCATAGTCAGCTGCTGCCAACAGTCCAGAGCAGCCCACATCCCCACACCTGGGATTAAAATGAAAACATATTCTTATAGTGTTTCTGTGTTTTAAAAAGGAAATTATAATTCTAGGATTCTTACTACACTTTTATTGTGTAGACATGCTGGACTTTTGTCAAAGGCTTTTTCTGCATTGGGTATGATCATGTGACTTTGGTCTTTAAGCCTGTTGATGTGGTGTATTAGACCTGTTGACTTGCCTATGTCGAACTAATCCCTGCACTGCAGGGCTAAAGCCAACTTAGTCAAAGTGGGTAACCTTTTTTGCCTCTATTCTGATTATAAGTAATTTTTTCAAAAGCTTTATTGATTTATTATGTATTCAATGTTGTATCTGCATGTACAACTACACACCAGTAGAGGGCACCAGATCTCATTATAGATGGTTGTGAGCCACCATGTGAGTGCTGGGAATTGAACTCAGGACCTCTGGAAGAACAGGCAGTACTCTTAACCTCTGAGCTATCTCTCCAGCCCCTGTTTATAAGTAATTTTATTGTGCACTTTTAGATATATGTTCATCAGGGATATTGGCCTGTAATTTTCTTTTTGTTGTTGTGTCTTTACCTGGTTTTGGCATAGTGACACTGGCTTCAGAGAGTCTGGGATGCTCCTTGTATTACTATTTTTAAAAAATAGTTTAAGAAGGACAGGCTGTAAGCTGGGCGTGGTGGCACACGCCTATAATCCTAGCACTCAGGAGACAGAGGCAGGTGGATCGCTGTGAGTTCGAGGCCAGCCTGGTCTACAGAGTGGGTCCAGGACAGCCAAGGCTACACAGAGAAAACCTGTCTCAAGAAACAAAACAAAACAAAAACAAAAAAACAAACAAAAAGGACAGGTTGTGGATCTCTGAATGTGTAGTAGAATTCTGGTGTGAATCCATCTGGTCTTAGATAGTTTTCAGTTGGAAGCCTTTTTATTATTTCATTCTCCTCACTTGTTATGGGTTGGTTTTGGTTTTTTGACTTGCTACCAGTTTAATTTTGATGGTTTGGCTGCATCTAGAAATTCATCCATTTCTTTTAGGTTTCCAAACTAAGTAAGTACAGACTTATAAAGTATTCCCTTATAATATTCTGAATTTCTTTGGTGTCTATTGTAATTGAAATAGAATTATGCAGTGAGAAGTTTGGTTTCTTTAAAAACTCAACTATGGTATGTGAAATTCCAGGTGTAGTATATGGAGCAGCTTCAGCTGCTAACTATGATTTATCTTGTGCCCTAGGAGGGGTGTGATTTTTGCCAGCTGCAAATAGCTTACATTTGGAATTCGGGGGACTCCTGGGCGGGTATAAATGCGAGAGCCCCGAGAGGGCCTGTGGTGCCTGCTACTCTGCTTGTTGCTGCCCCTGTTGCTGCTGGTTCCTGGTGTTGTTTTTGCTATTGCTGGATTCCTGATTGCTGGTATTCTGATGACGAAGACTGGACTTGCCCAAAGGAACTCTGTGCCCCTAATCAGCAGGAAGTAGTCTAAAGAGGTCCATGTCCCCTTTCCCCTCCAGCGTTCTTTCTCAACCACCTAGGGAGTTGGAAGGGATTGGGATGGAGAAGAGTGGTAGTTATAGGAACCAAAATAAGTAGCCAAAAGCTGATTATGGAATGACATCATCTTCCCCTCCTTTCCCTACCCCAGTTACCCGCCTCCTGTGCCCTCCCGTGCCCTCTCGTGCCCTCCCACTCTCAAGTTGGTAGCCTCTTTTATTTGGTTATATTTGTTACTTATATGTGTGTATACACAACATATATAAAGAGAACCTGCTGTGTCCACTTTTGGTGTCTGTGTGTGTGGTTTCAGGGCTGGCAGCTCTGCGCTGGACAAACCAGCGGGAGAGGCTAATTCCCGATCTCCCAGCAGTCATTGTTACCTGTGGTTCTTTGTCTAGGGGCAAGACACCGAGAAATCTCCTCTTCTCGTGTTAACATGTCCATTGACACTGCTGTTGTTGTGATCTGCCTATGCAGCCATTTATAGGAGAAACTGGTTCATAGACGAATCCCTGGTTCCATGACTCTCACGATCCTTCTGCCCCCTCTTCGGTGATGTGCGTGGAGGAGGTGTGATGTGAGAGTGTCCACTGGGGGCTGGGCTCTCTGCATGTGTCCAGCCGTGGCCCTCTGTGTGGCCTCCATTTACCATAAAGATAAGCTCTTTTGACGAGGGCTGATTGGCACACACTCAGTGTAGGTGAAAAGACTGTGTTGCTCTGTTGGAGGCAGCTGGGAGGCCGAGGCTCTGCTCAACATTTGCCTTTTTTCCTCTCCAGGTGGGCGGGGACAGGACGGAAGCCCTGTCATCACCTTCCCCGACTACCCAGCCTTCAGCGAGATCCCAGACAAGGAGTTCCAGAATGTCATGACCTATCTCACCAGCATCCCCAGGTAGGAGCTTCTGCAGCCACAGCTGCTCCCATGCTGCGTTCTGTCTGACTGACACACCAGTGTCCTGGGTCACGGTGGCACCTCATCGAGGAAAGGGTTCACAGCTCAGAGGCCACTGTTACAGGTCCTGGGCCTGTCCTCTTCCCATGAACTACTTGGCATTGTAGTAATCCCGGCACAGGATCCCAGGCTCAAGTCCAGCATGAGCTACTAGTGAGAATTATTGCAAGAAAACAAAATAGAGTCACTTCTCTCTTTTAAAACATCTCTAGTCGTTGTTCATTCTGGGCTCCACGGTGAGCGAGTCCTTGTCTCCGTCCTTGGGAAAGGCTCCCTGTGGTCACGCGTGTGGAAGAACACCCTCTGCAGCTGAGGCCCAGTGAACCCCAGAGCCTGGTTTCCATTCCAGTCTGGTCATCAGTCCCAAGAGGTCACCGGCCTGCAGGGGAGAACTGGCCTGAGGTGACTGCTGGAAACCACGAAAGCAGAAGTAGCTTCAGCCACTTCTGTGTCTTGGTTCTTATATTAGTCAAGATCTCCTCTAGGGACAGACCCATAGAATGTCTATTAAAAGAGGATTTGTCAGATCGGCCTGCACGCTGTGATCCAGGTGGTCCAGGAATGGCTGTCTCACGTCAGCAAGGCCCAGCACCTGGGAACTGTTTGATTTGTGGCAGAATGTCTCAGTTAGACTGAGGGACTGGAGGATTCCTAGAGAGCCGCTTGCCTGTCACAGAGCTGAGGGAGAAGCTAGAGAAGTGGCCCTGTTCCATCTGAGACTCGCTCAGACATCCAAGGAGGGGTGGCAAGTTCAGAGTGCAGAGCACGGCCTGGCTAGGAGTGGGTGAGAGTGGGTGGGTAGGGTTAAGGGTGGATGGAGTAGGGGAAGAGTAAAACAGCCCCTGTGTGTCCCCAGAAGAGGAAGAAGATCCACTGTGCCAACGGATGTAAGACTGAGCCAGGAAGTAGAGCTGAGCCCAAGCTGGCCCTGAGGAGCGGGGGACCACCAGGCTCTGTAGGTGTAGACAGTTCATGGGTTTCTAGGTCAATACTCTTCTGTGCCTGCTATTACCAGTAGCCCCTCCCCCACGGTCTCCTCTAGCAGCTCCCTCCCCACCTCCACTGTTCCCTTGGCCATTACCAGTAGCTCCACTGCCTCCACTGTCCCTTCAGTGACTGTCAGGGGTCCTGCCGCTCTGGCTTGTCCTAGCATGTTAGGACCCTGCTAAGTACACTTTGGGCAACTGGAGCAAGTTTGACAGGATATAGGAGAGAAATGGAAGACAGGCAGAGGGTGGCCCCGACCTCGCTGGCCCCTGAGACCACAGAGGAAGCTGGATGACGGAAGTGGGAAGCGTGTAGATTGTAGCCCACCATGAGAGGCCTGAGTGTGCTGCTGGAAGTGGCCCAATGGCGAGGAAGAGGGCGCAGACAGCAGACTCGTCTTCTCTGCCCTTGTCTGCCATGATCCTTTTCCTCCTCCAGGCTGAGCCAGTGCCAGCAGAGCCCAGCAGGAGAGGCAGCAGCCCTCACCGAGCGCCTCTGAGTGCCAGGCAGTCTGCACTCACCCACAGCCTCCTCTCAGGGTTCTGGAGCTGCCCTCCCCCACCCCATACCAGCCATGGCAATCTCCAGCCTCCCTGACCACCTCCAGGTCCGAGGAAGGCCGCCAAGGAGACTTGCATACTCATTCATGTGTAAGTGCGCACACGTGCGCGCGCACACACATACATGTACTCTCAGTCACACATGTACAGGCTAACATACACACCCATGTACTAATGCACTTACACATGCTCACACTTACACATTAACTCATGCGTGCTCTTACATATGCACAGGTTCACACCTGTGCTCCCCACATGCACACTCTCACATGCACTCAGCTTCCTGTGTATTTCCACTTGTGTTCACATATGCATGCTCATATACACTTGTGTATGTTCATGCATTCAGATGGAAGTTTCCAAGGAGTGTAAGTGTGTGGGTAGAGAGAGTGCACCCATGCTTGCGCTAAGCCGCCGCCACGCCTGCGTTAAAGACGCAATCTCTGCTTCTTCCTCACCAGAAACCACAGAGAGGGACTGGCTAACCTCCAGACTGCTCACTCCCACGCGTGGTGGGCAGCATGGCCCCAGTCTCAGCTTCCTTTATGTCCAGCAATGCTTTAGATCCCCCATAGTGTAAATCGGCCAATGCACCTGCCTGTCAGCAGGGAGTTGTGAGGTCCGAGCTTTCATGCTAAGGGCCCCGCGATGGTGAAGAGCCATCACTAGAGGAGTAGGTTTTTATTTTCTGTCCCCTGTTGAGGACAGTTCCTAAATGTCACCCTCGAGCCTCGTGTGTCCAGGTCAGTTCTACGGCTGTCATGAAACATGACCAAGAGCAACTTGGGGAGGAAAGGGTTTATTTTACTTATATTCCCATATTATTGTTCATCACTAAAGGAAGTCAGGGCGGGAACCTGGAGTCAGGAGCTGATGCAGAGGCCATGGAGGGTGCTGCTTACTGGCTTGCTTCTTATGGCTGCTCAGCCTGCTTTCTTATAGCACCCAGGACCACCAGCCCAGGGATGACACCACACCACACCCGTGTGCCACACACACACACCATACCACATACATTTGCCACACATATACCACACCACACACATGTGACACACATACCACACCACACACGTGTGACACACACACACCAGCAATTTCTTTGTGAGCTGTGATGAGCTCTGGTTCTGAGCACAGACCAACTCAAGTCTTGAGGAGTTCAATAGAACTCAGAGAGGCCTTCTGTGGAAAGACCATGGCTCTGGGAGACTGAGGGAAGGGCGGGTAGGAGGCTGCTTAGCCAAGATGGCTGGGAGGTGGGTATATTCAGGCCATTTCCGACAGCAGGGTCCCTGATTTCACTTCTTCTCTAGTGTTCAGAGAAAGGCCGATTGAGCCCAGTAGCCGCTGCAGAACCGTGGCTTCCATTAGTCTCCTTGTCCTCCAGAGCCAGGAGGACTTTGATCATATAGTGTCCCTCTGCCCTCCCCCAACCCATATAACACCCACCTGGTGCCCCTCTGCCCTCCACCAACCCATAGCATGTACCTGTGCCTCCAGAGAGGCTTGAGGCTGGGGACATCTACCCAGAGCCAGGCATACGTAATAACACGTACAGGTGGGAGGGGCCACCCTGTTCCATGACCCCACCCCTGTCCCTGCTCAGAAGAGACCAGGTCCTGTGTGTTTCAGAAGAGTCTAATGAACCAGTCAGTCTGCTGACTGGCCCCATGCCTCCTGGGCCAATGCTCTAAGTAAGCCCCTGAGCCCACAGGAACCAGCCAGGGAGCCCAGGGAAGATGGGTACCCTCAGGACGATCGCCTTATTGTCCTGGAGCTGTCCTAGGGTCCTGGCTGGGTCCTTGCAAACTCTGTTCCTTTATGCTCTCAGGATGCTCTAAGCAGCCAGTTGCCACTTCAACCTGTGAGGCCTGGGAACTTGGTAGGAGGCCAAGGGTAAGGAACAACCCAGCTCCAGCCCCCTCCTGACTGCGCAGCTTCATGCTGGCCACAAGAGGGCGCCATTACTCAAACTATTGTAAAATCTCACCATTTACCATGCGCCTTATGGCTCAACTGACCTGCTCTATTTTCACATACATTTCATCCCCCTTCCGTTCTTATAACTAGTAATTTGTAAATCATATACATGGTGCTCCAGGATCTGCTTTTAAACGCCAGTGTCACTCAGGAAGGACGAGACATTTCACACACTCTGAGAAATCACAGGAACATGTCCTACTGGCCAGAGATGTTCTATCTGTGATGAACTTATCCTGTGACCCTTGGGCCTCTGCTTGCCTCACCACTAGCTGCCTCTCTCCAGGCCCCCACACCCTCTCCTGAGGTCATGTTCTGGTTCCATCCAGGCGCCACAGGGGGACACATCACACTTGTGTCCTCCTCCAACTATGAGATGCCAGCATACACTGGGTTTAGCCCATGATTTCCGATCTCTGGCTACTGTACCCCAGCCCCAACACTCACTCCTGCTGTTTGGCCCTTGGATGTTTACCATTATCCCATGATAACAGTTCTTCTACTTATGTGAGCAATGGGGTTAATTTTTCCTGGGGAGGTGACACCAAAGGGACCAATGAGAAGCCAAAGAAAGATCACATCCACATCCATCTTTTCAAAGTGATGAACTGAGTGACCTTACAAAACAGCTGCATCATAGCAAAGGCACCGTCTCCCCAAAACCATGTGGAGCTGGGACAGGACTGTGTGCAGTGAGGGTGTGAGGAGGCATGTAGTAGGGAAGGAGTGCCTAGAATCTCAGGTGAGAGTCCAGCGATCCCCTCGCTCTCTCCAGCTATGAGGGAGAAGCAAGCCTGACCTTGTGAGGGCGTCCTGCGGGCAGTAATAGTTGCTCTGATCTAAAGAGGGAGGCAGGCATGCCACACCCAGGGAACGGTGTTCCCTCACTGATGTCAGGGACTTGGCACGTTTGACCTCTGCTACTCCAAACCCACACGGGATGGAGTAGGTCCCCCTGATGCCCCTGATGCTGGTTCCCACGCGGGATGGAGTAGGTCCCCCTGATGCCTCTGATGCTGGTTCCCACGCGGGATGGAGTAGGTCCCCCTGATGCCTCTGATGCTGGTTCCCACGCGGGATGGAGTAGGTCCCCCTGATGCCCCTGATGCTGGTTCCCACTGAGCTAGGCCTTTGAGGAAATATGAAGCTGTAGGACAGACCGAGGCCTGCGTTTGCCATTCTGATTGCTGTTCCTGCCAGTGGCACTGTGGTTAGACCTCACACGCCTTCAAAACTAAAGCAGCAGTGGCCATAGAGAAGGTTCTGGCAAACTCCAAATTCCTGAAACAGCCCTTGTGAGACCTACCACCCAAACCCCTTTTTTCTGAGACAGAGTTTCTCTGTATAACCCTGGCTGTCCTGAAACTCTCTGTAGACCAGGCTGGCCTCAAATTCAAAGATCCACCTGCCTCTGCCTCCCTAGTGCTGGAATTAAAGGTGTGCGCCACCATGCCCAGCCCCCACTCTTTAAATAAAGTGAGCCCATGGATCTCACATTAAGCTCATGAGCCCACCTGGGAAGTCCCCCCTCCCTTGCATGACCTTGTTGAATGGAGTGTGTCAGCCAGGGAGGGTTTTGAGGTTTCAAAGGCTCAAGTCAGCCAGGCCCAGTGTTTCTTTCTTCCTGATGCCTGTGGATCCAGGTGTAGACCTCTCAGCTACCTCTCCAGCACTGTGTCTGCCTGTGTGTTACCATGTCTCCCTGCCATGATGACAAGGAACTAAACCTCTAAAACTGTAAGCCAGCCCCAATTATAATAGTTTCCCTTTATAAGAGTTGCTGTGATCATGGTGTCTCTTCACAGCAACAGAACTCTGACTAAGACAGAACTTGGTACCAGGAGTGGGGGGTTGCTGTGACAGGCCAGACCATGCTGCTTTTTGGCAGAATGTGGACTTTGGGACTTTGATTAGGAACACAATTGACTGCTTAGAGCAGCGCTTGATGGACCATACTAGTAGGAGCATGGAAGACAATGGTGCTGAGAACAGTGTAGATCATAATGGTGCGGCTCCAGGGGTCTCAGAGGAGAAGAGTCTTAGTAAGTGGCCTAGAGACTGTTCTTGTGATATTTTGGCAAAGGATATGGCTGCTTTCTGCCCTTGTCCAAATAATCTGCCTGAGGCTAAATTGAAGAGCCTGGGGATTAATGGTGTTGGCAGAGGAGATTTCAAGACAGCCTAGTGTTGACTGTGTTGTGCGGGCAGGCTTATGCAGATCTATAACGAAAAGGAGCAAGCCAGTAAGCAGCCCCCTTCCATGGCCCCTGCATAAGCTCCTGCCCCCAGGTTCCTGCTCCGTTTAGGTTCCTATCCTGACCTCCTTCAGTGATGAACAGTGATAAGGAAGTGTAAGCCAAATAAGTCCTTTCCTCCTCAACTTGCTTTTGGGCATGGTGTTTCATCACAGCAATAGTCACCCTAAGATGGTATTTCACATGTAATAATATTTTTCACTCAAATGGACTTGTGTGAGATCATAGTTTCACACTAATGCAGGACTTTAGAAAATCCAGACATTTAGCGTGAGTGCAGGGACAGAGCTTACTGGGTGGATGGGGGGGGTGGTTTAGGAACATTTTGTGCCTGTGTGTGGCCAACAGCAACTACCTGTGCTTTCTTGGGCATTTGCACAGATGCACACAGGAAATGGCAAGCTGGCTGTAGGGTCGCAAGCTTCTGCATTAGCCTGGGGCGGGGTCAAGGACCCTGGGCTGCACTGTGAAATTTGTTCCCCTAAAAAAAAATGTTCTGGCTTTGGAAACTCGCTAGGGCCTCGGATCTAGGGCCTATTGTGCAATTGTGAAAGGGTATCTTTATGTGTGTATGCATATGTGTGTGTGTGTGTGTGTATTGGATGCATGTGTACATATCCATGTATGTATATGAGCAAATGCACATGTGTGTAGAGGCCAGAGGTCAAGATCCAGTGTCTTCCTCAATCACTCTCCACTTTTTTTTTTTTTGCATCAGGGTCTCTGTCCCCAAATCCGGTACTCACTGATTTGGCCCAGCTGGCTGACCGTGAGCCCCAGGGATTCTCCTGTCACACTCTCCCCAGTTCTAAGCTTATAAGCAGGCACTGCTACGCCAGCTTTTTTCACATGTGAGTTTAGAATCCAAGCACAGGCCTTCATACCTCATGGCAAGCAAATTTACTTACTAGCCATCTCCTCAGCTCCCTCATGAGGGAGTTCATGGGAAATGTGAGACTGGAGAAAGAGGCTATGATTCCTCCATAATAGAAATTGCTCTGGACCAGGTGTGGTGGCGCACACCTTTAATCCCAGCACTCGGGAGGCAGAGGCAGGCAGATCTCTGTGAGTTCGAGGCCAGCCTGGTCTATAGAGCGAGTCCAGGACAACCAAGGCTACACAGAGAAACCCTGTTTCAAAAAACAAAACAAAAAAAATGCTTCTGGAAAAGGGGGAAACTGAGTCAGGCTGTGCTGCACTGTGAACTGATCACTTTAGCCACAGATACCACTTTCACTGGATTTGCATGTAACTCTAGTGGCCCCAGCAGGTGGATGCAGAGGGGCCGGAAGTAGCCGCAGTGAGTCACAGAGGAGTAGCATCTCCCCTCATGTGTACCCCTTGGTGCTGCCTGCTATTAAGAGGCCCTTCAGGTTGGCCCTCTATGGGTGTTCCTCAGACTACTGATTTAGGACTGGAAGCATGCAGCTGCACTGTATGGATTGAGTCTTCTGTGGACGGTGACGTCCCATCATCCTGAGCCTTGTCATTCTAGAAAGGGTTAGGCTTGGGTGCCTAACGCAGAGCTACAGAGGTGGACCCGGGGAATTACTCTACAGTAGAGGAGGGAGGCAGGAGGTGGGCTCCTGGCAGTCCAGCGGTCCCATGGCCTTAGGGCTTCTGTGATTGTACATAAGTTCCATGCACCATAGGGAAAGCGCCTATAACACTGAGGGGATGGTTGGAGGCCCATCAGCCAGGCATCTGTCAGTGGTCTCTACTCCATGTGGCCACTACAGCGCTGCTACCTCCCTGTCTGGATCTGGGCTGTGCTGTGCACCACATGGTACAGGTGAGGCCCGGATAGTTGGATTCACCCACCAACCATTAAATGCCACGGCAAATTGAGCAAAGGCCAGTGTAGCGCCGTTCAGAAGGGGTACAGCCCTCATACTCCCTTGAGGTGTAAGACGCCTCTATTGCCCAGGCCAGAGCAGTTTACACTTCTTCAGGCCCTAGCCCAGTGGAACCAGCTGGGCGGATGAGAGGGTCTGCAGTCCTGCTGAGCCAGCAGCAGCAGAAGGCTGCTTGAGAAAAGACTTTCTTGTACATGGACATTTCCCCAAGAGTATTCTGCATGTCACCGAACATGTGGCGTTTTCATTCCGCTGTGCACTGGGTGGTCATCAGCACACTGGTGTGTGCTTTGCATGCCACTGTCACGTTGCTTCCAAGACTTAGAACGGTCTATTGATGCAGACGTGACATGCAGCTTTGCCGACTGCATAATTTATAGTGCAGTGTAGAATTCTGACTTTCACTTAAGTACAGAAATGGCTTGCTGAGAATCGTTCATAGTTTCGGAAACCAGGCACTTAGAGCCGGGGCCTCCGCCAGCCTGGCTTGTTCCTGTCTGTGGAGGATTGGCTGACAGCAGTGGCTGCTGGCATCGCACAATTGGCGGGCATGTGAAATTAGCCAACAGAAGCACACCTCCCACTTCCACCCTGTGACTCAGGCTTCTGCCGCCAGGCTGAGCTGAGAGACCGAGGGCATGCTACACAGCTGCACGATGCTGCCCTGCCTTTATCCCAGATGTCTCTGCTGCGGCGGGCGAAAGCTCACACCACACACCCCACTGACATCAGGGAGCCTTCACAAGCCTTGGAGATTTTCACCCAAAACCGTGATGTCATCAGGAGCCATTTTTTAATGTGGATGAACACAGGACCTCAGATGTTGGGATTAACGTGATGTGTGGGTCCTGAAGCTTGTTTTGGTGGTTTGATCAGTTGTCCAGGCACGGAAAGATGTGGCTTGGTGCTTGCGGTGCAGCAGGATGCTACTCTGTTCCAGGAAGAGGGGTTTCTGCCGACCTGCAAATCAATGCTGAGAAATAACAAATGGAAAATATCTGTTCTCCTTTACATAGAAGTCCTGAGAATTGCAGGGTGGGGCCACTTGGGCCTTCGGAAGCCTGGTGCTCTGCTGAGACCCCCTCCCTGGCATATGCTTTGGCTTGCAGAGATGGCATGGGATGGTGGGGTCCCTGATGTCTGTGGAAGCCAGGTTCGCTGCCAGTGCACGCTGACTCCAAGTGTTTCTCCTTGTTTCAGTTTGCAAGATGCTGGCATTGGATTCATCTTGGTCATAGACCGAAGGCAGGACAAATGGACCTCCGTGAAGGCGTCGGTCCTGCGAATAGCCGTGAGTACCTCGTGGGGCCCTGCACACCCCTGCAGGGTGACTGCTGGCTGCTTTTCTTTCTAGTCTGTGTGGAAGGCAGGGGTTAAGGAGTCTCCCAGTGTACCTAGTCAGGGGTAGGCTGAGCCATACCAGGCCCAGAGGGCCTCTTGATCTCTGGGCATGTTCATTTTGCCAGGGGGTCCCTCTTAGGGATCTGTTGTGGGTCTCTGAGTAGCAGAAGGTGGAGTTCTGAGCAGAGGTTCTGCGCATGTTGCCTTCAGGCTAGAAGTTGGATATTGAATTCAATTCCTGTTTCTAAGCAACTCTCTCCGCTTTGGGCTGTTTGTCTTAAACTTTTGTCCTGAGATGTGTTGGTCCTCATTAGCAAGCACTCACAGCGTGCAGAGACCCTCAGTTCCAGGGACCGTCTGCAGCCCCTGAAGTTGCAGACTTGCTGTCAGTTTCAGCCTGCAGTTATTTCAGAACAGTGGGACTAAGGCAGCAGCAATCCCATCTCAGCAGCTGTTCCACCCACCCACAGACCCGATATGGCCACTTCATCCAAGACGAGTTCACCCACACTGGCTGTTTCACCTGTCACCATGAAAGACCCAACATTTGGTTGGTCACCAGCACCATGGACGTGGGGCTGGGATTGCTCAGCTGCTCCCAGGGTCTCTGGGCAACTGATAGCACAGTGTCAGGTTCTCCTGCTCCAAGCCAGGCTTTCACAGCTGACCTTGGCCTCCCCCCACCCAGGAGCTGCTGGGCTGCTAGGTGCCACAAGAAACCCGTCCCTCGTTAAGAAAACTAGAGACTCCATGTGTGCTGTGGTGCTCTCAGCTTACAGGCCAGGCAAAAGCCTGTCTCTCAGGGTGCATCATCCTGTGACCACCTCGTGCAGCTCTGCGGGGTTACCTAGGAGTGAGGGGCTCCCATCTCCCTCATCTTCCCCCACACATAGGCGTCCTGTCATCATTCGTGGGAAATGATAAGAATGCCTGGCCTGGGTCTCCAGGCACGGGGCCATTACAGTCACTGTCCCTGTCCCAGGCTATGGCGGGTGCTTCTGGTGTCCCGTTAACTATGGACAGATGTGTGTCCACACCAGCATTTCCAGTCAGATGGGTATGTACAGGATGCTGGGACAGGCATCTCCAGATCCAGTAGGAGGAAGCCTAGGTTGACTGTGTTGTCAGGACAGGGTCTTTGAAGCGGGCTAGTCCTCGGGTGACAGCACCAGGCTCCTGCCCATCTGGGCCCAACAGCAGCATGCTTCCCCCTCCCTGGCTCTTTCAACAGCATAAAGAAGCCATCAGGACAAGTTTTGCTAGTGTGACTGGCAGGAGTCAGTGTGGCCCTGACTTCTCTGGGGTCCTGTGATGAGCCCGAGCCCTCAGAGCTTTCCTTCACGTACCTCCACCTGCACTGTCACTACCCAGCAGCCACCTGGGCAACCTCTGCTCCTTCACCCTCTCTTGCTCATCCTCAGTCAGAGGCAAAGCTCCCTTCTCCATGCCTCCTCTTTGCTTCTGCCTTTACAGAAGTGCAGCTATGCGCCTGCATGCATCCAGCAGGCCATGCCTTCTTCACACACATATCGCGTGTACTCACCTGGTCATAGGTATGGAGGGACCATCACAGTGTGTGTGTGGGGCGGGGGCAGTGAGTTGTGTGTTTGGGTTTTTTGTTTGTTTGTTTGTTGTTTTTGGTTTTTTGAGACAGGGTTTCTCTGTGTAGGCTTGACTGTCCTGGACTCACTTTGTAGACCAGGCTGGCCTCGAACTCACAGCGATCTGCCTGCCACTGCCTTCCAGGTGCTGGGATTAAAGGCATGCGCCACCACTGCCCAGCTGTGATTTATTTTTTAACTCATATTTATTTGCTCATGTGCTGTGGCATGTGTGGGGGTTAGAGGACAACTTGGGGAGCCTTCACCTGCTGAGCTGTCCACACTGTATCTATGGGCCACTCCAGGTTAGAAGGTGCGTTTCCAAATACACAGCATTTTCCCAGGAAACACAGAAGTTCCATTTCAAGATGGAAGCAGTCCTGCAGCTCTGCGCTGCATGCGGCATTGCTGCCTTGCACTCCCTGGTTCCAGCTGGGCTCCTCTTGCCATGTGTGAGTTAGCTTAGAACAGGTAGGTTTCTGAAGCTGCCTGGCCAGTCTTTAAAACTTTGCTTTGTGAACACAGTGGCTGTAAAGAAAGAGTTTGACTTTTATTTTTACGTTGTCGTTTGTTTTCTGTTGGTTTTGTCTGGTTTTGAGTCAGGGCCTCACTCTACAGTTGAGCCTGAGTCAGAGCTCCTGACCTTCCCAACACTGGAATCGTAGGTGCACACTGCCGTGTCTAGCATTCACTGACTCCTACAACGTGAAACAGGAGTCTCAGCATTTGCCAGTGTTAGGAAATAGCAGAAGTTTCCAGTTATTCCAGGACTTTATCCCAAATGTCTTTGATCTCCAGCATTTTTCTCATTATAGGAAATGACCAATGGTATCAACACAATTCCACTAGGTGTTCTAAGCAACTACTGTAGGCCAGGCCTGGGGCAGGCCTGTAAAAATGAAGGAAAAAAGGACCCAAGAGTGTACAGCCAAGCTGGGTGTAGAGTAGAGAGAGAGAAAGTTGCTTAGTGGGTCCTGGGGTGACAGGCAGCATGCAGGAAGATGCTGAGATCCCCAGAGTTGGGGCAGGAGCTACAAGCCAGTTTGTTGCTGGTCTAGCTAGGAACCCCGGAAAGGCTCTCTGAAAGCGCCTGCTGTGTGTGTGTGGGTAAGGCACAGAAGGCGGGGCCGCGTGGAGAGCTGCGGGTTGAGCATGTCTCCACTCCTGCAATGAGGAACACACTCTTAGCCTCACTAGCTGGAACCCAGGGAAGGGCGGCATGCTAGGAAGTGAGGGGCTGCACAAGGGCTCAGCTGTCCTCCCTCTGAGCTTCTGAGGGTCACCTGGCAAGGAACCCTGGTGTGGGCATTGTGGGGTACATACCCAGGGGTCCGCAAATGGGAAAGCCTCCAGGCACCACCCACACACTGCACATTGCTGTGAAGCCAACCCAGCATGGCTCCTCCGGGATCCTGGCTTCTGAGTGTATGAGAAGCAGCCTATAGTAGGCACAACACCCAGACTGGGTGCTCCACAACCACTGGGTTTTGGGGTCCAGGTAGTTTCAGGGAAATGACTGCTTCAGCCAGCCAGGGCCCCAGGAGGCCTACCAAACAGGCCCTCTCGGGGTGCCACAGAAGCAAGGAAGCCTAAGGGGCTTCTGCCTGCTGCCTGCCGCCTGCCGCCTGGGTTCCTGCTGAGCAGCACTTACATAAGCCTTGGGCTGACTGCTATTCTTAGCCGCCATCTGTGCTGCCTCGTGAGTTGCATTCCCTGCTTTGGGGTGATCTCTTTCCTTTTTGATGCCTCCAGCTTTGCTTGGAAGGAGAAAAATAAGAAACTAGAGGAGCCAAATTTCCAGTCTCCCTAAAACCTCCATCAGGAGCCAAGCGTGTGTCCGTGTGCCCATGCATGTAATGCTCCAGGTTCCTGGTCTCCGTCAGTGAGCAAAGTCAGAGATGGCTGGCTCCAGAGCTGTGAGCCCAGGTGCCTCCTCACTGCAAAGTAGTTGGTTTGAAGTTTTGAGTTGCCATTCTCGCAGGGATATAAAACCCCCGAGTAAACACTTTTAGGAGCTCTGTCAACATGGCGCCCTCCCCTGCTCTACTGTGTGTGTTTCTGTCTGTGTGTCTCATGTGTGTGTGCACTAACCCTGAGGATATCATCATAGAGAATACATGTTTATACTCATGGGTGACCTAGTCCAAGCTAAATCTATGCCCAAGCATATTTCTCTCAAGGAAATTAATTTTGTGTATGTGTATTGTGAAAATGTGTGTAAGAGACTGTGTGTGAGTGGGTGAGGAGACCAGAGTCCAGGACTCTTCCTCATTACGTATTCTTTGAGACAAGGTCTCTTGCTGAACCCAGGTCTCTGATCCAGCTAGACTGGCTGGCCAGCAAGTCCCAGGAACCCTCCTGCTTCCAGTTCCGAGGTGCTGCATTTCAGGCGCGCGCCGCCATTTTCTGCATACTTCCTTGCCCCTTCGTTTTATGTGCGTTCTGAGGGATTGAACTCAGAGCCTGCACTTGTGTGGGAAGCGATCTTGTAACTGAGCTGTGGAACCTCCAGGTTGCTCAGCCCACCCAGGGGCGAGACTTCCTTTTGCTCTGGGACTGTGCAGTCTGTGAAGAACAGTCTGCAGGCTGGTACAGCTCTGCAGAGATGAGGTGGTGTAGGTTTGAGTTGCTGAGAAGGCGGCTCTGGATGTTTTCACTAGAGCAGGGGGGCAGCTGGCTGGGCTGCCTGTTAGCTTGAGGTCACCCCAGGTGATGTGGGTCCATCCATCTGTCCTTGAGCCTGCTCATGAGGCATGTGCTTTGGTGAGGCTCATCCGGACTCTGTGTGACCTCTGTTGAGACTCCATTTCCTTGATTTCAAACTTAGGGCTCACTGCACACATGGTAGAATGCCTGCGTCATGCTAGCGCAGATCTCTGCACATGTGGTGGAATGCCTGCCTCATGCTAGCGCAGATCTCTGCACACGTGGCGGAATGCCTGCGTCATGCTAGCGCAGATCTCTGCACATGTGGTGGAATGCCTGCGTCATGCTAGCGCAGATCTCTGCACACGTGGCGGAATGCCTGCCTCATGCTAGCGCAGATCTCTGCACACGTGGCGGAATGCCTGCGTCATGCTAGCGCAGAGGCATCTGGTTAGAGGAAGGGAGATGTGGCTCTAGGGTAGTCACACTGTTTGTCAAGTCAGCACCTTTCCTCCAATATTTGCTATTGAAACATTTCAAGCTTACTGTGGATTTGGTAGGGTACTAAAGGGAATGCCACGTGTTCTTGTCATCACTGGTACTTTACCCATGTGTCTATTTGTGGGTATGTGTATATGGATATATATGTGTATGTGTGTGTATATATATATATGCATATATGTGTATGTGTGTGTGTGTATACATATGAATGTGTGCACAGAGAGACAAACACAGCTATACTTGTACACTTTCACATACACACACAGAAATATGCATATACACAGAGAAACTTGCCTTTCCCTTAGGTACATGCACACATGCAAACACATGAATACACAGAAGCATGCACATAGAGACAAGTGTACAAGCATGCATCATGTATGTACCCAGACACATATTCAGGTGATAATGTGTATGCATATACACAAAGAGGCACACATACGCATGTACACAAAGATACATGCATACAGACATGTGCATGCAGGTGCACATATACATGTGCACATAAAAGCATACAAGCATATGCAAAGGTGTATACACACATGGGTTCATGGACACTTGCACACTCACATGTACACAAATCCACATACATTCATATATGGGTACACTTGCACACAAAGAAACTTGCCTGGATCTACACCCCCACACATGCATACACATATGCACACGGATGTACATAAATACACACACATGGCAACACACCTGCACATGCATCCACATGCTGCTTGCTGAGCCCATTTGAGAATTGGTTTCCCTACTGTGAGAAGTTATCCTCCCATTCTCTGCTATGTGCCCACTGAAAATACAGCTGTGCTTTTGTGTGACCAAGATTCACAGTGGCAAAGCAATATCAACATTGTCACAATTATGGCAGGAATAATTGTCTGGGAACTTGAAGATACACTATTGAAACAGTCTATTTCCTAATATACTGTGTGTTCAGATCCCCGATCTCATCTATCTTCTTCTATAAGAAGTGCTTTTTGTATCTTCTGCTAAAATCCAAGGTCAGGGCCAATGAGGGCAACACCCAGTTCTGCCATCTCATTGGTCAGATTAGGTTTCCCTTTAGGTCTTATGATGCTGATGCTTGTGAAGGACGGGAGCCAGGAGCTTTGCAGAAACCCTCGACCAGAGGAGCGTGTAAAATGTCTTAGCTCCCAGGGTGAGCTTTGTAGTCATGTTGCCCCCTATAGGGAAGATGTGACAAGAGCCAGCTGGAGCTTCTGCTGAGCAGAAAGAACAGGTGCCAGCACCTGTGTGAGGTGAGCTGCGGACAGTAGAGACACCTGCTTCTCTGACGGTTTCATAGCGTCCCATTTTCCTAATGGTTCTGGCGCAGCGTCTCTCAAGTGTGTATAGCAGAGCCCACGTGTGGCTGGTTCCCTGGGTCTCACTGATGGCAAGCCCAAGAGAGCATGTTGCATTCTGCCTGTGGCAGACACAGCTGGTGATGGTGCGACTCCACCCTGGCATCTCGGTCCCCTGAGGCTGTGATTTATTAGTGCTGGTCTCGTTCATGCACCTGAGGCGAGTGTCTGTAAAACACCTCAGACTCGGGGGTTTCTGGCTGGTTAACTCTGAGATACAGATGATATTTTCATAGTAACTTTTGTTTGTTGGATGCTGTCAGACAAGAGAGGTTGGCCTGGTGTCAGCTGCTTTCCTAAGTACAGGACACAGGTTGGGCACACGTAGCTCTGAAGTTTGAGAAAGACTTGGACACTCCCTCATGTGCCACACAGAAAATATGTGACATTCTATGTTAGAAACATACTGCCATTTTACAATTCACAATTATTGAGTATTTTACAAAATATCAATTTAAATTCTCCCCTGTCCACTTCTGTGGTCTAGAAAGGAAGGTTTTACTTTAGACTTTGCCCAGCTATAAACACAGACAGCTGATTTTAGAGCTGGGGACCCTTGCTTTGCCGCTGTTTACACTACGTAGCCATTTGTGCACATCCCTAAGGCCTCCCCACATGGCTCGCATTTATTTTAATTTTTATACAGCTACTTACTCCAAAAATTCAATAGCTTAACAGGACCTACGCAGATAAAAAGAAGAGATAGTAGTGGCAAGTGACTGTGGAGGTCACTGCTGGCCAGTGGCCAGGGCACCTCACCCCAGGGGTCTTGTACCTGTTAGGGGTGTGCGGTGCTGTTTATCTTTGGGGGTTCAGCATCACCTTATCCTACGGAGTCAGTCTTCTGGGAGGAGTGGATCAGGGTGACAAAGCTAATTGAATCTTAGGGAAGTGTGACTCATAGTCACCTCGAGGAAAGCTGCCTGCCTTGACAGTGTCTCCTTAAATAGTGGTGTCCAATTTCGCCTCGAGGACAAGGCTGGAAGCCTTTGTGTTAAGCAGCCCAGAATCTGCCGTCAGCTTCTGCCTTTGCAAAGCTATGTCCGTCCTTGGTCCTTGGTCTGAGTACTTACCCTCCAGGGACAGTGTGACACTGGCATTGGCTGTGGACAGAGGCAGGTCCCAGCATCCTTGCCATGGCATGGCAGGGGGAGGCCAGGTCACCAGGGAAGGAGTATGAATTGAAGGGTGCTGTCTTCAGCAGGGCCCTCAGCAGGTCCCAGCACCCTGCTTCCATATCCCCTCAGAAAGAGCCCTGGCCAGGTGCCTTTCTCTCCGCATGCCTTGACTGAAAAGGGTGACATGGCAGGTGACAAGAACAGTACCACATTGAAGGCCCTGTGAGAACCAAGGGCACATGTTCAGCAGAAGAACCTTCCCTTCCAGGGCAAGGCCAGTGTCCAGTCTCCTGAACGGGAGGCCAGCCACAGTGACAGACACTGATGCTTACTGTCCTGGGCAGGAGGTCAGCTGTGGATAGACATCAGTGTTATGCCACATGACCTGGACTTGCTCTCTCTCTCACCCAAAATGAGTAATGAGGCAGGCAGCAGCTTCATTTCCCATTTTGCCGATGGGAAAACAGAGGCACTGACTTACCAAAGGTCAACCCCTCACAAGAGACAGAGGAATGCATGGAGCTAACTGTTCAAGGGCACGCACACGTGTGCGCATGCTGGGGGAGTTGGTCTTGGTTTCAGGGGCGACACAAACATGTCTTCTCACTTCTTTTTCCTTACAAGTCCATTAGTGTCCTGTGGCTGAAGTGACAAGCTTCCATAAACGGGGTGGCTTGAACAACAGAAACTTACACTCTCTCGGTGCCTTAGCTGTGGGAAGCCCCTGGCTCTGAGTGAGTCCATTCTGAGTATGGGGATTGAGAACTCCACACTGGGAGTAGAGCATCACTTAGCCCCAGCAATTATAGTATGCTCTCAGCTTTAGATTTTAAGCAGCAGCCATGCAGAAGCCTCCGTCAGCTGCGGCAGCAGGTTGGTTGCATGGCCCAGGGTACGCAAAGCAAATGTTCCAGGCCCTTCTTCTGTCTTGCAGGCGTCCTTTCCAGCAAACCTGCAGCTCGTCCTTGTTCTCCGGCCCACGGGCTTTTTCCAGAGGACTCTCTCGGACATCGCCTTCAAGTTCAACAGAGATGACTTTAAGATGAAAGTGCCGGTGAGGACTCCCTTGAGCTGTGTCAGCAGAACCAAGCTTAAGTGCATTCTTGGCGCATGGTAAACTCTCAAGGAGTGAGCTCCATTCTGTGGCCATAAATAAAATCCCACAAGATGCAGTTGGAAGCTACGCTCCCTCTGAGTTCCGGCTGTGGGAACTCTATGATTCCCCCTTCTCTTGAGCCATGCCACAACCCAGCTAGTGGACAGCTCCCAGTGGACAGCTCCATCAGAATACTGTAAGTCACCGGACTGTAAGTGCCAGCCCACGGTGAGGGGACACACCCCAAAGGTCCCAGGGAAAATGAGGGCTGATGAAGAGGACATGGATGTCTCCTGAGTCCATGGAAGGAACCTTAGCTGCCAGCCAGGCATGCGCTGGGCCCCAGCCAGGGACAACCCATCAGAGTAGGCCCTACCTTCTCTGCTGTCCCCAGCCAGCATGGGTC
Source organism: Acomys russatus (assembly GCF_903995435.1). Lineage (NCBI taxonomy): Eukaryota > Metazoa > Chordata > Mammalia > Rodentia > Muridae > Acomys > Acomys russatus. Next base: position 7,180,069 of record NC_067163.1, read on the forward strand.
AGCCCCCTCCTATTGTCCACCAAAAAAGGAACCTAATGTTACTCTACTTGCCCTCTACAACCAAGACTCTGTAAAGTTCCTGAAAGCACTCACGCATCCTACAGGCCAGCAAGGCCTGGCTGTGGCCTCCGTGGCACCCAGGAGCTACCAAGGAGTGACCCTATGAGTCCATTTCTTTTTCACAAAGACAACAGGAGCACAGGGGTTGTTGCCAGGCTGTGGGAATCCCCAGCAGGGCCACCCAGAACACTTTTGGAGATGGAAGAATCTGGCCTGGTTGCTGTCCACAGTGCTACCTGCTGTGTCTCAGTCTTCGGTGACAGATAGCCTCTCCTCCCAGCTGTCTATAGCCACCGCCCACCCCTCATGACTGCTCTCTGCCCTCTGCTTAACAGGCGAGAGCTCCTCTCAGCAAACAGGAACAGTGGAGCCTGGCTTCACTACCCGCTTCTGCCCTTCAGAGTAATGACTAGAGAAAAGCGTCCATCATCGCCCAAGTCCTCAGGGGGTAACTGTGACTCAGAGTCATGCTTTATAGATCTGAGGGTAGCTGGCCCCAGGACGTTACTGTAGGAGGACACTGTACCCATTGCCCCATGGCACCTCCCACTCATCCAGCTAGAGGTTCAAATCCCAGTCCCAAAACTAGAACGGGAGGAGACATGGCCATAGCTCTTGCCTCTGTGCCCCCATGGATGTCTGTAGTAACACTGTGTTCCTCCCTCCTGTGGTCAGATGACAAGAACGTGCCTGGCCTTTTTCCACCTTTGCAAGTAAGCCACACTGACAACAGCTTTCCAGACCACCAGGCATCATGGAGAAATAAGGCTGGGGCCATCCACAGCAACATACGGTCTCTTCTGTAAAACTATGCCGTAGTAGTATGTCAATAGGGGTCAAACAAGCTTACAAAACTGTTCCATCACCTGCAAGTTCACAGACCAATCTTAGATAAATTCTAGAATTCTTGAAGGATTTGGCTTTGGCTTTTAGAAGGTATCTGACACCTTTTCCACTGTACTGACCTCAGGGCAAGAGGAGGCACATCCTTGGACTCCTCACCTTCTCTGTTGTGGTGGGAAATGTATAACACATGCTCTCTCTCTCTCTCTCTCTCTCTCTCTCTCTCTCTCTCTCTCTCTCTCTCTCTCTCTCTCTCTCTCACACACACACACACACACACACACACACACGCACGCACACGCACACGCACACGCACACACCAGCACTAAGGTTAAGGATGGAGGCAGCAGGTGCCTTGAGTTACTCAATCCATCTCTGGCTCCCTGGCCATGAGCCAAGGTTATTTGGCAGCATATGGATAAGTCTATGAGAAGAACCAAGAGAAAATGGAGTAGCTCAGTGGGAAATCTTTCCAGCTCGAACTGAGACTCCGATGCTTTTTCATCCAGCAGTTGTGCTTTAGTCGGGACTTAGCATCTGTGCCATTCTCAGCAGTGAGAATGCTTCCTTGCTAGGTGGTGAGGCTCCCAGCAGCCCTGACTTCTGCCCAGCAGTCACCAGAGTGTTTTCACTATCGTAACAGTCCAGGTTGTCTCTAGACACCCCCAGTAGAGAGCCCCCACTTTAAACTGACTCAGTGTTGAATAATATATGTCACAGTATCAAATAACCCCTGCGCCGAGCCTTTGAGAGCTTATTCTGTAGCGTCTGCCAGGCAGCCTACAAAGCAAAGTCTGGGTTTCCATCTAAGTGAGTAGAATAGCCTCAAAAATGGCAAAAGAAAAAAAAAAGAAAGAAACAGAGCTAGGCTGGCTGCTGTGACCACACAAAGTAGAACCTCTTTGGCATTGTCAGTTAGTCTGATGAGGTGGGAGCCTGGGGCTGCTTCTGAATTGATCCCGTCAGTATCTAAAATGATGTTTGTGGCATGCTCAGCAGGAGCAAGCATAAACTGCTTTCTTTGGAAGCAAAGCTTTATTCCCTTGGCATGCTGAGCTCCTTGATAGAGAAGTTACTGCCACCCATTGGGTATCTGTGACAGGCCAGGCACCCTTTGCAGGGCGTGTTCATGTCCAGTGGCCTCAACTGGGTCCTCACCATCTGCCGGTGACATCCATCATAATTTGACTCATATAGACAAGGAAGCCAGGAACAGTGAATAAGAGGCTTGCATGGGATCCATCTACCAGAGGATAGAGCTGGACCCTCAAGTCAGAAGCCAGAGGCACAGTGGAGTCCAGGGCAAGATGGCTGATGACGATCCCCTCTCTCTCATAGGTCATGATGCTAAGCTCCGTACCAGAACTCCACGGCTACATTGATAAGTCACAGCTGACCGAGGACCTTGGGGGGACCCTGGACTACTGCCACTCCAGGTGGCTGTGCCATCGCACAGTGAGTGGACCTGGGTGCTATGTAGCCATGTTTTCATTAATTCATAGTTAGCCCAGCAGAATTGTTTTCACATGACAACACTGTCTTCTAAAAAATATGCTCACTGAAGTTTCTTCCCCAAGAATGAGGAGATGGTCTCAGTGGGCCTTAGTCACTGTAAAGAGATAGCATGAGTAATAAGCCTGGGTGTGGCTTTCTCCGAGCTTGGAGAAGAAAAAGAAAAAATAAAATAAGAACCTACAAAGCTCTATGTTGAGCTCAACACTCGTGAGCCTTCTAGCAAGGAGGTGGGGGCAGAGACCCTAAGCGTAGAAAGACCCTTGGTGACAGGGACATTTGCAAAGCCTGTCTGGTACATTTCTGAAGAAGAGTGACGTTGAGACGCTCACGGGAAGGTATTTGCTGGCACACGTGTGTGCTTGGGGGCCACTCTCTCCTCTGCAACAGCAGTCATGGTATCAGCTTTCAGGGCTGCAGGCCGCGTGCAGGGCTCTGTGACGCTGTTGTTCTCCCTCCTCCCAAGGCAATTGAAAGCTTCGCCCTGATGGTGAAACAGACAGCCCAGATGCTGCAGGCCTTCGGGACTGAGCTGGCCGAAACAGAGCTGCCTAATGATGTCCAGTCAACCAGCTTGGTGCTCGGCGTACACACAGAGAAGAAGGCTAAAGCGAAGGTGAGTACTGTTCTCTGGGACTGAGCTCGCAGCAGGGGAATTTGATCCCTGACATAAGATGTCAGGTGAATTTCCATATGGAAGGGCTAGAAGAAAGCAGGTCTCCGAGACGCTTGACTGAGAACTGACCGTAACCGTTTTCAAGGCTCTACATGCGAGTCCTGTTAGCTAACTTGTGCATCCGTGGGCGGCACCTCTCCGCCCAGAAAACCTGAGGGGCCTCAGTCAGTGAAAGCCAAGACCAGTGCATTTCTCTGGTGGGTGTGCCCTGTGTGGGGTGCAGGGCAGCTCCGGTATAACCAGACAGGGCCCCTCTGCCCTGGTTCCTCCCGCCAGTGACTGGCAAAGTTATGGTTGAATTTGCTGCATAAAATACCGTTGTGAGTCGGGCAATGGTGGCACATGCCTTTAATCCCAGCACTCGGGAGGCAGAGACAGGCGGATCGCTGTGAGTTCAAAGCCAGGCTGGTCTACAAAGTTAGTCCAGGACAGCCAAGGCTACACAGAGAAATCCTGTCTTGAAAAACAAAAACAAAAAACACCGTTGTGCTCCAAGCTCACATGGCTATCTAGGGTAAAGGTTCCACATTGCTTGCTGTGGACATCTATGCCACTGATGGCTTTGAGACAGCAGAGTCTGGGTGGCTGTAAGCTGCTGTGTGTCCTGAAAATGGTGCCTCACCTCTGCGAGGCATGTCACTCACTCCATAGAAATGGCCTTTTGCCTGCACAACAAGGCCAACTCCAGGAGAGGGATGTTAGAAAGTCTGGTTTCCAGTTACTTTTTGACCTTATCCTCATGCCCTGAGCAACCTGTAACCTTACCTTCGTCACAAGCAAGCAGCACCCTCCTTGCTTATATATACATACAAATATATATATATATACATTTAAAATAAATATAACACATAATATTATATATAATATTTAAAATATTTTAAATTAATTCTTTGAGAATCTCCTATATGTATACCCTGGCTGTAACAGTTTTAAGTGCACTGCGTGGTTATACAGTTTGCACCCACAGTGCATATTACTCCCATTCCGTGCTGGCCCCACCTCCTCAGTGTTGAGACCTGAGCCCAGCCAGCTGGCTGCAATACAAGCTCTGTGTGCACTCCCTCTGCAGGAGGATCTGCAGCTGGCGCTGAAGGAGGGGGACAGCATCCTTGAGAGCCTCAGGGAGCCACTGGCTGAGAGCACTGCCCAAAGTGTGAACCAGGACCAGCTGGACAATCAGGCCACCGTGCAGAGGTAAGGCCTGCGCCCTCCTGCCCTACCTTGCTCTGGCCAAGGTGCAGTACTTCCCCAGATACACAGCCACCGTGACAACACAAGACAACTGGCCAACGCAACGCAATTGCAACGGATCCCAGCAGGTAGCCCTCTGGCCAGTCTCCCATACTGAAGAGGGGGTGGGGGACTCAAAAACAGACAGGAAAATGTTGTACAAGCAACAATAGCGGAGTCCCTTAGATCTGCATAGCCCCACATCCCCAGTGAGTCCTTGTGGGTAGGAGAGCACCTCAGGGTGCCTGTGCTCCAGCCTTGTGGTTTTAGGTATGCATTTTACTGTCATAGCAAAGGATACTGTCGTATTTCCCGCTGGTTCTCCACAGTTATAACAGCACAGGACAGAGTCTGCTCCCTGCTGCTTTGGCATCTTGAGAGCCATATCTGCCTTCTGACATCCTATCCTCACCATGCTGCAGGCCCTATGGGTGCTATTCCCACCTACAGGACAGTGTTGGAGGACCCAGATGGGTAGAATATTGTCCGGAAATCCAAAGATAGGCAGATAGACTCCTGGCTCTTGGCTTCTACATGGTTCTCTCCATGCCTGCTGGGGCTGTGTGCAGAGCAGACATGCTGGTTGGGAGCATGGGAAGGGCACACTGTAGGTGGCTGTGTGCAGAGCAGACATGCTGGTTGGGAACATGGGAAGGGCACACTGTAGGGACTGAGGCTCATCAGCAGGAGATCTACCAGCTTCCCCCTGGGGAATATATCAGCCCCTCCAGGACCAGGTAAAGGGACAAGACCGGGGGTGCTGGTGACTCTCTTTAGAGTCCCTGGGGTGTGCGCACCAGCCCTAGACCGTGGCAGCCCACTGCTCTTCACCCTGGCCCAGGGTTGTTAACAATAAACCAATGGCCTCTCAAAAATTAAAACTGTGGGACTAGGGAGATGGCACAGGTGATCGTGCTTGCCAAGCAGGAATGAAAACCTCAGTTAGGACCCCCAGTTTAAAAAGCCTGTGTGTAGTGTCTCATATTTGCAACCCCAGGACTGTGGAGGTAGAGACAGGCAGGTTCCTGGAGCTGACTGGCCAGCCGTTCTTGCAGCTTTGGCAAACTCCTGGTTCAGTGAGAGACCTTGTCTCTAATAACAAGATGGAGAACAACTGAACAAGACTCCTGGTGTCAACCCCTGGTAAAACACACACACACACACACACACACACACACACACACACAGCTCTGCTGTGTCCATGTGGCACTAAAATGCATCTCCCTCATGTCCCTCAGAACCCTGAGAACTGCAGGAGTCAGCACATGACACCAGGAAAGCTTGGCAGGGGAGACCCCTGTGCACTCTAGGTGGCACAGCCTGCTTCACTCCTGTGGCCTCTGCCTCTCTTTCTCAGGCTCCTGGCCCAGCTGAATGAAACCGAGGCTGCCTTTGACGAGTTCTGGGCAAAGCATCAGCAGAAGCTGGAACAGTGCCTGCAGCTGCGGCACTTTGAGCAAGGCTTCCGGGAGGTGAGTGGCTGACTATGGGATGCTGGTGAGGGGAGTGGGTCTGCCCACCGTGGGTCTAACTCAGTGGCTCTCAGCGCATGGGTCATAACCCCCTTAGGGGTCACCTGAGGCCATCCTGCATATCAGATATTTGCACTGCTGCTCATAGCAGTTACAAAATGACAGTTATGAAGTAGCGATGGAAATAATTACATGCTTGGGGGTCGCCACAACATGAGGACTGTGTGAAAGGGGCACAACACTGGAGAGGTTGAGAACCGCTGGCCTAACTCACGTGAAACTGAGAAAGACTACCCAGAGCAGGGTACATTTAAAATATTTACATGTATGTGTGGGAGGGGCGTGTGTATGTGAGAGTATGCAAGTGCACACATCCGTATGTATGCACGTGTAGGCTAAAGCAGGAAGTTGATGCTTTACTCTATCACTCGACCTCACTGCCTGAAGACAGAGTCTCTTACTGAACGGGAAGCTTGCTAGTTGGTCTAGACCATCTAGCGCTGTTTCTACTCCCACGGCCCTAGTGCTGAGATTTCAGGCACACACAGCCATACCTGACTTTTTGTGTGGGTGCTGGAGACTTGACTCAGGTCACTCACTCAGAGCGCTCTTAGCCACTGAGCCACCTCAGGCCCCAGGTAGCATTTTAAACCAAATTTTCTATTCAAAAATAATTCTAGATTTGCTTGTTGTCACACAGAATGATCCCGGTAGTGTTGGCCAGTTCCCTGAGCAGTAACAAACCGTAGCTCAGTGTTGCAACCTAGCCTGACACTGAAGCTATAGGCACAGGACGCATGTCACACTGGAACCCCTCTCTGCTCTCCCCATGTCTCCAGTCCTTGGGGACACTTCCAGATCACAGTCCAGTGGAGGAAGTCAGGACAGGAACTCAAGCAGGGCAGGAACCTGGAGGCAGGAGCTGATGCAGAAGCCATGGAGGGTGCTGCTTACTGCCTTGCTCGCCATGGCTTGTTCGGCCTGCTTTCTTACAGCACCCAGGACACCAGCCCAGGGATGGCCACACCCACAATGGGCGGGGTCCTCCCCCACTGATCATTAATTGAGAAAAGTGCCCTACAGCTGGATCTCATGGAGGCTCCTTCCTTTCTGATGACTCTAGCCTGTGTCTAATTGACACGAACCATCCAGCACAGTACACCCCACCTCTTAGTCAGTACAAGAGAGCCACCACACATTAGATTATTTTAGCTTCACTTCTGGACTGTATGGTTTTCAGCCTACAGTTTCAGTTGCCTCTTGGCACATATTTAACTACTTTTTTTGTTTTTGTTTTTGTTGTTGTTGTTTGGTTTTTTGAGACGGGGTTTCGCTGTGTTAGCCTTGGCTGTCCTGGACTCGCTTTGTAGACCAGGCTGTCCTCAAACTCACATCAATCTGCCTGCCTCTGCCTCCCAAGTGCTGGGGAAAGCATGTACTGCCATGCCTGGCTTAACTTATTTCATTTTTTAAAATACAAATTGTGTTGTGTTTTTATCCTGCGCATCCATGTATCTGTTGCTACATAGAGAAATACATGGGGCCTTATCAAACACACCTGCCAGCTATAGTGTTATTTTTTCTTTTTGTTAGTTCTTAGAGTGTTTTTACATAGGTGACCGTGCCCCTTGCAGAGAAGGGCGGGTACATCCCTTCCTTTTGGTTGTTTTTCATTGTTTACTTTCTTCCTATGAACACTGGCCACAGCTTCCCCACTTGAATGAGGGCAGCGAAAGTGACCTGGTTGCCTTGGGCACACTGGGAAAGCACTCACTGTTCCTCAACCATACATCATGGTGGCTGTCAGGTCTCTGCAGGAGTTCCTTACCACGCTGACAGTGTATCTCTCTGTGGTGTCTCTCTGAGGTGTCTCTCTGAGGTGTCTCTCTGAGGTGATCCTTCTCAGATATTTTAAGATCGGGGTGGATGTTCAATTGATCTGATTCTTTTTCTCAGTTGATGAATTCTGTGGCTTCTGATCTGTTGCAAATTCTAGCAATAGACTTCCGGATTCTACATCTGCGTTGAGTCTCAGAAATGAAGCCTTGGTCACCCGGTGTGGTTATTTCCTGGAATGTAGTTACTTCTATGCATGGTGGAATCAAGTTGGGTAATAGTTTGTTAATTTTTGCAACTAATTCATGGACACATGGATCTGCAGTTTTCTTTTCCTTTTTTACTCTTCCTCTTGTTTTGGTATCGGATAATGTTATTTGAGGCAAATGAATCAATCAAAAGAGAACACTCTTCCAATTTCTGGAGAAGGTTGTATAGATTAGTGTTAATTTCTTGTACGTGTGCATATATGTATGTATACATGTGCATACACACTTGTATGTATGAGCACACAGACTAGAGGACGGTGGCAGTGTCTCCCTTGTTCATGCTGTCCTGCTCGTCTGAGACTGAGCCTGGGGCCCACTGATGGAGCTAGACTGGCTCAGGGGTCCTCTGGTCCTCCCCTTGCCCTTCCTGCCGGCAAGCGGGGAGGGACGCAGACTGCCGCACCCAGCTAGAGATGTGAGCTCAGGTCTGCATGCTTGTTTGGCAGCTCTACTGAGCTATCTCAAGGTTTAGCCCCACACTCTTCTGTAAACATTAGAGGTGATACCCTAGAACCCTATGTGGGCCTGGAGGGGTGTGTGTGTGCGCACGTGCGTGTGTGTACATGTGCACGTGTATGTGTGTGAGTGTGTGCGCATGCATGTGGGTGCGTGTGCGCACGCACGTGTGTGTGTGTGTGTGTGTCTGTGTGTGTGTCTGTGTGTGTGTCTGTGTTTGTGTGTTCTGGTGGGGGTTAAGTGGTGAATGAGCTTACCTAACTAGCAGTTCTACAGCTGTGAAAAGAGCTGTTTCATGCTGCACAAAATGTGATGGTACGCTGTCAGGAGGTGGTCTCGTCCTCCACATCATGTTACGTGAGATTAGCGTCCAGATTTGCTTCTGTTTTTCTCATCTGTGGAATCTGTAGTGATGGCTCCTGCCTCCTCACTGCTATTCACAGTTTGCATCTTCTCACAGTACAGAGAACTGACTGCTATGTTATCACACTGTGGCACTTGAAGAAACAGCAATTTGTTTTATGTTTTTCTCTTTTCAGTTTGATTGATTTTTAATCATATCTTTATCATTTATTTCTACTGGTAACTCTGAATTTATTTTAGTTCTATTCTAGGCTCTTGGGGTAAGAGTCTGCAGTACCTACTTAAGAATATTCTTTAAAAAATAATAATTTAAAAAAGAATATTCTTTAGCTGGCAGTACACGACTTTAGTCCCAGCTCCCAGGACGCAGAGGCAGGCGGATCTCTGAGTTTGAGGCCAGCCTGCTTACAGAGCAAGTTCCAGGATAGCCAAGGCTACACAGAGAAACCCTGTCTTAAAAAAACCAAAACCAGAATATTCTTTAATAATACAGTTGTTTATTTACTTATTTTGGGCTTTTGAGTCTCAGTCTGTTTACAGTTTTGACTGTCCTGGAACTCAGTATGTAGTCCAAGTAGCGTCAAAGCCACATGATCCTCCTGCCTCCCAAGATCTGCTCTCACAGGTGTGATCTACCATACGTTCACCCATAATATGCGTGCTTGTTATGAATGCTACCGGCCTCCCGTCCACCACTGCTTTTTGATGTGGCCCCCAGCTTTTGACATGTTGCACTTCCATTTCCATTTAATGCAGTGTCTTAGCCTTTCCTGTAATGCCCCCTCAGTGACCCGTGGGTCATTCAGCAGTACTGTGGGGTTGTTTGGTTTCCAGGTGTTTGGGGAATGAGGCTATGGGGAGGGCCAGCACCCCAAGAGGCTCTGCAGTCCCGAGTGGCTTACCTGAGCCTGGATAGCTCTCATCATCTTGCTGTTATTGGGGTCACCATCCCCTGCCCCTCCAGGCATGGACTCCTGAGTGAGGCACAGATGTTCCAAGGTCACCTTCCTCTGTTGCAGGTCAAAACCACCTTGGATTCCATGTCCCAGAAGATAGCTGCCTTCACTGGTGTTGGCAACAGCCTGGCACACGTGCAGCACCTCCTGAAGGACTTGACTAGCTTTGAGGAGAAGTGCAGCGTGAGAGTTTGGCGTGGGTGGAAAGGGAATGGTGCTCACAGCATCACACCATCACCTAGCTATGCAGAGGGCACAGGGCCCAAGCTTACTCCCGAACATCAGCTCCTGCGGCACCTGACACGGGCAGTGTGCAGGGACCCCGAATACCCTCCTCCATCTCAGGCACACACCCTGTCCTCCATGGCCCCTTGTTAGCGCTCTCATTACTCCTTGACTTTAAAACCTACACTTACTCTCAACCTGGGCAACCCGATACCTGCCCGACCTCAGGCAGCCACAGCCGCCCACCCACTCCATGTTCGTCGCCCACCTCCAGATGCTGCAGGCACCCCTGGGACAAGGTTCCCCATTCGTCGCACCATACAGGACTAAGCTGACTTTCTGCATTCTGCAGGTGGCTGTGGACAGGGCCCGAGCCCTGTCCCTCGAAGGTCAGCAGCTGATTGAGAACAAGCACTACGCAGTTGACTCCATCCACCCCAAGTGCGAAGAGCTACAGCACCTCTGCGACCACTTTGCTGCGGGGATCAGCAGGAGGAGGGGCCTTCTCAGCAAGTCCTTGGAGCTGCACAGCCTCCTGGAGCTGGTAGGAAGCTAGCTGGACTTACTGAACTAACGGGCCAAGCCCACTGCTGTCACTTATCAGCTAGGAGGTCCGGGCTGGTCTGAGCTCCTGGCAGGACAACCGGATACCCTCCCCCCTGCATCCTCTGTCTTGTCCACTCTGAGCATTGGTCCCACTTGTCGCAGTAATGATTTCTTGGAAGGGACCTCAAACTCAGTCCCCTGTTAGTCCTGCTCTATTCTGACCTTCTTTCCTATGCTGAGTTCAGCTCCGGAAACCCAGTTAGCTTAGTGGCAGGGCGTCTCATTTCCTGCATCAGTTGAGAGGGGAGCCAGGTGTGGGGAGGGGAGCGCTCCAGCAGGCAGCCACACAGGGGAATGAGGTGCAGGCAGGTCCTGACGCTGACAGCCTTCCTTTGTTTCCAGTCCATGAAGTGGTGTGATGAAGGGATCTTCCTGCTGGCCTCGCAGCCTGTGGACAAATGCCAGTCCCAGGATGGTGCAGAGGCAGCCCTCCAGGAAATCGAGAAGTTTTTGGAGACTGGTGCAGAAAATAAGATTCAGGAGCTTAACAGGATTTACAAGGAGTATGAATGCATCCTCAACCAGGACCTTCTGGTAAGGCCAGCTTGCGTTTCTGCCTGGTGGCTGGGGACTGAGGCCCCACTTCACAGGATATTTCCAAGAACATGTTTTTTGGGGTGGGGATGCTAAGGATTAAACCCAGGGCCTCACACATACTAGGCAAGCCCCCATTTAATGAGCTATGTACCAAATGTTAGAAAAACCCTTTGAGCAGGAGATGACGGTTGCTGGGGAGAAGTACAGGTGTGGGGAGCATCAGTGCAGCCTTCCTCCATCGCAGAAGTTATCCCTGCCACCGTCTCCCCCAGCATGGCCTGAGATAGGTGTGGGTTTATGGTATAGCATTCACTGGAACCCTGGTCCTGCCTCGGAACCTCTGGTGCTCCACCTGAGATAGGCTGGCTCCTCCTAGCCCCCAGCCAGCTGCCCTAACTCCCCTTCTAGGGTAATAGGAAGAGGTTGATTCCCCCTTCTGTAGCCATCCTTTCAGAGCTCTGGAGATGGGGCCCGTCCTGCCATGGGATCTTACACAGCTCTCACTGACCAGAGCTGGTACAGAGCAGTGCACTATTCCTGGATACTTCTCATTCATATGAAGCAGAGGACGATGCACACACACGGCACACTCCCTGTGGATGATGGGGTATTTTTAAGGGCCACCACTGACATTGCAAGGTGTCTCAGTAGCCTTGTCATTTCAGGAACATGTGCAAAAAGTCTTTCAGAAGCAAGAGAGCACTGAGGAGATGTTCCACCGCAGGCAAGCCAGCCTGAAGAAACTGGCAGCCAAGCAGACACGGCCTGTGCAGCCTGTGGCCCCCCGACCAGAGGCTCTCACCAAGTCCCCTACCCCCTCACCAGGTAGACATGGCCTCTTCCTTCTAGGCCCCCCATGGCCCTTCTGAGGAAGCCAAAGACATCAAGTCCTGTTCTCACACTTCTGCCTTCCTTGCCCTCCCTGCCCCTGTCCATGGTCCCCAGCCTGCAGACCAGGGCCTCTCCTGATTAGTCAGTTTCCCTGGGACTCAGCTACACCCTGCCAAGTGCCATCAAACTAGGTTGTGTTTATGCATTGGCCACAGAAGAATTGGGTCCTTTCAGCTGAATCCTGGTGGCCTGCGAGCAAGAGACACTGACTGACCCTGTAGGAACGGTCATCAGTCTAGAGACACTGACTGACCCTGTTGGAAAGGTCATCAGTCCTTTCCTCCAACCGACTCTCTCCCCACTCCAGCCATTCTTTGCTGTTTTGAGAACTGTACCCCTGGCTCAGCACTGACCTCTTCCCAAGCCCTCCAGGCTGTCACTAACTGTGGAGCTGTGTCCCAGGCCCCATGAGCTGCAAAGGTGGCATGGCCTGCTGACCCTCACCTTTGCTTAGAGACCTCCTTTTCCCTACATCAGGAAAGCATTCTTTCCTTCCACGGAGGGACAAGAAACCCAGAGGTGAATAGGCAACTGCAGTGGCCAGTGTGGCCACAAATGCCCTGGAGAAACATCCCAGCATCATCCTGTGTGGTGGAGGATAGCTGCTTTCTGTCCTGTGGAAAGACCTCCATTGCCAGGGGTTCCAGGGTGCCCTGTGAGTTCCCTCCCTCTTGCCCACTTGTCACCCTGTCAGCTGTAGCTGTGTCCAGTCCAGGGGCTGTGGAGGCCCCAGTCAGTGGTTCCCTCAGGTAACCATCCATCACCCATCAATCACCCCTTTCTTCCATCTTTAGTGCTATAATCCTTTCTTCTCTTCCTTTTATCCTCTGGGTACCATTCGGGACAGAGCTAACACCCTTCTCTGTCTCTTTCACACTAGGCTCCTGGCGGAGCTCTGAGAACTCCAGCTCCGAGAGCAGTGCGCTCCGCCGAGGGCCCTACAGGAGAGCCAAGGTGAGCATCACGCCACTATGACCCTGCATGCGCCTGTCGTCTGTGACCATAACAAAGCAACTCAACATTCTCCCTTGGTCTGACCCTGTCGTCCATGTGGCCTGCCTTTCTGGGTTTTCTGGCCTCTGGAGCATCTGTTTGTCCTCCTCAGACCCCATTCCAAGTGGGAGATGAGGCTGGGCAGTCAGTATCTGAGGCTGGGCAGTCGGTATCTGAGGCAGCACTTTCGTGCTCAAGCCCAACGCGCTGCTCTCTCCTCAGAGTGAAATGAGTGAGAGCCGGCAGGGCCGCAGCAGCTCCACGGGGGATGAGGAAGAGAGCCTGGCCATCTTGCGCAGGTAAGTGGCCATGTGTGGCTGTGTGTCCAGTCAGCAGTGTGGCTACAAGTGCCTGGGAATCAGCACTCGGACCCTGGCCTGCGGAGCTGGAAGGAAGCCAGCATGGTGTATATGCCAACTAAAAACAAACACATGTGCTATAGGACACACGCACATGCATCAGTCTGTCCTGGGCTTTTGACCATCTGGGCCCTTACTGGGGTCACCTGTCACCTTTCCTGGGTAGCCTACCTTCTGCTCTATGGGAACGCATACCTACTCCCAAAGGCACCTGTGGAGTAATGGGTGGGCGCTGTGACATACTGAAGATCTGTGCTCCAAATGCCCACTGAAACCTGCCTGTCCTTCTATGTTCACCCAAGTCCCTTCACTCATGAAGTTTCTGAGCATCATCCAGGCGAGACAATGTGAACACTAGAGGGTACAATTGCAAAGAAGGAAAAACACCCAGGAACGTGTCAGCCAGAAGCCGGGGTCATGGCATCAGGCATGGAAGGAAACGGTCAACCCTACATTGTCCTAATTCTTCATATTTGCTCTATATACAGTAAGAATGAAGAAACAGCTCTTGGAAGCACATGACCGAACAGGTGTACACAGGTAGCCTGTTTCCAGATGTCCCCAACAAGCTTGGCAGTGCAGGACAGAGTAAACTATGAACTAGAATCCAGCTTCTGATGGCAAAATCATGAGAAAGAGGCAGAGAAGGGTAGAAGTGGAGCAGCTTCCAGGCCGGGCAGCACACGCGGGCACTGAGGCAGAGATGGCCCCCTTGTGCCCCAGCAGTTTGTGGCTGAGAAGCAGGCCCAGACTTCTTTATGCTTCTAAAGCAGGCTCACTCTAAAGCAGGCTCACCTGCTTGGCTGTTGGCTGCCCTGTAAGATTCCACACCAAGGTCTCCATCCAATAGTCAGTGGGCTGTGGCATTTGCAGATGAAATGGCAGGTGGGCTGTAGTGGCAGGTGGTCCTACTCTCTGCAAGGTATGAATGGCTGGATGCTCTGTCAGCCCATCCTCATCTCCTCCTGGGGCTCCACAACTGGCAGGCACATTACATGGCCAGGCTGCAGGTGGCCACCGGGCAGTCATTGTGTTCAGAGTAGCAGTGACCCTGAAGGGACACACCTACCCAGAGGCTGTGGCGTCAGAGGATCTTCTTCATAAAGATGTCGTGGGGAGACTCCAGTGGCTTGTGAAGGAAGCACGAATGTCTTGACTCGCCCGTGTCTGTAAAGGTGGCATTGATTTGTACAGATGTCCCCAAAGGCCAGAACGTGGGTAGAGAAATCAATTCCGGAAGGCAGTGGGAGCTGGGGAGCCAGCGTCTTCCACAGCTCCTGGTACTGGCAAGTCCTGGATGCCCAGGGACTCGGTGGCACCAGATGGCCCTCCCACCCGCGTCTCAGCTCTCCATGTCTCATCCACAGACACGTGATGAATGAGCTGCTGGACACGGAGCGGGCCTACGTGGAGGAGCTGCTGTGTGTCTTGGAGGTGAGACGCGCACGGGGGCAGGGTGTCAGCTTGCCATCACACCAAAGCTTCATTTTTTTTTTAAGATTTATTTATTTTATTTATTGCATATGAGTGCTTAATCTGCAGAAGAGGGCATCAGATCACATTATAGATGGTTGTGAGCCACCATGTGGTTGCTGGGAATTGAACTCAGGACCTCTGGAAGGGCAGGTGGCGCTCTTAACCACTGAGCCATCTCTCCAGCCCATAGCTTCATTTTTATATTGTCGCTAGAGCTAGGCCTGTTGGCAAAGACCTATATTTCCAACAGTTCTGGAGACCAAGGCAGGCAGATCATAGGTTCAAGGCCTGCCAGGGCTATAGAGCAAATTCAAGGCCAGCTTGAAGACCCCACCTCAAAATAAAATGAAAAGAACACTTGCCTAGCTTGTGTGAGGTCCTCGGTTTCATCTCCAGCACCACCACCACTACACACACACACACGCATGCACGCACGCACACGCACACACACACACACACACGCATGCACACACACACCATACATACACAAGCTTATCACAAGTTTTTTAAAATGCTGCTTACAAGTGAGCACGTATGCCCACAACAAAATGTATGAAAACGTTCATAGCTGATCTGTTTGTATCAGGCCCAAACCAGAAACAGCCCAAACGTTCTTCAGCAGGCATAGTTTCTGGACTGAGCAGATACAAATCCACAAGAGCTGCCTGTGCACTTAGCAAACACGCAATCCACGTGGCCACATGGCCTCAAGTGACAGTGGCATGGGTCATAGGAACCAGTATACACAGTTCCAAGCAGGGGACCCTCCAATCCCAGCACTCAGGAGCTAAGGCAGCTCACTGTGAGTTCAGAGCCAGCCTGGGCTACATAATGAGGTGTGGTCCGGCATGGGCTATAGGATGAGACCCAGCCTGCAGGTCCAGCATAAGAGGACTTTGAGAAGGGGAGCCCGGGTCCTGAGTTCTCACAGCAGTGGCCTGGGAGGTAGCAGCCAGACAGACTGGATAAACACAGAAGCAGTATGGCCTCTGCTTGTGCAGGTTATGCCTGGATAGGAAGGTCAGAAGGGAAGGTGGGAGGCTCCACCTGCCTCCATACCGGGTGCCATTTGCAGTCACTTGAGCTTTGTGGATCTTCTCCAAATGGCCATTGCAGGCAAGTACGAAAGATAAAAGAGTCGAGCCTCAGCTTTGATTGTTTCTGTGGCTCTGTGGTTGGAACTCAGGATACCGTGTATGGCAGGCAAACATTCAGCACTTAGTTACACCACAGCCCTTGCTCACTTAAAACATGGAAACAGTGTCCCTGGAAGCTAATACTCATGTGCAGTGGCACCAAGCCCGCCAGGCTGCCTGCCGGCTGCCGGTGCGGCTCTGCTGGCTGAAGGCCTCTTTCCCTCCCTGGCAGGGCTATGCTGCAGAGATGGACAACCCCTTGATGGCACATCTCATCTCAACAGGCCTGCAGAACAAGAAGAACATTCTGTTTGGAAACATGGAGGAAATCTATCACTTCCATAACAGGTAGGCACTCCATCCGGGCACAGATGCATGCAGTCTGTGCTTTGTTGCTTCTGACATGGCTGCCTTCAGGGAGCAGGGGTCCACAGGCCCCAGGATGGACTTGGCTGGGAACAAACCTCTCCAGGGAGAACTCAACAGAGAGCCATAGGTGCCCATGACGTATTCTCTGACCACCTTTGTGACCCCATGTCCCACTGGCTTGTGCCTAAGGTGGCTGGGTGATAGGCAGGCTGCCTGCTGGGAGGAGAGAAGTGCTGGCAGCAGTATAGCCCTTACGTTTCCTGTTGAAAACCTGGGACCTCCAAAGAGTGGACCTCAGAAAACCCACAAGCCCACGGCCAGCAGCTCAAAGCCCGCAGAGCCTGCAAGTGCTCAATCCCGGTCTCTGCCCTCTCCTCACTCCTACCCCAGAAGGGTAGCTCCATGTTAATGTGAACTCCAGGGCCAGAAGCAAAGGGAGACTGCCGCCCGGTGGGCACTGAGGAGCCAGGGATGGGTGTGGGCTGCTGCAGGCTCCCAGGCCAAGTGGGGAGTTACTGCCACACTGTGATGAGATTGTCCAAGTTCTCTGGAAGATTCTGCTGTGTTCACTGTCCCACTGACAACCTCTCCATACAGAATATTCCTGCGGGAGCTGGAGAGTTGCATAGACTGCCCAGAGCTGGTGGGGAGGTGCTTTCTGGAACGGGTATGTATCTGTAACTGCATGCTGCCCGGTTAGTGCACATCTCAGGGTTACTCTGAGGGTCCTGGGATATACATCATTTCATTAAGTATGTACGGGGGCCCTTGGTACCCCCACACCACTGACCATGCGTGTGGGGCCCTTTGTACTCCCATATCAATGACCATGCATAGCACCTCGTGTGGGGCCCTTGGTACCTCTGCATCACTGGCCCTGTCCCCTTGGCACCCCCACATCACTGGCCCTGTCCCCTTGGCACCTCCACATCACTAGCCATGTCCCCTTGGCACCTCCACATCACTGGCCATGTCCCCTTGGCACCTCCACATCACTGGCCATGTCCCCTTGGCACCCCCACATCACTGGCCATGTCCCCTTGGCACCTCCACATCACTGGCCATGTCCCCTTGGCACCCCCACATCACTGGCCATGTCCCCTTGGCACCCCCACATCACTGGCCATGTCCCCTTGGCACCTCCACATCACTGGCCATGTCCCCTTGGCACCCCCACATCACTGACCATGTCCCCTTGGCACCCCCACATCACTGACCATGTCCCCTTGGCACCTCCACATCACTGGCCATGTCCCCTTGGCACCTCCACATCACTGGCCATGTCCCCTTGGCACCTCCACATCACTGGCCATGTCCCCTTGGCACCCCCACATCACTGGCCATGTCCCCTTGGCATCTCCACATCACTGGCCGTGTCCCCTTGGCACCCCCACATCACTGGCCATGTCCCCTTGGCACCCCCACATCACTGGCCATGTCCCCTTGGCACCCCCACATCACTGGCCATGTCCCCTTGGCACCTCCACTGTGGCTGGAACCAGACAACACAGTGTCTCCAGTATAGTAAGAGAAGAAAAAGAGTCTCGCACCGAACGCTAATAACTACTTCAGAAAAAGGCAAAGCCATAAGGCACAAGGTTTGGGGCTGTTAGAATCATTGTTTCTGAGGCCTGATGCGGCCGAACTTCCCTTGTGAGTCAGTTTACTTTTGTCCAAGCCTCACTAGCTGGACAACACTGGGAGAAGCACTGGGCTCTGTCCGTCCATATTCTCCTCTGTGGAGTCACAGCTGCTCCCCTCATAGGGCAGTGCAGATGAATTTAAAAAGAGGGGCACGTGGAAATGCTTTGAGCAGAAAAAACAGAATGCACACAGACCTCCGCTCAGACCCACAGGATAGTGTCATGTTGAGTACTGTGAACTGTGAGATTCACCCTGTGCAGAAGAGAGGTCACTGACAGGATAAAGCATGGCACTGTCATGAAATAACTAGAAGGGCCTGGGGTACAGCTCCGTGGTAGGTAGAACACTTGTCCAGCACACACCAGGCCCCAGGTCCCATCCCCACACTAAACCGGGGAGTGGGCAGGTACTGGACACGAATGCTCTGGTGAGCCAGACTTGGTGGTGTGCACCTTCACACTGTTAACCCCAGTACTTAGGAGGTAGGTCTCTGTGAGTTCAAGGCCAGCCAAGCTTTGTAATGAGGCCCTGTCTTTGGGTAGGAGGAAAGAAGGAGTCATATTTGTCTTGGCTCAGCCTGGCCATTTGTGTGTCTCCCAGAATCCCCAAGCCTGGGGTGGTCATCATTCGGTAGGCCAGTGGTCCTACACAGCAGCTTCAGCACCCCTGTGATTTATCAAGAATCCCCCATGCAATGTCTACAACCCTCTGTACCCCAGAGCATCCTATTCTCCAGTCATCCGCACCTGAGAGCCGTCTGAGTCCCCTTGAGCTACCCAGGGGCAACTTTGTTTTGCATAGAGCTCAGGTACCCTTATAGAATAACCTATAACATGTGCCTCAGGTCTGCAGTGTAGTGGTCAGGCCAAGCTCTGAAATTCCTCCTGTGGAGTAGAAGTCTGTGTGGTTCCGTGTTCCTGAACAGCTCCTTATTATGGTGAGAAGCCGGCTGTGGTGAGCTAAGTTAGGAGTCACAGCCCTCAGAAGTGACCTGTTAGTGAAAGGTGTTGCTCAGCTGTCAGCCCGTGAGTGTGGGGTAACCTGGGGCCAGAGAGGCCAGTGTTGGTAGGAGAGCAGTGCAGGGAGACTGAGGCACAAGGCCCCTGCCCTTGTCCCTCATCCATAGCTGCTTGACCCCAGCCTCACTGCATCTCAGCTCAGAGGTGACAGTGGTCACACAGGTTGGAGATAGCATTAGAAATCAGAGCCCAGGAGGACTCCGGTGTGAGACGGAGGGCAGGGCACAATGCAGGCGCTTGCTCTTACCGTCCTGCTAACGTGAGCCAGGCTAGTGGGGCTCAGGGCGCTGTGAAGATTACCTCTGCCCTGGAATCCTCTGCACCCGTAAATCATTCAGGTTAAAGTACTAAACCCAGTTCATGCCTCAGAAACATTTGTGCCCCAAGCCCTGTGCCCAACTATCTGCTTCCCAAACTATGTGTCCTAAGCTGTGTCCCCACCTGCTCTTTATCCCTGAGCCTCCCATCCATATGCACAAGACCCAGAGCCTGCTGTGCCCCCAAATCGTCTGCAGTGTACTGTGTTGTAGGCTTAGCCACACCCTAGGGCCTTCTATAGCTCCTGAGGTACCCAGGAACAATTTGATTTTACACAATATTCATGGTTATTTTTTAATATGTATATATGAGTGCCTGCCTGCATGTATGTATGCCTTTGCATATGTGTGAGTACATGTGCGTGTGTGTGTGTGTGTCTGTCTGTCTGTGTGTGTTGTCTACAGAAGCCAGAAGAGGGTGCTGGATTCCCTTTAGCTGGAGTGACAGGCAGGTGTGAGCTGCTTGTGGATGTTGGGGACTGAACCTGTGTCTTCTGCAAGAGCAGCCTGTTCGGGTGTATTTCAACAAGCTTCCGGAGAGCACCCTGGGCTTTTATGTGAATAAACAGACTGTGCTGTGAAGCTCTCTCCGCAGCTCTCTGGGTTGGGAATGGTCAGCTGTGAGGGCGTTAGAGTGTGAGGCTCTGGTGGTGCAGAGGGACAGTAAGTCTGCCTGGTGGAGTGGGCCTCCTCGCCAGCTTCAGCTCGGGGACCAAACAGCTGCTCGGTGCGACTGGGAAGCAGTCCGAACTCTTTGTCCCTCCCTACTGCAGATGGAGGAGTTCCAGATCTACGAGAAGTACTGTCAGAACAAGCCGCGCTCCGAGAGCCTGTGGAGACAGTGCTCCGACTGCCCCTTCTTCCAGGTCCGTCTTGCGCCCCTCCCCCACACCAGTGCTTCCTTCCCCATGGCCTTGGACTGCGCCGTGGCCTTGCCTGACTAATGCTTGGTGCTTCCAGGAGTGCCAGAAGAAGCTGGACCACAAGCTGAGCCTTGACTCCTACCTGCTGAAACCTGTGCAGAGAATAACCAAGTACCAGCTGCTGCTCAAGGTGAGCCTACGAGGCAGCTGCCCAGGTCGGCCACACCTACCTGTTCGCCGGATGTCTGTGGGGGCCCAGTGCCCAGCCAGGACCCTTCCTCTCCAAGCTCTGGCCCCAAGGGCACCGTAGGAGCCACTCATCCCCACCTTGCCATGGCCCTGAATAACACCATTTGTGTGGGCCTACTGTGTGCCAAACATTGTAGAGTGCCAGGGGCCTGGAGATGGCCAGCTATACCAGCAGTCTGTGCTGACAGCTCATGGCCTCTCCGTGGGGACAATGAGAGCTGAGCCCTGTGTGTCCTGTTGGCCCCTAGGACAGTGAGAAGTAGGGAGTCTCTGTCTTAGTGTTTGCTCAGTGTGGCAGGACAGGGGAGGGTTTTTAGCACTGTGCTGTGGCAGCCAGTGGGGGGCAAGGATGGTGAGTGTGCACTTTCCCAGCTAGGCAGCTCCTGCCCTGCAGAGCCAGCTGTCCGTCCATCACGCTGGCTTCACGGAGGGTGGGTGGACTGGCTTCCTCAAGAGCAGCAGGAATCTGGTGGTTAGTGTCTGTCCAGGGGCCACACCAGGCTTCCGGGGACCCCATCATCCGGCCTTGCCTGGAGTCTGAATCTGAGAGACAGTCAGCTGCTCCTGGGGAGTAGAAGGACTATCTTGGTGTACGACTGCTTCCTCCGCGTTCCCCCTCAGGAGATGCTGAAGTATAGCAAGAACTGTGAGGGGGCAGAGGACCTGCAGGAGGCCCTGAGCTCCATCCTGGGCATCCTCAAGGCGGTGAACGACTCCATGCACCTCATCGCCATCACTGGCTATGACGTAAGGCCCAGAGTAGCACCGTGGTACCGGGAACACATGGCCTTTGTCCTGCCTTGGTCCCTGTCTCATGAGCAATTGGACAGAGACAATCCTATTAGTGCTGTGAGCTCCCTGAATCTTGAAGTGAACATATGTGGCCTGGGGCCTAGGGCAGCCCAGGGCCTGAGTCAGGAGCCTGTCCATAGTGGAACAGACCAAAACTCTACCCTTGGGACAGTGAGGCCTCTTCATCAGGGATGCACCCGAGACCTCTTCCCTCCTACCCACCTCCTGGACAGCAGGACCCTCTGTTTTCTGTGATATGATGTGTGGTCCAGAGGCCAATGGCAAGTGGATGACTAGGGTAAATCTCTCTGTATTGGCCACTGAAATCGACATAGAAGACTTTTGCTTCTCTGAATGTCCACTTAGCATTCATGTTTTGGTTTTTTTAATGTCCAGATTTTATCTCTTTTTAATAGTTTTAGATTTATTACAATTGAGTATGAAGCTCAGACTCCATAAACCTCATCCCTGGCCCAGCCTTGGTGACACCCCTATTACACCTGATAGGCCCATGGGGATACGTCATTAACTGAAGTCCACTGTGCATTAGGGTTCTGGGTGCTGTCCCTTCTCCACAATGGTGGGGCCACATGGCTCCTCCGCGCCATGCCTCCTCTATCCCCAACCCCTACACCTGCTGTCCCGCCTTTTGCAACCTCTCCAGACTTGCCCCTGTGGAGTGCGCTGCAAGGAGAGAACTCTACAGTGTGCAGCCTTCCCAGTGTGCACGGGAAGGCAGCCCACGCACGTTCACCTGCCTTGCGTGTCCCAACACGTGCCCTGTGTTCCAGGGCAACCTTGGTGACCTGGGGAAGCTGCTGATGCAAGGTTCCTTCAGTGTGTGGACGGACCACAAGAAGGGCCACACCAAAGTGAAGGAGCTGGCCAGGTTCAAGCCCATGCAGCGGCACCTGTTTCTGCACGAGAAGGCCGTGCTCTTCTGCAAGAAGAGAGAGGAAAACGGGGAGGGGTACGAGAAGGCTCCTTCCTACAGCTACAAGCAGTCCTTGAACGTGAGTGACTCGGCCAGCAATTCGAGGGAGGGATCAGTCACCGCTTTGTGCTTAATAAACCTCAGCCTGACACCCAGGCCCTATCCATGGAACTGGAGTTGGGGCTCCTATCTTCCTTAAGTGCTCCATCAGCTTCCATTGTCCCTGATAAGATGCATGCTGACGCCTGTCCCTGTTTCCGT
This sequence comes from Acomys russatus, assembly GCF_903995435.1. Taxonomy (NCBI): domain Eukaryota; kingdom Metazoa; phylum Chordata; class Mammalia; order Rodentia; family Muridae; genus Acomys; species Acomys russatus. Next base: position 7,202,413 of record NC_067163.1, read on the forward strand.
CTCTGTCAGATGACCGCGGTCGGCATCACAGAGAATGTGAAGGGCGACGCCAAGAAGTTCGAGATCTGGTACAACGCGAGAGAGGAGGTCTACATCATCCAGGTAGGGCCACTCACCTGTCCTGCGACCCAGCAGCCAGAGGAGCCCTTGAGCATCTTCAGGATGGCCAATGAGAGACTGGCAGGGAGAACCAGGTCAATAGTCTTCACAAGGTTCATCACAGGAGCTGCCATACGGGGACACAGGATGTGCTAGGTCCAGGGCAGAAGTCGGGAGCAAGTGCAGATAGGGTGCTAAAAGGGAAATGCCAGAAATGGCTCTTGCTTCCTCATCTCTCAGCAGCCCTGGAGAACTTTGTCCACAAAGGCTGTCTCTCTGGTGGAATGTAAGGCATGCCTGCCCTTATTGGCCCATGGGAGATAGGGCAGAGCTACGCGATAGACTCAAGGGATAGAATCCTCTCCACAAGACCTGTTAAGAGCCTCAGTACTCAGCCAGGCATGGTGGCACATGCCTTTAATCCGAGCACTTGGGAGGCAGAGGCAGGCGGATCTCTGTGAGTTTAAGGCCAGCCTGGTCTATGTAGTGAGTCCAGGACAGCAAAGGCTACACAGAGAAACCCTGTCTGTCTCTCTGTCTCTCTGTCTCTCTCTCTGTCTCTGTCTCTCTCTGTCTCTCTGTCTCTCTGTCTCTCTGTCTCTCTCTCTCTCTCTCTCTCTCTCTCTCTCTCTCTCTCTCTCTCTCTCTCTCACACACACACACACACACACACACACACACACACACACACAGCCTCAGTACTCCATGAAGGTCCTAGCCTAACAATGCTGGGTTTTTCACTTGCCCTCAGAATCACGGAAGATAAGCTGGCAACTGGCCAGCACACAGTGGCCACAGTAATGTGGCATCCCCAGTGTGCCTTCTAGTTTTATACCCAGTCCAACAGGCTCACAGAACTGAATGAAGGTCTGGGCACCCGCAAAGCCTATGACCTTTTGCAGGCAGTCCTGTGCTGCAGGGTTGAGACCCTCGAAGGGACATTTCCCACTGTCTGCTCCTTCAGTCTCTGATTGATATACATGGGTCTGTTGATTCCTAGGGTTGTCCTGGGGGGTGTCTGATAGCTTTCTGACACCTGACTCCTATCTCTCTTTCGGAACAGGCTCCGACTCCTGAGATCAAAGCAGCATGGGTGAATGAGATCCGGAAGGTTCTGACCAGCCAGCTGCAGGCCTGCCGGGGTGAGGCTGCCTCTGCCGTCTGTGTGTTTTGTCATGTGCCACTGTCAACGGTCCAAGAGCCTTTAGCCTGTGATGGCAATAGTGCTCAGTCCCCACTGATAAATGGCGCATATCGCTTGCCCTCCCACAGAAGCCAGCCAACACAGAGCCCTGGAGCAGTCGCACAGCCTTCCTTTGCCCATGCCACCTAGCACCAGGTGAGCACGCCGACATAAGCCATCAGCAGCCTAGGAAGCAGGGTTTCCCACGGGGCATCCCGCTAAGCCCAGCACACAGGACGCTGAGGCAGACGGGCCCACAAAAGCAGCCTAGTGAGACTGTCGCTAAAACATAAGGGAAAATGGCAGTGCTTCTGCGTGTGCCACAGAGTTTACTGTGTCACCAGGATGAGTTTGCACAACCTCCCCCCCCCCCCCCGCCACGTTATCTGGAGATTTTGTCAGTGGCTTATTTTGTCACCCAATGGTGTTGTCTGTAGCCTTACTTTCCTCAGAATGTCCCCTGCTTCACAACTTCCTGTTTATGGGTTACTGCTCACGGTAGCACGCTAAGGGTACAGCCAGGTGACAGTTGGTTACCAGTGTTGAATGAGGGGTGGTGCCTGGAGAACAGTCCAGAAGCCAAGATGCCACAATGCCTATAGTCCTCAGACAGCCTTGAGAAACTAACCAACACACTGTTTCTTTATTGGTCGCTGATGTCCCCAGCCCCACAAAAGGGAGCACAAGAAACGTCAAGAAGCTGGAAGATAGGAAGACAGACCCGCTCAGCCTGGAAGGATATATGAGCTCATCGTTGCCAAAGCCCCCTGAGAAGGGCAAAGGTGAGTGCTACGGCCCTTGAGCCATCAGGCCGCGCTCGCTCGCGGAGTGCCCGCACACTAGCACGGGAGCACTCCGCAGCCCTCCAGCACAGCAGAAGACCCCCTCACTCACGGTCTCTGTGGGCCTCCGCAGGATGTCCAACTGCTCTCTGCCCACTGACTGACCCCTGAGCGTGGGGCTATGGCTAGCGCCCTCTGCTTCCTGTCATCCTTCCTCCCAGATGCTGTCTCTGCATTCTGTCTCTCCTCCCTCCTAGACGATGCGGTCCCTAGTTCTACCTCTGAAAGCTCTGCGCTTTCCAGAAAGCGCTTCACGCTGCAGGGCTTGGCTAACCTCAAAGGTCAGAAAGGTAAAGAGGCAGTGCCTCCCGCTGCCTTACACACCATTTTTGTGCGGCGACCTCTGGCGCCACACTCAGCCACGCAAGCCCATCCCCTACCCGGTCATTCTGGCCGATGCAAATGCCCGACGTTATCTTTTAGGGGTGCCTTTTGGATACAGAGAGAGCCAGCTGTGCGAGTGCAGTCTGCTAAAACTTGAGGCTGTTGACCACTTTTCCAGCCTGACCACCCCTCCTCCCTCTGCCTCGCCTTGTGTTTTCCCTGTAAGCTCTGCCGGCTTCTGTCTTTCTTGCTGCACTGACTGAGTGCTGAATGCCAAGACCAAGTGTCTTCCAGGGTGTTTATTGGTGAACAGTGGCAAAGAAGCCTTTTAACTGAAGCCTGAAATAGTTCTGTCACCTGAAGATGCTCCCCAGGGGCTGAGGTTTGGGACCGCCAGAGCATGCTGCAGCTCTGCACAGGGCTTCCTTCCAATACGCCAGCTGTCCCCAAGTGACAGGCATGGGTCCAAAGACGTAGAGGGTTTCTCAATTTATAATTCTTACTTGGCTTCAAACTTGAATGAAAGAACACTTGCTCTGTTCCTGCATTCTCTAAAGCAGAGCTGAGGGCGGCCCCTAAGAGGATGACCGACGGCTAAGGCCACTGTCTCCCGCCTCCGCTCTCCACCTGCGAAACCCGTCTGTCATTTCATCTCACCAACACTTCACCTGCCTCCGCCACTCGCTTGACACTTCCTCAGCTTTCTCTCTACTGTTGTATTTTTGCCTCTTCCTCTTCCTGCAGCCTCTCCGACCAGTCCCGACAAAAAAGCTAAGCGGCATGAAGTAAAGAGCGACCCGACTCCCTTTGGTTTGCGAGGTAGTGCTGCAGCCCCCGAACCCCAGCCCGGCATGCTGTCTGTGGCTGCACAGGGCACCTAGGATGCGAGCGAGCAGCTCAGACAAGCCCTGGGAGCAGTAACTGATGCCTAGTGATGTCACAGCCTGATGCCTAGTGACAGATGCTGGAAGATGCCACATTCCTGCTGCCTCCTTAGCCCATAGTTGGCAAGCACAGGCCCAGGCCCAGCTTGGCCTGGTGCCCTGGTCAAAGGGCCGCAGTAGCAGCACTCTCCCCTGAGTCACCAGCTGCAGCCTAACTGTTTTGGGTGGAAACAAGCTGCAGGATCAGGCCTTTGCACCAGGGGGTATCACTTATATGGGTCACTGGAGTTCAGCTCCACTCTGGGCCTTGGGTCCCTGTTCCCTTCTTCCTGGAGAACCCAAGTCCTCTCTTGTCCCCCAAGGATCTCAGATTCCAGGAGAAGGTTCCCAGAAACATCCGTATCATACTGCTGGACTTGTTCTACCCCCAAACAATGCTCCAAGCCCTAACTACCCAACTGCAGCTGTCAGAGGTCCGCACCTGCCCAGAGGGCTGAATGAGCAGAGCCCAGTTCTCTGTTGTGCAGGGGCCACTTACCAGCCTGAGATCTCTGAAGGTCTGCTTCCATCCATCTACGCAGCACTCCCCACATGCTACTCAGACCCCCACCAACTGAGCCATCCCCCATGGGCCATGGCGTTTGGAGATGGCAGACACTGCCATGGCTGTGCCAAATGCTGTTTCCACCTTGTTCCATCTTAGTGGCATGACTCTTGCCAGGGTCCCCTCCTTTAAGTATGAGTATTGAGTGGTGACAGCCTTCTGGGTTGCAAAGAGGATAACCAGGTAGCATATTAGAACCGTCCCTCCCTTCCTTCTGTAGTGCAGGTCCAGCGCACACTTGCAGAGAGAGAGAGAATAGTTGTACACTTGGCCTAACAGTCTCACAGTTTCCCTAGCAACCACCAAGAAAGTGATGCCACCTGATTTGAGGCCATCATACTTTTAAATCCTTCTGTGTGCTTGTCTCAGATACCTGGACACTGCTAGGCCAGCATAGTGCACTTCCTGTTTAATAGAGTGTCCACCGGCTATAGACAGCAGCATGAACTGATGTAACTCCGGGTCCACAGACATCTCTGAGTTACGGCAGTTGCTAAAGGTTGAGCTGGTTGAAGTCTTTCATAGCTACACTAAGGAAGGCAAAGGTTTCTGTATAGTTCGTGGGCTGCTGTGTGGCCTCTGGTATACTTGGAAGTGTCCATCATCTACTCCAACTGTCCTTAGACTTGGCTTTGCTCAGATAGAGGGCCCCATGTGAGCTCTGTAGTAACACGGCGACTGAAGGAGGAGATGCCTGAGGTAGGATGCCTGCACCTGTGCTTGGAGCAAAGAGGGTGGGTGATTGAAGCTGGAAGCCCCAGAACTCAGTCCTTATATATATATGCAAGCCTGGGGTGACGCTTTCCAGGTCAAGTGCGCAGCTGTCCCCAGGCCCTGAAGTGTTCCTGCCACAGTGGAGGCGGGCCCTGAGCCTGCATAGCTGGTAGCTGGGGGGTGTCTAGGCCCAGCTGTTTCCTAGGAAGGCAGAAGAGGCTTCCCAGTGTTCTGTAACAGAGGGTTCTCATCGCTGGCTCTGGGCATGCTCAGCTACGGGAATGGCTGCAGAGCTAATAGGCCTCTTTGTTGCCCTGGTTTCATGGGGGATTACTCTCTAATTCCATCACACCCACACTCTGTCGGGTAAGATGAGGCCAAGAACTGCGACCCACAGCCCCACTTACAAGGAAGAACCACACTGCACCAGTGCCTAGTACAATATGACACCAGGTGTGCCCAGACGCAGAGCCAACAAGCAGGCTAACTTTTCTTGCTATGCTTGTGCATGCGTGTGCGTGTGTGTGTGTATGTGTGTGTGTGTTGACATGTCCTCTACTGTCATGCAGTGACTATTTAGTACCAGGCAGGACAGGTTAGTCACCCAACCCTATTAATGTCTCAAGAATTTACTCAGTAGGAATTTGTCACCTCTGTCTCTCCAAATTGGGAAATGCTGCTGCTACCCTTTGGAGCAAACAGCAAGATAAATCAGAGTGAAGCAGTAGGAAATTTGGGGACCGCTGGCTAATCCAGTGGGTTCACCAGAAGGCAGCACTAGGGCCCTGTCATTCTAGGCTGTGACACATGGCCTGACACACTCCTGGCTGTCAGCCTGTCCAGAGAGAACCACAACCATGTGTATCTCACAGGCCAGGGATTTACTTGGTCATTCTTGCTGGAAATTGTTTTCCTGGCAGCAAAGTAGGTGTTGACCCTCACAGTTTTAACTGAAGACAGCTTCCCTTCACAAGGTTTGGCGTGGGGTCCAAGCAGGTGGGTTTGGTAAGGCTGGAGGCCTGAAGAAGATATGGGTGTCCAGGGCAGGTCTAGGCCTCATCTTGCCTCTTAGAGTGGGTCTAGAAAACAGAGGCAGACACTCTTAGGCTTCATCTCTCTGCATTGTGCAGTCATAGCAGAATGTACCCAGCACTTCATAACAGTATAGAAGGAACCAGAAAGGGTCCAAGCAGGTGATTCTACCACAGAGAGCTGTTGCATGCCACACGGTTCAGTGAGCCTAGGAAGATAATAGCCTCACGTTCAGAGTCCCACAGATATACATTCCAGGGGAGTCTGTAGACCTCATATGGAATACACTCGGGTAATGGTGACTGCATCATGGGCATGGACTTCACAGGACACTGTTTCTCCTAGGCTGGAGCAAAACATCCCACTCGCTGGAGGCTCCTGAGGAAGACGGCGGCTGGTCCAGCGCCGAAGAGCTCATCAATTCATCTGATGCAGAAGAAGATGGTGGAGTGGGCCCCAAGAAGCTGGTAACCTTGGCCTCCCTGGGGGTGTCTCGGGGTGGGTCCCTGGGTCCTGCTTTGCAGCCATTGTTTATCATCCAGAAACTCAGTGCTCACTTGGATCTCTATTCATAGTCCCCTGGACCTGTGTGCCCTCCTGCCTCTGCTAGAGTGAACAGGCATGCATCCCTCCTTAAGGGTACAGTCCATACCTGTGCTTACCTCACATTAATAGAATGTTCTAAGCAAGCTTCCCTAAAGCTAAACCACATTGGCTTTAAAATTAGCAAGGAACTCAGGCTTTAAAGCCCATAAAGACATTTAGTGGTGTGGACACACTGGTCCATCCATTTTCAGTTTTTAACATGGTCCCGATATGAGTTGTGCCATCCCCTCAAACACTAGGAGACTTTCTAGTTTAATCCAGAAATCTCACCAATGTCTCCAAAAATGACAGGACCCCAACACCACACTGGTCTTACCCTTGCTGGCACTTGAAACCTACTCTAAGGTGGGCACTGCTGCTGGTGTATGGCTGGCGCTACACAGGAGCTAGAGGACAGATGTGTAGTGGGGCCTGCTGGCACTGGGAGGCAGCAGGTGCCAACAAGCTGAACCCTCAGTTTTCTCCCTTTGTCACCCTCAGGTTCCGGGTAAATACACAGTGGTGATGGATGATGAGAAGGGGGGCCCTGACAGCCTTGCCTTGAGGAGTGGTGACATGGTGGAGGTGGTAGAAGAGGGCACTGAGGGGCTCTGGTAAGATGACAGAAAGTGCTCCTACTTCAGACATGCCCCTGTGAGGTCCCACCTCAGACATGACCATGTGTGATCCCACCTCAGACATGCCCCTGTGAGGTCCCACCTCAGACATGCCCCTGTGAGGTCCCACCTCAGACATGACCATGTGTGATCCCACCTCAGACATGCCCCTGTGAGGTCCCACCTCAGACATGCCCCTGTGAGGTCCCACCTCAGACATGACCATGTGTGATCACACCTCAGACATGACCTATGTGTTCCTACCTCAGACGTAATGATGTGTAATCCTACATTGGACATGACCATGTGTGATCACACCTCAGACATGACCATGTGTGATCCCACCTCAGACATGCCCATGTGAGGTCCCACCTCAGACATGCCCCTGTGTGGTCCCACCTCAGACATGACCATGTGTGATCCCACCTCAGACATGACCATGTGTGATTCCACCTCAGACATGCCCCTGTGTGGTCCCACCTCAGACATGCCCCTGTGAGGTCCCACCTCAGAGATGACCATGTGTGATCCCACCTCAGACATGCCCCTGTGAGGTCCCACCTCAGACATGCCCCTGTGAGGTCCCACCTCAGACATGCCCCTGTGAGGTCCCACCTCAGACATGCCCCTGTGAGGTCCCACCTCAGACATGCCCCTGTGAGGTCCCACCTCAGACATGCCCCTGTGAGGTCCCACCTCAGACATGACCATGTGTGATCACACCTCAGACATGACCATGTGTGATCACACCTCAGAGATGACCATGTGTGATCACACCTCAGACATGACCATGTGTGATCCCACCTCAGACATGCCCCTGTGTGATCCCACCTCAGAGATGACCATGTGTGATCCCACCTCAGACATGACCATGTGTGATCCCACCTCAGAGATGACCATGTGTGATCCCACCTCAGACATGACCATGTGTGATCCCACCTCAGACATGACCATGTGTGATCACACCTCAGAGATGACCATGTGTGATCCCACCTCAGACATGACCATGTGTGATCCCACCTCAGACATGACCATGTGTGATCCCACCTGAGATATGATCATATGTGGCCCCACCTGAGATATGACCATGTGTTACTACCTCAGACACAACCATATGAATCATACCTCAGACATGACCATGTGTGATCACATCTCAGATATGATCATGTGTGATCACGCTTCAGGCATGGCAATGTGTGATCCTACCTCAGACATGATCATGTGTGACCACACCTCGGACATGCTGATGTGTGATCACACTTCAGACATGACCATGTGTGATCCTGCCTCAGACATGTCTCTGTATGTTCATGCCTCACATGGATCCATGTGCCTACCTCAGAGGCACCCAACCACAGACTGTAGGCATGCGTGTGTTACAGCCATTGTCTTCCATTTTCAGGTATGTTCGGGACCTGACAAGCAGCAAGGAGGGATGGGTGCCAGCCAGCAGCCTGTCTACCCTCCTGGGCAAATCCAGCTCAGCCCAATGTCTGAGCAGCTCAGGTAAGACCCACTGTGCGCGCCAGCTGTGCCCTGAGCCTGCCAAGATCCTCAACCCAGAGCCTGTTTAAAAGCAGAGGGGTTTCTAGGTGTGCAGAGAAAAGGGCCAGAGCCGAAGCCTGTCTCCACTGGTTTCCCGCAGACTCCAGTCCAGGGTCAGCCGTGTTGAGCAACTCTTCCAGCTGCAGCGAGGGCTACCCCACTCCCTTCTCCGAGCTCCAGGGATAGTGGCCAGGCCTCTGTGGCGGGCACTCGAGGCCACCGTGCAGTAGACCAGCATGCAAATCTCTAAGTTTTCTTTTGCTTGGGCTTGCTTAGTTTGGGAGGGGTTGGTGCTCCAAGACAACTGGAAAGAGGAGGAGCCTGCCGCCGTGGGCTTCAGAGGACACTGGGGCCTCGGCGCAGGACTTCACTGCATGGGCCAGAGCCAGGAGTCACCAGTTCATCACCAAAGCTTCTTCAGGAACTCCAGAGTGGACAGAGGAGGGGCTACGGGTCCGGAGACCCCTGTGCAGAACGGTGGGAGACAGCCCTTTCCCATACTTGAGCAGCCAGCAGCAGCTGCTCTGCAGCCTCTCCACGGTGTCCTGACCTCTCTGGTGCTTTCTCCGGGAACACCGTCCTGAGGAAGCCACTCCTACCAGGAGTGAACAGTTGTCTACAGCAGCCTATGGAGGGCATCAAGGGACTCTTGTCTTTTATAAGTTTCTGATTTTTTTTTAAACAGGGATTAATCCCATGGCCATTTTTTTGTGGTACTCTGGCCTCAAATCTTTACCAAGAATCACTGTGTTTACATGAAATGACAATTTGATACTGTATTTGATATAAAACTATTTTTTGTTACTGGGGTTTACATCAGAGCACGCTGTTTATACGACTAACTGATTTCTGGGGCACTCTCATTGAGACCTGGCACTCCCTGGAACACATCAGTCCCAGGTGAAGGAAAGCCCGGGCAAGTCAGGGGCGTCTCCTCCACCACACGCAGTTGGAAATCACTGGGAGTCTTGCATCTGCATCGGTTTCATTTCCACAAGAAATGTAAAGTATAATTTAAAATATTAGCATTCTTTTCTACAATAAAAAGGAGACTTTTTTTTTTAAAGGAACGTCATTAAATTAGGCTATTTTTATTATTTTTAAAGAAAATGCAAAAATCCATGCTGTCAGCCATCCTCAGCAACACAGGCACCGGCTGCCTCTCCACATCGGGGCAGGCCCCATTGCTCCTCCCCAAGCCCCACCTGCCTTCTGCCCTGCAGCAGGAGGGGCTGCAGCTGAGCTCACGGAGGAACCTGCAGCCTTCATTCAAGTCACGGCAGAACTGCCACAAAAACTGTTGTTTTCCCCCTTTTTCGTGTGTGTGTTTCGGAAGCAGATTCTGTTCTTTGGAAATTTTCTGTGCCTGGAAGGGCAGATATTTTTATATGTGTGTATATATGTTCACGTGTACATATGATCTTGGTGTAAAGGACGTATTTATGGTCTCACGCTGCTGATCATGTCACTTTACGGTCCCTCCCTGCTCCACACCCTGCTGCCATGGGAGGCCACCGAGGCTCGTTCACCACTGTATGTCCAGGTAAAATGCCCTCCTCCCCTACTCTATGGCTTGCAGAGCCATTACTGGCCACACCTTCAGAGAATGGTAATAAAATAAAAAACGTGCAAAGACTCCTTAGCAGCTCTGGTGTGTGTTTTGTGGGGAGAATCATGTAGCATATCTGTCCATCCTGTTTTTAAAAGGCCACCCTCTTTTATGATCTCATCCTCAAAGATACTTTAAAATGTCCTATTTTACCAGGTATGGTAAGGCACACCTTTACTCTCAACACTCAAGAGGCAAAGGCAGGCAGATTTCTGTGAGCTCTAAGCTAACCTGGTCTACACAGAGAGTTCCAGGACAGCCACGGCTATACAGTGAGATCCTATTCAGAAGACAAACAAATGGCATGCTTCATTCACGCTGCTTTTACTTTCTACTGCTGATAGAGATGAGAATGTAAAGTCAGAGGTCTTTATTGTGTGGATGAAGTTTAGAGAAAGGCCAGAAACTCCTGCTGTCACCCTCTTGTAAGGGTGCCGGGCTCCCAGCACAGTGGCACTTAGTGACTGTCGTAAGAAATGAGGCAGAGAGTGGTAGGCTTTAGAGAAAGTGCAGGTATCAAGCATCTTATAATAAATGTTTTATTTTTATCATACAGCAGAGATGTTAAAATAGAAACAGTATATATTTGTGAAAAGTGGGAAGGGGACCAGAGACATGCAGTTAAAGACATTACAGAATATTAGCAATTCACTTGACAATTCCTCCTGAGAAGGTGGAGAGGGAAGCAGGTTTATTGCTCTGAGAAAGAAAGAATGGAGAAATGGGGACAGAACCGTGAGCAGAAAACACAAAAACATAATGAGGAGATGGATGTAGACACATCTGCCTCACAGTGCAACCAGTGTCCTAGTTGATAGGTCAGGCAGCACACGTAGACCAGGTAAATGACCCTGAGCAAAGCTTAAGCAATGACTGAAAAGAAGAGAAAACAGGCTGGAGATGGCTCGGAGGTTAAGAGCACTATCCGCTCTTCTAGAGGTCCTGAGTTCAATTCCCAGCACCCATATGGCGGCTCACAGCCACCTATAATGAGATCTGGTGCCCTCTTCTGGCCTGCAGGTATTACATGCAGACAGAACATAATACATAATGAGTAAATAAATCTTTTTAAAAAATAAAGCAACAAGATTAACCCAAAACAAAAGAAACCTGACATAGTAATACTAATAACACAGATGGAATTTAGGACAGTTAGAGTATAAGAAACTAGGTAGCAATCTGAACTTTTAAGCCAGTAGTAATGTTCAAAATGCAGTGAGCAAGCCTTGATGGTCAGTATTACAGTTATAGAAATACCTGTCTGTCAAAGAGGAAATGGCCCCATTCTCAGCACATACAGAACATACACAAAACAATGAAATAGACAGTTTGTAAATGGTCTGTAGCCATCATTTTAATGTCATTGAAACTGCTTAGAGCTGAGCAAATAGTGAAGTGTCAGCACCTGGGGGCTGCAGCTGAAATATGACTGCGATGTACTTCATCTAACCTGACAAAATTAATGTGCTACTTATTTGAGGGAGATAATAAATATAGTCAATAAAACTCAAAGTATAAAAGAGAACTTACTACCTTGGAAATCAAAACCTTAACTATTGAAAACCAGAAAAAAGTGACTGTAATTTATAGAAGGACTAAGAAACTATTTAGGAGACAGTGTAACGATATATCTGTTTAACAAAGCAACAGTGGTAGAAACACACACACACACACACACTATAGGGCCAATAACTTCCCAAGCCATGGAGTTTTGTTTTATTTCTTTTGGTTTGGGCCAGGTTTACAGTCCCAGGCATGAGTTCTTTCCTGTAGAGCCGGCCTCAAATCCAAGTCAGAGAAGAGTTGGTTGCCCCTCTAAGAGTCATGCCACAGTGTCCCAGCCAGCAGTGGCTAGACAAGTGGACAGTTGATGGCTATTCCCCAGTGGGGACTTTAGAACTATGACAGTGAGCCATCAGGGAGGAAGTTTCCAGTTCAGCTACAGTCTGATGCCTCTGTATCCTGCAGATAAAGTACGGCATGTCTTCAGCAGTCGGCTAGTCATGCTAGGCAGCCAAGAACAATGGCCTGTGTCGGGAAACCCCACACACTCCACACACTCTAACAGAGTAAAGTTGTCCGTGTGACACAACTATGATGTAATATCAGAAAATAACTGCCATGATTTACCAAATCCCATGAGTCAACATAGATTACTTCATAGATGTGTGAAATTTTTATTGCTCATTTATTTATTTATCATGATTATCACACCACAAGTTAAAAAAAAATAGTTTTTAACCTGATAAAGCATGTGTAACAACCTTCAAAGCCTTAAAGGATCTATATGTCTTAAATATCTTCATGCAAGTAGGAGTTGAAGGGAGGGGTGAGCGGGCGCCCTCACGGCGGGGGGCAGGGGGTAGACATGGGGGTGCCCTGCGATGGCCATCAGCTACTACAGAACGAAACAAGTCCCCTGGATTGAAAGTAAGTCCATAACTATAAAACTCCAGGAGCATTCACCCGCTGTGAGCAAGAGCCCTCAAGACAAAGCAAGCCGCAGATCCAGAGGAGATAAAATGGATACACTTAGGATCCTCCACCCTCAGGTCAGCTCTCTAGCTCCTCAAGCTATTAACAGCACCGCCGCTGGTCCACAACCTCGCGGGGCGTGAGACCCCGCAGGCTTCTTCAAGCTGTGTTCTTAGGACCACTCCTAAGATTCTGCTTCCTCGTGGAGTGAGGGAGCCTGTATCTGTACAGGTGTCGCTATGTTGTGGGTGGGTGGGTGAGTGTTGCATGCATGTCCATAAGAGTGTGCGTGAGCTGTGCATGTAGTATGTACATATGTGTAAGGATAGTATGTAAGTGTGCAAAGATGGTGTGCATGTATATAAATACACGTGCAAGTGTGAGCTTGTGTATGTGTGTCCCTCAGATGATCCTGAGCCCACACTCACCGTTCTCTCATCTGTGTCAGTCATACACGGGAGAGATGGATGTGTGGCAGCGTGCCGAGGATCCCAGTCCCATTCTGCTCACTGGAGGGAGAGTCAAGGCTGCCCCTGCCTCTAGCCCAGAAGACGCAAAGAGGAAAAGAATGAGGCTTCGTGGGAAGGGAGCTTAGCGTCTCCGATCCTGGAGTCAGGCTGGAGGTATGTACAAGGAGGACACAAGGAGGACTCTGGGATCCCAGGGGGAGTGTGTTTATCCTCCCTGAGAAAGTGGGGAGGGGCCCACAAGAGAGCCAGACAATGCTCCCCATGCCCGCCCCTCCAAACCACGTGACTGCACTAGGCCTGCATGCGCTAATGGTAACCACAGAACAGGTGTGAAAGGAAGATTAAGTAAGCAAGGCCCCTGCAGGTCCAGGTGGAGCCCCCTACGCCTAAAACCCAGTAGCCAGCCATGGTAAGAGCTGCAGGGAGCTCACCAGCTGCTGAAGATCTTTAGCCAGAGTCTGAGGACCAGGTGGGCTCAGCATGTGTCCTCTGAAGCTGCTCCAATTGTTTGGCTGTCCCAAGGGAACCCTGAGACCAGGCCAGCCTTTGCTGGGACGAACTGCCGCTGCCTCCCCTCACAGCCCTGGAGTCACTCTGTGAAGAGATTGGGTTTTGCTGGGTGAGCTCTGACCTCTAGCCCAGAAGACACAACACTGCCTGAGTCTGAAAGGACCCCAAGAGTCACAGATGGCCCTGAGGTAGACTGTGGTGGTTCAAGGTGAAAGTCAGTGACTAGGAAGGGATGGGTATTGTCAGTGCCCCATAGATGTGGTCTGGCTCCCAGAAGAATGGTAAGCCTCCCATCTATCCCTGACAGGGATACTGGCCCCCAGAGGATCCAACTCAGGGCCACAGTGTGGTCTAGGAAGCTGCAGTGATCTTGAGCTGGGCCCAGTTTTTACACAGAAAGTCTCACATCCTGAGAAACCTTGTTGGTCTCAGGCAACCCACCCAGTGTCTGAAAGCCCCATCCGGGGCCTGGGCCAGAGGACATGGAGGAACAAGTCATGGGCCAGTTGCCCCAATGGCTGCTTCCACAGTGTAGGAAGAAGGGACCAGAACAGCCCCTGATAGCCAGTGAGGGCTGTGCAGCCCAGGTCTCCCCTGCAGGTCTTTTCCAGGTCTTGCACCCATACCCAGCATCCTGCCCTCTGTAGTGTCATCACTGTGGGTGTGGTCGTCCCATCTGTGGGTGAGATCTGTTCCTACCTCCAGTCTGAGCCCACTTTGCCTGCTGTACCTTTCCTCTTTGCCTGGACACATGGCTGTCTGAGACAGGCGGGAGTGGCAGCCTCCAGCCAGACTCACTGCTTCCAGCCAATGGTCCAGTTTTCTCCACCCCTCTCCCCTCCTCCTGCCCTTTGCCCTCCTGGCAGCATCTGGACAGTCCCCAGCAAGAAGCAAGAGTCTCATCATGGCTCCTCAGGCTTACAGGCTGGGGCTTCTCTGCTTTCTGCTCCAGCTTCAGGGACCCCTAGGGGCTGTAGGTACGTAAGTCTGTAAGTCTATAAGTCTGTCTGTCCAGGGAGGGTTTTTCTCTGGACTGGGTGAGTTGAGAAGCCATGCTGTCCCCAGCAATGCCTGGGATATCAATAGGCACCCCCATTGCAGGCGGCTCCATTTGCTGTGTGTCCCTGACAAAAGCAAATAGTGTCTGGGTGTTTGCCACTCAGAGCTAGGCAGTTCTTCACGGCATGGGGGCGGGTAGCTTTGGCTGTTGTTTTCCCAAGACTTTAGAAGTAGGGTGCTTTCCTGCCCGCTATGGAAATTTACCTGTGAAGATGGACCCTGGGGGGCCACTCGTGGGAATAGCCATAGGGCACTGAGCTACAGGGCTTGCTCATTGTCTTTGCTTTATGTTCACAGCCACAGCTCCTCACCACCCCTACACACGCACACGCATGGCTCTGAGGTCTCAGGGGAGAAAGCTTGGGGACAAGCATTAAAGGTTACAGAGTCTCACACACAGAAAGAGAGTGGCCCACCCCTCCGCCCTGATCACCTGCTGGAGAGGTGTATGTGTCCCGGTGGCTGGTGACATGTGTCTCCACCTGATGAAGGTCCCTGATTGGTCCTGTTTGACAGCGTCCCTGTCCTCTCCTTCTAGGAACACCAGTTATGAAAGACTCTCCAACTTAAAAGAAAAAGATAGTGTCCTTCAGCCATTCTTCCCTCTCTCTGTCCCTTCCCAAAATGATTCATCTGACATCCATCCTTGTCCTTCCGGAGGACCCTCCTTTGGGACACACCAGCATTCTCCTGGTGACCAGAGCCACCGTGTCAGCCCCACGTAGGCACAGTTTCTCCCTGCAAGGTCCATATGGGTTCTCCTTCTGTAACTGCGCCTCCTCTGCATGGGGAAAACCCGTCCCCTGTCTCCTTTGAGCCTCTTGTGGCGCTCACTGGCTGCTTTTGACTCTTCCCTGTCTGTCTCCCCACTCTTCTCTCTTCGCATCCCAGTTACACACCTTCCCACCATGGCTGTCCCATCACCGACATCCTGGGCACACAGTTCATGTAGCATAGTTGTCTTCAGGGGACTTTCGGGGGCCTTGTCTTCATTCTTGGTTCCCACCCCTGACTAACTTTAGGTGACTTAAACATCCTCACCCCCACCTCCACGTCCACATCTAGGATTCAGGCCCCACATCTATTGCGGTGTCCCAAAGAATCCTCAAATTTGTGTCCAAACTATCATGGCTGCCTTCACCAATCCTTTGCTTTTCCAAGGCCAAATGGGAGGCATTGGTGACTTGGTTTCTGTCAAGGCCACTGACAGGCAGGGTCCGTGTGGTGGAGGCTGGATCTAGACCATCTCCAGTGTAGGAAATCACAGACAAAGGAGCCTCAGGTGAGGCAGGTGTGAACATCAGGGCTGATGAAGTTACCATAATAGCTGATGCCCCAGGGCTATGAGGCTGGAGATTCCAGTGTTGACTCCTGGGACACCGGACAGGGGACCCAGATGGGGGAATAGATGAAGATTTAAATATATGTGTGAGCATACACTAAAGAGTACCCAAGAAAGGGATTGCACAATGTGTGATTTACTGCCTCCTTTTTGCTTGATGTCACATCTTAAGCCTTGTATTCTTTGGCGCCATAAGAGGCCACCTCTTGGCAGCGTCAGACCATTACTGCCAATGGATCACCCTGTGGCATTTTTGTAAGCCCTCCAAGTCTTTTCTCATCATAAATCCCTAAGAGAGACAGTAAGAAGGTCAAACCACATAGATATGGGAGATTTTCATTTCATCTAATAAATAAATCGCCACATACTCCTACATAAGGCTGTGCCGTGTTATCTGCCACCAATCAGCAATGAAAAACACACCCAATTTTAAATTCAGCTGAGCCCGGGGCTGAGTCATTCTCTGTGACCAACAGCCCACAGAAGAGGGTAAGCCATTGAAAGTGCCAACCTATGCACCTTCTGTTCTTCGAGGTGGACAGGAGCTGTCTGGTGCCCACCCTGGCATGGAAAAGGATTAATGTGGGTGGGTTGTTGCCATTGCTGAGGGAGATGGACATGGGTGTTCCCATCACTGAGAGACCTAGTGCGGCTGGCTTTCATGAACTGACCCAGTGAGGTTTCCTCCACTCACGGGGATGGTCCCACATGGGTGTTTCCATTACGGATGGCAATGTCAAGAGAGGGTGGCCTCCGAGCAGCCTGAGGGAAGCTGCCAGCATTGCACGGGACCTTCTGTTTCTCAGTTTTCGTAAGCCAGGAGGAAGCACACAGTGTCCTACACAGGCAGAGGCGTGCCAACTGGTTCATTGAGGAGCTGTGGCCGAGCTCCCTGGAGAGAGAGTGCAGGGAGGAGCTGTGCTCCTTTGAAGAGGCCCAGGAGATCTTCAAGGACCCTGAAAGGACCGTGAGTGCCCTTCACTCTGGGACCGAAAGGAAGTGAGCCAGGGGTTGTGGGCATCACACCTGTCGTCCCACAACTGTGGAGGTTGTCACTCAGTACTCATAGGTGCCCAGGAACCCCGGCGCACACACAGGCTCCTACTCTCAACCATGCCATATGCAAAGTTTTAACAACAGAAAGTACAACTCCTAAAGCACACTTGCTGTGTCCCTTGTTTTCCCAAAGGGAAATCTCTTATTTTTTTAAGGATCCAGGGCTGCCCATTTAGTTGACCTGAGAAGGAAAGATCACCCAGCCAGGGTGGGCTGGCTACACATAGGTGCAATCCTCAGTGGAAACGTGTGAGGAACACTGTGGCTTCCTCAGCCACACTTGGCCATGTGTGAGGAACACTGGCTCCTCAGCCACACTTGGCCATGTGCACAGAGATGTCTTCACTTCTGAGTTACTTTTTTTTTTTTTTAATCTGTCTGTTTGTTTTTTTTAGTTTGTTGGGACACGGTCTTGCTTTGTAGCCCCGGGCAGACTTCCAACTCTTCATCTTCCTGCCTCTGCCTCCCAACTGCTGAAATTACAAGTATGTGCTCCCCTGCCTGGCCCTGTGGTTTCATTCTGTAAAAGAGGTATTTTTATATATCATTGAGTATTTTCCTTTTTGGTTAGACATCTACCTCTGGATATTTTTCCCAGGAAAGGTGTTTCAGGATAGAATAAGGCTTTGAGACCCAGTTCATTGCGGTTGATTTTGTCATCATCTCTGGAAAAAATGGTCAGTCATAGCTCCTGGGAGGAGCTTTTATTTTTTTCTTACTAGCTTTGATTTATATCACATGTCACTCTCAAAGGAGACTCACCTCACACTCACAGGATACCTCTCTCACAAGAGTTCTCATACAGAAGGCCTCACACTCACAGGACATCTCTCTCTCAAGTGTCCTCACACTCAGAACAGCTCCCACAGGGAACTTTCCCTCAGTGGTATGACCAAATACCTGACAAGAAAGTACTGAAGGAAAGGCAGGTTTATTTTGGTTGTAGTTCCAGAAGAAGTCCCTCCTAGCAGGCAGGGAGGGCGTGGTAGCAGGAGTGTGAGGCAGCCAGTTACAGTGCATTTGGGCAGGCACCATGAATGCTGCTGCTCAGCTCATTTTCTCCTCAGTCAGTCCAGGACTCCAGTGGAGTGATGCCTCCCACATTTAGAGTTCCAGGCCACAGCTGGAGAGAGCAGGATCAGGGCCAGAACTTGGGAGCTCTCACTTGGGAAAGTCAGCTGTGTGGTGACTTTAGGTGTCCCTAGAAAGGGCATAGAGAAACCTCAGCCTCAGATAAGCCGTCCTCTTCTGCAGAGGAAAGCTGTCTTCCCCAGCCCCTCACAGAGGCCCTGGTCATGAGCCCCAACCATAGCTCCTGTGCTCCCTCCGGGGACACTAACTGCTACTTATCATGAACGCACTTCATGTAGCCTTTTCTTTCCCCTCAGAAGCAGTTCTGGATTGTTTACACCGGTGAGTAGGGGAAAGCCATCTGTGCCCCTCCCCCATGGCCCTTCTTTGCAGGGTGCTAATGTCAGCTCATCCACAGATGAGGACCAGTGTGCCTCGAATCCGTGCCAGAATGGGGGTACCTGCCAGGATCATCTCCAGTCTTACATCTGCTTCTGCCTCCTAGACTTTGAGGGCCGGAACTGTGAGAAGAGTAAGAGACCAGCTTCCTGCTTCAGTGTGCAGATGGGTGCAGTTGGGAGGGAAGGGCCTGGGTGTCTGGCTTCATGAAGGAAGGGGAGGGTGTCCAGGCCAGCCTCCGGCCCTGTGGGAAATTGATCTGGCAGACACTGAGTAGTCGCTTCAAACTGAGGGCCTTTGGCTTATGAGCCTAAGAATCTAGGTCTCAGACTCCGTGTCCTCTTGGACTCCCTGCCTGGGGAAATCTAGTGGTTTAGAGAGAGCTGGGGGAGGGCCCCACTTCCATCCCCACCAGGCAAGTCAGCTGGGTAGACTTCATTTTCTTTGCCTGCTGGTTT
The DNA here is from genome assembly GCF_903995435.1 of Acomys russatus. Lineage (NCBI taxonomy): Eukaryota > Metazoa > Chordata > Mammalia > Rodentia > Muridae > Acomys > Acomys russatus. The sequence continues at coordinate 7,221,291 of NC_067163.1, forward strand.
AAAGGTGTGACGTATTACTTCACCTTTAGTTATCAAATTATTGCTATGCTCGGAGGCCACCAAGACTGCTCTGGCAGCAACAGTTCACTAGCGGGCCTCAAAGAACTCACTGACAGCAGCCACACACACGGGCCAGGAACGGGCTTCCAGCTGCTCTCCTCTGTGGACTGACGTAGACGCTGTGTTCTTGTAGAATGGTATAGAAAGCACTGTGCAGCATCGCCAACCCAGGAAGTCCTCTAACCCAGGCCTAGGTGTATAATGCCATAAAGACCTGTCTCCAGCCCCCCAGCCTCTCCCCCACCCCCACCCCCCATCAATCATCCCTTTAGCTAGCCATCTGGAATGGCCCAAGGCCCCAGGCAAGCAACAGCCCAAGTGGATTCTTCTTGGTATCATCTGCCTCCTGGCCTCATCGGAATGAGGCCAGAGAGTGTAACAGCATGGGAAAGAAGGGGCTCACGAACCTATAAATGTTGGTAAGCACTGATTGTGACTCACAGGACAGGCCTCCATACTGGAGGGCTTTGGCTCATGCAAAACTGAAGCGCCCCGCCCCCTTTTCTGTCTGGGCCAATGGCCTATGCTGGAACCAAGGACCTGGATGGCTCACTTGCCATGAAGGCTGCCCCTAGATTAACCTCTCCTTTTGACCCTTCCATGGGCCAGTTTCCCATTCTGTTGAGAACATTCTCTGTCCTTGGGAAATGTTTTCTTACTACCTCCAGAACCCTCCCCAGCTCCGCATTAGAGTCTCGTAAAGGGACGCCATCACACACCAGCCGAGCATTCTCCAAATGCCATGAGGCTGCCTGCTGTCAGGAGTTCCCAGCTGTGTGACTCCAAGATCTAGGTCTCATGCCTCACAGGGCAGGTGACGCCAAATTCAGCCTCAGTGGTCCTCATCTACATGCTGTCTTCCACGGGGACAGGACAACCACCATTGTGGCTGGCCTGCTTGCCTTACAGAGACCTCTCAGGTTGTCTTCTCCTGTCCCCAGACAAGAATGACCAGCTGATTTGTGCCAATGAAAATGGTGGCTGTGACCAGTACTGCAGTGACCATCTGGGGACCAGACGCACCTGCAGCTGTCATGAGGACTATGTGCTACAGCCAGATGGGGTGTCCTGCAAACCAAAAGGTAACGGGCTCTGAAAGCTGGTGCTGTCTTATGCTCGGAAGAGCCAGTCACCTTCGCTGGCCTGTGGCAAGTTATCAGCCCAGAGATGTATAACAAGGCAAGGCTCCTGCAAAGCCAGTATCTGATAGATGTTGCCTCACTGTGAGATGGAAGACACCTGGCCTGCAAGCTGTTAGCATGGAACCCTGGGATAGTATCCTGTGCTGTCACCGGTGCCCTGACCAGAAGTAAATAAGGTTCTGCATCTCCTCTAGTGCCTACTTTGGAGTCTCTAGGAGTCACATAGACATGCCTGGAACCATGTCTACTGCTGTGGTTAACAACACCATTATTATTATTATTATTATTATTATTATTATTATTATTATTATTATTACTACTAATGTGCATTGAGTGGAGGAGTATTACATGTGAGAGCAGTGACTGCAGAGGTCAGAGGACGTCAGGTCCCCTGGATTTCCAGGCAGTTGTATTCTGCTTGATGTGGGTGCTGGGAACCAGACTCTTGTCCTCTGCAGCGGCAGTACATGCTCTTAAAGCGTGCTTTTTCCACAACCGGGCTGTTGAGGTGGTGCTTCCAAAGGCCGAGGCTTCCTCAGAAGAGGATGGGCTCAGCCTGGCCCATGACTCTGGAAAGGCAGCAGGCCACAGTTGAATGTTCTTCTTGCCTGAGGACTTGCAGTGTGAGAAGGAGCATGAGAGAGGTCAAAAGGACATGCCATAGATCATCAGTTGCCTTGCAGCAAACCGGAGCTACGTGTCTTCCCTATGAAGACCTAGCAGACCCCAGCTCTAGAAAGTAGGGCCTCAATTTCCCTCAAACCAATGTCTGTCTCCTCTCCTAGCTCTGCAGGAGACCCTCCTTGACAACCCTAAACATAAGCACTATTTTTTTCTGCCCTGAGGCCTCCTACTGTCCCCAAAAGGAACTATGGCAGGGGCACCATGGCACCTTCACCTCTGCACGACCCCCCCCCCCCTTCCTGACTTCTATTCCATACAGTTGAGTACCCATGTGGGAGAATCCCTGTTCTGGAGAAGAGAAATTCCAGCAGCCCCCAAGGCCGAATTGTAGGAGGCTATGTGTGCCCCAAAGGGGAATGTCCATGGCAGGTAAGGTCTCTGTCCTGTGAAAACCTCACTTCCTCAGCTCTGGCTCCTCTGACTTCAGGATCTCTACCCTGGAGTGTGGGAGTTTTGCATTAGGTCAACTTTATACACAAGGAACATGGGCCAGCCTCTACAGCCCAGCCTCCACAGCCCAGCCTCCACAGCCCAGCCCATACACTCTTGTGCAAGGAAAGGGGGGTGGGAAGCAGGGTTTGAGGCACATTCCATGCAGAAAACTAAAGAATGTCTGCAGCTGCCTCAGGTGGGTCACTTGAAGACCTACAGATGCACCCCATCTGTAGCACCCCTGTTGTCTACCAGAGCCTGGGCTACCCCCACTGGGGGAATCTCCAGAGGCCTCAGATGCTTGTGGGCAAGCATCTTGTCAATCTAGCTGCTTCCTCTGGGACAAGGGGACCAGAAGAACAGTGTGACTTTCTGTATCTGTGTGCCCCCACCTAGGCTGTGCTGAAAACCAATGAGTTATTGATGTGTGGGGCCATCCTGTTGGACACCAACTGGGTAGTGACGGCAGCCCACTGTTTTGATAATATCTGGAGCTTGAAGAATGTAACAGTGGTGATGGGTAGGTATGGCCTGTCCCTGGCCTCTGACCGACAGTGGCCCATCAGTGGCTCTGACCAGATGCTATTTCCAAGAGGGCCACACTGGAGTTGGCCTATTGTCCTCTGGGCCTCCCCTCCCCTCAAGGAATAGGAGATTTGGAGATGGCTCTGTCCATCTTGCCCCACTCAGTGGGTGTCAAGGGTCCCATCTACTCCCCCGAGTTCAAGCCATTCACAACCCTCCCACCACCACTGCAGTGGACCCTGGGGAGAATATAAAGCCTCCAGATTCTTCCAGAGGCTGAGCTGGCCCCAGCCCTGTCCATATACTCTAGTCCAGAAGGTCCAGACATGAGGACATGGCCACACATAGGTAGGATACGTACCATGAGTGGCATGACTTCCTCCCAGGCGAGCATGACCTCAGTGAGACGGATGGGACGGAGCAAGTACGGCACGTGATACAGCTCATCATCCCGGACAAGTACATCCGAGGCAAGACTGACCATGACATTGCCCTAATTCGCCTCCACCGGCCTGTGACCTTCACTGACCATGTGGTAGCCCTGTGCCTGCCTGAAAGGGCCTTCTCTGAGAACACCCTATCCAGAATCCGCTTCTCAAGGGTCAGTGGCTGGGGCCGGCTGCTGGACCGTGGTGCCACAGCCCTGGAACTCATGGCCATCGAAGTGCCCCGACTGATGACCCAGGACTGCCTGGAGCTTGCCAAGCACAGTCCTAACACCCCTGAAATCACACCCAACATGTTCTGCGCTGGCTACATTGATGGCAGCAAGGATGCCTGCAAGGGGGACAGCGGTGGACCACACGCCACACACTACCATGGCACGTGGTACCTGACAGGTGTGGTCAGCTGGGGGGAGGGCTGTGCAGCCGTGGGCCACATTGGGGTGTACACCAGGGTCTCTCGGTACACCGATTGGCTGATCAGACTCATGGACTCCAAGCTCCAGGTTGGGGTTCAGCGAATCTCACTACTCTAGCTCCTTGGACAGCCCAGCCCTTTCTGAAGAGGAAGCTGCTGCCATGTGGAGCTGTTTTGCATCAAATCCTATTGACTCTCCTGCTATTTGGGGGGTGGGGAGGGAGAAAGAGAATAAAGAATGGGGGGGGTACAGAAGAGGGGCTGAGAAAGGGGAAACAGGAAGGAGAGGGGAAGAATCTAACAGACCCTCAGAGGGGTTGAGCAGTAGAGCCACAGGCAGGCGGCCCAAAGAGGCAGCTTGGTCCTGAGAAAGGGGAGGCCCAGCCCTTGCTACAGCAACTCCCTGCAGCTACCTCCTCCCGTCTGCATGCGTTCTGCTTGCAGTGCTCCACAGTAAGTGTGCACACATGCATATAGAACATGTGTGTGTATGTGCGTGTGTGTGCACTCAGGGTGCATACAACACTTGCACCATTGATCACTTTCGCTTTTGTATGAGCTCCCCGTCTTTATTTCAATTAAATGAGAAGGGCTGGAGAGACGGCTCAGCTGTTAAAGGTTAGGCTCACAGTCAATTAAATGAGAAACATCATCTGAGTGTGTGGGGGTCATCCTTCCGGGTTTCCCAAGGGAGTATGTCTGAAGTCAGGTGTGTACCCCTGCCATTCACCGCTTCCCTGTGACAGTGGTGGCTGGTCTCAGCACACCTTGGGAATGCCTGACGTTCCCCTGGGTTGACCTTGGTTCCCTGAGTGGAGCCTCTGATGTCAAGTCAGACACAGTTGGTAGGGCTGCTCTTCCTGGGAAAAAGAAACAGAGGTTGTCCCTAGAGCAAAGTAAGAGGGCGATGGGAGGGTTTAACCACGCATGTGCATGGCCTCAGTTTCCCCAGCCATCAGGAGATGTGCAGGCATGCAGTCACAGAGCTGCCCTGAGATGGCACCACGTGCCCTTGAGAGGCCTCACTGAGGGTCTAGCTCCCTGAAGACTGATGTGCTTAGTATGAGATGTGCTTATTTTTAATCAGCACTTCCTTTCTGGGAGTGGGGCCATAGGGTAAGGAACAAAGGGACAGGACGAGCCCCCTCAAACAAGCGTTAGTGCTTGGCTCTAACCCCAGAACACAGGTCTGCTGAGAGTGTCTCACCCATGATGCCACCACAGACTCAGTGCAGTGACCTCCACATGGGCACCACCAGGCAGGGCAGAGGTCAGAGGTCAAGAGGCAGACACCAGTTGACCAGAGTACTACATGCTTTTTCCACATTCTGCTATGGTCTAGCACAGCCTGGCTAGCAGCAGTGACTTCCCTCCTGGTGAGATACCAGGACCAGCCTCAGCACCTGACATCACCAGGCGTGTTTGTCAGGCACCCATGGCATGCCCTCTTGGCACTGACAACAGTGATGTGCCAAACACCGTTCCGGTACTCTCAGGCTACGTGCATGCGGCAACAGTCATGAGCCATTGCCAAAAAAAAAAAAAAAAAAAAAAAACAAGCCAAACCAAAAAAAAAAAAAAAACCGCCATACTTAGCACAGGCTGCAGCCAGTACAGTGGGCATAAGGAAGCCCGTGTCTGCCCACCAATGTGCAGGCACAGTATGCATGCCCCTCAGGCTCAAAACTAGCTCCAGCTGAAGCTTTTAATAAGGATGGGATCAATGTGAGCTCCAGCAGTCTCCTCCATTTGTAGAAAGTGAGGACAGCATGGGCACTGTCCCCTCAGAAGCCAAATCCATGGTATTTTGTTGCTGCTGGTACTGCTGCTGCTTTCCAGGGACTTTGGAGCATTGGCTTTTGATGGTGCCTCCTTGTGACACCATGAGTTTAGAACCTATGAGTCTGACATTACAAAGAAGATTTCAGGGCTCAGGGGGAGCCCCACTGCCTGTCTTGCAGCCCCAATTATATGTACACACATAGCAGAGTCATCTGGCCACATAGTGGGAGAGGAGCTGTTTGCACATTTACATCCCTCAAATGACTTGCCCTTCCCTGGCCTCCTCTTTCAGGACTGAGGGGGAAATGGCCATCCCACTGCAGAACCAACCCAACGTGTGAACCATATGCTCTGCAGACCATCAGACACCCTTCACACAGTCTCCACCCTCCAGGCCTGCCCCCAACCCTGATGTGTGCCGTGGGGTCGTGTGAACTCTCCTGGATGTCACATATCAGAGAAGTAAACTTGTGTCAAGACACCAATGGGTCAGGATGCCTGTCCCCCAATAGCCCAGGCTTTTTCCATGACTAGAACAGAGAACCATTCATTATCCAAGAGACACACATGCCTCAACCTGCGCTTGTGCCCAGAATCATCTGGGGCCATCCAGGGGATGGAAGGCTTGGGTGTAAATCCCGCATCTGTCCTGGTACCCAGACTTTACATCATCTCTGTCTCGGCTTTTGTTCCTGAAAACTATGACGAGAAAGTGACACTTTTACCGGATGTATAAGTTTTAGCATGGCCTAGGATGAGTGTTAGAGAACCAGAAAAGGCCCATAAGATGCTGTTGCTGCTCTCAGCACAAAGCAGGCCCTGCCAGACAGCTTTGGATAAAGATAACCTGCCCAGGGAAGCCTGGGGCTGGTGACCACAGTTCCCAGTCCCCTGACCTCGTTGCTGGCCCAGGCTCCAATCAGGAGGCTGAGATAAGCTGAAGGACCATGACCACCTGCGGCCCAGGGTGAGTGAACCTTGCCCCGTGCCTGTCACAGCAGCTGCTGTCCTTGACCACATCATGGAGAGCCTGCTGCGACTCAGCCTGCTCTGTGTTGCCCTGGCCAGCCTCCTGCTACCTGGGAGAGGAGGTAAGTGCTCCGGCCCTTCACACTGCAGAGTGGCCCAGAAGGAAGGGATGCGGGTGGGCCCAGCCACAGCCTGGCTTCTAAAGGTATAGTTAGGGCCAGCTGCAACTGCTCATGTGGGGTACAAGGAGATATAATTGAAAGGATCTGGAGAAGAAGGAAAGCAAGACAGAGCGGGGAGGGAGGGAGGGAGAGAGAGTGATAAGGAGAGAGGGGAAGTCAGAGATAAGAACAAAAAGATGAGCAGAGAGAGTGACATAGAGATAAAGCCATCCCAAGCACAGAGGAGATAAGAGACAGGGCCCCCAAGCTTGAGAAGCTCAGCTGGGCCAGGAACTGCACAAGGCAATACTGTACAAACAGGCAACAAGCAGATCCCAGGCCTGCTCAAAAAGGGGGGGGGGTGTATTTTAGTTAACCCAGAGCAGGCTCTGTGCGCACAGACCCAGCCTTGCACCAGTATGAGAAGCAACCTCGGCAACGCAGGGTACCTTCCAAACATTTAGTCCTTATGGAAGAAAACATCGCTGGCAAACCCGCTGACACCCAATCAATGGCTCGATGTTGGCAACTCCCTGACAAAGTCAGCACTGCAGAGAGAGCCCTATGTGTGAGGACAGTAACAAGCAGGAACCGGAAAAACCAAAGGCCACAAGTAACGAAACACATGGCATGGTAGTATATAGTGTGTCAGGACTTGTGGAGTCTTTGCTGGTTTCCATAGACAAGTGCTCACAACGTTAACATGGAAAGAAATTAGATTCAGAGATTTTTCTATTCCTCTCTCTCCTCTATCCTTCTTTCTCTCCTATCTAGTGTTCAGGGTGGAACTCAGGAGATAAAGGGTGAGAGAAAGAAGAACCCACAAAGCAGTGAAGTCAGGCTGCAGTTTGCAATCTCAGAAGACTTAGTCCACCATGGCAGGAAGGACATGACAGAGGGGAGCAGCTCCCATCGTGGCAGCCAGGGAGCAGAGAGGAGCAGCTCCCACCGTGGCAGCCAGGGAGCAGAGGGGACCAGAGGGAAGGTAGAACGTATGGTCTGATGGGCATTCCTTTCTCGTCTCTACTCTCTCTGAGCCATGAGGTACTGGTGCTGTCCACACTCAGTGCACATCTTCCCCTCAGTTAATTCTCTCTGCAAACACCCTCATGACTAACCCCAGAGCTATGTTTCAGTCTCCTAGGTTGACAATGAGGATTAATTATGATATTGGGGAAGAATATTCCATAAATGGAAAAAGACATTCGTAAAGGCCTGGGTGATAAAAGACCTGGTAACTGATGAGGGCCTTTCACCTTCCCTTTCTTCTAGTGTTTATTAACCGGGAACACGCCAACGATGTCCTGACAAGGATTCGGAGGGCAAACTCATTTTTTTTTGAAGAGTTTAGGAGAGCAAATATGGAAAGAGAGTGTATGGAAGAAATATGTTCTTATGAAGAGGCCTCTGAAATCTTCAAGAATAAAGAAAAGACAGTAAGTCAGGCCGGGTCTATGCGAGGGTGTCACCATCCTTGTCAGCTGGGGGCTGGGTCCTCTCAGTTGCTTCCTAGCTGTGGCCGGGCCATCCCAGCTCCTGGGCTGTTGCAGTGTTCCAAGCTGGCCCAGATTTGGATCTTTATCCACAAACCTATGAAGGTGGACAGGCCTAGCTGGCCATCTTGGTGGCTTCCTAGGGAGTGTGCAAGCAGGGAGGAACTACGGGAAGGAAAGCACATCTTCAGGGGAACTCATCTTCCTGGGTGTGCTACCTTAGTCAGGTACCTGATGGCCACATAAGATTAACCCTTAAGAGAGGAAACAAGGGTGTGTCTTCACAGGGAGAAATATTCTATTGTTTATAAATACCAACAATGAGTTTCAGCCTGCGAGTGGAGAGCACATGGAGGTGGTATTCGAACACCTGTGCATTTATACCCTAAAGAGACAACTCTCACACTAAACAAAACCTAACACAAACTGAATCAGAGATCTAAGGACAAGACCAGAAAAACATTTAGTAGATATATAGGACACGGAGTTAGCCAGGGTCCTTAAACACGGCACCAAAAGATAATTCAAAAGAGAAAAATTAATCAACTGGACTTTATCATATTGAATTTCTTCTCTTGGGGAAAAAGCAGTTAAGAGAATGAATATACAAGATACTGACCAGAAAAATGTTTGAAGCTCACACATCCAACAAGGGGTCCAGAATCCATAAGGAATTCACAGCCTAAGAGAAATAATGAATACCTAAGAAAGTTTAATAAACAAAAGATTCGAACAGCCATGTCACCAGAGACTAAATACGGTGACAAGCCCACAAGAAGATATTCCACACCTCTAGCCATCAGAGGAATTCCACGTAAAGGCAGAGCAAGACCCTCTATGCTGACGGTAGCTATCAGTATACCTGTGGCCAGCGGCTGACTGGGAGGCTGAGGAAACCACCAGGGTGTCCAAATTCATGTGCCACCTGTGTGGAGGTGTACCTCATATGCACTCTGAAATAGTGTGACTTTTTCAGAAAGCCATGTAAAGTGACCCCCCTCCCCTCCCACCACTGCAGGGAAACCATCCCTGGGCACTTACCTAGAAAGATGAAAACGTATTCTCCTTTTTAAAAACTCTCTCACACAAGGCATAACTGCTTACAGCAGCTCCTGTCGTAATTATCCCAAGCAGTAAATAGTGAGCATCATCCACTGCTGGGTGAAGGTAAGCACATTGCAAGCCAGCGACAGGAAGAGCAAAATCAGGTGCACAGTTACCAGACACACACTGGAGGCGGGATGCTGAAGGACGGGCACCTCACGGCCATTTCATGTGTGATCTCATTTATCAGACATTCTTTAAACATTATTGCTTTATTCAAGGGCTGCCAGCTTGTGGTGGGTACCAGCCCCTGACAGGTTCAGGCAACTGGCAAGGGGCTGAAATTGAGGGATTACGTGAAGATGGGACCGTGTATATTTCTACACTATGTGTGGGCACACAAGACTATGCATGTGCTAAAGTTTAAAGAATTGCATACCCAAAATGGAAAGAATTCTTGTAGCCCACCCAGGCTGGATTTGAACTCTCTATGCGGCTGAGGAATAGCCTTGAACCTCAATCCTTGTGGATTACAGGCATCATGCCTATTTCTGTTTGACTTTTGAAAATATATTCTGCACCAAGAAGATATCTGTAGATGTCTGTCTTTTTATCCTTTTCCCATGAGGATGAATTAAGGGCTTCCCACAAACTAGGCACATGCTCTGCTTTGGGCTGCACCTCCGGTCTGAACTGAACTATTTTATTTATTTATTTTTATTTTGCCAGCTTTATTTCCAAACAGAAATCACAAAATATTTATATACATTTATATAAATTATGTGGTAACCTTCAGCAAATTAAGGGGAATCTATAAAATGCTTTGTGGATTTTAATTGCGAAATTTTTTCTTTTTCCGGAACTTCTTTCCTGCAGCATTTGCTGCTTTTTCAGCCATGATTTCTGAATACTTCCTTCGATTAAATCTCCTGAATTCAGAATCAGCCAGCAGTTCTTCCACAATAGTCTTTTTCCTCTGTTTCTTGGGAACCCGTGAATGGTAGAAGAGTCAGCTGGATTATCAACAATGGTTCCAACCTGGAAGTATTTAGGGAAACCATCTCTGCCATTTTTCTTGTAAAACCTTTTGGGGTCCATGCTTGCTCTCATCTTTAATGCTTTAAGATCATTTTTCAGCTGAATTGAACTATTTTAAAAGCCAGCATGTTCACTGCCATGACTACCAAAACTGAGTTCTATCAACTGAGCAGCTTAAAGTACCAAGGATTTATTCGCTTGATGTTTTGGAGGCTTTGAGTGCAAAGCCAAGAGCCAGGCCTGGCTGGGACCATTGGAAGTGCCAGAAGAGACTGTGTGAGCTGTGACTCCTGATTACCCCAATGTCTCCACTGTCATCTCCCATAGCCTTCCCCTACTGTTAGCTCCAGGTGCCCTTACTTTGAAAGGGACAGTCTTTTTGGTTAAAAACATTTGATAATTCTGGAAACCTCATCTAGGTCTTCATCCTAACTCACAGCCACAAAGTTCCATGTCTAGATAAGACCTTGTTCTGAGGGCCCAGATAGATCTGAATGGGCCGGGGATGTGTCCATTCGCTATGTAACGTAGGCCTTGACCCACTTTTAGCTAATGAGCAGTTACACTTTCCCCCCTCATACAATGATGACTGGAGCCTGCGGTCTTTTTCTTCATTTTGAGCATAGGGTCTTTTAACTGAGCATCATACTCCACTGGTGTATGAGTTGTTTCTTCTAGCCCACTTCCTGTTGGTTACCTTGCAATATTGTTTCAACATTCAGCGAGAGCCTTGTGTTGAAGCAGATGGGAGGCAGGCCCTCTCAGGAGTGAAGTATCCTGGCATCTCTCCCTTTCAGATGGAGAAGTTCTGGACCATTGCTCAGGGCAGGTTACTGGCGATGGTCATTGTTAGTGTGAAATGTCTGTTTTCTCTAATTTGTTCTAAAATATTTTTACTTTTAGGAAGAATTCTGGAACAAATACAAAGGTGAGCTATTTCCTGATTCAATCATAAGTGAGAGAACATATTTAAACCAACAGAACAGATTGGCTTTTGAAAACATTTTGAATTAACATTCCTGTTCAAACCTTACTTATCTACACTTTTCCCTCTTGAATTTCTATAATGCTTTAAGTATTTTATAGTAAGTTTATATTGATTCCAATTTTACTAGTCACTAAAATCCACATCTTTTTTAAATGGGTCTTGTTCTGTTGTGCAGAGTTCCATCATATTTTAAATAAGTATAACAAGCCAGAGCAAAAGGTGGGGCTTGAAATACTGGGCTCTCTGAAAGATGGTCACCCTGATGACTGTTCGTACCATCAGAGGTGATACTGGTCATGACTACTTGGAAGTATTTCAAAGTAACAGTTAGCCCTGCCTCTGAGTGGGTGGCATACCATGAGAGGTGAGCCTCAGCTAGGGCTGGATCAATCTCTTATTCTCGTTCCACACCCAGAGGCCTCGGGAAGAAGATTCCCCACATTTCCTGATCAGCACCCAGTCCAGAAACGAGTGTCACACTGTCCCCTTGCCTGCCTCCTTTCCAGGGAGGCAAAGCACCTCGCCCTGGCCACAGATACGTTGTAATATGTTCCAGCAGAAATCAGGGACCCAGTCAATGATGCAAGGAACAGGGGTCTCTCTCTCTCTCTCTCTCTCTCTCTCTCTCTCTCTCTCTCTCTCTCTCTCTCTCTCTCACACACACACACACACACACACACACACACACACACACAGAGCCACCAAAATGGAAACTAAATGAAATGTAGGTATGACATATGATTACTTATTCTCAGGGGGAGAGGCAAGCCCAAGCTATCACAGAGTGGGTGCAGGGGCGAGGGGTGCATGGTGTCAGAGGTTTCCATGACGAAATGCCTTCAACCTTGGCTTCCAACCCCTGTCATTGCAGATGGCGACCAGTGTGAAAGCAATCCTTGCCAGAATCAAGGCAAGTGTCGAGATGGCCGTGGGGAGTACACGTGCTCCTGCTCAGAGGGCTACGAAGGCAAGAACTGTGAATTCTGTGAGTGCCTTTGCTTCACGGGCGTTTGGGTCATCGGTGTGTCATTCTCTGACACATTGAAGCAGTGTAGGTGTCCTCTAGCTGCTTGGTGGGGTGCAATGTGAGAGAGACAGTGCTTCTACGTGGGCCACAGCTGGTGTAGGGCTCCAGGAGGCAGGTGAGGATCAGGTAGACTGTCTGCTCTGCCCTAAAGCAATGGTCTGAGTTGTCTCCTGTATTTACATTTGTCACCACAAACCTCAAAGAATCATCTAGATCACCCAGTTCTAGGTCTGTGATACACTCACTTGATTCTATAGGGAGATCACCAAGCTATTTTTACAAAGGTGACTACGTTTTTTAATGAAAATTTGGGTTACCATCAGACTAGTTTTCCCTAACAAGAAAGAACTGCATTTCCTTATTTATTGTTTTTTGAGAGGGGGGGGGTCTCACTCTCTATCCAAAGCTAGCCTAGAACTATTAAATAGCCCACTCCAAATTTTAGCTCCCAGCAACTCCTGCCTCAGCCTCGCAAGCGCTGGGACTACAGATGTATTTCACCATGTCCAGGGTTAAATGGCTTTCCTTACAGAGTGAGATCTCTATCTGGATGCCCTCAGGACTCTCCCCAGCAGAGCTCCTGCCTATAATTATGCACCAATCCACAGAACCCCACACATCTGCACACAATAGACTACCAAATCTAGTGAGGGGCACAACTCTGGAGATAAAATTCCTTTAAGGTAGATTTTACTCCATAATTGTTTTTTCACCCAAGCCCAAGTAGAGGGCTGTAAACCAAACTGTGACTGAGATGCTCATTAGGATGAGCTTTGGATCAGCATGTGCTAGACGCAGGTGACTGCCTCTGGTCTGTGATACTGTGGATGGAGGGCCTACGGACTCAGTCAGCTTTGAGATATAATGGGCAGGCCAGGAGTTACCAAGGGAGTTAAGTGGGTACTATGCCTCGATTTCATGTAGCCTGAGGTAGCTTCACTTACATGGCTTGATAGTGTGGATACAGAGGAGTGGAACTTAAATGACACCAGAACCCCACCCCTGCTTCTGTATACTCTGGACCTCGTTCCTGGCTTCCTGCCATACACTTCCTAGGGACTTCCTTCTGGGTCTCTCAGGAACCCTGATCCAAAAACACAACATGCCCACGGCAAGGTGCTTGGTGTAATAGTGGGACCAGGACAGTGCTCAAATACCCACTGCAGCGAGGATGCAACTCTTCCCCTGTGCCAAGGGCAGCACCCTGGACTCACAGGATGTGCACAGCTCTCAACAGAGAACATATGCCTGCCCTCTCTCACAAAGCTTTTCAGTGGAGAGCCCACGGGATGCAGGCTGTCCCTTCCATGGCTTGTACAGATGGAAATGTCTTCTGAAGACCTGTAAGGATGCTAGGTGTCCCTCCCATGGCCTGTGCATGTGTCAAATGTCCCAGCCATGATCTGGGGAAGCAGCAACAGGGAGAAAGGCTTACATGGGGCTGACATCTCACTTGGCTCACTGTTCTGTTATCGTAGGAACCAAATACATCCACATATGTCTTCCTTGGGACTCTGGTCCTTTGCATACCCCTGCCTGGGCAGAACTGAGATGAGCAGGTGTAGCTGTCATGTCTGACTTCATCATGTGTCTATAAGAGGCTCATCTGTCCTCTGCTTTGCAGTTGTTCGGAAACTCTGCAGCTTAGACAACGGAGAGTGTGAGCAGTTCTGCAAAGAGGAGCAGAGCTCAGTGGTGTGCTCCTGTGCCAGTGGCTACTTCCTGGGTAATGATGGCAAGTCCTGCATCTCCTCAGGTAGGGTTTATCAGGCCATGGAGGCAACGTGCCACTGCTGTGTAGGGGTGGTCAGGCCATGGAGGCTGTGTGCCACTGCTGTGTAGGGGTGGTCAGGCCAAGGAGGCTGTGTGCCACTGCTGTGTAGGGGTGGTCAGGCCACAGAAGCTGTGTGCCACTGCTGTGTAGGGGTGGTCAGGCCATGAAGGCTGTGTGCCACTGCTGTGTAGGGGTGGTCAGGCCAAGGAGGCTGTGTGCCACTGCTGTGTAGGGGTGGTCAGGCCATGAAGGCTGTGTGCCACTGCTGTGTAGGGGTGGTCAGGCCATGGAGGCTGTGTGCCACTGGTGTGTAGGGGTGGTCAGGCCAAGGAGGCTGTGTGCCACTGCTGTGTAGGGGTGGTCAGGCCACGGAGGCTGTGTGCTACTGCTGTTAGGGGTCATCAAGGCCCTACTTGGATGTGCTGAGTCTTATGAGCAACAAAACCACAAACAAGGCTCTTAGAAATGAGTAGCAGATGGGCTGAGGAACATGAAGGGCCAGGGGAATGAATCCCTTGTAAGATCTATGAGGAGGGCTCATCTGGGCCGTACGGACATGATGAGCTATGGGTAGCAACTCTGAAAGGCCAGCCTGTTGGCTTATAAATGGTCCCTGACTCCTCCATAGCATCTCCAGGTCTGTTAGAACTACAGAGCCTCAGGCCCACACAGATCCCAGGCAACCAAACATACAGATGAGGTGGACTCAACATGCTGATCCATTTCTTCCTCTTTCCCTCTCATCTACTGCTCATTGAAGATGATTTATTTCAGAAATTAAGTAATCAGAAAAGAGTAGCTCCAAATACATCCTTCAAGGATGAATCCAACTGTGTAACATGAACTCTCTCAACAACCAAAAAATGAGTTTTTTTCCATTGACTTCTTTTTTTGAGACAGGGTTTCTCTTTGTAGCCTTAGCTATCCTGGACTCGCTTTGTAGACCAAGCTGGGATCAAACTCACATAGATCCACCTGCCTCTGCCTCCCGAGTGTTGGGATTAAAGGCATGTGCCACCACACTTGGCTTTCCATTGACATTTTTTAAAGCTTAAGGTAGTTCAGAACATTTTAACTGGAGCTATTTCTTGATATGTGTGGAAATTGCTTTAAATCCAGGGATAATCACAAGTCAGTTCAAAATAAAGTTTAATATCTGAAAACATGACAAAAGGCCAAGATGTGACTCAGCAGTGGAGAGCTTGCCTGTCATGCTTCAAAAGGTTGTAACTACATATTTCAGCCCAGAGGTAACAAACTGTGGGACAATATGGCATTGTGTCTCCAGGCAACGGAGTCCCCAGTCCTCACTGGCTAAGGTCACATTCACATATCATGGGTGCACAAGGAAAGGCCACATGGCCACCACTTGACCTTAAACCATCACTGGCACAGAAGAGCCGCTGCGCTCAGCCTTTCTTACCATTGGTTTCTGCTCTTTTCTTGCAAAACTTGAAGGCTTTAAAGTCTTCTGGCTCTTGTTTCTGGCTCTCACTGTAAACCTAGCTAAAAGCAGCTAGCAACAACTATGCTGGTGCCAAGAATTTCTTCTACCTACTTAATCTGCCTGTTGTCTTTAAAATATGGCGCCCACAGTCTCAGAACATAAGCAAAATGTAAAGTCTTCATAGTCAACAGCCTCCAACCCAATTCCCCAAAGAGTTCCAGTTCCTGTTCCTGATCTCTTCTAAAACTTCATGATTAAGCTGGGTGGTGGTGGCGCACGCCTTTAATTCCAACACTCGGGAGGCAGAGGCAGGCGGATCACTGTGAGTTCGAGGCCAGCCTGGTCTACAAAGTGAGGCCAGGACAACCAAGGCTACACAGAGAAACCCTGTCTCAAAACACCAAAACATAAAAAATAAAAATTAAAAAACTTCATGATCATAATCTTTGCTATCCACAATTCTATCAGGATTATCAGGATTCGTGTCTTCTGAGAGCCCATCAGAACCACCCATTTTATCTCTGCCAAGAGAATTCTAGGTTTCTCTAGCTCACATCTCCAAATGCTTTCAATTTCATCTCGCAAACTAGCCCCGAGCCTTTTGAACCACATGACTAAGTAGCCAGAGCAACAACCCCACTCTTAGTACCAAGTTTTTGTATTAGCCAGAATTTTAGTAATAAAATAGATGACATAATTTAAAGGGTGAAGGGTTTGCTTTAGCTTTTCAGAGGTTTCTTCCCATCATAGTAGGGGAGGTATGGCTGAGCAAAGAGGCTCAGTAAGTAGCTGCCAGTAATGGAGAAATGTCTGTGCCAACTGGGTTCTCTCTCTAATTAATTTTATTTGGGTTCTTTTTTTTTTTTTTTTTTTTTTTTTTTTGGTTCCCAGACCCAGGATACTGCTGCCTGCACTCAGGACAAGTCTCCCCTTAACTTCTTGGTTAATCTAGAAACATCCTTGTAGATACCAAGAGCTGCCTTTTGCTAATCTCTCTGTTGATTCTCAGCCAGGCTTGACCATCACACCTAGCTTTCCAGGGAGCCTCACTGGGCCTGTGGAGCTTCTGGGTTTTCTGAGGCCGCTGTTGCCCCTCTTCTTTCAGTGCCCTTCCCCTGTGGAAAAGTCACTTTAGAACGCAGGAAGAGGTCTGTGGCCCAGAACACCAGCAGCAGCGAGTCTGTCTCTGAAGACCCTACATGGGACTTGGATATCCTACACCCTACGGAGAATCCTTATGACCTGCTCAACCTCAATGAGACACGCCCCAAGAAGGACAGTAGAAACTTTACTCGCATTGTGGGCGGCCGGGAATGTGACATCGGAGAGTGTCCCTGGCAGGTAACGGGCATAAGCTAGTACTGGCTGCAAGTACAACCATCCTCTTGTTCCTCAGGCCAGTGGGACAACCCCCTAATGGCCAGCAAAGGTCCTTTCCAGTGGTGATCATTCCATTTCTAGTTCGAGAAAAAAAATTTTAAACAAAAACATCTAAATGCTCAGACGGGTAAAATGCCTTAAGGAATCACTGACACTTGAGGTTTCCAATGCCCAAAGCCGAAACACCTCTCCTAGAAGCAAACACCCCAGAACATCAGATCTCAACCTGTGGGCCACAAGCCCTTTGGGGGTCACATAGCAGATATTTACATTACGTTTTATAACAATAACAAGATTACAGCTATGAGGTAGTACCGAAAACTTTACAGTTGGGGGGGGTCACCACAACATGAGGAACTGTGAAAGGGTTGCAGCGTTAGGAAGGTGGAGAACCACAGGCACAGAGCCACCAGCCGTCCCCAGAGATCACCTAAACACCCTCCACTGTCAGGGCCTGAGTTTCAGCCTATGTGCAACCCTCTTCAGACACAGGTATGGTGCTGGGCCCAGAGTGGCTGCTATGAGTAGGCTGAGGTCTCTTATTGCCAGGAAGACTGGAGAGCACTCACCAGGGGCCCTGACAGTCTAGATAAGAGAAACTCAGCCTCTTGTTGGCTCCTCCTTAGGGAAAAGCATGCGCTGTCAGATCCTAAACTGGCTTCCTCTCCCTTGTCATTCAAGCAAGGTTAGAGTTTTTGTAATTATCAAAGACAAATAGGGGCTGGAAAGATGACTCAGTGGTAAGAGTGTGTAACCCTGTTCCAGAGGACCAGAGTTCAATCCCTGGCACCTGTGTTAGACAGCTCACAAGCTCCTGTAACTTCAGCTCCAGAGGATCTGACACCTTTGGCCTCCACAGCTACCTCCACTTGCCTGTATACACCCACACACAAAAACGTAATTTTAAAAATAAAAATAAATACATCTTTCAAATAAAAAAGAGAAAATAAAATCAGTAAGAGACAAACTCACTGTCTTTTTAGCTATGAACAACCATCAAGAATTCTTAAAGAGTGGAGTTTTCTGTTTGGGGTTTTTGTTTGATTTTTGTTTTGTTTTGTTTTTGAGATAGGGTCTCACTGTGTGGGCCTGGTTGGTATGGAACTCACAAGAGATCTGCCTGACTCTGGCTCCCTAGTCTTGGGATTAAAGGTGATACCATGTGTAGCCTGCAAATCTTTGATTGCAGCCCTAACTCCCACTAGAGAGTAGGGAATTCCCTGGAGAAAGGCAACCCAGTCAACACCTGGTGTCCAGCCCGGCAGGCCCTGTGCTCTGGGACAGGCATGGTCCCTCTCCTGTTTCCCTTGGCCCATTACTCAGTAGCACTTGTCAGCAGAACATCACATTCAAGAGCAGCCATATGTCCCCTCAGTAGCTCATCCCAGACCGTGGCATGGAAGGCCATGCCTTCCGTGAGCAGGAAGACAGGTCTGCAGGCTGAGTGATTTGGACACTGGGAAGGAAGGTGTTTCTGCAAAGCCAAGCTGGTCTAGGTCATGAGTCACTCAAAGATGACTTCGGCCACATAAACCCAAAAGTTTTTACTGCAGCGAAATGTTTTTCTGTGCATAGTAGGGGGGAAATGCTAGAACTGATTGAGAAGAGATCAAAGAGGAGGTTCTGTTAGAGTGACCTTGTCACCTGGGTGGGAAGGAGACAGGTGAAGGTGTCCTCCAGGGTAGTTCTTGACCCAGGTTGGAGCCTCAGGAAATATCTGTGGACCACTAGTCAGTCAGTTGTTAGAGCAGTGCAAACCTAACCTGAGGAGGCAAGGATGGATGCTTCCGGGAATGACTCACAAGATGGCCATCAGAGAATAGACAAAGCCAGACAAAAAGGCTGGGCCACTTGCATGGATGCCATAAGAGATGCAGGGTCAGAAAGAGCTGTAGGACTGACTAGTGAGGGTAGAGGCAAACCTTGCTGCGGGGTGGAGTACATGGGACCAGGAACTAGGAGGAAGGTACCATGCACTCTCTGGACAGCAGACAGGAACAGCAGGCTCTTGGCATAGCCCAGTAGGTAGAGAAAGCCATGGACAGTGAATCAGGCATAAGACTCCTAGGAAAGGCTCTCTAGACTCCTCAGAGAGCTCAGATGGCCCAGTCAGTTTGGCATGGCCCTCTTGCAGACCGTAGGTGGTTTATAGACATTCTGTTCTGGTCACAGGCCCTGCTCATCAATGAAGACAACGAGGGGTTCTGTGGGGGGACCATCTTGAATGAGTTCTACATCCTCACGGCGGCCCACTGCCTCTACCAAGCCAAGCGATTCAGGGTGAGGGTAGGTAAGTGACACTCCAGCCCTGGGGATATGACTGGCTCAAGCCCCAGGGACACCATTGCTCTCTCCAGGATCTCTAGAACACATGGGATCTGTCAGCGCCACTTGCCCAAATATAGAAGTCGTACTTGGAGACTGAGAGCTCATCTCAGGAAGATGGGTGCAGAAGCAGGGGAGTTGGAGGAAAGGGGAGGGTGTCATGCACAGACCTCCCCAGGCCAGGCCACTCCTCATAGGGACTTCCCTCTTCAGTGTCTCTTACATGCCTTTCAGGACACTTCTCTCTTAGTGTCCATTCCTCAAAAGCCTCCCTCCCGCTCTCTATGTCACTCTCAGGGCTCTTTCTTTCATTTATGAATTCTTTAGTTCATTTTGATATGTTTCTACAAGACCCATGAGACACTAGAAAGAACTGGAGTCCTAAACCTGCACATAAAACTGTGATGAGGGAGCTGGAGAGATGGTGTAGTGGTTAACAGTCCTTGCTGCTCTTGCAGAGGACCTGAGTTCAGTTCCCGGAACCCAAAGGGTGGCTCACAACTGTCTGTAACTCCAGTTCAGGGGGATGTGATGCCCTCTTCTGGCTTCTACAGGCACTAGGCATGCGCACAGTGCACACACATATCTATGCAGGCAAATAGCCA
Source organism: Acomys russatus (assembly GCF_903995435.1). Lineage (NCBI taxonomy): Eukaryota > Metazoa > Chordata > Mammalia > Rodentia > Muridae > Acomys > Acomys russatus. The sequence continues at coordinate 7,241,028 of NC_067163.1, forward strand.
TACATATAGTAAAATAAACCTTAAAAAAGATTCTTAAAAAACACTATCAGAAGGTGAACCCCCGGAAGAAAGACAGACATTTTAGGTACCTTTCTTTTTATTTTTTGAGATGAGTTTTTCTAAGACAACAGGCTACTCTGGAATTTACAAAGTACCTGCCTCATCCTTCTGAGGGCTAGGAATACAAACATACACTCCTTGGCTTGGCTCTGTTGTTGTTGTTGTTGTTGTTTTGTTTTGTTTTTGAAAAAAACTTATTTACAGGGAAGGGTTTATTCAGCTTACACTTTAACATCACAGTTCATCATCAAAGGAAGTCAGGACAGGAACTCAAGCAGGGCAGGGTCCTGGAGGCAGGAGCTGATGCAGAGGCCGTGGAGGGGTGCTGCTTACTGGCTTGCTCCCCATGGCTTGTTCAGCCTGCTTTCTTATAGAACCCAAGACCACCAGTCTACAATAGGCTGGACCCTCCCTCGTCAATCACTGATTTTAAAAATGCCTGTAAGCTTGCATATAGCCCAGTCTTATAGGGGCATTTTCAAATTGAGGTCCCCTACTTTCAGATGACTCTAGCTTGTGTCAAGTGACATAAGACCAGGCAGCACATTCCTTTTCTTTTCTTTCCTTTCCTTCCTTCATTACCCCTCTTTCTTTCTTTTCTGTGTTTCTTGTTGAGACAGGATCTGGTTATGTAATACGGCTGGCCTGGGATGTACCATGAAGGCAACGCTGGCCTCGAACTCACGATACATCCACCTGCCTCCGTTTCCTTCACGACAGGCCTAAAAGTAGCTGCTATACAAACTCCAGGCCCTCAGGGAACTAAGTGCCACCTGCTCTCTCTTTCTCTGGCTGCAGGGGACCGCAACACGGAGAAGGAGGAAGGCAATGAGATGGTGCATGAGGTAGATATAGTAATAAAGCACAACAAGTTTGTGCGGGACACCTATGACTTCGACATCGCGGTGCTCAAGCTGAAGAGCCCCATCACGTTCCACATAAACGTGGCCCCTGCCTGCCTGCCTGAGAAAGACTGGGCCGAGGCCACACTGATGACTCAAAAGACAGGCATCGTGAGCGGGTTCGGACGCACGCACGAGAAGGGCCGCCAGTCGAAAGTCCTGAAGATGCTGGAGGTGCCCTACGTGGACCGCAACACCTGTAAGCTCTCTACCAGCTTCTCCATCACACAGAATATGTTCTGTGCGGGCTACGATGCCAAGCTAGAGGATGCCTGCCAGGGGGACAGTGGTGGCCCCCATGTCACCCGGTTCAGAAACACCTTCTTTGTGACCGGCATTGTCAGCTGGGGAGAAGGGTGTGCGAGGAAAGGGAAATATGGGGTCTACACGAAGGTCACGGCCTTCCTCAAGTGGATTGACAGGTCCATGAAAGCCACAGCAAAAGCCACGGCAAAAGCCACGGCAAAAGCCACGGTGGTGCCCACAACTGGGACCCCAAGCTCAACAAGTCCTCCCCATTAAAGCAATCGCTCTCCAGACCTGCTGAGTCACACCTGCACTGTTTTACATCACAGCCTGAGCAGAAACATTCTCAGGAGCAGCTGCGCACCCGCAGTGATGGGCTTTTTTTGGGTCTCAGTCTGATCATCCCTTGCCTTCGTGGTACAAGAAACAGGTTCTAAGTGGGCGAAGGTTCCTCTTCCTGAGCCAGATGGAAGACCGCACTCTAGGAAGTCAGGGCTCTGCTCACACTTAGATGGAGCCATCGCTGCATGTAGTCACAGCACACGATTCTGATTCTGAGTGGCCAAACTGACCTTGAAAATAAATGTCCACAGCCATAGGCATGCACACATGCGCGCGCACAGCCCCTCAGCCCCTTTAGGTAGGGAGGCCCAGACTCTGACACTCATTTGCCTGACCAGAGGACCCTCACTCTCCTCCACAAAAGAGAATTGCTGGTACCATGACATCCACTGAAAACAAAGAACCCACCCCAGGAAGAAAGGCTACCATCTTGGTCTAAATAAAGGGACCTTTGACCCAGACCTAAGCCAGGCACACTCCTATGCTCGGCTGGCTACCTTTGAGTGTGTGCAGGAGGTCTTCTTGAACTGTGCTGGCTGCTGAACGTACTGAGCTGAGCTGATAGCACATGCACTCACCCCAGGCTGGGCTGTGGCGCAGGTGTGCACTGTGTCTTTCTGAATGAGACTGAGTGATAAGGGTGCACAAGACTCTCCCAAGATGGGCTGCCTAAATGAGTTTTACTGAGGTTAAAAACAAACAAACAAACAAAAAAACCCTGAGTGTTGGCTGTCACAGGCCCTTCTTCCTGAGCATACTTTTAGTGTATGGTGACCCTACCCTCCAACATGTGGGTCTGTGCAAAGCCTAAGTCCTGGCCTCATCCCAGACATTAAATTCTAAGTCTCTAGAGTGGGCCTGACCCAGAAGTTTCTAGAACTCTTCCAGACATTATCATACAACAAAAGCAGGCTTGGAGGCATGGTGTGGCTGTCTCACCCCTCTAGCCTTCAAGCCCCAAGTTAACATGTTTGTGGAAACAAGCCTACTTCCAGTAAGCAGAGTAGCTTCGTTCCAGCAATCCCCACAGCTTATGCTTTGCATAACTTTCCTAAGCAAAGTTCAAAGGTTCCAGTACAAAACTTGCCCCAAGTCAAGAGCTGGACAGAGTCCTTTGTAAACAGATGTTGCAAGGTTGGGAAAAGTCAACAAAAACAACCCTTGATTTCCTAGAATTGTATAGTGTCCGAGAGCGAGGCTGGGGTCTGAGAGCAGAGCTGACCTCTGCAGCCAAGGCTGGGTCAGTGAAGTGGACACTGGAAAACCCTCTCAACAGCATAGTCCACTGGCCCTGCCTGCAGGTCAGCAGTGGGGAGACCATAGTTTGGTCTGCCTGCATGGGTGGCCTTTGTGGCTGTCCCTAAGAACAAGAACTCCCTGGTCTCCAATGACCCCAGGACAAGACCCACACAGGTCCCTGAACCAATGGAAAGACAAGCGCAATATTCTGGGTGAGTGTAGGGTCCGCACACAGGGAGCCTGAACAGACACTGAAAAGTAAAATTTCACACTGGAGAGATGGCTCAGTGGTGAAGAGCATTGACTGTTCTTCCCAAGGACCCAGGTTCAATTTCCAGCACCCACACGGCAGCTCACAGCTCCAGCTCCAGGGGCCCCAACACCTTCACACAGGCACACATGCAGACAAAACACCGATTCACACAGATTTTAAAAATAAACTATTTTTAAAAGACTATAAAGAACACTTTCACTTTAGACATTTTTTTACAATAAACATTTAATGAATCACCAACAATTTCCAAACAAGCATAAAATCCAACACCCAAGTCCTGAGTTGACTTGGGGCCAGGAAGGCAAATCCTAGATTTAGTGGAGCATCTCCCCTTGTGGCTCTGGCTATCAGGATTCAGGCTCTCTGTGGTACCGGCAGTAGGGGCACTGGTTCCCTGCACTTCTGGCAATGGGGACCCAGGTTCCCCGTGGTGCTGGTGATGAGAGTGCAGGTCCTCAGGGCAGATGGTGGTAGTTTCTAGACTGAGTGCAGGAAAAAAAAAAAAGGCGGAGTCTCACTTGGCTCTGCTCCTGAACAGCACTTCCTGATCCTGAAATGAGTCCCAGAAATGAGACCTAGCAAATGGCAGAAGGGGAAAAGACTCTCGCCATGGCCACGCACCTCCCGGAGCTGATGGACACGAGACCCGGATGTCTCCAGTGTGTTTTATATCTGGATGGATTGTGGAAGCTGGTTCTGAGGTACATGTGCTGAGGTACCAGCCCTCTAACGGGTGCCCGTGCCTGGAGAACAGATGAGCCAAGAGGTCAGAAAAGAGCAGGGGCTCAGCATCCATGCCTTTGCTCTAGGCGAGTAGAACAGAACCCTCTGGGAATTTGTTCCCCTTGTCTAGACCTCAATTTCATCCAAATTCATTTAAAGCAGTCCTAGGTAGCAGGAGATAAAACAAAAGACAAACTCAGAAAAAAAAACATGGTACCATTCAGGTGACATTAGCACTTAACTGTCAGAAGTAGCTAAAGCCAGAGATGCTGAGTCTCAAAGTTTAGGACCTGTCATGGCTGCTCTTGGTGTTGATGACTATATCTGGAATTAACTAAAAGTTAAGTGGGTGGGCACACTTGTGGGGGACTTTTTTTTATTGAATCATTTGAAGTAAGAAGACTCAATTTTTTCTTTTTCTTTTTCTTTTTCTTTTTTTTTTTTTCTTTTCTTTTCTTTTTTGTTTTGTTTTGTTTTGTTTTTCTGTGTAGCCTTGGCTGTCGGGACTCACTTTGTAGACCAGGCTGGCCTCGAATTCACAGCAATCCGCCTGCCTTTACCTCCCAAGTGGCTGGGACTAAAGGTGTGCACCACCACGCACGGCTAGAAGACCCACTTTTAATCTGGACCTTTTGTAATGGGAGGATCCACTTCTAATCTCGGCCACACCTTCTGCTGCCTACATGGTTTGACACTGTCTTATTCCCTTCTGTCAGCTTCTGTCAGTTCTATGTGCCCTCCTTTGTAGACTACGCATTCCCCATGGTTGCGCCCTTCCTACTCACTGTTGTGTCCAGACCCAGGATGGCCCCTTGCAGGGAAAGAAGGCCACCTGCACGGAGGGGAGGCCCCTCCACGTCTAGCTCTTCCCCCTCCCCCCCGCCTCGGCTGACAGTAAATGCAAGAATGGAAAACGTGAGAGTGCATCTCCCAGTTCAAGCCACTAATATCTAGGTCCATGCACGGGTCACCTTGTCCAGCCTCTATGTGTTCAAGGCACATGTTGACCACAGTGCCTCCCAGGGGCCCTGGACTTTGGCTATTTGCAGACTTTGCCCTGCCTGGGCCAGCCGGGCTCTGGGTCAGCATGGCCGGCTGCGTCTTGCTGTGCCGGGGCTTCATTCTCATCTTCCTCATCCTCACCCATGTCCTGCACCAGGGGGAGCTTTCAGGTAGGTGTTTGTTGCTTCATTCATTAGAAAAAAAACAAAACAAAGCAAAACATTTTCTTGCGGCCGGGTCTCATTCTATAGCCCAAACTGGTCTGGAACTTACTATGTAGTTCAGGCTATCTTCAGCTCTTGGCAATCCTCCTGCCTCAGTCTCTTCAGTGCTAGGACTTGAGAAATGAACCACCAGACCTAGCCATCTCATCTTTGGTACAACTCCACTGGTTCTATAGGTGACACTGTCTCTAGGGGCCTTAAAGGACCACCTATGTTCGTATTCTACCTCCTGAAAAATCAGTGTGGGTCTCAGGGATGTGGACCTATTGAAGCAAGGACAGCCTAAGCTGTGCACTAGGCCAGGCTGGGCACAGACCAGGGCCTGCTGAACAGTGGGGGGGCAGCACCCACTGCCTGAGGCGCTGTGTGCCGGAGGGTTCCTGCTTTCACTGGCTCTGTCACCCTGCAGTGTTTCTTCCGGCCTCGGAGGCAAACACCGTTCTGGTGAGATGGAGGCGCGCCAGTTCTTACTTCATAGAAGAACTCTTTGAGGGGAACTTGGAAAAGGAGTGCTATGAGGAAATCTGCAAGTATGAGGAAGCAAGAGAAGTGTTTGAAAATGATGCCAGCACGGTACGTGAGGCCCATGGTACCTGTGGGCTCTCTGAACGGTCGGGCGCAGCTGTCTTAGAGGACAGAAGTAATTAGCCTATTGTCTTATGGTCGGGTTGGTACGAACCTGACTTCAGAGATGAGAAACCAGACTTAGAAATGATAGCAAACTGGCCTCAGCAGCAGGCGAGGGCCCCACTCTAGACTCCCTGCTGGTCGGGCTACCTAGCTGGGAAGACCTGCCCATCACACCACAGCCAAATTAAGCAATCAGGTAAGAATTCGGCATTTTTAGTTATTCATAAGCTTACTGTAAGGCAGAGAGAGGGAACCCAAACGTAAGGAATGATCATTTTCATGTAACTGCTTCCAGATACGGTTGTAAACTAATTACTAACAGTGCCCCAGGCTGAGGTGCGGTACAGTGATGGGCTGCATGTCTAACATGCAGGCCTGGTTCAATCCCCAGCTTCGGAGTAGTTTTACATGTAAATGTGTCAATACTTAGAGTTGGTTGTGAATCAAACCTTGACCTCTTATCTACAGTGTTTAAATATATTTTTTAATTATGGTTTCCTAAAGACCCATAGGGTATAGAGCATCCTTCTGAAACTGCCCATCTGTTGTTTAGAGAAAGCAATGAAAGTTTTTAATGTAGCCTACCCTAAATTTCAATTTGCTGATTTCCTGGTGAGAAGAAGAGCAGTGGTGACATCACCCACACATCACGGGGGTGCTCAAGTATGCTTTGGGAACACGCCACAAGTCTGAACAGCTCACTTGCATAGCCTGCTCCAGCCTCTCCCATGAACCTTGATGATTATAACAGACTTTTTTTTTTAAGAGGTTGAGATGCCAAACAGTTACCATGCATTTGTGTAGAATGAGGTAGAAAGTGGCCAAGGAGGTGCTGTGTGGCTTTGTGTCCTCACACGTACCATCCCCTTCCACAAGAGACATGGTAAGTAACCTGGCATAGAATGTTCATGTTTAATGTAAACAGGCTGTTAAATCTCTCCTCCCTCCCCCCCCTCACACACACACACACACACACACACACACACACACACACACCTCCTCAGATGAGTGAGTAAAACCCACGTATTCTCACGCGCGTCCACCCATGGTAGACTGAATACAGAACAGACCCTGTGGTAACATTCTTTCCTTTGCCTTGGCAGGATGAGTTCTGGAGACAGTACAGGGGTGAGTTCCTTCCCAGTGCTCTGGCCCCAGTCCCTCTTCTACTCTGAGATGGGTCTCCACTGGGGACCATGGGTTCACTTTTGAAGCCTCTGGCTCCTGGGACCTGATGTCTGTTCTGGGAAGGTCACTGGTCCCCAGGCTCCCACTAGCAGGAAAACAACAAGACCTCTGATTTCATTGTGCTGATGCCTGTGGGTTCCCAGGCATCTGGGGTTCAGGCAACAGACAGGAGACCTGCCCTACCTCACAGCTCATCCTACTTGTGGGAAGAAGCTATAGGCAAGAAACTGGATCAGATTCAGGAGAACTGTAGCTGTAACCCAGATGCTTGGCTTGGGGTTTGCTCTGCAGGCCCTCCTCAGGAGAAGCATGGGGTGGGGATCAGCACAGAGAGACGTAGAAATGAACAGAGAACATAGGGTAGGTGAAACCAAGGACACTTTGAAATGCGCAGGAGATCATGTTAGTGATGGTGACGGGTGGGTAGGGGTCACATGGCACCAGTGGGACAGGAAGCACCTGGAACATGACTGCCTTGGCCCCAGTGGAGCAAGCTCAGGAAGGTCCTGCCTCAGGGAGTCCACAGTGTAGGCTCAGAGGCCCCTTCTGCTCCCATAGGTGGCTCTCCATGTGTCTCCGAGCCTTGCCTCAACAACGGGACATGCAAGGACCACATCCGAGGTTATAACTGCACGTGCTCCCCTGGCTACGAGGGCACGAACTGTGCAATGGGTGAGGCCCTATCTATTCCAGGTCCGGATGGGGCTTGCTGGAAGGCAGCAGCTTTCTCAGGGGACTTCATGGTTCCCCTGTTCTGTCCCCCACTGGAAATCATTGCCACCATGTGACCCACTGTCTAGCCCCAGCTCTCTCGAAATTTCTATAGCATAGGGTCTCCTTTCCTTCTCTTTCCCACTGTTCCCCTGCAAACCATAATCAGCACACAAGTGGGAAGGGCTGCACACAGGTGGAGACACTCCAGATGGAAAGCAAAGCAAAACTTCATAAGGAAATAGTCTTTTTTTTTTTTTTTTTAAGTCCTAGAGTCCCGTACACGCAGGCAAACACTCTTCCACTGAGCTACATCCCCAGGCCTTTTAGCTTTCTATTTTTGATTAGGGTCTCATAAATTCCCCGGGCTAGCCTTGAACATGCTATGCATGGGGGTAGAGGGATGATCAGAAGAGGACTGGCCACTCTTCCAGGTTCGATTCCCAGCACCCACAAGGAGGCTCACAACTTTCTATAATTTCAGTCTCAGGGGATCCAATGCCCACTTCTGGCCTCTGTGGGCACTGCACCCTTATAGTACACAAATACATATAGGCAAAATAGCCCTAGATATTAAATAAGTAAATAAATAAATACTAACTTGCTATGTAGTTCAGGCAGGTCTTGAACTAACGATCCTCCTCCCTCAGACTTCTGAGAAGTCATGATGGGCAAGACCTGTATTTCCAGTCCTGACTAAGAACAGTCCTTACATACCCATGCAAATGACCTTACAGGGCTAAAGACATGAATTCCTGATAATTGTCGACTATTGGAATAAATACACCTAACTCTTCCTGGGTCTCTGATAGCTCAGAAGCAGCTTTCTGGGAGAAAGGGTTCTTTAGCTCAGCTCTTGGCTCTCAATTCCAGATCCCACTCCATCACCTTCCTGGTGATGTCTGTGGGTATGTCCCCACCTAAACAGTGGCAAGGGACTTCGGCCCTGCCTCAGCTACTCAGCCATCTCTGCTGCGCTCTGACCCCCTCCTGCCCCACCTCAGCTGCTCAGCCATCTCTGCTGCACTCTGACCCCCTCCTGCCCCACCTCAGCTGTTCAGCCATCTCTGCTGCACTCTGACCCCCTCCTGCCCCACCTCAGCTGTTCAGCCATCTCTGCTGTGCTCTGACCCCCTCCTGCCCCACCTCAGCTGTTCAGCCATCTCTGCTGCGCTCTGACCCCATCCTGGTCCCATTTCTGTTCTTTGAAGGAACAATCCAAAGATGCTTACCGGTGGAAGCCATCCAGGACTCACTAAGTCTTCATGAGCACTCCTAGGGTACCAGAGTGTAGGAAGCCTTAGATGAAGACTGGCAAACTGGAGACATTGAGGGCCGTAGACGTATCACCATGTTTGTGTTTTCTTAGTACATGTAACATATAAGCAACACTAGGGCTGTCGAGTCAGACCCATGCACTATGCACAGGTAAATGATGACATTGACTGTTCCATGTCCACATGCTGCTTTTAGCTTTTTCTTTCTCTTCAGCTAAAAATGAATGCCACCTAGAGAGGACCGATGGGTGCCAGCACTTCTGCCACCCAGGCCAGTCATCCTACATATGCAGCTGTGCCAAGGGCTACAAGCTGGGCAAGGACCACAAATCATGCAGTCCGAGCGGTGAGTTCTCACAGAGGTAGGCGGTCAACCTACACCTCACCTTCCTTCTACCATCATGCTTAGGGGCTGGAGTGCTGTGGTCAGTTGGGGCATAATCGCTGACTTGGGGTTCTAGCCTCCACCTTAGAGCAGCTGCAGTACCAGAATTGCTTTGTGTCAGGAGACCCATTACTATATCATCCACACTCTCCCCATAAAATAATCCTGGGAGCAGGCAGGTCAGCCTCACCTTGCTCCCCATGGGCACCAGTGACCTCTGCCATCATTCAGACGAGGCTTTTGGCTAGCACCACTGCAAACCCCACATCTCCTTAGAAGATACTGATTTTCTTCCTGTGTTGCCACCACAAATGAAGACAAGTGTGCATGCGGGGCCGTGACTTCTGAAAACTTCACAGTGCCAGAAAAGGGCTGCCAGAGTCTGCCCAGCTTCCCATGGCAGGTAATTGGATAACAGCTTCTGTTTTGCTTTGTTTTGTTATGTTTTGTTCAAACTTCATTCTGTTGTTTCCACTTTCTTGCCAAAAGGAAGTGACAGCTAAGCGAAGTGGGAACAGGCCCTTTCCTGGGTTCCATGGGCTCTTGGGGAGCACAGCTCTCGATGGCATTTGCTCCACAATAGAAGAGCGCGTTGGTTATACCCATCTGGCTGTACCATGTGTGTCTGACCAATGGCTGTTTTCTGTTTGTGCCTTGTGCCACATCCGAGTGCCAGGGGACATGGCTATCTGAGCACAGCTCCTGATCCACACCCCACTTGCATGTGTTTCACTCCTGTGTCTCTTTGTTGTCCTTTTCCATGGCCTGACTTAGAGTCTGAGCATTCTAGGCCTGTTCACCTGCCAGTTGCTCTTGACATCATGTGGAACTTGGCAATGATGCTCAGGCCTTCTCTCTGTTTGCCAGCTCCACGCCCCTCACCATAGGCTGCAGCTACTTGGCCAGGAATTTAGTCCGTGCTTGCTCTGCCTTTAACTCATTTTATGCCGCCCGTCTTGGTTTGATTTTCCTGTTTCCCTCTTTGTCGCCTCTCTATGGCAGACTTTGTCCTCTATTTCATTGTGTCCCAGAGAGTGGCTTGTTCAGTAGGGGTACAGCACTCACCATGAGACAGCTAGCAAGTTTCCAGTAGTCATACTAGCACAAGTAAAAACAGGTGGGAATAATTTTAAGATTTTAATTCAATCTAAACAGATACTAAATATGTATAAAATAAATCATATTTTATGTGTGTGTGTGCGCGCATGTGTGTAGCAATGATTAAAGCAGAAGAGGTCATGAATTTGAGAGGGAGTTGGGGAAACACACACCTACTAAATCCATTTACTGTTGCTCATACGTACATGTGTTTAGGGAGGACCACTTGCAATGGGATTGTCCCTGGAAAAAATGGAGTCTCCCTCTCTCAATACTCAATTGAGTGGATCTTTATGAAATTTCTCTACCTACGTTAGCATCAACTGGTGGTGTCATTATATGTGTACTGTTTAGGCAACTGTTGATGTTTCATGGATGCAGCTTCCCATCATGTCTAGAACATAATACCTCAAGCAGGTGTCCTGGTCCTCTGGATTGTATGATTTTTTTCACACTGCCTTTCCTGAGACCCTCCCAGTCTCAGCCTTAAGTATAGGGGTTGCGTTGATGATGTATCAGGTAGGTTTGGGGACCCCACAATCATTAATTCTCTGTATTTTGACCAGTTATGGACATCCGTGACAGTCTCCATCTGCTGCAAAAGGATCTAGCGCTATATTGTTCAGACTGTGTCCCTGGGAGTGTGAACACAGTGTGGGTGGGTGGGGCCCCAGGCTCCTTTCTGTTGTAAGCAGTCATTTCTCCTGTGTCTTCAAGGTCACTCATCTTCCCTTTGCAGCGTCTAATCTGATGTTAACCCCACAATCCGTACACTGTAACCATCATTTACAGTGAACTTGGGTTTTTTTCTCTTCTTTGTCTCTCCTTAGTTCTTTGGGTCTCTGGAGCAGGGACAGCTGTTCCCTCGTCCCACCCACCTAACAGTTCTCAGTCAGCTTTTCTCCTCCTATGGAACACGAGCATGGTTTTTGTTTGCTTTCCTGCCTGGTGACTGTTAGTGGGTTGCAGAGCTTGTGAACTATAACTCATCAGCTACAGAAAGCGCTGTGCTCTACACATAAGCTTCAGCAGTGCTGTACGACATGGTTGAGGTACCTGGAAACAGTGTGATGCCCGTGTACCTTGCCTTTGGTCTTTGCTGGGGAAGGAAGGCCAGTGCGGTGCTCAGGGTCAGATTCTTCTCCTGCTGTGTTCGATCAAAAGCACAGCCACATTTTCAGCTGCTATAACATATTTCTCTCAGCATTCACGAGCCCAGAACTGTCCCCGCTGACCCTTTGGAGTAACCATCCCTGGCCTTAAGTAGTTCCTCTTCCTACCTGCTCACTACGGCTCCCAAGCCCGCCGCTCCCCAGAGTTCCCCCCTTTTAGGGTCTACCCTACACTGCAGCCATGGTGTCCCCTGGGGCTCACCACTCCCTTGCCACTCTGGACTCTGCCTCAGTTACCATCTTGCCCCACGCTGTGCAAACTCAGGAGTCACAGAAGCGCCGCCCCTGAAAGATTATGGTCCCATGTGACCAGCCCTTCAATTCTGTCTGCCTTCCTTGTTGCAAGCAGGGGAGGGCACCTGGCAGCCATTTCTCTCCTTTGCCAGGAAGGGCCTGTGAACCTTGGAGGTATTGTCAGAGTGCTGGTGGCTGTGGAAGGAGCAATGGGTGTGGACACTGGCTGACTGTCCCTGGTGCCCAGGACACCCACTCAGCTTTATTGTCCCCTAATGTCACACTGGCTACTAACAGCCATTCTTTTTTTTTTTTTTTTTAAAGGTCAGGTTAACAAATTCCGAAGGAAAGGACTTCTGTGCTGGTGTTTTAATACAGAAAGACTTCGTGCTGACAACAGCAAAGTGTTCCCTATTATACAGCAACATTAGTGTAAAAACAAGTAAGTATTTCATGAATTTTTATAAGCTCTCATTATAAATGAAGCAATCCAATGGAGGGATAAAATGAAAACTTTTCTTCTGGACATTTTGTTTCTAAGACAAGGCATGAAATAGCTTCCACAGTACTAAGATGGCTGTAAAGCCACAAGCATAGACAAAAGAAGGTTTCTGCTAGAGCGTGGACACAGCAGGTGAGTGGCAAGCAGCACTTAGCACAGGACCAATGGCAGCAGTAGAGCAGCCACCTGGACATGGGGGCTAAGGAACAGAGGAGCTGGGTTCAAGTCCCTCCTCCCGACCATCTTGGGCTGCAACCCTGTCTCACCTCAAGATCTATCTGTAGCCTCATTTTCCATCTCTGAGACCTGGACATTCATTTCTCCCCACTGGCAAGTTCCTATAATCAGCTATGGACATGCTCAACAGCAAGTGTGAACCTTGGAGTGCGCATGTCCCACTCCCTATCCTTAGATGCTTGTGCCAACAGGCAAGCAGCTGAGATGCAGCCTGGAGGAGCTAAACGCGAGATGACGAGTCCTGAGCAGCCCATGTTCAGCCCAGCCTGGAGATGTTTCTTTTCAGTGTTCTAACCACTTCTCATGATGATTTCCAGAACAAACATTTGACTCTTTTTGCGGACAGCGTGAAGAGGCCAAGGAAGCGAGTTGGCTACATTGTGATCTGCAGCCGAGTCCTGGACGAACACCGCTGCTGTCACCCCCTCGGGTTCCTGGTGGCTACCTCGCCCTTGAAAACAAAACATTTTAAGTTGGCTGATTGCTCGTGATTTCAGATGCTGACCAGAGGACCTGGATCAGGAGGGCTCACGTGCACATGCGCTACGATGAGGAATCGGGGGAAAATGACATCTCGCTGCTGGAGCTGGAGGAGCCAGTGCAGTGTCCCAGCCTGGGGCTCCCTGTCTGTGTCCCAGAGAGGGACTTTGCAGAGCACGTCCTCATCCCTGGAACAGACGGTCTCCTCAGCGGCTGGACGCTTAATGGCACAGAGCTGGGTGCCACCCCGGCGGTGCTCTCAGTCGCACGTGCAGATGGGGAGGAATGTGCGCAGACGCTGAATGTAACTGTTACGACGAGGACAAGCTGTGAGAAAGGCCTTGTGGTGACAGGGCCTTGGGTGGAGGGAAGCGCAGTGACCAGAGAGCACAAGGGCAGCTGGTTCCTCACAGGGATCCTCAGCTCGCAGTCACCACCAGGACGGTCACACTTGCTCCTCCTCACCACAGTCCCGAGATACTTGATGTGGTTCACACAGGTCATGAAGTAGCTGAAGTCCAACATGGCGGCGAGGTAGTCAAACTGTGCCACAGTTACCATGGAAGATGACCACTCTTGCCTTGGAACTTTAAATTTTCTTTATTCTTGAGAGTGTCATACACATATACAATGAAATATGGCCACGCCTACATCCCAATTCCCTTCCCCCATATGTTTGTGTGTGTGATAATCCATTGGGTTCAACTAGCACTGTCTGTGTGTGCAGTGTGGGGCCACCCACTGGAGCACCCTCAGAACTTCATATTTTGTCCTTCCCCACCATCTATCGGCTGCCAGTAGCTCCCCAGTAAGGAGCAGGGCGCAGAGCACACCCCCGTCTGTGACACAGTCTTGTCTGGCTCCATCTCGTGCAGTCTTGAACGGGTCACCACGGCTGTTGTGAGTCTGGAAGTGAAATAAGCCTGTCCTGTCCAGAAGGCAGCTCTTCCCCCCTCTCAGCGGAGCCCTGGTGGAGGTGAGAGTGCAAGGGGATGGGGAGAGTTGGGTGTGTTAATTAAGATGTCCCATTTAGGACGGAATCTCTTATTCTCAGCACTCTGATCAATTATGCATCTTTGCATTAATTATTGCTCATTATAAAAAGAAGCTTCTTGGGCCAAGGCTGTGAGCAGTCCAACTCTATGGCTGTGAACATAAACATTTAGAAGGTGTTGTTGGGTTTTTGTTTTGTTTTGTTTTTTTGGTTTCTTGGTTTTTAAATAAATGTGTCATCCTTGCGCAGGGACCATGCTAATCTTCTCTGTATTGTTCCAACTTTAGTATATGTGCTGCCAAAGTGAGCACTAGAAGATGATTTTTTAACCTGACCATTTAGCAAAGTAACGACAGAAGCTTCTACCCAAGGGCTGCACCCTCCCTAGTCATGAGCTTTTGACCGAAGTTATAGTGTTAATCATGAAATCCCTCCTGTGGAGCAGGCCTCAGATTCAACCAGGAAGCAATTGTTTATCCCATAATAGTTATGGCACGATTGCACCAGTGCACATATCTCACCGGGCATGCCAGTATTGTGGATGCAGGGTCCAGCAATGGCTAAGATCATGGATGCTTTGGCGGCCCCTGCAGCTGGCACACCTGCTAGCACTATGAAAGCTAGCCGGCAAGGAGGAGGGGGTTTCCTTGGCGATGTTTATCTAAACAGAGGCCTTACGGACAACATATAGCGTCAGTCGTAAGCCAGCTGAGTAGAAGCTGTGAACATGTGTGCCGGTACCATACTTGGTGTGTCACACACTGTAGCAGACATCTCTGGGCTTCTCAGAATTACCAGTGAGACAAAAGGGCAGCCCAATTCTGATTCTGCGTGGCTGGCTGCTGAGGAGAGGGAAGCAGGGTCAGTACTGGAAGACGACCGTGGCCCTCCTGATAAGGCTGTACCTGGACGCTCTGGGTGACGAGCCCCACAGCAGACTGCATGGAGTGCTCGAGCCTCATGCCCGCCCTGTGGTCAGAGAGGCTATGCCTGAGCAAGGTCTTAGCTTCCTGTGCCTCGGTACCCTCATCTCTAAGAGGAATAAGTTGCAGTGTGGCTGTGGGGACATTTTAAAGGGCAGGAAATGGCCAGGTAAAGTGAAAGGCTGAGGGGGAAAGGCCCCAAGTTTGAAGACAGACTGGGGTACAGAATAAGAACTTGTCTCAAAATAACAACTAAAAGGGGTCAAGCCAGTGCACCCTTAGGCAAGTGTGAGTTTGAGTATTTGACGCTGATGCAAACTGGCATGAGGAGGTATGGGCCTGTGTGCCCATAAACTCGGACTCCACACACAGGGCACCAGAGACAGCACATGGGCACAGCACACGGACACAGCACACGGACTTAGCACAGAGAGGACCTCGCTTGTTTCTGTAACTGCCAAGTCCAACTACTTAGCACGTCCATCAGTTTTTGACTTGGGATGCCACTGTTTAATTACCTGAGAATTTGATTCTGTTGCTACTAAACTCAGAAGAATGGAGTGCAGGATGCTCAGGGCAACGACAATACTTGGACTGTTGCAAGGGTACCACTTGGTCAGGCCAGCTTTGTATGGCAGCTCAGGAGGGCAGCACCACAGACAAAGCAGACAGGAAGGCAGGCTTAGTCTTGATGGAGTTCATGAGCTCTGGCAACCAGTGGCCATATTCACTGCCACACAGTGTCTCGGCACACAGGACACTTGTTGGGAGACAGTTTTGGTTGGTACATGACTAGGACATACTGCTCCAGCTAGTGTGTGGGCACGGTGATGTTCCCAGCCGGTAAGTGGCACAACTCCTAACACAGGCCGGCCATACAAAGGACCACTTCCTTTGGCCGCTGTCCTGGAACCCAGCTTCAGCTGCTGGAGAAGGCCACATGGAGAAGCCGAGCTGTGCACATGCACACCACTCAGCCTGGTGTGCCCAAGCCACACCTAGCCGAGCTGTGCACATGCACACCACTCAGCCTGGTGTGCCCAAGCCACACCTATCACAGGAGCGAGCCACCTTCTAAACCCCCATCACATGACAGGTGCCAAAGCCCACACAGTCCTGACCAGGCAAAGACTTGGGCAAAGTCAGGACGCTGGGGCTTCACAGGGTGAAGAGGCCATCGATGAAGCAGCCACACAAGCCCTTTCACCTGTGGAGAACACTTAAGTCCCACCACAGTTCGCCGGCACAAGGGATGGCTTCTGAACACGACAACTTTGCAGAGACTAACAGACAGCTAGCTTTTCTTCCTTAGTGCGTTTCTCATAAGCAAGGGGAACGTGAGCTTCGCATGGTGGCACACACCTGTGATCGCAAGCACTTCGGCTGCAGACAGAGCCGAGAAGAGCATCATGTCCTAGGACAGCACGGTCTCCATAGAGTTCCAGACCAGAATCTGTCCGCTGAAGTGCAGCCCAGGGTAACTGTCTAGAGGATTAGCTAGATGCAGCTGCTGAGTGAGGGCCTGACTGCACAGTGACTGTCGCAAAGGGAAGCGAGGACAGCCATCTGTAGCTCTGAAGGAGCCACTGTCCGCGCCCAGTTGCCAGGCCTTGTCTCAGTCCTGCAGCCTTCAGAGCTGACAGGAAACAAACAGAGATCGGAAAAAGTTACATCAGACTAAATTCTTCTCTTTTTAAAAAAATTCTGCTTCTTTAAACAAACAAACAAACAAAACATTTATTTATGTGTGCCTGAGTGAGCTTATGTACACATGTGTGCAGGAACCCACAGAGGCACTGGATCCCCTAGAACTGGAGCCGCAGACAGCTCTGAGCTGCCATGTGGTGCTGGGAATCACCCTGACAGAGCAGTAATTGTTCTTAACTGCTCAACCGTCTCTCCAGCTTCTAAATTGTACTTAAAAAAAAAAAAAAGCCTCAAGTAAACCAAGAATTCTGAGTTCACAAAATGCTCAGATTTTGACACATCATGTAACACATAATAAAGAATGCATCATTTGCATAAATTTAAAAAAAAAGGAAAGGAAAGGAAAGGAAAGGAAAAGCTACAAAGTGTTACAAAGACAGCCTCCATAAACATCACATAACACCTCAGCAAGCACAGCTGCTTCTGTCCCAGGAGCTCACAAGCACCACTGGCCAGCCAAGGGTGTTTGTCCACAGGAATTCCAGGTCTCGGCAAGGCTGGCATGAGTCAGGACAATGGAGAACACGGCTCGTCACTCAGGTGCTGGTGACCATCTCAGTGGCCCTGGGAAGCACCTTAGGCTGCAGAGGCCAGCTGCAGCAGGACTGCACTCCGTCTGCAGGGTCTGCGTCAGCACACGGTGGACAGTGGAGGGAAAGGGTTTTGCTTGCTAACAACCAGTTTCTGGTGTTGATGGGAGATGTAGCCTTTAATGTGGCCCTGGAACAGAGAAAAGGGATCAGGTTACTCTTCCAGGGCTCAAACATGCCAGGAGATGATGATGATGATGATGAAAACATGGGTACAGCCGCGAAGACAACGGTAACACAGGTATACTCCTCTCACTGACCCACAGGAGGCCCTTTGAATAGTATTTCCCAGGAAAAAATAGTTCTTTCAGAGAATGCCTTCATGAATAGAAAAGGTCTTCTGGTGACATCAGCACCGGGTTAGCGCCTGGCTGAGAGCAGGCAAAGACTCAGCACATACCATGTATATCAGGTTGGCCAGAATGCACTGGACTTCGTCAATGTCCACGTCTTCCACGTGCATGAATTTCAAGGCAACCAGAAAGGCATCGAGAGACAGCTGATGTGTTTTGAGTAACAAATACCTATGAAGAAAAGAAATTATCATCATTAACAACAGGATTCAAAACTTCAAAGACGAAGAAGAGGAGCCCTGAGGTGATGACATCATTTAATGGACCACATGTTCACACACATTTCAAGTTCTCACTGATTAGACACGCCCACAAACAGCAGCTAGTGAACACACAGTATGAAAGCTCTATTGTAAACAGGCAGCTGCCTGTCCTGTCAGCTCTCCTCCCTACTTCTCCTAGACGGCCTTCAGCGGCCGATAGGTCCCTGTGTCTGAGAGCCAGCTGCGACAAGCCTGAGAAGAGCCATGTTCAGCATCCCACAACTCCTGACACACACAGTGGTGTTGGAGGAAAGGCCGCCAGCTGTCACAATAGGACAAGAAAGACGACATCAGCTCCACAGCTAGGACAGGCAGAAGGTACCTGGCACCCCAAGCTAATGTTGAGTCTGCTGACTAGCTCTATCATTACACTGCCTTCAGGGTCAGCCTGTGTCCCAAGAGGGGCCGGATGCTGCCCCATAGGCCACACTGTGCTGCATCATCTGCTCCAGGGTTCCATTTTCCAGACAGGCTGCTTTCAGGTTTTGCTTTGTGTGTGTGTGTGTCTATGGGTGTATGTCTCTCTGTGTGTGTGTGCATGTCTATGTGTCTGATAGGTGCACAGCTGTGTGTGAGAATGCAGGTGTGTGTATCTGTGTGTGTCTGTGTGAGAATGCAGGTGTCTGTGTGAGGATGCAGGTGTCTGTGTGAGGATGCAGGTGTCTGTGTGAGGATGCAGGTGTCTGTGTGAGGATGCAGGTGTCTGTGTGAGGATGCAGGTGTCTGTGTGAGGATGCAGGTGTCTGTGTGAGGATGCAGGTGTCTGTGTGAGGATGCAGGTGTCTGTGTGTGTCTGTGTGAGGATGCAGGCATGTAGCACTCAGAGAGCAGCCTTTGCCTACCACCTTGCTGAGACAGGGTCTCCTTGTCCCTGCTGTTTTACTGCTCATGTGCCAGGCTAGCTGGTCTGCAAGCTTCCAGCTTTTACATGGTTCTGGGGTGCACACTCTGGCCCACAGGCTTGTAGGACAGCACACTTACACTTTCTTGAAGAGGTTCCTGTAAGTGATGATTTTCAGCTTCTCCAGGATGAGGAAGATGCCACAGCGGATGAAAAAAGTCTCATGCTTCGCCAGCGCCTCGTTGAGCAACAGCAGATTGCCCTCACTGAGCAAGGAGAAACACCAGGTGGGCCATAGAGTAAATTCCAGAAAAAGGTCAGCATGGTTCACAGGACAGCATGTGTGCAGTCCCTATTAACCTGCTCCTAAGACAGTGGAAAGGATAGGCCTACCTGACGGCTTTGGTCACTTCTGAAAACTGCATGAGGTGGTATTTCCTCAGGAGCTCGATGGTCGGCATGTGACCCTAAGACAGAAAGTTCCATAACAGAAGCACTTTCACTTTTTAAAGTGTGCACATGAGAATGTCTGCAGTGTGGGCCACACGTGTGTAGGTGCCCAGAAGAGGGCACTGATGGCCCAGAGCTGGCTTTCCAGGCAGGTAGGAGCTACCTGACATGGATGTGGGGCACCGAACTCTAGTCCTCTGCAGGAGCAGCAAACACTCTTAAACCACTGCGCCATCTCTCCAGTCCCACCATTTTCACTTTTAACAGAGCTATGATCCATAAGATTCATACCAACAAAGTAACTTTAAACAAACAAACAAACAAACAAGAATATAGAAAACCCAATTCAAGAAGTTGAGCAGGGATTTAATATCCCAAGCTGTGCCACTTAGCAGGCTCAGCAGGTCAAGGCACTTGCCACCAAGCCTGATGACCCGAGGTTCAATCCCCACAGAGTGAAAAGGAGAGCATTAGCCACTGACAGTCTGACGGCACTAACCTCTGACCTCCATGAATGCTGCAGCATGCACACCCATACAGATAAACAGAGTCAATGTAACACAGAGTCAAAGGTGAACTAGGGAAAAGCAACTTTGAGCAAGACATAAGGAAGCCTGGATACCAGTTTTGTGACTCAAGGGATATGACCTTCATCTTGACCTCATGTGCCTTGTCACTTGCATAGCAAGGGGCAGGTGGTAACTGAAGAGACTCCAGGATAAGGAATGAGAACTGTCTCTCTCAGGAGTTAGCTAAAAATGGTCAACTTGCTCTCCAGTGGGCCTGGAGCAGGGAGGGGGACTTCCCAGCGTTCCCATTGTCATAAGCTGTTCTGACTATCTTGTTTCAGCTACACGCAGCGCCACTCCCCTCCCCGCTCACTAATATTAGTCTTGGCTGTAAAGAAAGAAGCACTTTACTTTGATGTTATGGCAGTTGCTGTCCACCTCTATGCCTTCCTGTTCAAATATGAAAAGTGAGCCTGCAAGCCCATCAACTGGAAGGTGGAGGCAGGAGGATTTGAGTTCAAGTCTTGGTTATATTAAGTTTGGATCCAACCTGAGCTACATAAGACTGACTTAAAAATATTTATTTATTATGAGTATGATTTCCATAGGTAAGCTGGATGGCATTTTTCCTTTTTAGTTAATTACTGAAATTAATTTAGCTTTTAAGGAGAAATAAAAATAACATGCACTTGTTTCATTTGTTATATAAAAAAGTTCCGAGTCACTTTCAGGAGAAGCAAACACAGCAGAGCTCCCCTGGAAGGCGATGGGGCACAGCACAGCACAGCACAGCACAGCGTGTGACAGAGACGGCCGCTGCTCACTCACCAGCAGCATCTTCACTGGCAGCAGGTAGATGAGAATCATCCTCTTGTTCTTCTGGCTGGAGCGATGGCAGTGCTCAAAGGCAAACGACAGGTACTCCTCGGCTGTGGAGAGCAGGGCCCACACGTCAGAGCCGAGGCCACAGCCCAGCACGCTCACCTCCTGCCTATTCTACCTCCACCTTTACACAGAAGGCAACACTGCTTTCCTTTCCACATCAGTAACATCAGCCCAGCCTCACTTCTGACACCAGTGACTTTTCAACAAGAATATGCCTGGGTGTCCCTGGCCTGTTAAGACAGTGCACGGGGACAAGCCTTTCCTCAGGTGCAGAGCCAATGGTGCAGAGCAGTGTTGGTAGGCAGACTTCCCTGCACAGGTGAAGCCCTGCTGAGCCAAGCTTGGATGCAGACTTGGGAAAGAAGTAGGAATTCCACCTGTTACGGACGGAAGTCTCTTCTGGACAGTTAGGCCACCGACTAGGAAACACAAGTACACTCAGAAGCTCAGGCTCACCTCACACAGGTCCTTGGCTGGAGTCTGGGGCTGAGGACATCTGAACTGAGAGCCACCTCTGCTTCCAAATAGTGTGGCTATGCCAAAGGGAACCTCTACCACACACCTGGAGGCAACTGTCACTGGGGCAGGACCATGTTGTCCACCCTAAGCTGTTTCACTAGCAACTCTGCTGAGGCACAGCCATTGACAAAGACTGAGCCCACGGCCCGCACATCACCCCACCCAGCAAGTGTAACTTCTGCCATCTGGCCCTAAGAAGGGTGCATTTTCAACCACTTTGGACAATTAAGTCCCCAAGCTCTTGGGCACACAGGAAACACATGCTGAAGGCACTACATGGGGAGATTTCCTGCTGTCATCAGGGAGGGTCAGTTTTCTCTACTGCAGCCCTGTTTGGTGGAACTGTAGTGGGAAGCCCATATCCACGGTTGGGCAGCACAAACTGGACTGGTTATGTTTGTGTGTGTGTTCTGGTCTGTTAAGAGCTCTTTCAGAGGACTCGGGTTTGGTTCCAGCACTCACATAGGGGTTCACAACCATTTGTAACTTCTGCTCCAGAAAATCAGACACCCTCTTCTGGCTGTGATGGGCACTGCATGCACATGGTGCACTTATTACATATATGCAGGCAAAACGCTCAAACACATCAAATAAAATTACTTCTTAAAAGCAAAGAAAAGAAAAAGATGATGGAAGGAGGAAGGGTGGAAGAGCCTGAACACCAGGCATGAAGGCACACTGTGCTCTCAGGACCAGGAACCTAAAGCAGGAGAAAAATAAGGAGGGGCTGAAATGAACAATATTTTAAAAACAAACAAAGGATGGGTAGGGGAGGTGTGGTGTCTCATGCCTATAATCCCAGCACACTCAGGAGCCTGAGGCGGAAGATCACCATGAATTTCAAGGTTACAGAGTGGATTCCAGGACAGCCTGGGCTACAGAGACCCTGTCTCAGGGAAAAAAAAAAAAAAAAAAAAAAAAAAAGCAAAGGCGTCTGGAAAGATAACTCAGATAACTCAGTGGTCAAAAGCACTTCCTGCTCTTCCAAAGGACCCAAGTTCAGTTCCCAGCACCCACATGGGCAGTTCACAAGCACCTATAACTCTGCTCCAGAGGATCCAATGCCTTCTTTTGACTTCTGTGGGCACCTGCACAACAAACAGGGCACATATTCACATGTGTGCATGCATGCATGTGCGTGCACACACACACTCTCTCTCTTATACATTCCACTGTAACAAATGCAGTCATTATACTGACACTATTGATGTCTTTCCACTTGGGCAGATCGCACGTCTTACCTAAAACGCCAGAATAGAATTCCCAACATACCTTGCTTGAAGTCACTGTCAAACATGGCCTTACGCCCGACATAATACTTGTATGTGACTCTCTGGGCAGTGCTGTAGTCATCCTTCAAATTTGAGCTGTCAATGGCTCGGATAAGAGGCTTACACAAATGGAGTTTGTTGATCTATGATAAAGAAGAAACCATTTAAAATATTTATAAGTAAGAGAACAGGTGGATGGGAGAACAAGACATGAACTGCTGCTTTACTCGTCAACATGAATTTCAAAGTCACCAAAACTTCTGTAAGGAAGAGAAAGTTACCTGTTACAGACGGCATGCAATCTAGAAGCTCATTGCTCTTGAGAGGATGAAGGTCTGAGGGGAGTCAGAGTCAATGGCCAAGGAAAAGCTTGCACGTATGTGCACTGGCAGTGACGAGCTAAATGTCCCATCAAGTCAAAGATGGATTCTGAGTCAAGTATGCCAGGCTGCCTTCTGCCTACTTGTCTTCATAAAGCAAACTTGATGCCTTTGTCTACCCATCTGTCTGCAAAGCCTCCCACTTCCATAAAGTTGATAAAAAAAAAAAAAAAAAACATGGGAGGAGGGGCTGGCGAGATGGCTCGGCAGGTAAGAGCACCGGCAGCTCTTCCAGAAGACCCAGGTTCAATTCCCAGCACCCACATGGCAGCTCACAACTGTCTGTAACAGTTCCAGAGGATCTGACACCCTCACATTGATACACATACAAAACAAAACAAAATAACAAATACCCACCAAAGCACATAAAAATAAGTAAGCCATTAAAAACCCAGGATGAAAGTACCCAGAGAGGGTCACACACACACACAGAGGCCAGCTACATCACAAAGACCAGTTAGTAATGCTCAGGGGCCTCAGACTCCACAGGGCTGGTCCCTCGGTGCTGAGGACCCTGTGTCTGGGGTAGCTGCATTTCCGAGAGCTATACTAAGTCAGATGAACCTTCAGCTCTTGTTTGTTTCTGTGGCACAGGCTGGGTCCTGGCTCTTAAGAATGCTGCCAGGTTTTCTCCATTGAGCTCTAGTTACTTAAGTCAGAGCTCTGCTCCTGAGAGGCAACGAGTGACTGCAGCTATGAGGATTATCAACGTGGATATGGTTAGAATCACTTCCTGACGCATGGCAGAAAGGAAACGAAACAAATCATTTATCTGGGGCAGATAGAGAAAAGCAAACCTTAAAGTAGATCTTAAACAGCTGGTTCACTAGGAACAGCATCCCCCACTTCTTGGAGTCCTCTATGCCAGCACGACTACGGGAAGAGCAAATAAACGTGATCAGTTACAAAATAAACCGTCAGGATAAATCACTACCACGAGGAAAAGCCCCAAGCTCAGGCACCATAAAAAACACACCAGTAGGTAAGATGTAAGAAGGAAGAGCAGCTCTCTGCTCCTGAGACAGCTAGCTGCATCTTCTGCAGCGCCTGCCTCGTCCCTGAGATGAGATGGTGGAGATCAAAGTGGACGGAACTGGCTGTATCTGGCACCTGGTCACCAGGGACAATGTCTTCAAGTCAGCCATTGTTGTGGATACTGCTGCCATCAACGACCCCTTTAATGACCTCAACTACAAGGTCTACATGTTCCCTATGACTCCACCCACAGCGAGGTCCACGGCATACTCAAGCCTGTCCTCAATAGGAAGACCATCTCCATCATCCAGGAAGGAACCCACCAACATGCAGAGGGGTGGTGCTGGTGCCCACTGTGTTGTGGAGTTCACCGGTATCTTCACCACAATGGAGAAGGCCAGGGCCCACCTGAGAGCGGAGCTAAAGGAAGGATTGTCCTAGCTACCTCTTCTGCTGAGCCCTCCATGACTGTGGTGGGTGTGAACCATGACAAGTGTGACAACTCTCATCTTTGTTAGCGATGCCTCCTGCACCACCAACTGCATAGTCCCCCTGAGGGATAGCTGAGGTCACCCACGACATGACCATGCTATCACTGCCACTCAGAGGACTGTGGACAGCCCCTCTGGGAAGCTGTGGTGTAATGCCTATAGGGCTACACAGAGTATCATCCCTGGGTTCACCGGTACTGCCAAGACTGTGAGCAAGGTCACCCCAGAACCGAACAGGATGCTCACTGTCATGGCCTTCTGCATTCCTACCCTCAGTGTCTATGGTGGATGTCATGTGCCACCTGGAGAAAGCTGCCAAGTAAAATGACACCAAGAAAGTAGTGAAGCATGCATCAGAACTCACTAAAGGGCATCCAGTGAGGTCTCCTGTGACTGGGACAGTGGTACCTACTCTTCTACCTTTGATGATGGGGCTGGTATTGCTCTCAATAACAACTTTGTAAAGATCATTCTTAGTATGACAACAAAAACTGGATACAGCAACAGGGAGGTGGACCTCATGGCCTGCATGGCCTTTAAGGAGTAAGAAGCCCTGGACCACCCACTCCAGCAAAACCACAAGAGGCAGAGACCACAGGTGCTGAGGGGTCCTTGTCCTGACTCACTCCCAACACTGAGTATCTTCCCTCACAGTTTCTATCTCAGACCCCAGGAGAAAGGAGGGCCTCAGGGAATCCTGTCCTCTTGAACACCATCAGTGAAGTTCACTCCAGCTGCCAAGAAAAGAAAAAGCAACCCAAGAATTCTAATCCCAGTTAAGCAGCTGGAGGCTCCTGCTGAGGCACTAGAACTGTGTAAAAGAGAATTGCTAGAAGGCAGTTTTGAAAGAAGAACATTTTCTCTCATAGCAACAGCAACAACTACACACTCTTTAAACACGTAAGAAGGAACTAAAGGAGGGAGTCATAGAGAGTGACAAATGCATGCCCAGCAGCTGAGGCTACAACTAAGTAACAAACTGCTAAGTAACAACAATTAAGTAACAACAACAATCACTAAGTAATAATGAAGTAACAACTACTAAGTCACAACAATGAAGTAACAACTACTAAGTCACAACAATGAAGTATCAACTACTAAGTCACAACAATGAAGTAACAACTACTAAGTCACAACAATGAAGTAACAACTACTAAGTCACACAATGAAGTATCAACTACTAAGTCACAACATGAAGTCACAACAATGAATACAACAATGAAGTAGCAAGTACTAACTCACAACATGAAGTATCACTACTAAGTCACAACAATGAAGTATCAACTACTAGTCACACAATGAAGTAACAACTACTAAGTCACAACAATGAAGTAACAACTACTAAGTCACAACAATGAAGTATCAACTACTAAGTCACAACAATGAAGTCACAACAATGAAATAACAACAATGAAGTAGCAAGTACTAACTCACAACAATGAAGTATCAACTACTAAGTCACAACAATGAAGTATCAACTACTAAGTCACAACAATGAAGTAACAACTACTAAGTCACAACAATGAAGTATCAACTACTAAGTCACAACAATGAAGTAACAACTACTAAGTCACAACAATGAAGTATCAACTACTAAGTCACAACAATGAAGTATCAACTACTAAGTCACAACAATGAAATAATAACAATGAAGTATCAAGTACTAAGTCACAACAATGAAGTAACAACTACTAAGTCACAACAATGAAGTATCAACTACTAAGTCACAACAATGAAGTTACAAGAAGTAAGTAATAACAGTGAAGTCACAACAGCTAAATAGAAACACCAGACATTGCTGACCAGGCCCTGCCAAAGGTACCAAGGTTAAAGCAAGCACAACTGCGGTCTGTGTGGTTTTGAATGTCCATTTCACCCCAAAAAGCAAACAGGAAGCTTGGAGGGAAATGTACATGAAATGTGCTTTAAAAAAAGATGAAGAGCAATATTGAGATAATTTAACAGATGGATAGAGAGAAGACATGGCCACACAAGAACAAGTGTAATAAACTCACACAGAAGTGGTAGCTAGAGGTAATCTCTATAAAATTTTGCTGAATATCTGTAGGTTTTCATTATAAAACATTGGAAAAACAAAACGCAGAGTTGAATTAATTGTGTACTTTCCCTCCAAGTAGTTCCTCTGGCACAGAACCTGTATGCAGCGGGTGGTGGCCCAAAGGCAGCTCCTGGGAAGGTGAGACTCAGAGCTCAAACTCAGGACACAGCAGAAATCACCTGGTACTCAGGGCCGGGAAGCAAGCTGTCTGGAATGCGCCCGCGATGACTCTAGTGTAAATGCTCTCCACTTCCAGGGAGCAAATCCTGCTTCATGGCAGCTGCCTGGTTAGCTTCTGTAACAGTGCCTTTGTATAAACTGTATCACCTAGGCTAGAGAGATGGCTCAGAGATTAAGAGTATTGCCTTCTCTTCCAAAGGTCCTGAGTTCAATTCCCACCAACCACATGGTGGCTCACAACCATCTATAATGAGATCTGGTGCCCTCTTCTGGCCTGCAGGTGTACCTGCAAACAAAACACTGCGTACTAAATAAACTGTATCACCAACTGGCACCCCAAAAAAACACTTGCTCTTACTCTCTAGTTCACTGTCCTCACACAGAACTGTGATAAAGAATTTCAACATTCCAGCTACTTGAAGAGACACAGCAGAAATTCAAATACAGAAAGCAAATTCAGGCAGCAGGAAATGAGTAGGCATGCACTGGTATGTCAAATGGCAACACCTTGCTGACTTGCACCAGGGCCATGGAAGCACAGGAAAAGGCAAAGCCCAGGAGACAGAGTTCAGTCAGCCTGCCTGCCTTCTGGGCAACCTCTGGCTACCATGGCGCATGCCAGTCCAGGCTAATGTTCTGAGAAATGGTCAAACTCTCAGCCGTGCAGTTAGCCCTTCTGAGCCCACCAGCAGTATGTGCCCACAGCCATGGTAATGGGCGCTAGGAGGCGTTCGCTGTGGTCATGTAGGGCAGCGCTGTGCCCGCTCACTAGCCACCTATTGCTGTTTCTTTTTCTTTGTCTTTCTTTCTTAAAGATTTTTCAAATATATAGCCCATTACAGGCATACCTTTAGTCTCAGCACTGACAGAGGCAGGTGGATCTTTGTGAGTTCAAGGTCAGTCTGATCTATAGAATGAGTTCCAGGACAGTGGATGCTACACAGAGAAACTCAGTCTCAGAAAACCAAAAACAAACAAAAATCAAAAAACGACAAAACAAAAAGAGGCAAAAACATTGTCCATTTAACCATGGTTTGGTTTGCCTTTTCCTGATTAGTTGTAAGAGCTCATTGTCCCTCCAATACCAGACCTTTATCAGGCAACTTATTTCACATGTTATTTCAAATATGGCTGTTTTGATTTCTAGTAGTGTCCTTTGAAACATAGATATTTTTACTTGTATTTTTGAAATCTAATCTGAGAAACTACCAACAAATCAAAGATCAGTGAGGTCATGCCATGCAGAACCATAGCTCCACACAGGCCTCCAATTGTCTATTCAATAAACAGGTATGGAGCTAGTATGGTAGGAAACAGGATTGCGAGGGTCTAGCAGGCCCCACCACTCGCCTTGGCAATCTACGCCATCTCCAGCCGTCAGCACCCAGAGCATGACAGTGCTCGGTGCAATGTATGGAAGAAGGTGCTGTGGAACTTTAGGGGACAAACTTCATCCACCAGGCTCGGAGGTGAGCAGCCTGAGATGGCTGAGAACGTCTACTGCAGAGGGACAGTCAGCTAAGAGCGAGGATGAGCAGGAAGAAGGGTGAGGGCAGAGAGGCCTAAAGATGGTCAAGGTCTCCAGTCACAAAGGCAAAGCAACAGCAGCAACAGCAAACCAGTCATGTACGAATAAGGGAAAGAGAAGCCTTGAGACAGCTGAGACCTTCAACCACGGGAGGCACCCAGGGCAAGGCAGCAAGACCATGGCTCAATACAACACACAGACACATAGACATACACACACAGACACACATACACACACATACACACACACACAGTCACACACACATACACACAGACATACACACACACACACGGATGCACGCACACATATTTTCTGTAAACTTATAATGAAATAATGTGATTACATAATTGGTGGAGATGGAGTTTCAGGAAAAAGATGAAAACTTTTTTCCGGCAGAAGGTTTCAAGTAAGAAGGAAATTAAATCAGCTACCTTGCAAACCAGGCGGGACAGGTCACAATGAAAGCGAGGTGAAGGGAAATGATCAAAAGGCACAAACAATAAACATAAACAATCTAATAAGCCATGCAAGCAGCTGGGAGGCAGAGGCAGGACGGTTTCTGAATTTGAGGCTAGTCTGAGTTCCTGGACAGCTAGAGCTATACAGAGAAACCCTGTCTTGAAAACGACAAAAACCAAAACCAAAAATAATCTAATAAAAGCCAAACACTCACAAATCCAGTCACTCAGTGAACCCTCTCCTCTACAGGAGACTATAAAGCTCATAACAGAGGAGCATGTCGGATCAGTGACAAGGCAGTGTACCCTCCAGAAGCAAGGGCGAGGGGCGTGGCTGTCAGAACCTCTGACCCACTGACAGGGAGAGAAAGCCAGGCCACGCCCACCTGGCTCCAAAATGGAAGCAGATGAAGTTTCAGGAAGGCTGCTGAGTTCTGATCAGGACAGCACCAAGGACAGACTGCAGGGAAAGCTCTTCAGGGGACAGCTCAGCACGTTCTTAAGTGGTGAGCCTGTGATGCCTTTTCTCATTCCTTTAAGACGCGGCCCTCAGATCCTCACTTACGTGTCACTAGCACAGACTCGGAAGCAGCTCATCAGAAGCTCAGCGGCTTTTTCCAGCATGTCTCCAACTTTGCTCTTCCCTTTCTTTACCAACTGCTGATCTGCCTAACGATAGAAAAGTGGTTTATTTTTTAAAGCAAACAGAGGCAAAATTAAAAATGCAAGTCTCCAATAGCGTACACATCATCTGAGGAGTGGCCAGTGCTCCTAACCACTGAGCTATCTCTCTCATATATACTGTATTTTTAAGAATTGGAAAGTGTATATATATGCCAGGCATAGTGACACATGCCTTTAATCTCAGTACTCAGTGAGGCAGAGGCAGGAGGATCTCTGTGAGTTTGAGGGCAGCCTGGTCTACAAAGTAAGTCCAGAACAGCCAAGACTACACAGAGAAATCCTGTCAGGGGTGGGGTGGGAGTTGAGGAGGGAGAGGGAAGGAGAGAGGGAGGGAGAGGGAAGGAGAGAGAGAGAGAGAGAGAGAGAGAGAGAGAGAGAGAGAGAGAGAGAGAGAGATGAGAATGAGAATTTCTATATCTGTCCTCAAGTCAGGCTGGCACCAGCCCCAGTTGGGGCTTGTTAGGCTTTGTCAACCTGACACAAACCTAGAAAAAGCTGAGAAGGAGGAATCTTACCTAAGAAAAAGTCTCTGTAAGGTCTGCCTGCAGTGCAGTCTGTGAGGTACTTCTTAATTAGCAATTGATGTGGGAGAGCCCAGCTCACTGCAGGCGCTGCCCCACCTGCACAGGTGCTCTATGAGAAAGCAGGTGGAGCAAGCCAGTAGGGGGCGCTCCTCTGTGGTCACTACTGCCCTCATTTCCTTTGATGATGGGCTGGGCTGTGGCACAGGGTGCTTCTGGTGATGGTGTTACCACAGCAACAAACAGAAGACCAGGACACCAGCCTTGGTAAAGCAGGACTGGCCAGCTTTCCTTTCATCTTAGTCTCTGACCTCCCCCCCCCATGCACAGCAGTCCAGCCCTGAACCAGACCTGCCAGGGGAGCTGAGTGTCACTTTGAGTTTAGGACAGCAGCAGTCTGCCTCCTCCCATTTTGAAGACGGTCCACAGCTGGATGCTTTTAGGAACGAGGGCTTTAAGACAGTGATCAGGTCTTGAGGCCCAGGTGAGTGGGGCCGATGCCTTTATGGATGAGGTCCCAGAAGGACTAAAGCGTGGCTCTCAGCCTTTAACACAGGTCCTCCTGCTGTGCTGGCCTCAATCATAAAATTATTTCATTGCCACTTTGTAACTGTAATCTTGCTACTGTTATAAATCATAAGGTAAATATCTGATATGCAGCCCCCAAAGGGGTCTAGATCCACAGGCTGAGAACCGCTGGACTAAAGGGATGCCTCAGTGGTGTGCATACTGCTGTCACAGAGGACCCAAGTTGGACTCCCAGAACCCCTGTTAGTTCACAACTTCCAGCAACTCTAGCTGCAGGAAGTCAACACCCTCCACAGGCAACTACACTCACAGGCGCGCGCACGCGCGCGCGCGCACACACACACACACACACACACACACCTAAGTCTTTAAATGGAGAGCAGGACAGAGCGCTTCCTTGTCCACCCACCATGAGGCCTGACAATGGCATCATCAGTGGAACAGAAGCAGACAACAATCTCACTAGACACACAAACTTTGTGTTGGACAGTCAGTGTCCTTATTGGTGAGATATAAATGTGGGGTATAAATTTATACCCCAGCAGCCCATGGTACACTGTTACCCTAGTCAGAATAGACTGAAAGAGAGCTGTGACAAAACCATATCATCATGCAGGGTGAAAGTTCAATGCCAAATGCAGGAGGAACCAGAGGGTTTGACACCATGGTAACAATGCTCACTGATGCACCGCAGAGACCACGATGTAGCACCTTTAAGAGATGCTTTGGGGCCTGGAAGGCAGCGTAGTCAGCAAGGTGGTTGCCTTATAAGCACAAGGTCCTGAATTAGAGTCCCAGAACAAGGATTTAAACACCACCACCACCAAACAACCATAAACAGAACATGGTGGCATATGTTTATAGTCCCAGCCAACCAGCCCAGCCTAGTAGGCATGTCCAGGCTGATAAGACACCGAGGCTGCTCTTCCTCCTCAGGCCTGGAAGTGCAAACACATACACATGTTTCTGGGGGGCTTTGGTTATGTCAAGAAAACAAACCAGTCTATTAGTGACCTGAAAGGCTGTTAAAATATGCCTCCCTTCTCCCGTTCCCAAATGCTTCAACAAAGCAGCAGCCTACAGTGGAGCGAGTGCAGAAGCAGCAAGACCCAGACGACTTCTGTTAAACTGAACAAAGCCAAGAGCTCGAGACCCAAGGTGAGGCCACTCTCCTCTTCTTTGTTTAAATTAACCACCAACAGATTTATTATTGTTACTGTTTTATGTGATGAGTGTTTTGCCTGCATGTGTATCTATGTACCAAGTGTGTCTCTGGTACCCAATGAGGCCAGAAGAGGGTGTTATATGTCCTGGGGCTGGAGTTAGGCATATGTGAGCTGCCATTTAGTGCTGGAAATCAAACCCAGTCCTCTGTAAGGGAAGCGAGTGCCCTAACCATTGAACCACCTCCACTGTTCCTCAGCTGCTATCTTTCCAGTCTGAGGCTTCCACTTGGTTCTTCTTTGCTGAGAATCCAGTGTTCTCATCTGTTTGCTCCTACTTGCCCCCTGAAGCACTGTTATGATGACGGCTGCTTTAGAGTCCTCATCAGCTCACCCCAACAACAGGTGGAAGTCTCCTCACAACCACAGACGTCTGGCATACTGTGCCATAAAGCTATAGGCCTTCTATATGTGCTGTGTCTCCGTGTGTTAGTGGGAAAGTAGAGACACCACCTCGGTGCTGGCAAGTGGGTTGGGGCTGAGGCCCCACTGTTTGCTGCTGTTGACCTGTCTGTGGAGCCATGGATCAGACACTCTATCAGAACGAGCTGCCTCATGAGGCAGCCATCGCTGTGCTCCTCGAGGCTTCCTCGCTGCCTGTAGAATTTCCTGTTCTTGCCAGGCTCCTCATGAGAACACATAGAAGTGCAGTCCTTCCCTCCTTGTTGCAGAGTTATGTGAGCTCTAACAGTCCCAGGCGTGCAACCGTCTTTGTGAGAGGAACAAAGAGCAGCTGGTCTGGAGCCAGAAATCACCAGTAGTTTTTACAACTAAAAAGGGGTCTAAGCCCCAAAAGACGCCTCTGTGGCCGCAGAGCTGATCATGCTGCTCCTTGAGGGAGGCGGACTCTGTAACATTGGGACCGGTACCCTCAGCCACTGCAAGTCCTTAGCACAGGCCACGTCTTAAAAGTACAAGAGGATGCAAAACTACTCCAGTATCACCGTGCTCAGCACCACGATGGCTCACCACTTCCTTCTACACAGACAGTCTGTCTGCAAGGACCATAAGAACAACCAGCCAAGCTGCTTCCTGCTCCTTCCCTCCTTGCACCAGATATAGCCCACTTCCTAGTCATCCCTCAGAACTTTTAGGAAACAGGAAATCGAAATTAAGCAGTAGATTGTCACCCAACATGTTTAGCTTCAAAACAAGAGACAGGAAATCGGACTTACGTTATTGGCAAATATTCGAAGGTCAAGTGCTACTGCATACATGACAGGCAGAGCCCTACGAGCAAAAAGCAAATGTGTGTGAAGAGCTAACAGGTCCAACATCCTGCCACTGACAACCAGGGCTACGACCCAGGGCCACACCCTCCCCAGCTCAGACCGCTGCTCTTTGTTCTGCATCTGTTACAGAGATACACCACAACCTCAGACTTCCTGGCGAAATACTCAATTCTTACTCCACACGACCTCCCTAACCTGCTCAGGGAACTGGACCCTGGTCTAGGCTGGGAGGGCCGAGAACTCTGCCCTTCCCTAACCCCCACCACCAGCAAGCAGCTCCATTTAAAACCACTGAGCCTCCAAGCAGGAGCCAGAATGTATAATACACACAGTTGTTGAACAGGTCTGCACATCTAGCAGCCAGCACTAGGCTTCAGACATGCATAAGATAATTCTTCACTTGGAATGAAAAAGTGTGGCTGGTTGGTGGTAGCACATGCCTTCTGGCTTAGGAAGCAGAAGACGGTGGATCTCTGAGTTTAAGGCCAACCTAGCCTACAGAGCAAGTTCCAGGACAGCCAGGGCTACACAGAGAAACCCTGTCTCAAAAAGAGTGCATCAGAGAGGAAAGCACACCTCTGTAATCACAACATTTGGGAGGATGAGGCAGGAGAGTGAAAACTGCCAGGGCAGACTAAACTACAAAGTAAGGTCCTACCTCAAACTTCTCCCATAACTGTCCCTCAAAAATTAGAGGCTAAGGATGTACTAGGTTAGTAGTGTGTGTGTCTAGCACACACAAGGCCACAGGTTCGATCCCCAGCATAGCTTAAACTGGGTTTGGTGGTACATGCCTGTCGTTTCAGCACTAAAGCAACGTAAGTAAGCTCAAGGTCATCTTCCTCTGTGGTAAGTTTGAGGCTAATCTAGGGCATATGAGACCTGCCTCAGAAAAGCTTTGAAAGGTCTTGGAATACAATTGAGAGGCAGAATGCCTGTGCGGCACATACAAGGACCTGCATCCAAGTACCAGCACTGAAGAAACAAAAACTGCTTAAGGAAAAGGGCTGGGTTGTTGTCTGTGAAAGGCCTCTGGCTACCCTAGTGTAAGTAAATCATAAATCTTATAATTAGTTTTCAACAAACTTATGATAATACAAATGAAGCCTTTACCCAAAGTCCAAAACCAAAAGTTAAAAATTGACAAACAAAGGGGAAAGACGGTACTTGACAGGTATTTCCATAACGGAGCACTGAAGTAGCACTTACTACAGACTTGGCCATCTCAGGCTAACCCAGCCCAGGCTAACCCAGCCCTTCTTGCTCATGCTTACCAGTTTTCTTCTTTGTGAGCCTGGAATGCCCGAAGGAATGATGTGCTACATTAAGGAACGTAAGACATACAAAACTTACATAACACTACACTTGGTAAATGGAGACAAAGGGGCGGAGCACGCTCTTCAGACGGCTGTATGTCCTAACAGCTGTAAAATCTTGAGCGCAGAAAACTCACAGTATCCATGTCAGTAGCCTAGACTTAATGCTTTCACTTCATACAGACCGTCTCTGAAACCAGATTTTCCCAGCCCCAGACAGAGTTTCTCTGTGCAGCTCTAGATGTCCTGGACTTGCCCTGTAGAGCAGGCTGGCCTCAATCTCAGAGAGATCATCTGCCTCTGCCTTCCGGGTGCTGGACTAACGGTGTGCACCGCCACGCCCGGCTAAAGCCAGAGTTCATTGTGAGATTGTGCACGGTGGCACTCCTTTAACCCTAGCCCCTGGGGAGGAAAGCTCCAAGCCAGCCCCACAGGGAGGTTTTACGTAATCCAGTGTGTTGAACAGTGTGCTTCCTTACCATATAAGTAACTGGGAGAGGCGTAAGAGCCAGGCTAAACTCAGGGATCCAAGATAGTGTAGTTCTTTTTTTGTTTGTTTGTTTGGTTTTGGTTTTTTGAGACAGGGTTTCTCTGTGTAGTCCTGGCTGTTCTGAACTCACTGTGTAGACCAGGCTGGCCTCAAACTCACAGTGATGCGCCTACCTCTGCCTCCCAAGTGCTGGGATTAAAGGCGTGCGCCACCATGCTTGGCATGTAGTTCTTTTTTAATTGAAGGTTTGAACAACTGATCCAATGCTTCAAGGCCACGAGCCTCAGTAACCTGCTGAACAGTAAGACACAGGGCAAAGGATATTGGACTATCACCGTCTGGCACTTGTACGCCTCTATGAAGTCATGGTTCCCCACAGCAAAGGTACACCTGGGGAAGACATCAGAGCCTGAAGAGCATCTACACATGGCACCAGGCGCCCATCAGCCCAGAGCGCGTTCCACTGTACCCCACCAACTCTCCATGCTCCTGGAACTCACAGCAGAAAAAAAACTGAGTTGACCTTTTGACTGAAAGCAGCTGACAGAAGGGGAAATCCCACACAGAGCCACCTCAGCATTTGGACCCTCACTGCAGACAGCACACGGCTAGCAAAACAGGGGTGAGGTGTGTGTGTATGTGTGTGTGTGGGGGGGTGCCGCTTGCTGCAAGGCCAAAGGCCTAGCCCAGCTTATTCTGAAATACAGCAGGCTTGCAGGCAGGGGCACTCCTGTGCACATGGCTTTAGGATGGAAAGTTCTGCCTGGACTGCCTGACACGCCAGAGTGAAAGCAGCAGACAAACATGTAAATAAAGATAAGTTCTGTCTGTTTTGCTTAACTCAGATTCTTTTCTTTTTTTCCTACAAGGCAAAGGTATTAAAAACCACATTATTTCCACAAGAAAAGCAAGATGTCAATTAGGCACTACAACTGACTAATAAAAACAGTTCAGTCAGTAGAAATACCAAGTGTGAGGCTGGCCTGGTCTATAAAGCAAGTCCAGGACAGCAAAGGCTACACAGAGAAACTCTGTCTCAAAAAACTAAAAAAAGGAAGAAAGAAAGGAAAAAGAAAAAGAAATACCAAGTGTGACACAGAAGCACATGACACATTTGTCCACTTTTCCAAGTTAATTACTCACTACTGTAAGCAAACAATGGTTCGTGATACCATCTTAGTGACTCTAGTGCTGTGATGTGTTGCATGCATGTAGACGTGTTTGTTTTCCTACTGCCAACGGGTTACCTGAGGTGAGCTGCGAACATTTCGTCATAAGGGGGCTCCAGAACTTGCTGGCATTTCTCTTCTGGAGAGGCCATCTAACCATAAAGAGAAAGGGGCAGGGAAAGTCAGTGAGCAAGAGAGACAGAGATACACACAAAGAGCTTTAGCTGAGCACTCTCGGGACTGCACAGCCTAAAGAGACTACAGCATCTCAGGCGGACCTTGGGTCTACCCACAGGTGTGGGGCTCAGTGGCAGCAGTGGCCTCCCTGGGGCTCCAGCGGAAGATGGCAGGTCATGCAAGGGCCTTCTCAGTCTCCATAACCACACAAGCCAGCTTCCCACAGAAATCAATCTCTCTCTCTCAGTGTACCTGTGTTATGTACAAGTGTACTATTTTTTTTTTTTTTTCCAAGAGAGGGTTTTTTTCAAGAGAGGCAGAGGCAGGCAGATCGCTGTGAGTTCGAGGCCAGCCTGGTCTACAAAGTGAGTCTAGGACAGCCAAGGCTACACAGAGAAACCCTGTCTCAAAAAACCAAAAGAAGAAGAAAAAAAGAATGGTCAGTAGAATACTGTCCGAACAGACAGACCTACTTGGTCTGACACACAAGGTCCTGCCATCTCACACCAACAGCAGCAAGCATACTACTTT
Organism: Acomys russatus; assembly: GCF_903995435.1. Classification (NCBI taxonomy): domain Eukaryota; kingdom Metazoa; phylum Chordata; class Mammalia; order Rodentia; family Muridae; genus Acomys; species Acomys russatus. The sequence continues at coordinate 7,277,201 of NC_067163.1, forward strand.
CACATGGGACGCTGTCACCAAGTGAGCTGGGCTCTCTTCAAGAAATTTTGAAGTTTTCAAATGAGAATGGCAATATTAGTTTCCTTTTATTCAAATTTTAAACTTCTGTAGAATAGTTACTGCCCCACAGTTTTCTCTAGCTGCCTGTGTCCAGCCCCTCCTATCTGCAGACTGAGAGCCAGCATCCCCTCAGCCCTGTCCATTCTCCGCAGACACCGTGGGCATATCTTTCACCTACCTGGAGCCGTGGGTTGGCAACATGAGGGTGCTTGAAAGACACCAGCTCTGCACAGGATGCTCCATCTCTGGTGTCAATGGCTTCATATACCTGAAACAAGTTGAAGAGGAAACCTCAACAGGTGGACAAGCATCTGTTCTCACAGGACCTGAGCAATGCATTACGTACCATAAAAGCAGTTTCTTCCTGTGAACGAGGCCAGAATAATCACAATGTAAAGTTACACAGGAAACAACTTTTTTCAAATGGAACCTTCCTAGGGTAAGAAAGCAGGTAAGCCAGAGTCCCACAAGGCCCCTCTAAAGGTCTCAAGGACACTGGCCTTGTAGGAGGCACCAAGATTACAAATGCATCATTCTGTCATTCTTCCTACTTGACCCCAGCACAGCCTTGTAAAGAGAAGCCTTGTCCTAGACAGTATCAAGAATTCTGGTTACTTGTCACACTTAAGCGTGACTCTCTGAAAGTCTCCAAGCTCTCCAGAGTTCTTTCCACAGGAAACCTGTAAGAGGCTGAAGTTTCAGACCTGAAGCACACGTCATGAAATGCAAGCACACTTCTGACGGCTGCAGGTGCCAGGAGCACACTGGTCACTGAGGTCAAGGTGCTAGGTCCATGTAATAAGCGGTGTAGGTGGCTGGCAGGGAGCAGTCCTCCAGGGCTGTCCACTGCCAGTGACATCCTTTGCCGTGACCTGGGAGATGGTAGGATGAAGTAACCCCAACACCAGTAGGTCTGTTGTCCACAATCACCTGATTGTATCCAAAGCCTCAAGCACGACTTAAGCAGCGGCTGGCTCAACTCCCCAGGACCTTGCACACAGACCCAGACTCTAAGAGAGTCCTATTGGAGTCCTGCCTCCATAACAACATAAGGAACTTAGGAGTGGGGAGAAAATAAGGACATCAATAGGCCTTAATGAGCAAATCTTAAAAGAGTTGCTGGAGGATAGGGATGAAACCCCCTGGTGAGACTTGCCTAACATGTGCAAGTCCCTGGGTTTAGTCCGGTACTTTTTTTTTTTTAAGTGCTTGGCTACTCCATGGATACATCATCCCTGGTACACAGCCACCTGACATAAGTGCTAACATAGAAGCTGCATCCTTTTAGGATAGACACCATATGGACCATGAATTTATACCCCAAGCAGCACCTGGGCTGGCACATCAGGGGGCAGTCTGCTTCAGGCATCCCAGGAGACATTGCTCCCAGCTGCACCAGGTCTTCTCAGGTCCTCCACACCAGGCCACACAGTTCTTAAAACTGTGCACACTTTCTGTCCACTGAAATCCCAGAGCAACAAGCACACTTGGCGCCAGGCTTGTTTTATAAGTTCCATCCCTCACTGGCAGGAAGCAAAGCCCCTTGAAGTAAGCGTTGACTCCAGAGCTGGATCAGGAGAGGCCTGGATGAGCTTAGAAAACACATCGCCCAGAAAAGGCTCAAGGAAGTACAGGGCCAGGTTCAAAAGCCACTGAAACCAACTGAGGTAACTTTCAGAAACTTAAAGCTTAAACAAAACAAGAAAAACCAATAGTGATAGAGTGTAACTGAGTATTAAAAAAATAATCCATAATGTGTGCTGGGTGTGGTGGCCTATACCTTTAATCCCAGTACTTGGGAGACAGAGGCAGGCAGAACTCTGTGTTCAAAGATAAATTCCAAGACAGCTAGAGATATGTAGAGACCCTGTCTCAAATGCATACATACATACATAAATATTCATAATGGTTTTTAAAGAAAGCATATAAGGGGAATTATTTTTTAATATTATTTATTTTAGTTGGATATTGGTGGCACATGCCTTTAGTATAGCACTTGGGAGGCAGAGGCAGACAGATCTCTGAGTTCAAGGCCAGCCTTGTTTACCAAGTGAGTTCCTAGAGAGCCAGGGCTACACAAAGAAACCCTGTCTTGAAAAGCAAAAAACAAACAAAAAATGTGATTAATTTTATGAGCTGCCATGTGGGTGCTGGGAATTGAACCCAGGTCCTGTGCAAGAGCAGCAAGTCTTTCTTTCTTTCTTTCTGTTTTTCTTTTCATTGAGACCAGACTGGCCTCGAACTCACAGAGATCTGCCTGCCTCTGCCTCCCCAGTGCTGGAATTAAAGGCATGCACCACTACGCCTGACTGAGCAAGTATTCTTAATCACTGAGCCATCTCTCCAGCCCAGAAATTATTTCTTAACTTAAAAAACAAATAGGACCTGGGCATGGTGTCACACGTCTTTAATCCCAGAACTCAGGAGGCAGAGGCAGGTGAATCATGTGAGTTCAAGGCCAGCCTGGTCTACAAAGTGAGCCTAGGACAGCCAAGGCTACACAGAGAAACAAAAAGCAAAACGAAAAACCAACCAAACAAAAAACAAATAGGAGATACATATAGAAAGAGGGCCAGGTTGTGACTCAGTTATAGAGCACTTGCCCAGGTGCATGAGATCTTAGCTTCAGAACCACATAAAAAGTAAATAGTACAGAAAAGAAAACACAAAATCGTTGTGGAGGTTTTGGTTTGTATGTAAACATGCTTTGGTTTTAATCCCAGGTGCGGGATATGGGGGCTGCTCCAGGTTGTCCACAGCTGAGAACTGCCTCAGAGAGGGCACATGATGCTTGTCAGCTGTGAAGTGCCTCGTGGGGGGGGTGTGGTCTTTGCCAAGGGGGATAAAAGCCAGTCCAGGAGAGACTGGGGGCACCGAGAAAGAAGGCTGTTGGTGCTTTCCCTTGCTGTTCCTGGTTGCTACTAATGGAGTCGGACAAGATCTCCTGAATCGAGGATTGGGCTTGCCCCAAGGAACCTGACGACCATAAACAGCAGGAAGTAGCTAAGGAAAGGCAACCCCCTCTCCCCACTAACCTTCTCTCTCTCTTACCTGGTGCTGGGGTGTTGGAAGGCATTGGGGTGAAGATGGGAGAAAGAGATTTAAGGGACTCAAAATAAAAATGCATTATAAAATATGCCAGTAAAAAATGGTATCCTGGCCAAGTCCCTAGTTTGGAAAAGGCTCTCAGTGAGAGAGAACCACCTCTACAAAAGGGTCTGGAGGACAGGAAGCTCACAGTCCCACAGCCCCACATTATCCAGCACAAGAACGCATGCAAAGCCTAAGGAACCATTTTCAGGAGAGTGGGAAATTAGGTAAGAGTTCTATTTTAGAAAACATGCATCAGTGTTGTTTCTCGGGCTAATAACTATATTGTGGTTACAGGGAAATGTCCTTCTTCTTAGGGCTCCACTGTTGTTGTTCTGTGGATCCTGAATTAGAGGTATTTTATAGCTGTTAACCTTGGAAAATGGAGTAGTTTCCTTCTGGTTTGACCGTGGAGAAAGGTAGACCTTCTCACTCCTTGTTGTAAAGGGTAGATTCCTCAAGCTCAATATTTCTCTCTGAAACATGAACAGGCACTCCTTGCAGACCATAGCTTTGTTCCTATGAACTGCGGTGCCCAGGAACGAGCATGCTGATGCCATGCCATTTCCTATGATAAGAAAGAATGACACTTTGATGCCTGGCTCGAAGAACCGCAAAAGATAACAGGCTACCTTATTAACCTGCAAGGATGGTAGAATCCAACCAACCCTATCACAGCAGCTTCTTGAATATTAAATTAGCACAGGAAACATGGGGAAAGGAAGGCAATTTGTGGACAGGGAGCCTCTGGCAAGGCTGTCCCGGGGGTTGAAATAGGGACTGGTCTCTTGGACAACAATAGGGTCACTGGGTTTCAATTGTCATCTCCAGAAAGAGCATCTTCCTATTAAATACGTGCACTCCAGAGCCAGAAGCTCGAGTCTGAGTTTCAACTCATGTTTCTGAGCTGAGAGTTTACTGTGCTCTTCAAGGAGAGCCTTGTGATGGTCTCAAATATACATGTGCACACAGCATTGACAATAGTGGCTGCTACTTAAGCATACACGTACTAGTTCTAGCTGATAGAATGCTTGGGAAAGGAAACAGGGGCCTTGATAACACAGCTAAGTGTAAAACTAAGATTCGCAAACGGTCATGAGCAGCAACGTAATCAGTTAAAACATTCATCAGACTTTAGTGAGATTCATATTTTCAACACCCTAACACGCTCTCTGTCGTAGGTTTGTGGAGAAAACGCAAACTCAACCTTCAACTCAGACGCAACACCGTTTGCCTGTCCCGTTCGCAGGCTTTGAGCACAGCCTTGATGGACCCTGCTGCCAAGAGACGCAATGTGCCGCCCTGGACAACCCCCTTTACAAGTGGCCCCGGACTTGCTAACACCTCCACCTCGGAGTCTTCTCTGCCCGACCGGATGCCACTTGCAACTTTTGAGCAAGGCCTGCAGCCCACTGCATGCATCAGACCCTCCTCACCTCAAGGTCAGCCTCAGCCCCCGCCTCCCAGGATCCGTCCGACCTGGCCTCAGAACTTAGCCCCGTGGCCACTAGGCAAGGATCCCAAGCGAAACCCACCTGCTGTAGGTACTGGTTGATGGTGATGTGCGCCATAGTAGCGGCAGCTGGCGTTAAGTGCCTCACTTCCGGCGCAGGTCCGTTTCCACTCCTTGTCCCTACACTGTACCTACAGCAAATTGGTTCCGGGATGGGTGGCGCAAGCCGAGCAGAGAAGGCGCGAGCACTCCCTTTTGATAAGCTGTCAGTGCTCCGGATTCAGTCACTGGCCGGGGCGCGCGAAAGGAAAGAGGACCGACGTGGAAGAGTCCCAACCGACTTGAGAACGTGTCCCTGTGTCCCTGGTCACGTCTGTGTGCTAGTGACTCCCCCCCGCCTCCCCCCATACCTTTCACCCCTTCTTGGATGAGGATGACCCGCTCTCCAATCCTAACAGTGCAGAGATGCTCCTGCCTTTCACATGCTCAAGCAAACAGAACAAAAGTCCCGATCCCACTTGGGAACCCATCCCCGCGCACTCCTAGTCCTCAGTGGAGGTGTTCCTGAGTCCTCCCACACTCCTCACTGGGGCATCCCAGATCAATGGGTGTGGAGTATCCCGGCCCCCAACCCTCGGCGCCTGGTGTCTTGTTGAGCCCTAGGTGTGGGGTGGCCCCAGAGGCAAGATTGCGGGGTGCTTCTATGCGCCCAAGTCTTCGCCCGGGCGCCCCCAGCCCTCGCTGTGACGTTTGAAAGCACTCGATGCGGGGTCTCACGGGCGCCCTCTCGCGAGCATTCGTTGTAGAACGTCCCGAGCCCTCCTTGGGCGGAGTCAGCGCGCTGGCGCAGATCATTCCAGTGCGCGCCGCGGCGGTTGGCCCTGGGGCGCGCGGACCCGGCCGCGAGGAGGAGGAGGAGCCGGGCGCTCACGGGCGGAGCCCGACAGGAGGAGGAGGAGGAGGAGGAGGAGCCGGGCGCGCAGGGACGGGGCGCAGGGCAGGAGGAGGAGCCGGGCGGCACGGGGCGGGGCGGCGTCCGGCCCAGCCATGGCGGACGAGGGCCCTCGGAAGGGCAGCGTCTCGGCTCTCATGGGCCGCACCAACGGCCTCACCAAGCCCGCGACGTTGGCCGGTGGCCCTGCCAAACCGGGGGGCGCGGGCGGCTCCAGGAAGCTGGTCATCAAGAACTTCCGAGGTGGGTGCGCTCCGGTGAGGAGCGAACGGGGCGGCCCGGCAGGTCGCGCGCTCAGACAGGGCCTCCAGGGGCTGCCCAGCCGGCCCTGTCCCCGCGCCCCGGCTCGCCTTGTTCCCGTACTGTCCCGTCTCGGCACCCCAGCCTGACTTGTCCCTGCACCTCATGCTCCGCCGCGTCCCGGCGCCCCAGCTGGCCCCGATCCCGCACCTCCCGGCTGGCCCTGCCGGGGCCCTGCCTCGGTGCCCCGGCCTGTCTTGTCCCCGCGCGGCCGTTGACCCTCTCTCCCCACAGACAGGCCGCGGCTGCCTGACAACTACACTCAGGACACGTGGCGGAAGCTTCACGAAGCGGTCAAGGCCATCCAGAGCAGCACATCCATCAGGTACAACCTGGAGGAGCTGTACCAGGTGAGCGGCGGCGAGGGCCTGCGAGCACCGGGCTGGGTTCCTCCTCCCTCAGTCTCGGGCGCCGGCGCTAGGGAGGCCGGCCAGCGGGGGTGGGGGGGGGGGGAAGCTGCGGGCCGAGCCTTCTTCCCCAGCGGAAACCGCGGAGCCCTCGGTCGGTCAGCAGGTGTTTCTGTGGATCGCCGCCCTGGATTAGCGCTGTGTGTTGAGGCTTAGACCAGGCTGCTTAGGACGAGTGAGTTTTCCCATCAGCAGAAGAAAGGAGGGCGATGTTTGGGGCTTGGGAGGCTCAGGGCTCCAGCAGTCGTGAGGGTTATCAGAACGCCAGTTTGTTGTACGTTAAACTCAGTACGGCTTCACTGTCCCTGTCAGTCCTGGCCGGTCCCGTGTCTCCCTAACCCCCGCCCCCACATTTTTTTTTTTTTTTGTATAGTTTAATTGTTGCAAATAAGGTTGCAGGCAGATTCAGGTACTTGTAATTAAAGATGGTCTGTCAAATTTACATGTTGCTGTTTCAAGCAGACTTTTTTTTTTTTTACCCTGTCACGGTTTTATATAATAATATTTGCTAGATAGTCTATGTTTTAGTTCATGGCAGAGCATATAATTACTTACACTAAGATTTATAAACTTAGCAGTTTGTTTTATCCTGGTTAATTATGTTACCGAGAGTACAAAAAGTAAGTAATGGTACCCAAAGGAAAGTATTACGACTTGATCATTCCTAGGCCAAAACTTTTAGTGGCTACATGAGCAAAGATCCACACCTCACCTCCTCCTGACTGGCCTCAGACAGAACACAATGTATGCTAAAACTATTGAGAGAAATTACCTCCAAGCTAGAGCCAGATGACTGAGGAGGAAAAGCTCTTGGGGAACAAGCCTGGCAACCTGCGTTCAAACCTGAGAACCCTCACAAAGGTGGAAGGAGAAAACTGACTCGAGACTTTTCCTCTGACCCCTAGACTCTTGCTGGGGCACAGGCACCCACACATACACATCATGCACACATGCAGTGATAAAGCAAGTAACTTTCAAATTGTGTTCCAGGTATATGGTATGAATTAATCTTGTATTTAGACTTGAGTCTCATTCCCCAAATACATCATTATGCATTTCAAATATTATTAAATCCAGAAGAAAAAAACCTGAAATCCAAAGCACTGTGGTCCCAACATTTTGGGTAAGGGACAACTGGCCTTTAGTGATGGATTGGTTTACATGTGTCTGTTCTTTGTCTTAAATTTGTGAGTTGTGTATTAAGGGAAAGGACTTTCTTTTTCTCACTTCATGCATTCTTTTTTTTTATTATTTTAATTTATTTTTAATTTGTTCACTTTACATTCCCATTGTTGCCCCCCTCCCTCGTTGACTCCCCGTCCCACTCGAGGGCTTTTTTGTTTTTGTCTTGTTTAGATATAGCTTACTGTGGAGCCCTTGCTGGTCTGGAACTCACTGTGTAGACCGAGTTGTCTCAGACTCACAGAGATCCTCCTGGGTGCTGGGATTAAAGTTATGTACCACTGTACCTGTGTAAAGTTTACTTTTATTTTAAGTATATGTCTGTGTGGGTATGTGCACATAAATATGGGGGAGGGCACGGAGGCCAGAAGTGTTGGGTCCCTCAGGAGCCTTCGTTTAGGTGGTTGTGAGCCTCTTAACATAGGGACTGGGAACCAACCTCAGTTCCTCACACACTCTCAGCCACTGAGCTGTCTCTCCAGGACCTAAGACACCACCTTTGTTTCTGAGAGAGAGAATCTTGCCACATAGCCCTGGCTGACTTGCTATGTATTTAAGCCTGGCCTGTAGCTTAGAGCAATTCTCCTGCCTCAGCTTTCCACATGGTTGAATTTTACATATGTAACACCATCCCTGATAAGCTTTTAAAATCAGCTTTTTGAGGTATAATGTACGTATAACATGAGCTCTAGTGGGTTGCTGTTGTTGTTTTAGGGGGAATGGAAGTTGGTTGGTTTTATTTTTTAAGAGTTGACTGTGTAGCCCAGGCTGCCCTAAATTCAAAGTAATCCTCTTGTGTGGGGCCTCCAGACTTACACTAACATACTTGCTGTTCCAGTAGATTTAGTGGCCTAATATCCAGTTGGTTTTCCACACACATCACCCCCTCTCCATGAAAATATAAACTATTTCCATCAATCCCGAAGAAGTGCAGCCGCTGGCTGTTACTCCTCCCCATCTCTGCCTGTGGCAGCCACTGCTCTTCTTTCACATACCCTGCCACTACTATCTAAAAAGAACCACACCTTTGTCAGCTTTTGTTATCTGGATTTTACTTAGAATAGTGTTTTGCAGTTTACACATGGTGCTAAGAGTTTGGCTTTTTAAAAATTTTGTTTTGTTTTAAAGAGTTATTTGTTATTTTACAGTATTCTGCCTGCATGTGAGCCAGCAGGCCAGAAGAGGGCACCAGATCTCCTTATGGATGGTTGTGAGCCACCAAGTGGTTGCTAGGAATTGAACTCAGGACCTTTGCAAGAAGGGCCGATGCTTTTAACCTCTGAGCCATCTCTCCAGCCCAATTTTGTTTTGTTTGTTTTTGGTTTTTGTTGTTGTTTTTTATATGTTTTTACTTGAAATAGAATTAACATCACTTTCTCTCTTCCCTTTCCTCCCTCCATTACCCCCAGCTACCCTCTTCCAACCCCTCCTATGTGCCATGTAAGTGCAGATTATTTTTATTAATGAGTAGTGTGGATCTAGTACAGTTGGCTTATTCATCAGGTAATGGATATTTGGGTGTCCAGTGGGAAACATTGCCAGCAAAGCTGCTATGAACCTTGAGTACGTTTTTGTGGGGGTATATGTTCTCATTCCCCCCAGGAAAGAATCTCAGAGATATATAGAAATATGTGCTTAAATTCATAAGAAACTGCCTGCTTTTCAAAGTGGTTGTACTATTTTCCACTCTGCCGGTAATATAAAGGCCTGTTTGCTCCACATTCTCGCCAGCGTTTGGTGGCTTCGCCTGTGGTTTGATTTACAGTCCCTGTTGATACTAGGCATCTTTTCATGGGCTCGCTGCTATTCTGTTCCCTTCCTGCTGACGCTAACCACTGAGCTCTCTGTCTTCTTGCCCACCTCCTCTCATCACTCTGGTCTTCCTCTGCATGTAGCTCCCTCTGGCTGTAAACTGATAATCCTCCTGCCTTAACCTCCCAAGTGCTGGGTTACAGGCATGGGCCAGTATACTCAGCTGCGTTTTCTTAGATTATTTCCCCATTATTGCATTGTGAATTTAGTATGTATTCTTCCAGATACAAGCTCTATATAGGTGCTGCAAATATTTCCTTCTAGTCTGTAACTTATTCCTTAACTAATCTATATCCTTTGAAGAACAGTGATTTACATTTTGAAGGCAGGTGGTGTTTGTAGTTTTAGTATCTACCTAAAAAAAAATAAAATAAAAATTTTGCCATGGCTGAGAATAGTAGCACACTTCTGTAATCCCAGCACTCAGCAGGCAGAGCAAAGTCAGGAATTCAAGGCCAGCCTCTTCTAACAAGCTCAAGGCTGGCTACGTGAGACCCTGTCTCAAAGAAGCAAGGCAACAGTTCTTTGTCCTATTCGAAGATCTTGTATTTCCCTGTAGACATTTAGAGTTGAAATTTTACATTCAGATCTGAGCTCTTTATCATGGGCACGTCTGTGTGCATTGTAGGATATCAGTGCTTTCCCTGTAAGTGTCCGGGGGTTGGGCACGGTGCTGCCCGCCTGCCTTTCTCAAAGAGAAGCCCAGCTGTCCATCCAGGAAGGGTGGAAGGCATTAAGTCAGGAAGGGCTGGCCTCCAGCTTCATGCTTCTCCACAGCTCTCTCAGCTGTGCTTGGTCCTTTGCGTCTCTTTATGAATCTTAGCATCTGTTTTCTGGCTTCCTCAAGAAACCAGCTAGGATTTTGAGATAATGGTGACTCTTAGATCACCTACAGAGAGCTAACTCGGTCTCAGAAGTAGACTGCATTGTGTTGAGTCTCTCTAATATTTCTCAGCAATGTTTTCCTTTTTTCAGTTGTACAGATGTTACAGACCTTTTGTGATTCTTACTATTATAGAGAAATACTGTTGATTTAATATACTGAAATTGTCCTCCTAATTTGCCAGCCTTGTCCATTTTCAGATTTTCTGTAGATCCCATGGGTCTTCTGCCCAGACAATCATGTGTAACTAGAAAGTTTTTTCCTTTCTAAGTTTTGTGCCTCTTATTCCTTTGCCTTATTGCCTTGCCAAACTGGCCAGGGCCTCTGGGACAATGGTTAGAAGTGAGAAAGCTGGCCACTTGAATTGCTTTTGGTCTCGGAGCCTTTTTATTTTACCGCTATTGGATGTGATGCTACCATATAGGAGGGTCCTTTCTGCTCCTACTTTTTTTGTTTCATTTTGTTTTGTTTTGTTTTTGAGACAGGGTTTCTCTGTGTAACCTTGGCTGTCCTGGCATTGCTTTGTAGACCAGGCCAGCCTCAAACTCACAGCCATCCACCTGCCTCTGCCTCCCAAGTGGTGGGATTAAAGGCGTGCACCACCACCACCTGGCCTTTGCTCCTACTTTAATGAAAGCACATTTCTGCATCTATTAAGGGATTGTGTGGGGTTTGTTTCTTAGTTTGTTGATTATATTTATTAATATTTTTTTCTCTTGAACGTATAGAGTCTTGCAGCTTGGGCTACATCTTAAATGTTTTGTTTTGTTAATTTTTGAGACATAGTGTCACTGTGTAGTCTTGGCTAGCTTGGAACTCACTACGTAGATGAGGCTAGCCTCAAACTCATAGAGATGTGCTTGCCTCTGAGTGTTGCTGGAATTAAAGTGTCTGCCACTATGCCCATTCTATTATCCTTTTTAATGTGTTGAGTTGTTATTAATATTTTGTTAATTTTGTCATAATGTATTTTCTCATGTCTTTGGTCAGTTTGCATGTCAAAGTAATGTTGGCCTTATGAATTTAAAATGATTCTCTCTTCTTTGTATAGAATTGGGGTGGTTTCTTTCTTAAATGTTTGAAGGGATTCCCTAGTGGAACCATTTTGGTGGTGGTGGTTGTTATTTTATGTGTGTGAATGTCTTTCCTACATGCATATCTATGCACTATATCCAAACGTACTACACATAGGACCAAAGGCATTGAATCCCCTGAACTGGAGTTAAGGCAGTTGTGAATTGCCAAGTAGGTGCTGGGTCCTCAGAAAGAGCAGCTATTAACTGCTGAGCCATCTTTCCAGCCTCATCTTGATTTTCTTCATGGAAAGATTTTAAGTGCATAATGATTGTCCTGAGACACCTCCAAGCCCTCATACCCCCACCCCCAAGAACACCAACCCTCTTGTCTTCAGCATTTTATCGTCCATCAGCCGTGCCTCACCTGCTACTGCTGCCACTGGTGTGAGCCTCACACGTTGTCTTCCTCTAGAGGGGACAGTTTAGTCACTCTGAAGGCTTCTGCAGTTCTGCCCAATCTTCAGACACATGGGATCTTGATGATGGTGGTTGTTTGATCCTGACCCACTAACTCTGTTCTTGGTTCTGGTTGGTTCTCCCTCCCCTATTAAGGAGAATCTAATAATCTTTGATTGGAAGTTCAACATTGTAAATTCTAACTGGAATGCCAGATATTTTTAGATTACTATAAATTCCTGGCCTTAATCTGGCCCTAGTTAAATTATTTGGAGACCATGTGGTCTTTAAATTTTTTAAATTTATTATAATTTATTCAGATTACATTCTAATTGTTATCCCCTCTCTCCCTCTTCTGCCCTATTCCCCTCCCCTAGGCCTCTGACAGAAGGGAGCCTCCTCCCCCACCATATGACCACAGCTTATGTCTTATCTGGCTGCTTCCCCTTCCTCTGTGTGCCCACCACCAGGCCTCCCCACCACAGGGACATGATCAAATCCTAAGTCTTGCTTTTAGGATTTCTTAGGTCAGGCCAGAGCATTGCTATTTCCAGGGCTAAATGACCTACGCTGAAGCAGACCTTCCTTAGTGCCTTGACTATTGTTTTTAGCAAGATATGGAAAACTACTGTTCCAGGCCTCTGGTGAACTCTGGCACTGTTACCTCTGCTTTTCTAGATGTTTCCTTCCTTGATATTTGTCATTTCCTCACCCTGGAATGGTTGCCTTTTTTTAATGATTAAAAAATAAGATGTCAGGCAACAGATATTAGATAGAGAGGTTTATTATATGAGCATGGGAGAGCAGGGAAGTGAGTGGGAGACCCCAGGGAGAAACAGAGGATAGGGAGAGAGAAACAGCAAGAGAGGACGAGGGAGAAGTAGGAAGAGAGGGAGAGAAACAAGAAGAGAGAGGGACAACAAGAGAAAGTAAGAGAGAGAGCAAATGTAAAGATAAATTTCAATAAAAATTCAAGAAGAAAAGTGAAAAAAAGAGAGAGAGAGAGAGAGCTAGGTGGGTTTGTCAGAGAGAGAACTAGGTGGGTTTGTCTTTTTATGTACTCTTGGGCAGGGGCACGCCCAGTGGTGGTTAGGCAATGACATCACAGGTTGCTAGGCAAACTGGAGCAGAATCCTAACACCCTTTGTTGCATATTGGGGTCCCTAGAGACTTCATCTCTCCTGCAAGTTGTTTCCTGACTCAGGAGCCTGTGTACAGGTGGAAACTGGGTAGGAAGCTGGAACATCTGGCCCTCACAGCGATCCCTGTGCCCAGGGCTCACAAGAGTGCTCCCTGTTCTTTGTCTGCTTGATTATTTTGACCAGGAGCAAAAATGACACCAAGCACCTAAATACTCAAAAGTTTTGATCTAATAAAATACATCTTGCTACTGAAGCTTAACCATCCTGTTGCCTAGCAACTGTACTGTCCAGTTTCAGATGTCCTAACAGTGAAAGTACTTTTCCATACCACTTGTGCAGTGATGTGTCCTAGGGTGAGACCTCCCATACTCCAGCCCACTGAGCAGCTGTGAGGACTTGGCCCCAGGCCTCGTAAAGCAGTGCTGCTGAAGCCAAGGCAAGCGAGGTGGCTCTGGCCTCAGGCAAGCAGGGTGCTCAACTGCTCCTCTTTGTTTCCAGCTGTGCTTCACATCCTGCCATAGGGTCTTAGCTGGAAGCTCCAGTTTCCCCAGAGTCTGGAGATTTTGTTTTGAAGTCTTGTGTAAACGCAGGATCATTGGTTATGGCTCTGCTCAGCACCTTCTTTACTGGGTTGCTACTTGGATTCCGGTTTTTTCAGCTCATGATGAGGTCTCCTGGCTTCCCGCCCCTGTATCATCTTCCTCTGAATAAGTTGTTTTAAAGGAACAGGTCTCTTTTCTTCGCTTCTGAAGACCTATGTCTGAACTACTCAGAAGACGTACTCCTGTGACTAATGTACTTGAATTGTGGCCTTTGGTCACCCTAGTGCACTTCAGAGGAAGGCCCCCTATGGAGCTTAACCTGAGAACAAATTCCTCAGACTGGCCTAGGTTCCAGGGAAAGCCCAGGTCTGGGCTGGAGTTCACACAGGGCCGCAGAGTTCATTCCAACCATGCATGGTAGTAAAGGGGAAAATAGTAGGGTTTGTGTGGAACTAAGTGATAGGTTGTCTAAAACTGTTGTGGAAAAAGCCCAGGAAGTGGTGGACAGATCAGTATTCCCTGTCACCACTTTAAGGAAGTGACGCATTAGTAGAGAGTGAATTCAATACAGAAGCAGAGACTATACCCTCTCTGACTTGCCTGTCCTACCAACAGCCGCCCTCAGCTGGCAGCCTCTGCTCAGCAGTTGTGTGTTTAGCTCTTGCCTCCATCTTCTTGAGAGTCAAGATTGGTTTCAGAAGGCAGTGACAGATGCCTGTCTCCTGAGAGGCTTCTGAGTTTTCTGCTGCCTGGATTTGAGTCATGATTTTGTTTTGCGTTATAATTTTTTTTCTCTCAGGTGGGCATCTAGAGGGGTCCAATATCCTGCCCCTCCTCTGGGTAGGGGTAAGGGGGTGAGGAAGAGGAGGAGGGAGACAGCAAGTCTGTACATAAATGATGAGCCAGGCCATCCTTGCCATATGAAGTGCCTCTAATCCTGAACTCCTGGCTTCTGGGCAGCGTGCCTTTCTGGTCTTCTGCTGTGAGTCCATGGTCATCCTGGACCACACATAAGTCTCTTTGTAGTGGCTGCGTTCAGGTGAGGCTGTTTCCCGAGTGCTTGCTAGGCGGATGGGGATTCTTTGCCTTTGTTTCCTCTTTGTCAGTGAATCCAGTCCATGATTTCTTGCTCCTGTTTTCTGTGACTTCAAGTCCAGCCCAAGGATCTCTGCATGAATTTGCATTCTGTGAGCACCAGCAGAGTCCTGGCCTACAGCTGCTTGCAGTCACTAGTTCCATTTTGGTGTTACTCACCTGAGAGGGACGGCACGGGGGCCACAGGAAGCTTTTGTTTCAGTAGCAGTCAATACACTCAGAGATACTTAAGAGAGCACATGGGCAGCCTCAGACACCACAGCGCATGCTTGTCAGCACTCAGTGCAAGGGCGCTGGCAAAGTCTGTTGCTCACATAGTAGTCTGCTGTGAGGACTGACCCTTGTTTTAGCCCGACTTGACCTTTCTTACATCAGAAATTGGTGACAAGATCCAAACCTGCTTTAGAGTCCTGGTACTGTTGTGCAGCCTGATAGAGAAACAGCTAAACTAGGGCAAAGCTGAGACTTGAGGTGCAGGACCCCCAGGATGGTGGGTGTAGCATACTGTCAATCTCAGCCCCTTGTTGTTGGCCGTCACCGTCATTGTGTGCCGCACAAGTGCCCTAAGCGCCCTTGGTTTTGGGCTTGCTTGTAGGTAGCTGGAATGCCAGGTGGCATCGCCACTGCAGGGCTTGCACAGAACTCTGACTCACACTAAACACTCCTTCTCCCTTTGTTGTAGGCTGTTGAAAATCTGTGTTCTCACAAGGTGTCCCCGACGCTCTACAGACAGCTGCGGCAGGTCTGTGAAGACCACGTCCAAGCCCAGATACTCCCATTCAGAGAATATCCTTTCTTTGCTTTGCTTTTGTTTTGCCTCATAATGTTTCTGTTGATTACACAAATCTTTTTAAAATGGGATACAGAACTAATGAATATCCTTACTATTAAAGTAATAAGTTTTAAGTTCTCATTTTTATAGAACAAATGGCCTGCTTGTTTCATAATTCATTATGTTTTTTTAGTGAAATTTGTAGCATTTAAGTTACTGATACGAGTGAGGGCAGAAAGCCTCCACTTCCTGAATATAATTGGAATATTTAGGGAAATTTCTGAAAATGCCTTAAAATTTAAGTTCTGTCCTTTAATAAAAAGCATGTGTATTCATCTTCTATGATATGTGACAAATCCCCACAAACAGGGCTATCATACCCAGCTTATTTTGGGGGGGGGGGTGGTGTCTCTGTCAGGACTCTGTTAGGACACACACTCACACCAGTCAGTGTGTCAGGAAGGCTGTGTCATCTGAGGATGGGTCTTCCCTGGCTCCTACAGGTGGGGAGCTTCAGGAACAAGGCCCCATTTACCATAAGTCCATAGTGGATCTGGCATAACCCAAGGCCTATGCTTGGATCCCTGCTGCATCCAGTTTCTCCTGGTGGACTGTGCACTGTTCTGGGCAGAAAGGAGAGCCTGCCTGTCTGGTCTGAGACTGTACTTCCCAGTACAAAACCAGACAAAAGTGTGATGGCTATGTCTTCAGATAAGAAGGGAACTATTCAGGCATGTACTGTACACAGGGCTGAGAAGAGGGCATCTTAGGGTTTGCTGCCATGTCATCTGTGACTCTCTTTGACCTGGCCTCAGGCTGGCCGCCAAACCCATTGCCAGTTTTAGGGCACAAACTGTTAGGTGTAAAATCCACACTGACTTCCTTGGCTCCATGCTTTCATGTCTAAAACAAGTCTAAGAAGCTGCCTATTCAAGACTTTTCTCCTGGTTCAGGAAATCCTCCCCCGCCCCATGGCACTCATCAAAGGAAACTCGGTCCGGCCAGGTGTGCAGACCCTGTTACTGCAGAGCAGCAAGCAGTGTTACTGGACACCAAGTGAGACTTGTGGTCCAGGTGAAATGCAGGCTTGTGAGGCCATCTCCATTTCTGCTACATGGCTTTTAGCAGGATGCCTCTATATTCTCCAGCAAGTGGTATGAGCTAGTGACTGCAGGATTGTACACGATCATGGTGACCACGGCCCCTGAGGAACCTGCTGGTATGCACTCTTCTCTCAGGAGATGCCGGTGAGGTATATGGAGCCTCTGCCCCATTCAGAGCACTGGAGGAGCCTGACAGGCTGAAAATGACACAGTAGTCATCAGCCATGCTCTAGGATGCTAGCACCCATTAAAGTCAACTCATAATTGTTTTTGCTCTAATCCCCTTTCCTGGAAATGACTTTTTGAGTTCATACTTTAATTATATTTCCTGCCAATTAATCCCACTCTGGGGCTTGGCCAAAGTGTTCACACATCCAGCAAGCCTTTGAATCCTACCTAGTGTCTTGATCCTGGATTATAGAAAAGCTGTTCTGTGCCTGATTTCCAGCCTCCAAAGAATCACAGCCTTAAGGTGGAGCCATGGAATTAACTGTGTCTTGATAACAAACCAGGAGTATAAAAATTGTGGTTTGTTTTACAGGAGAAAAAGGCACTAATAATACATTACATGTCCTTACTGATAGTATGTCTTGAGCCCAGACACATAAGTTAACAGCAGCAGAACAGAATCAGGCAGAACCCCCTACAGGGCTGTGGCTTGGCAGAGATACCACTGAACTGGGCCTTGAAGCGCAACGGATGTAATTAGACAGAGCAAACGTGACAGAATGTGAAGTGTGTCCTAAGAGCTGTGCATAGCCTGGGGTGCAGTCCAGGCTAATTCTGGATATGCCACCAAGGAGTTGCTCGTTAGGCTATACAAGCCACTGAGATTGCTTACAGGTTTCTAAGCTAGAGCTCAAGAAAATTGTTGTGTGAAGACCAGAGAATGGTGGAATAGCCTAGAACCTCCACCAGCCAACACATTTCCAAAGTAGCTGTTAGGAGACACTGGGCATCATACTAGGTACTGTGAGCAACACAGACTTAAGCCTTAGAACTTCCCTCTAATGGAGATAACAAAAGCGGATGTTTGTGTAACAAAAGGCCATGGGCACCTCACGTAAAGGAAGGATAACCCATCTGCCTGCAGAGGGAAATGCTAAGTGGACAGGAGGCCCAACAGGGAGATGGTGCGATGGACAGTCTGTGCAGAACCAAGGCAAGCAGAGTGAGAAGAGCCCGCTAGGCAAGGATTGGCAGTTGCTGCCGCAGGCTTCTTTACAGAAAGGGAAGCCAAAGAAGGGAAGTGCTGAGGGTCAGGCACTGCCCAGTTTTGGCCGTGGGCTGTGCTGACTAGTGAGGAGAATGGTAATTAATAGCCCTAAACAGAGCAGTGCTATAAGATGATTTTCTGAGCCACTGTAGCAGAAGCATTGAGATGCTGAAGCCAAGAAGCCAATGGTTCAGAATGAGTGCACTATGGGTAACAGTGGACACCCTCTGGGGTTAGGTCACTGGCCTGTCACTCTTCCAGCCCAATATAAATAAATACTTTATTTTTGTTTTCTTTAAATGATCTTTGTGATTGGCAGTTTCTTCATGGCCTATCATAAGCATCCTTGCTATTGGGTGTTGATTGTCCCATGAAGGGTATCCCTCACTTTGATGGATGGTGTGAGTCCTTTGCAGGGATTGTCCTTCTCTGGAATGAGACAAGAATGGCCACCAGGAAGCTGCCTCAGCAGAAGCCACAACAGACTCTTTTGAGACCTGTGCTTTTTATTGCTCAGAATTTCTCACCTCTGGCACCAAGGTGATGCCTTAAGCCTTTCGTCCTAGAATTGACTGAATTGTAGTAGGCTAAGTAGTACCTGAGTCAACACTGTGCTCTATGGTAATAGTTCCTCTTCTGTACTCTTTTCCATGAAAAATATCAGAAAGTGGTTGATCTGGGGATCTGCGTTACTTAACAGAACTCTTCTGTTAGAGAGCTTTGACAATGGACCCTTGCATCTTAGAGATACTGGGTAAGGTACAATTCACCCTGGTTATTGGTGACACCTGAGCTGCCTGGTAGCATCTGATGGGCTAGTATCAGTTTAATTCCATCTTAAGCTTAAAGGCCCATTGCCACACAACACCCTGGTCAGCATGGGCTTAATAGGAACTTTGCAGGTTATTGTCAGGCCCATGGCATCTCTCAGCCTGCTGAATTGAATGTCCTGTGGCCGACCTTTGTCTTGCTTTCCCCAGACTTTTTATGTGGGTCCCTCAGATAGTGGTCTGGCATACTTTACCATCATAGACACATTCTCCAAGAGTAATATGCTCATCAGTGAACTGATAGGCCTTTGCTCTGACTGCCTAAATGTGTGGCTGTGCTTCCTGAGACTTAGGAGGTGAGAAGCTAGACCCCTGTCTGACCCACTATGGTTATGGCCACTTGCAGAGATGTGCCTGTACCTCTCCTGTCTTCCTGAGCTTCCTCTTTCCTTCCTGAGGCTGGGCCAGCTACCCTTGACTCACTGAAGATGTGGTGCATCTCTGGCCTGGCTGTGGCACACTTACCAAGTATGTCCTGGAGCTGGTGTGCTGTCCTCATGTGAGTTGAGTGTGGGTGGCCCGCTGCACTTGAACTCATTGACACACATGGTGCCGTGTGCTAGTATGTGGCAGACAGGACATCTGGTGCTTCTACCTACATGGACTGCTTTTTCTGTATTAGGAAGCTTGAAGATGAAATGAGAATAGGCAAGAAAAATCCTTTCTCTAGAAACCCACATTCTGATATCTTTATTTTAAAACTGTGTTTTGCACATTTCTTGTGATGCTCTTGCCAAGGACCCAAGTTCAAGTACCAGGACCTACGTCAGGGAGTTTACTTAAGTTCCAAGTGATGCAGTGCAATACCTCTGACTTCCATGGGTACTGGCACCAGCATACCCGTACATACAAATAAAAAATTAAGTCATTGCCTGGAGCAGTGGCATGTGCCTGCAATCCCAGCACTCAGGGAAGCAGAGACAAGTGGATCTCTGTGAGTTCGAGGCCAGCCTGGTCTACAAAGTGAGTCCATGCCACCCAAGGCTATACACAGAGAAACCCTGTCTCAGAGAACAAAACAAAACAAAAATTAAGTCATTTGGAAAGTGTCTAAAAATTTAAAAAATAATAATAAATGGGGCTGGAGAGATGGCTCAGCAGTTAAGAGCATTTGCTGCTCTTGCAGAGGACAGAAATTTGGTTCCCAGAACCCACATGGTGGCTCACAACCATCCGTAACTCCAGTTCCAGGGAGATCCAATGCCCCTTTCAGCTCTCCTTGGGCACTACACACATGTACACATATATACATACAATAAATTATAGAATATACTGCTAGCAAGTTCCAGACCAGCCAGAGTAGATAGTAAAACCCTATCTCAAAAAAAAATTAAGTCTATCATATGCCATGTATATTGCCACATGCCTGTAATCTCATCTCTGGGGACACTAAGGCAAAAGGATTTCATTTTCTGTGCCAGCATAGGCAGTATGTCAAGATCCTAACTCAAAAATAAATGTGAGCACAACATGGTGACTAACACCTAAAATCCCAACATATGGAAGACTGGGTAAGGAAGATAGCTGTGTTTGAGGCCAGTCTTGCCTAGAGAGAGACTGTCCCAAAAGCACACACAAAATCCCAAACATATATAGGCACACTTAAGAATTGAGCTGAGTGCATAATTTAGTCATAGATGCAACTTCATGTTAGTGTTCTGAGTTTTTACTGGGCAAACTTCTACCACCCTTGAGCTGCCAGTTCCCTGCTGTTACTATTCAGTACACACTTTTTGACTGTAAAACATCCTGGCCCCACCAGACACCAGCTCTAGTAGGTCCATTGTAGAGTTATGTTCAGTTCTGGCCCTCAGTGGGGTGAAATCCTGCCACCCAGATGAAGCACGCAGGCCTGGTTATTAGTGTCAGCTGGCAAGAACAGAAAGTAACCCTGCAGAGAAGAAAGGAGAGGATGAGAGCCAAGGTGGAGCCGGGAGAGAGATCCAAGGCTGAGTCATGTAGGTTACTACAAACAGGAACTGAGGCGCAGTGGGCACAGGCTAGGAATTCACACTGCGGTCTGGGAGCTGCAGGTCTCTGTTGATCTGTTTGTCAACTGGCTTATTAGCCACGGATGTTTACTCTTGACAACCTAGTCATCTCCATCTAGTAAGAGCTTCCTATTTGCAGTAGGGGTGTCTTGTATACCGCCTGGTACTGTTGCCTTAGAGCTAGGACTCCACTGTGTGTTTAGGGGCACATGGTACAAACGATAGTCTAACCTTTCAGTCTTACTAGAAGGACATTGAGCAGGGAAGGATACTGAGCTTAAAGTGAGAGCTGCAAAATGGACTGGACCCATGTGTTTGAAGTTTCCTTAGCAGGTCTGCACAGACTCACTAGACAGCGTTTTATTTCTAAAGAAGATTAACACATGCTGGCAAGATCACTGCAGACAAATGGTAAGTTTGCAGCCCTTCAGCCTTGGGTCACTCATGCCTGCTCACTTTGCCCTTACCAGCCACTGCTCTAGACAGATGAAGGTGAGTTCTGAGCAGCTGCTTTTCCACCAGCTTAAGGCCTGAGCTCAGGGACCCTTCACTACACTGAGCAGTAGCATGGCGTGGGAAGGGGAGCTCCTCATCTTCCTATAGGAGGAGGTGCTGGCCAGCTCTGCAGCCACTGTGTGCTTGTAGGAGAGCGCCCCAGGTTCTCAGGAGGATGCTGTGCATATGTCTAATTCGACTTCACATATGTGAGTTGTTTTTTAAGATTTATGTATTTATTATTATGCATACAGTGCTCTGTCTGCACGTACACCTGCAGGCCAGAAGAGGGCATTAGATCTCATTATAGATGGTTGTGAGCCACCGTGTGTGTGCTGGGACTTGAACTCAGGACCTCTGGAAGAACAGTCGGTGCTCTTAACCCCTGAGCCATCTCTCCAGCCCCACACATGTGAGTTTTTATGTGCACCAGCTGTTGGTGGCCTATGAGAGAAGATAGCCTATGTGGCTTCTTAAGTAGACTGAATGCTTGCTTTCTAAAGATGAGCTTTTGAGCCATGTGGCTGTGAAAAACAGGAAGGTCCACTAAGGAAAGTGCTTTCAGGGTTAGTGAGTCTCATCAGAAGGCAGAGTCAGTGAGAGCTGGCAAGCACATGGCTTCAGCAGCACATTGCCTGCAGTAGAGCCCAAGAGCATCAAGACGGTGTAGCAAGACCTATTGTTAGAAAGGCAAGCCAGGAATAGAGGTTCTATATGTGCCTGTAATCACCACATTTAGGAAGCAGAAACAGGAAAATAAGGAGTTTAAGGTCATGAGACTCCCATCTCAAAAACCAAGAAAGACTAGAGCTTAGCATTCAGCTGTCCCAAAGCTTCATTGTTTGAGCAGTCAGGAGACAATCAAATGTCAGGTTCCTTGAGGTTGTGTGCTTTAAAAATCCCTGCAGTCTGGGCTGTTGTATTCAATGGAAATACCAGGATGGGTTACGGGGCGGGGAGAGGGGGAGGAAGGGGGTTAAATTTATAAAGATGAGGGTTTTCCATCAAGAAGTGATTGTTACATTCAAGACAGCTAATGTAGGATGGTCCAAAAACTCTGATCTCATGTGATAATTGTGTGAATGAGGGAACAGATGTGTAAGTGATACTCCGTTCTGGTCTTCAGATCATGATCAGAAGCATCTTCTTGTTTTTGGATCGCACCTATGTCCTCCAGAACTCCATGCTGCCTTCTATCTGGTGAGTCTGTCATTGTCCTCTGCCCCCACCCCCACCCCCTCCACACACACACTCTCTTCTGGGCCTGATGCAGACCTGCTGTCTCCTCTCTAGTGGAGAGTGGTGCCCTTCACTGCACAAAGACTTCACAGGACTCCTGGGCTCTAAGCTGAGGCAGTACAGTTAACTTGAAGTCATTTCACATTTGTTTTCTGTGGAAACAACCAAATACTAGAGAGGGGGTTGCTGGGAACAGTGCAGGGAGAAGGAATGGATCCCGGGGGAGCAGCTGTCGTGGTGGTTCCCAGAATCGTGACACTGAAGAAGAATGGTGAGCCATGGGTCACAGACAGAAGATTCGACAATAGCAATTTGATTATTGGGTGCCTGGATCGCACTAGATACCTCATTACCTCCTCAGGATGATCAGCATGACCTATCTAGGATTCAGCCTCATTTAGGGTAGAGACATTGGCATCCTAGAGTGGCCAAACAAGCATTTCTAAGAAGACTTTTCAAGCTCTGGGTATAATTAGCAAACAGCAGTTTTTGCCTGGTACATGTAGCAAAGTGAAGTTCTAGAGCGTCAAAGGCTGGACCAGAACCTAGTTCTGCTTTCTCTGTCAGGGACATGGGCCTAGAGCTGTTTAGGAACCATATCATCAGCGACAGGATGGTGCAGAGTAAGACCATTGATGGGATCCTGCTGCTGATTGGGCGTGAACGAAGCGGTGAGGCTGTGGACAGGAGCCTGCTTCGGAGTCTGTTAAGCATGCTCTCAGATCTCCAGGTGAGGCCTTGGTCTTGATCATGGAATGGCCACCTGCAGGTGCCTGCCCCAGAGTCAGCATGGGCTTCAGAGATATACGTGGGAATAGGACCACAAAAGGATGAGTTGGAAACGTGATCATCTAGTCCTTAAGGAGAAATTGATGGAGGTTAATGGTACACTACACAAGGAGCCACAAAAGAATGCTGATAAGAATGGCTATTTAAAAATGCTAATTTCCATGGAAAATACACCATAAACAAAGGTAAAATCAAGTACCAAAGTGCAAAGGCTAAGTATCAGTATTGAGAGCGGACAGGGCCTCTGGCCTGGTAGAAGTTTTCCAGAGCACAGTGGCACATGGTGACCACCAGCTGCAGCCTGCTGACTTAGGAAGTGCTTGAGGAGGCAAGTTCCTGTGCTGGCGCCCATCAGTAACCACTCATTCTCTAGGTATACAAAGACTCGTTTGAACTGAAGTTCTTGGAAGAGACGAACTGTCTATATGCCGCAGAAGGCCAGAGGCTGATGCAAGACAGGGAGGTGAGATGTGCAACTGCACTTGGCTTTAACCCACCCTGGGGGCCCTGGGACTGCCGCTCTTTCATGTGTAGACATTTGCTAAGTCTCCTCAAGTCCTCAGGAGTGAACTGCTTGCTGTAGAAAGAAATTACTCTTTCCCTTAGGAGCTTCCTTCCTGCTTTCCCCTCCCTCTAAGTGGTTTATGAAGTAGCAAAGAAGTGCATGTCTAAGCAAGAGGATAAGGAGTAAATCCTAAATGTGAAAGATGAATATAAAAAAGTCTACCATTTCATGTGTGTAAAGCATTGGTAGCGAATTCTCCCAATAATACATGTGATGAAGCACATGTGACAGCAGCAGCGTCACCCCAGGCCCACTGAGCAGCTTCCTGAGTACTAGAGTCCAGTCCTGAAGGAGCCCTGAGCACTTACAAGTTGGGCCCAGCCAGTCAGGCTGTAGTTTAGCTGCAGCGTGCTGTCAGTGGCCCTAAAGACTCCACTCACTCCTGGACAACTGACCTCTGAGAGCACCATGTTTGGGTGCCAGGTTGCCAGTAAGTGTTGGGCTAACTTCCCGGGGACTACTAGTACCTCCCCCATATGAGCCCACTAGGGTATATCATGTCCCCCAGTGCTTTGTAGTAAGCAGTGAGTGCACCTGGGCCCTAATTTTAGAGGTGATTCTCAACCCAGTTGTCTCTCACACATCCTCCCACCCTGCCCACCCCCAGTTATTATTATTTGAATTTAATGTGTTTGCTGCTTTTTTTTTTCAATTTTATGAGAAAACTATGAATATAATGTGAGAAATGTTTTTGTCATTGATGTGTTAAATGTTTTTTGTTGTTGTTTTGTTTTTTGGAAGGTCCCAGAATACCTTAACCATGTGAGTAAGCGCCTGGAAGAGGAAGCAGACCGAGTGATCACTTACTTAGACCACAGCACACAGTAAGTACCATCACCAAGAGCGTTTCCTTCTCACAGGCTGCATATCAGAATAGCTCGTACCTCTGGTTATTGACCCAATACTCTGAGGCAATTTGTTTCCAGGGCCATGCTTTGCCTGTAGTATGTCTGTGCTCAGCCGTTGCAAACTGTACTCCTTACCACATGTTGTCACGAGTGGACTGGTCAAGGAAAGTGACACCCTTAGCATCTGGTGCTTTGCTTGCCTGACAGAATGTCACTGAATACAAGACTCTTCACTTAGAAGCTTTTTATTACTTTTAAGTGTGTGCACTGTGTGGCTACGTATGTGTATGTGCAGGTGCCTGAGGAGTGCAGCTGTGAGATCCCCCTAGAGCTGGGCTCATAGGTGGTTACGAGCCACCTGATGTGAGTGCTGGGGACTGGGCTCTGCGCCTCAATGACAGCACTGTGCACTCTTAGCTGCTAAGTCCTCTCCCTCCTCCCCCCACAGGAAGATTTCTGAGATGTCTTATGAGGCCATTCTTATGATACTGTGCACTCTTCTTTCATTTGTCTTTTTCCTCTAGACTCTTAAGTTGATGAGCAGATAGGGAAATAAAAAGGGAGAGAGCATGTGTGTTTGTACATGTCATGTATTGCATACTGCTGAGAGGACATGGAAACATGGGCGGGGCGGGGGCACAAAGGAGACATGGTGACCCATGCGAAGCCCAGTCCTTGTGGGGTTTGGGGACAAGAGGAAGGAAGGGGTCAGAATCTCAGGAGATGTTGCATGTGAATTCAAGAAATAGCGCCTTTCAGAGAGCGTGTTCTCAACCTCCTCCTGGTTTGCTCTTCTCACCATGTCCCCATTAGCCAGAAGGTCCTTAGATGCTGCCCCTTGACCTTGGGCCTCCAGAACTGTCCCTAAATAAACTCTTGTTCTTTATAAATTAAAAAAATAAGCCAGGCGTGGTGGCGCATGCCTTTAATCCCAGCACTTGGGAGGCAGAGGCAGGTGGATCGCTGTGAGTTCGAGGCCAGCCTGGTCTATAGAGTGAGTCCAGGATGGCCAAGGCTACACAGAGAAACCCTGTCTCGAAAAACCAAAAAAATAAATAAATAAAATAAATTAAATTTAATTTAAAAAATAAAAAAGAGAGCGTGTTCTCTCTTCAGTGAGGGATGCCATGGTCCTAGTCCAGAGCTGTGCTGGAGATGCCGGGCGGCTCAGGGGGATTGACATGCTCACCACATTCCCATCTGATAAAGGAGATGAGTTAAAAGGAGGCTGAGCAGAAGCAACCAGGGAGAAGCAGTGGCCATACTGGGCTCCCCTCGAAAGTGATAGTGTTGGGCCACTCCCATCTCTGGACTCCATTTTCATGGAGGGTGGGATATAACCCTGTCTTTCACCATAAGTGCTGTGAGATTTAAGTAGGTTGAAATGTTCCTTATCATAGTGGTGCACGCCTTTAATTCTAATGCTCAAGAGGCAGAGGCAGGTGAATCTCTGAGTGCAAAGCCATCCTGGTCTACATAGGAAGTTTCAGATCTGCCAGGGCTACATAGTGAGACTCTGTCTCAAAAAAAAAAAAAAAAAAAAAAAAAAAGATGATGATGACTTTCTGCCAAGCCTGGTGACCCAAGTTTGGTCACCAGGACCCAACATAGCAGGAGAGAACTGACACCTCAGGGTTTCCTCTGGTGTGTCCACAGTGCACAATATAAAACACTAGTACTTGGGGGCTGGAGAGATGGCTCAGAGGTTAAGGGCACTGACTGCTCCTCCAGAGGTCATGAGTTCAATTCCCAGTAACCACATGGTGGCTCACAACCATCTTTAATGTGATCTAATTCCCTCTTCTGGCCTGCAGGTGTACATGCAGAGAGAGCCTTGTATTCATAATAATTAATAAATAAATCTTTTTTAAAAAAATAAAAACACTAGTACTTGGCACCAAACCCCAGTAGTGTTCCTTAGAAATTCTAAAACAAAGGCTTGAGAAACGTCTACAGTTAATCATTCCTAGAATAAAACAGATTCTCTGTCATTTTCTGAAAAGAGAAAATGAGTTATGAGTAACAAGAGAAAGCCACGATGCTGGGTGTGGTGGGTGTGGTGGGTGTGGTGGGTGTGGTGGGTGTGGTGGGGCCCCTGTAATGCCAGTACATGGGAGGCCAAGAAGGAGTGGGTCTCTGAGTTCAGAGCTGACTTGTTCTACATAGTGAGTTCCAGACAGAGTGTTGGGGGCAGAAAGGGAGCACCAGGAAGACCATTTCTGTACCTGTGATTGTAGTGGTCAGGCCACATTTTCTACCACCCCATTCTGTGTGGTGCTCATGTGCCCAGACTCATAGGCTGTTTCCATGAGCAGAATCCTGCCCAGTAATCATGGGGTTGAGGTGGAGCTGTAGGAGTTTCTCAGACCTAGAGCAGACGATGAGACAAAAAGTAGAAAGGGCCAACCTCTAGAAGCCTGCGTTGCCAGTACTTCCTGTATTACAGAGGTAAGGAGTGATGCTGAGAAGACAGTGGAAGGCAGAGTAAGTGCAGCAAGATTGTGGCCAGTGATAGAGGAGAGCGGTTGGTCTAAATTATGAGAGAGTTGCTAGTTTGCCACAGAAAATACTTAACTCCGTGGATGGTAGGCCTGGTGGTGCCTCAGCACAGGAGCAGGTCAGCATGACAGTGAACACAGACCAGAGCACTCTGAGTAGGCATAAGCATGGCTTAGGCTGCATGGCTAGGTGTGGTCATAATCAGAACCCAGTGTACAGCACATGTGCACTGCCACACCCAGGCAGACTCCTCAGTGCTCACTGCCAACCGGTCTAGACTTTCCTATGACCTGTTGTGTTAGTCTGCAGGTTGTGTTTAGAAATGTTGCTGCAAGAGCCAGGAATGGTGATGACCAACTATAAGCCCAGTACTGAGTAGTGGAGGCAGAAAACCCATGTGTTCAGCACCAGCTTTGCTATGTATTGAGATCCTGTCTGATGGAAAAAATAAACTGCAATGAAATCTGGCTTTGGAGTCATCAGCAAAAGCCATAATTAACAGTCAGCTTGACGAAAAGCTTGTTCTTTATCCCTCTGCCTGCTTGTCTGTAGGCTGCCTGCTGTGACTTACCTCACCTTGGTAGCTAACCAGCCTCTGCTATGGACACTTTGTTTGCTTTTACAGGAAACCACTGATTGCCTGTGTGGAGAAGCAGCTGTTAGGAGAACATTTGACAGCAATTCTACAGAAAGGTAGGTTTCCCCAGTCATGTGTGATCTTAAACGGGGTTCTAGTCTTTAACTTTGGAAATATTGTCTATAACTTCAGAAACTGTTGTTTTTGTAAGACAAACTATTGTGACACTTGTTTAATGAGTGTGTTAGCCCCCAAAGGAGTGCGTGGCTAAGTGGTGCAACTAGGATCACAGGCACACACCACCCTTGGCTTGTAGCTTGGACCTTTTTTGGCTTTTGGGGACAGGGTTTCTACACTCTGTGTAGGCTTGGCTGTCCTGGACTCACTGTGTAGACCAGGCTGGCAGAGATCACCTGCCTCCACCTCCCCGGTGCTTGAGATTACCGTTGTACACCACTACTGCCTAGCCAGCATGCAGTTCTCTAGTGTTAGTTTAAAAAGAAAAAAAAAAAAAAGACTGTGTGCTGGTAGTTTTCAGTCCTGCTTGGCATGCTAAACTACCTTGGAAGGTTTTCATTTGTTCTTTTGTTTTTCAAGACAGGGACTCTCTGTGTAGTGGAGCTGGCTGTCCTGGAACTCTCTTTGTAGTCCACTCTGGCCTCGAACTTTAAGGCCTCCTGAGTGTGGGGATCAAAGGCGTGGGCCACCGCGCCTGTGTGAAGGTTTTCATTTGAGAGAGAGCCATCCCCACTGTGGTGTGCTGTAATGTCGAACACCTGTTATGTGCAACATCTCCACGCACGCATAGGGCACATGCTGATTGCATAAGAGTCACCAGCATCTGCACCTCATGCCATTGCTTCATAAGTTAGTTTCAGTCTGCTCTCTTCTAGTTCTTCATAAACTATACACTAGGTTACCATGAGCACACAGAGGCCTGCACTCTTCCCAGACGGTGATTTAACTGGAGAGGGATAGGATTTAGATTGATAGCTCTGTTATCTTCAGAATAGCTGTAGGAGGGGCTCTCTAAATATAACCAGTTACTCAGTTGCAACTCAGGGTTTATAAATATATCTTTCTTAAAGGCTGTCTTTAGAGGGTATTATACCTCTTTGCACATAATATTAAAGCCATAAAGCATAGTATTTTCATCTCTCACCCCACTTTTAAAAAATTTATTTAATTTTATTTTTTTATGTGCATTGATGAAAGGTTATCAGATCCCCTGGAAATGTAGTTACAGGCAGGTGTGAACTGCCATGTGAGTGCAGGGAATTGAACCTGGGTCCTCTGGAAGAGCGGCCAGTGACCTTAACCACTGAGCATCTCTTCAGCCCCTCCCACCGTACTTTTTATGGTCTGTAGTTTTTGGCTTTAATGTTGACACATTTAGCACAATCTTCATTGCTTTTTTTTTATTGTTTTGGTTTTTTTTTTGTTTTGTTTTGTTTTTCACCCCTTCACTGTGAGTTACATCTCTAGAAATTACAATGAACACAGGCCACTTTTTTAAACACTTAGATACCAGTGTAACTTGTTATAACTTTATTGTTCTGTGTCACCATTTAAAGTCATTTAGTTGTGATAGGAAACTACAGCTCCTCTCTTGATCTTTGAATGTCTGAAGGTTTCCTTTTGAGGGAGCACCATTCCTGCCAACATCTGGTAGATTCTCCTCTGCCCAGAATCTGCCCAGAGAGTAATGCTGCTCTCTGTGAGACCCATGTGAGACTTCCATACAGGAGCCAAGTAAACCCAGAAGAAGAGTGTGCCAGGCCTCTGCTGCCACAGGCTGTCCATGTAGAGCAGTCCCTCTGAGGTCGTTCTGCTCTGCATGCAGAAAGACCAAGGCTCACATGGCTGCTGCTGCCCCGGCACCGTAGTCTGTGGCTGCAATCTAGATGGATGGGTTTTTTAGTGAGAGTTTTGGTTTCTTTAAAACACAGAAATATTACGGGAATATGTTTTTGTTTTAATCCCATGTGTGGGGATATGCGGGCGGCTGCTTTGCCGCAGCTGACTATGATTTACCACGTGTTCTAGCAGGGGCGTGGTTTTGCCAGCTGCAGATAGTTTCTGTATTTGGAATTCTGGGAATTTTTCAGTGGATATAGAAATGCTAGGCCCCTGAGAGGCTAGATTGCCCACGGGCTGGGTGCTTGGTGGCTGGTTGTGGTTTGTCAAGTAGTCATGTGCAAAGAAATAAGAAGAAGAAATTAGACATTTTGTCTGAGAAGATCAAACTTGCTCCAGTGAACTCAGACGCCCCTGGTCAGCAGGAAGTGTCTAACGATAGCTTTGCCCTCTTTCCCCTCTATCCTCTCTTCTCTCCTATCTAGTGCTAGGGGATTGAAAGAGTGGAGAAGGGTGAAAGAGAGAAAAAGAAACCCACAAAGTAGTAAAAAATCTGGCTACAGGGTTTCTCAGTGACACCACACAAAAGCCTACCGAAGTGCATACTTTCACTCAACACTCTATCTACCTACCTAAAAACAGATGCACTCAAAATTGTGTTGTGATTTTTTTGTTTTGAGGTTTGTTTTTTGTTGTTGTTGTTGTTGTTGTTGTTTTTGTTTTTTGTTTGTTTGTTTTGTTTTTTGGTTTTCGAGACAGAGTTTCTCTGTGTTACCCTTGGCTGTCCTGGACTCACTTTGTAGACCAGGCTGGCCTCAAACTCATAAAGATCCACCTGCCTCTGCCTCTCCAGGTGCTGGGGTTACAGGCGTGTGCCACCACTCTGAAACAATCTTTCAACAAATATTTTTTCTGACTAATAGTGGGGGGAAAAAACCTCACTGGCTGTGGTGGCGCACACCATTAATCCCCGCACTTGGGAAGCAGAGGCAGGTGGATCTCTGTGAGTTCAAGGACAAGACTGATCTACAAAGAGATTTCCAGGATAGCCAGGGCTACACAGGGAAACCCTGTCTCCAAAAAACCAAAACAACAACAAATAAACAAAAACCTCAAATAATTTGCATTATTAATTTCTCAGGGCAAATACTTGTCTAAATATTTTTGATTCATTATTTTTGTAAAATATAAGAGCTTTAGTGAAATGAGAAGGTAAATAATACATTCCCAGAATTAATACTCAAAAAAATGAAATTCACCCATATGAGCCATCTCAGGCATTTAATCAGACAGTGAGCACTGTAGCTGGTGTATGCTGCAAGTCGCAAGTGTGTGTTCTCACTCATGAGTGCTGCCTTCCTGCTGCATGCTACTAGGGCTCGACCACCTGCTGGATGAGAACAGGGTGCCTGACCTCACACAAATGTACCAGCTCTTCAGCCGGGTGAAAGGAGGGCAGCATGCTCTGCTGCAGCACTGGAGCGAGTACATCAAGGTACAGGCGGCACCTCGATGCACCCTACAGAGGGAAGGGAACCCTTGTGAGGGGTCATCTGCTCTCCCATTTTCCAGATCACCTAATGGATGTTTTCTAAGATGAAACCAGCAGTGATGGCCACTGTCCAGGTGGACGCCTGCAGTGTAGTGATAACAGCTTCGCACCCATTCATGTGAATGCTCTCTCAGTTCCACAGCCATGCTTTTTGGCAGCAATCCGTAGTGTGTTTACTTATCGGGCAGGTTCTGCTCGCTGAACCGATAAGCACCTCGGTCCAGCAGCAGCCACTGGTTTATCTGCTTATCATGCGTGACTCTGCTCACTGTGACCTGCTACACGCTTTATTGGTATAGCAGTTTTGTCTGTCTACTGCTGTGTTTCTAAGCCCAAGTTAAGATTTACTGCCTCAGTCTACCTCTCTGTTCCAGGCATTGTGCCCCTCACTTTCCAGTACAGCACCACTCAGCATCCTCCAGGCGCCACCTGCCCAAGGGAATACTAAAGATATCCACAGTTATGGCCACTTATAAAGAGGGCACTGCCAGTATCAAGTGGGGAAAACCATGCCCACCACCATGCTGTGAGGGAGCACGAGATTCTTTAGCTTCTGAAACCGGTTGCTGACTTGGTTGTTTCTTGTTTCTATAGACCTTTGGGACAACCATTGTCATTAATCCTGAGAAAGACAAAGACATGGTCCAAGACCTGCTGGACTTTAAGGACAAGGTGGACCATGTGGTGGAGGTGTGCTTCCAGCGGAACGAGCGCTTCATCAACCTGATGAAGGAGTCCTTCGAGACGTTCATCAACAAGAGACCAAACAAGCCGGCAGAGCTCATTGGTAGCAAAACAACCCAGATGCTTTTCCTGATTTACATTTAAACAATGTACTTTACATTGTCCATGTGTGTTCCTACTCAAGTGCAAGTCGCAGGGCACTCAGGAGTCCTTGCACCATGTAGGTCATGGGGACTGAACTCAGCTTGGCAGCAGGCACCTCTCTCATTCAGCCACCATGCTGGCCTCTTAAGTGCTTTTTAAATACAGGAAAAGAATGCCAGGTGTGGGCACATGCCTCTAACCTGAGTCCTCTGTGGGCAGAGGACTGGTGGATCTCTGTGAGTTTCACAGATGTAGGCTATGTAACCTACATAGGAGGTTCCAGACCATATATGATAAGACCTTGTCTCAAAAAAAGTAAAATGAAGGCTGGATGTGGTGCTGCACACCACTTTGATCCTAGCACTTAGGAGGCAGAGCCTACATAATGAAATTCTTTCTCAAAAAACCAAAAACTTCACATATTTTTCCCGATCGGGTTGAGGCCTTAGGAGAGTACGCCTGAAGCCGCAGGTCTCAGACACGGGGGGGCTTGATGAGCTGGGTTGACAGAGCTCTAGACCTGCCTCGATGGTCATGGCCATCCCTGTCCTGAGCTGCAGCCCGAGCCAGCTGTGTTCATGAGGACTTTGTTCTGTTGATGCTCTGTGGTTATTAAATATCACCAGGATGATCCGTGGAGCCCATTATCCCCACTAGTTAGTAAAGTCTCACTGGCTTCATAGGAGAAGGGCAGAGTGACCCTAGGGAAGTGTGGTGTGACAGCACAGAGCAGCTCTCATCTGCGTGCATGGCCATAATATTCCACAATAAGAAAAGAAGACAAACTAAAAGGGGGCTAGGAAGAAAACTCCTGAGTAAAATACTAGCTATACAAGCATGAAGACCTGAGTTCAAATCCCCAGCACTCATGTAAAACCGGCAATGGTGGACTCTGTTCCCCAGTGCTAGGGGCATAAAGACAGATCTCAGAAGCTTGCAGCCTGCTGGACTACCCAAATCATTGGGCTTCAGGTTCAGGCCATGCCTCAAAAAAAAAAAAAAAAAAAAAAAAAAAAAAAAAAAAAATGCGGTAGAGAAGTGGTTTAGGAAATGCCCCAAGACCCACCCTGGCCTCTGTACACCTGCACAAGCAAGTACATGTATATACCACACACACTATGCGTGCGTGTGTGTGTGTGTGTGTGTGTGTGTGTGTGTGTGTGTGTGTGTGTGTGTGTACGTGTACATACATCTTTTTGTGTTTTGGTTTGGTTTTTCAAGACCGGGTTTCTCAGTGTAGCCTTGGCTGTCCTGGCATCACTTTGTAGATCAGGCTGGCTTCGAACTTACAAAGATCTGCCTGCCTGTGCCTCCCGAGTGCTGGGATTAAAGGCGTGCTCCACCACACCTGACTACATACATCATTTTTTAAAAAAAGAATAGAACTAATAAAAAGCCAGAGCAACCCAGTGGCTGTTTAACCAGACTTCTGTGTTTCTATGGAGAACTAACAACCCAGGGACTTGGGCTTCCAGAAGCCCTGGGCTCTGTCATGAGAGTATGCCTGGCAGTCCGGTCCATCATGTACACCACCACCAAGAAGACTTTGGCTCCTTAGAAGCAGGACATCCCAGTTGGAATGTCCTTACCCCTGAGTGCACACCATAGCCTTGGCACCTGAGACCTCAGGAGAAGTCTCTGAGAAAGCCAGCTGAGTTTTTTTTTACAGCAGATTGGAAAAGGGTGCATTGTGGTACCTGTGGCACTGTGTCCTAAAACCCATGTATGAAATCTAAGGTTAGAAAAGAAATGCATGCCTGCTTTTTAAAAACTCAGGGTCTGGAGAGATGCCTCAGTGGTTAGAGCACCTCTGCTCTTCCAATAGACCTGGATTCCATTCCCAGGACCCACATGGCAGATCACAACCATCTATACCTCTAATTCTGGGGGTCTGACCTCCAGCAGTATCTCTACTGCTTTGACCCCACAACCATTTTCTCACTGGAATTCTTGCTCTTTCAGCTAAGCACGTGGATTCCAAGTTACGAGCAGGCAACAAAGAAGCAACAGACGAAGAGCTGGAGAGGATCCTGGACAAGATCATGATTCTGTTTCGTTTCATCCATGGTGAGAAAGGGGGTGCGAAGTGGCCAGATGAGCGTGCAGACCTGCACCCAGGAAAAGGCGCTCCCCTGACCTGGAAGTAGTGCCAAGGAGCTTCTGGGCAGTGGAGTGCTGCGTGTATACCAGCTGTCTCAGGTCTTGCTCTTCCTGTTTGCACAGGTAAAGATGTCTTTGAAGCATTTTATAAGAAAGACTTAGCAAAAAGGCTGCTGGTGGGGAAGAGCGCGTCCGTGGATGCAGAGAAGTCCATGCTGTCGAAGCTGAAGCACGGTGAGCTCAGGGCGGGCCGCTCCCCGGGCGGGCGCCATGCCAGCTCTTTCTCACCCTTCCTTCACGTACGCAGAGTGTGGAGCTGCGTTTACCAGCAAGCTGGAGGGCATGTTCAAGGACATGGAGCTTTCCAAAGACATCATGGTTCACTTCAAGCAAGTGAGTTGTTCTTCAGTAAAACTGGTGCAGTGGGTCTAACAATCTGTTACATTTGTAGCACACACTGAGTAAAGAAAACCATTCCAGTGACATTGGAACACAATGTTCCAAAGCCTGAAGCACATGTGAAACTGTTCTAAAAATCGCAGTTTCCAAGCTGGACTCAGAGGTGCACACCTTTAATCCCAGCGTTTGGGAGGCAGAGGCAGGCAGATCTCTTAGTTTAAAGCCAGCCTGGTTTATACATAGCAAGTTCCAGGATGGCCAGGGATACATAGAGAGCCCTTGTTTCCAAAAAAAAAAAAAAAAAGAAAATTACATGTATTATACATTAAATTATATACATGTACGTACCATTTCTTCTTTGGTGCATTAAGTATTTGTCTACTTACTTTGTCTTTGATGTCTTTGTTTTTAGCATATGCAGAACCAAAGTGCACCAGGCCCCATTGACCTCACAGTGAACATCCTGACCATGGGCTACTGGCCGACCTACACGCCCATGGAAGTGCACCTCCCTCCAGAGGTGAGTGGTCAGCAAGCCCACTTAGGCCAGGCCTGTTTGTTACCTTAGTGTTGTGGGAGAGAGATTTTCAAGTCATTCTCTCATGTTTGCTCATCCCTTGAAGGTAGTGTTTGAAAATGGCCTCTTCGGTCATAGAGGCACCTTCCCCATCGGCCATGTCTTTTTGCTCTCCATCAGCAAGGACGCTTGTGACAGCTTACCTGGATGATCTTCATTTGTATCACAGGTTGATGTCAGCGCCTTGGTCATGGTGGTGTCAGGACTTTTGCACTGACTATGATCTGAAGTGTGTGGAGAACCTGAAGTGGGGCATGGAGCTGTGGGTTCCACAGGCCACACGGTCAGTGGAGCCGAGAGACTAAACCCACAGCACGCGGTCAGTGACGAGGCTAAACCCACAGGCCACGCGGTCAGTGGAGCCGAGAGACTAAAACCCACAGGCCACGCGGTCAGTGGAGCCGAGAGACTAAAACCCACAGGCCACGTGGTCAGTGGTTCCGAGAGGAGGGGCAGGGCAGACCACCTGGCCCAGTGACTCTGTCCTCAGCACAGGGGTGAGGGCCTTTCCAGCAGACAAACTCAGAAACTGGGTCAGGCTGGGCCTTGAAGGTCTCTGGTGGAAACTTTTCAGATCCAAGACTGTGTTCTCAGTTTCATTGTTTGGACCCCACTGGTCTCTGTGATGTTCTCTGTTTGTCTCCATCTCTGCCCTAAGTGTCCTCACACCACAGAGACAGCTGTGTAGCTCAGCATGCAGCTAGCATGTTTGCTTTCCCCTTGGCTGGATGTGGTGCCCCATGCTTCCATATTCCTCCTCACAGAACTAAACTAGACCTGACCAGGTGTTCCCACTGCCTGAGATCTGCCTGCACCTGCCATGTGCCATACATAGCCTTGACTACTGGAGTCGTGTTCATTTTGTTGTCAGGCATGTTTGTGCCTCAGCAGAACCTCTTCCAGACAGCGTCCATGTTGCCTCTGCCCCGGGAGCCATGCTTGGTCCTGAGATTCATTTCTCCTGTCCAGTAGGCCTCTCAGGACACTACAGGGTGTTGACTTGTTCTGAAATGTCCAAACTTATGAAAGTGTACAGGATGGTTCCTGGAACGCCTGCTTAGCACTGGCTGTGTGGATGGCATCTCTTTCCTGTTCAGCAGGCTCACTGCCTCAGTGCAGTCCTTCCAGAATTGCTCCCAAGCACCTCTGATCAGGAAATGCTCACTAATATGAGTCCTTCATCCAAGCTTTGCCAGCTGCCTCAAGTGTACCTGTAGTAGCTACCATGGTCAGTCTTGAGTGGTCAGCACGATTGGATGGGCACTGACATAGGTTAGCAAAGCACGCCTCTGCGTGTGTCTGTGAGGACATTTCTAGAGAGGAGTATATCAAGAGTTTCAGACTTGTTTGAATTGGCTGATGGGTTCATATGTCACGACTATAAGAAGGTCATGGAATTGTGGAGGAGAGTGGTGTGTAGTTGGAGAAGGCAAATAGACCCTGGCACTGCTGCTTTTGATCACTGCTTGCTGCTTCCTGGACACTAGGAAGGACGCAGCACTGCTCTGCCACACCCTTCTCCGGGGCCTTTCTGCCTTGCCACAGCCCTAATAGTGATGATGCCTCCAAACTATGGCCTGAAACTGACCCAGAATGAATGCTTCCTTTCTAGTTGTTTTTCTCAATTATTTGTCACAGCAACGAACACTGACTCACAGTATTATGGTACCCCACTAGCCCTGCACAGTCAGAGCCACATCTCAGCCTCTGGATCAGTGTTCTGCAGATGTTGTTGAGGTGTCTTGTGATGTTGGGTCCTTTTTTTTTTTTTTTTTTTTTTTTACCTGCTGTTAGTGTTCTCTCTGTAAATAGTGACCTTGCAGAGAGTTGTTCAGGGTGGTGTAGACTGCTCATCTGTCCCCTGCATGATGACCCTTATTTGAACTGGCTTCACTGTGATGAGTGGAGTTGGTTGTCAAGTCCCTCTGTTTAGAAGCTGACATTCTGCTCTAAGGAGAAAGTCTCTAGTCTCCATTTAATATATACTTGTTTTTAGGTCTCTCACTGAACTCCTGGGTTCTTATTTACTTACTTTGGTGCCTACACCATCCCAGATCTTTCATCTGCCTCCTTGGACCATATCTTCGTTGTCTTTGAAGACATTTTTGTTTTCTAGCAGATGATCTTGGAGCCTTACCTGATACTGTATTTTTCAACTGTGACAAAATACACCTTCATGTAGAATTTTCCTTGTTATGGTGGTGCAGTAAAGAGATGAAAGCTCTATACCCTTGGGTGGCCTCCCTCATCTTGTCCCCTTGGGCTGCAGCCACTCTGCTTTCTGTATGACTTTTTGCCTTTGCTGGCCCATGATTGCGGGCTCCTGTGCACATATGTGCTGGCATTGCTGCTGCTCCAGGACTCCTCATGGTACAGTGTATGCTAGTGCTTTGCTCCTCTTCCAGCTCTGTCACAGTCTGCTCAGCTGCTCACTGAAGGATGGGCCTTCAAGCTCCTTCTGCATTTGGACTGTCATGAACAATGTGTTCGTGAAGATGGTGTGAATGCCTGTGCTCACTTCTGGATAGATGGGTTCTGCTTTTAATGGAGCTGAGCAGTGTGGGCAGCTTACACTGCCTCAGTGGGTGAGAGGTGATGTCTGCCTGATGATGATGCAAGGCATCTTTTCATGTGTGCCGGACACTTGGGAGCTTTGGCGCACTATCTGTTCAAGTCCATTTTTGAGGTGTCTTGTGTTGTGTTCTTCACATGTTCTGGATGCTGGACTCTTAGCAGAGAAGTGATGTGCAAATATATTCTCTCTGTGAGATATCTTTATACTTTCTTGAAAGTATCTCTTAGTTTGTTTTCTGTTGTTGCTGCAACAGAATTCCTGAATCTGCATAAGTTAATTACAGAGGCTGGAAGGCCATGGTCAAAAGGCTGCCTGTGATAGGCCATCAAGTAGAGAGGGGTTCAGGAAAGGCAGCCACTAAGCCAAGCTCACAGCCTTGGTGCCTTTGAAGCCCTTTAGTCCGTTCTCTGCACGCGTCCGTGACTGTCCTGCTGGTCAGCTTTTTGTCGCTGTGACAATACTTGAGAGAAAGAACTTACCAGGAGATTACAGCCCAAGGTCACCTGGACCCACTGCTTTGAGACAAGAACATCACAGCAACATAAGCTGTTAGGATCAAAGCTGCTCATCTCATGGGCCCAAGAGAAGACAGGGACAGGCGATACATTCAAAGGCATATCCCCTGTGGCCTGCTTCCTCCACACAGGCCCAGCCTCTGACAGCTCAACTCATGATGACGTCAGGGCCTCATGGTTCAGTTGCTTTACAAAGCCCATCACTGGCAGCCAGCAACCGAGCCCCTCCAGCCATGTCGGTACAAACTATGACAGTGTGTGACAGAGGGAACGGACATGCACTGGGCATGGGCACCATTTGACCCAGGATGGCCACATATGCTGATGGCAGTGAGTAGCAGGAGTGGGTGGGGCCTGAGTGTCAAGCACCAAAATAGACCAAAGCAAGATGTCACCATAGGGAACTATGAGATCTGAGCCCGTGAACATCGCCACAGGTAGCATGTAAAGAGCGTGTAGAGAACAACTGTCGGCCTGGAGCTGCATTTTCAGCGGAGCTCTGCAGCCTGTACGTTCTGCCAGGGGCCGGTCGGTAGTGGTGCACACCTTTAATCTCTGGATCTCTCTTGAGTTTGAGGCCAGCCTGTCTACAGAGTTCCAGGACGGCCAAGGCAACAGATGGAAACTCTGTCTCAAAAAAACAAAACAAAAAAACAAAACAAAAAAAACCTCATCAACCAAATAAATAGATAAATGGCTTTGCCATAATAAATAAATAGATATATAGGAAAAAAACAGAGCTGTTGTCGTCAGGATGTATGTGCTCAGTGTCTCCTATGTGTCTCTTGTTTTGGCAGATGGTGAGACTTCAGGAAGTTTTCAAGACATTCTACCTGGGCAAGCACAGTGGCCGGAAGCTGCAGTGGCAGGCCACCCTGGGCCACGCGGTGTTGAAGGCAGGGTTTAAAGAGGTCAGCTCTCTGTCCTGTGCTCCTGCTTCTTCCTTTTTGGCAGGGCGTTAGGAGAATTTTCAGATTGTTGTTAAATTTCCATAACAATGAAAGGCAAGATTTTTCAGTATGATTCAGCAGTAGCTTTTCTTGGTCAATAAAAACAGCAAGGGATAGCCAGGCGTGGTGGCACACGCCTTTAGTCCTATCTATAATGAGATCTGGTGCCCTCTTCTAGCCTGCAGGTATACATATGAGCAGAATATTGTATAAATATTAAGTCAGTCCCCGCTCTCCACTCAGCTGTGGAGAACATCCTGTCCACTGGCTGGATCTGGGTAGGGGTTTGATGTTTACTGCACGTATTGTCCTTGGCTGGTGCCATAGTTTGAGCAGAACACCTACGCCCAGATCTGCCCATCATGATGTTCTTCTTATAGGTTTCTAGGACCCTCTGGATCCTTCTGGTTCGCAATTCTCCCATATTTCTCTCACCTAGAGTCCTAATAGGATGTCCTCACATCTATCTCATAAATCTTTTTAAAAAGGAAGAAAGAAAGAAAAAGAAAACATAGTTAGGTGTGGCTATGGGCTAAGATGTTAGTGGATCCTGGAGAGGGACTGCAGGTGTAGCTGCAGGCAGAGTTGAGCTGTGCAATATCATGGATAGTGGCATGTGGAAGTTTGACCACGCAGACCAAAACCTTTTACTGCCTTAGTTTCAGTTCTAGGAAGTAACCACTTTCCATGTCTGCAAGTGCATGTGCCAGGTGTGTGTGTGTGTGTGTGTGTGTGTGTGTGTGTGTGTGTGTGTGTGTGTGTGTGTGTGTGTGTGTGTGTGTGTGTGTGTGTGTGTGTGTACGTACACACCCACACGCTGAAAGAGTCAGGAAGCAGGTCAACATCCTGAAACTAACTACAGCCAGCTGTGAGCCACCTGCTGCAGGTGCTTGTCCCCCATGAGAGCAGCAAGGGCCATTGCTGAGCCTTCTCCAGCTGCTTCCTCCCTTCCCTCCCTCCCTCTCTGTTAGCTGTTTTATCTTCCTCCTGTTGTAAACTGCTAAGCCAATAAACAAGTTTTGTCATGTGCCAGGAAGCCTGGAAAGGAATCTTTCAAGACTTCCGTACACGCTCCTCTGAAGTCACTTCAGTTAGAGTTGGGAGCCGTTACTAAGACATTTTCACAATCAGTGGGTAAGAATGTTCCCTGCAGAGCTGTTAGCAGCAGTCATAGAAGGAGCAGGCATGGGCTACACACACATATGAAAGACACATGTCACCAGGCAATGCATGGGAAAAAGCTTTCATGTTCAAATCTAACTTTAGTATACAAATCACCTATGCTGCAGGACACAGTGGCACACACCTGTAATCCTAGCACTCAGGGAGGCAGAGGCAGGTGGATTGCTATGAGTCCAAGGGCAGCCTAGTCTACAAAGTAAGTCCAGGACAGCCATGGCTACACAGAGAAACCCTGTTTCGAAAAACCAGAAAAAAAGAAAAAGGGACATGGGATATCCTAAGGCAGAATCTGCCCCACAGAGCAGCTGAGCAGAGGTACATACTGAGCTTTTACTCCTGTTTTGAACAAGGTGTTAAAGAGCATTCTGAGGCCTTCCATGCGTCACCCAAACTCCCCGTGCTCCGCCTGAGCCTCTGGGGTTCCCATTGCCACCCACCCAGAGCCTCAGAAAGCCATGTGTAATGGTGGTTGTTCATGAGCCCAGCAGCCAGAGGCAGAGACATGAGGAGAGAAAGCTCAAGGCCACCCGGGTGTTATATAGCAAGACATTGTCTTAAAAACAGTAACAGCAACAGACAAATAAATGGGTCTGATGCCTGGAAAGTAATG
This sequence comes from Acomys russatus, assembly GCF_903995435.1. Taxonomy (NCBI): domain Eukaryota; kingdom Metazoa; phylum Chordata; class Mammalia; order Rodentia; family Muridae; genus Acomys; species Acomys russatus. The sequence continues at coordinate 7,317,660 of NC_067163.1, forward strand.
CTCAGGATCCCCTGCCTCAGCCTTTCACTGCTGGCTTATAAGCATATGTTGTCATGTCCAGCTCAAGACAAGTATAATACCCAGTAATTATTTCATTCTCTTATGATCAGTAACATAATTTCTTCTTACTTGGTGGCTGTTAGTCAGTTCTGAATCCCCCCAGAAAACAGTACATACAAAGCAGCATGTTGTGACTTGCGAAGTGTCCAAGCTCAGCTTCTGTGATGGCTCCATTTTCTTAAAGGGGAAGAAGGAGTTCCAGGTATCCCTCTTCCAGACGCTGGTGCTGCTCATGTTCAATGAGGGGGATGGATTCAGCTTTGAGGAAATAAAAATGGCCACTGGCATAGGTAAGAAGACTCCTTAAGACTTTGGGGTTTGCCTGTCTGTTTGTTTTGGAAGTCATGTCACATTGGCTATCCTGGAGCTCACAGAGATCCACCTACTTCTGCCTCCAAGTTGCTTGGATTAAAGGTGTAGCTCAGTGGCATGCACAGGACCCTGGATTCCATCTGCCGCAATAGGGGAAAGAAATTAACAGAAGGTGTAGACTCTGCTGTCACACCCGTGGTTTCTGTCACTGCTGGTCTCTCGTGTTTTGTGACCATTCTTGCCTCCTTTGCCTTCCACAGAGGACAGTGAGTTGAGAAGAACACTGCAGTCTCTTGCCTGTGGTAAAGCACGGGTTCTGATTAAAAGTCCCAAAGGAAAGGAGGTAGAAGATGGAGATAAGTTCATTTTCAATGGAGACTTCAGACACAAGTTGTTCAGAATAAAGATCAATCAAATTCAGATGAAGGAAACCGTAAGTGCTAGCTTCCTCTTTTTATTCATGTGATCTCACCAAGGAGTCTTTAGCATTTCCAGTAATGCCATTAGAGGTCGAGCTTATGTCTAAATCTAGTGCAAATATAGAGTCTCGGAGTAGTGTCCTTTATGTATCTTTTGTTACTTTCATGTTATCAGTAGAAGTAAAATCAAGAAATCTGTTTAACAGTCATGCCCATATGAGAAATCATACTTTCCTATATTGAATGCTAGCACAAAAAAAGCACATGGAATTTCCAGAACTAGTGCCTGCCCCTCTTCTTTGCCTGGCATAGTTCAATTGTTCCAAACTCAGCTGGGCTTGGTGGCGCACACCTTTAATCCCAGCACTTCGGAGTCAGAGGCAGGCGGATTGCTGTGAGTTCGAGGCCAGCCTGGTCTATAGAGTGAGTCGAAGACAAAGACCATATTGTGAAACTTTGTCTTGGAAAAAAAAAACAAAAAACTGTTCCAAACTTGGACATGGAAGGAAGAGGTCTCCTACGGTACCTAAGCAATTCCACAGGGAGCAGGCTCAGTTTTCCAAATCTAGACAAACTGAAGACCACAGGTGTCAGCCCTGGTGGCCTGAAGCTGACACCCACAGTGGGTTCTCATAGCCCCCTCCTTCTTAGAAATGCCTCGACTGGGGGCTGGAGAGATGGCTCAGAGGCTAAAGAGCACTTTCCGTTCTTCTGAAGGGCCTGAGTTCAATTCCTAGCAACCACATGGTGGCTCACAACCATCTATAGTGAGATCTGACGCTCTCTTCTGGCCTGCAGGCATTCATGCAGGAAGAATACTGTATAATAAATAAATCTTTAAAAGAAAGAAAGAAAGAAATGCCTCGACTATGGCGGTGTATTGGCGGGGCGGGGGGGTCTTACAAAGTGAAGAACTTTAGTTACCCCGAGTGATGTCATAGATTACCCCTCATTGTGTCACTCATCCTGAGGCTTTCAGTTTGCTGGACAGAAAATATCCTCCAATTGCTCAATAATACAGTATGAGGAACTAGAGTGAGGCCTCCATGGTTCAGAATGTTGCTCTTTCAGAGGACTTGGGTTTGGTTCCCAGTGTCCACATGGCGGGTCACATCCGTCCTCTGCTGCCAGGAGCCTTTGATATAAGCATTCTTATAAGAAAACTACTTTTAGGGGTGGTCGTTTGTGAAGAGTTATGAGCTTTTGTGGAACAAATTAACATGGAACAAAGCAGAAGTCATCCAAAGCCGGCCTCGGTCAGCTTCAAACCAAGTGTGTCAGTAGGAAGCAACACGAAGCACCTGTCCACTCTTTCTTCTTTGTGTCCAGGTTGAAGAACAAGTCAGCACCACAGAGAGAGTATTCCAGGATAGACAGTACCAGATCGATGCTGCTATCGTCAGAATAATGAAAATGAGAAAGACTCTTGGTCATAATCTTCTAGTTTCTGAATTGTACAATCAGCTGAAATTTCCAGTAAAGGTAAGTAGTCAGTGCAGCTGGGTGTTAGTGTTGGAGTCTAGGTGTCCTAGTATGGCCTGTGTGACGGCGAGGGCCCTATGGTGGTAGTAACTCCCAGGTACCTGTGGCAGTGGTGCTGATAACTGCTGGATTCAGCATTCACAAACTACATAGTGTTCCCTACTTTGGAGATGTAAGTCTACCTCAGGCTTGTCCCTCTGTTGTTCTAGAACTGAGCCCTGAGGTTCTGCAGAGCGTGAAGTAAAGGATGAGGTGGTGGCACATTACACAAATACGCCATAAAATGCATTGTCAGCTCAAAAGAAATTAGACTCTCAGGACCTGCAACCTTCAGCAACTGGAAGTCCCCGGCTTCATACCTGACTTGTCCTCCCTTATCAGGAGGATTTACCACACCGAGACAGACTGTTTAGTCAGTACCTCAGGGTAGATGTACCTGGCCCCTGCCCTCTAGGATGATAGGTACATAGCCCATGCAATCCTTTTTGTTGGTTTTCTACCTCAAGTCAGAGCATCTATTTGTCCTTTGCAGATGAAGTGACCTGGGAATGAAGTGTAGAGTATATTGGGCAAAGTTCTAGCCCCATGCTTCTATACTAATTGTATGTTCAGCCATATCTTGTAGAATGCATGGCCTGCCACTGAGTACAAGAGTACTGATGCCCCCTCAGCAGAGGCCCAGGCTCCCAGATGCTGAATGGCTCACTTCGTGCTGCTACACAAGGGAGGCACCTGCCTTTTGGACAGAGGCAATTCTGAGGCCGTCCACTTGGCCCTGGTTTTAGTTGTCCACGGAAACTGAATTATTTGACTGCACATGGTGGCACATGTCTTTAATCCCAGCACTTGGGGATAGAGGCAGGTAGATCTCTGTGAGTTTGAGTCCGTCCTGGCCTACATAGCAAGTTCTAGGACAGCCGCGGTTACACAGATCGACCCTGTCTCACAAAAGAAAACAGCAAAGATGGAGCTGGATAGTTGTGGCTGGTCACCTGCTTTATATTATATACACAGGACAAGTTAAAACAGTGAGAACAAGGTTCTGTAGTGATGTTTGTATAATGACAAAGACAGGCATGCTTTTACAGTTCCTTAGCAGAACACTCAGAACTTGTGGTTAATGCCATGTAGATGGAGCATATTGGTAAGTATGGGAGGGATAGGATGAAGATGGCTAGAGATGGTGCATACCTATAATCTTTACCATGGGGAGGCTGAGACAGGAGGATTGCTGCAAGTTTGAATCCAACCTGGGCCACCCAGGTCAGCCTAGGAAATAGAGCAAAACCCTACCTCAGAATCTCAGCAGGGCCAATAAGAAGGCTCAGTAGATAGGTGCTAGTCACAAAATGTGACAGTTGAGATTGATCACTGAGACCCACATGGTGGTAGGGAAGAGCCAAGTCCTACAGGTTGTCCTCTGGCCTCCACACAGGCGCCATGGCATGTGCCCACACTCTTACACCCAAAAGAAAAAGTGTAAAACAAGCATTTTAAATAATAGCAGCAGAGTAATGCCCCACCAGAACATAACCAGATTTTCCTTCTAAACATGTGTGAGCATGCTACATGTAGGGTCTGTCCTGCTTACATGCTACATGTAATAGGGTCTATCCTGCTTACATGCTCATGTGAGGAGAAAGCCAATATAGTCACTGTTCAGAATATGATGCTAGCATGATCATTTTGTAATCATCAGTGATGTGTGTGTAAGTCTGTCTGTTGTAGTGTTGCATATTTTGTTACACGTGCCATGTAGGATGTTAAGTCTGCATTTCTAAGTGCCCTATCCTAAAAAGTTTTGATTTCTCTTTTCTAGCCTGGAGATTTGAAAAAGAGGATTGAGTCGCTTATAGACAGAGACTATATGGAGCGAGACAAAGACAGTCCAAATCAGTACCACTACGTAGCATGATGAGCCAGCAGCCTGCGTCTCCCAGTGAGACGCGCTAGAGCGCGCCTGCAAGTGTGAGGCTGCTGTGCTGTTTCCAGGTCCCTGCAGCTGCCCCAATCTGGACACTGGGATTTGAAGCAGAGGATATGGTTCTTGGATCATCCTTCCCAGGGCACAAGGACTTTGAGATGACACATATCCTTTCCTCTCCACTTCCTCTTCTACTTCTTTAATTGTTTCTGTTACTCCCTGACTTTGAGTTGAGAAGTTCCTTCACAAGCTCTTGTTCCTCTTGCGGAAAGCCACGGGCTTCGTTTGTTGTGTGTGTGATTGTGGGACACAGTGGAAATACCCTAGAAGCTGCGCCCTCCCCAGATGAAGACTCAGAAACAGAGCCCTGGGCTGGTGGGCACTCAGCTCTGCACCCTGAGCACTGGCCTCTGGTTCTGTGTATTTTCAGAAAGTTTGAAACTTTGGCTTCTGTAAATCAGGTTTCTAAGTAAGGTCCCTGATGTGCCAAGAGGATACCATGTCTGTCACTCATAATACAGAGCCCGCCCAGAGGGCTACTCATCATTTGTTTAGGGGCATGAGGGGCGTCTTGTTCGTTCCCATGCTGGGTGAGGGTGGAAGTCCTGGCTTTGGGGCGACTGCTGTTTGACTGTTGAAGTTGCAGTTTGTGTGATTACCATAATAAAATTGGGCCTGGTTTTTATAGTCTTGCACAGGGACCGTCTTGGATCCCTGTTCTGGCGCTGTATGGAGCTTAGTTATTTTTGTCAAAAGACAAAGGACTTTTTGGTGCCTGGTGATATACTGTGTGTTCACACGTGAGATTGAGCAGTGAGAGCAAGGCTCCATAGTGGTGTTGGCATGGTGATGATAACACATTTTTGCAACATTTAAAAGTACTTTATATTTTACAGAGTAGCATGTTTCATTTTGATTAAAAGCTACCAAAGGAATTTTGATCATGTATAAGTGTTTAAAGCAATATTTTCTGGAATATACCAAGTTTATATAACTCGATTTTATGCTAAATTATTAAAGGATTCTCCCTTTTTGAAACATGCATGTTTAAAATATGACATCTTTTGTGTCCCCATATTAAATCTTTACTCTTTAAGTATCCTTTCTATATTTGTAAATTTTCATTTACGAGTTCTATGATGTGGTCTCTGAAAGACCAAATAGATTTCTATTTCTACTTCTTATATTTTAAGTTCATTGTGTCTACAGATTGTTAATATTGTAATTTAATGTAGACTTACTTTGAATAAAACTAGTTTAATTGGCCTTTAAATTACTTTAATAAAACATTCAGTATGCAGATGATACATCCCTCCTCGATGCTCAACAGCTTTCACAGCAAATCAGACAAAGCAGGACGAGCACAACAGCACCGTCCCCTCAGGACAGGGAGGAGCAGGGATACCGACTCTCACTTAGCAGCACTGGTCAGTGTCGTGGCAGTGTTAAAAATTAATGTGGAAGAACAGCGTAGAGAAAAAAGGGCACCTAGACAAAAAAAAAAAAAAAAGTTAGAAATTGCATTTCAAAAAACTTTTTCCCTAAAAAAACCTAAGAGAAATATATGAAAAGTTATGACCCAAAATAACTTATTCAGATTACATCTCGAGTGTTATCCCCTCACTTCTATCTTCCTGTTCCCTCCTCCCTCCCTCTTTTACCCTGTTCCCCTCCTCTAGGCCTGTGACAGAAGGGGACCTCCTCCCCACCATATAACCACAGCCTATCAGGTCTCTTCTGCATAGCCTGCTTCCTCTTCCTCTCAGTGCCACCAGGGCCTCCCCACCAAGGGAAAGTGGTCGAATAGGGGGCACCAGAGTTCATGTCAGAGGCAGTCCCCGCTCTCCACACAACTGTGGAGAATGCACTGTCCATTGGCTAGATCTGAACAGGGGTGATGAACAATTCTTTTTTGGTTTTTCGAGACAGGGTTTCTCTGTGTAGCCTTGGCTGTCCTGGACCCGCTTTGTAGACCAGGCTGGCCTCGAACTCACAGTGATCCACCTGCCTTTGCCTCCCGAGTGCTAGGATTATAGGCATGCGCCACCATGCCCGGCGATGAGCAATTTTTATGAAGACTCCTGAATATATGAATGATGTTGCACCACTCTGTCCTCTGCAGGGTTCAGATGGGACTCTTCAGCCACACCCTCTCGGTTAGTCAGAAGACTGAAGCAGAAGAATCCCAAGTTCAAGGACTGCTTGGGCTGCAGTGAGTTCAAGGGTCAGCCAGAGCACTTAATAAGCCTGTCTTACTTAAGGGGCCTAGATATGGTGGCGCACGCCTGCAATCCCAGCACTCCGGGAGGCGGAGGCAGGCATGTCTCTGAGTTCAAGGACAGCCTGGTCTACAAAGCAAGTCCAGGACAACCAAGGCTACACAGAGAAACCCTGTCCAATTTATTTAAAAAAAAAAAAAAAGAGAGAGAGAGAGGTTTAATGGGGAGCCAGGTGGTGGTAGCACAAACCTTTAATTCCGCCCCCCCCCCCCCCGCCAGGCCTCGGGAGGCAGAGGCAGGCAGATCTCTGAGTTTGAGGCCACCTACTCTACAAAGTGAGTTCCAGGACTATGACCTTATCTCAAACAAACAAAAATATTAAAGGGGGAAAAGGCTGGGGGTGTAGCTCACTGGTAAAGCTCTTGCCCAGCGTACTTTGTTTGCTGGTTATGTCCAGCCCTCAAAAAAGAAAAAAGATGTGAATTGTCTCAAACTTCTAAGGTACAGATAAGGCGCCAGGCATGGCAGCACATGCCTTTAATCCCAGCACTCAGGAGGCAGAGGTAGGCAGCTCACTGTGAGTTCGAGGCTAGCCTGGTCTACCAAGAGAGTCTAGGACAGCCTAGGCAACACAGAGAAACCCTGTCTCAAAAAACCAGAAAGAAAAAAAAGGTACAGATAAGGTGCCAACAAGATGACTCAGTAGGTAAGAGCACTGCCAGCAACTGATGATGTGAGTTCAATCCCAGATATCTGCATGATGGAAGAAGAGAACCAGCTCCAGCAGGCTGGCCTTAGACCTCCATAAGCACAAAATAAATGTTAAAAAAATTTTTTTTAATTTCTCTAAAAATGTGAATAGGGCCAGGCTCTAATCCTAGCACTCTGGAGACAGAGAGGCAATCAGATCTCTGTGAGTTTGAAGCCAGCCTGGTCTACAAAGTGAGTCCAGAAAAGGCAGGGCTCTTGTTACACAGAGAAACCTGTCTCAAAAAAACTAAAAATGTGTATGGGTGTTGTGTTTGTGTGATGGCTATCCTTGCTTGTCAACTCAGCTACGTCTGGAATTAACGAACATCCTAAGCAGCTGGGCACACACTAGGGTTTTTTGTTGTTGTTTTGGTTTGGTTTTGGTTTTTCAAGACAGGGTTTCTCTGTGTAGCCTTGGCTGTCCTGGACTCACTTTGTAGATCAGGCTGGCCTGGAACTCACAGCGATCCACCTGCCTCTGCCTCCTCCCCAGTGCTGGGATTAAAGGTCTGCACCACCAAGCCCGGCTTCACAGTAGGGTTTTTTTGTTAATTGATGGACTTAAAAAACAGATCTAAAAAAATAAGAATAGTGGGTTCTGGGGAGGGAGGACAGTAGCTGCGGACACTTGTACTTGGAGAGGATCTCGATTCATTCCCAGCAGCTCACAAGCAGAAGATCCAATGTCTTTTCTGGTGTCTGGGGACACAAGTGATACACATGCATACATGCAGGCAAAATACACATTAATTTTTTAAATTTGAACATACCTGTTTAAAGGATGTCAAATCCCTGCCTGTTAGGAAAACAGCCCAGAGGTAACACTCACACCGGGAGAGTGAGTTCTGCACCCAAGAGACGAAGGCAGAAAGATCACGCTGACTCAAGCTCATACCAAGGTGATGCCAGTGGTGGAAGATCCAGGTCATCAGAGAGAGGAGTCAGGCTGAGGTGGGTAGGAGGACACTGGCAACCATGCTGCCCAGGTGAGACAAGATCCAAGAGGTGAGATCAGAGAGCTGAGGGAATGGATTGGGCTGCCTCACTCTCACGCGTGATGGAGGGGTAGTTACAGCAAAGTGTCTGTGATGTGGGTTGGAATTTCTAGGAGAAAGGCAATGAATAACAAGCTGTCCGAAGGTGGCCACAGTGTGGAGAGAAAGCTCACATCCATTGATACATGCCGAACCAAGGCAGGGGCTCGGAGGGTGGCAAGGGCCGAGGGCAGCAATGGTTGAAGGGAAAGCCCCTATCCCATTTCCAGAACCAGGATGGACGGGACCCCAATCACTTGAGGGACAGGCAGTCTACCTATGCTATAGATGGTGGGGTGGAGCAGCACTAAGTCAGGAGCTGTGTCCAGGCATCCAACCCAGTTCCCTGTTGCTTCACCTCTGAGAGAAGGACCTGGTTCCATGTGGGGTGCTTGGCAAGAAACAAGACCTGAGGCCCTAGAATCTGTGGAACAGGCCAGGAAAGGCTCAACTGTTGAGAGGAAAGTGATTATCAGGAGCATCTGACATCATGAGAGTCAGTGAGAAGAGCTGGGCAGGGGAGAGGCTGGCACTAGAGGCCCAGTGCAAAGGCTTGGTGTGCTAAACTCTCACAATACATGCTCTGGCCAGCGTCCTCTGACATCTGCCCATATTTGCCATTCTATTTCCACTGTCCTTAAATGTGCCACATACTATGTGATGAAAGTCACCTACATGGTGCCCTGTCTATGTTTCTGAGTTCTTGTTGGTTTCCAGTTCCTCCAAATCAGATGACACTTTCTTGCTTTTCTGTAAGAAAAACACATTGCTTATTGGAGGAGGGTACGGAAATGCTGTGGTGTGCATCTGGAAGTTAGTGGGCAACTTATAATAAGATCAGTTTTCCCATTTAGGGACAGAAAACAGGTAAGGCAGCTTTGCCACCCCTTAGCTGTAGCTGCCAGTGTTTACTACTTTGTGGGTTCTTCTTTCTTCCACCCTTCTCCACCTCTTTTCTTCTTCCCTTTCAACCCCCTAACACTAGATAGAAAAAAGGGTAGAGTGGGAAGAGACCCCTGAGTAAAGTCAGGGGCTGGGAAGGGGTCAGTGACAACGTTAGATGACTTCCTGCGGATTAGTGGCATCGAGCTCCTTGGGGCGAGTTTGATCTCTGCCGTCAGGAGATCTAATTCCCTCTTGTTTCTTTGTGCACAACGGCAGCAGCACACAGACAAATAACAACCCCCACATCAGGGCTCTAGCATTTATATATGTATATTATAAATATATATTATATACATTTATATGTAGTACAAGAATTTCCACATGGACCACTCAAGCACCAATTTCAGTGAGATATCGATGGTTCATTCGATTGCCTTTTCCAAGCTGATCGATCAGGGATCAGCTGGAAGAACTTGGGAGCCTGTGACCTCGGCTTGTTTTTAGTTTTTGTTTTTGTTTTTTGTTTTTCAAGACAGGGTTTCTCTGTGTAGCCTTGGCAGTCCTAGACTTGGGCAGTCTTTTATAGGAAAAACAACAGAAGACGGGGTAGGGGGCAGTAACATATTTTGGCCAACTGTTCAAAGCAATATTACATTTTTTGGCTAACTAGTCAAAGTATTATCAGTTAACCTTTAAGCTGATAGGTCCCAAGTAAGGTGAGTGAGGTGGTGGTTAGGGTCTCTCTGAGTATATCCAATGCGTAGCCAGGTGCGCAGATAACAAAAGTGTAACCAGAGTACAGCCAGAGGGCAGTGAGGTGTGCAGATCACAGCATGAATTAGTGCATCACTGAGTCCGTCTAGTGTAGGTTAACATGACCCTCTGGCAGGGAATGTTAGTGTCAGCTGTGAATAACTACTTCTAAGAAGCAGAGATAAAAAGTTTAAAATTTTTGAACTTAATTTCACTTTATAAAGAAAGTGGAAGCTGGATACAGAAATAACCGCAGCTATGTCAAAGAGCAGGCCTCGACATACATCCTCTGTAAAGTCCTCAGAATTCCAAACTTCACACAATCACAGATATTTATCTGTCAAAAAAAAACCAAGCCTTTTCTAGAGCAGGAGGCAGCCAGCTAGCTGCTGGGACACCTGGCTTTGGGTATGTGCCCTCTGGGCCTGCATAAGGCTTCAGGAGGTGCTCTTTAAGCACTGCCCACTTTCTTTGGAGGGCAGTAGGGAAGAGTCAGGATCTCATTGACTTGGAGCTCGCCAAGTCCTCGAGGCTGCCTGGCCAGCGAGTTCCAAGGGTCTATTATCTGCTCCTACCTAGGGCTGTAATAATAAGCCATGTGATAGCTATGTAACAACCTATCCACGCCTGCTCCAGAGCCTGGGGCTTTGCCTAGGACTTCTCCCCATGCACTAACCAGTGGGGACCTCACTTCTAGCTCTTTCTTGAACACTAAAGTCAAAGGTCATCTGAAAGATACCTCTCCACCCCTTCTGGCTTAGGTCTCTTCTGTGCATTTGGAATGTCTGCTTGTAGCCCTGCACCACCTATTTTATTGTTACGAGGAAACTGGGCTCAGAAAAGCGCCCTTTTCTAAGGTCTCAGAAAGGCCGGTGGGACCAAGTGCTGCTGAGATGTACGTTCCGCTACTGGGACTTGAGCAAGGCTTATCTGAGAAGAAAGGACATTATCACTTTAAGGAGATAATTATTCCTCCCACCTCTGGAGCATACCTTCTAGTGAATCAGCTTTTCTTGTGGGAAGTGGAGGTTAGACTCCTGGTGTGGTGAGCTAGAGGCCTGCTGAATTAATGCTTAAGGGAAGAGACAATAATGTCTAATGTTTTGAGTAACTTGTAATGTCAGGTTTCCACCCAAAGCCAGACCCTCAAATGGCTTGGGGTGGAGGAGTGGGGTGGGGTGGGGGTGGCTAGTTCCACAGCTGTTCACCAGAGGGATCAGTGTCTGCACTGGAGTCAGCCATGCCCTCACTGTGTACTTTGGAGAAAAGAAGAAGAGGAGGAGGAGGAGGAGGAAGGAGAAGGGAGGAGGAGGAGGAAGGAGGAGGAGGAGGAGGAGGACATTCCTTCTGGCCTAGGACTAGAATGGGACTGTTTGCTTTCAGGATCCTTGCTCCTAAAATCTGCCTGGCCAGTTAATAATTCATATTTTCATCACTACCATCTGTGGCTCCACTCTTCCAAAGTCATCCTTTATGCAGATTCTTACCCAAATGTGTATGTGTGCTGCCAGTGGAGCCAATTCATGGGTAGAGAGAGAATACAGAAAAATATGGAGGAGCAGAAACCCACAAAGGAAGTTTTAAGGAAGGAGTGAGAAGCGTGGGAGGAGCCTGGACGCTAACTTGGTCAAGGTTAGCTATCCAGAGACATGCAGGCTCAGTGAGTGACAGCAGAGGTCTGAGACCAAGACCAGGGTATGAAGCAGAGCAAGGAGACGACCTGATCCAAAGACAGCCAGGAAGACGGCCAGGGCCAGTGGGCAGTCACGTGTTCCTAGAGGAAAGTGGAGTGAAAGAGTACTCCGCTGTGGTGAGCACGTGCAGTAGGTATTAGGGTGTGATGTGTGCATCAAGTGGCAGCTCTGTTCAGCAATGGGAAGAAGAGAGATTCCAGGTGTCGGCCAGTGCACAGCAATGAAGGCTAACTGGAGACTCCATCAGGATAGCACTGGTGTGGAGACTTGCTCAGGACTCAAGTCAAGACAACTCTCTACAATGGCAACCACTTGGATTGTGAAGTCAAAAGACATAGGCCAGTTCTGGCCTAGCTGGGCTGGTGTCCCTGGGCAAACTGTTCAAGTTCTCAGAGCTTTGGTTTTCTTATCTTCCAGGAGGAGATAATCATCTTAAAACCTACTTACAGAACATACCACACACCAGTGGAGGAAGTCACCGTAGAAATCCGTACCCTTCACTGAAAGCCACAATAGAACTCTATCCACGGAAAATTCACTACTAAATGAAAGCAAGCTGGATGGGATCTGTAGGAATGCAGGTGGCCAGGATGGCAAATGCTGGCTCACAGAAAGTTAATGCTAATTGTGTTCTCTAAGAACAGGGATCTGGGGACTGGGGAGACGGCTCAGGGTGTAATGTGCTTGTCATGAAAGCCTGAGGCCCTGAGGTTGGATTCCAACACCCACATAAAAGCTGGACTTGCCATGAGGAAACCTCTAACTCCAGCACCAAAGAGGCCAGAAGCAGGCAGACCCCTGGATTCTGGCATAGCTGAGAACCACCAGCTCCAAAATCAGAAGGAGAACCTGTCTCTGAAAATAACATGGAGAGGCCGACACCAGACACCAACCTCATGCACACACATGAGCAAGCACATTTGCGTACATACTCCTTCTCTTCCACAACATCCACAAAATAGAACAAGGAACAATCCATATGAACCTCCCTGTTTTGAGTGCCCTATGTAGGTAACATTTTGTGTCACTCTACAATGTTGGAATGTACTAGTTTTTTCTGTATTGCAAGCTGCAACCACTGGGACTTTGCAAGGAAGAGGAAGCAGCAGCAATGGCTGCAAGCTTCACAGGCTAAGCATGGGGTTGCCAAGTTGAATCTGGCTGTAGAGAAGACAGAACAGGGCCAGACAAAGGAACAGGCAGGTGATGGGCAGCAGACCTCCAGGAAACAGGAGGATGAGTAGACAGGAAATGAGTAGGCCATGTTAACAGCAGGGACCAGGGAGTTTTCTCTCAGCCTTGGATGTACACCCCGGGTGGTCATAGCACAGACTGGTGGGAGCTGTGGCCTACATACAGGCATCCAACTTTATTGGGTCTCCATAAGGAAGTTGTTACACCCTTTCCTTGGTCTGTGTCTAGTAAGTTCTTGGGTCTAGTTTCTCTGATAAGACTTTAATGTGCCCCTAAAATTGTAATTAATATCCATAAATTTATAGACTACAACCCTTTCTACTCCCAGGAATAAGGCCAGAAGAGGACATCAGGTATCCTGTATCCTAAATCCTTGAGACAGGATCTCTCAGTGAACTTAAACCAAGGCTGCTTGGTCACTAGCAAGCCCCAACAATCCTCCTGTCTCTGTCCCCCTTGGGGTTACAGATGCTTGTGCCACCACACCAGCCTTTATGTGTGAGCACTAGGGGTTTGTGTCTGTTCTTCATGCCTGCACAAGTACTCTCACCCGATGAACCATCCTCTCAGCCCTTTGGTGTTTGGTGTATCCTGAGATTCAAGGAACAGGGTCTTGTGCCTTCCAGGCAGCTGGCGTGCCACTCAGCCAGGTCCCTGTCCCTAGTCAGTGGATTTATAAGTTAAAAGAAAAATTAAAGAGACATTTTCCACACTCCACCCCAATTGCCTAAGTCGGGAAGACCCCCATCTTTAAAGAGTCACAGGTCACTGTGGGGTTGGTTTCCTTTTTGTACAAACCAGGAACAGATAGTCCAGACTGACCCTACCATGAAGTCTTCAAAACAAATCCAGAGATTACAAGTGTCTGTCTGAAGAGTGCCTTGCCTCCTCACACCCTGTGCTTCCTTTCAAGGCCTGATCTAAGCAAGGCGCCAACATGGCAGCTGTGTTCTTCAGTGCCTGGAAACCTAGCACCCCTTCAAGCCCCACCCTGGCTCCTTCCAGTTAAAATCCTGAATACAAAAGGAGAAATGGCTTCTTTCGAATTTCAGTTCCCACTCTCTGTCTCCTATCATAAGGAATGGACTTCAAACAACACTCTAGCAAGAAGAACTGACCCTAGTGTTTATTTGCCGGTTTACTGATTGATTTGTTTGTTTGTTTGTTTGTTTGTATTTGAAACAGGGTCTCACTATGTAGTTCTGGCTGTCCTGGAGCTCAATATGTAGCTCAGGTTAGCCTCAAACTTAGAGAGACCCTCTTTTCTCTGCCTCTGCTGGTATTAAAGGCATGTGTCACCACACCCAGAACTGACCTTAATAAGTGCCACCTATGAGCCTCTCATAGTGTATCCAGGAATATAGACAATGGCCACAGGGTGTGATGTTGTGTGATTTCTCAGGCTGCAAATGCCCTCAAGTGGTATTCTTTGTTTGCTTTCTAAGAAGGGAAGTTTTGGGTCTTCCTTTTAACAAGAGTCCCTTCTAATTTTTTTTAAAAATGTGCATTGGTGTCCAGCCTGTCTGTCTGTCTGTCTGTGGAAGTTAGATACACTGGAAGTTTGAGTTACAGACAGTTGTGAGCTGCCATGTTGGTACTGGGAATTGAACCCAGCCTCAAGAAGAGCAGCCAGTGCTCTTAACTGCTGAGCCATCCTTCCAGCCTGAAGATCCTAGGAAACAAACTAATGAGGCATAAATATAAGGGAGATCAGTAATGCCTGCCCATTTCAGAGGCAACCAGCTGGGGGAGCAACCTCATGAACAGCTCCTGGAGAGAGACTTAGGGACACATTGAGACACATGAGAAGGGGCTGGAGCCAAGGCTCGGTACCTAAGAGGGAATACTGCTTTTGCAGAGGACTTGGGTTTGGTTCCTAGTACCACATTGTATAGCTCACAGTCGCCTGTAATTGCCCTGTGAGAACCTGCATGCAAGTGGTACACAAACATACATGCAGGCAAGACACCCATACATATAAAACATTAAACTTCAAAATAAATCAGTATAAATCCACTGTACTGCTTTAACAGTCTCTACTCTATAAAACTAGGTTTGCCTTGTTGTTGTTGTTGTTGCTGTTTTGTTTTTTGAGACAAGGTTTCTCTGCCCTGGACTTGCATTGCAAACCAGGCTGACCTTGAACTCACAGAGATAAGCTTGTGCCTCCCTGAGTATTGGGATTAAAGGAGTGTGCCATCACGCCCTGCTAAGCTTCTCATTTCTATGCCCTGTTAGTGTTCACTGAAGTCAGCCTTGTGTTGGGTGAGGACTCTACGTGTCCACACTAGACAGCCTACACATTCTCTAAACAGAACGTGATATACCAACTATACACCTACTCAGTCTGTATATCCTGAGTATACATACTCAGAATTATATACCCAGAGCAACTTAGAGAATTGCCAAGAAGGATGCAGAAGCCCCATGATGCAGCCAGGAACATAGCTGCGAACACACAGACTGCACCCCTGCTGCCACCATTCAGCATTGACTGACACCGGATATTCAGTGCGCTAGCTTTACGTTCATTTGGCCACATTCTACCCCAAGCTGGACTCTGGCCAGTATCTACACTTTAGCTGTCGAGAACACAGGGGATGCCTCAGGTCTATCCATCACCAATACTGACAGATTAAAAAGGACCTCAGAGGTGGAAAGCACAACTCAGTAGGAGGCTTTAAGAAACCAAACCAAACCAAACCAAACCAAAAAAGAGACCAAACCAACGCCATTTTGTGTTCAGGGCCTGAGAACTTGACACCCCCCACCCCGAGTTTCCACAGTTCCTAGGAGCTTATACCTGGGGCCAACAATCAAGAGCTGCAGGTCACAGTGACAAGAACAAACAAAAATTCCCTCCTGTGGTCTGGCCCTGGTCCCTTCATTTAGCCTTTGTTCCCCAGCCAATCAGCTCAAAGGGCAGTTTTCCTGTACCCCTCCAACCTATGAGGTAACAGCAAGGCTTGGAAACCCTCTTCCATCCCTGCGCCTGCAGTTTTTCCCTTTAAAAACCTTGTTCCCCTGGCACTAGGGGCCACCATCTTCCCTCCTCGCAAGGGGGCTGATGGTCCAAGCTCTGAGCTTGTCTAATAAACAAGACCCTGTGTAATTCACATCAGGCTGATCCCTGGTGGTGCTTGGGGGTTTCACAACTTGGGCATTACAAAATTAGTTGGTGGACTTTCAATACCAGAATGTAGAGAAAATGAACATCTTAGAAGTCCTCCAAATTGTGCCTTACGTTACTTCTCTACTTCAGAGAACCCAAAGGGAGACAACACTTTCATTTACTGGATGACATTACTACATGACTGCTGACTTCTTCATAAGAAAGGCATCCCAGGATGCTCTTTGCTTCCTGTTATGGATCAGACTGTGATCTCTCCAAGGCTGCTCTAGCACCATACCTGCCTGCCTGCCACCATGCTCCCACAATGACAATGAGGGACTCTTAACTCTCTGGCCCCAAGTAAACTCTTCTCTAAGTTGCCTTGATCATAGTGCTTGTTTTTTGTTTTGTTTGTTTGTTTTTGTTTTTGTTTTTTTTATGACAGCAACAGACAAGTAACAAAAGTCCTGGGATCACAAGCTCGTGCCTCCATACCCCATTCTAGTTTTCTTCTTATGCCCCCCCCCACCACCCCTTTTTTTCTTTTTCTTTTTTGGCATGGTATCTGTAACCCACACACACATCTTGCTCTTAAAAAGGACCTTACGATCTCTGCTCCATCACCTAGTTTCTTTTTAAATTTTTATTTTGTGGGTGAGAGTTTTGCTTGAATGTATACCTGTGTATCAGGAGCGTGTATGGGGCACTCAGAGGTCAGAAGAGAACATCAGGTCCCCTGGAACTGGAGTTATGGATAGTTGTGAACCATTTGGGTGGTGGGAATGGAACCAAGACCCTACATAAAAACAAGTGCTTTTAACCACTGAGCCATCTCTCCAGCCCCTCTGCCAGTTTCTTATTCTCTGGTCAAAGAATAAACTCTTCCACTGCATATATAGCTTTAGATTTTGTTACTAGGTCCACAGTTCTGAGATGGAGGAAGAAATCAACTTGAATTAAAAAAAATCTGTGACAGGAGGAATCTTCAAGCTTAAACTCAGGGATTTCTTTTTTTCTTTTCTTCTTTTTTTTTTTTTTTTTTTCAAGACAGGGTTTCTCTGTGTAGCGTTCACCATCCTGGACTCACTTTGTAGACCAGGCTAGCCTCGAACTCACAGCGATCCGCCTGCCTCTGCCTCCGCCTCCCGAGTGCTGGGATTAAAGGCGTGAGCCACCATGCCCGGCTGAAACTCAGGGATTTCAAGCAGGACACGGTGATGCACGCCTTTAGTCCCAGAACTCTGAAGGCAGAGGCGGGCTGATCTCTGAGTTTGAGGCCAGCTAGGGATATATAGTAAAATCTGTATTTTTAAAAAGTGTCTTTCCCACACTCTCACCACTTGGCACCATCTACATATCCTTAAAGACTGTCCGGTGCCTGGACCACAGAAATGGGACATGAACACACTTGGGGCTGGGCTTAGAGGTACCCCGTGAGCCCAAAATGGAGGCCAGCCATGGGTCAAGATGTGAACTACTACCTAAAGACGGATATGCACACTGTCCTTGGAATGTGAACACTGGTATTGACCTAGACTTGGATGTCAACCTACGACTGCGGCAGGCCTTCAGCTGGATTGGACCTGAACAATGGCACGCAGCTGGCCTTCAGGGACCCGCCCAGCCGTCACGGCTTCCGGTTTCCATGCTCACTTTCTCTGGCGACGTTTCTTCTTTCCTTTCTCAAAGCCACAACCTACTTTCCATTTCGGGACACACGGAGAAAGGTCCGACGGGAGCGCGTCACGTGGCCAGGCGGTCACGTGACGGTGCCCGGCACGTGATTCCGTCACGTGCCGAGTGGAGAGTCCTGGTGAAGTGAGGAGCCGGCCGCAGCCAGGCGCGCTCTCGCGAGACCCCCCCCCCTCCTCCTCGGTTCATGTGACCGGCGGGCGCGGCGCGGCTCACGTGACAGGCGCTGCCGGCCGCAGGGTCCTCTCGGTGCCGGCGCCGCAGCTGCCGGGCCTCTCGAGTCGGTGGACGCGTCCTCCCGCCGGCCCCGCCGCCCGCGCAACCGCCGTCCTCCGGCCTCGGCTGCGTCGCGCCATGGCGGCCCCCGGGGCGCCGCTGCTCCTCTTGTTGCTGGGTGAGTCCGGGAGGGCCGGGCGGGGTCGGCGGCGTCTCGGGACGGCCGGGACCGGAGTGGGGTGGGGGGGAGCGCCAGGCCGGGCGGGCGGGAACGGGGCGCCCGGGCCGCGGGCGTCGGGTAGGCCTCGAGGCCGGCCGGCTCCGCCGTAGCGCTTGTGGCCGCGGAGCCCGTGTGGGGCCTGAGGACGCAGGTGCGGCTTGGGAGCCCAGCCTGAGGTCCCGGGGCGCTCTGCAAGGAGCCGGGGCGGAGTGAGAGCAATGGCTGCGGCCTCTGACCCCTGCCGGGGGTGCCCTTCCTCGCCGCCGTACCCCAGCGACGCGGAGGAGGGCATAGCAGCAGTGCCAGCATCTGCGGGACGGGAGAGGTGGCCGGGCGAGCCGTCACCTGGGCCGCACACATGCTCACGAATCCCCCAGCACCTCTTCAAGACCCATCCGACCCCCCCAAACTCTGTGACTTTATAGGACTTGTTTTTCTTTTGCTGCTTGTATGAAATGAATGCTCTCACTTAGGAGAGACGAGAGGCGCGCCTACTCGGCCGTCTCAAACCAGAAGCCTCGCTAAGGGACCTGTGACCCTTCACGGGTCGGTAGTTGTAACACAGAATAGGAATTGCTGAAAACAAGTCCTGTCATGTCAGGATGGCTCTATTAGAAGAGCTCACAGGGCTTGAGGGTGTAGCTCAGCAATACGGTAACTAATAAAATACTTAAAACCTTTAGAATGTTTATACTTTAAGGCGGGGGGCTAAACCATTTAAAATATACTGTCCTGAAACACACAGGTACCCACTTGCCTCTGCTTCCCAAATGTTGGCTGGGATTCGAGCCTTGGGACTCCACGCCAGGCTTCATTTCATGTTTTTTAAAACTAAGCTCTGGCGGTCCAGGTGGTTTATACCTTTAATTCAGCACTAGGGAGGCAAGAGGATCTCTTTAACTGGCCATTCTGGTCTATGCAATGGTTTCTAGGACAGTTAGGACTAGAGACATTGTTGCTAAAATAAAATAAGTGAATAAAATTAACCCGTGGTGACTCACACTCGTTAGATTTGGGGGCCTAAAGCAGGGGAATTTCGGATTGGAGGTCAGCCTGCAGTTAGGTAGTGAACACCCCATCCGTTTTTTGTTTTGTTTTGTTTCTTTTGAACTGGGCATAGTAGCTTGTTCAGGACTTAGGCTGACGCGGTAGAATTTCTGTGAATTGGAGGCCAGCCTAGGCTACAGAGTGAGACACTGTCTCAAAACAGACTCACAGTGGAGAGGGAAAATCTGTGACACTTGAGTACTGTACGCTGTAAGTTGAGTTACATCCCAGCGTTCACAAAAGTACGAACACCTTTGATTTAGATCTTAAAATATTTTAATTGTGTAACTTCCAAATAATTTTATCTTTAAAAAAAACATAACTTCAGAGCTTTTAATTGTTCTACATTAATTGCTAGCTCCGCCAAACTGTCCTTGTGTTTAAGTACTTAGTAGAAAGCAGACTAGTGTGAACTGAAACTGGTATGTGTGGGACTGTTGAGTTGTTGGGGTAACCCCATGACCTTCCCCTTTCTGGATGAGCCCTTTCATTCTAGAATTATGAGAAGGTTTTGCTAATTAAAGTTATCCTGGATTGTGGGATCTTGAACTCTTCCCTAGATTGTTGTTGGAACTGTTCCATGTGGTCTTGTAGTTTTGGGTCTGTAGTCTGTTAGACCCAACTCAGACACTGTTATCTTGACCTGGCCTTTGAACTATGCATATTCGACTGTAGCACCTGTCTCCTTTGCTCAGTTAAGAACCCCAGCCTCCTGCCCTGACATATGTGTGTGCACAGTGCTTTTCATGAAGAAATGTCCAGCTTTATAGCAGTAGTCCTGAATTGAATCTATGCAAAAGCAGCTTTCTAGATGTACGAACACTTGTCCCTTTTCTCCCATAGCATGTTCCAGCCTCATAGAAGCTAGCCACTGGGGAGACAGTCGTGCCTCCAGAGGTGGTAGTTCCATGTGTGGGGTGGAACTTTGTCCATTACTCTAGTGTTCAAAGGGGATAATGTGTCACTAGATAAGAAACACAATTTAAAGGAAACAAGTCAAGATAGTTTAGGGTGTGGTTGGTTGGTGACAGGGTCTCACTTCTGTAAGTGAGGCTGACTTCAAAACTACTCCATCACCAAGTGCTAGAGGTGCAGCACAGTCAATAGGCCACACACTGAAGCAAACAAAAACTGGGCCATTCCCTTGTTGTGCCCTTGAAGCAAGTCAGTATCTCTGGGCCTCTCTACCTCAACATGAGGGAATTTAATTGAAAAGTGTTTTGAGAAGTGCTTGTCACAAAATAAATGTGTCACAATCACTTGGTAAAGCAGATTTTCATGGTGGCAACATACTTGAGTCCAAGAGTTGTAGTACATCCTGAACAAAGTAGCAAGAGAGCCCCCCAAAACAAAAGTGATTAAGTAGCAAGGCTTTTTGATTAAATGGTGAAGTGCTGAGATGTTCTGACAGCAGCCTTGAGGTTGTGCACTCTTCCTGTTCTCTGTTGTGTAATCTCAAGGTGGTAAGGCGGTTTCTGCTGGTCCAGAGTCACGTAGCTAGTAACTGGTGAAGAGCGTCTGACTTGAGTATATATGCTTCCCTCAGCCTTACTAGTTGCAGGGAAGGGGATTTCCACAAGTGTAGCGTTTTGAAAGAACTAGCCAGTGCTGCCCTTTGACCCCTGGAGAAATGAGCAAGTCATTAGCTGGCAGGACTCCAGGCAGCTGCTCCTGTTCCAGTCCTAGCATTACTGTAGGCATTTTAACTAATTGGAAAACAGCTCTTTTTGTTAGAATGTTTAAATTTTGCGTGCCTTTTAGACAATCTTTTAAAACGTGTGTTTTGTGTGCCATGAGTGTTTTGCCTGCATGTATATGCCTAGTGTTTGGGAGGTAAGCAGACGTAATAGGATCCCTTGGAACTGGAGTTACAAATGACTTAGAAGATTTTAAGCCGCTATGTGGATGCTGAGAATCAAACCCAAGTCGTCTTTGGCAAGTGCTCTAAACCACTAAGCCATCTCTTTTTTGGTTGGTTAGTTGGTTGGTTGATTGGTTGATTTTTTTTTTTTTCCCCACGCCCGGCTTCATCTCTTTATCCCCTGTTTCATTTAAAACTTTTTAGCCTTGTCTCTTAATTTTGTGCATTCATGAGTGTTTGCCTCCTTTGTCTGTGCACCATGTGCATGCAGTACCCACAGAGGTCAGAAGAGGGCATCAGATCTTTAGGGACTAGATTATAGATTCTTGTGAGCTGCCAACTGAAACTGAACCTGGGTCCCCTGAAAGAGCAGCCAGTACTCTTAACTGCTATTTTATTTTTTTTAAGGTAGTGAATTAAAGATGGTTTATTGCGAGAAAGATACCCTAGAGAATGGAGCCGCTAGTGAGCTGGGGAAAGGCATGTTCTTAAAAGCCATAGCTTTTACTTTCAATTTTAGTAATGCTTTGTTTTCCTTTCAATATGCATGTTTACTAGATTGGGGGAGGGTATGATTAACACATTACTAGAGAAACATGAAAAGACAGCTTAGTCAGAGCTGGACTGTGTGCTCCCATGGGAGCATCTGCTGTATTGTAGATTGTGACCTCAGATCCTTCTGCTAAGGACCTCCCAGGCCAAGGAAGCCTTAGACTTGCAATTGTGACTTGCCCTGTCTTCTGTCAGTGTGGTGGTGCATGCTTTTAATCCTAGCACTTGGGCGGCAAGAGGCAGGTGATGGCTGTGCGTTCGAGGCCAGCCTGGTCTACAAAGTGAGTTCAGGACAGCCAAGTCTACACAGAGAAACCCTGTCTCCAAAAGATGAAAAAACAGCAACAAAAAAAGATGCTTTATTTTGTATGTGTATGAGGGGTGCCCATGGAGGCCAAAAGAGGATGTTAGACCCCCTGGAAATGGACTTACAGGTGGGTGTGAGCTACCTGAGGTTGGTGTTGGGCCCCAAACGTCGGTCTTTTTGTTTGTTGTTTGTGTTTTTGTTGTTGTTTTTGTTTTTCAAGACAGGGTTTCTCTGTGTAGCCTTGGCTGTCCTGGACTCACTTTGTAGACCAGGCTGGCCTTGAACTCACAGAGATCCACCTGCCTCTGCCTCCCAAGTGCTGGTATTAAAGGCGCCGCCAGGCCAAACTTGGGTCTTATGGAAGAACAGCAAGTACTCTTGACCACTGAGTCATCTCTCTGACCCCTACTTTCAGTTGTTTCTCTGGAACAGGGACTTGACTTGGTATGTAGCCATGAGCTGTTCTAGAACTTGGTAGGTAAACCAGGTAAGCCAAATACTTGTGTGTTCCTTCTCTTACCTACCTAGTTTTGGGATTACGAGTATATGCCACCACACTTCACTGTTATGCTGGTTAGTTTTGTGTTCAGTGGATACTTAGAGCCTCAACTGAGAAAATGCTTCCTTGAGATGGGACTGCAGGCAAGCCTGTAGGACATTTTCTTAATTAGTGATTGATGGGGCTGGGCAAACCATGAGCAGCAAGCCAGAAAGCAGCACCCCTCCATTACCTCTGATTCAGTTCCTGTCTCGACTTCTTTCAATAATGAACAGTGCTGTGAGAGTAAAGCTGCTTTTGGTCATGGTGTTTCATCACAGCAGTAGTAACCCTAACAAGGAATAGCCATGTTCTGTTTTTATTTTTTATTTATTTATTTACTTTTGATTTTTCAAGATGGGGTTTCTCTGTGTAGCCTTGGCTGTCCTGGACTCGCTTTATAGACCAGGCTGGCCTCGAACTCACAGAGATCAGCCTGCGTCTGCCTCCCAAGCGCTGGGATTACAGGCGTGCGCCACCATGCTTGGCC
The DNA here is from genome assembly GCF_903995435.1 of Acomys russatus. Taxonomy (NCBI): domain Eukaryota; kingdom Metazoa; phylum Chordata; class Mammalia; order Rodentia; family Muridae; genus Acomys; species Acomys russatus. The sequence goes on from NC_067163.1 coordinate 7,340,421, forward strand.
TTTTATGTTCTGTTTTATTTTTTATTTTTATTTTTTTTTTTAATGTGTATGTGCTTGGGAGAGTTTATATGTATTAGTTGCCCTTGAAGGTCAGAGGAGGAGAGCATTGGATCCCCTGGAAGTGGAGTTAAAGGTTGTGGGCTGCAGTGTCTGTGCTGGGAACTGAACCTATGTCCTTTTTAAGAGCTGAGCTATTGCTTCAGCCCCTGCTCTGTTTCTAAAAATCTCCCATCTACTGTTGAGAATAAGCTATGGAGAATCTTCTAGGTTCTATAGGTTACATTTTATTTTGTGTGTGTGTGCCACGGTTTGTGTGTAGAGGCCAGAGCAGTGTCAGTTCTCTCCAACATCTGAGTCCCAGGGATAGAACTCAGGTCATCCAGCCTGGTGGCATGTGCCTCTGTTGAGCCATCCTGCCAGCCTTTCTCTGTTTTCAGGGTGTAATATTTATCCATTGAAAATGCTTTTAATAGAATGTTTCCCAGTTATGAAGTACACAGGCCTCTCTAGAAGTGTGCTGCGGTTTACTTCCTCCTTCTGTGGCAGCTTTTTGAACATGGGTTTCAATGTTTGCTTTGAACACACATCCCAAGGGAAGAGATGTGTGATTTCTTGAGTTTGAATAGTGGTTGCTCTAAAATCTTCCCCCCTCACCCCCATAGTTGCCAGAGTGAAATAAGTTGGGTTTATTGAAGTCCATTTGTTTTCTTGGGAAGTACTTTTTTGTTTGTTTGTTTGTTTTGTTTTTCGAGATAGGGTTTCTCTGTGTAGCCTTGGCTGTTCTGGACTCGCATTGTAGACCAGGCTGGCCTCAAACTCACTGGGATCCACCTGCTTCTGCCCTCCGAGTGCTGGAATTAAAGGCATGTGCCACCACTGCCCAGTGGGAAGTAATTAAGATAGTCTTGCTGTGTTTCCCTCATGGGCTTTGAACTAACTATGTAGAACATCCTGGCCTGGAACTTGCGGTGCCCCTCCTGCCTCATACTCTTAAGTGGACACCTCAGACTCATGTGCCAGTCAGCATCCTTGGAAGAGTATATACAAGCTTGTAGCAGCAGAGACAGATGACAGCATGCTACCTGTTGTTTTAAATGAAATCCCAACCACTCAATTTTACCAATACTCAGGAGCCAGAGGCTGGCGTGAAAACCTGCTAGCTTAGAGAGGCAGAGAAAGTACCCAGCTGACCTTCCTACTCAGCTCATGTCTCAGAAGAAAAAGCCCAAAAAGCTCACTAGTTCAACTGACAGGCCAGGAGAAGGTTTAAAAAAAAAAAAAAGGCCAAAGGCTTGCTAGCTCAAAGCTCAAAAAGCCTCTTCTTAACCACACTGTCTTAAATACCCTTCAACTCAAAGTCCCTCCTACTCTTTAATCCCTGTCAGCTGGTTACTTGGCTCTACCTCTTGACCTAGGGTTAACTTTATTAAATCCTGTGTACAGAAAGCTCTTGGATTAAAGGTGTGTGCTAGAGCTGGCTGAATCACACCACAATCACCTGTTTACAATAAACAGTCAATTCTTGGATTAAATGGGATCGAATATCCTGCAACAACCTGTCACTGAACAGTGAAGGCTGATTAGCCTGTGTAGTTGTATGGCTTTGTTCATCTGCAAACTATAATGAAACTTAATAGTTGTCAGAGTACTGTGCCTTCCTGCTGCTCCCCGCCCCTGCTAACCTTCATACTGCAGACAGGGTCTCACTATGTGGTCCTAGCTGGCCCAGAACTCTCTATATGTAGACCAGGTTGGCCTCACATTCAGAGATCTGCCTGCCTACTGAGTGCTGTGAATAAAGGTGTGCATCGTCCTGCCCAGCTAAAAGTACTGCTTTTCTAACTTGGTGCTGGGCATCTTGGCTGCAATAGTGGGATTGTTTGTTAAATTTGTAGATAGGTCTCCTCTGTGCTGCAGGTTGTCAGACTGATGATCCTCTTGCCTAAGCTTCCGTGTTAGGGTTACAGGTGAGATTTATTAGCTTTATTTAACAAACCAGAAAAGAAATGTCCTGGAAGGATCATCATTATTCACTAGAAAAGCTTTAGAGCTTCCATATGTCCTTGAACTTCCACAAATAGGGCAACCCTCATTTGTATGCGTTGAAGATGTGCCCAGTGTCTCTCAACCATGTGCTAGTGGAATCCAGGCACTGTGTCTGAGCGCGTGATTCAAGGCCACACTCCTGCTCTGAGAAGTAAAGATGAGCCAGACTGCTAACTACTAGTTTAGGACCGCAGTGAGAACACCACAGACTGCCCTTAGTTTTCTGAGTAGGCTGGTGCTTGGCTTGAGGTGTACCTACCAGGCCCATCACAGCTAACAGAGAGTCTCTGAGGAACATGTGCCTAGGGTAAGTACTCTGGTGGTGGCACTCAGAGCTGTAGGTGAGCTTGAAGGTGGCAATTTTCTATGGAACCCAGGGTCAGAGCGCCTTTAGGGTTGGGGTATGAGGAGTAGGACACCAGCCTGTAATCACTTGTCTAATTCCGTGTTCACCAAACATAGTGAATCTTTTAAGTTTCTCTATGTAGCCTTGACTACCCTGGAACTCACTCTGTAAACCAGGCTGGCCTTGAGTTCACAAAGATCCACCCGTCTCTGCCTCCTAAGTGCTGGGATTAAAGGTGTGCGCCACCCCTGCCTGGCTCACCATGGTGAATCTTAATAAAAGTTGCAAAAACAAGAAATACCGGTTGTACTTTGAAGTAAATGTGTGATTATTTCTTTTTACTGGAAGCAGCAGGCCTTGCACATGGTGCCTCGGCATTTGAGGTGAAGGACAGCAATGGCACAGCTTGTATAATGGCCAACTTCTCTGCCTCGTTCTTAACCATCTACGAGACTGCACATGGTTCTCAGGTAGGACACCAACATTTGTGGGACTCTAAAAAAGTACCCTGCCTTTGCCTGGTCTTCTCACCTGTGCATAGCTTCTAGGCCCATGGGAATCTCTGCTGTTGTCTGTTGGTAGCTGCAGCCACAGGAAACCACTGTTAAATGGTAACATTTTCTAGAGTTCTTCAGTTTTACAGCCACCTTGCATGACCTCATGATGGTTAGCAAGGCTGCTAAAGCTTCCCTGGTGCATTCTCTTATAGTTTTCATGTTCAATAGATAGCTCTAGATTTTTTTTTTTCTAAATCTGCTTCATTTGCTTCAGAATGTCACTGTATTCCAAGAAATGGATTTTAAGTGGTGGCTTGATGAGCGGTGCTATAGACTGTGTTCCTTTAGGGAAGATAGTCTTAGTTGGCTGAACTGGTTGCACACACTTTTAGTCTCAGCACTAAGAAGGAGGCAGACGCAGGCATATCTTTGAATTCAAGGCCGGCCTGGTCTACAAAGCCAAGAATTATGGGTCAGTCGGGACCACACAATGAGACCCTATCTCAACAAATCAGCAAACAAACAAAAATATGTTCTCAGTGGTTACATTAAAGCAAGCTTGTGTTTCTGTAGTTCTTAGATTGCCAACAGATGAGTAGCCTGTATTTTAATTTTCTTTTTAATTACATGTTAGTAGACATTTCACACACTCATTATGTGTAATTACCCTTTTAAATCTGTATCATGAGATACACCTCACCTGTAATCCTACTACTTAAAGAGACCAGGAGTTCAGGCCCAGCATGGCTTATATAAAACTTTGTCTTAGTTCAACCCTGAATTACATTTTGTTTTCAGTTCTTGGTTGGAACTGTCATGTGTGTCCCACAACCCTAGAGCAACTCTCAGTTCTGTAGGCAGCGGTCCTGCAGTGTTGTTGTTCCTTAGAACTGCTTGGTCCCTAATGCATACTTGATTCACTTACCAGTCTATTTCTCCTAGTAGTAACACTGTAGTGAGCTTCTTTTGTTTTGTTTTTTGTTTTTTATTTTGTTTTATTTTGGAGACAGGGTTTCTGTGTGTAGCCTTGGCTGTCCTGGACTTGCTTTGTAGACCAGGCTGGCCTCGAACTCACAGTGATCCACCTGCCTCTGCCTCCCGAGTGCTGGGATTAAAGACACAGCCGCCCGGCTGTGTAGTGAGCTTCTTATTGCTTATGTTAAACTGAAGACTTTATGGAACACTGACTGGAAGTTCAGTTTTTATCAGCAAATAGAGACCTCTTTGGCAGTTTTCTCATTAGCATACATTCTCACAGTGTCTTGGAATTGTGTCTGTTCTAGAACTCAAGCTTTACCCTGCCAGCCTCTGCAAAAGTACTGGAAAATAGAAGTTCTTGTGGTGGAAAAAATGTTTCTGAAGCCAGCCTCACAATTGCTCTTGGAAAAGGATGTTTACTGATGCTCAAGTTCACAAGAAATGCAACATGGTACCGTGTCCAGCACATGTATTTTACTTACAACTTGGCAGATACACAACGATTTCCCAATGCCAGCTCCAACGGTAAGACCTCTGTGAGAACGTGCAAAAACAAAAGAGAAGGCGTAGAGAGAGAGCTGCCCTTTCCATGAGCCACATGAGGGGCTATTAGGGCTGCCTACCTTTCTCAGTTATGACTTCCTTCTTCCTGCCTGTCCTTTTAGATGCTTGCTAGAGCCTAAGTATGCGTTCCCTAGTACTTGAAGCTTTTTCACTAGCCCCTATGGTTGACTGCGTGCTGGCTTAACGCTGATGGCATGGATTTCCCTCTTCCTCTTCTCCACCTCCTTCGCTCAGTTAGTCTCTGAGATTTACAGCTTGCCTGCCCTGATGGTTTTCTTTTAAACTCCCAGTAAAACTGATCTTAAGCATCAAAAGAAAAAAAATAACACAAGTAAATGAGTCGGTTTTAACTAAGCACTACAAACAGTTGAAACTTGTATTGTGTTGTGTTGGTTGACTGGGATGCAGGGACCCACACCGTGGACATCACAACTGACATCAAGGCAGACATCAATAAGACATACCGGTGTCTCAGTGCCATCCAGGTCTACATGGGCAATGTGACCATCACGCTCCGTGATGCCACTATCCAGGCCTACCTATCGAATGGTAACTTCAGCAAGGAAGGTAAGGTGCTGGGTAAGGTGGCTGCAGAGGACACACTCTGCTCACAGTGGAGTGAGTCTTCATCTTGGTCTGGCAGCCCTTCTACTTTTAATAGGTAATAGCCCTTGAAGAAGGCAAGAGTAGGCACATTCTGAATTAGGAGGAGAAAAAAGTTGTTTAACACGGCTGGTCTCAGTCATGTGTGGAGTATAGTAGAGTGGTCCTGTGGATGTTGAACAAAACACTACCCACAAACCAGTTTCCTCAGACCAGCTCAGGTAATCTCAGGGGCTGAACTGTACCTTTCTGAGGAGGTGTGACCCCCTGGCCTGCACCTATTGACTACGCTGGTGGCCCTGATGCCCAAATCCTATCAGTCAGCCCTGAAATTGTCCATTGGAAAGGTGAGGGCATGTGATTTGTCTATGACTTACCTGGCTACCTACCCTGATTGGCTTTCCTTCTCGGGCCTCTTGAGTAATTCCCCACCACCACCACCTTTTTCAAGACAGTGTTTCTCTGTGTAGCCTTGGCTGTCCTGGGCTTACTTTGTAGACCAGGCTGGCCTTGAACTCAGAGCAATCTGCCTGCCCCTGCCTCTCTTGAGTAATCTTACTGAAGACTGTGATGTGACTGCTGGAGAGAGGTGACTCAAGGACTGTCTCTTAGTGCTAAGTCAGTTGCAGGCTGGGAATGTAGTGTGTATTTTCTGTTCTGCCACCCAAAGTTAAAAAAGAAAATATTTTATTACATATGAAGCTAATTCTGAAGGTCAGTGTCTAGACGCGTAGCTTTGCTGTGACATAAGTCACCTGTGTTTTTTTATTCTGTTGAGACAGGGTCTCTATTCTGTAGCTCTCATTGTCTTGGAACTCACTTTGTAGACAATGCTGGCCTCGAAACTTAGAGAAATCCTGCCTGTATCCCCCAAGTGCTGGGATTAAAGGCATTCACCTCCATACCTGGCAACATAGCCACCTGCATTAGTTACAGGCGCTCTTGCACTGGCTTAAGCAAAGCCCAGTTGTTACAATAGAGTCACAGTCTGAAATATGTACTGATACACTGTCATGATACAAATAAAGTTGGGTAATTTTGGTTGTGTGGTTTTTGAGGGAAAGTTCTCTTTTAAAAATTTTTGTTATTTTGTTTTGTGTGTATGTTTTGCTATATGCATATCTGTACACCGTGTACATGCATGGTGCTCAGAGTGGCCAAAAAGAGAGCATTAGATCATCTGGAGCTGGAATTAAAGACACTTGTGAGCCACCAAGTAGGTGCTGGGAATTAGACCAGGCTGACCTCGAACTCACAGAGATCCACCTGCCTCTGCTTCCCAAGTGCTAGGATTAAAGGCGTGTGCCACCACCGCCCCGGCTCAGCAGCAGCAAGTGCTCTTTACCTACTGAGCCGTCTCTTCAGCCCATAGATGTGCTTTTCTACCCCTGAAATCCGATTCTGTACAAAGGTGTTGTTGACAGAACAAAGGGTAAAAGACAACCCCCGCACACGAGCCAGACATGGTTAGGAGAAATAGGTTGTTCTGCAACATGCTGACTTGAATCATGTCCTACCAACCTCGCGGCATCTGATCTTCCGAATAAACATTGGGTGTTACAGCAGTAGTGGCCCCACTTCCATAGATCCGTATATGCATCTACTGCCATCACCTGGTCAGTGGTTACAGGCCAGAGTCAAACACAGCCTTGGACTGCGACCATGCAGTCTATTTTCAAACCAGCTGGGGCTTTAGTCTACTTGGGGAGGTAGAGAGAGAAAGGCAGGTGGCCTTTCTAAGAGGTGCCATCCTCTGAAGTGCCTCCACAGGCAGCTTGTTGCAATGAAATAGGTAGAGTGACAAAAATTGGGAGCAGCCAGTACTGGAAGTGCCAAAGCTCCAGGTTATGCAGGTGCAGTTGTGTGCAGTACAAATGTGGGGTTAGTTCTTCTCTTTATAAAAGAACTACTTTGTGTATGTGTGTGCGTGTGCATACATTGCTTACACGTAGCAGGGAGGTCAGAACTCAATCAACCCTTGGGAGTCAGTTCTGTCTCTATGGGATCCACATCCACAGCTCTCAAGTTGCTAAGCCTGCAGTGCCTCTCAGTCTGCTGAGCCTGAGTAATGTATTTTTATGCTTCTGGCCTGCTCTCATAGTTTACTAATTTATTTTATTAAATCTGAGAGCGTGTATGCATCTGTTGTTTGTAGGTAGCATGGGGTGGCCTTGGCCAGGAAGGAAGCTTCATGCATCATTCTTTGTGTTAACTGTAAAGAGTCAGACCAAAGAAAACGTGGGCACTTCACAAATCTTACTTAACAGGCTGGAGAAATGGCTCAGCAGTTAAAGAACTTTGGTTGCCCTTCCAGAGAACTGAAACACCAGCACCCTGGTAGTGGTTGCCAGCTGTCTGTAACTCCAGTTCTAGGGTGCCCTCCTTCCTAAGTACCAGGCACACATTAGATACATAAATATACATGTAGGCAACTTTTATATTTATTTATTTTGGTTTTTCAAGTCAGGGTTTCTTTATGTAGTGCTGTGATTACTGCAATTAAACCCATGTGCTACCACTGCCCAGCTGCAGCAAAACACTTAAACGCATAAAATAAGATTTTTTTAAGGAAAAAGTAAAGTACAAGCCAGGGCAGGTGGAGCTAGCTTTTTTGTGAAGGAACAGGTATTTTGTCTGTCAAAAATGTGAAGAGTCTGGCAGGTGGTTGTCAGCCTGGGGTGGGCTGTAGCTCATGCTGCTACAGCCTCACAGATAGCCAGACCAGGGTGTGGCCAGCTCCATGGGTGCAGGGACATCTGCCAGGTACTGGGCTTCCGGTTCCCCGGCAGACTTATATTCTTCTGGCGGGGTGGGGGTTAACTGAGTATGTGTGTGAGAGTACACAAGAACAGGGTCCATTGAGGCCAGAGGTTGTGGGTCCTCCAGAGGTGTGGTCCTAGGCAGTTGTGAGCTGCTCACATGGGTACTGGAAAAATAATATGTGTGTTCTTAATCACTAAGCCAGCTCTCTCTACCCGTTTATTCATGCCTCTTTTGTTGTCATCTTTGTTTTGTTTTTGTTTTTAATTATGTATGGGTATGTGCACATACCTGAGGAGGCCAGAAGTATTGGATCTATGGGAGATGGGTGAGCTGTCCAATGTGGGTGCTGGGAATTTGACTCAGGTCTGCAGTATACACTCTTAACCATCAAGTCTGTCTCTCCAATCCAATTATTCATGTTTTAATCTTGAAGGTTTGTTATGTGAAACTTAAACATGAGTTTCTCTCCCCTCTGCAAGCTCTTGCACGTCCTTGTGATATTGCTAGGCTGTAGTTAGTTTGTGTGCTCTTACAAATGGCAGGCTTGGCCAGGGCCTGACTGTCAGGAGCCCATATCTTGTTTCTAGCAGTGCCTCCCATTGGCAGCTCAGTGGAAGCACTTGGATTCGTGTATATGCTATGACCTAGGTATCACTCCCTCATGGCATGCATGGTGAGGCTTTCTCTTGGCCTCTTAGTATAGGTTTTGTGCATCTGCTTATCCACTGAGAAGGAACACAAAGATGGGAAGAGTTGAGGTCGACAAGTGGGCTAGGGTGCTCTGGGTCCTCTCTCAGAACCCACTGTCCATGTGCCTAGCAGTCACTGCTGGGGGCAGTGTCCTGCAGAGTTCAGAAGTGGGTGATTCCAGTTCTGACACACACACCAGCATCTGGGGGTAGTAATAAGCAAGCTGGACTTTGAACTGTCCTTTCAACTGCCTTTACTGTCCCTGCAGAGACACACTGTACACAGGATGGACCTTCCCCAACCACGGTGCCACCTAGCCCCTCGCCACCACTTGTGCCCACAAACCCCAATGTGTCCAGGTACAATGTAACTGGTGACAACGGAACCTGCCTTCTGGCCTCTATGGCACTGCAGCTGAACATCACCTACCTGAAGAAGGACAACATGGTAGGGAGGAGTGTGGGTTGCTTTATTCATCACAGGACTGTGGTACTGTAGGCTGTTGCTTAGAATGCCATCTGTTTGTGCAGGCCAGCTGGTGCTGATAAGCGCCCCACATGCACTTCTGTCCACTGCTCTCTTGGTCTGTATTTGTCTGATGGGGCTGTGGCACACCATCTGTGCACGAAAGCCCATGATGCTAACTAGGCACCTCACAAAAGTGCCTCTATCCTAGTTGGAGCATTATATTTTCCTTCAGCTTTTATTTTTCAAACTTTGTGTCATTTTTACACTTCTGAAGTTGTTTGTCCCTTGATAGGAACAGTATCTGTGGGGATGTGAGAGATTGTTTGAATTTTTCAGTGTTTAGCTGAGCAAGGCCAAGCTTGTATGCACCTGTGGTCTTAGCTGCTGAGAAAGGATGCTTGAGGCAGAAGGACCAGTTGAGGCTGGAGAAAGCTAGGAAAAGTATCAGGGGCTGTGGTGGGCAGGGTTCTCTAGAGGAGCAGGACTTAAGAGATAGATAAGTCTTTATATATGTATAAACGATTCTAAGGAATTCCATATGTATACATACATGGGTTTCTGTTGCTGTGAAGAAACACCATGACCCCAGGTACTCAAAGGAGAACCTTTCATTGGGGCTGGCTTATAGTTCAGAGGTTTAGTCTGTAATCACCATGGTGGGAACCATGACAGCACACAGGCAGACATGGTGCTAGAGAGGCAGCTGAGAGTTCTACATCTGGATTGGCAGACAGTAAGAAGAGACGGCGAGCCACTAGGCCTGGCTTGAGCTTCTAAAACCGCAAAGCCTGCCCACTCTACCCCCCATGTCACACACTTCCTCCAACAATGCCACAACTAAAAGTGCCACTCCCTATGGGCCTATAGGAGCCATCTTCATTCAAACCACCACTATCTATTTACATATAAATTAATTTTGGAATGGCTTATAAGCTATGGTCCAGCTAGTCAAAAAATGTCTACCAATAGAAGGACCAAGAAAGAGTATAGCAGTTGTTGACCTCATAGGCTGTGTAGCTTGGCTTGGCTCCTGGATGCTACAGAATCCCAAATAAGTGGGCTCTCACGCCAGTGGAGAAATGGATTGCTAGCAAGAGCAAGCAGGCAAACCGCAAGCTTTCTTCCTCATCCTTTACATAGGTTGCCATAAAGTGTGCCCAGACTGAACATGGGTCTTTTTTTTTTTTTTTTTTTTTACATACATAAGGCACTCACATATAAGGTACTTAATGTTTCTTACTCTCTTCTATTAATCATTCTAACACTGTTAAGATGTGTTGACAAAACAGGACACATTGGGGGTACATCTCTACCCTTGCACTTGTACTCAGGAGGTTGACATGTGAGAATCAAGACTTCAAATGTAGAGCCAGGTGTGGTGGCGCATGCTTTTAATCTTAGCACCCAGGAGGCAGAAGCAGGTGGATCGCTGTGAGTTCCAGGCCAGCCTGGTCTACAGTGTAAGTCCAGGACAGCCAAGGCTACACAGAGAAACCTTGTCTCAAGAAAAAGAAAAGAAAAAAAGAGTTCAAATGTAGCCTTGATTAATTACTGACATCCAAGGCAGGCTGGATAACACAACATCTCAAGGGAATTTGTGAAAATCTATAGCAGAAAAGTTCCTGTAGGTTTCTAGAATCACATCTTTGTTTAGGCTTTTCTGAGAAGGATCTAGCAAATCCCACTCTTCCCGAGTGAATTTCTTTTTTCTTTTCCGAGACAGGATCTCTCTGTGTTAGCCTTGGCTGTCCTGGGAATACTGTGTAGACCAGGCTGGCCTTGAACTCACAGTGATCCACCTGCCTCTGCCTCCCAAGTGCTGGGATTAAAGGCGTGCGCCACCACGCCCAGCTCCTGAGTGAATTTCACATGCACATCTTCATAGGTCACTGCATCCATGTTACAGCTTCTGGGCTTGCCTGAGCTCCACTCACAGCACTCAGTAGGCACTTTCCCTTCGTCTTCCTGAAATCAAGGTGGATGCCTTGTATATGCAGTCCACCTAAAAATGGATCTTCCTACCATAAAGGATCCCTAAGTTAAAGTGGGTCTTCCCACTTCAAATGATTTAAGAAAAAAAGAAATCCTTACAAGTGTGCCCAGCCATTGGGTTTAGTTCATTCCAGATTCTGGTCAGGTTGACACCAAGAACAGTCGTCTTGAAGTCCAGTCCAAGCTGTCCGTGCAAGGCACAGCATTCTGAATAGTAGATAACATTATTTGGGGACCAAGAAACCTGCACAGGTTTAGGTAGTGGTGTCATCTGTGTTTTGAGAAGGTCACCGGAGCCTGGAGTGATGACTCCTTTTCTTTTCTTGTCAGACTGTAACCAGAGCGGTCAACATCAACCCAGGTGACACATTTAGTGGAAGATGCAGTGCTAACATGGTGACCCTGAATGTGGAGAGCAAGAACAGTGTCCTGGAGCTGCAGTTTGGGATGGTGAGGCTCTGTTCCTTTTCCTCATTTAGACCGTATTCAGTAGGCTCCTCTTGTGTCTCCTTTTTTACACTATTGGTGTGATGGGCAGGAATTTGGACTGTTTGAGAGTTGGAGTGACCATGGAGAATTCCATTGCTTCCTCTGGAAGGAAAAGATGGCTCATTTTTTCTGCGTACCCTATAGAAGAGGGCTCCTAAGTTTCCTGCCTCACTTCTCACCAACAAATACACACTGACTTTTTTATTCTCCTCATGTTTGGAGAAGACCTTTGTGGGCTAAGTATTTGAGGATGGCTGCAAAAAGCAGAGTGTGAAGCCAGGCTGTGCCACCTGCTTCTCGGTGCCATTCTTTCTACTGCTTGTACTGGGGAAAGTCACATGTATAGTTAGCAAAGTAGAATAATGCAAATGGCACTTGGAAGAATCTTTGTTTTTGTAGTGCTGGGCAGTATATGTGCCCAGGGCCTCCTACGCATCTCCCAACTGTGCCCCTGCCAGTATAAATACTTTAATGCGCATGCAAATGAACTCAATAATAGTTTCTTGTAGTGGATTTAAAACTTTCTTATACCATTCTAAAGATTTTTTTTTTTTTAATAGTATGGTTCCTGTTGTCTCAACTGTAGTGGATAAACTTACCAACAAAGGTGTCAGGAGTTGGACATACTGGTGCATGTTAATTTAGTCTTAAGTACTGAGAGGTGCAAACAGGAGCACGAGTTTAAGACCTCACTGAGCTACATAGTAACAACCTGTATTTAAAAAAAAAAAAAAAAAAGTCTCAGGCCTGAGCCATAGCTCAACGATTAGGAGCACTGGTTGCTCTTCAGAGAACCTGGGTCAACACCACATGGCAGCTCGGGGCTGTCCATAGCTCCATTCCCAGGGGGTTAGCAACCTTACACAGACATGCATGCAGTCAACACACTGACGAACATGAAATAAAGCTTTAAAATAAAAACCCTCTGAAAAAAGCTGACCAAAAAGTGTATGCTGTTTTTGTGCTACACATGTAGGCATCCTGTTGACCAGATGACACACCCACCCACTATAGATGGGGCCTCCCATGTGGCTGACAGTTGTCTTTTTCTTTCAGAATGTCAGTTATAGCCTGTTTTTCCTGCAAGGAGTCCAATTGAATATGACTGTTCCTGATGGCAAAGGTGAGACAGCCTCTGCCTCCCTTCAGCTGTGCTGCTTGCCCACTGTGGCCTGTGCTTGAGCAGACTCTGTCTCACTTTGCAGACCCCACGTTCACAGCTTCCAACCATTCGCTGAGAGCTCTTCAGGCCACTCTTGGGAACTCCTACAAGTGCAACTCTGAGGAGCACATCTTTGTCACCAAGGCCTTCTCCCTTAACGTCTTCAGTGTTCAGGTCCAGGCTTTCAAGGTTGAAAGTAACAGATTTGGGTCTGGTAAGTAGCATCCATAGAACAGCAACAGCAGGAGCATCTTAGAGTTTCTTGTGGGACCAGAATGTCAGGGCAAGAAACATCCTCTGCCAAGACCTTTCCCTCTCCGGGCTTGAGACTTCCCCTTGTGAGGAAGGCATAGGTATGTGAGGCAGGGATGCCCTGGCTGAGGAAAAAGACTGTGGGGAAGGACAGTAGTGGCTGTCTCTGAAAGTGGTCTCCAAGGTGTTGCATGTCTTGAGGGATTTGTGCCCAGGTACAGCACAGCTGACCATTGGGTCCAGAGTAGCCGGCACCATTGATTCTAACCTGAGTGGAGTGTGCCTGTGATAGCCCAGCTGCATAGAAAACACCCAGGTCTGTAGATTTCCCAAAGGCGGTGAGCTTGACAACTCTGCCCTGGCCTCATCCTTTCCCCTCATGCTGGTGAGGAACAAGTGGGTGGGGAGGGCAGGCCCTGTAGTGAGTACATTGGGCTGTCTTTCTTGCAGTGGAGGAGTGTATGCAGGATGGTAACAACATGCTGATCCCCATTGCTGTGGGTGGTGCCCTGGCAGGGCTGGTCCTCATCGTCCTCATCGCCTACCTCATCGGCAGGAAGAGGAGTCACGCAGGCTACCAGACCATCTAGCCTGGTGGGCAGGTGTGCCACAGGCACACAGGGGCCTGTTCTCATGTCCCCCAGCTTAGATAGGTGTGGAAGGGAGGCACACTTTCTGGCAAACTGTTTTCAAATCTGCTTTATCAAATGTGAAGTTCATCTTGCAACATTTACTATGCACAAAGGATTAACTATTGAAATGATGGTGTTAATTTTGCTAACTGGGTTAAATGTTTTGCTAACTGGTTAAATGTTAATGTTACCAAAGTAGAGCTCTAAGGAGGACAAGAAGGCTTTTCAGAATTGGCACGGGCTCCCTCACTTGACTTTTTAAGATTGGTATTTGGTTTCTTCATTCTTTTACTCAGATTTAAGCCTTACAAAGGGAATCTCCGGTCCAAACATTGGGCCTGCTAAGGGTGGCTGATCCCTAGGCTGCACACTTCAGAGGCTAGAGCAGGGGAGCAGGGGTCCTGCCACATAGGCTTGCACAGGGTCAGCCTCTGCACATGTGGCTTGGGCTGCTGGCCTAGGGGGCCAGAATCTGGCTGGGGCACAACCACCCGTGTTTCTGTGCTCTGCCACCAACGAGCTGGCACTTTTCTAAATAGAAAATGGCATTATTTTTATTTACTTTTTGTAAAGTGATTTCCAGTCTTTTGTTGGCATTCAGGGTGGCCCTGTTTCTGCACTGTGTACAATAATAGATTCACACTGCTGACCTGTCCTGCGGCATAGGTGGGTTGTACACTGAGGATCAGCTCACGTAATGCATTGCCTGTAACGATGCTAATAAAAAGTCTCCTTCTTTGTCTGTCTGGACCTTTTGCTTCTGTGATCCACTAAGGAGGGCCCTGGAACACTTTAGGGAATCTGCATTGGGTTAAATTGTGGGTGATGCTCATGTGCTTAGGTTCAGGACAGTGTTGGGATAGCAAGCCTTCTGGTCAGCCTGAGCAAAAACTAAATGGTGGTTTTGTTAAGGAAATGTGCCTCTCTAGCACAGGCTGGTTGTAGCTACCTCCTCTGAGTCCAGGAGACAGAACAAGAAGTATCATGTGCCCTTTGCCTTTGACTTCAGGAAGTCAAAAGCAGTGCAGAGTCCAGTCTGGTAGGCAAGGCCGAGGTCTGCTGGTGGCCCTGACACTGAGCTGCCCTGCCTTTAGGGAGAGGGAAGCTGTCTCTCCAGGCCCGCTCTATTGGGGTTTAAGGTTCTACCTTCCCAGTCTGAACCAGCCCTTTGGAAGGGACTGAGCTGAAGGGAGCTTTGTTCTTGGCTCTGTGCACCCAACTGAGCACTGAAATCTCACCCGGTGACTCCACCTGCTCCCCAGGGCCCAGCACTCTCCTTGGCCTCTGACAGCAAGCAGTGCTGAGGAAAGCCGCCTCCAGCCGTACCTTGAAGGATATGAACAGTAGTTATCAGGTGCAGCCCTGAGCCACTCCTGCATGGGTAGTACATTGTGCTTCAGGATTTGGGGCCACCCAGTTAAGGCCACAGCTTTGATGAACCACAGCAGGCACATCTGCTGCAAGATGAGGGGCTCAGTGCTTATTTGTAACTGATGGCAGCTACCACTGACCAAGATATGATCCAGCTTCATGAACAGCCTGTCCCCAAGGGATAGGTAGTGATGGCCTGGTACGCTGTGCTGGCTGTGGAGGACACAGGTGGGTGTTTTGGAAGGCCAGTCTGCTAAAGAGCTTCTGCCCTGAGTGATGGACAGCCAGAGGACAGGGCCCTGAGCAGCCTCACTTGTAAAGTCCACTTGGAGAAAAAGTAATGTTCCTGCGAGGGCAGGGTGGACCTTACTCTCCAGACAAACCAACATCACCATTAACTTTCAACACTAGGAAACTCTGTGTTGACATACTCCACTCAACAAAATGCACATGTCATCTCGTGTTCTGACTTCAGGTAAAAATAAATTTCAAAACAACAATTTTAAAGAGTCTGCTCTCTGCTTCCACATTCGAGTCCCAGGACCAAACCAAGTGTGTCAAGCTTGGTGGGTACATGCCAAACCATCTCCCTGGACCAGGTTATTCAATTTATGACTCCAACGACGGGCATAATGTAGAATGCTATATTGTAAATCATTTGTTTTAAAGTTCACATCAAGAGTGTCATGATTTCAAGTATTTACAAGAAGAACAAAGTAGGAATTGGTGAAGTGTGCTGTGGAAGCAGAGTTGCAGCAGCAGTGGGGCTGGGCTACCTGAGTGCAGCTCTGCAACTCTCACGGAGCCTAGTGATGGTCGTCATGGACAGGCTTCCTGGCTCAGAAAATATTTTCTGGAAGAAAAACAATGTGTTTTTCCAAACAACCCCTCGTAACACATTTTCACTTTTGCTGGGCATGGCATTACAAGCCTTTAACCCTAGTGCTCAGTGGGAAGGGGCAGGCAAATCTTTGAGTGGCTCCCTGTCCTTCCTGCTGTTCCTGGATATCTGTGTTTAGGCCTCTCGCAGGACCAGCACCCAGGTCTCGAGGTGTGTCTGCTCCAAGAACCACTGCCCTGCCTTTCCCCTCCATCCACCATTGTGCTCCCGGCCTCATTTGGTCCAGTCACTCTGCCCACAGTGTGTGCACAAGCATGCACGTGCTAGTGCGCGAGTGTGTGGGTCTGAAACATTACCAGGACTCAGAAGCAGCTTGGGGTCAGAGGTCATGGGAGGAATCAGAGTTCCCAGCCAAAGAGACAAAGGCCACAGCACGGCTTTTTTTTCTTGTAGAACTGGCAGATTGTTGACGCTTTAGATGCTGCTTATGTGCACTCAGTTGTCCTCACTTGACTGATTTTTACAACTGCCTGAGACTGCAGGAAGCAGGTGACCCTGAAATGATTCTGAAAAGTAGGCTGTTGGGGTAGGGGTGTGGCTCAGCTGGCAGAGTGCATGCTTAGTATGAACAGGATCCTGAGTTTGGTCCCCAGCACCCCAACATACATACACACACACACACACACACACACACACACACACACACACACACACACACACGGTGTTGCATACCTGTAATTTAAGCACTTGGGAGATGTGGAGGCTTGAAGGTCATGAGTTCAAGGTCACACTTGGCTACCTAATGAGTTTGAGGGTAGCCTGGATCACATGAGGCTCTTCAAAGACAGGTGTGTGGAGATGGATGACAGAGCATGGCTCAGCAGGTAAAAGCAATGTAACCAAGCCTGATTTATTATGCAGAGTGCTCTGCCTGCATGTACACCTGCAGCCCAGAAAAGGGCATCAGATCACATTACAGATGGTTGTGAGCCACCATGTGTTTGCTGAGAATTGAACTCAGGACCTCTGGAAGAGCAGTCGGTGCCCTTAACCTCTGAGCCATCTCCAGCCTGTAACCAAGCCTGATAACCTGAGTTTATTCCGGGACGTGGTAGAAGGAAAGAACCAACTTCACACAGGCACTATGGCACATGTGCACACTCGAGTACACACAATAAGTAAATGTACTAGAACCTTGTAGGCTGGGGGTCTGGTGAAGCTCAGTTGGAGTATTTGCCTAACATGCACTAAGAACCTCATAAACTGCCTGTGAGGAGGCTCATGCCCATATTCCCAGCACTAGGGGGGGTAGAGTTCAAGAACCACCCTGGGCTGCAAAAGACCCTGACTCAAAAACAAACTGCGGGTGGAGAGAGAGGCCATCGGTTAAGTGTACTTGCTGCTCCTGGAGCCGACTTGAGTTCAGTTTCCAGCGTCATATAGTAACTCACAACCATCACTAATCCTAATTCCAGGGGCTTTTTTTTTTTTAACCTCTTCTGGTCTGCAACACACACACACACACACACACACACACACACACACACACGGTGCCCATACATTCATGCAGCCAAAGCACTCAAACATAAAATAAAAAATAAGTTTTAAAAGAAGAGCAACCAAACAAAGGCTGTGGTTGGCTTTAGTGCGAACCAGAGATGGAAAGGTAGTGAGTGCAGGACCGTCAGAAATGGAGAGCAGCCAGAGCCGGGTGCAGTGGCGCATGCCCGTAAACGCAGCACTCACGGAGGCAGAAGTGGGCAGGTCACTGTGAGTTTGAGGCCAGCCCGGACTACAAAGCCAGTCCAAGGACAGCCAAAGCTACACAGAGAAACGTGTCTCGAAACAAAAAAGTACAAGCCGCCATGCCCAGCCTCCTGTGGTGCTTCTTGCCAGCACAGGGCTTCAAGGTACAATTGGAATGAAGCACAATCTCGGACTTCAATATTGAGACAAACAAAATCATTCCAAGTGCTGGACATGATAGTGCACACCTTTAACCCCAATACTCAGGAGGCAGAGGCAGCCCAAGCTCTTAAGTTTGAGTCCAGTGTGGTCTACGTAGGAAGATCTCTGACTTAAGACAAAAACTGTTGAAAGGTACCCTCGGGTTTTGCTTTGCAGCAGATCCTGCCGTGATTACACAGCTCTGGGCTCTGAGGGCCTCTCAGTCCTCTAGGCCGCAGCCAGCCTCATCCCCACCTCATGTTCAAAGGTTTCTGAGGCAATCTACACTGCCTGCACCAGGTCAGAACCCAGTGGCCATCTCTACACGCATGACTGACTCAGGTGCAGAGGGTAACTATGCTGTACCAGGACAGGAGGAGTCCATGGCCACCTGTGGCCAACAGAACCTGCGAGGACAAGGAGACCTCATGCCTCCCTGGCTCCCAGACTCCTGGGAAGCGGGAATACTCCCAACCAACGTAAAGGAATAGGCTCTCCAGGTGAATAGCAGTGGCCTCGGACAGGAGGTCAAGAGAGACTTTTCAGCCACCTCAGTCAGCAGGTTGCAAATGAGGAAGGCAGGCAGAGGAGCAGCCATAGCTCAAAGAGGAGGGGGCCTCCTCATGGGAAGAGGGACTCAGCAGAGGAGGCACCAGGACAGAGGACTATAGAGCACCTGCCCAGGCCAAGCAGCCCAGAGCTTACCTGCATGAACGTGTGACACTCCATCACAAAGTCCCCTTTGGTGATCTGCTTGAACTTGTCACAGATGTCTGGAACACTGCTGGCTTCCAATATAAATTCCTGGTGTTGCTTAATTAAGGTCAGAGCAACCCGGAAGATGATTTTGGAGCCTTCGTTGAATAGACAGTCCCAGATTCGTAGCACAGTCTGTAGAGACACAGACATGCCCCCGTCACTCCACAGCAGCACACACAGCTCCTGGGCTTGGTCAAGGTGCTCACCTCCACAGGCAGGATGTCCACAAACAGGCAGATGAACCAGCGGGACACCAGCAGCGTCCACAGCACACCATGGCCATCCATCAGGGCTGCCACCGCTGGTAGCTTCATCCTTACCAGCTCTGCCAAGACCTCCTGATCCGTCTTCAGCCCCAGCATTGCTGGGCTATAGTAATCTGTCCCATGGAAGGGAGAAGGGGAGCTGGGAGTCAGATCGGCAGGGCCTGGAGGGGTGGGGGGAGGGGCAGAGGCCTATATCCTCAGCTCCTTGGTAGGCTTAGAAAGAATGATGTCAAGTTCAGGGCCCACTTGAGCTACAGAGTGAGTTCAAGGACAGCCCAGGTAACTTCATGAGCCCCCGTTTCAAAACGGAAGAGGAGGTCTAAGGGTTTTAGCTCAGTGGCAGGGCATATGCATAGCATGCGCAAGGTCCCTGGGTTTTATCTCCTGGAGACACAGACACACAGACACAGAGAAAGAGACAGACTGACACACACACACACACACACACACACACACACACACACACACACACACAGGAGCTTTGAGGACACCCAGCTTAGCCACCAGAAGATACAGGTTCTGTGTGATATTCTCCTTCCATGCTAAATCCTCGGCATCAGATTCTGGCCACCGCTGAATGGTGAGGAGGGAGTCACGGGTTAGTGGGTCAGTGTTTCTCGGGTTGGACTTCAGGGCTGGATGCAGCTCAGCTGAACAGCGCGGGGCTGTCTAGCATGCCAGAAGCCCTGAATGTGATCCAGTGCTGCATAGAACTAGGTATGGTGGCACACACCCTAAGTCTCAACACTTGGGAGATGCAGCACTTGGCTACACAGTGTTTGAGATTAGCTTGGGCCACATGATGGGGTTGGGGGAGAGCAGAAAGAATGGGGACGGAAGTGTATTTTCTTACGAAAATAAAAACCAAATTCATACTAACAAGTGCTTCCAACAGCATTTCATTTGTGTCTTACCAACATACTTTCTTATTCAGTGGGTATGGGGGGGGGGTGTGTTTGGGCCGTGACAGCCATGCGTGTGAAGAGCAGAGGGCAACTTTATGGACTTGGTTCTCTCCATTCAACAACGTAGGCCCTTCCTGGGGACCAAGTGGGTTAGGTTAGCTTAGGGGACCAGTGACTTCACCCACCTAGCCATCTCACTGGCCTTCTTACTGAGTTCTTTTAACTTGTGATAAATTTTAATGCTTGGTTTACACTACAAAAGAAATCAATAGGTCTGCGATAAAAACAGAAAACCATGGCACACCAATTACATACACCGTGTCTTGCCCATGAAGTGAATACACAACAGAGGCACAGGATGAGCGGTCCACAGCCTTTTAACATCGAGGTTGAAATGCCTGACGTGGTGGCACACGCCTTTAGTCCCAGCACTTGGGATGCAGGGGCAGGTGGATCGTTAGGAGTTCTAGGCCAGCATGGTCTACAAAGCAAGTCCAGGACAGCCAAGGCTACACAGAGAAACCCTGTCTCTGTCACAGAGAAAACCAAAAAAACAAAACAACAACAAAATCGAGGTTGAAACCAAATCATTATACTAACATGGAGTTCCAAGGCAGCCTATCTCAAAAAAAAAAAAGAAAGAAAGAAAAAGAAGGAAAGAAAGGAGGAAAAAAGGAAGGAAGAAAGAAAAGAGAAAGAAGAAAAGCTGCCTCCTTTACATGCTTGTTTTGAATCTCCCTCTGGGAGCCTCTCCACCATTTCCTCTCCCCCTTGCTTTCGCTGTTTGCTTATTCTAGGTTTCTGAACTAGGCCTCACTCTCCCAGGATGACCTACAAGTTGCAACTGTCTTGTCTTAATCTCCTAAATGCAGGATTACACTCTCGGATTACATGCCTGGCTCTTCTTACTAATTGTGCACATCCTGTTTAGCTGGGAGAGGCGTGTGTGCAGAGAGAGCCAGGGCCAGTCCCCAGCCTCCTCATCAGCTCAGCAGAGGGAAAGGAGCTGAGCGGGAGCAGCAGAGGAGATTTGCAGAGGAGCATTCATGACCTTGGCCCTGCTTGGAGGCTTAGACCAGCTTCCAAAAATAGAGATGTTAAACTCAGGCCTGGTGAACTCCACGACACTGAGACAGTCTCCAAGGGGAAGATTACATTAACCCAGTACACCTCACCTCTTTCCTACCACTGTCCTGTGGAAGCACAGACCAGTGCAGCAATACCACCCTCGGACATTAGGTATGACCAGTGTGCACAGTCACGTTGTGCAGTCAGAGCACAGCCCTCGTTCCAGGAGTGCCTCTCCTATCCCAGGGACGTCTATGCCTTTGTTCACAGGCCCGCATTCAAGTGCAGCCACAGCACCCTGCCTGCCCCAGGACAAGGTAGATGCTTCCAAGTCAAATCCAGGGAGAGCCACAAAGTGGTGTGGTCTGCAGGTGACTGCGAGTCTCTCACCTATACTTTTCATTCTCCATGGTCTCCATAATGAAGATGCATGCATTCTGTGGCACACATGCTGAGACTTGACCTGTTAGCTTTTGATTGCTGATAAAGGATGTGTCAACAGCACAATCATTAGTGCCAGTATGCAGGAAGCCCATACTTGCTGGCAGAGAGGCTGTGCTGGGAATGAGGGAGTCGCCACTTCCTGTTATAAACCACCATGGAGGCCAGCTTGGCCCACCCTGCAAGCAGCCTAAATGAAAAGAAAGTGCCAGATGGTGGTGGGGCACTCCTTTAATCCCAGCACTCAGGAGGCAGAGGCAGGTGGCTATCTATGGTCTCTGGGAGTTTGAGGCCAGCCTGTTTTACAGAGTGAGTTCTAGGACAGCCAAGGCTACATGGGAAAAAAAACTGTCTCAAGAAATAAAAATGAACGAACAAAAATGAGGAGGGGGAAGAGGATAAAGAGTCTGGGAAAGCCGTGTATGGGGACATCAGCTCCTGGGACGAGAAGGAATGCTGAGCCCTGGGCCCAGAGCTCTTGCACTGTGTGAGCGCCACTCTGCATGCCCAGCCTTACAGGTAGATCTGTAGTTCTGTGCCCAGACCACAGCGCCTCACCCCCAGCTCCACCTACCAGGACACAGTTACATCCCCGGTTCAAGGACATCCTGAGGGCTAATCCCAGATCTGAGGCTGAAAGACAGAAACAGACCTACCTGCTCTTTGGGATAAAGGGTCTGTGTTCCTTCATTTTGCCCTAAACCCCAGCCATAGCGTAAGTGTCTGCACACGGGAAAGGAGGAATGGCCATCGAGTCACCAACAGGTGCCACCTGTGCGCTTCTAGTCCAAATCCTACTTGGGCTGTCACAGTGCCCGCACCCGGTCTCCTTGATCACGAGGGTGATAGAAACACAAAGCATTCTGGGAGGCTTTCTTCCCCAGCATGTCTCACAGTACCCAGCTGGAACTTCTATCTTACCAGCTATTCCTACACATTATCACAGGCACCCAGGAAAACAGCACACCGAGGTTTGGTGTCCAGGAGCCTGTGGTCTTGGGGTGCACCCTGCAGTTTGAGGTGGCACTGCTTTCTCTCCCACCCTCTCCTGGATTTCTGAAACAGGAGCTCCCTATGTAGCTCAGGCTGTTCTTGAACTCGTGGTATTCCTGTCTTAGTGTCCCAATGCTGGGAGTACAGATGTGTTCCACCATACCCAGAATACACTGCTCTCCCTCTCCCTCTCCCGGCTTTTCAACACAGGGTTTCTCTCATTCTCCAGTGAGAGAACTTGGAAGAGTAAGTGGTGATCATGAACAATTAAACAGACTTTAAAAGAAATCAAGCTGGGAAGCTAAGCAGGGTGTACACGCAGCCCTGCACTGGGAAGCCGGGCACGGTGGGTTTCCATGATCTCTGTGAGTCTGAGCCAGCCTGGTCTCCATAGAGAGTTCCAGGCCAACCAAGGCTACATGATAACACCCTGTCTCAAAAAAGTAAATAAGAACTAGAGAGATGGCTCTGGCTGCTTTTCCAAAGGACCTGGGTCCAATTCCCAGCACCTACATCATGGCTCATAACTATCTGTTACTTTGGTTTCAGGGGATCCCAACACCCTCTTCTGGTCTCTGATGGCACCCAGCATGCATGTGATGCACAGCTATGCATGCAGGCAAAACATCTATACATGTAAAATCTTTTAAAATACAAATTTAATAATAAAATCTTATATTTATATTTTCCTAATTTCTAAACCTATTAATTAATAATGGCAGATATTTAAAGGCAAAATAAGTACTGAAAATTAATTGGCAAATGAAAAATATGCCATGGTGGGGTGATTAAAACTCAAATCCTCCTTCCAGAATGAAGGTGCCCCAATATGTGGGCACAGCACAGTACTGGGATCCCCACTTCTTTCTCAGCTGCCATGGCTGGAAGAGAAAGATTGGGGTAATACTGCTCAGCTTATTTTTGCTGCCCGGCTTCCGAGGAAGAGCCAGACTCACAAAGTCTAATTCCCAAAGGATACTTCTGACCCCAGGAGCCAACCTACAAGTCCCACAAACCAGGTCACAGCCAGGGCAGGACAGCCACCAGGAAGCCACCGGGAAGATGCAGAGTCTGCTTAGACCTTGCCAAGACCAGCAGAACAAGGGAGTCCCACTCCATCCTTCCTGCACTAGGACTAGACCCTGGAGCAGCAGAGACCAGGAGCCCCTGAATATCACATTCGAGTCTGGCTTTGGCAGGTGTTTCTGTGACCAGCAGTTAGCAACCTATTTCCTAGCATTCTGGTGGAAAAACAGGTCCAACGTCTTCCTGGACATGCAGGAATCCATTCACTAAGGGATGGGAGGGTGCCAATGTGAAGGAAAGGTCTGTAGCCAATGGTGGGCAGGCCCTCTGGGCAGACACAGGAATGCTCCACCCCACAGAGGCCATCAGTTGACATCGGAGCCCTTTCACATGAGGACATGAAACTCCCAAGTGAGCATCCTTGGCTTAAACTGGGGTCTAGGCTGAGACTCAGCACTTGCAAGCTTCTCATGCTCTGGGACACTAGGATGAGAAAAACTAACTGAAGCCAGGCATGACGTTACACACCTGAGGAGCTCTGTGAGTTCGAGGCCAGCCTGGTCTATATAGCAAGGTCCAGGACAGCCAGTGTTCACATAGTGAAACTCTATCTCAAGACAAAAAGACCTCCGTCAACTTCAGCCAGCTGCCTAATGACAGGCACAACTCCAGGAAGGCAGAGGAGGGAGGGGTGGGGCTAGATAGACCCAGCCTCAATTAGAGGTCTAGGGTTGGGTTTGGGGCAGCCCTGGGCTAATCAGGTGGCCAGTGATACACTCAGTTTCTCACACCCTACACTTCCTCCTCCTTGAAGAGACCTCAGCATTTCCAACAGTTTTCATCAGGCCATGACCGCATGCCCCATGGGTCAAGAATACCTGATAATTCACCACTTTGTGAGTACCCCTCTCCTAACTGCAAGAGCCTTCCGGACTCTGCCCACCAAGCTGCATCCCTGTACCTCACACCCATAGGGCCTCTTGACACAATCCAGACACTACCCCTGTTACCCATGAACAACACACACTTTCTCCAACCAGGAGCTACCTCACTCATGGCATCTTTAACCAAAACTGCTGATACGGGCTTTTTTTGTCTTTGCGGCAGGGTCTCACTGTGTTGCCGTGAATGGACTAAAACTTGCTATATAAACCAGGTGAGATTCAAACTCGCAGAGCTTGCCTTTGCCTCCTGAGTGATGGCATTAAAGGCGTGTGCCTCCATGCCCAGGCTCCTTCCTTCCACAAGTCCAGTTGGTCTCTGGCATCCTGCCTTAGTTAGGGTTTCTATTACTGCACTAAAACATCATGACTAAAAGCAATTTGGGGAGAAAGGGTTTATTTCGATTTATAGTTCTACATCACAGTCCATCATGAAGGGAAGTCAGGACAGGAACTCAAGCAGGCCAGGAACCTGGAGGCAGGAGCTGATGCAGAGGCCGCGGAGGGGTGCTGCTTAATGTGGCTTTCTCAGCCTGCTTTCTTCTAAGCATCCAGAGCCACTAGCCCAGGGATGGCACCACCCACAGTGACCTAGGCTCTCCCACATTGATCATCAATCAAGAAAATGTACCACACACTTGCCTATGGGCCAGTCTCGTGGGGGCATTGTCTCAGTTGCTGTTTCCTCTTCCCCAAATGGTTCTCACTTGTGTCAAGTTGACATCAAACCAGCCAGTACACACACCCCTGCCTCTGGGCCTCAGACTAACAGCAGCAGCAAGGTGGGCTTGCTTCCATCTGGTGGGTCCCAGTCCATGAGCATCTCCCTACCGCAGGCGTCAGCAAGGCGTCTACCTCAGGTACCCCACAGTCCTGCAGTCCTCCAGAACCCAGGCTGGGGAAAGTCAGCAGGAGGTCAGCCTTGAGCTGATACATTCCCTAGGCCTCCAGCCTCCTTCCCTGGGGCACAGGCTCCACCAATATGAACATACAACTTAGGTTGAAGTGAGGATATGTTTGGAGGTGAGCAGCATCCAAGAAAACAGTCCAGGCTCAAGGCCACACACTTTCTCACGTTCTGACACCCTTCTGAGGGGCCAGGTGTAGGGCTAGACAGGCAGGAAATCATCTCTCCCAAGTCAGTCATCTCCCTCAGGTGGCACGGCCTCTTCCCAGTGAACCTCTCTCAGCAGCCCAGGGTCCACACATTGGCTTTACTACAGCTGGTGATTGCTCTTCTCCACTAACGAACAGGCAGGCAGATTTGACAAAGACTTCCCGTTTACAACGAGGCAACCCTTGGCAATAATGTGCCGAGTTCTCACAAACTCAGTAAGAGTTTGGACTCTGTGGCTCATGTATAATCAACTCAACTACAAAAAAAAGCCACACGCACAGGGAAGGGACCAGGGGGACATATGGCCAAAGGCAAGACCACACCCTGAGCAGAGACCACAGAAACCCAACCTTTCTTAACATCAGCTCGGTTTTCACTACATCTCTCCCCTCTCCTTTTCTCTGTCTTTCCAGTGTTAGGATCAAACTCCAGACCTTCCTTCATAAGAGCCAGAGAGTGTTCTATCCCTGAGTCACACCCCAGCCATTTCACTCCATCCTGACTGGACAGCCAGACCTTTTCAAAGACTTCAGAAGTAGGGTAGGTCGGGGTGGGGCCAGGTGGGGCGGGGTGGAAAGGGGTGAGGCAGGGCAGATAAATAGACCCTTCAACCTACCAGGCAGGATTCTTCCAACAAGAGCATCCAAGAGCCAAAAGGACTTCTCTTCATCCTTAGTGATGAGGATGAGATACCCTGCTATGAAATTCATTCCCTGAAATCAGAATGAAAACACAAGCGTCACCTAGAGCAGCAGGTCAGCTCACAGCAGGCTCCATTCTTCTGCCCTTCCTGGAAATGTGTGGAGCTCCCTAACGCGTGACCCACTAATCAGTTCCTCCTGTGGTGGTGACCCCCAACCATAAATCCTTTCATCATTACTTTATAACTAATTTTGCCACTGTTATAAACCGTAACATAAGTATCTGATATGCAACCCCTGTGAAAGTCTTTGACACCCCATAACCCCACACCCCCCATCCCCCCCACTCCTCTACTCCTTTCCCCGCCCCCTGCTGCAAGAGGTCATGACCCACGGGTTGAAAAGTGCTGCTCTAGGTTTTTACACAGCATGGAGGAGACCAAAGGGCTGTTGTCCACGTTGTTCAGCTAGTCAACGTGAAGGATTCAGCCTGAAGAACACTGACTGCCGCCGCTCAGAATATGAAACCAAAGGCGCTCGCCTCCCAATGCTGGCCTGTAGCGCAGACAGTGGTGACTGACACCTGAGTGATCAGCCTGAGACAATTGACCAGCACAGAGGGGAAACTGCTAGTGATTGTGGTTTTAAGAGCAGCAAACATCAGCCAGGCCTGGCGACATAGCCCTGTAACCCCGGTCTTTTTTTGGAAGCCGAAGTAGGAGGACCACAAGTTCAAGGCCAGCCTGGGTAGCTTACTGAGTCGCTGCCTCCAAATTAAAAAAACAAAAACAAAAAACAAAAATTAAAAGAGGACCATAAAACAGCTCCAGGGGAGGCACTTGCTTCAATGTTCAGTCCCTCAGTCCCCCAAAATGATAAACAATAGAAATCAGTGAGGACCATGGTCCTGACTGGAGGGGTGGGACGGTGGCAGGGCTCAGTCCCCAGAGGGTAGGTGCTGCGGGAGTGCCGAGTGCTGGCACAAAGCCAGGCAGAGGCCATGGTCCTTGGAGCTTATGCTGGGGACCTAGGAATGTGTGTTCCTGCCACCTCTAAGAGAATGAAGCTTTGTACAACTTCTCCCTCCTTCCCTTTTGTTCACTTCTACTCTCTAAAATAAACATGCATTCTCTTTGGAGATGAGGGAAGAAATCCGGCTTGCCACCGCCAATAGGATAGGCTCAAATAATACCAAGTGGCACCGCTTGTGTGGTCTGCACAAATATTCACTTACCATGAGCCAACGCCCGCTTGCCAGAAACAGAGCCCCCATACCTGTTCTGTACCTCCACTCGGTGTCCCCAAGAACGAGACTCAAGTAAGATGCCCAGTGAAGTATTTGTCCTACAACTGAATCTGAACCCCTAGTACCATGTGAGAAGGCAGGCATGATCCTGATGTGCTGAGGATGCAGAGGAGGTGAACTACTCTAGGGCCTACTGGCCAGCCAGTCTGCCTAAGTTAGCAAACAGCAGGAGGTTCTGTGAGCTCAGAGGGCCATTTCTTGAAAATGAAGTGGGGACTTATCTATAGGGTGGGACACTTGATGTCAACCTCTGGTCTCTACATGCAGATGCATGCACAGACATGTATCTTGCACACAAAGGCTCAGTGACTGAGAATTTCTCAATGATGCAAAAGGTTCCTGGCTCGATGCCCAGAACTTTGACTTTCCATGTTACAGGCAGGTCTGTGTCTCCAAAACCAGAAGTCTTCTGCCTCAGAGTGTGGCTTCATTTGGAGACTTCACTAGTCAGATGGTGTGTGTCCTTACAAAAAGAGGGGATAGGGCTGGAGAGATGGCTCAGAGATTAAGAGCAGTGGCTGCTATTCCAAAGGTCAAGAGTTCAATTCCCAACAACCACATGGTGGCTCACAACCATCTATGAGATTTGGTGTCCTCTTCTGGCCTACAGGCATTACATGCAGGCAGAATGCTATATATAATAAATAAATCTTTTTTTTTTTTTTTTAAAGGCAGGGGGACCTAGACACAGACAACAAACAATCCCAGGAATGTCCGACTCTGGGGTGGAGCCTGGACAGGAAGTAGAACAGATCATCCTTGACAGCTACAGAGGAGGTAGGCCTGACTGTGGTCCAGCCCACACCTGGGTCTCATATTTCCAAGATCATTTGTGGGTTAAGCCATGCAGTTGGCAAGCACTTAGGCCCCAGAAAACTCCCAAACACAATCAGGAAACTGTTTCTCAACAGGCAATCCAAACAAGACTCAAATCTGGAGGTAGGATCTATTATCTCAAGCTTCCAGAAATACCCTCGAGGCCAGCACTGCAGTACACAGTCCTCCACACCCACAGAAAGTCTGCAAAGTGCACCTCAGGCCTCAAGCCTATCTATTCTGTGCCCACTCAGTGGCATTCCCACAGTTTCCAACTTCCACTCACCTTATTCGCCAACAGATAGCACAAAGTCATCCAACAGGTGCCACTCTGCAAGCTAGGCCTACTGTGAGAGAAGACTCTCCACCCAGAGCTCATGAGCCAGAAAAAAAGCTGTACAGGCCACATGTCATTGCTATGGACCTGTGAGGTGCCAAATGACACCCCACCCCAACACATGCCAGCTCTTAAGGCACTGGGGGCTCACCTGGCAGTACCCCACACCTCGGTTGTGTAGTCCATATGCCAGCAGCACATTGTACAGCGTCTTCTGAAGACAAGGATCTGCTGTCTTCCGGAACCTCACGTTGTCAGGGAAAGTCCGGTTCAGGTCTGCACAGAAATGCACCAGCGTCACCATCAAGCCTCTATCTGTGAGATCCTAGTCTATAAAGTGAGTCCAGGACAGCCAAGGCTACCAAGCCAAGGTAGAGAAACCCCGTCTCCAAACAACGCCCCCCCCCCAAAAAAAAGGCTAGGGCTGGCCTGGAGCACACCCCTCTCTGATCCTTTAATCCCAGTACTATGGAAAGAGAAACAATCAGATTTCTGTGAGTTCAAGGCCAGCCTGGTCTACATATAGGGTCTTAGGCTAGCCAGGGCTATATAATGATATTCCGTCTCAACTAAACAATACCAAAATGCTAGGCATGGTGGCTCACATCTGTAACTGCAACACTCAGGAGGCTAAGGCAGAATGACTGCTGAGACCAGGGTTATCCTGGGCTACGGAGTACACTGCAGTTTCGAAAGAAGTGAAACCTAAAAAAAATGCCCAGAACATTGGGAGAACAGGCAAGAGTCCCTTCAGAGATAAACCAACGCCAGGAATTATGTAAACTCACGCTGCCGGGTTTTATGCCTAGGCTCCCCTGCCCCGCCCCTTCCTGCCCTTTCACCCTCTATAACCTCCCAGACCCAAAACATCTCCCCTGGGACTGTAAACATTCAGTGACGCAGACTGGTCACAGCAACAGCGGCGCTTCAGACTAGAGCTACTTCAGACTAGAGCCGAAGGCTGTGCTCACCCTCTCTGGGACCCCATATGTCTCACTATGACATAGGCACCTTGTTCATGCAGCACCAAAGTGGTTCTGTGGACATGGAAACCCTACCATGTGCTCACTAACGCTGTTTATCCAGACACTCAAAAGTCAACGCACTATGGCTCAGTAGGTAGAGAGCTTGCCTACATGCAGAAAGCCTTGGGTTTGAAGCCAACACCACAGAACCCAGATATGGGAGCATGTAACCCCAGCACTCAGGAGGTGGAGGCAGGTCATTAGTGATGTCATAGGGAGCTCCAGATCAGGCTGGGAGGCCATCCTGTCTAACAAACAAAGGGCCTTGCCACCAAGCCTGCTGTCCTGAGTTCTGTTTCTGGTACCCACATGGTGGAAGGAGAACCACTTCCCACAAGCTACTCTTTAATCTCTGTCCTCCAACCTCTATATATGCATGTGAGTGCGCACGCACACACACACACACACACACACACACACACACATACACATACACACACACACACACACACACACACACACACCAAGTAAAAGTAATAATAATAACAACAACAACTAACACAAGCCAGGTACATCTGTTGTCCCCGCACTTGGGAGATAGAGGCAGACAGACTGTGAATTGAGGCCAGCCTGGTCTATATAGCAAGTTCTAGGCCAGCCCCAGGACTACATAGACGCTGTCTCAAAAATAAACACATGATTTTAAATGGCTACGTGATGGAGCTTACACGTGTCCCACAGGATTGACAGAGAGAAGAGGAGAATGACAGCCCAACATAGCAGTCCTCTGGGAAACTCCGCCCAGTAGGGGATGGGGACAGATACTGAGACTCAAAGCCAGACTGTTGGTTAAGAGCTGCGAGTTGTATGGAAGAGATGGGGGATGAAAGGACGGGGTCGAGGGGTGTTAGAAGCTCCACAGGAAGACTGTCAAGGCTGCAGGATCTGGACCCGGGGGGGCCTGCACAAACTGATGCACCAACCAAGGGTATTGCAAGCAGAGAACCTAGGGCCCTGTTCAGATGTAGTCGATGGACAGTTCATTCTCCACATGGAGAAGGGGAGGGGAGATGGGGGACTGCTTCTGACATGAACTCTGGTGCCCGAGAGATTTGATCACTGCCCCTTGGTGGAGAGGCCCTGTGGGTGCACAGAGGAAGGAGATAGAGGCTACCCAGATAAGGCCTGATAGGCTGTGGTCAGATGGTGGTCAGAGGTCTAGGGGAGGGGAATAGGGCAGAAGAGGGGGGGAGGGGGGGAACAGGAAGATAAGAGCGAGGGGATTACAATCAAGATGTAATATGAATAAATTAAAATATAAAATATGTATATGTAAAAAAAAAGTAGAATGCCGGGGCTGGAAACTATGAGGACAATTTTGGTTTGAGGAATAAAAGGTGAACTATGATGTACATATATTCCCACAATAATTTTTCCCCCTAAAAATGCACTAAACAGAACCTTTAAAATCATTTTTCCAGCCGGGCAGTGGTGGCGCATGCCTTTATTCCCAGCACTCGGGAGGCAGAGGCAGGCGGATTGCTGTGAGTTTGAGGCCAGCCTGGTCTACAAAGCAAGTCTGGGACAGCCAAGGCTACATAGAGAAACCCTGTCTCAAAAAAAAAAAAAAAAAAAACAAAAACAAAAACAAGAAACAAAAAAAAAAAATCATTTTTCCAAACAGTAACAGCCAACTGTATCTAAGATTCTCAGAGCTACCTCCCTGGGTTCCACAGCCCCCACAGACTGCTTCAGTCCCCACAGGCCCTGCCATGTGACCTGAGGGCGAGGATGGCCCCACCCCACCCATGGCAGGGACGGCCTCCCCGATGCACCCCGCCTCTGTGCTGGTAAGTAACTATAAAAGTCCGGCACAGTAACGCCCTGACACTGGGGTCCTAAAGGACAGGAAAGAAGATGCCATAGATAGGGCCCAGGGCAGTCACAGTGGCCACCTGACATCAGGGCCTCCATAGTGACATCAGGTGACCGTAACCAAGGTCATTGCTGCTTGGTGCCATGGTGACACCATCGTCTCAAGCTCCTAAAACCCTCATAAAGGAAATTCGATCTTTGTACTCATTTCCTCACGAGCTAGCAGTCACACAAATGTCTGCCATTCTCCTTGTGAACCCTTTAGTCTTGATTTCCCCTCCAAATTTAGTACCTTGCATCCTTACTAAGGCAGAATTACACACACACACACACACACACACACACACACACACACACACACACCAGAGACAGGGTTTCTCTGTGTAGCCCTGGCTGTCCTGAAACTCACTCTGTAGACCTGGCTGGCCTCGAACTCCGAGATCCAGCCTGCCTCTGCCTGCTGGGATTAAAGGTGTGCTCCACCACTCACCCAGCAAGGCAGACTTCTTTATTGCCTAGGACTTGAGCAAGAGTGGAGCTCTGCTCCTGGAAGGATGCTAGTCCACCCTCCCCATCCAAGCTCCGCAGGTACCAGGCACTGGGCGCAGGCCTCCCACCTGTCCTGATGGCTTCCTCCAAGCTGGGGCTACTTTCCCCCTCGAGCAGTCGGTGGTAATATCCAGGGTTCTGATCCATCTGGGCCTGGGCTCCACTCACAGCCATCCAGACACGGGCCCGGTGCTC
This sequence comes from Acomys russatus, assembly GCF_903995435.1. NCBI lineage: Eukaryota > Metazoa > Chordata > Mammalia > Rodentia > Muridae > Acomys > Acomys russatus. The sequence continues at coordinate 7,372,262 of NC_067163.1, forward strand.
CAGTGGGATTCCCTTTCGGACATAGCGCTTCACTGAAACCCAGAGAGACTGAAGTGAGCTCAGAGCCCGGTGGGCGGAGGTGGGGGCGGGGTACAGGATGATGCTCTGGTCTTCCTAACCCAATGCAGAGATGACCCAAAGCTTCCTGACTCTGCCCAGGTACAAACAGTCACAAGGTTTCTGAAATGGAACATGGTCAGGTACACACAATAATGACCACTCCCTTCTACTGCACTGACTAGCCAGTGCGGGGTCAGGCTAGGGCTGCGGGTTCTAGCCAGCCTCTTGTTCTTGGTCCGAGATGGCTGCTCTGCCCACCATGGTGAACAGAGCCAGTGCAGGACCAAACAGCACTGGTCCAGCTGGGGCGGGCGGAATAGCAGGTGTTTGGCATATACAAAGCCCTGGATCCTTAGAACCAAAAGAGACAGAAACAAAACAATTTAAAAATGCCTCAGCTGGGAAGTGGGCAGAGTTGTGGATGGCGTCCCTGCTGACCTCCGCACTTCAGATAGAGAGGCGAAGGCTAAGAGACTTCAGGGAGGCAGGTCTCAGGGACTTTAGACACAAGCCAGGTACTGGTCCTAACGTGGAGGAAGGGAAGCAGGAGACACAGGCCAGGTCGGGCGGCCACTCAGAGCATGGCTGCAGGGGCAGAAGCCAGAGGGAGGCCAAAGATGCCCACTCAGAGGACCCCATGAGCCCAGAGGGACCACCGCTTCAGCACAGGTCTGCATCCCCGCCCCCTGCATACCATGCTGCCTATAATCTCACAGGAACAAACACAGTATGGTGTTGGTGATGGGTTAGGTAAGCAGATTCATGGGACACAATCAAGTCTGGCTACAGAGTTAGTTCAGCTGTTAAGAGCACTAATTGCTATTCCAGAGGATCTGAGTTCAATTACCAGCACCTGCACACATGCAGGCAAAATACCCATAGACACAACTTTTTTAAAAACTTAATTTTTAAAAAGCAATGCAGAAAAAGTCACACAAAGAAAGCCAATTGCTTTCTGACAAAAGTGGCAAAGGAAATTCAATTAAAAAACAGTAGTCTGTCCAAATGAAGGATGGTTAAAATAAAACAACACTGACAGTGTAAAATTTGCAGCCTCTGGAGCCCTCAGGCAGGGCAGGAATACAAAAATGCACAGCCAACTTTGGAAGATGCTTGCAGTTTCTTTTCTGGCTCCCCTCTTCACCCCACTCCTTTGGATTCTATGAATCAGATTCTAGGCCTCATACACACTAGATGATGCAATTTCTTACCAGTTTTAAGCCTTTAATAAAATCTAGCAATCCCACTAAGAAAACCTAAAACCAAGAATTCATCAATTAACAACAACAAAAGAGCTGGGTGCAAGGGTACACACCTTTAATCCCAGCACTCGGGAGGCAGATGCAGGCAGATCGCTATGAGTTCGAGGCAAGCATGGTCTACAAAGTGAGTCCAGGATAGCCAAGGCTACACAGAGAAACCCTGTCTCAAAAAACCAAAGGGGGGAGAAAAAACAGGAAAAAACAAACAAAATAAAACCTGAAGCCCGTGTTCACACAAAAAGCCTGTGTGTGCTTTTTCCGTTGGCCTTTCACACCCAAAATGTCAAGCAGATAGGCTGAAAAACACCTGAGACAAAAGGAATGAGCCACTGGGGCACACAAGACCATAGCTGAGCCTCTAGTGCAATATGGAAACCAGACTCAAATGCTGCAGCCCGGCCAAGCATCCTGGAAGGCTGACTCAGAAATGACATAAAATTCTGAAAGTTTTAACTTTTCATGTGTCTGGAGGTGAGGGGTACCCATGACAGTACTGGATTCCCTGGAGCACAGCCTGACACAGATGCTGGGGACCAAACCCGAGGCCTCTGGAAGCCAGATGCACTCTCAGCTACGGACTCACCTGAACAGCCACCTCCCCTCCCCAACTTTTTTCAGTTTTTTGAGACAGTACCTCACTATGTAGCCTTAGCTGGCCTAGAACGCCCTACGTGGACCAGGCTGGCTTCAATAAGGCGATCCTCCTGCCTCTGCCTCCTAAAAATTGGGATTAAAGTCACTCAGGCTCTCATTTGAATTTTAACAGTGCCTTGCTGTTTGCCTAAGATACTAAAACTGTACACTCATAAGAATGAGTGTCATTGTAAATTTTAAAAATAACTTAGTCATATAAGGTTTTTGTCGTTTGTTTTTAAGCAAAGGGCAAAACAGTCCCACACACCAATTCCCACACCCGATACCTGCTCTGCTGTGGTTTCCTAGCCCTGCGCCCAAGCATGCCTCGGTTTCCGTACTTAGCCCAGCCACTGGAGCTGCAGAGATGGGACGGCCTGCTGGCCCAGAGGCCAGTCTCCAGCATAACTTTTATCTTATCTAAACTTACTTTGTTCTTCAGAGGGAATGAAGACAGCTTTCTTGCCCTCACAGACCGATCTCCTTCTGAGGGCGCGGTTCACCCACAGCCGGCCAATAAAACCCTGCAGAGAACCCTAGGGAGAACTGGCCTTCACCTGTCTGCCCAACCAAGTCAGGTGAAAGCCAGGTGTGGGGCGTTTGGCTTTGAACCTGCTTCTTCAGTTTCACGTGGACGCAGGTGTGTGTGACTGAGCGCTAAGAGGACAAAGAAGCACATGACTCCACTGCTTGCCCCATGCACCAAGAAGGGAGACTAAGGACAGGACGAAGGGCTGAGTTCAGACTTCCCCTGCTGCAGAAAAAGCATGTTCTATTCTCGGGGCTCCTGGCGGATCTTCACATAGGACAGGAAAACAGCATTCATTGTACCCGTCCTTGATCAGCAGTGTGACTGACAACTGTCGTCTGAGATGTCTCAGATAACAAGATTTGCAGGTAACTGCAGGGGATGCTGGGCAGGGAGAACCCAAGGAGAAGAGCCTGTGGGGCCAGCTTTTTCCCAAGCTGCACTCAGGAGGCAGAGATACAAGGGTCTCAAGTTCAAGGATAGCCTGGACTACATAGCCAAGACACTGTCTCAAAAAAAAAAAAAAAAAAAAAAAAAAGGCACAAGCAGACACACACACACATGCATGTGCATGTGCGTGTGCACATGTGTGAGCACATACAGAGCCAGAGAGAAAGAGAGACAGAGAGAGACCTTTGAGGCCTCAAACCAACAGCACAAACCATGGCCTAAAGCACCCTTTCTCATGTAGACAGAGGGGGCATCCTGAATCAGAAACCGCTTTGGGACATACAGAATACCAACATGGTGACACTCCCTGGCACAGTCAGTGGTCAGTGACTCCATTATAGGGGACTTGGCCAGTGGTTCCTAATACCCTTTTACTACAGAAGGTGCCTGCCTTACACAGACAAGGCCAAGAAGACCAGCCTAAAGCCAGGGGACGAAAGGAAGCACCCGGCACCTGAAGATAAAAACAATGAGGAAAGTGTGACAAAGAGAATGGAAGGAGCCCTAGCCCTTAATAGGATGTACCTCGCCCTGGATCCAGCATCTCCTCTTCTAACCTAGAAACTCTCCGCCCCACCCCACCTCCCTTTCAATCTCCTGCTGGCTGCTGCTCAGACCTGCAACTTGCCTGCTCTACTGCTTCCTCTCTTGAAGGCCAGTAAGACGCCTCCGAGTTTCCTTCTGAACCTGTTTCAATTCTTTTACCAACCCCAAGGCACAGTGATACATGACTCTAACCTCAGTACTTGGGAGGCAGGGGCAGGTGGATGTCTGCGAGTCCGAGGGCAGTCTGGTCTACACAGCAAGTTCTACATCAGCCAGGAATGGAAAGCTCATATCTCAGCAACAGCAACAACAACAAATTTGCCAGTGAGATCAAGAACTTCAAAAGGGGCACCGTGCCTCCTATTGAGGCAGACAGGCAGACAGACAGACAGAAAGACAGATAGAACAACTCCAAAAGCAGAAAGCTATGTATGGTGGTAAGAAGACGAAATGCTGCACTCAGGAGGCAGAAATACAAGGGTCTCAAGTTCAAGACTAGCCTGGACTACATAGCCAAGATACTGTCTAAGAAAAAAGAGACACAGGTAGACGCAGAGAGAGAGACAGAGAGACAGAGAGACAGAGACAGACACAAATCAGCAGATATCAAGGGGTGTTTAACATTGAGCTCCTGGCTCCTACCCCGACATGGACACATCTTCCTGGATCATGTGATCTCTCTCCTGGAGATACTTGCCCTGCTGATTACACTACGTCAACCTAGAATATGCCATTTCTGGAATAACTTATCTACTCCTGATTTATGCTTATTTGAACTTGGCCAATACTATAAGCTCTCTACCTAGAAATACACACTGCCAGCAAGGTAGACTCCTAGCGACCCCACACACCTCTTACAGATATTAGGCTTGCTTCCTGACAGGATATCAGGACAACTCTCACCCTGCCAGAGGCCAGACACATCTGTCTACACCAGTCATACCTGTCACCATAATTACAGCCTAATGAATATTACATAACCAAAATAATATTAAAGCAAAACCATGGTTAAAACCGGTTAAACTTTTTTTTTTTTTTTGAGATTTATTTTTAGGCTGGTCTTGTGTGGTGCCATGCATACTCAATCTCAGTCAGCACTCAGAAGATGGAGGCAGGTGGATGTCTTGAGTTCAAAACCAATCTGGTCTACATAGAGAGTTCTATTCTATTGCAGCTCTGGCTGCTCAGTGAGACACTGCCTTTTTAAAAAAAAAAAAAAAAAGGCAAAGGCAAAAAGACAGGCTTTCTGTGTGTGGCCTTGGCTATCCTTATTAGATAGACCTACCTGGTCTTGAACTCATGGAGATCCACCCAAGTGCTTGAATTAAAAGCATGTGCCAGGCTAGAGAGATGGCTCAGAGGTTAGGAGCACCAACTGCTCTTCTGGAGATCCCGAGTTCAAGTCCCAGAAACTACATAGTGGCTCACAACCATCTATAGTGGGATCTGATGCCCTTTTATGGTGTGCAGGTGTACATGCAGGCAGAGCACTGTATACATAATAATAAATAAGTATACCTAAAAAAAAGCATGGGCCACAAAGCCAGCTATCTTTATTTTTTACTCTGTGTGTATGTGTGTGTGTGTGTGTGTGTGTGTGTGTGTGTGTGTTTATACATGAGGATGTGTGCCCACAGAGGGCAGAGGCATTGGACTTACAGAAGGCTGTGATCTACCCATATGGGTGCTGGAAATTGAACTCAGGTCCTCTGGAAGAGCAGAAGTACTGTGCCTCTTAGCCGCTGAGCTCTCTCTCCAGCCCAGCAAATTCTACTTTCAGAGTGTGGAGACAGTGTTCAAAACCAAAGCAAACCTACTGAAGTAGGTATTAGACAGCTTCAAAGCATCTGCACAGGGATAACCAGCCTGGCCCTACCTATCCTCCTAGCAACGGGAGTCACTTCCTGCACGGAAGGCCAAGTGTTCCTGGGCGGGGGTGGGGGGGTGGGGGGGGGAGGCATTAAGGCGATCCCCAGTGATTACATCTGTGGTGGACTAGAGCCTGGGGTGGGAGAGAAGCAACCTCATTTTGTATCTTTCCGTATAATTCAAACAGTTACCATGCCCGTGAATTATGTATCAAGTGTAAACAAAACTCTCTAACATAGACGACAAAAAAGTGGGCAGTTGCAGGAAACATGCTAGCACACAGAGAAGAACAAATGCACAAGGAAAGAAACTGCAGGTGCTGGCTGGAAACAGGTCTGCATGCAGACTGCTGTGGCCTCTCCTACCCTCACTTCGGTCATCCCTTATGAATGCTGAACAATCAACTCCCTCGTGGTTACATTGCAGGTCTGTCTGCCTGGCCACCTGGCAAACACCTTCACACACCCCTTTAACAAATACGAAGTCCCGATTATCTTAACAAAGCAATATTCCCTGTACCCAGGATTCCACCATGAAATAAAATAAGCAAGCAAGGGAGGGGCCTTTGATTCTAGCAAGGAAATAAATGTCTAATAAATACGATGTAGGGGAAGGGGGAGGGGGGAAATGCTTTGAGAGGCATGGTAGCTCCTGTTCAGAGCAAGAGGGAAAGTTGGTCTCAGAACTGGCCTATCAGGAGCCTGTTTGATTTTGAAGCTTGAGAGCTGGTGGGCAGACCCCAGTTGCAGCTCCTGTTAGTAATGGACACACCTGGACCCCACCCTGAGTGGCTTACCCTGACCAATCTCTGGGGACTAGGCGCTGTCTGTCCTAAACCTCCCTCAGAACTCGAGGCTTTCAAGGAAGTATGGACTTTGCCCGTCTTCAGTTAAGAGGGTGTGGTGAAAAGGCATCCAGGTGTGGAGCTCCCCGGCCTGCTCTGTGGCGCGCGCGCGCGCACACGCGCGCGCGCACACACACACACACACACACACACACACACACACACACACACACACACACACACTGAGCTCAGTCAACGCTTGGGCAGGGGTCTCGTAGCAACTCCTTGGGGGTCGTGGGGGTCAACTATAAAGGGGTCCGGCTCCTATGGAATTGCTAGGGTATGCGCAAGCGCGTGCACAGGGGTAGCGGTGGCGTTTGTAGATCTGGCTTTTAGATTTTAGGGACCCAGCTCCTGAGGAGTATCATTATAAAGGGATCCTGCTGCTGGGAAGTAGCTGGGGGATCCAGGGAGGCGGGGCAGGGAATCACGCTTGCTCTATGTGGGGTTCTACTGCTGGGGAGTCACGCCACTGGGATTCTACCTGCTGCAGGGTAGCGCTATAGGAGTTTCCGCTGTCCAGAGGTCGCGCCACGGGGGTTCTGGCTGCTAGGGGGAAAGACCTATTTGATTGAATGGCTGCTATGCTAGCCAACATCAGGCCTCTCACCTGTCACGCTTTTTCGGACACCACCGCTTCCCTTCAGAAGTTTGGACCATTTGATCGCCCTCTTGGTGAGTATCACTAGGTACGCGGAAAAGAATTCTTCATAAGCCTCATAATCAAAGTCTTCGGGCCTTTCAAATCCGTATGGATCGATCCTACAAACACACAAAAAAAAACCTGTTTCCCCCAAGCAAGTTTCCGCGCCCGCGGGGATGCGACTGGGGTTCAGGAGCTCCGCCATCCGACACTCCTCGGTTCCCCCCTCCTAGGTCCACCCTCCTTTCCTCTCTTCCTCCCCTCCTCCATCCCATCCACGCCTTCACCTCCTCATTCCCCCTCGCTCTCCTATGACCAGCACGCGCGCGTCTCCTGGCGCAGCAGCGACCGGCTCAGACCCAGTCCTGGGCAGTCGCCCAGCACCCCGAGCGCGGCCTTTTCACCCACCTGGGCACCCGAGCTCGCGCCGCCTGCGCGCGCTCTGCGGGATCCATACGGAGCAGAGCCACGGATGGCGGGACTCAAATGCAGCGCAGCCCCGAGCGCTGGACCCCGGTGCGCCGCTGGCCCCGGGGCGCGCGAGTGCTTCCGGCGGGGGCGTGGCCGAGACGGGGGCGGGACGGGGACTAGGGGCGGAGCCAGTGGGGGCGGGGCAGGCTGCGTGGATGGGACGGGGATGGGGTAGGGGTTAGTGTTGGGTATGGGAGGGCCTACGGACTCTGGGACCTGATGGAGCGCACCTGCGGCAGCCTGGCACTAGGGATCTGAACATTCATCGACATAGAAACCTTCGCCGAGGTTAGAAGACCTGGATCCACTTTGCAGTGTTTCTAAGTATCCTTCAAGCCTCAGAGCCTGGCCGATGGGACTTTGGACTTCGAGCTCCTATGCAGAAAAAAGAGGGTTTTTTTCCCCCTTCATTTTGCTCCCTCTCGTTTCAAGGCTGAGAACATAAGGCTTTGAGAGCCACCTAGAGGCACGCGCTTTTTCAAACCTTGGAACCCGAGGTCTAGCCTTGGAACGAGTCCTTGCAGCCTCGCTGCCTCTTCTCGCTTGTAGGAGCCCCAGCTCCGTGCGCCACTGCAGTGACACAGTGCCAGGCTTCTTTTGTAGTCCGTATCGCAGTCAGTGTCTTGAGATTTTAGACTTTGGACATGGAAACCAGCTGACCGCCTTTCTTAGCGGGGTGCCATCGGAAACCCGTGGAGAAATGTTTGACTTGTGATTTCGGTCAACGTGCTGGCGAGGTAAAGCATAGATAGGGCTTTTGGTACCTTAGTCCCTGGGGTCAGCGATGGAGTGGATCCAACATTGCAGAAGCTCTTTTCTGCGATGTTTTGTCTGAGCCCTTGACAGCCGACCTTCTTCTGAAAAAGTCCATGAGCTCTGCTGTCTGGAGAAGAAATGACCCTCAGCCGGACTTTGGGAACTAACCTGGACTAATTAGAAGCCTCAACCAGCCTAACTGGAAGCAGGAGGCAGGGGGTCGGGGACAGAGAGTGATTAGAATTTAGTCTGGTCCATTGGGACACTTGTGTTCTGAGCTCTTCACCCAAACCCCAGTGTAAGTGAACCTGGCCTCAGTGCGGAGAACAGAGGTGAGACCGTGCCCTGTCTCTAGGCTACAGAGGTATCTGCTGCCTTTGTTTCATTTTCTCTGGCTGTGAGACTACTGTAAGAGAGACCCTAGCCTGGTTTGGTCTAGGAGACACCCCCGCCCCTTGATTTGGCCAAACTGTAAAGAACAAGTTTTCTTCACTAAGTTTTGAAACCCTCATCTTTCTTTTATTTTTTGTTTACTCATTGTATTCTTTTTTCTTGCTTTCTTTTAATTTTTATTTTATTTTTTGAGGCAGGGTCTCACTGTGTCACTCTGGTTGGCCAGGAATTCACTATGTAGACCATAGCTGGTATTGAACTCACAGAGATCTGCGGTGTCTCCCTCTATGCACACATATACAAAGTGCTGGAATTAAA